>NC_048595.1:110779763-112094763 GCF_003668045.3 Cricetulus griseus | reverse complement strand
TGATTTAATTTATAGTTTTGTCTGAAATACAGAGGCTAAAATAATAGAACATATTATTCCTGGCAATGTCTCAAGTACAGGGTCCCCTTTCCTTGTGTATACACTTATAATGTTAGTATAAGTGAGAAATAATTCCCATTGGACTTCCAATAGTCAAAATGTAAATAACAATAGATTATCCACACCAAAGAAAATTTATTCTTTCTAGAAAGCACACACATTATTTCTAGAAAATTTACTTAAGAACTTCTCCTGACCTACTTACATGAAAACCTTAAGTACTGATTTAATAAAGCAATAAAGTCCAGAGTATGGGTCTTCAATGTGTTTAACTGAGTTAAAGGAGGCCAGTTTTAGTATAAGAATATAAGATAATTTGTTCAGTTTTGAGAAAAGTTCTTGCTACTCAACATTGCTTAGTCTTCTCTTAAACTCAGGAACTCCCTGCTTGTCAGCCTCCTTGCTGCTAATATTGCAGGTATGTGTCATTGAGGCCAAAGAATAAATTTCAGTTTAAATTAAAGCTTCACCAGGGACCTGAACATTTATATTATTTGATAGTAATTTAAATATTTCTGGAAGTTGAATTATCACATCCCCCAAAACCATCTTTCAATTGCTTATTATTTAAACAGAAGGAAAACTAATGAGTCATTATTATCTATTAGTTTTACTCAAGTACAAGAAAAATGTATTCACCAACACAAACTGCAACATGACTTGGAGTTCATCAAAGTTAATGCAAAATATATAAACATTTTGAAACAAAATAATAATACCTTAAAGCTAAAATTTAATAACTTATTTTTTAAAGTAATGAGGTTCAGCCTATATCACCTTAAAATAATGAGTTGAAACTGAAATATACCCCTCCCACTTGCCTAGGACCTTCTACCATGCAACATGTTATAAACCCTAGTGAAGAATTTGTAGAATATCACCTGGACATGGAAGGAACACTTTTCACTAAGAGAGAACCTTCTGTGTGAGAGTCAATATGCAAAGTTTGTCACCAATAGCTCATGCCACATGTCTGAAACTACTTTTTTCATCAAACTTTGTTGCTAAGACACACTTGTCAGTTTCTTTTAGTTTTTATTTGCTTATACAGATCTCGTAAATGTAGCCATTATAGGTTTAAAGAGAAATATGGCACTAGGGACATGTCCAGAGATCCAGAAGGATGACCCCCCCCAACTAAGAATCTATTTAGTGGAGAGGCTGCTTTAAATGCCCATTCCCTATAATGAGATTGATGACTACCTTAAATGCCATCCTAGAGCCTTCATCCAGTATCTGATGGAAGTAGAAGCAGACAACCAAAGCTAAGCACTGAGCCATACTTTTGGGACACAGTTTCTTAGAGGGAGAAGGGTTAGCAAAGCAATTAAGAGCATGCTGGAAAAACCCACAGAAATAGCTGACATGACCAAGTGAAAGCACATGCATCTCAGTCATAAATGCTGGGGAACCAGCATTGAACAGAACCAAGCCCTCTGAATGTGGGTGCCAGTTATGAGGCCTGGGATGTCTATGGGACCTCTGACAGTGAAACTAGTATTTATCTCTAGTGCACAAATGGACTTTGGGAGCCCATTCTCCATCGAGAGATACTCTCTCAGCCCAGATACACAGGGGGAGGGCCTAGGACCTGCCCCAGATAATATGACAGAATTTGATGGTCCACCATGGAAGGCTTCGCCCTCCCTGAGGAGTGGATAAGGGGTAGGATGGGGGAGGGTTGTAGGGGTCATTGGAGGATGGGAGGGAGAGGGAACTGGGATTGATATGTAAAATAAGATTGTTTCTAAATTAAATAAAAATGGAATCTTTAATAAAATTAAAAAAGAAAGCAAAAGATATTCATGTCACCACAAACTGATAAAATTTCTCCTTTTACTGTTTCCATTTCATTTCAAATACAAATTTTTAATGGAGGCAGAAAATTATTGTCTTGCCCTACTGCAGAAAATATCTTTCAGAAGATCATGCACAGACAAAATCCACGAAGGCCTCTCCCTCACTTTCTTGGGTATAATAGTGCTAGAGCGCTGGGCAGGGGCATGCTCAATTTCTTTGTCTTGACACTTTGTAATTTATAAGAATTCCTTTATATCTTTATCATTTCAGGGACAAGAAAGAGTGGAAGTTTAATCAATTTGGTTTAATTCCTGGAGGGAAGACTTGTTGCTCAAAGCATTTTGTTTTAAACAATAGATTTCAACACATGGAAATACAATGCTCGTTGAGCACAACTTGTCATAATGTGCGAAAATGCTATCTGCCATTTTATGTGCTTTCTTGTGCCTTCTCTGTATTCTGTAAACCTTTCCCATTTCCCCTCTTCCTGTGGTTATAGATTTCAAGCATCTGAATTTTATTTTAAGTCAATTGGAAACATTAGGTTGTTGTAGATTATACACAGGGGATCTGAATGGGAAAGTTGTTTATTTCATCCATATGGGTCTATTGTAACTTCACCAGAAAAAAAAGAAAAAAAAAACCTACAAAAGAGCACCTCAGTGAGAAAGGAAATGGAATTATATTTATTTTCAACTCCAAAAGGAAAACTAAAGTTTCATCCTAGGGAGCATTCCATCTAACCAGATCACTCTTACATTAACAGAGTCCAAGCCACAAGTCTCTGCCTCACACAGCTGAACTTAAAACTACTTATTACTGTACTCCCCTGGAAATCTAATAGATTTTGAGATTCAGAATACTCAACATCACCTGAGAGCTTTCTAAAACTGCACAGAAAGCAAGAATCTGTCAACCACTTATGATGGCATGGTGATTTTCACTCCTCCTGAAGCACAAAGACCTTAAAGTCTCATGCCCTCCAGTTGTAGAATGAGGCCAAGGAAGGGCACCCTACTTTATGAAATGCTTCCCCAAGTTTCAGTTATAGCCATGTTTGAGGAGGTGACCTTGTCTTCGGCACTGGAGACTTATTAGGGTCTCCTGAATGAGGCACAGTAAGGTACCATGTCTAAAATAAGCAGATTTTTTGAGACACCTTTATTTTTCCAATAATATTTTTCTAATTCTCTTAGACTTTAAGTTATTTAGAATGCTCTGAAAGGCTAGTTACAGTGCTTTCCTCTAATTTTCATGTGTTGTCAGAAGCACTAAACAGTTTAAGTTATACAATATCAGCATTTAATGCTTGTCACACAGGAACCCAAGTGATTTTAGACATCACAAAAATGTCAGGCAGCTCTTAGTATTTAAGAAGCAAATATATTGTAGTCATTCATTCCACAAATCCAGAAACCCCTCATTAAACTTAAGTAGCAATTTTAAAAGTTATGTATGTCATGTCACTAAGCATAAAACTAGTTGCATTGTTTAATTAAAAGTAAACAATTGCAAATAGATAAAAGTAAACAATTGCAAGTATTCTACAGTCAGGAAAATATGTATAACATACTTGTTGGAACAACCCCACAGGCTAGACACCAACGCATAATACCTACAACAATAGCCTGGTTGAGACATTTCTATCACTGTCAGGGCAGTTACCATGCAGCTAACTCGAACTGTGCTTCCTTGTCAGGATTCCATTTAGTTCTGACTAGAGCCCTATGCTATACATGGATTTTATCTGATTCTGTTTTATATAGATGAAGGTCTGCCAGACTTATTTTCTACTTCATTGTTAAGGCTTGTGCATTGTGTGAAAATGCAACTCAAATCTTAGCTGCTTTCGTTAGCAAAATTATTTTCTTTTTTTTTATAGATTATATACAATGGTTTGAAGATTTACTATTTTATGAATTTGTAAATGACACTTTCTACAAATCTGTTTTCATGTTTTATAGGTGAATGGACATGTTTTCTTTAAATTGGTTGATACAAGGCAAATTACTCATCTTGTAATACTTTATCAGCAAAGACTTGGAAACATACTGAAAGCTGATGGCCTTAGGAGAAAGCTATGGCATCTTCTATCAGAAAAGGTCTGGTTTGGAATAAGTACATTTACTTCTCCAAGAAATAATTTTTCACTGGGTTTAGAAGCTCCAGGTGCCTTCTAGATTATTCACAAACCTAGTCATTTTTAGTTACACATTAGCTGACATCCTTTGCTTGCTCTAGAGCCAGGAGTGGTATTTTTTCTGAAAAGTGCCACAGTAAAACCTTTTACATTTTACAAGTTGTTATGGCCTCTCCCATATTATTTTTGGGTCTTCTTTTTCTGCTTCCTTGAGCTTCTTTAAGAATACAACAAAGACACTTCATTGAGGGCTACTTAGATATAAGTCACTGAAGAATTTTACTAAAGATATGGTAGCTTCTTTGCCCTTCCCCAAATGCATGTGCACATTTGTCTTAAGGAAATATGCAAAAATATTTGTCATTAAAATTGACTATATTACATTTTCACATTTCGATACATGCACATATTAAGTTCAGTGAGCATAAACAGATCATATCTATAAAGATTTAATATTTCCACTTGCAAATTTTATTTTCATTCACAGATATCTCATCTTATTTCAGAGTTCAATGTGCTTTGCATAACATGGAGTGATGTTCCTCACACATGGATTTCATAAGATGTATTTGATGGTTGTCCAGGAAAACATTATAATTTGGGAGAGGTATGTTAATGTCTTTACATTCATTCATGCTGTGTTTCATGAAAAGTCTGCATTAATCTGATTATTTGGAAAATGTTCTGGATATTTTTAATGATCTTTCAAGTTGTGGTTTTCTAAATTATTCCTCTTACACTTGCTATCAGTTTGACATCACTGGGTATGGAGTTGGGGAAATGTACAGTCAGCTGTCCATTTTGATGCTAAGTCTAGTACTGTGCTGGTCTGAGTCAGTGTTTATGGCCAGAGGGAACATTAATTCGAGGCAGCTGGACAAACTATTTCTAGCTCAACTAAGAGCAGTGATTTTTAACCTCTTTGTTTTGAGACATCAAAAATGATAATTAGCTTTCATGTTGGGATGGAATTATTACAACAAAGGAACATTAGTTGTATTCTTAAAAGAGCTCAAGGAAATGAAAAAAAAAAACTTTAAGCAGTCTGGAATCTGGAAACATTGGGTTTGAATGAATTAACAAAATATTTAATAACATTATTCTTCAGTGACTAGGGAGAAGGTTATAACTCTCTGTGAACTATCACTGTGTTATTTTTTTCTGAGGAACTCCCTTGAGAGTTGGGAGAGCTCCTCTATGTGCCTATTCCATAACAAAATGATGGAATGATAAATTCTAAACCAGGAAATACTGTTACCAATGAAGACTACAAATCTGTGCTACTCAATCATAGCATTTAGAGCAATGTTTGCATTGGACTATCATTTCTATCACTGTTTTCCTATTATGTCAGTCTTATTTTTGTGGGTCGAGATTTACTTACAGGACAGTTTTCAAACCATTTTATTGGTGAGATATTTTCTTCCTTTCTTCATGCTTGTTATAAAAGATTAACCTTTTATTGCTCACTTCACTGTTTGACCTAGAATGGATAGCAATTAATATTCTGTTATTAAAGGCTAGACATTGTTAGCATTCAGGCACACCTGGCCTGCCCTTTGGAGACATGGATGAGTGCACCACGACTGAGCACTTGCCCAGAATGTAGTCAGTACTCTAGCCTGATTTGTGGTCTCTGTGCACATGCCCTGTTGTCCTTCCTTTTAAAAGGCTGAATCCTGCCTGCTTTGCTCTCTTCTTCCTCTTCTTCTATCTCTTCCTCTCTCCACATTCCCTGCCTCTGTCTCTCTCTCTCTCTCTCTCTCTCTCTCTCTCTCTCTCTCTCTCTCTCGTATCCAGGTGTCTGTCTCTCTGTGCCTCTATCTCTCTTCCCACAAAGCTGTTCTGTGCTCCCACTCCGAATAAAACTCTCCAAGTGAGCACTTTCTACATGGCATGTCTGTTTCTCACCTTCTATTGGGGACCCTTAAAGTGTTGGTCTCTCTTGTGCCATTTAACAACAGTCATAGGAAAGATAATAGTTTAAGATTTTCTTTGTAGTGTTAATAAATCCATAAACTTACACTGGACACTCATTGTGATTTTACTTTTGTTTGTTACAAACAGAATGTTGAGTGCCTTTTTGTCTTCTTATCTGCCAGAGACATAATTTTATCTCATTGTGAAATTCATTGCTAAAGTGATGTTGATTCATAATAACTTTCCTCAATATTTCTTACATTGAAAAGTGGAAAGGGTTGTGTTCCATAGTGAAAAGATTAGGGCAAAACATCAGAGTCATGATGGAAATAATGCAATATTAACAAGGTAATAAATATAAAAATGAATAAATAAAGAAACAAATGAGTTAACATACCAAGAAATAATTTGATTGAGGGTAATGCATTATCCTTGCACTTTTTTTTGATCATGATTCTTTACAGAGTTAACAATCTATAGTAGTTTACTTGTTGACATTATGTGTATATTAATCTTAAACATGAGTCATTTAAAATGGTTTTGCTTCTTCCTAAAATCAAACCATATGAATTTCTTTTATGTTTTTTTCTGTTTATGAAAATAAATTTTAATGCAATATATTTTGGTTATGATTTCCACTCAGAACTCTCAGATCCTCCTAACTTTCCCTTCTACTCAAATACATGCATTTTCTTTCTCTATCTCTCCTTGGTGACTTACTCCTTCTAAAACTGTTTGTTTTTAAAAGTTGATTTATTATTTATTAGTAATTTGTCTTTATGTATTCGTAATAAAACGTCATTTGCCAAGATCTTTCATTCCTTAAATAATGTGTGTTTGTGTGTGTGTGTGTGTGTGTGTGTGTGTGTGTGTGTGTGTGTGTGTGTGTGTGAGTGTGTGTGTGTGTGTGTGTGTATCTACACATTAATAGACGGGTTATCAATATGTAGCACAAAGTGGCCTCTAATTTTCTGTGTAATCCAACAGTCTCCTTCTAGGTAACTTGCAGTGTCAGACTACTGAGTACCACAATTACAAGTATGTGTTATGTACCTATTTCAAAATGTTTTTTACTCAATGTGTGTGACCTCACTCACACACCATGAGTATATGGGAGGCACAAACTGGAGTAAAAATTAGAAAGTGGATGCAGAAAGTAAATATGATAATAATGTATTATCAAGTAACAACATATTGTATTAAAATATATTAATTTTGATAAAATATGGCTTCAATTTCTTTTGGCTCATATGAATGAAGTTCTAGCTAAGATATCTTTGTATGGCACAGGCTAACCAAGAGTTTTCTCCCGTGTTTTCCTCAAAAACATATTTGTACTTGTTCAGGCTCCATTTATTGTCAATTTGATCTGTCCACATTGTATTATTATCTTTTGAGAAAGATATCAACCATGTAGTTGTCTATCTCAGGACTCTTTATTCTGTTCTATTGATTTATTTGCATGTCCTTGAGAAGTCTTTTGCTAATCGTTCCTATTCACATTTTGATTATTCTTTAACAGACACTGGTCTTTTTATTTAATGTTTTATTGTGAGTCAAAAAAGCTTGATTGTGGACCTAAATAGATTGATAACTCACTTTTGTATTCTTTCTTAGTACCTGTACCCATTCTGAAGAATAACAAAGGTTTAACAAATATTTAGTCTTTTACAAACACAATTTTTGATTCTTTTATTGTTCTGTTCCATTTAACTGAATTTTACACACTTTGTTTTAAATGTTTTCTCCTTTTATTAAAAATAGATTATTGTAGGGGAAGCTGTAGCCACGCCTTCTTAGGGGCTGGCTACAGGAGTACCTGAGGGCTTGTGAGGGCGTGGTAAGAGTGAGTAGGGGGACTGCGTTTTCGGTTTTGGTTGTTCTTTGCTTCTTGTTGTACAGACTACCACCGGCTGGCTGGTTCGCTCTGTAAGTAAGGCTTTTCCCTATTAAATACCCTTATATTTCTACCTGACTCCTTATTGGTAATTTCCTACTATAGATTATCTTATAATACAATATATCCACATTACAAATTCCCCTCTCTCTACTAGTCCCAGCTCCTCTTCAAATCACATCCCACCTAGATCCACTTCATTTTTGTCTCTCATTAGAAAGAAAATGTTTCTCAGAGGTAACAACCAAACACAGCAAAATATAATATATTAAGATAACCAAAAATATCACATCAAAGATAGCTAGGGAAAACGAACACAAGGGAAAGAACCCCAAAGCAGGCCTAAGAATCAGACACACAGTTGGTCACTCACTCAGGAGTCCCATAAAAAATACAAAACTAAAGCCCCAATATTTATGCAGAAGACCTTGTACAGATGTATGTTAGCTCTATGCTTGCTGCTTCAGTTTCAGTAAAGTAATATGAGCATTGCTCAGTTGATTTAGAGTGCTGGGGTGATTTGAGTAACAATGCCCCACCCCTTAGTCTCATAGATTTAAATGTTTGGTCACCTGGAAGTTGCTGTGGTAGGCATTGCCTTATTGGAGTATGTCATTAAAGGTAGATTTTGAGGTTTCAAAAGACCAAAGCAGGCACAGTGGATTTCTCTCTTCCTGTTGCTAGCAGATGTAGAACTCTGAGCTCTTTCTTCAAGACTATGTCTGCCTGTATGCTGCCATGCTTCTCATCATGCTATGTGGGGAATAAAACTCTGACACTGCAAGCAAGCGCCAGCTAAATACTTTCATTTATATGAGTTTCTGTAGTCATGATGGCTCTTCACAGTAACAGAAAACATGAAGACATGGAAGACAATGTTGCTGAAGAAAGGTAAATTATAAGAGCCTGGCTCAAGATTTTACTAAATTTATTACAAACTATATTACTGTGTAGTATATACTACACAATATATACTACAGTATATACTACAGTATATAACCTGTGCAGCACAACTTAAAATTAAAAAAATATATATATGTGAGAACTCCAGCAGTTCTTTAATTGCTCAGGATTGTTTCAGTTATCCTGTTTCTCTCTGTTTGTTTGCTTGTTTGTTTTTCCATTTGAAATTAAAAAATGTCCTTTCAAGGTCTGGGAAGAATTGTGTTCAAATTTTGATGGGAATCCCAATGAATCTGTAAATTACTGTTAGGATTGCCATTTTTACTGTTAATTCACTGATCAATAAGCACAGGACATCTTTCCATATTCTGATGTCTTCTTCAATTTCTTTCTTCAACCACTTGAATTTTTATCATAAAGTCTTTATTTGCTTATTTAAAGTCATCCCCAAGATATTTTTTATTATTTAAGGCTATTATGAGAGCTGACGTTTCCTGATTTTTTTTTTGTTGTTGTTGAATCAGTTTGTTTTTTGTATATACCTGGGGTACTGACCTTTGTGAGTTAATTTTGTCTCCAGTTAGTGAAATGAATTTATAAGTCTTAGTTGTTCCCCATTGAAAAATTTAGGGCCACATAAGTATATTATCATATCATCTGCAAATAAATATACTTTGACTTCTTCCTTTCCAATTTATATCACTTTGATCACGTCTAATTTTCTTTTTGCTCTAGCTAAGACTTCAATTACTATATTGTGAGCATGGAGAGCCTTGTCTTGTTCCTGATTTTAGTGGAATTGCTTTGAGTTTTTCTCAAATTGCTATCAGTTTTTAAGTTAATATTGAATATGGGATTGCTGTAAACTCCCTTTATTAAGATGAGACATGGAAGGTATGAACCCTGTATTTCTAATTCGTACAGGATTTTATCATGAAGGGGCATTCGATTTTGACAAAGGCCATTTCTACATCTAGTAAGATCATCATTAGAATTTTTCTTTAGATTTCTTTATCTGTTGGATTATGTTTGTTGGTTTTCATAAATTGAAATATGTCTGCATATCTGAGATGAAACCTACTTGATCAAAATAAGTAATAGTTTTGATGTATTCATGGAATGGATTCAGTTTGCAATTTATGAATATTATATATTTTTGCACCTATGTTTATGAGGGAAGTTAGTCTGTAATTCTCTGCTTTTTCATTTGGTATTTTTGTGGATTTGGCATCATAGAAGCTGTGGTCTTATAAAATGAATCAGAGAAGGTTATTTCTGTTTGTACTTTGTGGAATAATTTTAAGAATATTATCATTAGCTTTTATTTGAGGTGTAATAGAATTCTATCCTTAAAAAAACACCTGTCACTGGAAATCTTTGGTTTGAAGATTTTTTTATTATAACTTCTAGGTTTTTTAAATTGCTTACTTGATCTTCTTTTAACTTTGGCAAGTGATTAAAATCATTCATTTATTTTGCATTTTGAAATATGTTAGAGTACAGATTTTAAAGTATGTCCTTAAATGTAGTTTTTTTTTTCTCTTTACTCCTTTGGGGGCCTGTCACCTAGGTCCCAAATCAAGTAATCATATGGTCACTTATTCTTTCTTATGAATGCCCAGTATTAGCTTGGCTTATTCTAGGCAGCTTTGTTTAATTTAAATTATCTCACTTACTATTTGCATCTGGTCTTTTATATTTTTCTATTATTTATCACATTTTTACTTCTTACTCTGTCACTTGTTGTGTAGCTGGATGCCTGGCCCCTATAGCCCTCCTCCCCTCCTTTTCTCCTTTCCCCATTTTTCTACTACTTCTACTTGCCTGGCAGCCAGACTATCCTTTCTTCTTCCTTACTACTGGCTATGCAGCTCTTTATTAAACCAATGATGAAAAGTAACATAGCTTCACAGAGTTAAGCAAACGCAACATGAAAGAATGCAATACTTCTTTGCATCAATAAATTATGTCACACAATATAAACAAATGTAATATATTTGCAGAGCCTCCATTGAGGGCCCTACCCTGCCTTGGGAGTGGTGGGTGGATGCAGTGGGGGGTATGTTGGGGGTGGGGGAGGAGGGATATGGGTGAGGGGAGGGAGAGGGAGAAGGGACTTACATGTGAAACAAGCTTGTTCCCTAACTTGAACTAATAAAAAATTAAAAAAGTTAATTTTTATTTAAATTTAAAAAAATCTTATTTTACCTGACAATCCCAGTTCCCTCTTCCTCATCATCCTCTCATTCATTCCACCATCCCCTCATCAAACTCCCATCCACTCCTTCCAACTGACACACACTTCAGGGGGCCTGGTTAAGTCTTATGCTGGTTCTCTATCTGTCAGTCTGGGATCCATGAGCTCTCAATTGCTCAGGTCAACTGTTTCTGTGGGTTTCTCCAGCATGGTCTTGGCCCCTTTGCTCATCACTGCTCCCTCTATACAACTGGATTCCAGTAGGTCAGCTAAGTGTTTAGCTATGGATCACTGTTTCTGCTTACATCAGCTACTGGATGGAGGCTCTATGATGTCATTTAAGGTGCTCATCAGTCCCATTATAAGAGAAGGGCATTCAAGGTAGCCTCTCCACTCTTGCTTAGATTCTTAGTTGGGATCATCCTTGTGAATCCCTGGAGATTTTCCTAGTGACAGGATTCTCCTTAAGACTGTAATGGTTCTGTCTGTCAATGAATCTCTTTCCTTGCTCTCCTGTATTCTTCCCCCAATTCAAACTTGCTAATCCCTCAAGTTCTCCTCCCCCCTTCTCTCCTTGTTTTTCTCTTATCTAATTACCCCCTCATTCTACCCAATTTACTCAGGAGATATTGTCCCTTTCTCGTTCTTGGGGGTCCATGTTTTTCTTGTGTTCTACCTTCTTTCCTAGCTTCTCTGGGTTGAGGATTATAGGCTGGTTATACTTTGCACTATGTCTAATATCCACTTATGAGTAAGTACATACCATGTTTGTCTTTCTGTGTCTGGGTTACCTCACTCAGTATGGTTTCTTCTAGTTTCATCCTGTGTATATCAAGATTCCATTTTTTATACTCAGTAGTATTCCATTGTGCAAATATAGCCTTTACCCTTTCTTCACTTGAGGGACATCTAAGTTGCTTTCAGTTTCTGGCTATTACAAATGATGCTGCTATGAACATAGTTGAACAGATATCCTTGTGGTATAAATGTGCACCCTTTGGGTATATGCCTAAGAATGGGAGTGGTGGATCCTGAGGTAGACTGATTCCCAGTTTCCTGAGAAACCACTATACTTATTTCCAAAGTATAAGTTTGCATTCCCACCAGCAATGGAGGAGTGTTGCCCTTTCTCCATATCCTCTCCAGCATAAACTGTCATTAGTGTGGTTTTTTGTTTGTTTGTTTTTGCCATTTTGACAGGGTAAGATGGTGTCTCAGAGTTGTTTTGATTTGCATTTCCCTGATGGCAAAGGATGTTGAACAATTTGTTAAATGCCTGTTGGCCCCTTGAGATTACTCTATTGAGGATTCTCTATTTAGATCTGTACCCAATTTTTAAAATTGGATTATTTGGTGTTTTGGTGATTAGACTCTTGAATCCTTTGTATATTTTGGAGATCATTGCTCTGCCTGATGTGGGGTTGTTGAACATCTTTTCCCATTCTTTAAGCTACAGTTTTATCTTGTTGACTGTGGCCTTTGCCTTACAGAAGCTTCTCAGTTTCAGGAGGTCCCATTTATTAATTATTTATCTCAGTGTCTGTTCTCCTAGTCTTATCTTCAGGCAGTGGTCTCCTGTGCAAATGCCTTCAAGGGTCTTTCCCACTTTCTCATCTATGGGGTTCAGTGTTGCTGGTTTTATGTTGAGGTCTTTGATCCTTTTGGATTTAAGTTTTGTGCATGGCCACAGATATGGATCTATCTTTAATCTTCTTCATGTTAGTATCCATTTATGCCAGCAACATTTGTTGAAGGTGCTTTCTTTTTTCATTTGTAATTTTAGCTTCTTTGTCAAAAATCAGGTGTGTGGATTAATATCAGGGTCTTCAATTCCATTCCATTTGTATACCTGTCTATTTTGTGAGAATACCTAGCTGTTTGTTACTATAACTACATAGTAGAGCTAGTACTCAGGCATGTTGACGCCTCCCAATATTGATTTATTGTTTAGTGTTGTTTTGGCTCTCCTGGGATTTTTGTTTTTACATATAAAGTTGAGTACTGTTCTTTAATAATCTGGGAAGAATTGTGCTGTGATTTTGATGGAGATTGCATTGAATGTAGATTGCTTCTGGTAAGATTATCATTTTTACTAAACACATCTTAAAATAATATTCCATAACAAGTAATTTTCTTTGGATTTCCTCAGTGTCTGTTGTCAAGTCTCATAATTCACTTTTGATTTTGTTAATTTGGATATTCTCTCTTCACCTTTTAGTTAATTTTGATAAGGTTTGTCATTCTTATTAAATTTCTTCAAAGTTAGTAGTCTGTGTTTCCTTTAGTCTTGTACTTTTCCTCTTTGTTTCTATTTTATTGATTTCAACCCAGAATTTGATGATTTCTTGTCATTTCCTTTCCAGTGTGCTGCTTTATCTTTTTTGTTTTAGAATTTTACGATGTGTATTTTCGCTATTAATATGAAACTTCTTTTTTTTTTTTTTTTTTTTTTTTTTTTTTTTTAGTTAGGCCTTTATTGCTATGTTCTTGCTTCTTAGGGGCACTTTCAATGTGTTCCAAAACATTGGGTAAGTTCTGTGTTTATTTTTATTGATTTCTAGAAAGTCTTTAATTTCCTTCTTTCTTTCATTCATTCTTTCTTTCTTAACCAAATTTTCACTCATTAGGGAGTTTTTCAGTTTCAATGAGTTTTTAAACTTTTTCTGTTTTTCATATCCAGTTGGTTGTCTGATAGGATGCAAGGATTAACTTCAGTTATCTTATACCTGTTGAGACTTGCTTTGTATTTGAGAATATGGTCAACTTTGTAGAAAGTTCCATGAGGTGCAGAGAATGTATATTCTTTTGTTTTGAGGTGAAATGTACTGTAAGTGACCTTTATGTCCATTTGATTCATTTAGTTGTTAGATCCAGCATTACTCTATTTAGATTTTGTCTGAATGACATGTCTATTGGTGAAAATGATGTTTTGAAGTCTTCCAATATAGTTTGTCAGGGTCAATATGTGATTTCAGCTTCACAGTGTTTTTGTTTGTTTGGTTGGTTGTTTTACAAACATGAGTACTCTTTTGATTTGAAGAACATATGTCAAAAACTGTTAGGTCACCTTGATGGATTTTGTATTTTTTTCTTTGATTATTATGTAGTCTCTTTTTGTTTAATCTCTCCTAGTTAATTTTGGTTTGAACTCCATTTTCTTTGATATTAAAATGGCTACAACCCCTTGCTTTTTTGGTTTCACTTTTTAAAAATATCTTTTTCTCACCCTTTGCTCTGAGGTGATAGCTATCCTTGATGTTGAGTTGTGATTTTTGAATGTAGCAGAATAATGCATCTTGTCATTTTATCTAATCAATTAGCCTCTGTCTTTTAATAGGGAAATGATAGCATTGATACTGAGAGAAAACAATTACCAGTGATTGTTAATTAGTGTTATTTTATTGTTATTTGGAGAATGGGTGGCAGTGTTTGTGCTTGTATGGGTTTGTGTGTGTCTATTTACATTCTTTTGGTTTTGTTTGTGTGGGATTATTTATCCAATGTGATTTGATGATGTAGTTACCCTCCTTAGGTTGCAATTTTCCTACTAGCATCTTTTAGGGGGGATGAATATGTGGATAGATATCATTTGAATTTGGATTTATGATGAAATATCTCATTTTTTCCTTCTAATGGTGATTGAATGTTTAGCCTGAGCTGAAATTCAGCACAACTCCTCAGGTCCTTCTAGCTTTTAGTGTCTTCATTCTAAATAGATCTAATTCTAATAGATCTTCCTTCATATCATACTTGGTGCTTTCCCCTTGCAGCTTTAAAATATTCTTTTGTTTTTTGTTTTTTCTTTCCATTTAGTTTTTTGGTTGTTGTTGTTGTTTATTATATGTCAAATGGACTTTCTTTTCTGGTACAATATATTGGGAAATCTGTATGCTCCTTGTACCTTTATAGGCATCTCCATTAAGTTACAAAATTTCTTCTATGCTTATGTTGAAAATGTTTTCTGGCTTGAGTTTCTTTTTTTTTTAAATTCATCTATTCCTAATTTTATTAGATTTTGGTTTTTATAGTGTCCCAGATTTGTTGGTTATTTTGTGTCATTTGTATTTTTGATTTAACAATTTCTGTGATGGATGTATCAGATTTTTCTAGCATATCTTCATCGCTTGAAATGATCTCTTTTATCTCTTACAGTCTGTTGCTGATGCTTACCTCTGGGCTGTTATTCAAATTTATAATTTTCTCCCTGCAAGATTTCCATAATTTTGGATTTTCTTTTTTGACTCATTTTCCTTTTTCATGTCTGTAACACCTTTATTTGGTTCTTTTCTCTGTTTGTGTTTTACCAGATATCTATAAGGAATTTATTATTTTACCTTTTAAGAGCTTCTATTTTCTTTATCCAAATATTTCAAGGTCTTTTTCTTGTTCTTCTGCTATGTTAGTATATTCAAGATCTGCTATGATAGGTAGGGTTGCTGGGCTCTAGTGAAAACATATTGACCTGGCTGTCATTTATTTACACTGGCAAATAGCCACCTGTGACTGGTATGGGTTTAAATACTGATTCCTGGTTGTGTCTGTTGGGAGGCTTTCTTTTGCTTTGGGGTCTATTTCCTGTTTTTCCCTGGCCTGCTCAGCTGCTATTTGCAGGGAATGCCTTCTGCTGTTGAAGTCTAGAACAATGTGATGGTTTGAGGGGAGTAATACAGGAAAAGATCATCTTTGTGATACATCTGTGATGGGGACAGAGTGTAAAAATGGATCACAGCACATTTTCTGCTACAATGCTGAAGATGTGAGTATGGAGGAAAGTGCTGGCACTGGAAGAGAAAGAGTGATATTCTTCAGTCAATGTACCTGTTGCTCTGGAAATGTTGGCCTTGGGTTAGCAGGGCTGATTTCTGGATTTTGTGGCTGACATAAAGCTGAGATGGGAAAGTCAGGAGAGGGAGATTCATGGTATGCAGAGGAAATAGGGACTGGGTGTAGGGATAGGATGCAGCAATTTTTCTGTTTCAGAGCTAGGGGTGAGACTGGGGGAACATCTCCAAAGAACAAAGGGAGAGATGAAGATATGAAGTTAGCCAACCTAGCTTCCTGGAAGGAGTGGTTTGTGGGGTAGCAAGGAATGGCTGACTGCTGGATTTGGGGGCTGGACTAAAGCAATGAATGTGTGAGATGGAGGCTAGAAGGGAATTTCTAGTGGAGCCATAGGGGATATGTGAGGTGAACAAAGTTTGAAGCGGGCATTCTCTCCTAGATATATGAATAAGACTAGGGGATTGGTTTTGGAGGAGAGGAGGGAGTGTTGAAGATCCTCAGTTAGTTTACCTGTTTCTCTGGCTTCCTCAGATGAGTTTACAGGGAATGCTTGCTTGTGTTGAAGACTGAGATAATGGGATGAGTTTGGAGAAGGAAGAATAGCGAAGACCTTTGTAATCCATTAGGAATCATGCTAGAAATGATAGTGAGACAGCAGCAGGTATTATGCTTGTGTTGGAGTGGACTAGAGTAGCACAAGGAGAGGTGAAAATGTGAACTAATAATTTTTATAAATAAATTAATCAAATTTTCTATGTAAAAAAACCATTTGTTTTAAATCAAGGGCTTTATCATGTCCTTCATTAGTGTTCTCCCTGCAGTTTTATGTATTTCAGCCTGATTCATCCTAAATGCTCATTTTTCTATTGTGAGCACATGACCAGTTTTCTACTGTGATCATGTAGGAAATTCTTTTTCAATTAATTGAATGTGAACATTTGGTGATTCTATATAATTCGAACATCCAGTGCTAAATTTAACAACTCTACTCTCAGATGTCCAAATAAATGCATTTTCATGGCAGTAGTGATTATTTATTCCTTTTTTGTTTTATTCTTTATGGCATTTTGTTTTATAGGCTGGACTTGAACTGAGATACTTAGGCCTTCTCTAATACTTGGGTTTACAGGGAAATGAACACATGCTACCAGTGTAAGCTTTCTTTCTTCTGCTGCTTCTATTTGTGTCTTCTTGTCTTCACCAACAATTTTATCAGAAAAATACATTTTCCACAATTCAGGTGGAGAGAGACTCATGTGAGAATAATTTTCTCCTATTCATAAAATTTTCTTTGAAAAGTTTAAATACATGCTAAAAACTTCAGAAGTTTTACAAAGTAGAGTTTTAATTATCGCACACATAGCATAAACAAGTCTAAAAATTTTCCAAAAGTTAACAATGGATATTTGTTTTGTTAACTGTATTTATAATGTTAAATAGTTTTTCTTAAAGTACAACTTTATTTTTAATCTGCAAAGTAATTTTTTACATTTGTGTCATACAATGTGTCATTTTAATAAAGTAGGTAATCAAAAATGACTGCTTCATAATGTTTGGTCTGTCACTTCAGACACCAATCATTTATTGGTGTTGATAATATCCAAAGTTCTTGCAACAGAACTTCTGAAACATTTAACTATCAGTTTTCAATTATAGTTATCACATGGTATTGTCAAATATTAAAATTCAATTACCTCCCTTAATTAACTATCTTCTTTTTTCTCTCACTACCTACCACATTAGCTAAGTTCTGGTAACTACTGTTCTGGTTCTTTTGCTTCACTGAGACGTTTACTTCCCATATATTTTATTGAAAGTATAATTTATTCATCCTTCTATGACTGTTTTTAATTTAATATTGCTCAGCTCTTCATTCATAATGCTTAAAATAAAACAATTTCACTTTCTATTACTGTATTATATCCCAATGAATTCAATAATATGGGTATTACATTTATTGGTGCAATAAAGAAATATATAAGAGCAGATATATCTTCAACATACTGATTTTAGTACACATACACACACACACACACACACACACACACACACACACACACACACACACACAAACACACAGTCAAGAAAGTATTGCTCCTTTGTGCAACAATTTCATTTCTAGGTGTTGAGGAAACTACATACAGTTATCTGCAAACTGAACTAATTTACATCCTTAGTAATAGCGTGTGTCTTCTTTCTAGTAAGTTTGCAAGGTTTGCAAGTTTATTAGCAAGGATGTCTATTTATATGGTGAAAGACATCCTTAACAATCATATTTCATTTGTTATAAAAATGTAAAATGTAGTTTCTTTGAGCACTGATGTACCCAGTCAAAATGGGACAATCGTCTACATTTTTCACATCTATACTTGGTCAAGCAACAAATATGGAAAAATTTGTATAAAAAAGTACAGTGTGGATAGCATTGTTTTAGGAGTTGGATACTTTTTTTCCAGCACCATTCTTGTTTTGTCCTGAAATTTTTCTATTATTCAATATAGATATTATATTTTAATTAAGATGGATCCACTCACAAAGAATCACAAAGGACCTCTGACATTTTTGACTCTTTATATAAGGTCCAATTTTTATTAGTGTTCAAATGTTTTTATATGAGAAACAGATATCTCTACTAAAAGTTAAACATTTTGTACTTGTCTGCTGATAGAGAAACCTAATCTTACTAGAGTAAAATCTAATTCCAAACTTCTACCTAAAATATGTAACATTTTATACAGAAAATAAAACTCCCATGCCTTTCTCTTTGTGACTGGATTATGTCCATCAGAATGGTTTCTTCTAGTTATATCCATTTACCTGTGAATTTCAAGATTTCATTATTTTGTTTTTTTCCCCTAAGTAGTACTCCACTGTGTAAATGCACCACATTTTCTCTATCCATTCTTCCGTGGAGGGGCATCTAGGTTGCTCCCAGGTTCTGGCTATTACAAATAATGCTGCTATGAACATAGATGAACAGATGTCCTTGTTGTATGAATGTGCTTCTTTTGTGTATATGGCTGAGAGTGGAATTGCTGGATTTGTGGTAGACTGATTACCATTTTCCTGAGGAATCTCCATACTGATTTCCAAAGTGGCTGTAAAAGTTCGTGCCTTTTGCTCCAATATGTCAGGTTGTGGATCAGAAGAATTATGCTTGGTTTTCAGTTATAATGTCACTGAATTTTAGGGTTTAGGCACATATATTTAATAGGAACACAGTTTTAGATTTATTCTAAAGTTTAAAAGTGGGTCTGAATAGTGAGCTCATGACTTGGAAGTATAGTCTTTGATACCAATATTCCCTCTTGATTTACTTATGTCTAAATATTAGCTACATTTGCTATGTTACTTTCTAAAAGAAGCAATTTCTATAAAATATATTTAGAACTTAAGATGGTTAGTTTTGAGTATCAACTCACTTAGTTGAGGTGGGAAAACTGATTTTAAATGTGAGAGGCAGGATTTTAAGAGATGAAGAGAATAACTTGAACATTGGTATACAAGCATTAAAATGCAGTGCTCTATGTTCTTACGTAAGTATGTAATGTGACTAAGTGCTTTCAAATTCCTTCTTCCTTGATTTATGTACAGTGAAGGACTGTACAATGGAATTGTGAACCAAGGAAAATCTTTCTCCTTAAAATTAATAAGGGGTAGTAAGGAAACCTAATCCAGTAGAAACTTTCTAATGTTATACACTTATAAGACAATCTAACTGAAATTGCCAAATAATAGGGTAGTCAGAGGCTCAACTGGCCATCCCTTCTCACCAAATGAAGCTTTCGGATTGGGTTACAACTGGCTTACATTTAATTGAGTTATTGGCTAAAGGATTACCCAAACAACAGAAGCTGTTTCCAAGACAATAGATTTTTCTCTACAAACTGACAACAAGGCCTCATTGCTTAAGATAACAGTTATACAGATTATTGAAGATAAAGAAGTTTATCTGGTGGCTACATAGAGCCTTACCCCTAGATTTTAGCATCTCTGGTGAGGGGAGGTACTCTGCATGCTACCAAAATCTAAGCATAAACACCACCTAGCCACAAAAACATGAATTGACAATGATGCCCCACCTGCAAATTTGTTAGTGCAATGATGACTCAGAGGTTGTGGGAATAACCAACAAATATCTGATTTAATCGAAGGTATACTCCACAAGACAAAACCCATACCTAACACTGTTTAGGTGACCAAGTACCTGAGATTAGATACCGCAGGGGACCAAGGATAAAACAAAATACCTTTGTTTTAAAAAAACAAACAAGCAAATAACAATGTCAACAATAAAATATTCCTGTTGACATTCTGCTATACTCATAGATCACTAGCTTGCTCATCCATCATCAGAAATGCTTTATCCTGCAGCAGATGGGGGAAAAGTACAGAGACTCACAATTAGACAGTGTGCAGAGAATGAAAGATCTTGGAAAACACAGCCCTAAATGGAATGCATCAGTGAAATTGCTCCATTCATGGAACTCTGAGAAAGAGATGGCAGAAAGAGTGTCTACGCTAGATAGGATGGAAGATACCAAAATAACAAGACCTTTTAACTAAACATGGTCAAAGTATATATGAACTCATGGAGACTGAAGCAGCACACACAGAGTCTGGACAAGGTCTGCACAAGTCTGCATAAGATACTTTGGATCAATATTACAGCTGCCAGTTTAGTTTTTTTTTATTGGATTCCAGAGTGACTTCCTTTCTTGTGCCTTCTCTTGGGCTCTTTCCTTTTTCGTTTTTATGTCCTACTCCAATGTGCAAACTTTTTATCATTATATTTATTATAAATATTATCTAATAATATAATATTATTATCCTTTAGAAGCCTGTTAATCTTCTAAGGAGAGACAGAAAGGGAATGGATCAAAATGGGAAGGAAAGTATGGATGAACTGGAAAGAGAAACCATAATCAGGGTATAAATTTGTGAAAAAGAATTAATTTTCAGTAAATGGGAAAAATCAATCAATAAATAAAGAACAAGAAAAAAGTCTTTTCTTGTGTTAATTAGTTCAAGGCTATTTCCCACTTTCTCTTCTATCAAGTTCAGAACATCAATGTTAAGAATTTTGATCCACATAGCCTTGAGTTTTGAGCAGGTTGATAAATGTGGATATATTCTGGATCCTTCTATATTCAGCAATCCTGTTTAGCAAACACATTTTACTAATGATGCTGTACTTTTTTTCCAGGAACACAGTGTCTCAGCAGCCCATTTATGTCATAGCATCTTTTCAATTCCTTGAATCATAGCATCTGGATAGATATCCTATGAACACTAAGAGAGCATGGATGCCAACCCAGACTACTGTACCCAGCAAAACTTTCAATCACTATAGATGGAGTAAACAAGATATTCCATGACAAACCAGACTTAAGCAATACATATCCACAAGTCCAGCACTACAGAAAGTTCTGGAAGGAAAACTCCAACCCAACAAATATAACTATACTCACAAAAACGTAGGCAATAGATAATCCAATTTTACCACACACAAAAAGAAACAGGAGGGTGAATTCCACACACAATAATACCACCAACAATAAACAAAACAAACAAGAACCAACACCCAATGTGTATTAATATCCCTTGATGTCAATGGTCTAAACCTGCCTATAAATACATACAGGGTAACAAAATGGATAGAAAGACAGAATCCATCCTTTTGCTGTATAAAAGAAACACAAATCAACTTCATAGAAGGGCATTACCTCAGAGTAAAGCTTTGAGAATAGATTTTCCAATCAAATAGGCCCAAGAAACAAGCTGGTGTAGCAATCCTAATATCTAACAAATTAGACTTCAAACGAAAATCAATGAAAAGTCATGAAGAAGAGCATTTCATACTCAGCACAGGAAAAGCCCATCAAGATGAAGTCTCAATCCTGAACATCTATGCCCCAAATACGAAGGCACCCACATGTCTACAAGAAGCATTACTAAAGCTCAAACCAAACATAAAATTACACACACTTACAGTAGGAGACTTAAACACCCTTCTTTCACCACTAGACAGGACCACCAGGAAGAAACTTAACAAAGAAACAAAGGTTCTAAAGAAGTTATGACCCAACTGGGTTTAACAGATATCTATTGAAATTCCATCCAAACAAAAAAGAATATACCTTCTCAGCACCACATGGAACCTTCTCTAAAATTGACCACATAGTTTGTAACAAAGCAAACCTCCACAGATACAATAAAATTGAAATAACCCCCTGCATCTTACCAGATCGCCATGCTTTAAAGTTAGAATTCAACAGTAATAAAAATTGCAGGAAACCTACAAACTCATGGAAATTGAATAATACACAATTGCACCATTCCTGGGTTGAGGAAGAAATAAAAAAGAAATTAAAGACTTCTTAGAATTAAATGAGAATGTAGACACAACATACCCAAACTTATGGGACACTATGACAGCAGTCCCAAGAGGAAAGTTCATAGCACTAAGTGCCCACATGAAGAAACTGGAGAATAGTCACAATAGAGAATTGACAGAACAACTTAAAGCTTTAGAGCAAAAGAAGCAAAGTCACCACTGAAGAGTAGACACCAGGAAATAATCAAACTGAAGGCTGAAATCAATAAAGTAGAAACTAGAAAACATTACAAAGGATCAAAGAAACATAGTCTGTTTTTTTTTTTTTTGAGAAGATCAAAAAGATAGACAAACCTCTAGCCAAACTATCCAAAAGGCAGAGAGAGAGCATGCTAATTAACAGAATCAGAAATGAAGAAGGGGATATAACAACAGACACTGAGGAAATCCAGAGAATCTTCAGGTCATACTTTGAAAACCTGTAATCCACAAAATTCAAAAACCTAAAAAAATTCAGAAATCTAAAGGAAATAGACCATTCTCTGGATAGATATCACTTGCCAAATTAAAGCCAAGAACAGATAACCAGGTTAAATAGACCTATAGCCTTCGGTGAAATAGAAGCAGTCATCAAAAGACTCCCCCCCCCCCAAAAAAAAAAGCCCAGGGCCAGATATTTTCATTGCAGAATTATACCAGAAATTCAAACAAGAGCTAATGCCAGTACTCCTCAAATTGTTCCACATAATAGAAGCAGAAAGGACATTGTCAAACTCTTTTTATGAGGCTACAATCACTTTGGTAGCCAAGCCACACAAAGATACAACTAAAAAGGAGAACTAGAGACCAATATCCCCCATGAACTTCGATGGAAAAAATACTCAACAAAATATTCGCAAATAGAATCCAAGAACACATCAGAAAAATAATCCACTAAGATCAAGTAGGCTTCATCCCAGGGATGCAAGGATGGTTCAACATACAAAAATCCATCAGTGCAATCCAACATGTAGACAAACTGAAAAAGAAAAAACACACGATCATCTCACTAGATGCTGAAAAATCCTTGAGAAAATCCAACATCCGTTCATGCTAAAGATCTTGGAGAAAACAGGAATAATAAGAACATATCTAAACATGATAAGAGCAACATATACCAAACCAGCATCCAACATCAAACTAAATGGAGAGAAACTCAAAGTGATTCCTCTAAAATCAGAAACAAGACAAGGCTCTCCACTATCTCCATATCTCTTCAATATTGTCCTTGAAATTCTAGCTAGAGCAATAAGACAAGGAAAGGAGATCAAAGGGATACAAATTGGAAAGAAAGAAGGCAAACTTTCACTATTTGTAGATTATATGATAGTTTACATAAGTGACCCGAAAACCTCTACCAGGGGACTCCTTTAGCTGATAAGCCCCTTCAGCAAAGTATCAGCATACAAAACTAACTAAAAAAATTCAGTTGCCCAACTATATACAGATGATAAATCCAATGAGAAAAAAACTCAGAGAAACATCACCCTTCACAATATCCATAAGCAACATAAAAGATCTTGGGGTAACCCTAACCAAAAAAGTGAAAGACCTGTACAGTAAGAACTTTGTGTCTTTAAAGAAAGAAATTAGAAAAGATACCAGAAAATGCAAAGATCTCTCATGCTCTTGGATAGGTAGAATCAACATACTAAAAATGGCAATCTTGCCAAAAGTAATCTACAGATTCAACGCAATCCACATTAAATCCCAATACAGTTCTTCACAGACCTTGAAAGAACAATACTCAACTGTACATGGAAAAACACAAAACTCAGGATAGACAAAACAACTCTGTACAATACAGGATCTTCTGGAGGAATCACCATCCCTGACTTCAAGCTCTATTAAAGAGATATAGTTCTGAAAACAGCTGGGTATTGGCACAAAAATAGACAGATAGACCAATGGAATCTAATTGAAAACCCTGATATTATCCCACACACCTATGAACACCTTATTTTTGACAAAGATACTAAATCTATACAATGGAAAAATATAGCATCTTCAGCATATGGTGCTGGCACATGTGGAGTGGATTTGGACATGCAGAAGAATGAAAATAGATTCATACCAGTCACCATGCACAAAACTTAAGTGCAAATGGATCAAAAATCTCAACATATATCCAGCCACAGTGAATCTTCTAGAAGAGAAAGTTAGAGATACTCTTGAACGAGTTGCCACAGGAGATTGCTTCCTGAACATTACACCAGCAGCACAGACCATGAGATATGCACATAATAAATGGGACCTCCTGACACTGAGAAGCTTCTGTAAGGCAAAAAACAAAGCCAGTATGACAAAACAACTGCCCACAGAATGGGAAATCTTCACCAACCACACATGTGACAGAGGGCTGTTTTCCAAAATATATAATGAACTCAAGAAGCTAGCCAACAAAACACCAAACAATGAAATTAAATGTGGAGTGTAGACCTAAATAGAGAATTCTCAACAAAGGAATCTGGAATGGCTGAAAGACACTTAAGAAAGTGCTCAAAATCCTTGGCCATCAGAGAAATGCAACTCAAAACAACTCTGAGATACCATCTTACACCAGACAGAATGGCTAAAATCTAAAACACCAATGACAATCTATGGTGGAGAGGATGTGGAGAAAAAGGAACACTCCCCCATTGCTGGTGGGAGTGCAAACTTCTAAGACCTCTTTGGAAATCAGTATGGTGGTTGCTCAAAAAAATGGGAATCAGTCTACCTCAAGATCCAGCAATTCCTCTCTTGGGCTTATAACCAAATAATGCACATTCATACAACAAGGACATATGTTTAACCATGTTCATAGCAGCATTATTTATAATAGCCAGATCCTAAAAGCTACCTAGATGCCCCTCAACTGAAGAATGGATAGAGAAAATGTGTACATTTATACAATGGACTACTACTCAGCAGAAAATAACAATGGAATCTTAAAATTCGCAGGCAAGTGGATTGAACTAGAAGAAACCATCCTGAGTGAGGTAACACAGTCACAAAAATAAAAAAAACAAACAAACATGGCATGTGCTCACTCATATATGAATTTTAGACATAGGACAAAGGATTACCAGCATATAATACTCTTCACTCAGGAAATCCTGAGCTAATTGGGAGCATGAGGGTAGGGGAGAAGGAGCTGCCAGAATGAGAGGAGCAGATGAGGAGAGGAGGAAATGGAGGAGCAGAAATATTGTGTTGGGGAAAGAATAGAGGAGAGCAAGATGAGAGATACCATGTCAGAGGGAGCCATTATAGGTCCCAGGAGAGATTTGACACTGGGGAGATTTTCTGAGACCTACAAGGATGACAGGAACTGACAATCTAGGCAATGGTGGAGAGGATAACCTAAATGTCCTTTCCCTATAATGAGACTGATGACTACTTTTTATGGCATTCTAGAGCCCTCATGCACTGGCTAATGAAAGCAGAGGTAGACACCCACAGATATACACTGAAATGAACTCTGGAACTTAGTTGCAGAGAGGGAGGAATGAAGATCTAAGGGGTCAGTACCAGGCTGGTCAAACCCACAGAAACAGCTGTCCTGTACAAGGTGGAACACATGGATCCCAGACTGCTGTTTGGGAGGACAGTACAGGACAGTTCCAGACTCGTGAACATGGATATCTATTAGGAGGCCTCTGCACTCTAGGGCGCCCCTGGTAGTAGATTGGTATTATTCCCTGGTGTAAAAAGGGACTTTGAAAGCCCATCCCATGTGAAGGGATGTACTCTCGGCCTGGTTATGGAGGAGGGCCTAGGCCCAGTCCAGGATGATGTGGTGGACTTTAGGCATCCCCCATTGTGGGCCTTAGTCTGCCTGGGGAGTGGTGGGGTGGGTGGATGGTTTGGGGGGGGTCATAAGCAGAAGTTTAACAGTCTCAGAATCCATGACAAATTTGTCATGGAATATGAGCACATTCAAAAAGCTTCTGAAAAGAGAAAGGGGGGAACAATAAAACAGTTTATGGTACTAGGCCTCATTCTTTCCTGTACATATACTGGAAGCCAGTTCAAACACCATGTGAAATAGAATCACTGAAATTGAATGATAAAGTCAAGACAATAATGTCCTTTCTTTTAGGATATAAGTAAATCCTATAAATATAGTTTCCAGTTAACTGGGAAACAATTGTTATTATATATATTATATGCATCATACATAAACACATGTTTATATATATTAAAACCCATGTATATGGGTTTCATTAGATATTGAATATTTTAACTCTTATGTGAATAGAGTTATTTGAACTTCATGTAAATATTAACATATATATATATATGTATATATATATATTTCTACATTTATATCTCTATATTTAGATATATGTACAGAAAGACTACTGACTAATAATGCAATTTTAGTACACTTATTTGTAGAAAAACAAAACAACAGGATATTTTATGGTATCATTGTAAAATTTTACTGTGGGTCATTTTTGTAGTGATGCTGAGGAAGTGTTCTACAGGTTAGTACTGTATAGGGATGCTTTATATTTATAGATTGCTTTATTTAGGTTTGCCCTTAACACTGTATTTCTAGCTTATAGGAGGGTGTGGAACTTCATCTACTTCATATTGTTTTTCTTTAGTTTGTGTTCTTATATAAAAGTTTGTTTTTCTCTAAAAAGAGAAGAAAATAATTTATAATATACACATAATGAGGAAGTTATACAATATTTCGAGGATATTGACAGGACATTTTGGGAAGAATAATGTAGGCATTTAAATTGGGAGAAAATTAACTGTAGCTCACTGCATTAGTTACTGTAACAAAACAAATAGAGCAAATTTTTCTTTGAAAGCTGGTTTTGGCCAACTTTTGCCCCACTGCCTTCTAGGATTTGCCAGTTTAGGTCACTTCCTACTCTGCTTGCCTAAAAGTGAAACCTTGCCTGGCTTCTTTCTCAGGTGGACAAGTCAGAACTAATTGATGGGGCACATCTTCTATGTATATATTTGTCTTATTGGTTGATAAATAAAGCACTGTTGGCCAATAGGGAAGCAAGTTAGTTGGGACTAGAAGAGGGGGAGGATTCTGAGAAATGAAGAAAAGAGGGAGTTGCCATGTGATCCCAGAAAGAGAGGACGACATAAGACTGGCATCCTCAATAATGTAAGTCCTTACAAAAATATATAGATTAGTAGTTATGGTTGATAATTAAGACAGAGATATCAAATAAGAAATCCTAATCATTTTCCATCAGCATTCTAACTAATATAAGATTCTCTGTGTTATTTGGGGCCCTAAAGCAGCAGCTTTTCCACCCAGACAGCTGGTGGAAAGAGTTATTGTTACATCTAATTGGTATGCTAGTATACTTTGTCTTAGATACTTATTTCAGCAAACCTGGTGATAGATGGAGACTTTCAGGAAGGCATCTTTGTTGTATTTGCAACTTACTTATGTGTTACAGTGTTGTGTTCTTTTTTTTTTTTTATTTCTTGGCTAGGCTTCATTAGGCACATCATTGTTTTTATGTAATTTACTTTGTAAATGTCTTATTGAATTTTGAGTTAGTTTTTTATCAAAAGACATTCATTGAAAATATGTAACTAAGATATAGAGACTAGGCTAAAAAAATACTCACAACATTTAAGGGTTGTACATGGCTGAGGCAGTAAAAAAACTTCATTTCAAATCTGTCTATGTTATTAAAAACTGGGTCAGTTTTCCACTACTGTTCTACCATGCAAGTATGTCAGTCTTTCAAAAAATGCACCCTCAAAGAATACAAGAGATGAAAAAGAGAATCTCAGGCATTGAAGATACTTTAGGAGAAATACATTCATCAACCAAAAAATAAAAAAATATCTTAAGTCCAACAAATATGCAACACAAAATATCCAGAAAATATGGGACACCATGGAAATGCCAAACCTAAGAATATTAGGTACTGAAGAATATGAAGAAACCCACCTCAAAAATGTAAAAAACATATTCAAAAAAATCATAGAAGAAAACTTTCCCAACCTAAACAAAGACATGCCAATGAAAGTACAAGAACATTACAGAACACTAAATAGAATGGACCACTAAAAATGTCATCACACCACATGATAATCAAAACCCCAAATATACAGAATAAAGAAAGAATATTAAGAGCACCAAAGGTAAAAGGCCAATGTCATATAAAGGCATACATACCAGAATTATAGCTTATTTCTCCATGGAAACTCTAAAGCCAGAATGTCCTGGACAGATATTCTACCAACAATAAGCAATCACAGATGCCAGCCCAGACTACTATACACAGCAAAGCTTCCAATCACTCTAGATGAAGAAAACAAGGTATTCTACTACAAAACCAGATTTAAACAATGCATGTCCACTAATCTAGCCCAACAGAAACTTCTGAAAGGAAATGTCCAGCCAAAGGAAATTAACTACCCACAGAAAAATAGACAATACATAGTCCCACTTTACCAAAAGCAAAAAGCGGGGGTGGGGGGAATCCACACACAATACCACTACTACCAACAAATCCAAAATGAACAATAATGAACAATCAATGGTCATTAATCACCCTCAATATTAACGGTTTTAACTTACCTATAAAAAGACAAAGGCTAACAGAATGGATACAAAGACATAATAAATCCTTCTGCTGCACACAAGAAACACACCTCAAATTCAAAGTTACATGTAACCTCAGAGTGATTGTTTGGGAAAAGATTTTTCTAATGAAATGGACCCAATTAAAAGCTGGTGAATGAGTCCCAATATCTAAAAAAATCAGACTTCAAACTAAAATCAATCAAAAGAGAAAAAGATAGTCATTTCATATTCACCAGATGAAAAATCCATCAAAATGAAGGTTCAATTCTGAACATCTGTGCCCCAAATACAAAGGCACCCATATTTGTAAATGAAACATTACTAAACATCAAGTCACACACAAAACCTCACATACTTGTAGTGGAAGACTTCAACACCCCACTCTCACCACTAAACAGGACCACCAGATAGAACCTTAACAAAGAAACAAAGGAATTAACATAAGTTATTACCTAGTTGGGCATAACAAACATCTATAGAATATTTCATCCAAACACAAAAGAATATTCCTTCTTCTCAGTGTCACATGGAACCTTCTCTAAAATTGTCCACATACTAGACAACATAGCAAATCTCAACAGGTTTAAAAAATTGTAATAACCTCCTGTATGACCTGTATGACAAGAACTTTAAGTCATTAAAAAAAGAAGTTAAAGAAAATATGAGAAAATTGAAAGATATTCCATGCTCTTGGAAAGGTAGGGTCAGCATAGTAAAAATGGCAGCCTTGCCAAAGGCAATCTACAGATTCAGTGCAGTTCCATCAAAATATTGGCACAATTCTTCACAGAACTTGAAAGAAAAATACTCATTTTTATATGAAACAAACAAACAAACAAACAAAAAAACAGGATAGCAAAAACAACACTGCACATTAAAGGAACTTCCACAGGCATCACCATTCCTGACTTAGAAGAATTCCAAGAATAGTCACGATACCTGGGTGGAGTAGGTGCCTGGGATTGCAGTGATTCTGCTTCTGAGACATCCCAATGATTTTTAAGCCTAGTAATGATATCCTTTTGAAAAGTTTCAATCTCCTTAATCATAAAAGATTCCAAGCATGTTAGTGAATCTGTAAATTTCCCTAACTGCTCATTTACATGTTTTTCTAGGTCTTTAATACAATCATCCTTAGGCAGCATCTGGATGACATGGAAATTGTCTTCTAGGTATTGGAGTCTAGATTCGAGGTCTTGATTTGCTGATTTTGAGTCCTCAGCAATTGACCGTATGGACCTATGTAATCTGTCAGCCCTGTACTGTAAATTATCTTCCAAACATTCAAATCTAGACTCAAATTTGTGATCTGCTACCTTGGATGCTTCAATAATTGATTGAATGGCATTGTCCAATTCTTCAACCCTATCCTGGGTATTTTGCACCGTTGCATCTAGTTGCTGGGTAACATTGCCTATCTGAGTTTCTAGCTGACTAAAGATATTCTTTAGCTCATTATGGTCTTCTGACAACCTAGACTCTAAGGCCTCAGACATGGAGGTTCTCTCTGTGTTTATCTTATCATAAATATGCTGCATCTCATCAGACAGCTCTGTCTTTAGCGTATTGGACACAGAGCCAAGCTTATCATCCAATTTCTGTTCCACTTGCTGCACAATTGTGGTTATGACCTAATGTGTTCTACAAAACCTCACTGCATAAAGCTGTTATTTCCTGTAGGTAGGTGGTGAGGTTACCCTTATCCCTATTCCTGAGTCCTCTGGCTAGTAATATTATTTGTACCAGCAAGCTAAATGCCATTACAGTATATAGGCCGGTAATTGGCAGATTAGCATCCTCCTCAAACAGTGAATTCACATAATAAGCAAAAATATTACCAATTTTAGCAAATGATAAATATTCCGCCATAATTTTACCTGATTTCTACTCCAGATGCAGTAACTATCTTTGACCAGTGGGTGGCACAGGTGTTCAGTTAGTCCACAGCATTTGGCAGCAGTTGGTCAGCGGTGGAGAGAGGTCACAAAAGCAGCTGCACTTATCTTAGATAGTATACGGTCTTGTGGCAGCAACCACTGAAAAGGATGCCTCTTTCCCCGCAGTAGCTGCCAGGGGAAGCCTCTGCTGAAAGCCGAGGCCTACCTCCACTCTAGGCAGCTAGAAACTGTCTCCAAGCTGGGTGGATGGTTCTGAGCAGCTCAGCTGCAGCGGGTGGGCCGCTAGCCAGGAGCACCTGTGGAGAGAGGGTGCTTTCTGGGCCTAAGCCCCAGGCCGGGTGGAAGCCACAGCCTGTCCCAAATGGGGTGTAGATTTCCAATATCCCGATCCTGACACCAGATATAGTGGGAAATTATCAATACGGAGTCAGGTAGAAATATAAGGGTATTTAATAGGGAAAAGCCTTACTTACAGAGCAACCTAGCCAGCCAGCGTGGCAGCCGTCTGTATGCAAGCCCAAAAGTGAAACCGAAAGAGAAAACGCAGTCACACTACATCACCCTGACCACGCCCTCGCAAGCATGGTCAGGCAGACCTGTAGTCAGCCCCTAAGTAGGTGTGGCTACAGCTTCCCCTACAGGTTATCTTATGGATCATGACAACATGTCATGTTGAAGACTTCACACACTGAGTCATAGAACATGGAGAAATCAAGTTTGTATAGACATGTGAAGTTAATCTCTACTGGAAACTTTCCTAATGAATGAAGACATTCCAAGACAGGAAAATGAATGACCCTTGGTACCTGGCTATGAACCTTGCAAGCTATATCAATGACATTGTTCGCAAGACAAGTCCTTCTGATTTAATAGGGGCAAAAATGACATGTGGAGTACCCATGCACTTTCTGATTGGATTTGACACTAACTCACCATTTGAAACCTATACTGGGCACCATTATTATTCAGATCATATATGTGTGGTGAGACAAATAACAGAACCCGTTACCATGCCTCTGATAAAGGAAGATAGTATGTAACTTAGTCAGATAGTTTTAACTTTATACCTATATATTGGTATGTCTCAGATATCATTAGTACAGATTCTTTTTGCAATAAATACTTATTAACAGAGACTTGCACCTGATCCAGGAATAGTGAATAGGAGATTTATTAATGTTCATCTCTCAATGAAAGCCCTCCTACATGACCTCCTTTCCCCAGTACTCAAGTATTATTGTGGAAGAAGAGATTTTTAGCCATTGTTGATAAATATCTACAAGGAAATAGTGTTTTATGAACACACCAAGGTAGATGTTCATATGAATTCATAGCAGTTGAGACAGCATGCACAAGTGCTATGCCAGCTCAGGAAGAAAAATGTTACAGCATAGAGGGTTGAGGCAGAAACTCATTTCTACCCCTGGCTGAGGAGTTATCAGCTGTTTGTAGGTAGTGGGAGAGCCAGTTTTCTTTACAGTTGTGGTTCCTGGTGTATTGACCACCCTTTCTGTGGAGACAACACATGCAATTGTATACAGGCAGCAAAAATATTACTTTATGGATTCAAAGTAAATAAAAGCAGGTACTAAAGTTATATGGGAAAGAAAGCGGGAATGAATCTATGAAAAGTGAGGACAAGTGTATATAAGATCAAAATGCATTGTAGGAAACTCGCAAAAAATCTAATAAACGTGATACAAAATCAAATAGGTTATTCATAGTAAATATTTCACTCATAGAGAATTCTATTAAAATTTAGAAGGTGGTAATAAGAAGTAATTAAATATACACTGCTGGAAACATTGTCTGAACGAGGCATGGTGTTTGAAATAATGAATTCAGTAACTGACTAAGGAGCAAGACAGATTCTGACAGCGATGTTACAAACAGTATGTATTAAATATGTCAAACAGTAGGACGACAAACCAGGCCCTCATAAAAGAGTATAACATTTAAGTTGTGGCTTTCCTATTAAGAAACATGACCACTTGGATGTTTCATTTTTAAGGTCATGTGTACAGTCCATGTATAATAAGCTTGAATAATATAACTTTGGATAAAGTGTGTACATTAGCACAGCTAATTGACTAAAATGTTTTAAAATTTACTGGAATTTTGAAGCATACACTAATTTTATATTAATTTTGCTGTTTTAAAAATGTGAGTTGAATTAATATGCATACCCTTAAAAGTTGGAAGTAATAAAGCACTTCCAGGAAGCAATCCATAATCATAATGACTGTTTCTACAATGAACAGGAAGTTAATCCAAGGCAACAGTAAATTTCTTTCTACTTTATTAATACAGAAAAGAAAGTTTTGCTATGATAGTTCAAAACTACAGGCAGAGAATGTTAGTTATGAAACCAAAACAATGTTATCTTTGGGTTTCCAATTACTCCATTTATTATTTTGAGAAAGTTACCTTATTTCTTCTCTTGATAATATGCAAAGTACTTTCTTTCCATTTTTATATTGCATGGTATTTATTGTTAAATTTTTGTGAAAAAAATTTCTGACTCTTGTTGTTGTCATTTAATATGCCAATACTAATTGTTTTGTTCTCTGGTAATGGGAAAATAATTTGTTCTACATCTAGTAGGTAATATGCATCATAGCCTCAGAATATGTATATAAGAAGGTTGGAATCCACAACATACTTACTTTCAATTATTTACAAAAATATTTTCATTAATCTTATGAGAATTCCACACATGTGTATACTTTATTTGGATGGTATCCTTCTCATACTTCTCACTTCCTCCCAGACCCACTTTACAAATTTTACTCCTTCCCTAATTTGTCTCTTCTGTCTTTAAGCCCAATTAGGGCTGTTTATATACTCATGGGTATAGGGCCTTTCACCAAATCATGATCCACCTACTGTCATATAGCACCCACTGTCAACTGCTGCTCAACAAATGGTCACTGTTCATGAGCTGCTTTCCTATGTAGCAATATTAATTAGCTTGATTTTGTGCTTACAACCACGGTTTCTAGAAGTTCAGTGAAGCTGCCCTGTTATGTCCAGGGGATAGTGTTTCAGTCCCTCCTTACCACCTGACATCTTGTTTGTACAATTTTGCTATTCCATCTTCCACAATGAATCCTGAGTATTGGATGGAGGGTATGTAATATTGTCATATCTGTGACTTGGCACATAACAGATGCATTGTCTGCACTTTGAATAGTAATTCAGCATTAACCACCAAGTAATTACACACAGGAAGTTCTCTGAAGGTCTGAGAGCTGTACTAATCTATAGATACAGAGACTGAAATTCTAAGGGTGTTTTTTGTTTGTTTGTTTGTGTGTTCTGTTTTGTTTTTCCCAAGAAAAGTTTTCTCTGTATTGCTTTGGAGCCTGTCCTGAAACTAACTCTGTAGACAAGGCTGACTTCGAACTCACAGAGATCTGTCTGCCTCTGACTCCCAAGTGGTGGGATTAAAGGCATATGCCACCAATGCCCAACTCAGAGGGCAGTTTGTTATTATTGTCTAACAAAATAATGTTAGTAAATACATCTCCAGGGCCTATGACTTTTCCAAACATAAGTTCTTGGCCAAATTTACAATACCAAGACGTATGTCATGCAATAACCAAACATACATTTCTTCCTGTGTAGCATACCTTGTATTTATACACCACTGAAATCCATACCACTATTGTACCCACAGACATATCTCAAAATGCTAGTTGTCACTGTATCTGGGAATTATTGTTGGTGACTATTATCCTCTAACAGCTGTGATAGGACCTTATACTATTACGAAAACAAACAGGGACTCTTTTTGGCTAGCACGAACTTTGTCTCTTCATGTCCTCCAAACAATATGTGTGTACACTCTCACATTTTCACTTTTCCCTCTTTTAATATCCTTCTGTTTCAAGGACCGAGAAAATAAAAGCTTCATAAAATATATTATTTTCCTCTTTTATTTATAGCAATTTATGTAACAAATGTTTAATTGAATCAATCAGTATAGTCAGATTCTCTGAAGCTTTATGTTTATAATTTCATATTTTCTTACTGTTAGTGAGAAAATTTGGCTTTCAATTTTATTGGGATATGTTATCACTGGATTATTAATCTATTTGATGGATTTCCCAGAATAAAATTATATTATATTGTTGACTTCAGTGTTCTGTAATAATCACATTTTTAATTAGCAAAGATCACTATTTAAACTGTCAATTTGTTTAATTTTTTACTTCAATGGATAAAACATAGTTTTATCTATTTTTCTTTGATTTTCATTTGTTTTGCTTCTAATGTTCACGTTCAGATCAGTAGCATGCATATTATTATTTGAAATTCTTATTTACTTGATCTATTTATACTTGCAAAATGTCTTTTAATCTGTCCTATTTCCCCTGTTCTTGGATAAACTTATCTGGGATTAAATATAACCACTCTAAGTTATTAATGCTTGCAGTGAATTCTGTATCATATTTTTACATGATTATCTCTTGCTTTTTTACAATATTGTTTACTTTAATTTCATGCACATGTACTGAATTTGCTACATGTTCTTCTTTCCTGTTTATTCTTTTCTGTTTTTTGCCTCTGACCGATTCTATGTTCAAATTAATGTTCAAATTAACTTTTCCTTAAGTATATGTACACAGAGATAGGGGGGAAAGGGAGACAGAGAGAAGAAAAATGGGTCTTACCCAGGATTAGATATCTAATTTGCAATCCAATACCAAGTGGCCACTCCTAAAAACATATGCATATGATCAAAACTAAATGAAATAAGCAAGTCGTAGTTATAGGTTTGTTAATTTTAGCTTCGTATTTTAATGGGTTTCTATAGATACCATAGAGTTCTTTGGTTTTTACATACCATGAATATGCAACTGGAAAACTTAGACTTTATTATGTTTATTTACTAGCACTATTATTTTATACTTATGAAATGTTTAATTGGGTTACTTTTATAATCTTTTCTTATTTAGTGTTGTACTAATAGAAATCTTAAGATTTAATTGAACTTCCAATATTTTGTGCATAACATGTAATAGTTGTTTTGCCACTGCCAATGTATATATTTTGTCTATTGATTCACAACAACATTAAGTAAATTCACAAACAATGGATATTCAGTGATAATATTTTTTTCATTATCTTCTTTGTCATTTCTATTTTGTTTCCATATAGTTTCATGGCTCTTATTTCAGTCAAAAATATTTTAAGAAAGTAAAAAAATAAAGCTTTTAAATTTTACTACAAGTTTCATAGACTTTCCAATGCATGCATGATTTTTCTCTTGTATGTATAAATTCCTCTGTCATTTCTTGTCTTGCCACTAATAGGAAATAAATCATCATAGTCTTTGTTTACTGAAAAAAGTGTTTATTTCTAAGAATCTTAGTTGAACAATGTAGATATCATATGCTATTACAATAAAATGGTATTTGTACCTCTGAGAATAGAAAAGGCAGCACAGAAAACAAAAGTTAAAATTCATTTTCAGGACTATCAATTGGCCCTGGTCAGCCAGGAACTGTGAGGTAAATTAATGAGTATGCCACAGATATGTTGGGCCCTATCATGGACTTCATAGGGCTATGTCACTAGTTGCCTGGAAATTTTATACACACACACACACACACAAACACACGTGTGTGCTCACACAAATATATATATATATATATATATATATATATATATAGAGAGAGAGAGAGAGAGAGAGAGAGAGAGAGCGACAGAGAGAGAGAAATTAATTTTTTTCAAAAACAATTTTTATATTGTTTCAAATCACTGTTTTATGTTTAACATTGATTTTCTCTTAATTTTATATTATAAACTTTGATACAGCCATGTTTTGGCTTTTAATTCAGAAAACATTATTTTCTGTTTTATATTGCTTGACTTTCAAATATTCTGGTGTTTCTCTTTTCAAAATCCAACATTGCATTTCTTTTTTTCTCCAATAAGAGAATGCAGACTGCTAATTCCAGATACTTAAGATGTGAATATTCACATGGTGTAAATTATGCTACTTTATGGCCTATAAGCAGCAAATTATGTTTTACTTTGTCCAACTTCAGAGCTGTGACTAAAGAAAACACTGTTTTCTGGAACACCATTTTTGATAGTGGTAGAAGATTATAAAAAATATGAAAATATGTACTAGAACCCATGGAAGTGCTACCACCATTTTTTCTTACATTTACTATAAAATACAATGCAAACCTAGTCACAATTCAAGAGCTGCACAGTCACATTCAGCCTAGAGTAGGTAAAAAGACAGACCATGATTTAAGTCTTTGGCTCTAACATGCATTTACAATGTGGTACAACTCATTAATTTTCTTATTTTCAAATTCATTTTGTTTATATATTTTCATATTCATTTATTGATTTTCAAATACTAAATTTCTTTAATATGATCTTCAGTTAATTGCTAAGCAAAAAATACTTCAAAATGTTAATTCTCTATCATTATCCAAAGAATCAAAAGAGTATATTTTGACATTTTTTGCTTGTTACGAGGTATAATGTTGATAGATTCTTACCCATGTCTACTGTTTTATGAATTGCCAAGTAACTTTTTTTTTACCCATAGCTAAAGCTACTCAAAGACGTTGGACTGTAACCTAATATTCTTAAAACTAATTGCATGAACTTGCTATTAATTAAAATAGTTGTTTTAAATGTAACTGGTAGTATTCCATGACAAATAACTCATTATTTGCAAAATTTGGGGGCTTTGAACCCTTCCCCATTATTTGTTTCTCCTCCTGCTTTTTCTCCTCATACCCCTCTTCATTCTCTTGTTTCTCCAACTATTCTTCCTTCTCCACCCCCTCTCCTTCATTTCCTTCTCTTCATTCAATGCGAACTTTGTTTTCTCCTCCTCAAACTCCTCCTCTTTCCTCCTTCTCCACTTCCTCCTCCTCTTTGTTTTTTTTTTTTGCCTTATTCCTCCTCTTCTTTCTCCTTCTTCTTTTTCCTTTATTCTTCTCTCATACAATAACATCCTGACCACAGCTTTCCATTCCTCATCTCATCTCATCCAGCAACCCCATCTCCCCTCCATCCCAGATCTACTGCTCCTCCATTTCCCTTCAGAAACAGCACATACCATATGAATATCACCTGAACATGGTATTAACAAGATGCAATAATACTAGGTATAAACCTTCATATTAAGGCTGAAAGAGGCAAGTAGGTAGGAGAAAAGAGTTCTCAGGAGCAGACAAACGATTCAGAAAAACATCCATTCCTACTGGTAGAAGGACAACAAGAACATGAAACTAAACCACCACAGTGTGTGTGCAGGGGACCTAGCACAGACCCATGCAGGTTCAGTGGTTGATGATTCAGTCTCTATGAGCCCTTATAGACCCTGCTTAATCTCCTGGTTTCCTTGACTCACCTAACTCCTCAATTCTCCCACCCCTCTAGACATATATCATACTTGTCTATGATGTTATGTCAGTTACTGATAGAAGCTGTGGAGTCACTTTCATTATGTGTCAACATTTTAAAAGATATATTTGAAAATCCACTAAATAGGCCAAATATACAAGCCTTTTGAGATAGTTCTTAAAATAAGCATAGAAGAAAATCTATTATAATATTTAATGATTTACATTGATATGTTAGGAAAGGAAAATGAGATAAAATGTCTTGCTTTCATTGAACATACATCAGAAAGTCTCCGTAATTTAGTTTGGTAGATGCTCAAAGTTTTAGTCAAGGGCATTGTTCTCTTTTCTGTGACAACTTCTAGCATTCAAGTTTCTGCACTACAAAAATGGTATGTAGTAGGAATTATTTCAATTGCATAACAATGTATGTTTTGAACAATATGCTGGCTGGTTTTGTGACAATTGAACAAATACTTCATTTGAAAGGAGGAGTATCAACAGAGAAAAAGCCCCTATAATATCAGACTGTAAGTAAGCTTATAGACCATTTTCTTAATTGGGGATTAATGTAGGAAGGTTCAGCTCGTCGATGGTGGAGCCACCCCTGGTCTGGTAGACCAACTTCTATAACAAAGTAGCCTGAGCAGGTCATGGAGAGCAAATCAATAGGCAGCCCTCATCCATGGCTTCTGCATCAACTCCAGCCTCCATATTGCTGCCTTGCTTGAGTTCTTCTCTTGAATTCCTTTGATGATCAACTGTGGTGTAGCAGTGTAAACCAAATAAAATGTTTCTTCCCCAAATTGTTTTGGTCATGGTGTTTTAGCTGTACTAGCCCTAAGAGGAACCCTCCATGGAATCTCTGCCCTACTCAATAGAACAAGTTGCTTTGGATCATTTACTATACAGTGTGCCACAGCCCAAAGATGTTCTGTGGTCAAGTATCTCAGTTGTAATACTGCCCTTTAGTTCTTGAGCATTTCTTTCAGTTCTCTGAACATTGTCTTAATTTCTTCTAGATTTTATATGATAATCTGGCCAAATCAGTTTAAACTCAAAAGAGTTGATCTTGGTTCATAGTCAATGCTACTGTCCATCATGTCAGGGTATTTATAGTGTCATTATCTTGAGAATACTGGTAATATTGCCTCCATAGTCAAGAAGCATAAAGTAACAATTCCTAGTACTTAGCCAAATTTCCCCATATTCAGTCAAGTATTTTGGATCATGGAATAGTGACTCGTTCATTGGATAGAATTTCCCACCTCAGTTAAGGCAATTGATATAATTCAGAAATAACAGAAGCTAACCTTAATTGAAATAACTCCTCACTGGTGTTTACAGACTCATTCCCTGGGATATTCTAGACTCTGTAATGTTGGCATTTAATGAAAATCACCATAAACATTTATCCATAAAACACTCTTTCACTTTTTCTGTTTCATCCCATGTCACTAGAACCTATTTCTATCCATAAACCCACCCAAGACTGAGACTTCAATTACACCATTCTATTGAATGGCATAAATATGATGAATATTTTGGTTCTGGCAAGAAATCTAATTTCAGCTTGCTTTCGTGGTGCTATGTTGAATACTGACAAAAACCAACTTGGGGAAGAAAGGATTCATTTGTCTTACATATCCATATCACAGACCATCATTCATGGACATCAGGCCAAGAAAACAAACAGGAACCTGACAGCATGAACTGAAACAGAAACCACAGAGGAGTGCTTCTCCGTGCATGTTCCTTTGAGTTGATCAGCTTTTATCCACCAGGGATGACACTAACCACAGTGTGTTGGGCTTTCTCATCAATTGTTAAACAGTAGACTGACCCATAGACTGGTAAAGGCCAATCTCATGGAGGCATTTTCTCAATTTGTATCTGCTTTTCCAGATGTCTCTGGCTCATATCATGTCAACAATAAACTAAGTTGCACAAATTATATAAAAGGATAAGAGGAATACTGGAGTTGTATGACTACAAAGCGGGGAGAGGCAGAGATATAAGAGGAGAGATCAAACAAAAACCTTTGTGTAATTTAAAATAAAAAAAATTAAAAATGTTCCATTATATTGACATTGAGTAATCATTTTTCAGGTACCAAGAATTGAAGAAAATATATTTATACTAACATAATATTTTTATGAAGATCATAGCTTATCATTTCATATTAACATATGAAAAATTTATAAAATCACACTAGGTATAAACCTTCATATGATTTAGGGGCTACAAGTATGCCTATATAAAATATGAAATTAATGTTGTAAGTTTAATTTTATCTGAAGTCAGTGTGTACTATATATATATTTAAAACTTTGAAATCTGTGCCTCATCTCTAAATTTAAATACCTTCATGTTCCTGTGAAATTTGAAATGAGTCTAATCTCACACTTTTTGCAGTTTATTAAAATCACGGAAGAGTTGATGGATAATAACAAAAGTGATAATTTCCATTTAAGGAAAATTAGTTACATGAAACATGATGATTGGAATGTTTTTATTTTCTGTTAAGTGAAGAAGGGCTTGTGGGTAAAGAAGCACATGATATAAAATTATGAAGAGGAATATTGGGGGTATATGAGTACAAACAGGACAGGGGAGATTGACATAGCATTGAGGTCATTGAAAGCATGAAGTTACAATAAAAAAATAATACTCTGCACATTAATTTAAAGATGAAGTAAAAGAAAGTGTTACAAAATGTATCTCATGTAAAAGGGCAGTAGTTGTCTATTCAAAACCAAAGCTTGCATATATAAAAAATTCTCTCATATATTTAAGTTAAAAACATGAAGCCAGAAAAACCATGGAAAATACATCCCTTCTCATATGCTACTTAATCTTTAGAGAGTTAAGCTTGCTATAATTAAAGAAAATAGCACAGTTTCAGATATAAAGTTGCCAAGAAAAGAATAATAATAAAGAATGTAATTAGATGCCATTCAGGAATTGCAGAAATGTAAACTTCTTAAAAGTTTATTGCCAGATGAATTATAGGTGTGGATTCTTAATAGGATTTCCAAAAATCCATTTACTGTTAAAATCATATTCAAGTTCTTTGGGTAATCTTGCGGGTGAAGAAATATGCCAGGCAGTGTATCTTCATGATAAGAACAGTAGTTTTAGAACAGAATAGACAAGAGACTTTGCCAGCCACTCTCATAGTGAACTGTGTGTAAACTTCTGAACTTTAAGATTGTCATTGATTAGAAAAAATACATGTCCCCTACATAGTAATATTTTGAAAATTAAAATGAAAAATTTGCCAGATATTAATGTCACAATGAAGAGTAACTATTATAACCATTATTTTATCAATGTTTTAAAATATTGTTAGAATGCAGTCAGTACAAAATCATCTTTATGATCAAGAATCATATATAGTCAATTCTCATGTTGATAGAGATAATGTGGGATATTTTTGAACTTCAGAAATCTTTGCTAGGTATCTATTGCTGTTATAAAACAGTATCAGCCAAAGCAACTTGAGGAGAAAAAAGTTTATTTCATCTTATAGTGTTGCATCACAGTCCATCACTCAGGGAAGTCTTGTGAAGAACTCAAACAGGGCAGGAAGATAATGGCAATAACTTATTCAGCGGCCAAGGAAGGAGTATTTTCTGACTTGGACCCTATATGTTTCTCAGCCAACTTTATGAACATTTCACAATAGGCTGAGTCCTAATACATCAATCAATAATTAGTACAAAGGCCTATAGCCTACCAAAAAATCTTAATGAAATCGTTTCTCCACTATGGCTCCTTTTTCAGGTAACTCCAACTTCTTGTCAAGAAAAAAAGCAGAACAAAACAACATCAACAATAGAAAAACAAAGAAGACAAAAGCTATGCTTAAATAAACTTTCACAAGACTCATGGAATACATGTTTCACAACTCTTCTCATTACAAAATTTATTATTTTTAAGTTAAAAATTTGATTCCATACTGATTGTGCATCAACTAATGTTTATCTTTCCAGAGTTTCCAATCTGTCTGTAGAGTTTATGAAAGAATGATCCATGTCCTGAAGTAGAATAGAATTTTCACAGTTCTGTCCCTGTTCTTGACCCTCTGAACAATGAATACATAAACTAGCTCTGTGGAAATTTCATACAAAAGCATTCATCTTAGAAAGGCATTGCCACTGATGAAGTAATAGGAGAGCCAAGAAATAATTCTGTGAGTATTGTATATTATGTATGCATTGCTGTTATTTTGAGCTGTGAGCAGAAGAATCCTGAAGACAATATCTACCTATCGAAAAACAAGTGTGAAGACCTATGCAACCCAACTTGTAATTCTAAGCTACTTGGAGTCCTCTTCTTCTGAAAGGGCATGAAAAGTAATCTTCCTTGTACTGCTAACTAATAAAATTATTCTTTCCTGTAACTTGTAGTTGTAAGTCATCAGAACTGATAACAAGGGTTCAAAAATATTAGCTAACTTCCTCTTATTTGCCTCAGAGACAGCATTATTACTGCTATGTTTATGTCTCTTTATAGCCTCACAAGGACTGCCTCTGGCACAGAATGCAATTGTCTCAACTCTCAGCAGCTTGCATCATTCAGTCAAGCAAGATCTATTATCGCAGTTACTTATTCTTATTGAACAATCCCCTTCTCTTCTATATCTGTTAAACATGGGTTTTTAAATCAATTCAGTAGCCAAATAGTTCAAAATAAGAGAAAACTTGTCTTCCTTATGCAATACTGCATATCTAGCAGAAAGTGCAGTTCTTAGAAAGAAGTCACCATACATTTAGAAGTATAAAATGAACAAAAACAAATAAAACCCATCTAAATTTGCAAATTTTATTTTGTTTTATACAAACAATCATTCATAAAATGTGTCTAGCAAATAGTTTCCATCATACTTTGAGAAATGATATTCACATCACATATTATAGATTATGAAACTGTCTCATAAGCAGTGTCTTTAAGGTGAAAAAAAAAAAGGGGAATTGGGAATGTGTAGCTTACAAAGAGCTAAGAAAAGACCTGTCAAATACACTGCAAATTATGGTGCTCTAGAGGTTAATGGTTTTTATTTGACAGTAGTGCTTTGCCTTACTTTAATTGCATATACAATTTTCTTTGCATTTTGTAGTTGACAACTTCAAGGACAAATGCTGAACCCTGTGGGGAAGGAGAAAAAAAAAGAAAACTAACAGATTGCCAGATAAACTGAAAAACAATTTAGCACTTAGCACAAAGAGAAATGAGAACTCAAGTTGAAGCATCCCATTCAATGTCACTATACTTCCACATGCAAGAAGAAAAGCATGCCTAAATATCTCAATTAGGGGAAACTTGGTGAACAGAATCAATTTCCTGGAAGCACTGCCAAATATTTGAAATAAACTTTGATTTTCAAGAAAAAGTTTCAAAGTATAAACCAGAATAAATTTTCTATTTTAATAATTTGGAAAGAATTTTGTACAATATTTTCCTTATAAAATTTATTTAATTAATGAATTTTAAGAGTCTTTTGCTTGTCCGGTAATCAAGGTCTATCAATTTCATTTTCTGTGCTGTTATTCAAAAGAAACCTCACAGTTAGATAAGTATATGTAGGGAAATGATATATATGCCTGTGTGTGTGTGTGTGTGTGTGTGTGTGTGTGTGTGTGTGTGTGTGTGTATGAAAACACATACTTTGACAGTTCATTAAAGGTTAATATGTCAGAGTGGGGACACTTTGATATTGTTTTATGTTTATCTTAAAAACACCGATTTTGTTCACTTCCTTACTTAAAACTATATTTAATTCTAAAAGACTCATAAGTATTTTTTCTGAGCATGGGAATCTAACTGATGAGTTTCAATTCTAACGATTTTACCACTGTTAAGGTTAAATTGTCCATCTAGAAAATAAAATAATTACACCTACAGTTAAGGACTTGACTCCAACACCAACACCAACACTCAAGAATTAATGTCCCTCTAATTTCACTAATGGTTTTGCTAAGGCATACTCAGTGATGGGGCATTGGATCACTGGAGGAATGCATTTTAAGTATGTGGAATCACACAAGCAGCTTTGTCTTGTAATACCAGACCTGACTATGAAAGTAGTGTTTTTGTTTTGTTGCTGACTCTACCACGATGCACCACTTTGAACACTAAAATGCTAAAATTGGTAGGCTCCCTTAAATATTATTTGAATCCAAATATCCTTTCTTGTTATAAGTTCATTTTCACATTTAGTTTCTGTAATGAATCACCCAATAGGTTAATAACTTCTTTTCAGTATGATGCTATAACCTTAGCAACACTTAAGTTACCAACAAATATATCATATGGCAAAATTACTTTCTCCATCTCTTCAATTTTTTAAACTTTTATATAATATTGAGATTTTCATTCATGTATGAAATGAAACATCAGCATATGCAACATCATTTCCCCCAATGACTTCTAACACATTTTATAAACATCCATGCTTTTTATCTTTTACTAAACCACTAAATGCCATTAGTATTGACCAAATATGTAGGGGTATGCCCCTATAAAAATGAACATTGAAATCTTACTAGTAGTTAGTTACTGGGAAATGAATGATCCTCCCTTTTCCAGTAACTATCAATTACAAGTAAGCTCTATCTGAAGGTGTTGTATGCCATCTCTTCCATAATGTTGGCTGGCTTACTCTTGCATAGGTACTTGCAAATTATCATAGATGTTATGTGTTTATGGCTGTAATAAGCATGTCATGTCCAGAAGATCACATTTTTAGCACTCCTTCTCATCCTCTGGCTATTTCAACTTCCTTGTTGCAAAGTATCCTGAGTCTTGGTGTATGGGATTTGATTTGAATAGGTGTCCTGTATGGAGCTGAACACTCATTATCTTATTCTCAGAATTTATAGGAGTCAGGCATTTTTCTGTAGCTATAATAAAAACCACAAAGCAACTGAATTGCAACAGATCAGCTTAGTTAGCTCAATTTTCAGATATTTCAGACAACAATGAAGAGCATGTGACTGAATAAGGTGCTCACATCATGATCAAGGAAGCCAACAACATGTGGGAGATTGTAGCATCTTGCAACTTCTTGTATGCACTCTCCTAATAATATCAGGACTTTCCCACATGGACCAACCCATGAAAACCCCACATCCCACTGAAAACTATATATTTCCATGACTATTGGAAATATATTCACCCAAACTTAGAACTATAGCATGCTCAGATTGCCCTAAAAATATATTAGGAAAAACAGCTCACAATCTATAAATCAGTCTAGTTGTCAATATGTAAATGAATAAAATTGTAAGATACATATACACATAGAGAGAATGAAAGACAGATAGATGATAGATATTATCTAATAAAGAAGATTGCTAGTTACAGAATATCATAAATTATGTTCATCAAAGCAATATAGGCTCTGAAAGACAAATATCATATGTATTATAAGTTGAACCCAGGAAGTGGCAACATGAATATAAGTGACTTTATTAGGGAAAATCAAGATGTTCAGGAGGTAGCAGAGGGTGCAGAAGAGCAGGTATAAAAGTGCAAATGCAACCTGCATAAAAGTGTCAAGAAATCCATATGTTTAAAATTAATACTTTCCATGAAAAAATGAAAAGATTTATAGACTCAGAAAAAAACAGGAATCAAGTCATTGTAACTACCCCAAACTGTTTTTTATTTATTTAGCTATCTGTGTATTAAGGATACATTCATTTTTTGCAGTTGCTGTTAGGGGAGAATTATAGATATAATAATCATATTAAAATTAAAATAAAGAGGGAACACTATTTTTACATCATCAGTTATGTATTGATACTTTTGAAGTTTTATTTGTGTACTATTTATAAAAACCTCCAAGAAGGATAACAAAGTTTCCTAGCATCTGTTTGTTGCCTGTCCTAAAAAAGGGACCGGAAGATGAATGTACATTTCTTACTTCGTAGTACTGTGGACTTTGAGGTCATTACATCAAATACCCTGACAATATAGCTTCTAGACATTTATATAGTTTGTGAGCACACAAAGTGCTCTTGCTAGCATTTTGTCACAAGCTAGAGCTATCAAAGAAAATTATTCTCAGTTGAGAAAAATTCTCCCACAATACTGTCATGTGGAGGGAAACCTGTGGAGCATTTTCTACATTAATTATTGCAATGGTGAAGCCCAACTCTCTGAATGTAGTGATAATATTGGGTTAGTGACCTTGAGTGCTATAAGAAAGCAGGGTAATAAAACCACAAGAAAACAACAAATAAATAAAACTGCTCAATTGACATCTACATAAATTCAAGCACCTAGGTTCTTGCTTGAATTTCTTCATGACTTCCCTGATGGTTATAATTTTTGTGATGAAACACCATGACCAAAGCACTATGGACAGTAAAGGGTTTATTTGGCTTATACTTCATTATCACAGATCATCATCAAAGGATGTTCAGGAAGGAGCTCAAACAGGACAGATACCTGGAAGAGGTAGCTGATGCAGAGGCCTTGGAGGGATGATGTTTACTGGATTACTCTGAATGGATTCCTTAGCCTGATTTCTTATAAATATCAGACCCCGAAGCCCCGACCAAAAATGGAGTCTTCCTCCATCAGCCACTAATCAAGAAAATGCCCATGCTTACCTAAATATGGGGACATTTTTTTCAAATGATGCTTCCTCCCCAATGACCCTAATTTTATTAAATTGACATAAAACAAGCACGTGCATTTGACCCTAGTCAAATTGACACACAAACATATCACTGTTAACCCACAATACTTTTGCTTATTCATCCCCAAGACTACACTTTAATAAAGACATAAAAATATGAAATTTTGTTCCACTGGCATAAAAATGGAAATAGGAGCAATAAAGAAAACACAAACTGAGTGTATTTGGAAGTAGAAAATCTGCGCAAGTGAAAAGAAACTATAGATGTAAACATCATCAAAAATACAATAAATTAAAGATAGAATCTCAGGTGTTAAATATATGATAGAAGAAATAGGACAAAGAAAATGATAAATCTAAAAATTTCCTGAGAGGAAACATCAAAGAAATATGGGTAACTATGAAAAGATAAAACCTAATCATGATAGGAATATAAGGAGATACATACCAGATCAAATGACCAGGCAATATTTCCAACCTTATCAGAAGAAAATTTTCATAACTTAAATAAGGAGATGCCTATAAAGGTATAGGATACATATGAAATACTAAATAAATTTGACCACAAAAGAAAATCCCCATGCCATATAGTAATGAAAACACTAAACATACCAAACAAAAATCAATCAATAAAAGATGCAAGAGTAAAACCATATAAATGAGGACATATTTAAATTATACACAACATCTCAATGAAGTTCCTGGACATTTAAATGTTCTGTAAAGTCTAAGAGACCGCAGATGTTAACCCAGACAATGGTACCCAGCAAAACTTTCAATCACCATAGATGAAGAAACCCACTCAATCTACAACCAAGTCAAATTCAACCAAAGTCTATCTACACATCTATCCTTGTAGAAGATACTAGAAATAAAACTCCAAATGAAAGAAGTAAACTACATGCATAAAAAAACAAGAAATTATCTCACATCAGCAAAAAACATAGGAAGGAAATACACACACACACACACACACACACACACACACACACACACACCACCACCACCACCACCACCAAAATGACATAAATAGACAATGATAGATCACTGACATCACTCAATTATCAATGGGCTAAACACTCTAGTAATAACAAACAGGCCAATGGATATGAAATCAAAACTCATGCTTCTGATGAATGCAAAATATACTCTTAAACATAAATATAGACATTACCAAAGAGTACTGGTTAGAAAAAGATTTTCCAAGCAAGTTGACTTAAGGAAAAAAAACTGTTGTAGCCATTTCTCCCTTTCTTACTAGATTCCAGGAGTTCTATTCAGTGCTTAGCTGTGAATTTCTGCTTCTGCTTTGATCAGCTATTAGATGAAGGCTCTATGACATTTAAGGTAGACATCAATCTCAATATAGGGAAGTACATTTAATGTAGCCTCTTCACCATTGCTTAGATTCTTTGTTGGGGTCCTCCTTGTGTATCTCTGGAGATTTACCTAGTAACAGACTTCTCATTAAGCCCAAAATAGCTCGCTCTATTGAAGTATCTTTTTACTTGCTGTCTTTCTCTGTTCTTACAGCAACTTGAACTTCATGATCCCTAATGCTCATCTCCCCTACCCTTCTCCTCACCTCTTTCTCCTGCTTCCCTCCCCACTGCCTCTGTGCTGCCAATATATTTAGGAGATCTTGTCCCTTCCCCATTCTGTGGGGGTTCCACATATGTCTCTCTTAGGTTCCTCTTTCTTTCCTAGATTCTCCAGGATTGCTGAATGTAAGCTATGTTATCCTTTGCTCTATGTCTAATACATACTTGTTAGAGAGTACATACCATATTTTTTTTCTGTGTCTGGATTACCTCACTCAGGATGGTTTCTTCTAGTTCCATCCATTTACCTGTAAATTTCACGATTTCATTTCTTTTCCCACTGAGTAGTAATCCATTGTGCAAATGTATGATATTTCTTTATCCATCATTTGGTTGAGGGGTATCTAGGTTGCTTCCAGGTTATGGCTATTACAAATAATGCTGATATGAACAAATGTCCTGTTGGTATTTATGTGCATCTTGTAAGTATATGCCTAAGATTGGAATTTCTGTATCTTGAGATAGACTGATTCCCAGTTTGCAGAGAAACCACCATACTGATTTCTAGAGTGGCTGTAAATGTTTTCATTCCCACCAGCAATGGAAAATATTTCCCTTTCTCCACATTCTTTCCAGCATAACCTGTCATTCTTGTTTTTTTTTTTTTTTTTTTTACTTTAGCTCTTCTGACAGATATAAGAAGGTATCTCAGAGTGGTTTTGATTTTCATTTCCCTGATGTTGAACAATTTCTTAAGTGTCTTTCAGTGGGAGACTTTAATTACACACTTTTAAAAATGGACAATTTATCCAGAAAAAAACTAAAGAGAAAAATGCAGGAGCTACTAGACATTATAAACCAAATGGACTAAACAGATAATTATAGGAAAATTCTCCCAAACAAAAAAGAATATACTTACTTCTCAGGATCTCAGAAAACTTTCTCCAAAACTGAGTACATACTCTGCCATAAAACAAGTCTAAACAGACACAAAAAATTGAAATAACTCCATATATACTATCAGACTATTACAGATTAAAGCTGAATTTCAATAACAGAAAGAAGAGTAACCCTACAAACTGTTAGAAATGGAAGAACACTTCACTGGATGCCTACTGGGTCATTGCAGAAATAGAGAAAGAAATTAAAGTTTCATTGAGTTCCTAGAAACAATGAAAAAGAATGTATAACATATCCAAACATATAAGAGACAATTAAAGCAGCAGTGCTAAGAAAGTTCATAGATTAAGTGACTGAATGAAGAATTTAGAGACATCTTACTCTAATAACTTAATATCACACCTGAAAGTTCTGGAATAAAAAGAAGTAAACACATGAAAAATGAGTAGACAGTAGGAAATAATCAAACTGAGGACTGAAATGAATAAAATTCAAACAAAGAGAACAAGATAAACAACCAATGAAACAAAAGGTTGGTGCTTTGTGAAAATCAACAAGAAAGAAAAACTATCAAGAAAAACACATAATCAATAGGCATACTTCTAAAACATGTACTGCACAAAATTGGAAAACCAAAAATTGGACAATTTTCTTGATAAATACCACTTACTAAAATGAAATCAAGATTGGACAAATACATTATATAGACCTATAACAACAAGAAAGAAGCAGTCCTTAAAAGTCTCCCAATCAAAATAAGCTTAGGGCCAGGGGATGTGACCACACAATTCTACCAGTATTGCAAAGAAGAATTAACACCATTATTCCTCAAATTAATCCATAAAATATAAGCATAACACTCATTGTCAAATTCATTTTATGAGGTCTTAGTCACCCTGATAACAAAAGCATAGAAATATGCAACAAAGAAAAAGAATTACAGACCAATTTCCCTCATGAAAATTGTTGCAAAAATACTCAATCAAATATGGGCAAACCAAATCCAAGAACACATCAGAAAGATCATCCACAATGACCAAGCAGGCATTTTCCAAGAGTTGCAGAGATAGTCATAATAAAATCCAGCAACATAATCCACCATATAAATAAACTGAAAGAAATATAGCACATAATTATCTCATTAGATACTGAAAAAGGACTTTGACAAATTCATGCACCCCATCATGATAAAATCATGAATAAATCAGGGATACAAGGGGCATGGCTAAACATAACACAGGCAATTCACAGCAATCCTATAGCCAACATCAAAATAAACACAGATTACCGCAATGCAATTCCACTTAAATTAGGAACAAGACATGGCTCTCCACTTTGTAAATATCTATGAAATGCATTACTTGAAGTTCTTTCTAGAGCAATAAGACAACTGGAGGAGATCAAGGGCATACAATATCACCAGGAAGACATCAAACCTTCATTATTTGCAGATGATATAACACATAAGGGACCGAAAAATTGTACAAGAAAACTTCTACAGATAATAAATACCTTCAGTGAAATGTCCGAATATAAGTTTAATTCAAAAAGATCAGTAGCCCTCCTATATATAAATAAGAAATGGGCTGAAAAAGAAATCAAGGGAAAGAGCACCATTCACAATAGCCACAAATAATATTCTCTTAGTCATATACCCAAGGGGCACTCCTCCCACAAGGACATTTATTCATCTATGTTCATACAAGTTTTATTCATAATATCCGGAAACTGGATACAACCTATATGTCCTTCACCTTAAAAACAGACAAGGAAAATGTAGTACATAAACATAATGGAGTATCACTCATCTGTTAACAACAAAGATATCGTGAAATTTGCAGTGAAATGGATGGAACCTGAAGAAAAATCATTCCAAGTGAGGTAACCCAGAACCAGAAAAACACATACAGTATGTAATCAATTACAAGTGTATATTAGCTGTAAAGTAAAGGAAAAAGATGCTACAATCCACAGATTTAGAGAAGCTCAGTAATAAGGAGGGGTCACAAGTAGGACACATATATATCCCAGGGAATGGTCCTGGGATATCTGGAATGACTGGTCCAACTGAAGTTCCACACAAAATGTGGTAGCCTGAACCTGACATTGCATAGATTTCCAGCCCAGTGGTCTAGGATAAAACCAAGAAGAATGAACAAAATAAAAATTCAGTGAAATTATTCTTAATAATATTCTGCCATTCTCATAGATTGGAATCTAGATGGATCATAATTGAAGATGAATCCAGCAACTGATGTGAATAGATGAAGACATCCAGAGCCAAACACTAGGCAGAACTTGAAGAAGGTGAAAAGAAAGGATTGTATGAATCAGAAAGGGCACAGACAACAGGAGATAATGTCCTGCCAAATCAACTAAGCAGGGCTCCTAGGGTCTCATGAAGAATGAAGCAGTAGCTTTTATTGGTCTGACCTATGTCTTCTGCATATATGTTATAGTTGTGTGCCTTGGTGTAATTTGGGGACTATTAACAGTAGGAGCAGGAGCTTTCTCTTACCCTTTTGTCTGCTATTTGGACCCTTTTCTTTGTACTGCATTGCCTGGTCCAACCTATTTGCCTGGTGTTACCTACTGTTTTGAAATTTTATATCATATTTAATTAACATGCCTGGGCGTCCTATCTTTTCTTAAGAGAAACAAAGAAAAATCAGGTCTTGCATAGAAGGGACATATTTGTGGGGGTGTACTACAATTAATGGAGGGAAAGGAAACTGCCCATGAGAAACTAAAAAAAAAAATCACACAGCCATACAGACTCAAGCACTTTGCAAGTTGTCTTTTAAAAGCAGCCAGTCGGTATGAGAGCCTTAGGGAATGGAGAACATCAGGAGAATCAACTAAGCAAGGTGAATACATAGTCACAAATACTGAGGCAGCAATCATGGTACATATTTGGGTCTGCGACTGGTTCTCTGCATGTATATTATAGCATTCACCTTAGTGTTTTTATAGAACTCTTGGAGTGTGTGAACAAATTGCTCTCTGATACTTGTGTCTGCTTTTGTAGCTATTTTCATTCTTCTGGCTTGCCTTGTACAGCATGAATGTGGTGGGTTTTCTTTAATCTTAGTATATTTTACTTTTTCATGTTTGGTTGTTATCTCTTAGAATCGCTTTCTTTTCTAATTAGAGAAGGGGGGAGATCAGGAGAAAAGGGAAGTTGGAGTAGAACTTGTTGGAGTAGAGAGAGGGGGCACTGTAATCTTATATGAAAACAGAATCAGTATTTATCAGTATTTATCCCTGGAGTAAGAAAGGACTTTGGGAACCCATCCCACATGTAGGGATGCTCTCTCAGCCTGGGCATATGGGGGAGTTCCTAGTCCCTGTCCAGAATGATGTGGCAGACTTTGGGAATTCCCCAGGTAGGGCCTTTCAGAGGGGTTACGCAATGGGGGATTGGTGATTGGTCAGGGAGGAGTAGAAGCAGAGGGAACAGGGATTGACATGTGAAGCAGGCTTGTTTCTAATTTGAAGCAATAAAAAAATAATTTCTTGGGAAAAAGTTTTTATAAAAGTATCAAAGTAGTAGACTAGAAACTGTAAGATAGGAAAAAACCCTTCGTTCTCCAAGCTACTTTTGGTCATGTTGTTGAAAAATATTAATAGAAACCAAAAACAGAGATTGGGAAAAGGTCATAGGATATTGCTGTGATAGACCTGACAATGTAAGTTTTGGGAGGATTATGAAAGAATTTTGATACACTGGGCTAATAAGTCATTATGTTTTCTCAGCTTAATGTGCAATTGTGGGAACATATAAGATGTTGCAAGGAGCAGTGCAGATGATGAAAACTTGACTAGTGAAGAGCCAGAGGGCAGTTTGAGAGTCTCAGAAAGACTATAAAGGGTCATTTGTGTGGTATTTTGAATTAATACTTTGTGGTATTTGGTCAGTTGTTCCATGAGGCTTGGCACTGTGTGGCAGGCTAGAGTCCCTGAAGAATTGCTAGGAGAAGGCATTGGTTAAGGTATACCCTCAACTGCAGTAGAAAGTACAGGAATGATGTGATCGAGTAAAGAATTTGAGATTTGCAAGGTTAGAGTCTCAAACAAGGGCAGAAGAGAGGCTATTGGTGCAAAGTATTCTAGCTTGAAGAGTGGACTCCAGCATCTTAGGGGCACCAGTGCCATGGGGTGACCTCCAAGTAAAGCAGCAGTGAGAGAATGAAAGATAACTGGAATGGACTGGCCTTTTGAAACTTCCAAGCCTACTCTGTGGCACAGCTCCTCCAACATTACTGAATGTCCTATTCCTTCTCAAGTACTTCTACCAACTGGGGACCAAACATGTAAATATATGTGCCTATGGGGCTCATTGTCATTTGAATCACAAGATTCCATTCCCTCACAGGTTTGTGGCCATATCATAATGAAAAATCACACCAATTTCAAAAGTCCTCATAGTCTTCACAGTCTCAATAGTTTAAAAGTTTAAAACCCAAAGACTCTTTTGAGACTCCAGGCAATCTTTTAATTGTAACTGCCTATAAAACCAGAAAGCAAATTATATGCTTCTAAGTCATAGTGACAGAGAATATGTGTTACCATTCTAATAGGGAGAGATAGGGACACAGTGATGAAATGCTGAACCAAAGCAAATGAGAAATCCACCAAGGCAAGCTAATTCCCTGACTCTATGTCTTTCTTAGTGAGGGCTGCTACAGTTGTGAGAAGACATTACCAAAGCAACCTAGGGAGAAAAGGATTTATTAAGCTTACACTTCCACATCACTGTTCATCATTAAAGGAATTAGGGCAGGAACTCAAACAGGCCAGGAACCTGGAGACAGGACCTGTTTTGATGTCATGCAGGAGTGCTTCTTAATGGCTTGCTTTTCATAGCTTAGTCTGTCTCCTTTATTATACAACCTAGGACACCCAGACCAGGATGGAACCATCTGCAATGGGCTAAATCCTCCCCCATTAATCAATAATTAAGAAAATGACCTTTAGGCTCTCCTACAGACTGATCTTATGAGGTATTTTCTAAGTTGAAGTTTCATTATCTCAGCTGACTTAACTTGTGTAAAGTTGTGTAAAGGCACTTAGATTTCACTGCCATTCCAGATTTGCTAACTGGAGTACACTTCTCTCTCTAGTTCAGTAACCATTCCCTCTGTGCAGCTTTCCTTAAGAGATGTTCCATGGAACTGGTATTTCCCATTTTTGGGTCTCCAATACAATCCAGGCTTTATGTTTACAGCTCATCATAATACACTCTCCAGGCCCCTATGTAGTGACTCTCTTGCCATACAACTAGCCTCAGCAGCTTTGTTTAACCAAATAGATATTTCACAACCACCTAATCCTAATCCTGACATTTAGGACATTAAAACTGGTACTACATAGGCTCTGGTTCCAAGTTCTACTGACTGGTTGTGATAGATCCTGGGGCCCTCTTGGAATCATATTTGCATAAGTGTTGGTTTGTTGTTTCTCTTTAATCTTTTCTGTTCCTAAATTTCAGGATTAGCTTGTTAAGCTCTCACCTCAAGGGGACCACTTCCTTTCCTCATTGCTTCTTATCACTTTCGGTATAAACCAAGGATCCAACAATAAATTTTCTGGTGCTTTTTTCTCCTTGCACTTTACAGTTTGCATTCCCCACCCACTTGCTCTTTTACATTTTAGATTGGTATAAAAATGATCATTAATAACCACACAAGAGAGCCAATATTCCCTTGTCTTGAAATCTCCTCTTTCAACAAAACATGTACAAATCTCTTCACTTTAATGTCAGGCAATTTTTTCGGACAAACATGTTCTTTGTCAAAATATCAAAAGAATGATCTCTAAGGAAAATTGTTGGGCTGGACATCCACATTACACCAAGCACTAATGTTTGATATGCTCCTACTAGAATGGCCCATTAAGCCCCACTTACTGCATTCAGCTAGCACAAAATCTCAATGTCTTCCACATTTCTACAAGAAATAGCATCAGGGCTTTTACATCAATCACACACTTCGTGTTACCAATTCTGTGTTATTTATTTTTCTATTGGCATGATAAAGGCAGCTTATAATAAAGAGAGACATAGAGAGACAGAAAGACAGAAACAGAGACATACAGAGATACATAGACAAAAGGAGACAGAGAGACAGAAAGTATACAGAACTGGGAGCTGAATGAGCCCAATACTCAGTGACATACATCATCCTACAAACCCATATATTTTCATTCTCCCTAAGTACCGCCACCAAATGATGACCAATACTACAATAAGTGGGCCTAAATGGGCCATTTTCATTCAAACCACCACACATGGAAAGTATTCATGCCAAGGTAATTCAAGGAAGGTTTTAATGATGGTTTTATTTACCTAACACAACCAACTGTTAAAGACTAAGACATTTCATTGTTAAGCTTGAATGAAAGACATAACCCAGTAATGTCCTGAGTAAAATTAAATATACAATCACTCTATATTTTGCTGAATTAGTCACTTGACTTTAATAAGTTCAAAGAAAGGAATAGACATGAGATAATCAGTAGCTAGATGTATATTCTTAGGATCTTGGAAACACTTGGATTTTCAAGTTATGTTAAATAATTTCTCATGGATGTCAATATGGAGAATGAAAATAGTAAAGGCTGAGATTGCTCTTTCAGTTCTGACGTTTACTTGATTTTAGCAGTAATGAGAAAGTACAAAATGACTTTAATCATGGATGTGACATGATCAAATTGCATGTAGCAAATTAGCTCGCTCTATTTTTATGGGGGAGAAAAGTCAAAATTGAAATGCAGAAAGTTTAAGATAGGAGTAGAGGCCAGACATGATGAGAACATCAATTAATTCAGGGAACTATAATAATTACAGAGGTGATGGGACTAGGCATTTTTTCAAAGAATGATGTGACAAGAAATTGAGTAATTTGGTGTGAAGAAAATACGAAAGACAGAAAATGAAAATGACCTGAATTTTAGCTTGGGTGAATTATAAGAAAAAGAATGGGTGCATGTAATGAGTAACACCCAAAGTCCAAGTTACACGTCTCACATGTTACAGAAAGCACTCAGTCAATTCCAAGGACACAACCACATAGTAAAAAAGAGTAACTACTATGTGTCATGTGGAATAACAAGTAGTTTATGGTATTATCTTTACTTTATACTGAAAGATCTTAAATCTTGCAGCAACCATGGAAGTCAGTATGGAGGACCTCAAAATGCTAAATATAAATCTATCATGTAAGCCAAATACACAACTCTATAACATATATCTGAAGGACAAGATTCCTGACTTCGCATACAGTTGTTCAGACATAATAATTGCATTTCTCTTCACAATAGGCAGGAAATGAAAACAATTTAAATATCTTTCAACAAACTAATGAATAATGAAAATATAGTACTTCACACTAAGGAAAATTGTTCATCACTAAAAAAATAAGAAATCATAAACTTTTCAGGTACATGGTTGGAACTAGAAAAGATCATACTGAGTGAGTGAGGTAACTCTGAAATAGAAAGTAAAGTGTTGCGTATACTCTCTCATTGGAGGCTTCTAGCTCAAAATACTCAGATGTGAGTTGACAGCGTGGAGTAACTACAGAAAGAAGGGAACTAGAAAGAAAAAAATTCTAGAGTTGGAGAATGGGCGAGAAATAGAACGGGGAATAACAGTGTGACAAGTAGTCTGAATAAGGAAATGGGATGAGGTGGCCCTGATTAGGGAAAAGAGGGAGATAAATACAGGAGAGGAGAGTAGAAGGACAGTAGTGATATCTGAAAAAGTAATTAGGAATCATACAGTTATCTGTCTACCTTAGTTTATAAATATAGGAAATAAGTTTATGTCATCTGGGATGAAAATGTTTTCTCAAATATTGAAAGACCAACTAACGAAAAACCCATAGCAGTCATGAGAAACCCTCTTTTTATTCATTGGTCAGAGTTTCCCAAGTGACTCCCAAAACATAAAATCTATTGCTATTGCCCCTGGTTCTCCACAGAGGTGGAAGATAACTCCCTATTACTGAAGACTTCACATATTTCAGACCAGGAACCAGAGGGCCCTGACCTAAAAGATATTTGAATGCCTATTCCTTGAAGACTGGATTTAACAATATTAGAAGATGCTATGCAAGCTTCTAAAGGAGGAAGGCAACCAAAAGTTCTACCCAGGTTTGATGCTTTTGAACCATATTAATGACCAACTTGGTACCATAGCCCTAAAAGGTGTACTAGTGGCAAATGTGCCTTGTATGTGACCACCAACTCTATAATTGAATTTAAGACTTGTTCAACAAGGTGAAAATACTACTTATAAAAGGAAACTTATATAGATACTCGGGAGTGGTGAAATCATGAATCTTGCAAGAGAATCTACAATGAACATTTTATTATGATATATGTGGAATGTTTGTTACATGTATATGTGTGTGTGTGTGTGTGTGAGAGAGAGAGAGAGAGAGAGAGAGAGAGAGAGAGTTTGTGTGTATAAGTAACCATAAAGAAAAAGACTATGAATATTAAAGAGAGTAAGGAGAAATATGTGGGAGAATTTAGAAGGAGGAAAGGGAAGAAAATAGTAATATGATTATATTATAATCTCAAAAAATAACAATATAAACATCCCCCCCAAAAACAAATAAAATCAATATAATTTAATGTACTGTAAACTATTTGGCATTGATAATTTTATAATTATCTCTGAAATATTGTATAATAATTTTAATTTTCTTTTAAAATGCGAAGGATATTTTTGTACTAAGTAGTAGAACCTATTTCCTGGTATAAATTCCTAATTTATAAATACCTTTCCTTTTTTCCTTAAAGATCAATGATTGAACACATTTTCATCAATTTGATTTCAGTTGATGGAAATGAGGAGTTTATACATTGGAGAACACAAGGCATGAAAGTGTATAAGAATCTCTGTTGTATAAACTTGTTTTGAAGGATGGCTGTAGAACATGCATAGGTCGACTATGACAGACAGCATCACCTTTGCAGAGATAACTGTTCCTCTTATGAGCTCCCAACTTCTTAAATTTTTAAATTTTAAATTAAAAACAATTTTATTTTCCATACCAATCCCAGTTCTCTGTTTCTCCTGTCCTCCCATTCGTCCAACCATCTCTCCATCCTACCCCCCATCAACTCCTCAGGAAGGATAAGCATAAGGATGGGAGATCATCGAAGTCTGTCATATCATTTGGACAGGACTGAGGCCCTCCCATACTTGTCTAGACTGAGCCCATAGGGAATGGTCTCCCAAAAGGAGAGAAGGTTAGCACTCCCCATGACAAGGATGGGAGAGGTCTTTGGGCCTAACAACAGGGTTAAGACATTACCACCTACTCTCCAGTGTTTCTAAAGGTAGTGGTAGAAGATTGAGAAGTTTCAGTCTTGATGGTTTTCCTTTGGGGATTTATGATTTCTGTGGCAGGAAAGTTTTTCCCTTAATACAAAACCTCTTAGCTTACACAAACTATCACAAGATGTGAACTTCACTAGGACATGCAACATAGTTCATTACTTAATGCAGACATTTGGGCCTTGAAAATAAGCATTCGAAACACTTCATGGGTGTTTTTTGTTTTGATTGTTAATAAGGAGCTGATGGGCTCAGTCTTTGTGATACATCCAATTCCTTCAAACACTGTGATGCACTGATATCTGGACCTCATAATTACAATTCCAAACTCCAACACTTTGAAAAATCTGCTTCTCTCTCACTGAGAATTCCTATAGGGAGGTACTATATGCTACCCTTTCCCTGATCTTCTTTCTGGAAATCAGTTACAGAAATAATATAATGTTCTTGGAAATATGTTTTCCCCCACAAAGAGTTGAATGCAATAATTTTTTTACCTGCTCTGATATTTATAATTGTCATTAGCAACTGGTACTCCATTAACTCTTATTTTCTGAAGATAATACCCTCATTTCCAACAAAGCATGAGCACAAAACCATATGTTTCTCCTATAAACATATACTAACCTGACTTGGAAAAATATACCACTGCTAGAAAGAGGTATCATTTCAGTAAAATGGTACCCACTCTAGAATAAATGTTAGTCGGTGACAACTGTTGATTTAAACTCCTCTATTCTAGCTTCTTGTCTGAGCCAAAGGCCCTTCAGAGTCCTGTGGGTAGAACAAAGAATATTGAGCTTTCACTCCCTGTCAGGGTCATGCTTGGGAGGCCAGCAATGGACTGGCACCAGGGCTCTGGAGGCAGGGAGGGAAGGCAGAGGACAACAGTTTGACAATTTCCCCGTAAAGCTGTGGTCAAATGTGCTAACACTGAGATGTGAAATCCTTTGCTTATTGTAACAGCACGTTCCTTGCAAAAGAGGAACTTGAGTTGCTCTGATTTCCCAGTGACTTTATTTTCTGATTTGTTTTCTTCTTTCCAATCTGAGTGAAATAAGGAGATCTGGTAGTAATAAACATGTTGGCTTTGGTCATCAGCACTCTAGGCATTATAAACCCCAGTTTGTAATCCACCCCTTCTCCCTCTTCCCACCCATCCTTATTCTCAGAATCCCAGTGTGAACCCAGGAGCCACTGCTGATGTTTAGATGCTGGCTATGAATATCAATTTTTATTATTATATGTGAAGTGGAACAATTAATGTAATAAAGATTTATTCAATTGATGTCCAAGAAAAACAGTGGCTATTTTTGGACTAGAAAGCATAGATGTCATAAGAAAATAAGAACTTTTCTCTGATGGAATTGCAGTCATCTTGCAGTCATAAGCATAATGAATTTTCATTATTTGAGAACACTCCATTCTTCTGTTTAGAGTAGCAAAATGCTGTGGTAATCATATTTTCTTTCTCTTTCTTTGTCAACATTTAAAACATCCTTTGTGAGAAAAAAAGTGTTTGGAAATGTTTGATTATAAAAGCCTGGTTTTGGGTTTGAAAATGTTGAGACTGTATTGTAGCAAATAATTTGAAATACTGCCATGCTCTGGTGTCGTTTTCTCTTGTATTATTTTTCTATGGAGAGATTTCATGTATGCATGAAACTTTCACATGTTTCAATATAGCTTCTTCTGCTTCTTGGCACAACATACCCAAGTGTCCTAATAGCATATACATTTATGTGACAAGTACATGTAGACAAATGTCTTATATTGTATACATTTGTGTGTAGGTAAAGGATACAGGTAGACAATGCCTGGCAATGGTACTTGGTTTCCCAAACAATAGATACTCATGAAACTATTAAAGAACACAAACTATTTTCTTCAAATATTCTACTTCCCTTACATTAGATTGTCACCTTACTGAAAGATAAGCATAATGTTCTCATCTTATGGAGCCTGTGTGGGTGAATGTTTATTACTCACACAAATATTTAGCAGACATTATTGACTGCCATATATTCCAAATTATATTACTGATAGTTCTTTAAATTTTTATTGGTTCACAGTTTAAAATGATAGATTAACATGATCTTCATCTGTATTTATCAAGTCAACAATGGTTTCAGTTTATCAATTGTTTTCCTCAAACTATTTTATGGTTGTGCCATTTACTTCATGATTAGTGTACACTTTTGGAAAATAGAAAATATAAATGTGTACTATGTTCACCTACATTTCATCTTTCCTCTTTTGATTTGGGATTGCTACAACAAGCTTCACAGTAACAAGTGACTCACCAACAAGCAGGTGTGGTTGCACAGGCAGAATGAATCCAGAATTTAGAAGAAAATATACGACCCTGATCTGATAGGGTTGATTACTTTGTGTATCTTTGTCTGCACTGTTATTGAGTCTGGAAGCACCTGAACTCCTATGTGTAAACATGAACACTGTAATTAGCATTACAGGAACATCTGCTTCTGACTCAGTTCACACAAAAATCATCACTTCGAGAAAAAGAATCTCTGTTGCTTTTAAAAATAATCTTAGATATATAAATTTAATTGGAAAGTAGTTTGTAGAGTTGATTCCCATCTCTCTTTTAGGAACTCTTTCTCTTAGAAATTATGAGTAATATTTCAACTCAAAAGAAACATAAAATACATTTTAACATATCATTTTAACATAAAATGTTAGCCGGGCATTGATGGCAAACGCCTTTAATCCCAGCACTCGGGAGGCGGAGGCAGGTGGATCTCTGTGAGTTGCAGGCCAGCCTGGTCTACAAGAGCTAGTTCCAGGGCAGCCTCCACAGCCACAGAGAAACCCTGTCTCAAAAAACCAAAAAAAAATGTTAACAGATACAGGTCATTTTAAAATATTATTCTGGAGCATGTGGTTATCATTAAGGGAAACCAATTCCCTGGAAGGTGAGACCTGCACACCCTGGGGCTTCTAATACAAACATGAAGACAGAAGCATGAACAGTTCAGGAGAAGTAGGATATCAATGAACATTTCAATCTATAAATTAGCAAAATCTGGTGAAATATGAATTTTTCACTAAGGAAACTGTCTCAAACCTACTCAAAAACTCAGATAACATTTATTCCAAATTTAAAATAAAAAGTCAGGAATTTTCAAAGGTGTATTTCCCCAGGGGAGAAACACATGTTAAGAAAGGGCACTGATTGGTCAGTGTGTACTCTGGTAATATATTTGCTGGACCAAATGTCTGCATTCCCAGCCAGTTACTACATTCAGCTTTAACACATAATCCCATGGCTATTTAATTTTTTACCATGGCAATCATCAGGATTCTCTCTTTTTCTCATTTATTTACATTAATAATGGAATGCTAGCTGTTATGCTCTGAGTGAAGCACTCTGCTTACGAACAGCCTGTGCAGCCAAAAATCTTTTTAGTGTAATGTACAGCTCAAGACATCTACTCAATGATTATGTTTTCCAAGATAATATCAAGCCTCTGCCCTTGGTCATATATGGTGAACCTGCTCAGACAATAGCCTGTATATACTTGGTATACAGAGTGTTATACCAGCTGCCAGAACCTACATATTTTGGTGTTAGGGATCTGTACAAAATAATGATGGCAAGAAATTTTTCTCATTCATATTATCTGGTTTATCTAAAGTCCCACATTAATGGGGAGTTTATATATCTAATACAGTAAAATCCATTTATTATGCAGGAAATAAAGATCATTTGACAGCATAGGTTCTTGGCAGAAACTATATGAATCTAACATGTAACAAAGAAATAATGCAGATTTTAGCCATCCTGGGTTGATCTTGTGGCATCTCCTTGTGCCACCCTGTTTTCCTTCATTTAGATATGTACACTCTAATTTTAGGTTATAGAGGGTCATTTCATAATACTCATAAGCCCAATGAAATATATCACATATATGCAAAGAAGAAATAAAATGCTATTTGGCTGGAGAATTTGAGGAAGTTCAGATGTTAAATTCAGCCATTGAGACAAACGTTCATTTTCATTCTGAAGTACCTAAGTATGTCTTACACCTTCTTTCAATTAGGCCATTCAGAAAAGGGTTCATTACTCAATGGAGTTCTCGTTTACATTTGAGACCTGAGGCGAAATTAATTTTCTCTTCAGATGGCATAAAATAAAACCCTTGCATTTTCTTTGTTTAAGTCCCTTTAGATAAAAGATCCTGGGAGCATTTCAGGCTTCTTAGAACACTTTGTGGAATAGATGAAACCAAACCCCAAGGAAGCAGACAGTCAGCACATATGCCAGCACTAAACAGCCTCAAGAAATTAAAGATCAAGAGGCAAATCTGACAGGTATGAATTTCAGAGAAAGGTGAAGGAAACATGTAAAGAGTTCTAACTCTTTTGCATTGAAAGTTACAAAATTAACCTAAAAAATGAATCCTACTCAATTACTGTGTGTGTGTGTGTGTGTGTGTGTGTGTGTGTAATTTGACTAAAAAAGAATTATGTCAAAAGTGCCTGATTTAATTAATAAATTTGAAATATAATATAAAAAGTTTCTGTCTAGAAACATTGACCTAATTGTTAGTTCAGGAATATGCAAACTTAACATATACTAGTAGAATATATTGAAATCTAAACTCACATGCATCTAGAGAACTGACTGTATATTTATTGGTCAATAAACTAATTGATCTTACACATTCACATAATCCTAGAAAGTGATAATAGCATTAACAAGCAAAAGAAAAATTCTTGGTAGGTTTTATCAAGTATAAATGATAGACCTTATATATAAAACTTATTGGAAATTTAAAATTCAGGGTAAATGTGTTTTGGCTGGAAATATTATTACAAAGATAGGAGAAATCAAGTGTCTACACACCCTAGATAAAGTACCAATGAAAGATTCAAGTAATGATTCTTCCAAATCTAACTTGCCCAGTGATTGAGATTATTATGGTGACTTTCACAAATGTATGTGAGGATTTACTTACTGAAGCATGGACAACTAAAATGTAGGCACATTACTGATATGTCCATCTGTCTTGAGTGACTATCCATGAAACCTCTTACCTTGGAGCTGCAGGAATGAGTTGTAGGTAGGTCAACAAATAAGTGAAGAGAGTCTCCTGGCAGGTCTGCTTGTCAGGAACACTCTTTTTCCTTCAAATATTTAATTCTACAATCTGAAGAAGGGTTTTGAATCTTGCAAATTTGAGTTTTCATAGACTCAAGGGTGTTCTTCTTTATTTTGGGGACCTGTGAGTTTCATTTACTTCCCAAGTCTTAAAATCATCCATAAAAGATCAAAGCTTTCAATTCAGAAAAAATAATGTTACACAATATATTATCCCCACAGGGCCTAGCATTTAGTGAAAGCAATTGTCAAATATCTACTGAGTGTTTCTTTAGGAAGTTCAGAGAGAGGAAGTGCTATGGCTTATTTATTTGGGGGAAAGAGATTTTTCTCTGAGAGACATTACCTTGACTTTGAATCCTCTTATTTGGGCAATGAGTAATTGAGTCCTTATGCTTCTATATTACCCTAGCAATTCTGGCTATTTGAAACAAGAATATATTTTACAGAGGCTCATACCAGATAAGTGAGGAATCTTTACTTCCCATTTAATAGCTGTAGGGGAAGCTGTAGCCACGCCTACTTAGGGGCTGGCTACAAGTGTACCTGACCACGCTTGTGAGGGCGTGGTCAGAGTGATGTAGTGTGACTGCTTTTGCCCTTTCGGTTTCTCTTTGCTTCTTGCTGTACAGGCTACTGCCACACCATCTGGCTAGGTCGCTCTGTAAGTAAGGCTTTTCCCTATTAAATACCCTTATATTTCTACCTGACTCCATATTGGTAACTTCCCACTATAAATAGCAGTAACTTTTAGTAGGCCTTCTAATTAGACAAGGTCTCTAAAATAATCTAAGTTACCACCCACAGCACTGAGAAGAAAACAAAATAGTACAAAATGAAACAAAAAAGAACAGTGACTTGTAGTGGCAACATATATGGCAAAAGAAATTATGTGAAACATTCCAATAATCAAACTGAGAGTGATAAATAAATTCATATAACACTGGAAATTACCTACCCTTGCTAATCTCTATGTTCATGAAGAATTCATTTGCAAAATAAAACATAAAATTCACAAGCCAAAGGACAAGATAGTCCTTGCAATCCTACATATATCTCAGTTCCCAGAAGTATGTTCACTAGTGCTGTTTTTAAATTAAGGGTGAGAAAAAAAAGGAAACCAAGTTGGGTGTGGAAATTTCATTTTGCTTTTACTACAATGAGTAAACATTCATTGTGTTTGTAACTAATTACAGTTTTCTTTTTTCAATTTTTCTCAAAATACTTTCATACCTTTCCACTAATATTTTTGTCATTGGTCTAAAACAACCCAGACAGGGTATCCAGAATGATTATAATCATGAAGCTAAAATATAAATTTATAAATTGAGCTATGGAGTAAATGTATATGTATCAACCACCAAGCACAGTATTTGCTTAGGCATTATGCCTAAGATGGTACCTGGGAACTAAATAAAGCAGAGTATTTTGTTGTGATTCCCTTTCACTTCATCAAAATATAACTACTTTGTATGTGTAAATTGCAGATTGCAATCTATAATGATTGCTTATGAATCATCCCTGACCTGCAGGGACATTATTTATCTCAAAAATTAGATATTAAGAATTTTGAGGAGATTTTAAATAAAGATATACACTGTAATAGACATTATTTAAAGCCTGTGCTGTTAAAACAAAACAAAACTGTATGTGTAAATAAAAAACTTTGGTGAAAAGTAACCACCCATGGAATTTTCTGTATTGTTTTTTTATTGAGATTTTTTACTTTGGTAAAATTTGTTATCATTTGGATTGCATTGTTTTATAAATCATCCTATAATGAATAGCTATTTCACTAAGCTTGAGCACACTAAATTGAAGATAAGAGATCTAGATTCACAAATATTTTCATTTCTGAGAGCTTATTGCAATTAATTTTAAAATGTGTTATTATATTCAATTTATCAGGCACTTATAAATTGAGAATATTGCAAGCAAATATATTCAGAATTGGAGTGTCTGGAGCATCCAAGAAAGGCTTTCTTTTAAAAGAAAATAGCCAAAATAATTATATATATATATATATTATATATATATATATAATATATATATATATGTATAATGTGTATATATGTATATGTATATGAATATATTCTTTAGTGATCACCTTCAAAATGTAACTGAATCATGTGAATTTATTTTTCAATTTATTTATATTTTTATTAATCATTTTAATTTCCAACTACATTTCTTCCTCCCTCTATTCTCTAGCCTCCCCTCAGCCCACCTCCATCCATTCCTTCCAAGGGTAAGGTCTACCATGAGGAGTCAACAAAGCCTATTATGTTGGGGCAGGACCAATGCCCTCCCCACTGCATTAAAGCTGAGCATGGCATACCATCATAGGTAATGTCTCCAACAAGCTAGCTCATGCACTGAAGATAGATCCTGATCCTACTATCAGAGGCCCCTCATATAGTTCAAGCTTCACAATTGTTTCCCACATATAGAGGGCCTAGATTGGTCGCATGAAGACTCAGCTGCTATAAATCTAGAGTTCATGAGTTACCACAAACTTGGTTTACCTGTCTCTGTAGATTTCTCCATCATGATATTGAATTCTCTTTCTCATGTATTCCCTCCTCCCTTTTTTTCTACCGTATTCTCAGAGCTTAGCCTTGTGTTTGCTTGTGAATCGCTGCATGCGGTTCCATCAATTACTGAATGAAGGCTCTATGATGATAGTTGGGATAGTCATCAATCTGATTATATTTAAAGAGCAGTTCAGATATCCTCGCCACTATGCTAGGAGTCTTAGCTTGGGTCATCCATGTGGATTATAGGTGAGTTCCTTAGCACCAGATTTCTCCCTAACTCCATAGTGGCTCTCTCTATCAAGATATCTCTTTTAATGTGCTCCCTCTCCACCCCCACTATCACATTCCCTCATGTTATCATTCCACCTCCCATCCCCCTTACCACTTGCCTTCACCTCCAGTGTATCTAGTTTCCCTTTCCAGAGAGATCCATGCATCATTCTCAGGGTCCTCCGTGTTAACTATTTCTCTGGAGCTGTAGATTGTTTGCAGTTGTCCTTTGTTTTACATCTAATATCCACTTATGTGTGAGTACATACTATGTTTGTCTTTCTGAGTCTGACTTCCCTCACTCAGGATGGTCTTCTCTAGTTCAATTCATTTGTCTGAAAATTTCATGATGACACACTTTCCTATGCCTGAGTTATACTCCATTATAGACTCTCAATGTACCACATTTTTTTCAATCATTCTTCATCTGAGGGGCATCTAGTTTGTTTCCACATTCTGACTATTTCGAATAGAGTTGCTGTTAATATTTCTGAGCTAGTGTCCTTGTGGCATGATTAAGTATCTCTTGGTTATATGCCCAAGAGTGGTATGGCTGGGTTTTGAGGTATGTTGATTCACACTTTTCTGAGAAACTACAATACTGATTTCAAAAGTACAATTTTGCACTCCCACCAGCCATGAAGGAGTATTCCCCCCTGAATCCACATTCTCTCCAACATAAGCTGTCTTTAGTATTTTTGATTTTAGTCATTCTGGCTGATGTAAGATGGTATGTCAGAGTCCTTTTTATTTGTATTTCTCCAATGGTTAAGGATGTTGAGCAATTCCTGAAATGTCTTTTGGCCATTTGAGATTCTTCTGATGGGAATTCTATGTTTACATTGTACCTCATTTTTAAATTGGATTACTTTGTATTTTGATGTTTAGATTCCAGAGGGTTTTTAAAAAATATATTTTAAAGATCAATCCACTGTCAGATGTATGGTTGGTAAAGATAATTTCCCATTAGGTAAGCTATCATTTTAACTTATTTACTATGCCCTTTGCCTTACAGAAGATTTTCAGTTTAAGTAGGTCCCATTTATTGATTCAGTGTCTATACTATTGGTGTTCTATTTAGGAAGTGGTCTCTTGTGCCAATGTATCCAAAGCTACTTTCCACTTTTCCACCTATTAGGTACAATGTAGCAGAAATTATGTTGAGGTCTTTGATCCATTTAGAATTGGTCAGACTACTAGGTTCTGGTGGTGCCACATGACTAGGTTGTTGAGTGAATTCTTGCATTGTTGTATACACATTTCCTCCTCTAATAGGTACAGTGAGTGTTCTTGCCTCTTGTTCTGTTGGTTACAGACAAAGCCTGTGTTTCCGGGAACTCTCTGTTGGATCAATTGGTATAGTTGCTGCCCATGTCTCATAGAGCCACTGAAGAATTGGGGATTGGGTGTGTCTGGGGTGGTGTGTGGTTTGTAGATTACAGGGTTCCATGGGGGGAGCAGCCTTCTTGCAGGAGCCTTTCCTGCTGACCAGCTAATGTAGCTTGGATGGGCAGGAGAGGACCTCAGTTTTCCTCAGGGCCTAAGGCCTAGAGACTGGGCCATCCAGATCGGAGGCTAGTCACTCACATCTTGGTCTGCTCTGTACAGTCACTGTTTGTGTCTCATGGAGCCACTGTGGTCTCAGGGTATGGGACTTATAGATTACATGGCACAATGGGGGATGTGGAGCAGCTGCCTGTAGTAGTCTTTGCTGTTGACCTGGTAGTACAGATAAGAATCATGTAAATTTAATCATAAATGAAATTGTTAACATATCTTTAAGGAAGAGACACTTAGCACTGAATATATGAAGTAAAGGTTGTGACTTACTGTCCTAGTGACATTATGATAAACATGTTAACAGGCATGGAAAATTTGAAATCAGTGTAGACATTTCATTCTCTTTTATTTTTTATCTTTTATCTATTTCATATTTTATCTTATTTTACGAAAGCATAATATTATAAATATGTTAAATCATGAATGGTTGTGATTGATAAACAAATAAGTAAGAGTGTTTGATATCTGAGTGGATTTGATATAAAATCTGACCTTTGTTTAATTGAATATAGGGATGAAGAGAAAGGAATGATAAGACAATAGCTATAACTGTATGGTTATGTTTAATAACCATGTGATTGTCTGGGGACAGAAGTACAAAGTCAGGCTGGAGAGATCGCTCAGCTGTTAAAGGTCAGGCTCACAACCAAAAAAATAAGTACAAAGTCACTATGTGTAAATTTAGAGGACAGAGAAAATGGATGGGTCTGTGGCTAATGATATACCATTTGGAAACTGGTCAGTGTTTCTCAGAATGGAAACTAGAGTGAAGTGTTTAAAATTACAAGGGAATTAAGCATATAGCCAAGACAAGTAAAATCAAATCTTTCATAATATTTCCAACATTGAGAGAAAGAAATATCTATTATCTTCCATCCATAGCCAAGAAGATATTTGCAAATGATACCTTCTTGCAAAGCAAATATTAGTTCTCGCAATGGATTCACATTAGATACAGTAACCACACTTTGGAGTAGGCCCCAAACCTAGCAGAAAATGACAACATAAAACAAAGTCAATGGCATTTTGTAAACTTTTGTATATATTTCTTTGAATGGGCATTTTCTATTTTTGGTGTGTGTTTCTGGTCTTTTACCTGTATATTATGGTTTCAGATTTTGTTTTCCTGTTTTTTTTCCTAACTTGTTTTGACTCTCTCTCTCTCTATGTCTCTCTCTCTCTGTTGGTCTCTGTCTTTCTGTCTCTGTCTCTCTGTGTCTGTCTGTCTGTCTGTCTGTCTGTCTGTCTCTCTCTCTCTCTCTCTCTCTCTCTCTCTCTCTATCTATCTCTCTGTGTGTGTGTGTGTGTGTGTGTTTGTGTGAAACTGCATGCGTGTGTGGGTGTTTTTGGGGACTTTTCTTCATTTATATTTATGGAGTTTCATTTGTTTGCCTGTTTATTGCTTGCTAAAGAGATTTGAGTTGGGAAGAGATAGTAAGGATACAGGAGTTTGGACAGGACAAAAATTCAGAATATATTGAATAAAAATCATACAATTAAAAATTTTCAGAACAAAAAATCTAACTGAAAATAGTTATTTAAGGAAACCTGTGCTGGGGTCTTTTGAAACTAAAGAAAAGGCAGAGATATGGAGCAGCTAATAGATGAAGGTTAAAGAAAACCTAAGTGATCATTCAGTTGATGGGGGATATTTAAAAAAATATAGTAGAAAACAATACAGAAAGTAAACAGGAAAGAGGAATCAGGGATTTCAGATAAAAAATATGGCATTAGTCAGGAAGTAAAATGCCAAAGGAGACAAGAAGGGAATGATATAGGACGTGAGGGAAGTTAATTGGCTGTCATGATAGATTACACTAGATGCTCTTAGTGAGGAGTAGTGGAAAATGTGAGCTAGAAGGCAACATTGATTGGGCTCCATTTTCTCATATATAAATACTGAAATAGAATGTGATTTGTGAATTTATATACAAGTTTAAAGCAGTAGCAATGTGATAAGAGGCAGTTTCTAAAGGAAATTAGTTTATATGAATGCATACGGATGCATATATAAATATATATGCATATATAATGACAAAAACATGAATTAAATTATATTTTTGTGGAGGTAGTGATTCAACATTCTGACAAATGAAATAATATTTTTGAACTAACAGAATTTTCAAAATTTACAAAAGTCCCATCCATACATCTAGAATTATTTTTTTATTAAAATACCTAACAGGGTTTTCTGTAGTTTTTCCCTGAAGGACTCAATTTTATTAGTTTCATTATTTGGGGATTATTTGATAACAAGGAAAAACTCAATGGGGTGAACTTTATTGCTCTCATTTATTTTGACCCAAGTTCAAAGAAAGTTAAACAATTTATTCCTGTAATGCAATCTATAGAGTACATATGAAGGGAACAGACCCAAAAATGCACTCGAAGGTTCACATTTTGTATCAAACATACTGCTTAATATCATTTCAATGAAAACATGAAGCCACATTGCTATATAAATCAATTTCAATATCACAATGTTGACAGACTGTTGTACTTAATGGTAATTAGTTATTATAAATCATTCTATAGATAATCTTTAAAACTTAATTTTTTAAAAAATTTTCTTTTATTTTTAAAGGGTATAATGTAATTACATTATTTTCCCTACATTTTGTCTATTCAAATCCTCCTATATATCCCTGTTTGCTCTCTTTCAAAGTCATTGACTCTTTTGTTTATATATATATATATATATATATATATATATATATCATATGCAATTAAAAATACATAACAACCTGCTCAGTTTATGTAATGACGTGTGTGTGTGTGTGTGTGTGTGTGTGTGTGTGTGTGTGTGTTCAGGACAGGCCATTTGATGTTCGGCCAGTGTGCTCTTCCCTGAGGAAGACTTTTTCTCTTTCTCTTAGAATTCTGTACTTTCCTGTAGTTCTCTGTGTATTGTAAAGGGCTCCTGGGCTCTTACTAGTTATCAAGAAGATCATTACAAAAATCTACAACTATTCAAAATACAAAGCTATACCATCCATCCTCAGTGGATATAACCTAACTTAAGGCTCAGGGATCACAGAGAAAAGAAGGATTATAAGGGTCAGAGGATCAGAGAATTTGCTTATACATTGTGTCTCTTAGTAATCTCAGAAGCTGAAACCCATAAAGTATTGTCAACATGGCCTCATAAACATGAGCTAACTGAGGAAAATAACAGTAAACATACTAAAGTTTTAAATGTTCAATGAGCCTTAAGCCAAGGGTGGTAGTATGAAATAAAATCTCTGCAATCTCGAGATAGAGGGTAGTTCAACAAGTCAAGATCAACCTGCTCTACATGAGACCTTACCTAACACACACAGACAAAAGAAAAGTAATAACCAAAACAAAACACAACTTTAATAGTTGTGTTATAACTCAATTTTAATATTACAATATATATAAACTATTATTTTACAAATTAGAAAACAAAGATTGCCAAGTGACTTAGAAAAAATGAGCAATCCAATCATAATCTATGATTCTGTAAAATGAGAATTTCAGTAAGCAGTAATAATACATATTTTTAGACTGTGAACTATCTTGACAGTGTCACTATCCATTTTTATAGTAATTTTCATGCAATTTGTTCCAGTAACCAATAAATTAGAAAATATTTTAAAAACTTGCTTTTCTTAACTTTGATTTACTCAATTTTATGCATAGATCTCAACAGTGGGTGAGACAGTATTTTGAATTAAAATTCTTAATAAAGACATTTAATAGACAATCAATTTTGACCAACATGTCATCTCAATCAAAATCATTCAAATATTCAAATTCTAAGAAAACTTTTAATCATTAATATAGATAAAAAGCAAACATATATTAGCAGTAACCAACTACTATTACATAGAACCTACTGTCTCTATTATATAGGACAGGGACATAATTCATTTTGACATAACTGTTTTCAATATTATGAGATTGAACACACTTAGCTTTTGTGATACAACCATCTGATAGTATCATTATGAAATTATATCACAAATCTTATAAGTCTTCCTTTGGAGCTTTGGAGAAACATGGATGAGATTTTGTGTGTGCATTTATATTACATATATATATATATATATATATATATATACATATATATATACTTTATTTTTAAAACAATCTTATATTATTTTACATACCAAATTCCAGTTCCCTCTCCCTCCTGTCATCCCACCCCCTCTACCATTTCCCCATTCCACCCCCCATATACTCCTCAGAGAGTGAGGTCTCCCATGGGGAATTATCAAAGTCTGTCAGATCATTGATGGACCCACCCACCCCATGTATAGGCTCCCTAGGGAATGGACTCCAAGCAGCCACTTCATGAACTAGGGGTAAATGCTGGTTCTACTTCCAGCTCCTGTATGTAATTCCAATTGTAGGGGATCTGAAGCCCCCATAGTACATATACATACATGCAGGCAAACATTCATACAATTAAAAGTAAAAATAATTAAATAAACAAGCAACCAGGAGTTAAGAGGCAAGAATTTCTCTAAGTTGCAGGTAGCATCATCTACATGAATTCCTGGCTGGCCATGTCCATTTTGCCAGAAATATTGTTGAAATTGATATATACACAGATTCCTACAAATTGATTTTATGTTAGATCACATTCTTACTTGCAGCACTCATGGCATAACTCTTTGCACCACAGTTTATTGTCTCCTCAGTATTTTTTTATTAATTACATAAAATTTCTTAGGTTTACTTTTTTCAGCTATAGGGACTTTCTTCAGATTATTAAATATGCTTCTTAAATTACCCTATGTTTAATATTTTTGGACATATTTTTTGTGGCCTGGGAAATATCTTGTTTCATTTTCTGTAGTTTGCCAAGACACAACCATTCTCTCAGTAAGAAAGAAAATACTATAGTATAATTTTTTCATGAATTAAGTAATAATTATGGAAATTAATAATTATGAAAATAAATAAAATCCAAGAAAATATACAGGTGTTCATCAAAATCATAGAGAACACATGCTCATTGTTAGATGGCCAAATAATGATTACACAGAGACTGCCTTTAGGTAGCCCAGGAATTATTCATAAAGAAAGAGTTTATTTACAACTGGAAAATGTTAAATTTTTAAATCACTTATCATGATGCTTCATGGTATTTTCATTGATATGATATGGTAGTATAGTCTTGGTAAAAATGAAACATTTTGATATTTTAATTCATTAACACAGGGGAATTATATATATGCTCATGGTTCAAACAAGTAGAAATTATTGAGCAAACAAATCAAATGGATTTTGATTCTATTTTTTACTAAATTATGTAATGAGTTCACACACACACACACCATATTCAACAATAAAGTGATAGCTTGCATTATGTACTGCAAATGAAAAGGATTTTCTCTTATTTTCATTACATGACTAAATGTGCTATGATAAAACTAAAATTAATGAGCATAGTCCTATATAAAGTAACATGGGAACTTTCCAACATGAAGACATGAGGAAACATGTTGAGTTCTATGTTTTATGCTGTCTGATAAAGTACTCAGTTATGGAGAGGTGTGGGTGGGGTACAAAAGGCATGATTCACTGATGATAAACTTGGAGAAATTAGCAAGGCCTGTGCAGATTATTATCTGTTGTCCTGTGTCTTCAGAGATAAGGATATCCTTTCCTCTCAGGATGGAGGAGGCACTTATCACGGAAGGACCCCTTAACCTGCTTCAGGAAAAGGGCAGAACCCCTTTGCTGGCTTTCACAACATGCTGCAGTGGAGAAGGGCAAGTAAAGGTCAGAATGTGACCTTACTGTTTCTGCCATTTTCTCAAATGCCAACTTGTCAACTTTCTTCGGGGGGGGGGGGAGGTCCAAGTGTCGTTCTCACGCATCAGTGTCTAGTCCTCCACAGTCAGCTATCTATGTATCATAAAATGCAATAATGATAAAGTAGAGATATAATTGTTTGAACCATGTGATATATGGTAGCAAGATGAGATGCAGTGTCCATATAATACTTTGATACTTCTAATAAAACAGTAAAGAGAAGTTGATAGTTAATTGATCCCTCAGAAGTTAAATAAAGAAATATTCTTAGAATGAGTTAAGGTGTCTTTTCTGTGGTACTTTCTGCTTTTCCTGATGTTATTCTCTCTCTCTCTCTCTCTCTCTCTCTCTCTCTCTCTCTCTCTCTCTCTCTCTCTCTCTCTCTCTCTCTCTCTCTCTCTCCTCTCTCCTCTCTCAGACACCCACCCGCACACAGACATACTGTTCTGCCAATATGGCCTGAGATAAATAGAATTTTCTTACTGAAAATGCTATATATGACCATAAGCAATGACAAAATGTTCTTCAGTAAGTGATAATCATAATTACAACTATTAACCTCAGCTACTTACAGGGCAGTGTCCACCAAAGGAATGTATGAGTTGTTATTGGAAGGGTGGCTCCACTGTAAACACTGTAAAAATTCATAGCATTTTTACCCACATCTTTCTTGCTACTATACAGCTGAATCAAAACTTACTACCTCAGATTAATAGAACAAAACTATAATTGTGTTCTCTACTCTTCAGTGAAACTATTGAAGTTGGTTAAATATCACTTATCAAACATTATAGTGGTCATTTCTTTCTTGTTGTTCTTCTTTATACCTAATAAATTCAGAGAAGAAAGAAAAATATATATCTATTAGTTGGTGATAGTGGATTAACAGATACTTCCATGAAGGAGGAAATCATCTTTATTTCAGAACTGGAAGTCTGAGGAAAAGAATGCAAGGAGGTAAGTGAATGAAGGGAAGAATTAAGAATACAAATAAACATTTATTCTAACATGAAGGAAATCATCCTATCCCTTAATTAAGATTATTCCTTGTGGACATGGGATCATAGGTAATACAGTGATTATTAGTATTTTTCTTTCTTTTTGTTTCCTGATCTCAGGAAAAATTCCTGAGCTATGGACACTGTGCTTGTGACTCAGACACTGACACTGGCTCAAGGGAATGTATAAAGCTTCCTTTCCAATAATTGTGCAGGGCTTATATAGAAAGAGACATTTATCTTATTGAGTTCACATATTCCAAAGTACCTGGTCCTGTAGAGGGAACAAAAGGACTCTGCCAATACAGAAAAAGAAGAAAGTGCTTCCTGAAGCAAGAATAAAGAAAGTCAGCAGAACGAAAAACATGGGTAGGGAATTTTTGAGAAGTACTACTCTGTTGTGTTTAGAACTATTTAGGTGAACTACAAAACCAGTTATTACTATGAAGAAAATCTGATTTCTGTTTTTATGAATTACAAATATCAGGACAAACATAAGCTGTTCAAAACATCCTTTTAGTGTGCCTAAATGTGTTACACACACATTGAGAAGCTCTTAAGTTAGTTTTAAACAGTGTGAACATATATCAACCAATATTTTCTTTACTGTGTATAATATGATTTTAAATATGACCCTTGAATTAATAATTAATGTTATAATTATAAACAGTTTATTGGCATATACTCACTTTCAGTTGTAATAATATATATATATATATATATATATATATTGTTTTATTTTCTATTTTGACAACTTTCAAACAATACCATACCCTATCATATATCTGAAACATATTAGACATATAAAAAGTTACACCAACACAACCTCCACATCCACTTAACCTTCTGTTCCTCACCCAAATAAATAGTAGACTTATTTAATTGTGATGTAGATTTACAGATATTTATAACTGTATGCATTCACAGATGTTAATATGCTCTGATCCCATCTTTATTTTTGCAGATAAATATGTTATACACTTGTCTTTCCCTTACTTTTGAATGTAACATCTAGGATGGTAGCACCAAAATTCAAATTGATACAGCAGTATGGTCACGTTGCCTCTAGAAAAATATGCATATCTCTTTAACAGACAGTGATATGTGGATATATTTGTTACTTTCAACATACTCAAATATTAACTTGAAGTTCACTCAAGCCTATTCTATCTCTAGTTGACATTGTCTAGGTTTCTGATAACTCTGCTCTATCTGACCAGGTAAGAAATTCACATTTGCTGTTTCTTTCCCTCTCTCTTACATCAGTTCCAATAACAGATCTCTTTGGTTTGGCTTCTAAGTCTACCAAGATGTGATTTTCTACAATTTGCCATCCAACCCACATTTCTAAAAACATGGCTCTTCCTTAGTTTTCTAGATTACTGTAGTATTTTTACCTGATTTTTCCCTTTGTCTGGTTCCCTCATCTTCCTTCTTGATACCACAGCCAAAGTATTTAACATTATCCCAAAGATACTACATAGTTGTGTTGTCACTTCTTACCCATTTATTCCTTCATATCCACTCATTTGGATTCCCTTTTTGATCTAAAATGTGAACAAGTTTATTACCTCAAAGCCTTTTGCATAGGGTTCTATTACTGAATGTCAGCATCATGACAAATTTTATGCAGAGGTTTGGCCTCTTATTGAAAGAACTGAAAGGATACAGATTGAAAATGTAGCTGAAAATTTTCCATTAAGTAAAGGAACAGGATATATTGTAAGAGATGAAGATTATCAAGGATTTTTTTGAAGCTTCTTTATATGGGGTTCAATATAATAAGGAATTTGATAAACTAAGAAGAAGAGTTACGGTGGTTATCTTCTTTGGTTGCTTTATTACATCTATGCTTTTTTTCAATACTGTTTATTTCCTTTCCAATAATTAATCTAATTTTATACATAAGCATATTATGAGAAATTGGAAATTCTTAGAAGTTCACTTGAGGACTCATTGTTTTACTAGTCACTACTAATCCATGTATTTCTGCATGGTCTTACCTTACCAGACAACACCTGCATTTCATCCTGTCTTTCCTGAATCATATGGAGACTCCTCTCTACCTGCACTTCCCAGAATCATCTACATCTTCTAGACCTACCTATCTTGCACTTTATGTCTACAGTGTTTTATTCATCAACCAAATAAGAGAAACATATGTACCAAATAATCTCACATCATAACCCCTACGTCCCCTCTCTTCCACATCTACTGCTCACCTGTTTCCCTTCAGAAAAGAGGAGGCATCTCAGAATATCAACAAAACTCAGCATAACTTGATGCAATATGACTAGGCATATACCCTCATATCAAGGATGGACAAGCAACCAGTAGAAGGAAATATGTCCCACAAGCAGCCAAAAGAGACAAAGACATCTCCACTCCCATTATTAAGAATCTAACAGAAAATCCAATGTAAAGACCTAAAGTATGTATTCAGAAGACCTGGTGCAGATCCACGTAGGCTCTTCAGTTGCTGATTCAGTCTCTGTGAGCCTCTACAAGACATGCTTAGTTGATTTTGTGGGCTTTATTCTTCTGGCTCCCAAAATCACTCTCCTCAACCTCACTGACTCTTCAGCAGATTTCCTGAAGCTCCATCTAATATTTGGATGTTACTAGCTCAATTGCCCCTCTGATGTATATTATGCAAGGTACTGATCCTATAACAAAATATCATTAGGAGTCACTGCATTGAGTATTTTTATTAGTTATGTTTGGTTCTACCATATGTCTCTGAGCAATCTGGTTTCCAGATCCTGTCCATCCAGGCAGTATTGGGAAAGTATTGGACTCTTAAGTTGTGGACCTCAAGCTGTACCTCATGATCTAGCTATACCAATTTTAGGTTTATGCCCCAAAATTGCTCTATCCTACCACAAGAACATTTGTGTTCAACTCTGTGAATGGTAGCTTTTTTCATAATATCCAGGAGCTAGAAACAACCTTGATGCCTCTTAACCAAAGAATGAAAAAATGTGGTACATTCACAATGGAGTATTACTCAGCTGTTAAAAATAACATCATGAAATTTGCTGGCAAATAGATGGACTTAGAAATGTATATACTCTTGAGTGTTTTATTTTGTGTGGATCAGATCTCAATTATGACATCACTAGGAAATGGGATCTTATGCACTGTTACCTGTGTGCTTATCTACGCATCCACTCATGGTCCTCAGGCTTGCTGGTATCTATCAGTGATTATGAATGAGTATATAATGCATTTTCACATGTAGGTGGTTTGAATTTTATTAGGGCAGAAACTTATAGTGGTATCATACAGAACTAGGAAAGGACATTCTGAGATAGGTAAACCAGACCCAGAAGTCAGACATGGTATAGACTCACTCACAAGTGGGTATTACACTTTAAAGTAAAATATAAGCATGCTATAATGCTTAGATCGAGAGAAGCTATGTTACAAAGAGGTCTCAAGTTGTGACACAGATGAATCTTAGTGTGAAGGGGAAGACAAATAGAAATCGATGGTCGATATGATGGGATGGTGTCCCGCGCGCTATGTTCTCGCCGGCAAGAAACACGCAGGACACTCGGATCCTTCTGCAGGAAAGCTTTAATGCATCTTGAGAGTGGGAGAGCATAAGCTTACCAGAGCGGAGACCCTGAGCCAAGAATCCCATCCCTTAATAAAGACTGGCAGCCCCACCTGGGATGTGTTACCCTATGAATGGCTTCAGCTCCTCAGGCCAAATGAGCCACGGGATAGGCAGAGATCAAAGGAATGGAAATTACCCAGCGCTTGCGAAATAATTTACATTCGGTGTCTGCAGGCACCATCATTGTAATGGAGAATGCAGGAACGGCTCCCTACAGGATGGGTATATATATATATATATATATATATATATATATATATATATGTGTGTGTGTGTGTGTGTGTGTGTGTGTGTGTGTGTGTGTGTGTGTGTTTCACTGGGAATCAGTCTACCACAAGATCCAGTAATCCCACTCTTAGGCATATACCCAAAAGAAGCATACAAATACAACAAAGACATCTGTTCAACAATGTTCATAGCAGCATTATTTGCAATAGCCAGAACCTGGAAGCAACCTACATGCCCATCTACTGAAGAATTGATACAGAAAATGTGATACAATTACACAATGGAGTACTATTCAGCAGAAAATATCAAGGGAATCTTGAAATTTGCAGGCAAATGGATGAAACTAGAAGAAACCATTCTGAGTGAGGTAACCCAGTAACAAAAAGACAAATATGGTATATACTCACTCATATATGGATTTTACACATAGAGCAAAAGATTACTGGCCTGCAATCCACACCACTAACTAAAAAGTTAGGCAACAAGGACTTTAAGAGAGACATACATGGTCCCCCAGAGAAGGAGAAAGGGACAAGATCACCTGTGCCAATGGGGAGCATTGGTGGAGGGAAGAGGGAGCTAGGAGAATTTAAAGGGGAGGAGAGGAGGAGTGAGGAGGACTTAAACAACAAGAAATTGTGGAGGGGGAAGAACACAGGAGAGTAAAATAAGACATACCATCAGAGAGGGAGCCAGTATAGACTTAAAGAGAAATCAAGCACTAGGGAAATGTCCAGAGATCTACAAGGATGACACCAACTAACCTTCTAAGCAATAGTGGAGAGGCTACCTTAAATGCCCTCCCCTGATATTGAGATTGATGACTAACTTACATGCGATCCTAGAGTCTCCATTCAGCAGCTGGTGGAAGTGGAAGCAGACACCCACGGCTAAACCCTGAACTGAACTGGAATCCAGTTGCAGAGAAGGAGGAGTGATGAGCAAAGGGGTCAAGACCAGGCTGGTCAAATCCACAGAAACGGCTGACCTGAACAAGAGGAAGCTCTTGGCACCCAGGCTGATCACTGGGAAACCAATTAGAACTGTTCCAGACTCCATGAATGTGGGTGTCAGTGAGGAGGTCTTGGGAACCTGTGGTGCCCCTTGTAGTAGATTAGTACTTATCCCTAAGCATAGGAATTGACTTTGGGAGCCCATTTCAGATAGAGGGATACTCTCTCAGCCTAGATACATGGAAGAGGGCCTAGGCCCTATCGCAAAGGATATGACAGATTTTGAAGACCTCCCCCATGGACGACCTCACACTCCCTTTGGAGCTGAAATGGTATGGTATAGGTAGGGTGTTACTGGGGTGCAGGAGATGAGGGGAGGAGGAGAGGGAGAGGGAACTGGGATTGACACGTAAAACAATTTTCTTTCTTTTAAATAAAAAAATGAAGGAAATAATGAAAATCTGAGGATTCATTCCAGACTAATATTTTTTGATCAAACAAGACCCTCTGAAACAGTGGTCCAGAGTATCCTAAATCCAAAACAGCTGAGACCATTCAGCCTCATACTACTACAACCAGGATTTTGCCAAGTGTCTGGGTTTTCTTAGGATTCCCTTTGAATTAACAGCACTCCCAAACAGCAGGAAGAAGTTTTGAAAGAACTATACCCACATTCCCAAATTTTGTTCATAAATGTTTGTTTTCATTTATACAGGTTAGTTATGAATGGTTAATAATCACAGTCAATCTCTTTCTAAAGAAAAAAGGGAACTTGATATAGAAATGTATACTTTTCATTGGTATGGATTTTTTGTTTATTGATACAAATTAACGGTCAATTTTGTTATATGTATATTTCTACTCTTGTTTAGGTAATGTGTTTATACACATCCTTTAAAATGTGTAATGAAATTGGAGAGTATAGTCAATATAATATTCAAAATTTATAGTTATTCTAGGTTTTCAAATATACACAGATATATTTCACATGAAGTGTCTTCAAAACCTTTCAAAGACCTTCAGAATATGGTATTTAAAATGGTTTGTTAGGGTTTTCATGACAAAGAGACAACTGATTCTGACAGCACCAATTACTACAGAGGGGAAGTTGTGTATTGAAGACACTGATTATGAAGTTTGCCCTAGCCATTTGGGGAAGAAATTGTTTGTGCTTGGACTGTTTGACTACATGCTGTATAATCTGGACATTAAGCCCCTACAGGAAAGTTACTGCTGAACTTGCCAACACAAGATTGGACAGTCCTTAAAGGTTCCTAATTCATGGAAGAGACTGAATTAGACTTCCTGAAAAAGACTTTCTGCAGTACACATAGAAAAATGAGTGACAAACTGCCAATACAGCAGGACAGTTTCAAATTTCCTACTTTTCTGAGAAGTATGGCAGACATTCCGAAACTATAAACTGAAAATGGATGCCACAACATTACATGGAGACTTTGGGTGTCTGTCCAGGTAGGAAGATGTCTCTGTAAATTCTACAGTTTATCATGCTCTGTGGTCTTTGATGGAGTATAAGACAGATAGCTCCTGTTATGATTTTCCTTAGTTATGATAAAATAAGTTGCACATAAAACTTCAGACTAAAAAGATAGTATAGATGATAGAAATTTTCTTTAAATTTTGCCAAATGAAAATGGACTAAATATTGTTAACTATAGTTCTTGGTTGATAACTGTTTTGTTATATAGGATTTTATTATGCTAAAGTTTAAAACTTCATTTTTATTTCGACAGAGAAGAGGAGAATATGGGGGATGTCCTTCTGTACATATGTTTCTCTTATCAGTTAACAAATAAAGATACAATGTAGAATCTGAAAAACTAACAGGTCTGGACATTCTCCAGTAAGATAAACCCATGCAGAAATATAAAGATTAATAGTTATGGTTATTATTTAAGAGAGAGCTGGCCAATAAGAAGCATGAACCATTGGCCAAAAATTTCATAATTAATATAAGCCTCAGAGTGTTTATTTGGGACTGAAGGTCAATGGAGCCAGGCTGGACATAAACTCCAACTACAAAAGACACTCAACAAGGAAACATTGTCTACAATGTTTCCTGTTCCTGATAGTGGTGATGAAAACAGGAAGGATCAGTTTATGGGGGAGGAAAATTAAAGTGTTGCCATGTTTTCTCTTCACAGTAATAGAAACCCTGCATTTTATCATACCTCCATGTTTTAATGTTAGAATTTAATAGCAACACAAATTGCAGAAAACATACAAACTCATGGAAATTGAATAATGTGCAATTGTACCATCCCTGGGTCAAGGAAGAAATTAAAAAAGAAATTAAGGACTTCCTAGAATTTAATGAGAATGAAGACAATACATACCCAAAATTATGGGACACTTTGAAAGCAGTTCTAAGAGGAACATTCAGAGCACTGAGCACCCACATAAAGAAACTAGAATATAGTCAGAATAGAGAATTGACAGAACAACTGAAAGTTTTGACAAAAAGAAGTAAACTCACAACTGAGGAGTAGATGCCAGGAAACAATCAAACTGAGGCCTGAAATCAATAAAATAGAAACCAGGAAAACATTAAAAAGAATCAATGAAATAAAGATTTGGTTCTTTGAGAAAATCAACAAGATAGACAAATCTCTATCCAAAACCAAAAGGCAGTGAGAGAGACCATGCTAATTAACAAAATCAGAAATGAAAAGGGGAATATAACAACAGACACTAAGGAAATCCAGAGAATCATTGGGTTATACTTTGAAAATCTTTATTTCACAAAACTCAAAAATCTAAACATAATTGGCAATTATCTGGATAGATATCACTTACCAAAATTGAATCAAGAACAGATAAGCAATTTAAATCGACCTATAACACGTAATGAAATAGAAGTAGTCTTCAAAATCTCCCAATCAATAAAAGCCCAGGGCCAGATGGCTTCACTTCAGAATTCTACCAGAAGTTTAAACAAGAGCTTATACCAGCATTCCTGAAATTGTTCCATATAATAGAAGCAGAAGAGACATTGCCAAATTCTTTATATGAGGCTATAATTACCTTGATACTGAAGTTACACAAAGACACAGATAAAAAAGAGACCTACAGACCAATATCCCTCATGAATGAACACCCATGCAAAAATACTCAACAAATATTGATGAATTGAATCCAAGAACACATCAGAAAAATCATCTACCATGATCAAGTAGGCTTCATCCCGGGAATGCAGGGATGGCTAAACATACAAAAATCGATCAATGTAACCGACCACATAAACAAACTGAAAAAGAAAAACCACATAATAATTTCACTAAACGCTGAAAAAGCCTATTATAAAATCAAACATCCCTTTATGATAAAGATCTTGGAGACAACAGGAATAACAGGAACATATCTAAATATGATAAAAGCAATATACACCAAACCAACAGCCAACATATAACTAAATGGAGAGAAACTCAAAGCACTTCCTCTAAAATTGAGAACAAAACAAGGCTGTCCACTCTCTCCATATCTCTTCAATGTTGTACTTGAATTTCTGGCTAGAGCAATAAGACTACAAAATAAGAAGAAACTTTCACTATTTGCAGTTGATAGTCTACATAACTGATCCAAAAAACTCTACCAGGGAACTCCTGAAGCTGACGAACACATTCAGCAAAGTAGCAGGATACAAAATTAACTAACAAAAAATCAGTAGCCCTAGTATATACAGATGATAAATTCAAAAATCAGAGAAACATCACCCTTAACAATATGCTCAAACATTAAAAAATAACTTAGGGTAACTCTGACCAAAGAAGTGAATGATCTGTACAGTAAGAACTTTGAGTCTTTAAAGAAAGGAATCAAAGAAGAAACCAGAAAATGGAAAGATCTCCCATGCTTTTCTATAGGTAGGATCAACATAGAAAAATGGCAATCTTGCAAAAGATTTCTACACATTCAGCTCGATCCCCATTAAAATCCAAACACAGTTCTTCATAGACCTTGAAAGAACAATAATCAACTTTATATGAAAAAAACAAAAGACGAAGGATATCCAAAAACAACCCTGTACAATAAAGGGATTTCAGGAGGCATCACTATCCCTGACTTCAAGCTCTATTTTGGAGCTATAGTCCTGAAAACAGCTTGGTATTGTCACAAAAGTAGACAAATAGACCAATGTAACTGAATAAAAAACCCTGATAATAACCTACATGTCTATGAACACTTGATTTTTGACAAAGAATCTAAAGTTATACAATGGAAAAAAGAAAGCATCTTCAACAAATGGTGCTGGAACAACTGGATCCGGACATTAAGAAGACTGCATATAGATCCATCTCTACCACCATGCACAAAATGTAATTACAAATGGATCATAGAACATAAATCCAGCCACACTAAACCTTCTAGAAGAGAAAGTGGGAGATACCTTTGTATGTTTTGGTACAGAAGACCAATTCCTGAACATAACACCAGTAGCACAGACATTGAGATCTACAATTATTAAATGGGACCTCCTGAAACTGAGAAGCTTCTGTAAGGCAAAGGACACAGTAAGTCATATAAAAAGACATCCCACAGAATGGGAAAATATCTTCACCAACATCACATCTGACAGAGTCCTGATACACAAAATATACAATAAACTGAAGAAGCTAGCCACCAAAACACCAAACAATGTAATTAAAAAGTGGGGTTCAGAACTAAATAGAGAATTCTCAATAGAGGATTCTAAAAAGCCTGAAATACACTTCAGGAAAGTGCTCAAAATCCTTAGCCATTAGGAAAATGCAAATAAAAAAAAAACTCTGAGGTACTATCTTACACTGGCCAGAATGGCTAAAATCAAAAACACCAATAACAATCTATGCTGGATAGGATGTGGAGAAAATGGAACACTCCTCCATTACTTGTGGGAGTGCAAACTTGTAAGACCACTTTGGAAATCTGTATGGCGATTCCTCAGGAAAATGTGAATCAGTCTACCTCAAGATCCATCAATTTTTTCTTGAGCATATACCCAAAGAATTCACACTCATACAACAAGGACATCTGTTCAACTATGTTCATAGGAGCATTGTTTGTAACAGCCAGAACCTTGAAGCAACCTCGATGCCCCTCAACTGAAAAATGGATAGAGAAAATGTAGTACATTTACGAAATGGAGTACTACTCAGCAGAAGAAAGAAATGGAATTTTGAACTTCACAGGCAAATGGATGGACCTAGAAGAAACCATCCTGTGTGTGGTAACCCAGTCACAAAAAGACAAACATGGTATGTACTCACTCATGTATGAATTGTAGACATAGAGCAGAGTATTACCAGCCTACAATCATCATAAGCAAAGGAACTAGGAAAAATGAAGAACTCTAAGAAAAAATGCATGGACCCTGGAGAAGGGGAAGGGTCAAGATCTCATGAGATAATTGGGAGCATGAAGGTATGGGAGAGGGAGCTGTGAGAATGAGAGGGGGAGAAGAAGATGGGAGAGGCAGAAATGAGGAGCAGAAAGGTTGAGTCTGGGGAAGAATAGAGGAGATCAGGATGAGAGATACCATAACAGAGGGAGCCATTATAGGTTAGAAGAGAGATCTGGCACTAGGGAGATTTCCAGAGATCTGCAAGGCTGAGGTGAACTGACAATCTAGTCAATGGTGGAGAGGCTACCCTAAATGCCCTTCCCTATAATGAGACTAATGGCTGCCTTATATGCCATCCTAGAGCCTTCATCTAGTGACTGATGGAAGCAGAGGCAGATACCCCCAGCTGAACTGAACTCTGGTACCCAGTTGCCAAGAGGGAGGAATGAAGGGCAAAGAGGTCAGGACCAGGCTGGGAAAACCCACAGAAACAGCTGACTTGAACAAGGGGGAGTACATTGACCACAGACTGATGTCTGGGATGCCAGCATGGGACTGATCTAGACCCCTGAACATGGATGTCAATGAGGATTTTAGGGAGCCGTCCCTGCATTCTCTATTACAAGATGGTGCCTGCATCCGGCAGGTACCGAATGTAAACAAGTTAGTGCACGCAGGCGCTGGGTAACTTTCCATTCCTTGATCTCTGTCTCTCCCATGGCGTCATATGGTCTGATGAGCTGCAGCCAATAATGGGGTGACACGTCCAAGGTGGTGGTTGCTAGCCTTTATTAGGGGACAGGATTCTTGGCTCGGGGTCTCCGCTCTGGTAAGCTTATGCTCTCCCTCTCTCAAGACGCATAAAGCTTTACTGCAGATCCGAGTGTCCTATGTTGTTCTTGCCGGCAAGACAGTCGCGCGGGACATCTAGTGCCGAAACCCGGGAACTTGTTAACATCGCCGGCACCTCGGAGACCCCTCGGATGGGGCGGATTCAGAACTGCAGGGTGGTAAGTTCAGAGAGGTATGCTTTATTCTGACACCTTCTTTTTTGACTTTGTTCTTAATTTGTCACCACTATGGGATGGATCAGTAAAAGCCTTAATTCTAGTCTTCATTCTTCTCTTGTTCACATTGGTCTTATATTGTGCTCATCATGGCTGGTGTTCCAGTTTGCGACCAAGCTTACCCCAGGTAGCCACCAGCATAATGGGTTCTTCAAAACAGAGAGACCTATTTAAAAACTGTCTAGAGATTGAGGCTTGCCATCCCACGGTAGCAGAGAGTCAAAAAACGCTTAAAGAGGTACAGGATAATATATCAGAAACCGAACGAGATGAGAGATTAGGAGCTCAAAAAAGGAAGGACATGTCTAAGAAAAAAGGCCCTCCCCAGGATACAAAAAAAGGGGGAGAGAAAATAGGGAATAACCGGTCACACCCCGGTAAATTTAAGAGAAATAAAGACTCAAAACCTAGTCTCTACCCTACGGTGGAACTAGAGGCCTTGGAGCTGAGCAACTCAGACTCTGAGATTTTAGATCGGCTGCCAAAAATAAAAGCAAATATGAGGCCACCGCCTGTTAATCCAGCGGGTGTACTTCCATCAGCACCCCCATTATATAAGTTACAACAAAAATTTGGTACCGACTCCTTTTTACCATTAGAGGAGCGGAGAAAATTGCAGATGGCTTTCCCAGTCTTTGACAGGGGAAAAGGCCGCGCATGTTATTCAACACTGCTTGGAGGCCTGGGGTGCCTGGGGAAAGCCTCATATCCTAAAGTTGCTCAAGTAATTTATGTATGCTTGTTTTAAAATGTTCTGTTTCCTGCTAGCCATTTTGCTGAAGTTATATCCTAAAGTTCTTAAAGGTCAGAGAAAAGGTTGTTACAAGTCAGAGAAAATGTTCTGTTTCCAGCCACATGCAACCTGGTCACATGACTAACTGGTCGCCATTTTGCTAAAGTTAATAAAAGGATATTTAAACCGCCATCTTGACTAAAGGTGACCACATGGAAATTAGAGGTACCATCTTAGAAACAAGTTTTTCAGTTAAGATTTAAAATGTTAATGCTTCTATATATTGCAGAAAGACTTTAAGGGAATTTAAATTTCTTTTTAAAACCATTTTTCAAATGTTTGTTTTTTTTAATGTTTGTACTTAAAGAGCTTCAATTTAGAATTATTTTTAAGCAAAGCCTGACAATGTAAAGTTCTTGTTTTGTAAAAGATGCTAATCTATTATGTTGGTAGCACACACCTTTAAGCTCAGGGTGTTGGTGACACATGCCTTTAAGTTGAGGGCGTTGGCGGCATACGCCTTTAATCCCAGCACTCGGGGGTAAGAGGCAGATGGATCTTTATGAGTTCAAGGCCTGCTTGGTCCGGCAGATCGAATTCCAGGACAGGCTCCAAAGTCACAGAAAAACCCTGCCTCAGAAAGAAGTTAAGCTACTGTTTAAGGTCTATATAGTTTTAATTTCAACTGTATTCTAGCCACCTGTGTGCTTCTTAAAAACAGATAATGGGCCGCCTTATACCTCTCAAAAGTTCTGGCACTTCTGCAGACAGATGGAGGTTACCCATCTGACTGGCCTACCTTATAACCCTCAAGGACAAGGCATTGTGGAACGTTCCCATCGCACACTTAAATCTTATTTAATCAAACAAAAGGAGGGAATGGGAGCCTCCTTACCCTCGGTACCAAGAGTTGCAATATCCATGGCACTCTTTACCCTTAATTTTCTAAACATTGACGCTCAGGGCCATACTGCGGCCAAGCGTCACACCTCAGAACCTAAAAGGCCAAAGGAAATGGTAAAATGGAAAGATATCTTAACTGGTCTTTGGAGAGGCCCGGATCCTATTCTCATAAGATCCAGGGGAGCTATATGTGTTTTTCCACAGGATGAAGAGAATCCCCTGTGGATCCCGGAAAGACTCACCTGAAGAGCCCCTTCGGACCCTCAAAAGTCAGAACTCCACCCTCTCTCCGGGAGTTGAGAGCCGCTATTATCCAGATTAACTCCTGTCCTTGATGGAGGGATTGTCATCATGGATCGCTTCAGCTGTCTCCTATTTTAAGGAATGGGTGGGGGTGGGATTGTTTGGTGCAGCCGTTTGCTGCGGATTGGTGTTGCTTCTCTGGCTGGTCTGTAGGCTCAGGGCTCAAACTAAGAGAGACAAGGTGGTTATCGCCCAAGCGCTTGTAGCTTTGGAACAAGGGGCTTCCACTGATATTTGGCTAACTATGCTTAAGCAATAGGCCGCCGGCCAGACAGCTCTTGCACACCCGGAGCCTAGGCTCATTGCACAGGGTAGAGTGTCTGGCTTGAGCAGCCCATGAGGAATGTCGAGCAGGGCATCGCACAGACAGTTGCCCAGTATGCAAGCTTCTCTGGGAGGCATGTTGTCCTGCATAAGGGTTGCCTGCCCTAGTCTCCCTTTCCCAGAAAAACGGCAGAGGACAGGTCGAGAGCGCTTCGGGTCAAGCTAACAGCCTGATGGCGACTCTCGTACACAGTCTTAATGTTTGATTGGGAAGGTACAACCTCTGCCTCTATCCCTCAACATTTGGGTGATCTATTTGCTTGTAAAAATATAAAGCCTTATCATTAATTAATAAAAAAGGGGGAGATGTAGGGAGCCGTCCCTGCATTCTCCATTACAAGATGGCGCCTGCATCTGGCAGGCACCGAATGTAAACAAGTTAGTGCGCAGGCGCTGGGTAACTTTCCATTCCTTGATCTCTGCCTCTCCCGTGGCGTCATATGGTCCAATGAGCTGCAGCCAATCATGGGGTGACACGTCCAAGGCGGCGGTTGCTAGCCTTTATTAGGGCACGGGATTCTTGGCTCGGGGTCTCCGCTCTGGTAAGCTTATGCTCTCCCTCTCTCAAGACGCATAAAGCTTTACTGCAGAAGGATCCGAGTGTCCTATGTTGTTCTTGCCGGCAAGACAGTCGAGCGGGACAGAGGAGGCCTTGGCACTCTATGAGGCCTCTGGTGGTGGATCAGTATTTTTCCCCGGCATAAAAAGGGACTTTGGGAGCCCATCCCACATGGAGGGATACTGTCTCAGTCTGGACACATTGGGGAGGGACTAGGCCCTGCCCAGAAAGATATGACAGACTTTGGGGAACCCACATAGAGGTTCTTACCATCCCTGGGGAGCAGAGGGGGAATTAATTGGGTGAATTGTGGGTTGTTGGGGGGAAGGGAGAGGGAGAAGTGATTGACAGTGAAGAAACTTGTTTCTAAATACAACTAAAAAAAACAAAAATCTCTTGGGAATTAATAGAATACTTGAAATTGTCAAAATAAATTGTTTAAAAATAAAATTTGCTCTTAGTGGGAGTGTAAAAAAAAAAAGTCAAATCCCAAAATCATAGGGAATAAATCCTTGTTTTATGAAATGTCACATTTACAGACAATGCAAATACAATACCAAATGTTTAAGATCTGCATTAGTATATATCTACCAATGAGGATTTCATTATTTTAATTTTTTTGTCTTCTATTTTGCAGCTCATAGGGAAACATTAGGATTTTTAGTCTGGGGGTCTGAAACAGGCCTATGCTCATTTCCCAGCAATCGGTCTGGGGTCCATGAGCTCCCCCCTTGTTCAGGTTAGCTATTTCTGTCAGATTCTACAGTATAGTCTTAACCCCTTTGCTCATCAATCCTCCCTCTCTGCAACTGTATTCCAGAGTTCAGCTCAGTGTTTAGCTGTGGGTGTCTGCTTCTGTTTCCTTCAGCTACTTGATGAAGGCTCTAGGATGGCATACAAGGTAGTTATCAATCTCATTATCAGAGAAGGGCATTTAAGGTAGCCTCTCGAGTATTTCATATATTGTTAGTTGGTGTCAAACTTTTAGAACTCTAGACATTTCCCTGTGTGAGATTTCTCATTAAATCTATAATGCTATCTTAATAATACCTCTATTAAGGTATCCCTTTTCTTTCTCACCTCTATTCTTCCCCCCAAATCAATGTTCCTGGTCCCTTGGGTCTTCACCCCCCCTCTTCATCTCTTATCTTTGTCCTAAGTCTCTCTCTCTCCTCCCCTTGTGCTCCCAATTTGCTCAGGAGATCTTGTGCCTTTCCCCTTCTCTGGGGGACCATGTATGTCTCTCTTAAGGTCCTCCTTTTTTCCTAGCTTTTCTGGTAGTGTGGATTATAGGCTGGTAATCCTTTCCTTATATATGTCTAGAATCCATATATAAGTGGGTACATACTTTGTTTGCTTTTTTGTGACTAGGTTACCTCACTCAGGATGGTCTCGACTAGTTCCTTCCATCTATCATTTATGTGACATTATTTAACACTATGAAGGTTTTACTTCTGATGATAATATTTGCTAAATTTTCTCTATTTTGTTTCCTATGAAATATCCTCAGAATATTATGCATTCATTTACTTGCAAATTTCACTCATCCTTTGGTTTTCAATCTACTTCTTTTCAGTACAATGACTTGGACAAATTTTCTTACATTGCTGGATAACAGAAAACATATTTCCAGGTTATTTATTTTGGTCCTAGTCAGTCTCTCTCTCTCTCTCTCTCTCTCTCTCTCTCTCTCTCTCTCTCTCTCTCTGTGTGTGTGTGTGTGGGGGGGCTCTTCTGTCTCTCTGCATCTCTCCTTCTCTCATACAAAAATGCACAGGTTTTCTCAACTTGTTTATTTTCCATTTTAGTGTTATAAGATTTTTATATTTTGGTGGGTATTTGATTTAGTGTGCAACATTTTCTTATTTCAGCAAAGTATATTTCAAACTTAGAATTCTAAGTCTTTTATTAATTTATTTGAAGGAATGTCAAGTTATCATAGTTTTTTTCTTCTTTTGCCCATCACCTGAATCTTGTGTTAATCAATATTTTTTATTATTGTCTAGACTTGCACTGAAAGTGATGATTTAAAGATAACATTTCATTTTATGTTTCTTTAGAAAAACTAGTTTACGATATTTCTCATTTCATCAAAATTTCACTTCAGTTTAAGCATTTGTGCATTGTGAGGTGTATCACCTTTACAATATTACTGCTATCTAGGTTAAAACTGTGTTCAAAAGTTTTGTATATATTGCAACTCGGTTCAACTTTCATAATATCTTCATGTTTGTTTGACTTTAAGTTTTCTTCCAATAGTTTTTTGAGAAACCATTTTCAGGAAAGTATTTTCAGCTAAATGTGTGTTCAGGCTTCTAACTGAAGTGTGCTTTCCTCTTTAAAATCCCTAGTCCTGTGTCTTCCCTTTGGTGTCCTGTGGATTTGTCTTTGTCTTCTGTATGTAGATATTGTGATAATATCTGGTGTGGTATTAATCTTACTCTTGTTAATAATATTTAATTGGGTGGGTCACTTACACTTTAGAGGTTTGGTTCATTATCATCATAGTGGAATATGATGGTGGTCAGGCAAGCATGGTGCTGCAGAGGCAGCTGAGAGTTTCACATCTTGCAAGCAACAGGAAGTCATATGAGTATCACACTGAGCCTGAGTGAAGGTTGAGCATATATGAGAAGTCAAATCCTGCCTCCACAGTAGCACATTTCCTCTAACAAGGGTATACTTACTCCAATAAATCCACAGTTTCTAATAGTGTCACTCCTTTTCAGGACATTGTCTTTCAAACCACCACAGTTGGATACTGCTTTTCCTTGTCACCCTGACCTTTTTCACTTTCTGCAAAAATGCCGTTATTATAGTTACCTTCATTCTTTTAGTTGAGTACATTATTTATTGGTTTTATTTTGGATGTTTACATAAATCTGTAATTATAAAAGCAAGAAAAATAACCAACCTGTTTGAAACAATAGACATGGCTGAAAAGGTGTTTATGGATATAATATATTTAAATTACATACAAATTAAGAAATAAAAGAAATGTAATTATCTTAAGAGAATATCATGGATTCAGAAGTCTGATTACAGAAATGCTTATTCTGTGGAGGTATGGGTTTCATTAACTCTACCACACACATATACACACAGGAAGGAAGGAAGGAAGGAAGGAAGGAAGGGAGGGAGGGAGGGAGGGAGGAAGAAAGAAAGAAAGAAAGAAAGAAAGAAAGAAAGAAAGAAAGAGAAAGAGAAAGTACTCAAAAAAATCCAAAATGAAAACAGGATCATTTGAAGGAGTTCCACAACATGGTTTGGGGCAGTTAACCACCTCACCCCACTGCCCATCAATGCCTGAGGCAGGTGGGAGAACTGTCCCTGAGGTTCTAAGACTTAGAGAAATGTCCATGATCACCCACATTGCAAAACTTGGGTCAGCAAGCCCTACACCAGGGCACCACAATAGAGTCAACACTGTTAAAGGAGGTGTGGGTGAGCCAGCCCTGAAGTGTTTTTGTTTTGTTTTTTGATTGTTTTTGATTTTCAAGACAGAGTTTCTCTGTGGCTTTGGAGCCTGTCCTGGCACTCACTCTGTAGAACAGCCTGGCCTTGAATTCATAGAGATCCACCTGCCTCTGCTGGCATTAAAGGCATGCACCACCAACGCCCGGCAGCCCTGAAGTTTTAAGAGTGTGAGAGGTGTTCCCACTTCTCGTTTTTCATACCCCTTACTGCTTTGTACATATGAGGAAGATGACCTGTCTCTTAACCAGCTGCCAAACTTAGAAAGCAGGCTCTGATCTTTGCCTATCCTGCATAGCAGAGCTGGCCTGGTAGTTGGAGGAGAGGGTGACGCAGCACTTATGTTGTATGCAAATGAGAGCTGTCCCCATTACACATCTTACATGTGGCATCACAGACCAATGAGAGATGCTTTCCATCTACCCCAGCCATCAATGCCTGAGAATGTGGACAAGTTGTCCATGGGGCCATAAGAGGATGAGGGCTGTCCCTACCCTTCATAAGAGGCAGCACTTGGGAGAGCAGGCCCTGAACCTCACCAAGGCAGCACAGAAGAGCCAACCCTGTTAGCAGAGGTATAGATGAGATAGCTCTGAAATTATAATCATAGGGGCTCCGGCCCTGATAGTGTAAGTATGGCAGAGCCAGCCTGAGGGTATGGGAGCAGGAGAATTGGCCCACCCCTAGATCATTTCTTCAAGAAGGGAGTTAGCTAGGCCAAAGCAGGAGAGCTCACCCTAGTGGTGAGGCCACGGGAGAACTGGTAGAAAGCTGCCCAGACCCCAAACTAGGGTTATGACTTGGCCCACCCAGCATCTACTCTATTAATGATCTTCGAGAACACATAAAGGAACCTGGTACACAGACCCAAAGGGGCAGGAGCTCCACAACAAAGGACAACAGCAAGATATCCAATAAGAGACCTAGTGAAGGCCCAACATCAGTGGTGTAGTATAAACTAGAGACATGAAACCAGACTGATGACTCTTTATAATGAACATTTGCAAATACTGTTACATGGACTAAGTGGTTTACTATGTGACTCACTGTGTCACACTGCAGCTTCCATAACAAGATTTTTAACTTTATCATTTTTTTCCTTTTTTCTCTTAAATTTTATTTCATTTGGGGGAGTATAGGGGCAGAGAGTGGATGCAATGTGACAAGGAAAGGAATGGGATCAAAATACATGATGTAAAAGAGAATAAAAGGAAAACAGAATAGTAAAAAGTATTTTATACTATTATTTTATTTTATGTGTATGGGTAATTATTTTTTGGTATGTATATCTGTTTATAATGTGTGTTCTGATGCCCAGGACAGAAATGGTCATTAGATCTCCAAGACCTGGAATTACAGATAATTGTGAGATACAATATGATTGCTAGGAATCGAACCCAAGTCCCATGAAAGAGCAATCAGTGCTTTTAGCCTATGAGCTATCTCACAGATCCCTATTGATTAAATCTTGTTGTTGTTCTTTTAAATACAGGTGACATCAACTCTTTCTGTGAAATTCTTAGCCATTCACAGGACAGATTAGTTTAAAGTAGGTTTGTCATGATGTTTCCTCTTTTAAACTCATGCCCTAAGCACCTCGTTCTAACTACAGTCTGTCCTTGTGGGTTGTTTCCTATCTAGAACAAAAGTCATTACCTAATATTTAACCTACTCTCATAATTAGTAGAATTTCACTGCAAAGCAGACACTTATTAATAGATTATGTTCTAGGGATAAATGACCCATGATAACGCAGCATATACCATTGTTATTTTTGCAAGGTGAAAGGGAGGGACAAGAAAATTAAAGTAAGTAAGCAATACCTGTGAGACTTGAGATTAGTACTGACATAGAGATGGGGACATAACTAGTAGTGTTAATGACAAAGGGAAAGGAAAAAATAAAAGAGATATAAGAGGTTGCTGTTGATGGCAAAATAAAAAAGAAGTTGATAAAGTAACATAATCATATATCATAAGCCAGTATAGCCTCCGGGATTTGTGAGAGGTAATTTTAAAAGAAAGACTTGAGAGGGTGGCAGTAAAATTTGTGAAAAATATTACATAGATATAGAAGGAATATCTCTGCTGTCAGAGAGACATTTGTATAGTGATGAGATAATGAAACCACTAGCCTATATGTTTTTTGTTGTTATTCCCCCAGAACAATGCCCTGTTTTTGAGATTTGACAGATCCTCCTTGTCTCCTAGATCTACTCCATCCATGCTCTGTTTTGATTTTTACTAATCTTAGTCTTCTCTTGAGGATTTCCAGCTCCTCTTTTATGTATAGTGTTCTGCTGAATTAATTGACTCTTTTTTCATAAATAAGAGTAGGCCACACAAACTCCACCCAGCCTTGCTTGGTATGTGTCAGTAGGGTTGGCAGCAGGATGCTTCTGTGTAGTTCAGAGCATGTGCTTATTGCACAGCATTTCTTATTTCTCCATTGATATGTTGATTGTAATTCTTCTGATACTTACTATAGATGCCTCTGTAAAATCATCAACATCAGAGTATTTGTACAATTTTTGCAGAGTTCTAATTTGCACTCAATTAACTGAGTCTGCTGCAGTCTTTCAGACTGTGCAGCTGTGTCTGCCAGGCCACTGGTTGCAGTCACCACAATTCTGGGCCACATGGTAGTAGACATAATTATGACTTTGATTAAGTAGCTCTTGTAGACTACAGAAACACCTGATAGAATGACAAAATATTTCTATTCCCTTTGTGTCCTTAAGTATAAACAACCACAATCATATGAAAGGCTCTTCAAGGAACAAACTTAATTTGTTTATAATTCAGACTATGAAGTTCAAAGAAATTGTATGTCTATCAATTTGCTACATAATTTATTTGTTCATATATATTCATAGAATCTTCTGTATGGGAAGACAAGGAATGATTTCATAATTCATAGTTACCACATACTTTTCTTCAAATTTTGATTGAAACTAAAATAATTTATTAAAAATGTATCTCTGTATGCTCATTCCTTTAATGACTAAACAGGGAAAATATTTCAAATATAGCTGAGGAAATACCTGATTAAATGGATACCAAACATGTTGTACACAAATATCCTTTCCAAATAAATAGTAGTAACATATTTTTGTCTTCATTAGTTAGTTTCTTTTTCAAGTAATACAATTTACATTCATGGACCAAACATAAGAACAAAATGTTCCCCCCAGAACAATGTCCCAATTAGATGGTAGTTATTAGCACCTATAACTTGTATGAGATGCAACTGCTTGATAATAGGCTTCAGTCAACCAAGTAGCTTCAAATTATGACTGTATTCTTCAGAAATCACTAAATATGAAGATATTTTTCTATTTTTAATTTAAGTTAGAAATGAGATTGTTTTACATGTCAATCCCAGTTCCCCCTCCCTCCCATCCTCCCCTGCCTCCTACTTGAACTCTATCCCATATCCTTTCTGCAACCCAGAGATGGTGAAGCTTTCCATGGGGGATCCTCAGAGGCTGTCATATCCTTAGGAGCAGGGCCTAGACCCTCCCCAATTTGTCTAGGCTGAGATAGTAATCCTTTGTGTGGAATGAACTCCCAATTTCCATTCATATGCTAGGGATAGGTACTGATCCACTACCAGAGTCCCCATAGATTTTCAAGGCCTCCTCAGTGACACTCACAATCAGTCCTATGCTAGTTTTCCAGTTATCAGTCTGGGGTCCATGAGCTCTTCCTTGTTCAGGTTAGCTGTTTCTTTGGGATTCACCAGCCTTGTCTTGACCACATTTCTCACACATTTCTCATCACTCCTCCCTCTCTGCAACTTGATTCCAGGTCAGTTCAGTGTAGCTGTGGGTGTCTGCATCTACATCCATCAGCTGCTGGACAAAGGCTCTAGGATAGCTTATAAGGTAGTCATCAATCTCATATAAGGTAGCCTCTCCAATATTGCTTAGGTTGTTAGTTAGTGTCATCCTTTTAGATCTCTGGACATTTCCCTAGTGCCAGATTTCTCTTTAAACCTATAATGGCTCCCTCTATTATGGTATCTCTTATCTTGCTATCCTCTCCTCTTCCCCTCAGGGGAGGATCTAGGAGAATGAGAAGGAGAGAAGAGGACAGAAGAGGAGGATATGAGGGAGCAGGACGGTTGAGTCAGGAGAAGAATAAATATGAAAATTAATGATGAAAAATTAGAACAATAAGGACAGCAAAATTATGTGAAGGATTGAGACTATGAAAAACAATTGGCACAGGTTTTGCTCAAAGACAATAAATCAATAAGGGACAAGAGGTAACTTTTCTTTAGAAAAAATACCCTTTAAAAACATTGATGATATGTAGTGTACTAAACATAAAAAAGTCACAGCTGTGGAATTATCTTTCAAACAAAGCTATCCATGTATACAGAGCAAATTATTTTCATCTTGAGTGTTGAAAGGCTAACAATATTTTTTGATTGATTTCTTGTGAATTTCTGACTTACAGTTGAGAGAAAATTTATCTTCCATGATCTAAGTCCCCCAATAGCTTTCTTTGAGAATTCCTGCTGTTACATCTTGAATGGGAAAATTAGAATGTGAAAACACTTAGGAAGGGAAGAGTGTTCTCAAAACATATAATTATGTCTGGCTGCTTAACTATAATATGACTCCTTCTAGAGAGGAAAATGTCCACTTAATTCACAGAACACGCTGACTATAAGCCAAAGGAAAGGTTTCTACCAAATGTATCAGAATGAGCCAATAATCATATTAGTGATACTCTAGGAGTGCATGTGGGGAGGTACTGTAGAATGGATGACTCAAAGGCAGCTGCATTCAAATCCAGACAACTATGAATGAAGATTCACAAAAATAAAAAATAACTAGAAAAACTTGGATGCTGAACACATTGTCTCATGCAGAAGAGGTGATTGCTCTACTATTCGGTCAATAAAAATTTGTGTTCATGTTCCCTTTGTTTACTTAGCATTAGTATCCACTCCCAACAAATATACATAACCAAATCATGATAAAAATAGCACAATTTTGAAAAATAATGTCCAGCATTTGCAGAGAATAGAAGACTTTAATGTCTCCTCTAATTTTCAGTTAGTGTGAATTTTAATGTAATTTAATAGTCTAATTATGTGGCAAAATACATATGACAAATATTCTTTTGGCTGCTAGAATTGTTAATCACTCTCATGAAGATTTCTAAGTTATTGCTAATAGAGAAATTAGAAACTGATTGATTGCATTACATTTCTAAATTATGTGCAAGCAATATTAGTATCAGCAAAAACTAAAAGTATGTGTTTCACATGTTTTATAAAATGATAGGGAGACCTTAACTACTAACACAAAGGAAAATAGGTAAAACTTCTACTGTGCTGTCAACATTATGATTTTGTAAACTTCTAAATTGCTCCATGTGAACAATTCCATTGATAAGTATTATTGTGACACCATCCTCCCCCATCTCTACTTGGAGACAGATTACTAGGAGTTATATTTATTTCTCCAACCAGATGGTCCTATTGATATCCCTATGAAAGTCACAAAGAACACCATGCTTTTCAAAATCAGGAGTATGTGGAAAGTCAAACAGAACAGTTCCATGAAGGAGTTCTGGAGAAATGTCAAAATGTATCAAAGTTATTGTTGTGCAGTAACATGTGACTTATTTAGTTTGAATAGGATGTTACCTATTTAGTCCAAATAGAAAAATGACCTCAACATAAATCAAGCCACACTGAACCTCTTAGAAGAGAAAGTGGGATGCATCCTTGAACAAATTGGTACAGGATACAGCTTCCTAAACATAACTCCACTAGCACAGACACTGAAATTGACAATTAATAACTGGGACCTCCTGAAACTGAGAATTTTCTACAAGGCAAAAGACACAGTCAACAATACGAAACAGCAGGCCACAGAATGGGAAAAGCTCTTCACCAACCCCACATCTGACAGAGGGCTGATTTCCAAAATATAAAAGAACACAAGAAGTTAGTCATCAAAACACCAAAAAGAACACAAGAAGTTAGTCATCAAAACACCAAAAAAAAAAAAAAAACTGAATTAGAAAGTGGGATACATAACTAAATAGAGAAGTCTCAATAGAGGAATCTAAAATGGCTGAAAGGCACTTAAGAGGGTACTCAACATCCTTACCCATCCAGGAAATACCAATTAACACAACTCTGATATACAATCTTGCACCTGTCAGAATGACAAAAAAAAAAAAAAAAACACCAATGACAGTTTATGCTGGAGAGGATGTTGAGAATGGGGAGCACCCCTCCAAAGCTGGTGGGAGTGCAAACTTGTACAGCCAGGTTTGAAGTCAGTATGGCAGTTCCTCAGGAACTTCAGAATCAGTCTACCTCAAGATCCAGCAATTCTACTCTTTGGCATATACTCAAAAGAAGCACATTCATACAACCAGGACATCTGTTTAACTATGTTCATAGCAGCATTATTTGTAATAGTCAGAACCTGAAAGCAACCTGGATGCCCCTCAACTGAAGGAATGTATAAAGAAAATGTGGTACATTTACACAATGGAGTATTACTTGAAGGAAAAAATGGAATCGTGAAATTCACAGGCAAAGGAATGGAACTAGAAGAAACCATCCTGAGTGAGGTAACACAGTCACAAAAAGACAAACATCATATATCATATATACTCACACATATATGAATATTAGACATAGAGCAAAGGATTACCAACATAGAATCCTCACCTTCAGAGAAGCTAGGAAACAAAGAGGACCCTAATTGAGACATATATGGTCCCCTGGAGAAAGGGAAAGAGACAAGAGCTCCTGAGCTAATTGGGAGCACAAGAGGAGAGAGGGAGTTAAGAGGAAGAGATGAGGAGAAGAGGAGGGGAATGAAGACCCAAGGTTCAGGAATATTGATTTAAGGGAAGAATAGAGGAGATCAAGAAAAGGGATACCTTAATAATGGGAGCCATTATAGATTTAATGAGAAATCTGGCACTAAGGAAATATATGTCCAGAGATTTACTAGGATGACCCCAACTAAGAATCTAAGCAATAGAGGAGAGGGTATTCCCTTTAAATGCCCTTCCCCTATAATGATATTGATAGCTGCCTTTTATGCCATGCTAGAGCCTTTATCCAGTAGTTTATGGAAGTATAAGCAGAGACTCACAGCTAAGCACTGAGCCAGATTCCTGAAATCCATTTGTAGAAATGGAGGAGTGATGAGCAAATGGATCAAGACTAGGCTGGAGACACCCACAGAAACAGCTGACCTGTAGAAGGGGGAGCTTGTGGACCCCAGACTGACAGCTTGGAAACCAGCATAGAATGGAATCAGACCCCATGCATGTGGGTGTCAGTTAGGAGGCCTGGGCTGTCTATGGGACCACTGGTAATTAAAGAGTATTTATACCTAGTGTACAAATAGGTGTTGCCAGCCCATTCCCAATAGAAGGACATTCTCTCAGACTAGACACGCAGGGGTGGGCCTATGCTCTTTCCCAAATGATGTGACAGAATTTGATGATCCCCCATAGAGTGTCTCACGTTTCTATGTTGCAGAAGTGTGATTGGATGGGCATCGGTGAGGGAATGGGAGGGAGAGGAAACTAGAATTGATATATAAAATATGATTGTTTCTAATTTAAATAAAAAGGGAATAAAAATAGATTATTAGAGCTGACATGCAAAAAGAAAGAACTACTACTTAGAAGATAGATCTGAGGTCTGTTGGCCATGCAATATTAGCATTGTATAATAAAACCAGGTATAAATAATAAATCAATAGGCATCTCTGTGTTTTAATGAAAAATACAAAGAAAATGGTGGGATAGATTGTACTTGCAGGCTATTGATGGCTGATAAATTTACAGACTTGGTTGCCAAAAGAAGCTCAACTCTAACGAAAGTTAAGCAAGATGGCTTTCGATAAGGTAGATGCAAACAACGTTTAATTTAAAATTAACTTGTAGATATTTCTACCCTGAAAACATATTATTGCTTAAGATATGTTTTTAATGACTAACATAAATGACTAGGTCAACTACATCTATACACCTTTGTAACCAAGGCACTTTACTCAGCACTGTTTATTAGAATATGTGAAAATTTTTAAGGTACATGTAGACAAGTGCTCTAGGCAATAGAGAATCACTGCGCTTTTTTAATCAGTAAAGTATCCTAATCAAATTTGTTTTCAGAAAGATAATTTTGTGAGCTGTATTTTCATTATACTTAATTTCTTTACCAGAAATACAGCTATCATTTTCTTTTTAATTCAGAAGTTTTCTTAATTTGGTTTCTTATCTCTTTGACTATCTTAGCTCTACTAACATAATGATTCCACACAGTTGGCCAAATTAAAGCTATAAAAAGCATCAGTATTACAGAAAGTAATGACACCAAAAATAATAAAGTATTTCAGTAATGATGAGATCTTACTAAACCAAAATAATTTACTGCAGTTTTGGTTTGGCTCAGATAAAATCGTGATGCATTTTGTGCAGCTAGAAAATCCTCAAGCAGTGGGAAGAAGGAATCAAATATTAATATCCATGTACTGTTACTAAGCATATTTTAATATGGGTCAGATAGTACACTTTTAAATGTTATTTATTCCAGGAAATTTCCTTGTAAGAGCAGAATGCAGAGTTCAGAATAAATACATGAACACAAAGATAGGCAGATGCTTATCAAACTGAAATGAGAGGCAAGATGGGAAATAAACTTGTTACAGTTTTAAAACAGCTATAAATTGTAGAAAATGAAGGGGAAGGCTACACACATTCACATGTAAAGATTTGATTTTACATTGAAAAATACACAACAAAATAAAAAAGATCAAGCATTAAACAATTTCTAAAATAGATGGCTTGTAGAAGAAGTACACCAGAGTCTCAGGAGAAGTTGAAAATTTTAATCCAGAGAATATGAGAAAAGATATTTCACCTGACAACCAAATATGATACTTGCTGAAAATGACAATGTCTATACGGATACCTTTAACTCTGGCCATACTACTTGACACACAGCATAAGGCATCTATGCTTCTTCTGGCGGTCATTGTACCAAACATAATGACATTCAAAATGTGTCACTGCTTCACACTATTCTTGCTCATTGGCTCAATACCATTCTACAGTATTCTACCTTTTTATATTCATAATTGATAACAATTATAAAATTAAAATTAAATATATTTAATATTGAATAGTTTTCAGATCATATTTTCTTGAATCCATCATAAAAAAATTTACAAACACAATACTCTTTGCCTTAAAAGAAAATTTGATAAAATTTCTAGAAATTTGTGTATTAGTGTTACTAGTATTTCTCTGTCATTTATTTTATGCTTTATAAAAATCACATGGTATTGTTCAGCTAAAGAGAAGTGAATGTGAGGATGATGAGATGGTTTCACAGGTAAAGGCTCTTGCCAAGAAATTTGACAACCTGAATTCTTTTTTGGACCCCATGTAGTAAAACAAGAGAACAGAATCATGTCCATTGTTCTCTGAACTCCACATGTGTCCTTTGGCATTTATAAATATATATGTAAACAAATAACAAATAATAAATGATAAAAGTAAAACTTTAATATGGAAATAATAGCTGAAGTTTTTAAAGTACTGTATCTGAAAAAGAAAATCCTTAACTCTGGCCTAAAATTACATTGTAAATAGACAGAAAAAATAATTATTTTGGTGAAAGAATGTTTTAGAGATTGTCTATTGTGTAACCCAGGTTGACTTCAAACTGATTTGATCATTCATCCTTATATGTCACACTCCTAATTGTCAAAATTACAGGTGTGATCCATAAAGACTACCTGATAAAGTAAATTGGAAATCACCCTGGTTTGTTTTCAACCAGGTAGTCAATTAATTCTACTGTAGGACGTTTATCTATATTTTCCACTATTATCAGTTAGTTCTGAATAAACAAGTCAACATAGAATGTTGAACTTAAAACAGACAATGAGGAATAATAAGGTTTAGAATGTAATGCCAAAGAACCTACAGACACACATGTATATACACAGAGCATGTTGATATACATGTGATATATACACATGTATATACAAAAGACATACATATGTGAAAACACATTCACACATACATAGATACAGAGAGCATGTTGAGAGGACACATGTACACATATGTATATACACACATACATACATACATACATACATACACACACACATACACATACGTACACATACATCTATAATCTTAGTGAAAATAATCAACCTACAATGAAAAGGTTTAACAAACCTTTAAAGTGAAGGTATTGGGAAGTTTTCAACAATGAAATCGAATTCTACAAAACATAACAGTAACATGAAAATAGAGGAAAGCTTTGTCACAGAAGGCTTGTTTTTACTAACATTCTTAACATATGTAAAAAAATGGAAATCAATTTCATCTTATCCAATTTTTTGGAAGAAATGCATACAAACAATAAAAAATATATTTTCTGTTTCATTAGTATACATTATAATAATGTATAACATTTGATGAATATTTTTAGAAATGTGTGTGTATGAGTTTAGAATTTTCTTTCATATGTAGTTTATAAGTAAAGTCATTGTTAGTTAATTACTAGATTACTGAAAATAGAGGTTTATATGCCTTATGTATTGCATACAGTATATCAATGTGTTTCCTACTTGTACAACATACAGATATATATATATATATATATATATATATATATATATATATATCTGAATACCAATGTATTAAGTAGATTCTACATACATTAAACATACATGATACATACAAACAATTATAAACATGTAAATATGTCTATCTTGGATATAATGTATTTGTATATATAGGTATAAAGTAAGTTGTCTTTGCTTTATTAATACATAACAAAACCATTTGTGTAATATTAACATATAAATAGAAATAAAATTAAAGAAATAAAAAGAATTTCATTTTAGAAGCAAAGAATCTATGAGACATTCATATTAAAAATACAATTTTATGTATTTTTAGCAGCTTACTTTATAGAAAAGCTTTCCTCAGCAGATCTAAAGTGGAAAATTTTAAATACAAAATATCCACAGAATACTATTGTATTTTGTAATTTGTTATATAATTATTCTATTGTGCTAGGTCCCCACATTAAATTTAAAAGTTCTGAAAGAGACAAGTATAAGAACATGTCTACTCTCTCATCATTGCAGGGAACAAAATAAAATCATATTTCAAACTAGTCACTAAATGAAAATCAAAGAATGTTGTTGGAATAAGTCCAGCCATCAGATGTGTTAGGTAATGACTTACCACTGTTATTCTGAGCAGGAGGCAATGTATACAAACTCTAGATTAGACAATAGGAGAAAGCTGCAATTTTGATGGATGCTAGAAACAAACTTACATTCCCATTATGCAAGCAAGATTGAAGTAAAACATCCCTGCATCTCCAGCAGTTTGTGTAACTGGGATCTTAGGGGACAAAAAAAAAAAAGAAAGAAAGAAACAATAAGCAAATAAACAAAAAGAAGCAAAACTGGGTTTAGGATACTTAGTGTTTAATAATTAATTTAGCTCTGTTTAGATTTCATTAAATTAAATGATTGACTTAAGATATACATGGTGTTTGGGTTCCTTATCATTTCTTGCTTGTGTTTAAAACAGGTGTAAAATGAAAGATTTTTTAAAGGCAAATGTGGGTACAGCCTTCCTATGACACAGGGTCATAGTGATATCAGTAGCAGTTTTAGACTCCTGACAGACGTTAATGGGCATAGACATCAGAGAATATTTTTAAAATTTTATAGCTTAGGATAGTTAGGATAGTTTCACTAAGCTAAAGTACAAAATTCCAATTTAATTGTTTTATTTCTACAGACCTGGTGGCAGAATAAGTGTAAACCAATACTGGCTCCCTCTATTAAGGAATCTCTTTTCTTGCTCTTCTCTATTCCTCCCCTGTCTCAGTCTTCTTGAAACCTCTTGTTCTCCTCCCCCCTTCTCTTCTCCCCTTCTTTTTTTCCTACCTCCTTCCCCTCTGCCTTCCCCTGTCCCCCCTCTGCCCCAGTGTTCCCAATTTGCTCAGGAGATCTTGTCACTTTCCCCTTTTTCAGGGGATTATGTGTTTTTCTCTTAGGTTCCTCCTTGTTTCTTAGTTTATCTGGTGGTGTGGATTGTAGGCTGGTAGAAAAGGAGGATAGATGAGCAAAGGAGCTAAGATCATGCTGGAGAAACCCACAGAAACAGCTGACCTGAGCTAGTGAGAACACAGGCATCCCAATCGTATATCTGGGGAACCAGCATTAGACTGAACTAAGCTCTCTGAATTCCGGTTCCATCTAGGAGGCCTGCCAGTCTATGGAACTTCTAACAGTGGAGGCAGTATTTATCCTTAGTGCACAAATGGATGTTGGGAACCCATTCCCTATAGAGGGACACTATTACAACCCAGATACACTAAAGAGGGCCTAGGTCTTCCCCTAAATGATGTGGCAGACTTTGAAGATCCCTGAGGAAGGCTTCACTATCTTGGGAAGTATATGGGGATGGGTTGGGGGATCGGTGGAGGACATGGGAGGATGGGAGGGTGAGAGAATAAGGGGAATTGATATGTAAAATAAGATTGTTTCTAAAATAATAATAATAAAAAACAAACACCAGAAGAGAGCATATAGTTGCTTCTAGTTTTCAGTTTACAATATTTCATTACACACTTGATTATTTTACTTACAAGACATCCAACTATTGAATTTTCAGTTCTTATTTTTCTTACCATTCAGTACTGTCTCTGGAGGAATTGTACTCACTCTTCACCTTCCTCTTTAAATGATATATGCATTCATTGATATCTAAGCTTTCACTCAATTCCTAACATGAGCAAAGACAGAGGTCGTTAATCACACTCCAAAGCAGAGAGAGCTATCGTTTTTATCTCTGTATTTTCAAAGTGCTAAATAAAATCTGATATATTTTATGTTCAAGGAGATTTACTCAACTGGTTATTATACAACTCTGCCCATTAACTTACCTCCTGTTAACTATCACTCCACATTTCAAAATCAATAGTTAATTCTACTGCAGTTATATGTCCATTAAAGAAGCATAGAGCAACAAAATTGCCAACCTGTTCAATAAGCTAACATTTCTATAATGATGTCAGCTTATTCTCAGCATTGTAATGGGCATTTATTTTCAATCTTTTAAATAATATTAAACCAAAAATAAAGATTAATCTCTGATAAATTTCTAATATTTTCACTATTGACTCATCCTGAACAAAGCAATGAGTAAATATGTGTTCATACATTATGTGCATGCATAGCTGAGACCACTATTTTATGAAGAGCTTGTAGGGATGCTTAATTGAAATGAATTTTATTCTTTTAACACCTATATTTGCTGTGCACTTCTCCAGTCTCACTTGAGCTGCCTCCACAAACACATTACTGTCTATGGCTTATGAAAATAGTTTAAACATAAGATGTTGCATTCTCAGCTGTGCATCTTCCTCATGTTTGGAAAAAATTCACTATGATCTCTGGGAACATAGCTTTTCTTTAGAAAAATTCTCTGTGCTCTGTCACTGACAGAATCTTACTTCAAGTTACCATCTCGCATTTCAGCTACAACTAGAGTCAGACCAATGAACTGGTTTGTAGTCATTCAAACTCCATCTATGGAAGTTTACCCAGTCCTCAGAGTTACTAATCCTGCCTGAATCTTCTCTCCAGAACTCATGTTCATTTTATTAGAACTTTTCCAAACTACACAAAATTCAGATTTTCTTACTCATTTTTTTCAACTTTTTTTAATTGAATTAGAAAGAGGATTTATTTACATGACAATCCCAGTTCCCTTCTCCCACCTGTCCTCCCCTACCACCACCACCCCCAACTAAAACTCTATCTATCACATATCCTTTCTGCTCCCCCTGGAGGATGAGACCTTCCATAGGGTGTCATCAGTGTCTATTGTATCCTTTGGGAAAGGGCCTAGGCCCACCCCCATGTGTGTTGGCTCAGGGAGTATTCCTCTATATGGAATGGGCTCCCAAAGTCCACACCTATGCTAGGGATAAATACTGAACTTCTACAGGAGTTCCCATAGATATCCGAGGTTTCCTCACTGAAACCCATGTTCCTGGGGTCTGGATCAGTCCCATGCTGGTATTCCAGCTATCAGTCTGGGGAGCAAGAGTTCCCCGGTGTTCAGTTCAGTTTTTTTCTGTGGGTTTTACCAGCCTGATCTGGATCTCTGTGCTCTTCATTCATCCTTCTCTGAATCTGGGTTTCAGTTCAGTTCAGGGATTAGTTGTGGGTGTCTGCTTTACTTTCACCAGCTGCTGGAAGAAGCCTATAGGATGGCATATAAATTAGTCATCAATCTCATTATCATAGTAGGGCATTTCAGATAGCCTCTCCTCTGTTGCATAGATTGTTAGTTGGTGTCATATTTGTAGATCTCCTGACATTTCCCTAGTGTCTGATTTCCCTGTAAACCAAAAATATCTCCCTCTATTATATGTCAATACTTGTTATCATCTATTCATCTCCCTACTCAACCTTTCTGCTCCCTCATGTCCTCTACATCCCTCCTCTCCTCTCCTTCTCATTCTCCTAGCTCCCTCCCTCCTCTTCCGGTGCTCCCATTTTTTTCTCAGCATATCTTGACCCTTTCCCCTTCTCCAGGGGACCATGTTTGTCTCTCTTAGGACCCTCCTTGTATATTAGCTTCTTTGGCAGTGTGGATTATAGGCTGGTAATCATTTACACTATGTCTAAAATCCACATATGAATGAGTAAATACGATGTTTGAATTTTTGTGATTGAGTTACCTCTCTCAGAATGGTTTCTTCTAGTTCCATCAATTTTCCTGCAAATTTCAAGATTCAATTGTTTTTTTCCACTGAGTAGTACTCCATTGTGTAAATGTTCCACATTTTTCTCTTTCCATTCTTCAGTTGAGGGGCATCTAGGCTGCTTCCAGTTTCTGGCTATTACAAAGAGTGCTGGTAAGAACATCATTGAATAGATATCCTTTTTCTATGAATTTGCTTCTTTTGGGTATATGCCTAACAGTGGAATTGCTTGATCTTGTGGTAGACTGATTCCTATTTTCTTGAGGATTCTCCATACTGATTTCCAAAGTAGCTGTAGAAGTTGGCATTCCCACCATCACTGGAGAAGTGTTCCCATTTCTCCACATCCTCTCCAGCATGAACTGTAATTTGTGTTTTTGATTTTGTCCATTCTGACAGAAGTAAGATGGTATCTCAGAGTGGTTTTGATTTGCATTTCCTTGATGGTTAAGGATATTGAACACTTTCTTATGTGTCTTTCAGCCATTTTAGATTCCTCTATTGAGAATTTTCTATTTAGTTCTGTACCCCTTTTTTTAATTGGATTGTTTGGTGTTTTGGAGACTAGCTTCTTGAGTTCTTTGTATTATTTGGAGATCAGATCTCTATCAGATGTGGGGTTGGAGAATATCTTTTCCCAGTCTGTGCGCTGCTGTTTTGTTGTGCTGACTGTCTCATTTGCCTTACAGAAGCTTCTCAGTTTCAGGATGTCCCATTTATTAATTGTTAACCTCAGTGTCTGTGCTACTAGTGTAATGATCAGGAAACTGTCTTCTATACCAATTAATTCAAGGGTATTTCCCACTTTATCTTCTAATACAATCAGTGTAGTTGGATTTATGTAGAGGACTTTGATCCATTTGGACTAAATTTTTTGCAAGGTGATAGGCTTGTGTATAGCTGCATTCTTCTACATGTCTGCAACCAGTTATGCCAGCAACGTTTGTTGAAGATATTCTCTTTGTTCCATCGTATAAATTTGGATTGCTTATTAAAAATAAGGTTTTCGAAGGTGTGTGGGTTAATATCAGAGTTTTCAACTCTATTCCATTGGTCTCCCTCTCTATTTTTGTCCCAATACCAAGCTGTTTTCAGAACTATAGCTCTGTAATAGAGCTTGAAGTCAGGGATGATGAAGTCTCCAGAAATTCCTCTATTGTACAGGGTCATTTTAGCTATCCTGGGTCTTTTGTTTCTCCAAATAAAGTTGAGAATTGTTCTTTCAAGGTCTGTGAAGAATTGTGTTGGGATTTTGATGGGGATTGCATTGAATCTGTAGTTTGCTTTTGGCAATATTGCCATTTTTACTTTGTTGATCCTACCTGTCCAAGAGCATAGGAGATATTTCCATTTTCTGGTCTCTTCTTTAATTTCTTTCTTTAGAGATTCAAAATTCTTATGGTACAGGTCTTTCACATTTTTGGTTACTGTTACCCCAAGGTATTTTTTGTTTTTTGTGGCAATTATAAAAGTGATGTTTCTCTGATTTCTTTCTCCACCAATGTATCATCAGTATATAGTAGGGCTATAGATTTTTTGAGTTAATCTTGTATCCTGCCACTTTGCTGAAGGTGTTTATCAGCTGTAGGAGTTCCCTGGTAGAGTTTTTTGGGTCAGTAATGCAGACTCTCATATTATCTGCAAATAGTGAGAGTTTGATTTCTTCCTTTCCAGTTTGTGTTCCCTTCATCTCCTTTTGTTTTCTTATTGCTCTAGCTAGAACATCAAGGACAATATTGAAGAGGTATGGAGAGAGTGGACATCCTTGTCTTGTCCCTGATTTTAGAGGAATTGGATTGAGTTTCTCTCCATTTAATTTGATGTTGGCTGTTGCCTTGCTGTATATTGCTTTTATTGTGTTGAGGTATGTTCCTGTTATCCCTGATTTCTCCAACACCTTTATCATGAAGCGGTGTTGAATTTTGTCAAAGGCTTTTTCGGCATCTATTGAGATGTCCATGTGTTTATTTTTTCCCTCAGTCTGTTTATATGGTGGATTACATTGATGGTTTTTCATATGTTGAACCATCCTTGCATCCCGGGGATGAAGCCTACTTGATCATGGTGGATGATATCTCTGATATGTTCTTGGGTTTGATTTGCCAGTATTTCATTGATAATTTTTGCATCAATGTTCATGAAGGATATTGGTCTGTAGTTCTCTTTCTTAGTTGTGTCTTTTTGTGGCTTAAGTATCAAGTTTATTGTAGCTTTGTAAAAAGAGTTTGGCAATGCCCCTTCTGTTTCTATTGTGTGGAACAATTTGAGGATTATTGGTATTAGCTCTTCTTTGAATTTCTGGTAAAATTCTGCAGTGAATCCATCTGGCTCCGGATTTTTTTGGTTGGGAGACTTTTGATGACTACTTCTATTTCCTTAGTGGTTATAGGTCTGTTTAAGTTGCTTATCCATTCTTGATTCAATTTTTGGTAAGTGACAGTAACTGTCCAGAAAATTGTCCATTTCCTTTAATTTTTCAGATGTTGTGGAGTACAGGTTTTCAAAGTATGACCTGAAGATTCTATGGATTTCGTCAGTGACTGTTGTTATGTCCCCCATTTCATTTCTGATTTTGTTAATTTGCATGTTCTCTCTCTGCCTTTTGGTTAGTTTGGATAACAGTTTGTCTATCTTGTGAATTGTTTTCTTTGTTTCAACTTTATTGATTTCTGCCTTCAGTTTGATTATTTCCTTGCATCTGCTCCTCTGTGGTGAATTTGCTTCCATTTGTTCTAGGGCTTTCAATTGTGGTGTCAACTCTCAGGTGTGACTATTCTCTAGTTTCTTCATGTGAGCACTTAGAGCTATGAACTTTCCTCTTAGTACTGCTTTCAAAGTGACCCATAAGTTTGGGTATGTTGTGTCTACATTTTTATTGAATTGTAGGAAATCTTTAATTTCCTTCTTTATTTCTTCCTTGTCCCAGGAATGGTACAATTGCATGTTCTTCAATTTCCATAAGTTGGTAGGTTTTCTGCACTTTGTTTTGTTTTTGATTTCTTAATTTAAAGAATGATAGTCTGATATGACACAGGGGATTATTTCAATTTTTTTGTACCTGTTGAGGTTTGCTATGGTGCTGAGTATGTGGTTGATTTTTGAGAAGGTTCCTTGTGATGCTGAAAAGAAGGCATATTCTTTTGTGTTTGGATAGAAAGGTCTATAGTTGTCTGTTATTCCCAATTGGTTCATAACTTCTGTTAGTTCCTTTGTCTCTTTGTTAAGTTTCTGTCTGGTGCTCCTGTCCAGTGGTGAGAGTGGGTTGTTTAAGTCTCCCACTATAACTGTGTGAGGCCTTATTTGTGATTTGAGTTTTAATAATGTTTCTTTTATGAATGTTGGTGTCTTTGTATTTGGGGCATAGATGTTTAGAATTGAGACTTCTTCCTGCTGGATTTTCCAGGTGATGAATATTAAATGGCCTTCCTCATCTCTTTTTAATGATTTTAGTTTGAAGTCTAACTTTTTAGATAGTAGGATAGCTACCCCAACTCATTTCTTGGGTTCATTTGTTTGGAATATCTTATCCCAACCCTTTACTCTGAAGTAATTTCTGTCTTTGAATACAAGGTGTATTTCTTGTATGCAGCAGAAGGATGGATCCTGTCTTCATATCCAATCTGTTAGCCTGTGTCTTTTTATAAGCAAGTTAAGACCATTAATATTGAGGGAAATTAAGGTCCATTGAGAGTTTATTCTTGTTTGTTTTTGATTTGTTGTTGGTACTGGTATTGGATGAGGATTTACCTTGCCTTTTGTTTTATGTTTTTGTAGAATGGGATTATCTATTGCCTATGTTTATGTGAGGGCAGTTAATTTCCTTAGGTTGGTGTTTTCCTTCCAGTACTTTTTGTAGGGCTAGATTAGTGGTTACTCATTTATTTAAGTCATCAGATCCACTATGGGTCCTGAAAATGCCACAAAGTATTTAATTCAAATTGATTTTAAACAGAATCAGGTTCATTTTGCAAGATTCAGAAAACATAAGTTAATAAAAGAATGCTAGCATAGGCATAAGTAAATTTAAATATCCATAAAATATTTTAAGTGTTGTATACACTGCCTATTTACACAGATAGTAATGTGTCACAAATAGTTTACTTCAAATATTTCATTTAGCAACCTTAATTTTCTAAACATCTTACATAATATTCAAAACTATTTTATTTCTTCAAAATATTCTCTTGCTTTTCTCCATGTCTCTCTCTCTTGAGATCAGTAATTTTAGTTTATCTGATTGTATTTATTTACCACTCTGAATTTCTTACCTCTCACCCTAGCCTGTATTCCCTCCCCACCCCTCTTGTTCCCATAATTTCCCTTTCATTTACTTTTTCCTCCCTGACACTCTTTCTATCAACTTGATATTAATTAATATTTTTCTTTGATTTATGCTTTGCACTCAGTAATAATGACCAGGATCTTAGTACCACACTAGCCTATCAGTATTCCATTACTTCCTAAAATAATTGCAGTTTTAGAGAATATTGTTATTTGAAAATGTTTGCATATCCATTGGAAATCTAGCCTTTGGCAGTAAAGATTTTGTCAGTCGGGTATCTGTTTCCATATGAGTAGTAAGGACTGAGCCTGGTGTTCTTGATACCAGTACAACACAGAAAAGCATCACCTGAACTGCACCTCCAAACTCTTCATTCCTAAACATTGCAAGCACTTTTTAAAGTTTATTAAATCCCAGTAGATCCAATCAAGTGACTAACTCCCAAAATGTGCAAGTCTCAAGGGGAAAAATTCATGTGAAAATCCCAGGAAACATGGCACTTAGGAAATTGCTGATCCCACAAGAATTGCTTTAGGGTGGGGGAATTCAATGAAATCCTAGAGTTTGAAATAATTATTATAAGTGTGTTGAAGAAATTAGAAAGGACCCAAACAACCCCCTACATGGATGCTAAAAAAATCAAAGAGAAACAGCTGGATGGAATGACAAAATCAACACACATTATGAAAGTAAAATCAATAAGAAAAAACACGTTTGGTAAACACTGAAATACTGTAAATGAAAAAATCAATATGACCAATAAATTGCTCTCTGGAAAGCTACTCCAACAGATTGTATCAAGTGGAGGACAAAAATCAATTGTTTAAAAAGAAGGTAGAAGAATGAGAACATTTAGACAAGGATGAAGCTAAATTAATAAAAGCATATAAAATAACATTCAAATTCTATAGACCTTATAAAAATGGTAAGTCTCCAAAATCATAGACATAGAAAGAGAATGACATAGAAAGGAGAGAAAATATTGTCAGTAATTATCACAAAATGCCTTGTATCTAAGGAAAGAGATTCCAATTCAATGAAGGTAACATTTAAATCACTAAATAGATAAGACTTAAGAATTTACCCATATCACATCATAGTCAAAACACTAAATATGAAGAGCCCTCTATAATAGCAAAAGGAAAACATTACATCAAGAAGAATTGTAGGTCCATGAAAATAGCGGCAGATTTCTCAGCACCAGCATTCAAAAATCAGGAATGCTTTGGAATAACATATTTCAAATACAGAATGACAACTGTCAACCCAGACTGACATAGCTAAGAAACATAAACTATCATATTTTGGGAAGAAAAAAAATGTCTCTTTGTTTATAATAGGATAAAGGAATCAATGGCCAGTCAGCCAGCTCTGTTAGAAGTACTGATTAAGAGTGCTTTGAGAAAAGGTAAGCATAAACATGCACTTAATTGTACAGAAAAACTATATTATATTGTTTGTTAGCTAAAGAAATGAAAAATAGGAAAACATACCATACTCTATCAAAACAACAAAGTAGAATGGATCCATACAATTTATCTTTTTTTATTCAGTGTAGTAATTGAAGTCTAATCTACAGTAGTAAGTTAAGAGGAGATAAAAAGAAATGTGAAAAAAAGAACAGAAGTCAAAATAATATTATTTATTTTAAAATCTAGATTACCTTGCATTGAAATGAAACAATGTACATGGGGCAATGTCTCATTCATCAAAACTTTTGCCAGACTTATGGAAAACCTGAGTTCTGGTCTCCAGCACTCATGTAAATGATGAATATGCTTTATCTCCTTTTATATTCCAAAAACTTGGGAATCACAGACAAGAGGTACCTGGAACTTGATGGCAACTCAGTCAAGAAAAACTGTAGAGCCACAGGTTCAGAGAGAGATTTTGTCTCAAAACACAAGGTGGGGAACAATTGGAGGAGACATATAATATCAAAAGTTAGACTCACACACATCACATTGGGGCACACATATAACACATATTATACATATGCAGACACATACCAATGTATATTGACATAGCACACAATGCTATATTTATTTCTATATATATGATAGATATGGATACATATATATGGAGAGAGGGGGAGGGAGGAAAGAGAATGAAACTAGATAATTTTTTACCCTGTTCAAAAATCTGATCCAAAAGTATCAAATTCCTTAATAAAAATCTAGAAATACTAAAAAATAATAGAAGAAAAATTAGAGAAAACAAGTAACAAACATAGACAAGAGATTTCTAAACAGGATGCCAGTTATTTAAGACATAGTGCCTATAGCCGGTGAAATTAAAGAACTTCTGTTCAAAGAAGATTGATTTAGTGAAGACACACTCCACAAAATGGGACAAAATGTTTGTTTGCTACCCCTCTGGCAGAAGAATTATATCTAGACTAAACACAAAAAATGACCAAGAATAACAACAGCAAAAAAATAAACAACAAAAATTACAAAACTATGAATGGCCAATAACCATGTGAAAAAATATTTTGAATCAGTAGATATTAGATAAACACAAATTGAAAGTAATTTAGATTTATCTAACCCTGGCCAAGTGGTGGTCATTCAGAAAACAAGTAAATGATGGTAACAACTTAAACAAAAGGAGCCATTATACCTTGCTGGTAAGAGTATAAACAAGTATATCCCCTTTGGAAATAAAAAGATACTATATGAACCATTTTTGTCACTGCTGGGTGTTTGCCCACATCAGTTCAAAATACCATATCTCTGAGACAATTGCTTATTAATGTTTACTCCAGCATTGTGCACATAGATACATTATTTAGTCAAACTAACTATCAAAAACACAACAGAGGAATGGATAAGGAAGGTTTGTCTGTGTACATATGGAATTTCCTGACCATAAAAAAGAGTGTAATCATGTTGCTTTTAGAATAACGTGGATGCTATTGGAGATAACCATATTAACAAATTAAGCTAATCTCAAAAGGAAAAGTTACCATAGACTTATTTCATATATTGTCCCTACATATTATGGAGATATGTAAAACAAGCATAGACCAATGACATAGATATACAATAGAAACTGCCTAGGGTAACAAAGAGGACTAATCAGAAGCGAAAGAGATGTTTTGGGATAAAAAGGGAGGATAGTCTCAATTTACAAAGTATAATTGTCCCAAACAGCCTTAACGTAAAAGAATACCATGAAAAAAGGAATATATACAATGATGGTAACGCAAATACTCATGCCTTGCAACTCACTGATATTTGAAGCAAAAATACTCCAGTTATTTTTCTTTTTTATTGTGAAAAACATTTAAATTCTATTATTTAACAATTTTAACATTTTTAATGTACATTGAAGGATCAAAATTTATCTAGAATCTACTCATATGGTTTAAATAAAACTTTGAGTCTTTAACAAAAGAAATTAAGATACTATAAAATGGAAAATCCTCCTATGATCTCGGATAGGAAGGATCAACATAGTAAAAATGGCAATCTTGCCAAAAGCAATCAACAGATTCAATGCAATCCCCATGAAAATCCCAGAACAATTCTTCACAGACATTGAAAGAGCAATTCTCAACTTTATATGGAAAAACAAAAGACCCAGGATAGCCTGTACAATAAAGGAATGTCCAGAGACATCATCATACCTAACTTCAAGCTCTATTATAGAGCTTTAGTCCTGAAAACAGTGAGGTATTGACACAAATGTAGACAGGTAGGCCAACGGAATTTAACTGAAAACTCTGATAAGGTCACAGACACCTAAGAACATCTTATTTTGGACAAAGAAGCCAAAATTATACAATGGAAAAAAGAAAGCATCTTCAACAAATGGTGCTGGCACTACTGGATGCTGGGATGTAGAAGACTGTAGATAGATCCATATCTATTGCCATGCACAAAACTTAAGTCTAAATGGATCAAAGACCTCAACATAAATCCAACCACACTGAACCTCTTAGAAGAGAAAGTAGGTGGTACCCTTGAACAAACTGGTACAGGTTACCACTTCCTGAACATAACACTAGTAGTACAGACACTGAGATGGACAATTAATAAAAAGGACCTCCTGAAACTGAGAAGCTTATGTAAGGCAAAGGACAAGGTCAAAAGGAAAAAAATGTTAGCCCATAGAATGGGAAAAGATCTTCACCATTCCCACATCTGACAGAGGGATGATTTTTAAAATAAAAAAAAAAACTCAAGAAGTTAGTAAAAAAAAAAAAAACAAACAAAAACACCAAACAATCCAATTAAAAAGTGGAGTACAGAAATAAATAAGAGACTTCTCAACACAGGAATCTAAAATGGCTGAGACACATAAGGCAGTGCTCAACATCCTTAGCCATCAGGGAAATGCAACTCAAAATGCCTCTGAGATACCATCTTGCTCCTATCAGAATGGATAAAATAAAAAACACCAATGACACTTTATGGTGGAGAGGATGTGGAGAAAAGGGAACAATTCTCCACTGATTGTTGGAGTGCTAACTTGTACAGCCACTTTGGAAATCAGTATGGCAGTCCCTCAGAAAAATGGGAATCAGACCACAGAAAGATCAAGTTCCACTCTTAGGCATATACCCCAAGAGATATACATTCACACACCAAGTACATCTGTTCTACCACGTTCATCGTAACATTATTTGTAATAGCTAGAACCTGGAATGCACCTCAGATGCACCTCAGCTGACAAACTGATGGAGAAAATGTGGTACATTTACACAATGGAGTACTACTCAGGGAAAAAAAAAAAGAACAGGGGAATCTTGAAATTCACAGGCAAATGGATGGAACTAGAGCAAGCTATCCTCAGTGAGATAACCTAGCCACACAAAAACAAGCATAAGTGCTCACTCATGGCAAGCCATCCTCAATGAGGTAACCTAGCCACACAAAGACAAGCATTTGTGCTCACTCATGCATGGATTTTAGACAGAGCAAAGTATTGCCAGCCTACAATCCAAATCGCCAGAGAAGCTAGGAAACAAGGAGTACCCTAAGATAGACATACATGGTCCCCCAGATAAGGGGCAAGGACATGGGGATGAGAGAGAGAGAGAGAGAGAGAGAGAGAGAGAGAGAGAGAGAGAGAGAGAGAGAGAGAAAGAGAGAGAGAGAGAGAGCAGCGCTAGGGGAAAGAGAAGGGGAGAGGAGGGGAGAGGAGGACATGAGAGAGCAGAAAGAACAACTCCTGCTCTTAATAAGTTTAAAGAGGAAAAATGGCACTATGGAAATGTCTAGAGATCTTCAAGGTTGACCCCAGCTAGCAATCTAAGCAAATTTGAAAGACTACCTTAAATGCCCTTCTTCCATAATGATATTGATGAGTACCTTAGATGTCATCCTAGAGCCTTAATCCACTAGCTGATGGAAACAGAAGCAGACTCCTATAGCTAAACACTGTACTGGACTCCTGAATCCAGGTGCAAATAAGACGGTGTAATGAGCAAAATGATCAATACCAGAATGGAGAAACACAGAGAAACAGCTGACCTGATCAAGGGGGAGCTCATGGACCCCAAACTGATAGATTGGAAACTAGCATAGGACTGTTCCAGACCTCCTGAACAAAGATGTTAATTTGGAGGTCTGGTTAATCTTTGGGACCTCTGGTAGTGGATCAGTGTTTATCCCTAGTACGTGAATGGACTTCGAGAGCCCACTCCACATAAAGGGATACTCTCTCATCCTAGACACACAGAAGATGTTCTATGCTGTGATCCAAATGATATGACACTCTTTGAAGATCCTCCATGGAAGGTCTCACCCTACTTGTGGAGGTGAAAGGGGGTGGGATGGGGGGTCAGTGGAGGGCAGAAGAGGAGCAGAGGGAGAGGGAACTGAGATTGACATGTGAAACAAGCTTGTTTCTAATTAAAAAAAAAAGAACTTTGCTCTCATTGAATGAAATCCACTTCCTACTGTTCTCGGGAGAAGGCAAATACCATTACTTTTGCTTCCATGAGTCTGGTGATTTAAATGTTCTTATAAGAGAAATGAATTATTTGTCGTTTTTATGATTGTATTTATCTTAGTGTGATGTACTCAAGATTCTTTAAGAATGCAACATAATGGCAATGCATCTCTTATTGTTGAGGTTGAAGAATATTCTACCAAATATAACTGATACCTTATTGCCCTAAATGACAATGACTTCTACATTTTGTTGTTCTATTATATCAATTATGTTTGAACACAGGTAACCTTTGGCTTATTGATATAATTTAAATCCCAGATAAACATAAAAGGAGACTTTCTGGGTAACACAGTATTTGTTTAATTTTTGCAACATCAAAACATTTACACAGTGGGTGGTTATAGAGCATTGCATTACAACAAAGAGTACACAGTGTTTCCAGTTTCTCTATATATTAGCCAACAGTTAAGTCTTATATAATGTCTCATCTAAAGACATAGAAAAGGTATTCCAGAACCCAGTAAGCAGAGGCAGGCTGATTTCTCTGTGTTTGAAGACAGCATGTGTGGTGATATGATATGATGTATGATGTAAATTTACATCATATTTACATATGATGTAAATATGATATGATTAAAGCCTGTCTGGAGATTCAGAAAGCAATGCCAGTCTGGAGGTATAGAGTTTTGGCAGGGGTGGTAGACACCTTTAATCCATGGACTCAGAATTAAGAGGTAGATTGATCTCTGAGTCCAAGACCACCCTGGGCTACCAGAGAGTGAATCAGAACTCATGACATTAATCCCAAGATTTGAGAGGTATAAAAGGTAGATGCATTCAATGTGAGAGTTAGTCTCTGGCCATGTTGAGGAGAGCATATCAGTAGGAGTGAATCTGAGGAGCAGTGAAATTAGGAGCAGTTTGAGGATTGCCCCTCTGAGCGGAGGTAGAGGTAAGTTCTAGTTGCTGGCTGCTTTGCTTTTCTGATCTTCAGCTTGCAGCTTGAACCCCAATTATCAGTCTCTAGGTCTTTTATTTTTCACATTACAACCATGGTCTACATAGTGAATTCTGCCCTAATTTGGGCCAGGGTTATATAGTTAGAGTCTGTTTTTAAAAAATCACAAACAACACAAAACATAAGTAGGCAGAGAATAACAGATGAGTGAGTGCTGCTGTGTGACTGTGGTGGAGATCTAATGTGTATTTTCATAGACACAAACACTCCATACTGCATCATTAAACATACATAGCTTTGTACATCTATTATGCTTTAGTAAGGTATTGTAAAGTCTGATATTTTTGTAAGTGTCCCACAAAACAATTCCTAATTGTGTACACTAACTCATCTCTTACCATTGTATCTTTTGATTTACTCCAAGGTGGAAGCTAATATTATTTTATAGGCAAATATTAATTTTATATAAAAACTGGATACTGTGAGATATCATTATATAAATACTTTTAATACTGGTTAATTTAGGATAAGAGGATAATGTCATGTACATACGTTGAATATTTCCAATTTATTTTGTGATGAGATGCTTAAATATACAACAGACGATTCTTAATTCTAGTTAATGCAATGGTACATACAACAGCACAATTTGTGCTGCCTAACTGCAGCACTGTATCTATTTATAACTCTGTACCTCTGTACTGGACTCTGGAAGCCATAATTTACTATACACATTGTAAGATGAAATATTTTAGATTCTGCATATGAGTATTAATAGTATTTCTCTTTTATATTTCACCAACCTTAATATTTTATTTCACAAATTGTGATGTCATACAAAACAAATTGTAATGTCATACTGTTACAAATTATAGTATTTTATTTTCTATGATCAAATAATATTCCATAGTACATGCATCTGATTACCATTACTTATTAGTATTAGATGGACTTTAATTCACTACCTTGGGTACCATAGATAACATTGCTGTGAATAGGGTGGTGTAGATATCTCTTGGTCATATGGAGTTTGGGTGATCTTTAACACTTTCTCATAAGTCTATTAATGTGTCCACAATTTTATCATCAGCTAAGACCAGTCTTTCTGGCATTCATATTTACAAAACAAATATTGTTTGACATCCAGATTATTGGTGGATTTTTCTCTTCATTCTTTTATCATTTTAATAAATGGCTCTTTACCTACTTTATTATTTAAGAGGCTAAGTAGGGGCCTTCCATATACAATAAACTGTAATTTTTTTTCAAATTTGTTATCACAGTTCATTATATATATATATATATATATATGTATATATATATATATATATATATATTTAATTATGTTAGTGAGAGAGAGAGGAAAAGAGTCAGATTTATATTTTTATATAAGAACAACAGTCCCACTATGTTATCCCAAATTATCAGCAGCAGCAGCTCTTCATGGTACAAAGTCATCTGAATAGAAGTATAAAGACATCCAGAAATTTCCATGAAAGAAATGTAAAATACCAAACCTCTGTAAGCAAAATCTTCTGTCAGTACTTCAGCACTAACAAGGTGAGTTCACTAACTTCAATTATAATGTTAAAGTTATATGATATAGCCTCAACCCATATCTCTACCTACAGGTATTGCTGCTCTGTTGATGAAGAATTCTCTCCCCATGCCATTAGCATTTTTAAATAAACTTATTTGCCAACTTCATACTGTACTTCAAAGGGAGTATTCTATCTCTTCCACATATTTCATACCAATGCAACTTGTTTTCCACCATACCAAAGTTTATAATAGTATGCTTATTGATATGAAATTGTTTAAAATACCATTGTCTCTCTAAATGTAACCTTTAAGAAAAAGCAAAGTTTTGTGCATAAGTTCTTAATAAAGTTGTTGTGTGACAAATAATCCAGGTGAATTATTAATTGAATTGGTATAGTAAAATAGTAAAGTAAGCTGCACAAATTAAATGTTTTAACCTATGTATCTTTTCATTATAAACAATATAATTGAACCCCTAGTATCTATGATTTGACAAATTTTCCTATTTTGAATAATTGTGGAGGGTAAAGTCTGGTTTCTCATTTGATCTTTATAGTCAGATGTTACAGAAATTTTGAAGAAATGAAAAATTATTAAATTACTCATGTGAATATGTTGACCTTAAAAATTCTGGAGCTATATTTCAAACCAGTATTTGTCTCCCAAATTCTGTCAATTTCCAATCAAATTGTAAATATTTCTTGTATATCTTAATCCATTTCAGGGTTTTCATGGTGGACTATAGAAGGAAACCATTCAATTAAAGAAAGTTATGTACACTTTCATGTATTGCTTAGCTTTTGTCAGTGTCTCAGAAGCTAGACTCTTGAGAAAAGAAGGAAACTAAAATGAGGAAATAGCTCCATCAAATTGCCTGTAGAAAAGACCATTGGTCATTTTCTTGATTGATGATTTTTGTGGAAGACCCAACTCCCTGTGCATGGTACCATCCTTGGAAAGGGAGTAATGGTTTTCACAAGAAAGCAATCTGAGCAAACCAAGAGGATCAAGGTACTATGTATCATTGCCTAATGGCTTCAGCTTCAGTTTCTGTCTTCAGGTTCCTGCTTACTGTCCTGCCCTGAATCCTCTTCATATTGGAATACATATTGAAGTAAACTCTTTTCTCCACAAGATGATTTTTGTCATGGTATTTATTGCTTCAATATAAATCAAATAATACTTTTAATGAAATGTAATAATTGGAATACTTTCTACTGAAAGAAAATTTCCAAATTTTGAAGAATTATGCTTTCCTAGGCTAAGGTGTCCCTTTTTTATATTAACAGAACTAGTAGTTTGACTCTTTAGCAGATATTAAATATACTTGTTTTGAAGGAACTTTGTTACTATACATAATTATAAGCAACATTGTTACCATAAATTTGATACCAACTATCTTATGTGTAGATAGTTATTGGTAGATAAGAACATTGCTATAACAAAAGATGAAAAAGCCAAAGCATGACACAATTTCACAGCACAAAAAACTCCACAGCAAGATTTGTTTCAGTTTTGTTCCACATTAAATTGCTGTTGCTCATTGGGCAAGTTACTTTTCTTTTCTTTCCCTCCCTTTTTTTTTTGGCGTGTCACTTTTACTATACTTTGTAAAATATGGATTATAATATTTATAAATGTTTCTTGTCTTGTTGCTATGAGAAATACCTGATAAAAGTAAGCCAAAGAGAGGCTTGTCTTTATTGATGGTTTGAGGATACTGTCTATAAAACAATGTGAGGCACAGTGGAAGGAGCATGAGGCAGCTGGACATGCAATGCCCATATCAGAAAGCAAAGAGGGATACATGACTATGATAATCCGATTGTCTTGTCTTCATTCAGTCCAGGAACCCCAACCTATGGGACTATAGCCTTCACAACTAAAGTCACCCTTCCCACCTAGTTAATTTAAACTAGATAATCCTTCCCAGGCATTCTCCTGGGGTGGTTGATGTATCCTAGGTAATTATAATGCTGCTATGATGACACTATTTACTTCACTGATTATATGTTTAAGAAATGAACAAGTTATTCATATACATTAAATATCTTCCTACAACAAAAAACTATTAACCAGTATATTTTTTCCATACTGGTGAACTCATGCTTTAAATTTGAAAGATAGGATTACATCTTATGATGGATGAAGGACATTATGAATTTATAAAAGGCATAGAAGAATATGCCAGTATTGGATGGGAATAGTTGCCATGGCAAAAAATATAAAATGTTAAGATTCAAAATGTAGCATGGTTAACAACAATTATGTTCAGTTTTATTCAAAATTTGTATAGACAAGTTGTCAAAATCAAACCATTTAAAATCCTCGGGAACCAATTCACGAGATCACATACATAAATGTGATTTCAATATTATTAATAAATCATTAGATGTATTGATTTTCTGTCACTGTGATGAAATACCTGAGAAAATTACTCAAACTTGACTTATTTAAACTACAGGTTCAGGAGGGTTAGCAATGATCACTTGGCTATATTGCTTCTAAGTGTTTCTGCTGAACCTAAATATCAGCATTTCCATATAAACCTACTCATCTCATGGAAAACTGAAAATACAGGTGGAAGTGCTGAAAGCCTTGATTCAGACAGGTTAGATGACCTGGGACAAATGTGTGGAGTTGGAGCCAAGAAGGGACCATGACCATGTGTTGTTATTCCAGCAAGAGGCCCGAGATAGCCTGAGCCATCTTTATATGTACAGTTTCTTTCTTTTCTTCTTTCTTTTTTTTCTGTTTTAGTTTTTTGAGGCCAGATTTCTCTGTGGCTTTGGAGGCTATGCTGGAACTCTGTCTGTAGCCCAGGCTGGCCTCAAACTCACAGATATCTGCCTGCCTCTGCTGGGATTAAAGGCATGTACCACCAATGCCCGGTTCAGTTTCAGTGGTTCTCATGAATACAAACAGTTTTTAACTCCTAACTTTCTAAAAATTGGTTACAATGATTGCCAGTTTGTTCCTTATTTCTTTCCCCTTCTATTTCCCTATTCTCCTAATGTCATCATTATCTTTTTTATTTCTACCTCTACCATCAGAAACATAAGCAGTTCTACACCTACAGATAAACTTTTTTAACTAGGCACACCTACAGGTAGAAAAATGTGCCCAGAGGGCAACATATGTTCACAGTGTTTTGGAAAATGAGAGACAGTTTTGGCTCCTGTAGTTAATGCTTATATTTGGTGAAGTCTGGGTTTGTATGATCAACTCACTACGGAGAGTTGTATCAATACATTCTACATTTTGTACTACTTTATCAATTCTGGGATCATAACAGGTTTTTTCATTTATCCTTATGTCTTTCTCTTTTAACTTTTTAGGGTAATGGCACAGCTATTAGAAATGAGGAAACTGGGGATTTCTATGATTCTGGTTCATTTCCTATTCTTTGAATATTTCCATTAAGACCTGATATCATGTATTTAATAGCATTTATTTAAATCTCTTATGGCTAAAATCATTCTTTTCAAAACAGTTATACAAATATGTGTCATTGAACTTCATTATACTATGACTCGTTTAGGACAGAAGTATAGCTGGCATGGTGAAATCAAGAAGAACACATAGCACACATGCCATCAGGTTCCTGGCCAGAATTGTGCAGCAAACTCTCCATAGGTTCTTGCCAAGTGAGTCAGGATTTACAGCACTTTGCCACAAGAACAGTTTGTCCTATTCTCACACCTTGACCCTGAAGTAATTGCATGTCTCAGATAATAGAGAACAAACTATCCTTTAAATCTACACATTCAATAGCACTAGACTCTAGCTCTCCAAGTATCCAGTGCCTTCACTCTCTTTCATATAGTCATTGCTTCAAAAGCCTGTTGCATAGAGAACAAAGACACAAACATCTGTACTTCTGCAAAAATTTCCAATTCACATCACAACAGTGGAGGATACATGGAACCAATAACTTTAAACCTCAAACTTATTCTCTATTACTTGCCAAATGTCCTTTCTCTGTTGAAGTGGATCTCTGTTGTGGAAGCCCACAAAACAACATAATTCCTTTAGCCAATATTTCTAATTCTGACTTTACAGATAGAATTAAAGGAAAACAGCTGTAGAAATATATTTAGACAGGGATAGAAGGATAAAAGTAATTACCAGGTGTTGTGTTACAGGATATTCAGTAAACAGTATTCAGTAACAGATATACTACCACACATACATTCATTTACTTCTTTGCAAAAGCTGAAGTTTTGAATTATATTGTTCTTCTCAAAGGTGGCTCAGAATGTTTGCTGTTATAGATGGAAGACTATGAGTGTGAGGTAATACTGACCCCACATTTAAACATTAGTAGGAAGTTGTATCTGCCTTAATGTTTGATGATGCTAATAGTGTTACTGAATGTTGTGGTGATAGTGTCATTTTGGTTTTGAAACTGTTGGCACTTTATCACATGTGGTGATATTTTGTTTATGGTATAACAAACAAGGCTTGCTTGAAGATAATAGAAACAAAGTGGCCAGCCACTAGAAAGGTCTCACCACTACCAATGCTTAGACAAATGGGATGATCCTCTGACTGTCCCAACTGTATTGCTCCTCAGATTCATTGAGCTCCCTTCTCCTCCTGCCTTATATACATCTCTAGTGCTGGAATTAAGGGTGTGTGTTCCCAAGTGCTGAGATCACCTTTGTGGGAGCTCTGTTTCTCTTTTAAACAGATTCAATCTCTTGTTGCCCACAGAGACCTTGAACTAAACAAGATCTATCTGCCTCCATTTACTGAGTGCTGGGATTAAAGGTGTGTTCCACCACTGCCTAGCCTCTATGGCTACCAAGTGTATCGAACTTTGCACTCTGGTCTTCAGGTAAGCTTTATTGGTTTGATAATAAAGAAAATATCACTACAACCACCTTTAAGTTAATTTTGGTCAATATAAAGTGTTATGTTAAATTGGTATTAACTCTTTCGCTGGGCAGTGGTGGCACACACCTTTAATCCTAGCACTCAGGAGACAGAGGCAGGCACAACTCTGTGAGTTTGAAACCATCCTGGTCTAAAAGAACTAGTTCCAGGACAGCCTCCAAAGCCACAGAGAAACCCTTCCCCGAAAAAAAAATAAGGAAAAACAACAACAAAAAATGTAATTAACTGTTTCACGTTTTAAATTTTTAGCTTGAGCACAATCTCATACTTATTTCACCAGTTAAAATACAAAAATTTGTAAAATATTATTTGAATTTAATGATAAAAGATATTAATGCCACTTGTAGTTAGTTATGATTTGCTTTAAGAAAAGAAAATGATTTTCTGCTTCCTTTTTGTATTATTAAATTAATCTAATCATGTGTTTTCTTTTTATGTTAATCTGTAAAGCTGGACAAAAATAACAAGTGCTTTGTCCTTGTGAGGAAAAAAAAAGTACTTTCAACCAACCTCTTTTATTACAGCTCCTTGAGAAAAAAATGTTCAAGGCTGTGTGTTACAATAAATCTTTCCACCAAACGCCTCTCGAGCCCCATTACCACATGTGCACTTTACACCAGCTGCCCGCCGGAGTTAGGGGCCAAATTAATACACAGAAACTTGTTTTAGGTTCAAATGCTGCTTGGCCAATGACTAGGATTCCTCATCTCTTAGCTCAGTCTAAATTTTCATAAACCTAAATATTTTATAAGTCTTATCTTATAGAGGATGCCTTTTGCTGGCACCCTGTCTTGTCCATGGCTCACATGGCACCGATGGAGTAGGACAGGGAAAAAGGACACTTCCTGTTTCTCCTTGCTTAAATATGAGACTCCTTGCTATGTCACTTCCTGCCTTGATCACCACTTCTCTACTACATTTCCCAGAATCCTCTTTGACTCCTAGTCCTGTCTAACTTGCTGTTTCATTGGCCAAAGAAGTATTTTATTGAATAATCAATAAGATGAACATACACAGTACATTTCCCATCATCTACATTTTTCTGTCTAAATAAAAAGGATAACTTATCTTTTGTAATAACTGAAGAAAACTATAACCATAACTATCTGTCTTCAACTCTATCAAAGACCACAGAAGGATAATATATAATCTCTAGAATTGATAGGACATCTCGCTACCTGGGCAGTCACCCAAAGTTCCTCTGTAACATTGGGGCATCTATCTTCAGCCCATAGGCCATAGTGTGTCTGGCACACTTCTCCATTTCAACAGGAACCCTTCAGTACTGTCTTGTTTTGTTAGTTCAGCAGTCACTTTCTTGTGGGTCCTGCATGTCCAATTTAAACAGCAACAAACAGATCAGGCTAGAGCAGTTTCTTGCCCAAATGGCTAATCTTGCCATGTTGAAAGCAAACTCCATAACGAGTTTCTTCAATGCCAATCCTCCTTTCTGACATAATTGGTGTACCAGGAGCAGTTGTGTCTCACTGCCAAGAAAAATCCTAAACCATTTAAATGCCATATTTCTGTAGGTCTTTGAAAGTTTAAAGAATACCTAACCATCTCAAATAAATCTCTGTATATCTAGAAAACATAACTAAACTAATTATAAGTTTTGACTATCATAGGTGATTATATAACCTTATTTAATTATGCATATCATTTTAAAAGATCTGTATACACACAACACCTAAACAAAAGGAGACATGCATATCACAAAATTGACGTTAAAGTATATCAATAAATGAAAATCTATACCAGTGCAAAGTTTTCATTCCTATATCCTATTCCCCTTTTTATCTTTTAAAAAAAGATTGACTATGTTTATTACCATTTATAACCAACCCCATTTAAATGAAAACAAAGATTTATAAACAATATTTGGAGATTTTGGTGTTGTTCCTTCTAAACTGCTTCCTGCTGATTAGGGATGATGTTCATATACCATGGGGATCATGATAAACATAGAAATCTGACCAAGTCTTTGTTTCTGTAGTCTGAAAGACTGTATCTTCTCAGCTTTATGGGGTCTTGCATGATCAAACCATATTAGTCTGAAAGGAATCCATAGCTTTTTATTTTATGTAGAAACACAAACAAAAATTCTTTTTCCAAGTAGCCTGTTCTTAGACTTAAATTTTGAAGTCAAAACATTTTTAAAATTTATAAGTTGGATTAATTTAGCAGCATTTATAATCAATTGTATTTTAACAGCAGTAAGTCCTCAGCAATCAAACAATTTAAAGTCAACAATATGGCATAAAGTATCCAGATTCTCTGTGTATTTTCCATCTTTATGTGGCTTTTCTATTACTTTATTTTTACTTTCTTTTCTTTTCTTTTCTTTTTCTGAGACAGGGTTTCTCTACGGAAATCTACCTGCCTCTGCTTCCTTCAGCAAATCCTACCAGCGGGCACCACCACAACTGGCTACTCTATTTCCTCCTGTTATTTTTTCTTTCATAACCCTACATATATTTTTAAATGCAGTGTAAACCTTTAGAGGTTTTTCTTTGTCTGTATCTGTCTTTATCAACTTAGGAGTGCCAAGTCTAAACTCCAGATGCCCAGGGATGGTGCGAGCATATGGAAGCTGCTCGGATGCCTCTCAGCAGCCCAACAGGTCAGGTTTCCCTCTTTCTCTGGGAATCTTGGGGCATGGGGTAATCCTGCTCACTGGCACCATTGGTGTGTTCATAGGTATTAAGTATAAACCCATTTTACTAATAGAGGAGTTCAATCACTCACACACACACACACACACACACACACACACACATATGCTAAATGCTAAAATATGAATACTGGATATTGCATATAGGAAGCAATCACTCAATCTGCTACCCAGAAAAATATCCAATATATCGTTTTTATTTTATTTTATTTTTGGGTTTTTGAGCCAGGATTTTTCTGTGTAGTTTTAGAGCCTATCCTGGCACTCACTGTGGAGACCACGCTGACCTAGAACTCACAGATATCCATCTGCCTCTACCTCCAGAGTGCTGGGATTAAAGGCCTGAACCAGCAATGCCCGGCTAGCATTTTGTTTTGAAAGAATGATTATTTACTTCCATTCTGAATTTATTCATGAATTAGATTTTAGTCAATATACTATTTTCCTCTTACAGTGGTGTATATTTTCCAAAACTTCAGTGGATTCTGAAAAGTGTGCGGAATATATGAATTTTATGCAGAGTTTTTTTCATGTATATGTATCTGTGATACAGTTTAATATTTGGTTTAAAATGATAATAGAATGGAACATTTATAATAGCACACTATAATTAATGTTTAGTTATTTTTTCTCTTTCTTCTACTCTTCCACCCTCCTCCTCTTTTGCTCATCATTTTCTGGTTATATCATAGTTTTGCTTATCCTCAAAAGGAAAACTGTGGATTGATGGGGGAGGTCCTTCTATGTATATGATTGTCTTATTGATTGATAAATAAAGTACTATTGGCCAATAGGAAAACAAGATAGGTTGGACTAGGAGACAAGGAGGATTCTGGGAAAGCTAGGAGAAAGCATGGAGTCACCATGTGAGCGCTGGAAGACAGGACACCTGCTGCTGGTGTCCAATAATATAAGACTTATAAAATATATACATTTATGATAATTAAGACTGAGCTAGCAGATGAGAAATCCTAGTCATTGGCCAAGCAGTATTTGTGCCTAATATAAGTCTCTCTGTGTTACTTAGGACCTTATCATGGTGGCAGATGGAATATGGGCAGACTGGTGGAAAGCAGGGCTCAGCAGCTTGGGGGAAAGACTCAATGTTACAGTGGATATTTAAGCTTCTGTTTCTAAAATATATAAGATAAAATTTTCTTAAGAAGACTTGTGAGTTGCAACAAAAATAAATATGAATAATGAGGTGTATAGAGTATATTACTCCTTTTCACAAAAAGCAGGTACCAAATTAACTATAAATCACACTTTACATTGAGGTTTATTAGGTAAGTCATGGGGTCATGCATTGTAGCCTTTCAAATGTATATGGAAATATATAACAAGTTTGAATGATGATAAAGTCTTCAATAGCTCCAAATTCTCACCAGCAGACTATCTGAACATGAGATGAACAATAGACATAATAAACTGTATGGAGAAAAGCTCACAAAGCCTCAATGTTATACATAGAATTTCAGGAAACTTAAGAAAACTGAGTTTGGGAGACAGAGCATTCCTATTATTGTCTACTGCCAAACAATCAACTCTGAAAATATAAATAAAAGAAATATTGTATTGACTAGATAAGGTATATTTAGTAACACATATGTATATACATATATAGACACAGAGAGAAACATACAGTGTACATATAAATCATATACATATACACACATGTATTCATGCAATAATAATCAATGAAAAGAGACCACAAATTTGAAGGACAATTGGAGGGAGGTATGGGAGTGTTTAGATGAAAGACAGGTAAGGGAGAAATGCTGTATTATATTATAAGGAAATTATAAACTCAAAAATTAAAAAAGTGAAAAGTCTTCAATAATAACACTTGAATATTTCTGAGACTTTATTAATAACAAATAATATATTGTTATGACAGACAGTGGTGTGTTTCTTCTAGTGAGATTCATTCATCTGCAGGAAGACTTACCTAAACTTACAAAAGAATGACAGAAAATCAAATTTCATGGCACCTGTATTACAAAAATAACTTTAAAAAATAAGAGAAATTTATTTCTATCCCTTTCATTTGTCACTGCATAACTCAATTTTTCCATTTTGTTTTGATAACATTTAGGCTAAGGCAAAAGAAAATATGAAGTGTTCATGGGAAGTGTGAAATGGTCATAAAATCAAACCATAAAATATTCAGAGATTTTTCTATTTACGTCCCAATCACATAGTTCAGGAATGACATACTTAATCTTAGTAAAATCAATATTTATTTTAAGAAATTCTCATATGTCCAGAAGAAAGTTCTAATTTTTTTGACTTTCTATTTCTTCAGCTGTTCTTCCCTTTCACTTCAGAGATGTAAAAATGGGATAGTTAGACATTTTTGTTCCCAAATGAGAAGATGAATTCCCTTTATTGGAGAAGAACACAGTTCATCCTACAGTTTATATGATGAGAGATTTTTTCTTTATTTTGTGTACAATGTATAAATATATGATCTGTAAACACACAATTTATAAACTCTTTATCAGCCATGGGTTCTTCCTATTTGCTTATAAATTGATTCCCATTTTTTTTTCTATTAGAACCTTAATATCTTGATTCTCTGTTTGCTAAGTGTGGTGATTAATGTCCAGTGTTACCCCTCATACTGCTTAATCTGTTTTGTTTTCTATATCTTTTATTTGACAATTAGCAATTCTGGTACCACTCTTCTTCCACACCACTAAAGTTGATTCAGCAGCTTCTTTTAAAATTCTATTTGCTGCCAACAAATAATCTTCAGGTAATATTCTTGACCCCTGTCAGTTGAAATTCTGAAAATAATGTTTGAGCTAATTTATTTCTTACAAAGAAATATGTGGAGATTGTATTTTGTTTTATTCCACATTATTTTTCCTGTAATACACCCTTTATCTGAACATTTGGTTCTGAAAATGGTGTGACGTGATGTAAATCATTCCCTAGCTAATGAAAATATGTGATTACTTCTGTGCATTTTACAATCACATATTAAACACTTATCCAAACCATATGATGTAAGCGTTTAAAGTATGTAAAGTAAGTAGGTCAGGAAAAGACTGAATAATTCAGGGACTGTTGACAGAACTCAAAAACAAAAGGCTATTGGTGTTAAAATTAAATATAGCTTTAATTTCACCCAAACACAATTCATACATTTGTATGATTTTTAATTAGATATTCAGTTAAAATATATCAAGGAAACATTATTCAGTGAGTTAGAATATGGAAGTCTCTCCACTGTACAAGTACTTATACTTCAATTAAAAGTGCAAAACAGATCAAAAACCTTTCATAAAGAAAAGTAAAATCCATACAGGTAAAACTGTAAGATGCATCAACATGTATTAATGTCATTATGGCAAAGCTAAAATTAATTTGACAGCTGTTTGCATAATTAGAGCAATATATATATATAATGTACATGCATCTTTCATGCAAATTCACAGATTCCAACAAATTTTATCAATCAAAACAGAAGTTGTTGCACTCTAAAATGTTGATGCGCATAGCTTATATATGTTCTATTTTAAGACAAAACTGTTCCATGGTTGTATTTACTTCCAGGTGCAATAAAATACATTTAAATTTGAAGGCTAATTAAAGCAGTGAAACCATCATGACAAGGAGGAACCAAATTTCTACCAATCAAAGTAGGGCTTGACACAGACTGCCAAACATAGCAAGGAGTTCTTAGCTGAGAGAAAATCAGTCATAAGAGTAAGCTGCCATTATAGATAGTTCTGTTAGTAAACAACTCTATATACTCAACCCAAAACATACTGACCTGTATGATGACATACTCCTAAAATTTATCTGGTTAAAAATTTATCACAACCAATTTTTTAAATTTATTTATTTGTTTTATGCACATTCCTGAATACATAAATAGTCATATAAAATCAATATTAAGTTGGGCATGGCCACTCATGCCTATAATTTGCAATATTCAGAGGTTGAAGCAGGAGCATTTCTGTGAGCTTCAGACCATACTAGACTGTCCAGTGACTTTTCTGGTAGTCTAGGTTATGCAGAATTATCCTGTCACACACACACACACACACACACACACACACACAAACACACACACATATATATATATGTGTGTAGTAGTAGTAGTAGTAGTAGTAGTAGTAGCAGCAGCAGCAGCAGCAGCAGCATTTGTAGTAGCAGAAGTAAGGCCTTTGTTCTCATAAATAATTAACTTCTAACCATTCAATACCTGGATATGCTTTACTATTTTGGCTTATTTTTATTATTAACTATAACTTTAGTACACAGAGTAATGGTTATAACAATAACACTTTCAATTTTGCTAGTTTAGACAATTGATTTTGAAGTTGTGTATTTCCTTGAATTTTTTGTTCATGCAATTTCTCCTGACAACAGACTACACAATTTTTCAAGCTGTCAAAAAATGAGAATATGGAAAATGTAGAAATCTTTTGGAAGGTATAAATGATTTTCTGTGAGCCCCTAAGCTATCTTATTGAATTCATGATTTTTCTTAAAGCTATTTTTAGTTGAGTTTATTAAAACTGTAGGCTAACAAACATTAATATTATTTTTCTTTTTCTTTTTGGGGTTTTTAGAGACAGAGTTTCTTCATGTAGCCATGGCTCTCCTGAAACTCTGTATACCTGACTGGTCTAGAAATCAGAGATCAACCTCTCTCTGGCTCTGGAGTTCTAGGATTAAAGATGTATGTCAACAATGCCTGGGAAACCTTATTCCTAGTGTTTTGGGAATCACTGTTTAGACATTCACAGTTTTCAGAAAAACACTTGCTCCATTTCTGGTGTTTAAGTTTCTGATGTTCAAATAACTATGCTCCCTATTACCTAGAAATTTCTGACTTTGAAGTAAATACAAAAAGTACCTAGCAAAGTTGTATACTATGGATTCAGAAAATGTAATATCTCTTATCATACTGATTGACTAGTTAAACCTGGAAGTGCATATATATCAGTTTCAATTGTTATATATGAAATTGAGGAAAACATAACAAGAGTATCATATATTTTCCAAACAATGATAATGGGAAATATTGCAGTAGTGGCTATTTTTGTAGAGAAATACTTGTTTTTAGAAAAAAATCAAAAAGAAAATATAACTAAGGAAGATGTAGAGGAGGAAAGAGAGGGGGAGGGAGGAGGAGGAAAAGTAGAGGGGAAGGAAATGGAAAAAAACATGAGGGGAGAGTAGGAAAGGGAGAGAAGTGACACAAGGAAGGGCAAGAAGAGACACAAGAGGAGTTAATGGGTTGGGGGAGGGACGAGGAAAGAAAAAATAAGGAAATAAAAATCCGATAGTTACTTAAAGTTTCTACTGCTTACTTTTCCAATTGAGCATGATTTTTTTCATAATAGACCTTAATTTATTACCTTTAAGAACATTAATATTTAACTATCATCTGAGAATTACCTTTTTAGGTAACATAGGGAAAAGATAAGTTGTTTATTTGAAGTATCTAATTTAGCTCTTCATAATGCTAGATGTAGAATTTTTTTCTTTCTCCCAGTTTCCAGCACACTAGTTTTGCATGGTAGCCTCTGATACTTATATAACCACTCTTCCATGAATGTATTTGTTTTTAAATAGTCATGAAAATTGTCAAGATTATCTAATAAAATATGTTTACCCTCTTTACATCTCAACATATGGTCCACTTGCTGTGATGTACAATTGTAGTTCCCATTTCCAGGACACAACCTTCATTAACAGAGCATATACCTTCCTTTTACAATGCCATCTATTGCGGCTGCCCACTTAACATTTATTTATAACACAGAAAGCAGTTAACTTTTTGTCTGGAACACACCATGTGTCCTGTTGTTCCTTTGCTCATTTGATCACTTTTGCCCAACTGTCCCTTCTATCCAACACCTGATAAATTCTGTCATTCCTTTAAACTTAATAATTCTGCTACCACCTGCATGAAAGATTTTCACATTCCTGATTCTGATGAATGCCTCAAGATTAAATGTATAACAGGATATTTTAACAATATAACTTCACATACATAATATTTATTAACAAAATCCCAAGAAAGGTTAATTGTAATACTATCTGCCTATGTGCAATTACCAAAAGACTAAGGATTAATATATAAAAATAGAGTAATCCTCAAATAATTAAAACATATTAGTTGAACTGAAAAATACAAATTTAAAGAGCATAAAGCAAAACTCAAAGAATTAAACCCAGAAATGAATTGACACTATAAATATTATAATCATTGAGATAAACCAGGCTAAGAAAATCAATACAACATGCTTTCTATAATATGCAGATCCTAGTTTCTTGTTTTCATATAATTTGTTGATATGAGAGTCAATCAGGTAACAAGAAGGAGATCCACGATAAAGGGAAATGAAGCCTGAGGGTGCTTTGGATGGTAATGATATATGTGAAATGGCAATGAAATGAGAAAAAGAAAAAAAGAAAAAAAACATCAGGTGAAACAAAATTGTGGATAAAAATGACAAAAGGTAACTATTAGTTTGAATTATCATTAAATCATAATTTAAATTAAAAATCCAGCAACTAAATTAATATTTACAAGGACAACTCATCTCAAGAGCAGCAGCATGTGCTGTGTGATGGCCCATGTAGCCCTACAACACAAAGAATAGGAAAACTCTCCTTCTTCCTTTGAGTCTGGAAGTGTGGCTTTAACCTAACTAAAGCAAAGCAGGTCCTGAAGGGAAGAGCCTCAGTATAGCATCCTCCATATGAGTTTCTCACTTGAGTAGACAGCATTTGCTCATACATCTTTGTCTTATTTTGTGTTTTTGAGACATAGTTTCTCTGTGTGACAGCTCTGGCTATCCTGGAACTCACTCTGTAAACCAGGCTGGAGTTAAATTCACAGAGGTATGCCTGCCTCTGCCTACCAAGTACTGGATTTACAGGTATATGTCACCATCACACAGCTTTGGCCATACATGTTGATCATAGTTGCCAGTTTAAATTTGTTTGGTCAAGGTATCTAGGCAAAACAAGTTTTTATTCAAAATATATCTATATTTTTAAAAGAGAAACTATGACTTCTAGATAAGTAGTAACAAAGAAAAACTACGCAGAAACTTTTAAACTTTAATTGTAATCACAAATTTAGAGTCCATGCATTAATTTTATCATTTCTTTATAAGAGCTGGTAGAACAGTTAATCACATGAAGTTGATACAATATTTATATTTACCTCTCCTTTTAACTACCAATACGGTAATTCTTTCACATTATTCTAAGGAATTCTTGATGGCTCATGAAATTGCTCCACCAACTGTCAAGAATTCAGCTTACAACCACAGTTTTTACATATGTGTTACTTTTACTGTAACATACTTTTACTTTAACATAGTTACTTTTACTGTATTTTATTTGTAATTTTATTTGTAATTTATATGGCGTATTTGTCATATAGTGGAATAAATTCTACAATGAACATTTCTCATTCCTTGATCAAAAGAACCACACAGCTGTTTCAGCACTATACCTACAAATCAAGCCCTCTGCCTATAGTATGCAGTCCTGGAATTCTTTATTTTTATGGCCTCTATTGTGCATCATATTAGTAGTTTAAAGTCTACCCTATCTTTTGGCATGAAAAAGAACTACATTTTCAGTTGAAAATGAAGTTATAAATTCTTCTTCCATTTAAAACATCATCAATTCGGTGAAATTTTCTAAATTCTAATGTCAACATTTCTGTAGATGTAAGAATGTAAGACTTCATATGTTAAGTTGCTTCTTGTGTATTCTCTAGGGTTGCATGCATCAGATAAAATGATATAAAATGAGTGCTGACTATGAACAGTTTTGATATCCAAAATTATATCATACAAAGATCATCACCAAATCAATGATATTACTTTTTTATTGAGAAGCCAAGAAAAGAGCTATTTTCAAAAATTTTGGAAATCATGAAACTCACTGGTTTTTCAAGCTCTTTTTCACATTGAGTTTTAACATAACCCTTGACTATAAAGGACTAAAATAGTTTAAAAGTACATGTAATCATTATTAAATAAATGAAAGAATGAATAAATTCAAAGGCTTTTCTTACACATTATTTTTGATGCTGCCTGAAGGTTTTGTTCTACCTCCATTCAATTTACTCTATGAGAGCAGTGAAAATCTTATTGCTGCTGTAGCAACTGCTAACTTGGAGATGGCTATTTGCTCCTAGAGAGTAATACAGTCTTGAAATCCAGGCAGAAAAAAAGGAGTCTAGAAGTAACTTTGCTCTTTCTATGATCAGAAAAGAGACATTCTCAGGCACCCAGGGAAGAATTAATGTCAACATAATATTTAACAGCCATGGGAGTACCTAATAATCCACTCTAACTGCTCCCATGAGAAATACAAATTTACCTTTATGTCTTTATTGTGCGTCCTCCAATCTATCAAATGACTGCATTTGGCAATTCCCATCACCTTGATTGCTCTAATCTATCAAATGATGGAACTGTGTGATTCTCATTTCCTCTGAAAGGGTGCTGTTTTTCTCTTGCTTTTCTGGTAGACTGATTTACAACCTTTTCTTCTATTGCTCCCTCTGGTACTCTCTTTCCATATTTCTAACAGCTTTTGTGTTAAACAGTTTAACTAAATTGCATGGAGGCTCACCCCTCATTAATGTTAATCCCTGCTTTCCTACTTTTAAATTAACAGTGCTCAACTATCAAGAGGGTTTTATGACCATCAACTCATTTCTTTCTTTCATGATAATATAAATACAGTTATTGTATTCCCAATGAGAACACCATTAGAGCACAGTTTCTCTGAGATTAAAACAAAATCATTCTTCCTAAATTTCTTTCATTATGCATATGTTTTAAATTTTTTAAAATTGGTTTCTAGATTAGGGGATGGCTGAATAGTTTGCACAACATTCTTGATGTGGACTTTTAGCTCCCTATGTATGTTTAAGATATATGAATTATCTTTCCTTAAAATTTCTTCTTTAGCTTGATAAATACATTATTTTGATTCTGGTTTTATAGTTAGCTTCCCCACCTAGAAACATTATTACTACTTCAATATTCCTACATACTTTTGTTGTCTCCATTTTAAGGAAATTAAAATTTCATACATGTGAGCGTATTTTTCTTTCTTTTATTAAGAAGATATTTTCATTTGTTTTTCACATGTATATATGCCTTGCCTGCTTGCATGTTTGTGAAATACATCCATGCTTGATGCCCATCGAGTCAGAGAAATAATTTGATTGACTAGAGCTGCAATTAAGTAAAGGAATTAGCTACTATGTGGGTACTGGAAATCAAAATCAGGCCTTTATTAAGGGTTCCCAAAAGCTAAGCATATCTCTAGATGGTAAAGTCATTTTAATATTTCCCCTTACTTTTATTAAACAACTTTTTAACTTATACTGTCATTTCCAAATCCATTTTCTATGAAATGCAATCATTTTTCGATGTGTAATTATACTCATTCAGATATTGTTACTATCAGTGATTTAGAGGAAGTTCAACATGAATGGTATGACTGGCCACATTTGATGGCCAAATGGTTGATAATTTCTAGGATACACTTTTTTATTCATGTACTTTGCTCATCATTCTAAACATTGTGTGAAACACTAAAATTTCTCATACACCTGTGCACTGAGATCAGAAGCTGTGGATAAGGTAGAACACTAGCTGGTAATGATGACAACCCATGTAAGACACTGTGGTAATTTGAATGAGAATGACCCTCATAGGTTCATCTATTGGAATACTTGGTCCCCAATTAAGGGGAATGTTTGAGAAGGATTAGGAGTAGTGGCCATGTTGGAGGAGGTTTGTCACTGGATGTGATCTTTGACATTTTAAAATCAAACTGAATTTCTCAGTAATTTCTCACTGCCTTGTGCTTGGAGATCAGATATAAGATCACTGCTACTGCCCTAGAACCATGTCTGCCTGACTGTTGCCATGCTCCCTACCATAACAGTCATGGACTCCAACTCTTTGGAACCATGAGCCTCTAAAATAAGTGCTGTTTCTTATAAGTTGCCTTAGTCATGGTGGCTCTTCACAGCAATTGAAAAGCAATCAAGGAAGAACTGCTACCAAAGTGTGGGTTATTGCTCAGAAAGACCCAACAATGGAGCTTTGTTTTTTGGAAGAATGTGAATGACTTTAGGACTTTTAAGTAGGAACAGATTTGAATATTATAAGCATGGGCCTAATGCTTATCCTAATAGAATCTTGGAAAACAACAATGCTGAGATCAATGTAAAGTTGTTTCAGACAAGAAATAGTTGAAATTGGAATAGGGGCCATTCATGTGGCTGATTATTGTCAGTGTTCTAAGACTGGCATGAGGATGAATTGAGTAGTTTTAGATTAATATCATTGGCAAAGGATATTGTCAGGCAGCCTACTGTGATGATATATTTTTTATGATCTAATAAAGCTTGCCTGATATCAAAATGAAAAGCTAGCAACAGCTATAGAAGCCACAAATACTGGTACACGCCTCTAATCCCAGCAGCCACACAAGTTAGTCATAGAAGCCAGGAGTTGGTGGTGCATGCCTTTAATCCCAGCCCTAGAGAGGTATATAAGACAGTAACAGAGTCTAAAAGTAGGCATACAGTCTTGAGCAATTAGTCCCCAGGCACAGTGAGGACAAGATTTCCCAAGACTTGGTAGAGGCAGTAACTCTCTAGTGTCTTGTTGTTTTGCTTTTCTGATCTTCAGCTTGAACCCAAATGTCTGTTTCTGTGTTTTTACTATTCATGCTACAACTTATTATTGACTATGTCATGTGCTTATTAGTGATTACTCTTATGCAGATCTACAATGTAATGAAGCAAGCAGAGCAAAAATAAGTACAAAATGTACAATTTGATAAGAAACAGTGTTCCAGGAAATTTAATATTGTAAGCCTTGTTTTGTGCAGAAAGAGATAAGTAGAAATGGAGTAAAGGGAGTAATTCCCTCAGATAAATGCCCTAAGAGCTGATTGTTCAGTTTTAAAAAGGACTAAGAAAATTGTCTGTTTGGCTACATGGCTATGGCTTTGGATTCATGAAGGATACAGGAATAAATGTTTGCAGAATCTTTGTTCATAGTTAAAAGTCACTGAGTCCAGGCTGCTGTTTGAAGATTCCCAGGATGAAGTTCTTCAGAGGCCACTGAGTAGAGCTGTAAAAATGAAGTCTCGATTACAATGGAGATCTGGTGATTTTGAAGATGCCAGAGTCATGGTATATCTGCAAAGAGTAATGCATACATGAAGTGGATCTGGCCCAGGAGATGGAAATGTGTTATAATCAGCAAACATTGAAGAGTAGTCCCACGTAACCCTACAGTAATTGAGATTGCACTATTTTGTTTCAGTCTTGCTTTTACCCAGTATTTTTCAGTATGTGGATAATTGACTTATTTTTCCTCTTTTGGAGTGTCATATGCACATATTCTATGTTGTTGCATGTTGAATGAATTTAATGTGATTTTTGATTTTCATTTATATTGGTTTTTAGTTAGAAATTGCCTTGAATCTCAGAAGAGAATTTGGACTTTTAAACTACAAAGATACTATTAAAGACTTTGGGAGTTTTGAAGTTGGACTACATGTATTTTACATTATGGTATGGACAAAAGGCTATGAGGCAAGGGAGTGGAATGTGGTGCTTTGAGTAAATAGAATCTTCAGAGGCTCAGATATTTAAATACTTGGTGCTCAGTAGGCTGAACAGCTTAGATTTCAACATGTATACTTATTGGAAGAGGTGTGTCACTGGCAGTGGGCTTTGAGTTTTCAAAATCCCATAACATTTCTCAGTTAGCTCTCCCTACCTTATGCATGCGGGTCATATATACATTCTCAGCTACTCTTCCTGTGCTATGCCTGTCTACATGATCCATGGACCACACCATGATGGTCATGAACTCTAATCCTCTGGAATTGTGAAGCTCAATTTTAAATGCATTATTTTATAAATTGCTTTTTCATGATGTCTCATCATAGCACTTTGAAAGAAAGGATGAAAGGTTGGAAATGAAACTTTGCATCCCATCCTAACCACCTGGTCCCAAATAACTGACTCATAGACTGAACTTGAATTATAAATGCTAGTTCACTGCTTAGGCTTATTACTATCTAACTCTCATAGGTGCCTCTGACTGGCAACTCTCTGTCTCCTCCATTCTTCCCAGAATTCTCTCTGTATCAGGCTGTCTCAGCCAATCTCTTCCTGCCCAGGTATTGCCCAATGAGCTTTTTATTAATAGTGAGATAAATGCACACCTCTAGTGTACAAAGATTGTTCCATAGCAGAACTTATTACATGTGTTTTTAAAGAAGCAAAGATTGCATTGCAAATAATGAGGTAACAATTGACCCTGAGGAAGAAAGAAATATTCATGGATGTTTCCTCAGCCATTGAAAAATCAAGTAGTCACAGATGTTACATGATAAAAACATTGTTAATTGTCATAAACGCAAACATATGTAAGACAGTAATTTTCCATCTTTCACAGACATGACATTCTTGAAATAATATTAAAGTTACAAACTTACAAAGATATGTAGAATACAGATGCTTAAATAAGAATGGTCCACATAAACTCATATGTTTGAATGGTTAGGGAGTGACAGTATTTTCAGGGACTAGGATGTGTGGCATTGTTTGAGTAGGTATGGTCTTGTTGGAGAAAGTGAGACACTGGGTTGGGCTTTGAGGTTTCAAAAGCCCATTCCAGGCTCAATATCTCTTTCTTCCTGAAGTTCATATATCCAGATACAGAACTGTGCGCTATTTCTCCAGCACAATGTCTGCCTGAATGCCACTATTCTTCCCATCTTGATGGTAATGGATTAAATCTCTGATGCTCTAAATAAGCAATTAAATGTTTTCTTATATAAGAGTTGTTGTGATCATGGTGTCTCTTCAGACCAACACAACACTAATGAAGACATGGAGAAAACTGGGGCATATATTTCAGTTGGAATCAAATGAGAAGAGAAAAAAGGAAACTGGGATTTACATACTATTCATGAAATTTCTTTGGGAATTAATAGTAGCAAGCTCAGTTACAAACACAGTTTAATTGCCAGGAATAAATGAGGTCAGTATGGTAGATGATTATACTTTAGAGATGATAAATCCAAGGAGGAAAGAAAGTAAGCAGTAAACATAAAGATACAAAAGTATATAGTGAAGGTAGGATTCAACACAAGCACTCAGTTCAAAATCTCCCTCTTCATTTATGCAGTCATTATCAAGTAGTCAAGTCCCTGTGCATTGAATTCACTGCCTCATACCTCCAGAGCTAGAGTCTATCCTGTCACTATAAAATTTTCATGATGTACTTTCTATTTGCAATGGAGTATGACAGAGATGATATTTCTTAAAGTATAAATTCTAGCATTAAAGAAGCTACCACCTTCTATATCAATGCTGCTCTGAAATACCTTGGAAAGATGTTAAGCTAGTATACCAGACATGAACAGATCACATGGAGTAGAATTGGAAACCCAGGCTAGTTTCCAGACATATGGATGCTGCAGAATTATATCTTATGCATAGTCAGAAGTTTAGAGGAAATGCTAAAAAAACCCTACAGAATCCAAAGAATTAATATGTAATGTTGCTTCACAACACTAAGATATGGGATAGCATTTTACAAAATCGTGAATACACAAAAATTGGAGATAAAATGGTTTGCTTCAAGAACTAACATTTAACCCTCTGATATTACCAGCATACTGAACTTCTTTTATATATATATATTTATTTTTTTATTAGTTCAAATTAGGAACAAGCTTGTTTCAAATGTCAATCCCTTCTCCCTCTCCTTCCCCAAACCCTCACCCCTCCTACTCCACCCCAACCTACTCCCCACCCCATCTACCATCCACTCCCCAGGCAGGGTAGGGCCCTCAACGGGGGCTCCACAAAGTCCACCACATCATCCTGGGATGGGCCTAGGCTCTTCCCCATGTATCCAGGGCAAGAGTGCATCCCTTCACGTGGGATGGGCTCTCAAAATCCCTTCTTACACCAGGGAAAAATACTAGTCCACTACCAGGGCCTCCTAAAGTGCAGAGGCCTCCTCATTGACATCCCTGCTCAGGGGTCTGGATCAGTCCTGTACTGGCCTCCTAAACAGCATCTGGGATCGATGTGTTCCCCCTTGTTCAGGCCAGCTGTTTCTGTGGGTTTCTCAAACCTGGTACCGACCCCTTCGATCTTCATTCCTCCCTCTCTGCAACTAAGTTCCAGAGTTCAGTTCAGTGTTTATCTGTGATGTCTGCCTCTGCTTACATCAGCCATGGATGAGGGCTCTAGGATGGCAAAAAAGTAGCTATCAATCTCATTTTAGGGGAAGGACGTTTAGGTTATCCTTTCCATTGCCTGGATTGTCAGTTCATGTTATCCTTGTAGATCTCTGGAAGTCTCCCTCATGCCAGATCTCTCCTCGGATCTATAATGGCTCCTTCTAATATGGTATCTCTCCTCCTGCTCTCCTCTATTCTTCCCCCAACTCAATATTTCTGCTCCTCCATTTCCTTCTCTCCTCTCCTCTTCACCTGCCCTCATTGTGGCAGCTCCCCTTCCCCTATCTCATGCTCCCAATTAGCTCAGGAGTTCCTGCACCTTTTCATTCCTGGGGTCCATGCATTTATCCTCTAGAGTACTTCATGTTTCCTAATTTCTTTGGTGTAGAGCATTGCAGGCTGGTATTCCTTTGCTCTACAGCTAAAATTAATATATGAGTGAGTACATACCATGTTTGTCTTTTTGTGACTGTGTTACCTCACTCAGGATGGTTTCTTCTAGTTCCATTTCTTTAAAAATATATTCTTCTGTATTTATCTGTCTTCATGTGTGTGTGTGTGTGCGTGTGTGTGTGTGTGTGTGTGTGTGTGTGTGTGTGTGTGTGTGTTTATCACAATAAACTTATGAGAGACAGATGACAACTTCTATGGGTGAATTATTTCTTTGTATTATATAGAACCTACAGTGGAGAGGAGAGAGGAAGGGAATGAAAGGAGGAGAGGAGGGGAAGGTAGTAGAAGAAGAACTTAGGGCACAGAATTCTGAAAACTTTGAGAATTTTTTTTCTCTTCTGTAGTCAGATAAAACACCCAAGAACAGGTGATTTGTTAAGATCAGAAATTGGCCTGTCCAGGTTCTAGGGATCCAGAAACTCCAAAACCAAAGCTCTGGCATCTTACTTGGAATTATTGAGTGTGGCCATGGCCACTTGACAGGAGAATAAACAAAGTTAATTCAACTTGGAGCTGGTTTAATCAGGTACTTGCTCACATTCAGAAGAGACAAGTAAGCATGATCCATGTGTCTCATAAATACTCCAACTCTTGCTGGCTTCTCATTAGTAGCACCTATTTATCCAGGAGACTCACTTGCCATAAAGAAGTACTACACCCTTCACATGCATGAGACATATCTCAAAATGCACAGTGGCTGTGCTTTGGAAAGCAGTTAACCACAAACGAAGAGATTTTTTTTAATTTAAATTCTTTCATTACTACTCATATTTGCATAGCCATCCCCTCCATTCCCTTGCCCTCCCATCCTCCAATGTTCCCTACCAACCACCCAAACTCATCCCCCAGGCATAGTGAGGCCCTCCTCCAGGGACATTAAAAATCTCTTATAAGTTTCCGGAAGGACCTAAGCCCTCCTTGCTTTATCTGGGCTGCAATAGTATCCCCCCATAGGGAATGGGCTCCCAAAGTCCATTTGTGCTCTAGGGTTAAATGTTATTAGAACTCAAATCACACAAAACACCTCACACTTTTATAGTGGGAGACTTCAACACCCCACTCTCACCACTAAGCAGGCCCACCACAAAGAAACTTAACAAAGAATCAAAGGATCTAACAGAAGTTATAACAAGATTGGGTTTAAAAGACATCTATAGAACATTCTATCCCAACCAAATTAATATACCTTCTTCTCAGAGCTACATCGAACCTTATAAATCAACTACATACTTCGCAACATAGGAAACATCACCACATACAAAGAAATTGGAATAGCCCCAAGTATCTTATTGGACCACCATGCTTTAAAGTTAGAATTCAACAACAACTCAAATTACAGGAACCCTATAAACACATGGAAATTGAACAATACACAATTGTACCATTATTCCTGTATCAAGGAAGAAATAAAAAAGAAAATAAAGACTTCATAGATTCAATGAGAATGAAGACACAATATACCCAAACTTAAGGGACACTTTGAGTGCATTGCTAAGAGGAAATTTTGTAGGACTAAGTGCCTATATGAATTAATCAGAGCATAGCCACACTAGAGAATTAACAACACAAATGAAAACTCTAGAACAAAAAGAAGCAAACTAATCCAGAGGAGTAGATACCAAATAATAATCAAATTGAGGGCTGAAAACAATAAACTAGGAACAAACAAAACAATACAAAGAATCAATGTAACAATAAGTTTGTTCTTTGAGAAAAACAACAAGATAGACAAATCTCTATGAAAACTAACAAAAAACCAGAGAGATGACATTCAAATTAACAAAATCAGAAATGAGAAGGGGATATAACCAGGGGCACTGCGGACATCTAGAGAATCACTCAGTCATAATTTGAAAATATGCACTCCACAAAAATCAAAAATATAAAGGAAATGGACTATTTTCTGGATATATATTTGTTATGATAAACCTTTCTGCCAAGGGGAATTGTAGGGAACAGTGTAAGCCATACCTGCTAGAAGCTGGCTACAGGTGTGCCTGAGCATGCCTGTCAGGGCATGCTGAAGGTAAGGTCAGAATGATGCGTAATAGGGTTTTAAGAGGCTACAAGATACAAGGGAGCCCCTTCTCTCTGGCCTGTCTTCCTTGCTGCCCCTAGCATGCTCTGGCTTGTGTTTGGCTAGTGTTTATTTAAATAAAGATATCTCAACCTTACAGACTACAGATCATCTTGTAATAGATATCATTTACAAAAATTAAATCAAGAACAGGTAAGCAATTTAAATAAACCTATGCCAACTAATGAGACAGAAGCAGTTATCTTGTCTCCCTACCAAAAAAAAAACTCCAGAAATTCAAACAATAGCTAATACCAATACTTCTCAAATTGTTCTACACAATAAAATCAGAAGAGTCATTGCAAAACTCTTTATAAGGCTACAATTACCTTGCTACACGAGCCACACAAAGACACAACTAAGGAGAACTATAGACCAATACTGACAAATTGAATCCAAGAAAACATCAGAAAAATCATCCACCATGATCAAGTAGGCCTCATCCCAAGGATGTGGGGATGGATAAACCTATGAAAATCCATTAATATAATCCACTATATAAACAAACTGAAACATAAAAAAAAAAACACACGATCATCTCACTGGATACTGAAAAATCTTTTTGACAAATGCAACACCACTTCATAATAAAGATCGTAGGGAGATCCAGGATAACAGAAACATAACTAAATATAATAAAAGTGATATATCCTACAGCAAACCAACAGCGAACATCAAACTAAATGGAGAGAAACTCATAGGTATGTGGGTTAATATTAGGCTTTTCAATTTGATTCCATTGTGCTGCCTACTATTTTTGTGCCAATACCAGGCTGTTTTCAGGACTAAAGGTCTGGAATAGGACTTGAAGTCAAGGATAATAATGCCTCTGGATTTTCCTTTATTGTACAGTGCTGCTTTTGCTATCCTGTGTTTTTTTTTTCTCCATGTAAAGTTGGGTATTGTTCATTTAAGGTCTGTGAAGAATTGTACCTGTATTTTGATGGGATTGCATTGAATCTGTAGATTGCTTTTGGCAAGATTACAATTTTTACTATGTTGATCTTGCCTATACAAGAGCATGTGAGATCTTGCCATTTTTGGTATATTCTTTAATTTCTTTTATTAAAAACTTAATATTTTTGTTATAAAGGTCTTTCTCTTGTTTCCTTAGCATTATTCCAGATATATATATGTTGATTGTGGCTATTATAAAGGGTGATAGTTCTCTGACTTCTTTCTCTGCCCCTTTATCATACGTATATAGTAGGGGTACTGATTTTTTTTTGAAGGTGTTTTTCAGCTGTAGGTGTTCACTGTTAGAATTTTTCAGGTCACTTGTGTAAACTATCCTATCATCTGCAAATAGCAAAAGTTTGACTTCTTAACTTCCAATTTGTAACTACTTGATCTCCTTTTGTTGTCTTATTATTCTAGCTAGGACTTCAACTACAATACTGAAAAGATATGGAGAGACTGGACAACCTTGTTTTGTTCCTGATTTTAGAGAAATAACTTTGAGTTTCTCTCCTTTTAGTTTGAAGTTGGCTTTTGGTTTGAGGCACATTGCTTTTATGATGATTAAGTATGTTCCTGTTATCCCTCATCTCCCTAAGACCTTTATCATGAAGGGATGTTGGATTAGTCAAAAGATTTTCAGCATTTATCGAGATGATCATGTGGTTTTCTTTTTCAGTTTATTTATATAGTGGATTACATAGATAGATTTTTGTATATCAAATCATCCCTGCATCCCTAAGATGAAGCCCACTTATCTTGGTGGATGATTTTTCTGGTGTGCCCTTGGAATAGATTTGCAGCATTTGATTATTTGCATCAATATTCATGATGTAATATTTTGTTATTTAAATGATGTATTATTTTTGAAGTTTTCCTTGAGAAACATTTGAACTGTTATCAATTTGTAGCTATTATGATAGAGCATCAATGAGCATGGTTGAGCAAACATCCTTGTTATAGGGAAACCTCTTTGGAGTATGTGCTCCAGTTGTATTGCTTGATCTCAATGTAGATCAATTTCCATCCTTCTGAAGAACTTTGATACAGATTTACATATTGACTATATAATTTTTGATGCTCACTAGCAATGTATGAGTGTTTTCCTTAATCTATATTCTTTCCAGCATGACTCATAACTTTTGTCATCGATCTTAGCTATTCTGACATATGTAAGATAGAACCTCCAAGTTGTTTTGATTTACTTTCCTAGTAGCTAAATATATTGAACACTTATTTAGCCACTTGAATCCCCTACCTTGAGAATTTTCTGTTTGTATCAGTATCCCACATTTTAACTGGATTGTTTTTGATGTCTTGATTACTTTATGTATTTTAGATGTAAATCCTGTATTGCATATAGAGATGGTAAAAAATTTTTGCTCCTTTATCTAATTTAGAGTGTCCTTTTCCTTAAAAAAGCTTTTCACTTTCATGAGGTCCCATTTAATACTTGTTGATCTTATTTCTGTGCCAATGGTATTCTGTTCAGAAAGTCTTCTACTGTGCCAAAAATTTCAAGATCCCTTCCCATTTTATTTTCCATTAGGCTCAGTCTATTTGGCTTTCTGTTGAGGTCTTGATCCAACTAGAGTTGAGTTTGATATAGGAGGATAAGGATGGATCTATTTGCATTCTTCTACATACAGCCATCCAGGTTGACTACACAATATATTGAAGATTCTGTTTGTAGTAATATATTATTTATTATTTATTAAAGCTTGACAGGTGATTCAGAAAAGCAAAGTCAGCCTCAATTATAGAGATCAGGCAGTGGTGATACATACCTTTAATCCCAGCAACAAGAAGATAGGAGGTGGTGGTACACATCTTTAATCCTAGGACTCAGAACAAAGTGGTAAATGGATCTCTGTGAGTCCAAGACCTCAAAGATCTACCCAATATTGAATCATTTTAAAGAGAGTTGTAGCTCACACCTTTATTTCCAGCACTAGAGGCATACAAAAGGCTGGAACAAGTATTCAGTATGAGGATTCATTCTTCTGCCATACTAAGGATAGGGGAATTCATTCTCCAGCCACAGCAAAGATAATAGCATTCGTTCTCCAGCCAATCTAAAGAGACATTACAGTCTGAGGCTTGGTGAGAGCTCATGGAAATAGAATTAGCCCATTCATCCTGAGCTAAAGGTAAGGAGCTAGTAGCCAGATGCTGTGCTTTTCTGATATTCAGCTTGAAGTTTGAACCCAAATATTTCTCTCTGGGCCATTTATTAATTCATGTTACACTGGCTTTTTTCCAGCATGCATTTCCGGGTTCTTTATCCAAAATCATGTGTTGATAGGTATATGAATTGTTTTCTCGGCCTTCTATTCAATTCTATTAATCAATGAGACTACTTTTATGTCAGTACCATGCTGTTTTACTACTGTGGCTTTGTAATACAATTTAAACTAGGGACTGGTAAGAACTCCACAACTCCTTTCATTGTTCAGGGCTGTTTTAGCAGTTCTGTTTATTTTGTTTGTTTGTTTGTTTTGTTTTGTTTTGCATATGGAACTGAAAGCTATCCTTTCAAGATCTGTGAAGAATTATGTTAGATTCTTGATGGAAATTCATTGAATTTGTAGATTAATTAGGTGGGATGGCCATTTTCACTTTCCTACTTAACAAAAAGCATGGCAGAAATTCCAGTCTTCTGATAAATTCTTCAGTTTTTTTCTTCAAAGACTAAATATGGGGGGTTGGTCTTATTTCAAATAATATGAAAGACTTTGATGATTGCATTTGGGAGGCCTAACCCTCTCTGAAGAATGGATGGTGTGTGGGGTGAGGAGAAACGGAGGGAGCAAGAGAACAGGAGGGAAAGGGAACTGGGATTTATATGTAAAATAATTTTTTAAATAAAATTGTTTTAAAAATTAAAAAAAGAAGAATATTTTTAAAAGGGACTGGAAGTGTTTATAATAGAAGTCTTTCATTTCCTTGGTTAGAGGTACACCTAAATATATTTTGCAACTTTTTTCCTCCATTTTTTAATTTGAATTAGAAACAAGATTATTTTACATTTCCATCCCAGTTCCCTCTCTCTCCCCACTTCCCCTGCACCCACAACTAACACCTTACCTATCCCATATCCTTTCTGCCCCACAGGAGGAAATGCCTTCCGTAGGGGGATCTTCAGAGTCTGACATATACTTTGGGATAGGGCCTGGGCCCACCCCCTTGATTTTAGGCTCAGGGAGTATCCTTCTATGTGGACTGGCCTCCCAAGTCCATTCCTATGATAGTGATAAGTACTGATATACTACAAGAGGCCCCATAGATTTCCGAGGTCTCCTTACTAACACCCACGTTTATGGGATCTGGAACAGACCCATTCTTGTTCCCCAGCTATCAGTCTGGAGACCAAGAGCTCCCCTGTAAGCTCCCCCTTGTTCAAGTCACCTGTTTCTATGGTTTTCACCAGCCTGGTCATGAACACCTAAATATTTTAGTGATATTTTATATTATTTGAGTCTATTGTAAAAAATGTGGTTTTCTTGATTTCTTCCTCAGAACTGTTGTTATTTGTATATTCTAATGCTGCAGATTCTTGTGAGATAATGTGTATCCAGATATTTTGTTGGAATTACTTATCCTACACAGTAGTTTACACCTGTAAATTTTAGGGTTACCTAATTATATTATCATATCATCCTCAAATAAAAATACTTTGACTTCTTCTTATGTATTTTATTTTCGCATGATCTCCTCTAGTTTTCTTATTGCTCTAGCAGGACTCCAAGTACTATATTGAATAAATATGGACTATATTAATAGAGATTGAACAACATTATCTTGTTACTGATGTCACTGTAATTTACTTGACTTTCCTCCCATTTGTGTTGATGTTGGCCATGAACTTGCTATAAACTACCTTTAGTATGATTAGGTATGTAACTTGTGCCACTTCACTTTCCAGGACTTTTGTCCTGGTGTTGGATTTTGTCAAAGGTCTTTTCTGGACTAAATGACATAAGCATATGCATTCCTATTTCAATTTCTTTATATTGTAAATTATAGTTTTAGGTTTTCAAATGATGAATTATTCATGCATCTCTGGGAATATATATACCTGATCATAGTGGATGATTTTTCTAATGTGTTCTTGGATTCATGTTCAAATACTTTATTGCATCTTTGTTCATAAGGAAAATTGTTCTAGAATTCTTTTTCTTTTGGGGTCTTCATGTGAATTGGGTTTCAGGGTAACTGTGGCCTCATAAAATGAATTGGGGAATGTTCACTCTGTTTCTATTTTTTGGAATAAATTGAGGAGTATTGGCTTTAACGCTTCATAAAAAGTCTGGTAAAATTCTGTGCTAAAAATGTTTGGCCCAGGCCTTCTTTTTTGTGGGGAACTTTAATGACTGCTTCTATTTTACAAGGTATTATAGGTCTGTTTAAAATGATTATCTGATCTTGCTTAAACTTTAAGAAGTGGTATATATCAAGAAATAATCCATTTATTTTCAATTGTCAAATTTGATCGACTATATATTTTCAAAATATGTTCTTTTAATAATGAGGAAATCCAGTTAACCAAAAGAACATACTTTAAAACATTTTAATTAGTTTAGATAAGTATTTGTCTATTTTTCTGGTTTTCTCAAAGAACAAACTCATTGTTTCATTGTATCTATTTTTCTGTTTCTATTCTTGTGGTTTCAATCCTGAGTTTGATTATTTCTTGCTCTCTGTTCTTTTTTTTATTTGATTTCTTCTTTTCATTAAAGAGCTTTCTGTTTCACTGTTAAGTTGCTATTATAGTTTTTTCTTTTCTTTTGTAGGCAGTTACTACTATTAACTTGCATCTGAGACTCAGCTTCATTGTATCTTGTAAGTTTGGGTATGCTGTTTATTTATATTCGCTGAATTCTATAAAAGTTCCTTTATTTATTTCTATAAAATGTGTTTCTGGGTACTTCAACATGAATTTTAGGAATGGTGATAGACTACATAACTGAAGTGGTTCACAGAAGGAGGACGTGAGGGAGGAGAGCAGTGTTCTGTTTATTTAGTCTCCTTGGAATGGGAATAGACTGTGAAAAGAGGTTATATCAGAAGGTCTGCTACAGTACTCGAGATGAGATGAGGCTGGGGGATAAGATCTGTTTCCCTGGACTACTAGCTGCTATTTTCTCAGGGAATGCCTGCTGGTACAGGGGGATAAGCTAATGAGTTGGTGGAAGGAAGGTTGGAGGAGAAAATCTTTGTGATCCATTGGGGATGGAGTCAGACAAGAAAAATAGACCAATGCCAGTGCTCTCCTATAAAGATGGGAATGAGACTGGGGAATCTGGCTCTATAGGAGAAGAAGGCAAGTTGAATATCTGTAGTCAGTCTGCCTTCTTCCCTCTCATGAGTGGCCTATCAGTTTACAAGGGGCACTTTCTTGAGTTGGGGGCTGGGCTAAAGCAAGATTTGTGAGAAGATATTAGGCGGGGAAGTTCTGTGGAGGGAGAGGTGAAGCGCTGTAGTCAAACTACCTGGTTTTCTGGCATAAGTCCAGACCTGGAAGGTTTTGACAAAAAGGGTGTTTTATTTTTTTTCCATTTTCTTTTCTTTTTTTTTTTTGTTGTTGGAGTGAACTTTTTAAATTTAAATTCTTTAATTACTACTCATATTTATATATCCATCCCCCATTCACTTGCCCTCCCATCTACCCATGTTCCCGACCAACACCCCCAACACACCCTCCAACTCATCTTCAGGGATAGTGACGCCCTCCACCAGGGACCATCAAAGTCTGTCACACAGTTTCGGGGAGGACCTAGGCCCTCCTTGCTGTATCTGGGCTGCAATAGTATCCCTCCATAGGGAATGGGCTCCCAAAATCTATTTGTGCTTTAGGAATAAAGACTGGCTCCACTGTTGGAGGTCCCATAGACTGTCTTTGCCTCCTAGCTGGCACCCACATTCAGAGGGCTTGGTTTGGTTCAATGCTGTTTCCCCAGCTTTATGACTAGGGTTTCCATGCTATCAGTAGGTCAGGTCCACTGTTTCTGCAGGTCTCTCCAGCCCCGTCTTGGCTCCTTTGCTCAACCCTTCTCCCTCTCCACAATTTAATTCCTGTCGTATGGTTCAGTGCTCGGCTTTGGGTGCCTGTTTCTGCTTCAAATAGCAACTAGATGAAGGCTGTAGAAATGGTAACCAAGGTAGACACTAATCTCATTATAGGAGAAACGCATCAAAGGCAGCCTCTCTACCACTGCCTGGCTTCTTAGTTTGGGTCATCCCAGTGAATCTCGTAATATTTTCCCAGGGCCAAGCCTGTACTGCCTCCCTCTATCAAGGCATCTATCCTTTCTTACCCTCCTCCATTCCGCCCCTGTCTCAATTCTCATGTTCTTCTCCACCCCTCCCCTTCTTCCCTTCCTACCTCCTTCCTCTCCCTGCCCCTGGGTTCCCACTATGCTCATGGGTTCTTGTCCCCATCTCCTTCTTGGAGGGACTATGCAATCTTCTCTTGGGGTCCTCCTTGTTTCCCAGGTCCTCTGGCAGTGTGTATTGTAGACTAGTGATCCTTTGCTCTATGTCTAAAAATCAAAAAACTGAGTGAGTACATACCATGTTTATCTTTTTTGTGATTGGGTTACCTCACTGAGGATGGTTTCTTCTAGTTCCATTCATTTGCCTACAAATTTCAAGATTCCATTTTTTTTCCAGCTGAGCTCCATTGTATAAATGTACCACATTTTCTCTATCCATTCTTCAGTTGAGGGGCATTTAGGTTGTTTCCAGTTTCTGGCTATTACAAATAATTCTGCTATGAACATAGCTGAACATATGTCCTTATTATATGAGTACGCATTCTTTGGGTATATGCTCATGAGAGGAATTTCTGGATCTTGAGGTAGACTGATTCCCATTTTCTTTAGAAACCACCTTACAGATTTCCAAAGTGGTTGCACAAGTTTGCACTTCACCAGCAATGGAGGAGAGTTCCTCTTTCTCCACATCCTCTCCAGCATAGACTGTCATTGGTGTTATTGATTTTAGCCATTCTGACAGGAGTAAAATGGTATTTCAGATTGGTTTTGAGTTGAATTTCCCCAAAAGGGTGTTTTTTTATGTAGATGTATTCTGGCTTTTTTGTTGAGAATTAGCTTTTGGAGAATTAACACAGTATGAGGGAACTTCTCAAAATACATGAAGTAAGAGAAGGATACAAGTGCTGGAAGCCTAGGTTATTGCAGAGTAGACATTAAGAGGGATTCAAATTATACATATATTTTGAAGCTGTTTGTGATGGGTTGGGGAAGGGTTGTGAAAGACAGATCATCATGTATGTAACTAAAATGCATAACTCATGTATTAAAAAAGATGGAGTTATTCACTGAAAGAGATAAGACTGTGCAAAATAATATTTTGATGCCAGTTACAAGGTGTGATACTTAAAAAATAAAATTAATCAAGCAGTTCAACATCCAAATCCAGAACTTAAACAAATATTCTAGACACCAGAAAAAAGCTGTGGTTGGTATTATTCCAGGACTTGAATTTAGACATAATTTGAGGCATTAGACTATCTCAAATAACAATGAGTTCCATTTTTTACAAGAAATTATAATTTGAATATACTCTAAGTCAAAACAGCTTTATCACTCTTCAGAGCCCCACAGGTAAGTCATTTAGTCCACGGAAGAAAGTCATTGTTTACCACACATGTTTTCCTGACTGAGGCTGTTGATGGTGGCCAGTGACTGCTGGATCACATATTCTAACTCTAGTCATAAAAAAGAGAAAATTTCTATGTATGGTTTCTCAAAGTGACACCACTTTAATTTTGAAAAGTGATAAATTGACCCATTGTTTTAAGATCTTTTAAATTTCCAAATACTAGGATCTGAGCCACACCAGTGTTTGGAGCTTAAGTTCAAGAGAAGCCAATCTAAGTATTACTTACTTATAGCAGGAGCTAGAAAGTATGATGTTCATTCCTAAAGCCAATATATGATACTGATACAGAAATGATGGATGAATGACTGTGGTGGATGATATTAAACAACCAAAAAAAACACAATAAAATAGATGAAGAAATAAATTAAGAAGGATACAATGGAGCAAAGGAGTGAAAAGAGAAGAGAAAGGAAAAGGGATGGTCATTAAATTTCTTCAGAAATGCCCTAAAGTCATCCTGTGGGTGGTGTTATTATGAGAGTTAAGTATTTATCATCAGAAGCCCTGAAAATACTGAGAATCATTACAAAAATTTAAATGACTACAAGTTGAAAGGGAGGATAGCTGCTTGGTAAGATTATGTCTTCATATTTTCCCACTGTCCAGGCTATGGCCCTGTCTTTACCTGCTATCTGGATAGCTGGCTGCTTCATACTGATTCTGAGAGAATATGTCATTTGGCTTTGTTCTCCATGGGTAAAATGTATTATAATCTATTTCTCTTCCCTCCCAGAATATAATTAAAGCATTCTTGGCATGCGAGCTTCCTCAGAACACACTGAGCACACAGTCCCAGTGTTTCCTATGGGAAACTTCAGCAGTTGGCAGCTTGAGTTAACAGTATATCAGGAGCAGCATTTCAGCTATTGAATTGCAGCCAGTTGGATAGAAATCTTCAGCTCATTATCCTTTCATTGATGCTGATGGTGATGTAGCAGGCATTGTCCGGGTAGTCCTTCCAATATTTTCAGAACTTCTACCTAAGATAATTCATAATCATAAAGTATATATTTTGCAGTTTACAAACAGTACATTCTGTGCTACTTTCAAGAATTACATGTATGGGGATTTTTTAAATATGTGTGCTGATTTTTTTTTCTCAGCTTTCTACAGAACTGTGAATGTTATTGGTTTCTGGGTTTCTACTTAGATACCTTAACAACACCACTGATTTTTTCCCTGGTTGTTTGCTTCCCTTATTGATCTCTCTTTTCCAAAGCCATAGTCAATACCAAGCACAACAAACAATTCAGGGTCTTTATTTGTCTCTTGAGTCAAACAGTTTGATATCTATCTACTGTTATTATTTTTCCAGCCTATACATTTCACATTGGTCCTTAGTAACAAATCTTTATGTTCCAAAAGTGTTATCTAATTCTAATTTCCTTTTCCTTTCACCATGCGAGACCCTCTTTTTTGTTATCCACAATGTCATTTAAGTTTCATATTTTTAAACAAGAAAATGAAAATCTACTAAAATTAATTATCCATGTAATATATTCCTGTGCATTTTAAACATAAAATGCATTCAATACCATTTTGGTTTGCTTTTCTGTCACATGTCAAAGGCAAGTTTGTCTAAGGTATTTTTGATTCATGTGCAGTGGTATACCTGACTTATCATTTGTTATCCCACAGAGCTCAGTATTTTCCTAATTAACCAGCTACTTTTTAACTGCTTAAGTATTTTCTGGATTATCCTTACAATTGTGGTGTGATAAAATTTCCATTTTAAAAACAAAAGGAAAGCCATCTCCAAAACTGTCATATTTTGTGGGACAATCATTTAAAACTCCATGGGAACTGGAAAGTTGATGACAAAGTGTGTGGTCTAGATTTCAGATTCAACATTCTCTTATAGTAATAAGTACTTTTAATTAGTAACCCTTAAAATAACTATAAAATTCTATGGATGTGCCTGAACACTCATCAGACCTGGCATTCCTTTGCATTCTTCACTTTATGTCAATCATCATGCAGTTGATAAAGTGTGAGACCAACTAATTCTGTGCTCATGGATAATTAGTCAAGAATGCACCCAAAAAACAGAGTGGATCAAAACAGAATTGTGATGTGTCATGCAAGCTCTTCAGCTTGAATAGCACTCTCTGTTTCATTTGGATGACCTCACAACATCATGGCAGAATGCTTCTAAACAGTCTTCTTCTCTCCATTGAACCTTACAGAAAGGGTGAAACACAAAATGATATTTTGTGAGCAGGAGTGAACAGAAAGTTTGATAGTTTGTTTGAAAATGGTGGAACCACAGCAAATGCAATTCTGCTGACTCATGGTTGTGCTTAGTTTAGAAAATGAGAATAAGAATAAGAAAATAAGAAAATAAGAATACAAGAAAGTTATTGCTAGTACAGTTTTCATTCCAGAAAATCCTCATTTTATTTTCGTCATCCTGATATTGAACTAAGACTTTGTATTAGATTATAATTCCAAAACTTGTATTTGTATTTTACAAACCTTAACAGGGAATAGCATCCATCTTGGGAAAATCCTTCCCTTGGAAACATTTTGAACTCAATTAATTTCCCAGAACCATGTTTAAAAAAATTAAAGCAGGGGACAGGGCAGAGAATGGAGTATTCTACAGGATTAATTGACAATTTTCCTGGCCAGCCTGCTGAGGTTGTTTTCATGAGACTCTATCTCAAAAAAGAAGATGGATAGCATCTGAGGAATTATATCCAAGGTTGCCTCCTGACATCCACATAAACACAAAGGAACACACACACACACACACACACACACACACACACACACACACACACACACAAGCACAGGTAGAGGCAGACAGAGATGAGGGCAGAAAACATGGTTGGTCAGGAGATGTTCTGTTACCTATTTTTAATGCCATATATGAATGCATTCTATACTGATGCAGAATAATGTTTGTAAAAATTTTAAAACAGATTGGCTGAGGATGGACCTTAGGTGGTAGTTTCCTAGCTTCATGAAGACCTAACATAGCATGATCTAGGCCAATGTTTCTCAACCTTTCTAACACTTTGACACTTTAATACTGTTCCTCACATTGTAGTAACTCCCAACAATAAAATTATTTTTGTTCCTAATTCATAACACTTATTTTGTCATGGTTATGAATTGTAATATAAATATCTGTGTTTTCTGATGGTCTTTGGAGACCAGTATAAAAGTGTCCATAATTGTCCTTTGGTGGGTCAGAAGAACTATGAAATGATTCTGGTATGAATTAGTCATGCTTGTGAGGGCCAGGCAACCCCACAAAAGCAGGGAGAGGACTGGCTCAAAAGTAAGTAACAATGAAATGTGTCTTTTGTAAAAGAGAAATTGAAGTAATCTTGTTTATCAGGAACATAGAGATGGGAAGGTGAAGATACAGGAAAATTCAGAAATGACCTTTGATTAGAATTGCCTATGATCTTAGGTCTTTGTAAGAGATGAGGCTTTGAAAATGCATTTGCCAAAAGGCTATTTCTATAGCTATCTTCTCATACATCATCCTCACATAAATTTCCCCCTAATTGCCAATAATGTCTCTAAGAATTTGTCATAGTGCCATGACAGTAACATTAATTATGTATAAAAGACTTGAATAAATAAGCTACCTTTTTAAAAAATAATATAGCATGCCTTTAATCCCAGCACTTATGAGGCAAGGCAGGTGGATCTCTGTGAGTTTGAGGTCAGCCTGGTTCTCACCGCTAGTTGCAGGACAGGTTCCAAAGCAACAGACAAAGCCTGTCTCAAAAAAGAAAGAAAGAAAGAAAGAAAGAAAGAAAGAAAAAAAGAAAGAAAGAAAGAAAACAAAAAAGAAAAAGAAAGATAGTAGAGATGGGCTGATGCTTCTAATAAAACAATCTAGTTAAATTGTATCATATGTCTGTGGGTAATAAAACGTTTAAATAATACTGTATTCATCACCTTATCTTAAATATATTTACTTACCGCTCATGCCTCTGAGTGTTATATAGTTACTTCTCACCATTCCAACTTTCCAGTGATATTACTCACTTCTTGCCACTAGCTGATTCACTTTTTCCCCCAACACACTTACTGCTTCCTGGTCCAAGTTTAAAAGCTGTGCTACCATTCCTTGGAACTACATGGGGGTTCCAATACCAGTTCTGTGCCATTGCTTAAACTGCCAGGAAGGAATATTGAATCTTTTCATTCCCTGAAAGTTATCTCTTTTGGGTTTACAAATGATTACAAATAGCTGCACTTTTATGCTAAGAATCTGATAATAATAACTTAACAAAGCAGAAGAAGAGACCCAGTCCTAAATAATAATAATAATAATAATAATAATAATAATAATAATAATAATAAATAACAATAATAATAGTTCTACAAAGAAGAAGAGACCCACTCCTAAATGCATATTTTGATTCCCCATCAATGGAACATTCAATTTTTACTGAAGTAAATCTGACACAGTAGTCCAACATTGATATAACTTATTTAACAAGTCCAATGAAATTGCAACTTGCCTTTTACTGTTAGTGATTTCCTCCCACACTTGTAAAACCCTCTTCCTAAGCTTGAAAGCGAAAAAGAGTGACAATACTTAGAAAGTGAACACCTGTATCATCTACCACAGCGCTTTTAACTCCTTAGAATAACAAACTCATTAATGATGTGGTGACTAGTATTTTTGTGCTTATAACAATTATTTCAAACATATTTAAATATATATTTTGTTCTCAGCCTTTTTATTGACAAATGTTATAATGCTATTATGATTTTAGACAATAGCTCAATTTATATTTGACAAAATGACAAGGTTTATTTTTCTATTTATGTTGTTTATACTGATAAAAATTGAGCCAATTTTCACCCTGTGAAATATATTTTTCTTCTCTTTCATTTTTGTTTTTATTTTTGTTTGTGTTGTTACAGGGTCTTCCTATGAAACTCTGGCTATTCTAGAGCTCACTCTGTAGACCAGGCTGGCCTTGTACTTACAGAAATCCACCTGCCTCTGCTTCGTGATTGTTGTGATTAAAGGTGTGCAAGCATTCTGAATTGCCAAAAGTGAGTTGACTACTCAGGATTCTGGGATAATTCTATTATTTTAGGAGCTTTTAAACTTCTTTCAAAATCACCTAACTGATTATTTCAATATATTTTAACTTTTAGTTATATTTACACTGTCTCCATTTTCCCACTCTCAATCCTATGTAGAGACCTGTCATTTGCAAACACTAACCAGCAGTTAGTAATCATTATATCTGAGATGCTGGTAGGAGCTAATGAGCCACAAGCCAATGTCAACATTGCAGTCTGCAAACGCTTCATACTTGTGCCTAGGAAGTGGCTATAGTAGTTTTTCTACCAGAATAGTGGTTGAGAACTATAAATCTTGAGTTTTGTTTTTGAGAAATAAGTCATTACATATTTTTCAGTGCATGCATGATTTACAACTCAGAAATAAAGCATAAAACAAAATATGTGCAATGCAGATAAATTTTGCCCAAACCTCTTTACATATGGATTGCCTCCTTTAATATTTTAAATATTGTATGTGGATGGGCTCCCAAAGTCTATTTATATACTAGGGATAAATACTGGTCCACTACCAGAGGCCCCATAGATTGTCCAGGCCTCCTAGCTGACACCCACATACTTTCTTTAGATTGGGAAAGTTTTCTTCTATAATTTTCTTCTTTAGTATTGTTGAATATGTTTTCTGCACCTTTGAGGTGGGTTTCTTCACCTTCTTCTATACCAACTATTCTTAGGTTTGGACTTTTCATGTAGTCCTGTATTTCCTGGATATTTTGTGTTAGTGATGTGCTTGACTTTAGATTTTCTTTGGACAATGAATCTGTTTCACATTAAACTAATGTATCTTCAGCACCTGAGATTCTCTTCCATCTCTTGTATTCTGTTGGTTATGCTTGCATCTGTAATTCCTTATCATTTACCCAGCTTTTCTATTTCCAGCATTCCCTCAGACTGTGTTTTTTCTTAATCAACTCTAATTCAGCTTTCAAGTCTTGAACAGTTTGAAATATTTCATTCACTTGTTTGTTGTTTTTTTCCTGGATTTTCTTGTTTTAAGAGATTTGTTTATTTCTTACAATTTTTGGTTTTTCTTTTCCTCCATTTCTTAATTCTTTTTGCTTTTTTCTTCTGTTTCTTTAAGAGATTTTCTCATTTCCTCTTGGAGGGACTCTATCATCTTTTTAAAGTTGTTTTTAAGGGTGTTCTAATTTGTTTCATCTGTGTTGGGATGCTCAGGTCTTCCTGGTGTAGAGTCCCTAGACTCTGGTAGCATCATATTGGTCTTTCTGTTGTTGACTGTGTTCTTATACTGCCATCTTCCCATCCCTCCTTTTAGTGCACACCTGTGGGGCTCTCTCTTTCTCCTTGTGGGTACAGGTCCAAGGTTCTCTTCCAGCGGGTATGAGCAGGTCCAATACTCTGGAGGCTCCTCTCTTCCTGTGGGTGGGGTGGGACTAGCCCCGAGATGTAGGCAGATTCTGGATGGCTTGGGCCTAAGAGACTGGTTCATCCAGGTACAGTCTTCAGGCCAGGAGAGTATGAGAAGGGCAAGAAGAAGGTAGGCCAGACACAGGCACATACTCACCCCTCACCAGGGATGGAGGTGGGACTAGCACCACTATCTAGGAAGACATTGGATGGTTATTATTTGAATAACAACTATAAATATTTTCTCATGTATTTTAAAATATCTGTAGAACACTGACAGCAAATGTCACAGTTATATTCTATTTTTCATAAAATGATGAGAATTAAAATGTCTTATTATTTCCAACTGATACAAATATTCATTTAAATATGTTATCTTTGCAGATGGTTCACTAAAAAACAAATGTAGGATTCATGAAACATGATGGACAAATACAATATATTTAATTATGTTTTTAGTATGATGACCATGTATTTCTTTTCAATTAAAAAAGTATCAAGGATAAAATAATGAACAGTCCACGATAATGATAATTTTGCTCAGTAATTGCTAACCAGTAAACTTTTAAAAAGAGTATGAATTCAGATTTAAACCTCATTTGAAAATAATTTTTGAACAGTAGTAAGTGGTTAGCACATTAACTTTCAACTAATCAAGGTAGAGAGAACAAGTGACTTTATAGTGCTTAGACACAAATGGAGCATGTATGTAATCTGCCTCCCCCAAAACACAGGGACCATTATAGAAGAGGTCAGAGAAATATTTTAAGAGCCAGCATTCAAGAACAATCTGAGAAAAACTGCTTTTTTATTATTTGTTTGTTTGCCTGTGTGGGGCAGGAGTTGTTTGGGGTTTCTGTGTGTGTGTAAAAGGAAAGGACCCCTGTACTCAGACTCAGAGCAGTTGTGGTGTATGTGAGAGTGTGTGTGTGTGTGTGTGTGTGTGTGTGTGTGTGTGTGTGTTGACAGGACAGGACAGGACCACTGCACTCAGACTCACAGATTCACAGCAGTTGTGGTGTGTGTGTATGTGTGTGTGTGTGTGTGTTGACAGGAAAAGACCACTGCACTCAGACTCACAGCAGTGGCAGTGTGTGTGTGTGTGTGTGTGTGTGTGTGTGTGTGTGTGTGTGTGTGTGTGTGTGTGTTGATAGGACAAGAACACTCTACTCACAGACTCACAGCATCTGTGGTTGCCTGCAAAAGACCCAACTTTCAAGACTGTCAGCACTGTCGCAGGCTAGGTAGGTAGAGAATCAGAGAATCTCAGGAGAATATTCCACAGGGTAACAAATTTTAATTGATAGATTCTCAGGGACAGAAATTCAGTTTACTTTAAGATTGTGCCCCAGGTAAGTTGACTAAGCACCAAAGAATAACCCCACACCCATGGGTTCACAGATACCAACACTGTGGATTTAGATATTTACTTAAAAAGAGGAAATTGATTTATACCCACTTATTTGGGTATGAAGGTTGTATATAGATCTAGGAGAAGGTAGGGGAGGACTGGGTGAATATGAGAAATAATATTGACTGAAATTGCCATATTAATACAGATATTATATTAAAATAATAATTGTTCTGCTCAGACTGACAGGTTGGTGACACTTTATGGGTGTAGTTTTGTCATTAGGAGCAGACACAAATTCACCTCTATGTGCCTCGGGTTCATAAAATATTTCCAACTTTCTTCAGCATCACTGACACTTAGACATGTAAAATTTTTATATGCTAGATGTTTGTATCTTTGAGGTCTGGTTTCCACAACTCTGTGTTTTTGATTGGGTGTGGGCTTTGTTGTTTGGTTTTTGTTTCATTTTTTGGTGTTATTTTCTTTTGTTTTGATGCAGATTTTCTTTTCTTTCTTTCTTTATTCTTTTTGTATACAATACATCCTAAGGACAGTTCCCCTTCTGCCACTCATATCAGTCCCTCCTCCAACCCTTGATCTTACCCAGCACCACCCATCCTTAGTTACCCTTTGAAAAGGAGGAGGTTTCCCAGGGATATCAAGCAAACACAGCCTAACAAGTTACAAAGAAGAGTATAATCAAATACTCATATCAAGGGTGGATGAAGTATCTCAGTAGGAGGAAAAGGTGAAAAAGAAACAGAGACATCCCACACTCCCACTATTACGAGGCCCACAAAAACACCAATCTACACAACCATAACATATATTCAGAAGACCCAGCTCAAGATCCATACAGGCTCCAAGATTGTCTCTCTGAGGCCCTATGACCTGCTTAGGTGGTTATCTTGTCCGAGTTCACCCAGTGCTCTCCAGCCCTCTGGGTCATGCAATTTTTCCTCTCCTCTTCCTGGGATTCCTTGAGCTCTGCCAAATTTTGGTTGGGGGTCTCTGCATCTGCTTCAACCAGTTGCTGAACAAAGTCTCTGTGATGACAATGGGGCTAAGCTCAGATCTATGAATATAGCAGAATATCATTGGAAATCATTGAATTTAAATTTTGCCAGTTTTATTTGCTTCTATCCTAGAGCTTGGCCATCCATGAAGTGTCAGACATAGGGTCACTCTCTTGGCATTCACCTTAATTTGGATAAGTTATTGGATGGCAATTTCCAGAAATTCTGTGCCATGGTTGCCCCAGAACCTCTTGAAGGACAAATTGTAGGTTGAAGGTTTTGTTTATGGTTTGATGTGCTAGTCCCACTACTATAATACTTGTGTGCTTACAGAAGATTGGCAGTCAGATTAATATTCCCAATAGTAGAAGTCCTTGCTAGGGTCACCCTTGTAGATTCCAGGGAGTTTCTATTGCTTCCAAATTACAACCCTCCAAATGCTACCATATTCCAGTCATCTCTCCCTCCATCCCCTGCCTTTGCCAGATCCTTTCTGTTCCCATAACCACCCACATCAATTCCAACCATAAAATGTATTATATTTCTTCTTCCCAGAGATATCCATAGGTTCTCATCTTAAGCCATGCTTGTTGTTTTGCACCTCTGGATTTGTAGATTATAGTATGATTATCTTTTACTTTATAGTTAATATCCACTTACAAGAGAGTACATACCTTGTTTTACTTTTTTGTCTGAGTTATTTTGTCACGTTTAGGCTGGATATAAAGTAAGTTATATTTCTTAACTTTAAATTCACACATGTGTGCACAGACACATTTATACTAATTGAAGTTGTTTTATAATGTTTTAGATTATGTACGAAAATAATTAAGAAACTCTGTCAAAGTCTACCACAAAATATTTGAACATGCCCAGTTAAGGCTCTGGGCAATAATCTGACAAATCTTTGGGATCTTGTTTCCAGTTTCATTATTTTCATTAATAATGTATTGGCAGTTTATATTTTATGCATGAGAACTGAGAGAGACACCATTCTAACTGTGTATCATAATTGTCCTTTCAGAAGTGAAAAATGATTCATAGCAAATATAAAAGATTAGGTAAGGCACTTTGGCTTTTTGCTTATATGACTTGTTGAATCTCATTCTTCCAAATATATTGCTAAGTTGATATGTAATGCTATTATTTTGTATATTGTATTTCCAATTTGTTTAATAAAGATGACAATATGCAAATTAGTTACTTATTTTCAAGGAAGTTTTTTGAACCTCATGACTCACTTCTTAAAAATGTTCAGGCTTTTAGGTGTCATTGACTTCAACCTAGAGGACAATATTTTAAACATGTCATTTGTGCACCCTACCGAATTTGTAGTGGATATAAATATTCAAAGAGGTTATCCATGTAATCCTATTAGGGCAGAGTTTGTAAAGAAGCATTTCTTGTGCTCTTGGATCTTTGAAACTCCTGGTAGTTGTAAGGCATGCTGTTGCTCTGGTGTTAAATTTCCCCACAGCAGTTAAAGCTTGTGGCGGAAACAAATGAAGTGTTGTAAATCCGGGAAAGCACCAAGCCTGCTTAATTCCTTGGACATAAATTTTAATCATTGAAAGAGATTTTTTTCCTGTTTTCAGAACTAATCTCAAGTCCCTTTGTTTTCCCCAAGAGGATTTGATGTTTTGTTAAGAGTGAAATCAATTACAGTTACAATTGCAACTTATAGGGGATTTAGCCTTAGACAGAAGTCACAAGGCAAATAGAAAGACTTTTCATGTTTCTCCCTGATTTTATCAAACGAGAACCCTATCTTTCTTTGTCGATCTCTCCCTCTCCTTTTGTACCACTTTCTCTCCTTCACTTTCTTCCCCTCTCTAACATATTCTCCCCCCCCTCCTATTTCTGTCACTCTCCCATGTTATTTGCTTCTTGCATTGTCATTTGACATTGAGAGTTTTGGCAATTCAATAACACAGAATTGATGTTCTTCTGGGAAGTTACAACCTTCCTAAATGTCCTTTAATTCTATTCTTTTTTGGTAGCTAAAATCAGCTGCATATAATTTATACAATTTAATTGTGGTTGATATATAGACTGTAGAGATTTGCCTTGCTAAATATGTTATATGGTTTTGTTCATCAGAAGTCAGTTTCCTATGTCTTGAATAAAGCAAAGAGAATCAGAACATTCATTTGTAATTCCATATATTTACTAAACTTGCACATGTGTATGAAATTAAGAATAATTGCTTAAATGAGCAACTAGCCTAATAAGGAGAATCTTTTTTTGTTTTACATTTGTGTTCATTTGATATTTTTCTATCACTTAGATTTACTCTGTTTTTTTGGTTTTGTTTTTTATTTAAAAATGTTTATTACTACTCATATTTACATATCCATCCCCCCATTCCCTTGCCCTCCCATCCTCCTATGTTCCCCATCAACCCTCCCCAACCCATAACCCAACTCTTCCTCAGGGATAGTGAGGCCCTCCACAGGGAACTTCAAAGTCTGTCATCATATAGTTTCTGGGAGGATCTAGGCACTCCTTTTTGTATCTGGGCTGCAATCGTATCCCCCCATAGGGAATGGGCTCCCAAAATCCATTTGTGCTCTAGGGATAAATATTGGCTCCACTGTTAAAAGTCAGTTTCATCCGTAGAATTACTTTTAGGTTATATTTTATAACCTAAAATAAACTACATTTGTGAACTAAAGTATTATTAATCTTTCCTTTTCATTGTATTTTCTATGTGCCCATACACCTAATTTCTTTTTACAGACCTGCGTACTGCACTGGATTTATGTGAAGAAGTTCAGATTTTCCATGTGCTCATTTTACTGTCGAGTGACATTCAGTTAGCATGTGGAAAGTACACAGAAAAAATTGTGTATTTGTCAAAAGCTTAGGTAGCTTCCGTTCTGTTTTGAGAAAAATTATATTTAACCATAGGAACAAAGGAAAGCCTAAGAAACAGATTCAAATTTAATGTGTGCACAAAGTCTGAAAAATATTCCAAGCTACTATGTATAATCATAAGCCACTTAGTTCTAGCTTAAATGTCTTAAGACTAATGCAATTTCACATCTTACAACTAGAGTAAGATAAACATTTCCTAAGATTCTCCTGAAAGAAGAAAATTATTGAGAAATGGGGCTCAAGGTAAAGAATAAGAACAAAAGTGCAAAATTCCTCAAGGGCACTATATTATATGTTATATTAATCACATACATATATTTGTAATATATGTGAAAATAACCATTGATTGATCCCAGAATCCTGAGTAGTCAACTCACTTTTGACAATGCAGAATGCTTGCACAACTTTAATTCTAATGGCTGAAATGAAAACCTGAACACAGATCTTATCAAATCCTCAGGTGGTATTTGACTATAGAACAGAGGCAGCACAGTATTATAATTTGGTTAATGTGTAACTGTCACTGACATTACCTGCCACTTCACAAACTTACTGATACTGGACTCACTATAAGGTTCTTTTATGTGTCCTTGTGTGTGTGCAAATGTGGCAATCCAGAAACCCTATAAACCACATTTATACAATTAATCTTTAAATACAAAATTATATTTCATTGTGATTATTTGAAAACTGACCTGTTTATTTGTGTTTGGATATTTTCATATATAGCTTGCCTTTGGAGGAAAAGAAGCCGGAAATAGGTTTTGTCAGTTCTGTACCTTCCAATAAAAGCATAACCAGTCTTTAGCTTGTCTGCAAAGTAAAGGTGACAGTGAGGCAAATATTTACACATGTTGAATAAAAGGATAACATGGTCTATATTAAGGAATTCATAATGAAAAAATATATCCCTTCATGTCTCATTGTTTCTTAGTACCCCAACTTCACTTGTGATCAGGTAATTTTGTCTTTAACTCAATATCTTATTACTACCTTCATATGCCTTATGTAAGAATATATCAAAGACATATAATATTACATACTTTCTCTACTGTGAAGTCCTATTTAAGATCCTTATCAACAATAAATTCTGATACTCTGATATTTTCTTTGGACCACTATTTGAGATATCTAAACTTTCAAAAGAACACTTTATTTTCTTTTCTTTTGTTTTTTGGGGGGGTTCGAGACAGGGTTTCTCTGGGTAGCATTGGAGCCTATCCTGGCACTTGTTCTGGAGACCAGGCTGGCTTCTAACTCACAGAGTTCTGCCTGCCTCTGCCTCCTGAGTGCAGGGATTAAGGAGTGTGCCACCAACACCTGGCAAGAACACTTTATTTTCAACCATTTTATTCATTGGTATTTAGAAGAACACACACTTTATCTACCATGCTCATGTAATTCAGACAAAAGAAACCTGCATTGTGCCTCACATGTATGGATAAAATTGTCATCCTAGATGAAATTAAATGATTAAATTAATGATTTTAGGTAGATGTGTTCCTATTTCAAAATTTACTAATATAGAGTATAATGAAATTACATAATGATTATTTTGAATGAGTAAGTAGATCCCATAGACTGATTTTGCCTTGAATAAACCAGAATGTTTCATTGCACAAATCTTTAGTTAAGTGATCAATAAACATCAACATGCACAATCTTGTCACAGATTGCTCCTCTGACTCCTGTGATGAAATCAAATTTCTTAAAATTTGTAAACCTAGACAAATCATGAAATACCACTAGTCAAATGTCTAATCAGGGAAATCCATGAAATGCATGATCTTTAGTCCCCAAATCCATCAAAATCTTCAAAAACAAGGAGAAACTGGCACAGTGCAGATGACTCTAGAAGGCACAATAAGTGATTTAAAATGGTAAAGGAGGATCTGGAAAAGAAAAAGTATGCAAAGTTGGTACAATATACGGATATGAATTTAGAAATGAAATACTACTATTTATTCATTATTTTGTGTGGTGACAAATGCACTGTACTGAGATAAATTGTTGCTAATAAGAAAAGTAATGGAAGATACATGGAAACTCTTTGAAATGCTTCTGTAAGCCTAAAATTACTCTAATATATCAAGAAAAGATTTTGTTATTCTTACTTAGCCATGAAAAGAGAGAAAAGAATCAGGTTGTTTCAACATTACCTTGGAGTTAAGGTAATATTCTTGAAATCAAAATCCACTCTAAAAAATAATAAATTGTCTATATGGAACATGCCATAATATAGAATTGTATTCACTCAGATAAAACACAAAGAAATTTTATTCCCTAAATCAGATTAGTAGTACCTAGGAGACAATGACAATATAACTACATTGCATTCATTGACTTAATTATAATGAATTGTAGCTTTTTTAGTAAGAATTATTTGGATACTTTTGCTAATAGTAAGCAACTTGTAAAATAGTTGTACAAGTGCTTCATGAATTCATTATGGTCATATTACCTGATAACTGGGCTTATCTCAAGAACAGATATTGATACATAGTCTTTTATGACTTTGATGAACACATGGAAGCATAGTCAAGATCTGAAATATAAGTAGATTCTATCAAGTGAATGGTTTAATATTAAAATTTGAAATACCCATAACTACTAACAATTTCCTATTTGAGAAATACTATATATGGTAATTAGGTTAAATTAAAAATAAGAAATGAAAACTCCTCATATCATATACTATTATGATATTATAATTATCTATTATATACTATTATATACAGGTTATATATGCCCCAGGACATAAACGCTATGAGCTTTGCATAGTGGTACATAATGTTATTTTTTTCATTTCTTTTATATTTTTATTTCAATTTACATTACAACCACAGTTCTCCCTCCCAACCCACTTACCACTACCTTAACCTCCTCCCACCCACCCCCATTGACTAACATGAATTTTTAAGGATAATGATAAGTCCTGTAAGAATTTAAGTCTCAAATTATTAAGGGTTAATAGTCTTGCTTTCTGGGTGACATTCTTTTTACTATCATTTACTTAGATATCTGAGCCCTTGATTCTTCTATATGAGAACATTGAATCAACCTGTTTCATCACAAAGTGAGAATGAGTTATAATTTGTGAATTATGCATAAGGAGCAGAGATAAGAAGCACCTCAACCTAACACAAAACACAAACACACTCAGATTTTACTAGCTAGAATAGAGTCACATGAACATAGCTACCTTTAAGGATACCTGAATGTTTATTTTAAATTCTATGGTATGTAAATGGAATTACGGCTCACTCATGTTTCTTCCATACCACAAAATAAGGATTAACATATTTTTGATGCTTTAAAAATTCAATAATATGCCTTTATGGAAATCATTATGCCAATTATTCAGGAAGTTAGGAATCAGTCTACCTAAAGACACAGCTATACCATCCTTGGGCATACACCAAAAAGATACTCCACCCTACCACAAGAAAACGTGTTCAACCATGTTCGTTGCTACTTTGTTTACAATAAGGAGAAAGTAGAAACAACCTGTATGTCCCTCAACAGAAAAAATTGATAAAGTAAATATAGTGTAATTACTCATTGCAATATTACTCAGCTATTAAAAATGACAACATGAAATTTGTAGGCAAACAGATTAAACTAGAAAAAGCTCATTCTGGGTGAATTAATACAGACCCAGAAAAAAAAATGTTGCATGTGTCCACTTTTGTGATGAGTGATAATCAAGCAATAATCCATCAACCAAGAATAGATAGAGAAGAAGAGTACAAGTGGGACACATCTCCTCAATAGAGGAAAATGTAACACATCTTTACATACTTAACAAAGGCAGCAGAAACAAATGTAACACATCTTTAGACTATTAAATACTAAAGTAAAATTACAAAGCAAAAACAAATGCATTACATCTTTACACAGTTAAAATACTATCCCACGATATTTTCTTTCTTTTTTTTTTCACTTGGTTGCTTGTACTGAAGAAGACAGTGAAGGATAAGTGTATGATTAACACCTACCCACAGGTGATCAACTTGTAGAGAATAATTGAATCGGGTAGTCCCTAAATAGGACATCTACATTACATCCCAAAACTTAGGGATCACTGTGAAAGAGAGAGTTGAGGAAGACTGTAAGAACTAGATGTAAATGAGGAGGAGATTTTTTTCATGTATCAAGGAATTTGCACATACATATACATAGCAGTTGTGACAGCATATATAATACCTGTAAAAGCACAATCCAGTTGAAATTCCAGGGAAGAAAGGAAAGATAGACAGGAAGCTCTAGCCCTACCTGAGTATTAACAATTGATAGATGCTGTGAGGACAGTCAATTTTTGAATATGGTTCTTTGTAGATGGACTATGCTACAGTGGATGATGACATATCTAAGGCAGCAAAAATTGAACTTGTTGGCTTCAGAGAGAGGGGCAGAGGGAGTGGGAGAGAGACACACACACAGAGAGAGAGGGAGAGACAAGGAGAGAGAGATTGGGTGACATTGAATAGGGGAAATGAATATTCATGAAGTTTTTAGGGTTGAACATGATCAATAAACATGATCAGAATACTTAAGGAAGTATGAAAATCATAAGAAATGACTTTGTCCACCTTAAATGACTAGCAAAAATTCCTATTGATAGCCTTGTAAAATAATATTATGGAAGATCCTGGTATTTCACATAAAACACAAAATATACAGTGCCTACTTTCAACATGTTTAAAGTAAAGAGACATAAAAGTAAATCACCTAAAACACAGATTAATTAAATACAAGATTAGAAGTACAGATCAGTCTGGCAAAAGACACTCACATTCATGGCTTCTCCTTAAGTTCCCAATTCTTCTTTCAAAACTTTCACTGCCCCTTTTCCCTTTAATCATGTTTGGAAACTCCTATTACTGCTACTTCAAAACAGCATCAGCACTGTGTGTTGATAACCTTGTACTTCATGCTGAGAAGACCATGAAAGAGAAAGGCACATCTGAAAGGATTAAAAGCTATAGGACTCTTCATTGTTCTTTTCTCTTATTTTTTTTTTTTTTATCCTTAGCCCAGATTCAGGACATGCAGGCTATGGGAAATGCACTGTCTTAACACCTAAAGGAAGTACATGAACTCCTTGTGGTCTTCGAAGACACCCTCTTAAGGAACTCATTGAATTCACTCTTTGAAGTATTACACTTTTTGATTGGAGGAAAGTCGCAACTTTTCTTTAAAGCATGACTCAGTGTAGGGGATGAGGTAAAGCAGGAAGAAAGAAAAGTGCCCATTTCTAGAAGGAATTAGATATATTCATCATTTGAACATTAATATTAAAATTAAACCATGATGAAATATATCCTAAAAGTAAAATATACAATTTAAAAAGATAGAATTTTAAAATTTTGACTTTAAATGTATATTCATGCTCAAATGAACACATCAAATTTCAATAGTTATACAAGCATAGTTCTTCGTGGTGAGATTCTGAAGAAATTTTGCATTATACTGTTGTGATAGAGTGAGAGGGGAGTGGACAAAGATGTGGTATTAATAGCAAAAAAGCAATAAATTATTATAGTTTCCCATATCATACCATTAGAAGTGTCACAAGAACATTTTACTCTAAATGTTTTTAGATACATGCATTATCATCTTCCATTAAAACAAACTTGTTTGAAAAATAGTGAAAATGTCTAATAATCATATAATAACACATACCATAACACAGTGAGTAGAGCTACTGGCTTGTCAATCTGCTCTTCATAGTGTTAACATCTCTCAGTATTGAAAGAAAGGCTCTTGAAAAGCCAGAGCTGCATCTCTTAAGTCTCAGAAGCACAGCAGCAATACTGCGAATACAAAACTAAAACACAAAGAGCTGCTAAATAATATTGCCTTGGGGATTGGATTGGCAGAGATTCTTGCTTATTAAAGTAACATTAAAAGTTAATTTCAAAGTCCCAACATGCAGTTTCATTCAATACCCAATATAGTAGAAATAAAACCTGTCTCTGCTCTGCTACAGTATTAGATATTATGTGGACTTATGTGACTATATGTTGGCTGATTATATCCTGATGGAATAATAGAACTATTCTTTCTTTTCATAACAGATATTTAAGCTACACATCCATTCTTTTAATTTCCTAGAACATTAATAAAGATACTTAGTTTTGATAGTATATAGAAGGTGTCTGATACCATCATTATGAAAAAAACCAATAAATAGCCATATGTAATAAATAATACACAGATGTTTATAAAGTAACAGATTTATTGATTTTGTGATAAGTCTTAGTCTCACACAATGAATCAAATAACATTGAGTCAATACACTAGGCAATTAGCAAACTTCTAGTGAATGATGACATCAGAGACTGTTTTAGTGAGCAAGTTTAAACAATGACACCTTTATTAATTAATACACTGTTATTAAAGGTAGTAGCAAAATGTCCTTAAATGCATTTTCAAGTGTCATGTGATGAGCAAAACATGGTGTAAGTTGGATCCATGAGTGAGCTGGTCCTCCTCTCCACATCTGCCTAACAATATGACCAAAGTAAAAAAATAATATTACTAAATGTAATATGCAACCTGTATGTATTATTGGAATATAGATTTTAAAATTAATCATTATACTTTCTTATTTCATGAAATAATGAAAAATAAAAAGGGCATTGTATCAATCAGGAAATTGACTACTCACTTACTTTTATAATGTGATAAGCTGGATTACTGAAAATAAGCAAAGAAATATTAATTAATATTGCTAAAATTAGTAACTTTCATCTCTCCAATAAAAAAAATAGCAGCAGCAATTTACCAGAAAGTGAGAAAATAGACACAGTTTATTATGATACAGCTATATGAAGAGTTGATGCTGCTCCTATGAGGAGAAAGTACATTATGTTTATATCTTTGTTGGAACTGGCAGACCCATAAATCATATTGCCTATATTTTCAGTTTGCTTCTATGTCAACACTGAAATCTTTTCCACTGTGGGAGAGTAAGATTTTTGGAACAATTTCTTCCTGTCACAAGGATGTCTTATTTAGGAAACCATATTGATACGAGATGATTTGTAGTCTGTAAGGTTAAGGTATCTTTATATAGATAAACACCAGCCAAGCGCAAGCCAGAGTGTGCCAGGGGCACCAAGGCAGGGAGGCCAGAGGGAAGGGCACCCATGTGCCTTGCAGCCTCTTAAAACACTATCATGTATCATCCTGACATCACCTCGATCACGTCCTGACTGGCGTGGTCAGGCACACCTGTAGCCAGCTTCTAGCAGGCATGGCTTACACTGTTACCTACACCATATTGTTAAGATTCCATGAGTGAGGGTTCCTTGACCTGTGTAAAATATACTATCACAGCATGCATCCTAGTTCTCCATGTCTGTCACTTAGTACTCTCTTCCATAATGTTCCATTGGCCTAGGGTTTAGGAGTTTAGCTCAAGATGTATCAAGGGCAGATGGAGCCCAATATCAGTAGTTCCAGCACTTTTACCAGTTTTTTTTTTATTTCTGTAGTGATTTCCACATGTAACACAAAGAATCTTCTTTGATGATGTATACAGGTGATGCTTATGTGTAGATGAAGGAATAGATGTTTAGAATGCAATTAGGAATTACACTACTTTAGCCAAGTGACAGTAGTAGGTTCTCATCTAGAGTCCATTAATATCACCAGCCATGGGTAGTTGTCTAGGTTTGTAGTACCAAGCATGAATTCCTTTGTGTTGTATTGATCAGATGTAAGTGACACCACTGTGCCCTTGGATATATCTTGATGGGATGGTTATTGTTGTGTTCATAGGCTTTACAAAAGGGAAGGGCTAATATTTGCTGTTATCCTTGTAAGTTATAAAATGCCCTCTAATATTGTGAGAGGAAGTCCTTGGGAAGGAGGTTTTCAGATCAGCTCTAGCTTGATAACTCCAATCCTTTGTTTGAAGTCTATCATGTCTTCAGCAATAGGGACTTGCCATGGCAATTTGCTGTCTCAATTTTTCAGTGTTTGGAAACAAAATTTCGCCCCACTGATCTGCAGCAACAACTCTCTTATAATAACAAACAGTAGAATTATTAGCCTGCTAATGTAGTTTGGAATACTTTTAATTTTTGTCAAATATTCTGTGATCTACCACAGTGAAAATGAGGAAAGCAGTTTAAGACAAACAGACCTTTATGACTGAATGAAAAATGGTAGGGCTCTAATCCACACTCCAAACAAGTCCCTGTGACACTCCCTGCAGAGGGAAGATTCACTGGTGTTTAACAATATTTCAGGGTTCTTACCTCCTTTTAGGATCTGGTTGCTTCCTACAGTTAGTCTGAATATATGAATTTGTGTGTCCTTTTTCTCATCTGCATTCTTGCCTTCAATGTCTATCATAGTGTTTCAAGGAATTAAAAAACTCTTCTAATCTGAAATTCTCACATTCCCATCACAAGCCCATTATTATAAAGTAACTCTACTTCATTATATTTCAGTGTCAGTTACTCCAAGTGTGTATGGCAGTTGAATGACTATGGTAATAATTAATTTATCTTCAACTTTTCCCCACATCTTCCTTCATCATACTTCTTTCTTCTGCTTTCTCTATAATTCCAGGCATGTCTGAAATTACTGTTTCCTTGTATTTGTGGACAATGTGTAATGAATGTTAGGCCCCTGTCTTATTTGCACTATCCATCTCATTTCTCAAGAGTGGCTGTTTCATTTACAAAATGAGTATCTGAGATGAATTCTGAGCTATGTGTACAATCTGTACCAAAAACATGTAAAGAAAAAAGTGTGCCACCACCTGAGAATCTGTTTACTGACTCCAAGCATTTGAGTCAAACTCAGTAAAAAAAAAAATTCATTGCCACTAACATTATAATTGCATCATAGAATAAACATAGGCAGCATTTAGTCAGTTACTTTGCCTAGAGTTTATTGAACTAAAGCTTGTAAATGATTATCTTTTTCTGTGTTATATATGCCTGTGCAAGAGAGAGAGAAAAAAAACAGAGAAAAGGCAGACACACTCTCTCTCTCTCTCTCTCTCTCTGTGTGTGTGTGTGTGTGTGTGTGTGTGTGTGTGTGTGTGTGTGTGTGTGTCTGTGTGTGAATATATGGTCACTTCATATGGTTGCATATGCATATGAATATTGGGACCAGAGTTCAACCAGAGTTTTTGATATCCGGTCCCTGGTTACCCTGAAGTTCATTAAGTAGGGCTGGGCTGCTTGCCTTCAAGCTTCAAGGCTATTCCTGTTTTTACCTCCTCAGCTCTAGGATTAAATGTGAACTCAGGTGCTCATGCTTGTATAGCAATCACTTTCCTGACAGAGACTATTTTCCCAACCCTGAATAATCCTTTCCTTCTAGCAAGGGCTGAAGACTAGAGCCTCACATCGTTAAGCACCCTAATGTATAAAGACTTTTATCTGCAGAGGAAGCAATAAAGCTTACACGAAAAATGAGGCCGAAATCAAGCAGAGATAGTGATTATTTGTTTGCTTGCACTTAGTTCTATTGCTCTTGACTATTTTACATACTGTGTCATTTCATATATTTCCTTGTTAGAAATCTGGGTATATTCTGAAAATATCCATATAATCTTATATTCATCTTAGTAATTTTGTATCACTTGCAATAAAAATGTTAATCAATCAAAAATCAATGACCAACATATCCCTCCATCTTTTTTCTGCATTATAATGGTCAGCTGTCATTTGCCCTTCATTTCATCCTCCCATTTCTGGAACAATTTAAAATAGTATGTTAGCATTGTTTCTCAAGTGGAATGAATTATTTTGTAATTGACACAATGAAAATAATATAACATCAGACTCCGTGATTTTCAAATATTACATACAGAGACTTAGCAAGTAAATTAACTGGATTATGACAGTACCTATTCTTCCCTTTACTAGATTGTAACATTGAAAACTCACTCATCTCTTAGAAAGTAAATGTGATTTACATACACTGACTACCTAATCAGGTTTTCAAACATGCATTTCATAGAAATATCTCTTAGTTTTGCTGTATTGTGCTGATTCCATATTGATTCTTCAAATACTAAAAACAAAAATAGAAACATATTTGGGGTAGGAACTGATTTTTTTCTATTATTGAGTAAGTCAAAAAGAATATCAGCTCTTATAGATTTTGTTGTGAGCCTAGTATTTAATGGATGAGCTATCTTTCCAAACTGATTTTTCCTATTATTGAGTAACTCAAAAAATATCAACTTTTATAGAAATTTGTGAGCCTAGCATTTAAAGGCTGAGCCTTCTCTCCAAAAAAGTTCAACCAGGTTTCATCCTACTGAAGCAGGGATGGTTCAACATACAAAAATCTGTCAAAGGAATCAACTGCATAAAATTCCTGAAAGAAAAAAACACATTATCAACTCACTAGATTGTGAAAAAGTCTTTGACCAAATCTAAAACCCCTTTATAATAAAAGACTTGGAGACATCAAGGATACAGGGCTCATACATGATCATTACAAAGGCAATTTACAACCAGTTTATAGACAACATCAAATTAAATTGAGAGAAACTCAAAGCACTTCTACTAACATAAGGAGCAAGATTGTGCTGTCCACTTTCTCCATATCTATTCAATATAGTACTTGAAGTTCTAGCTAGAGCAATAAGACAACTAAAGTAAATCAGGGGGCTACAAAATAAAAAGAAAATGTCAAACAATTAATATTTACAGATCTTATACTAGTATACCTAAATGCTCCTCCCCAAATTCTATCAGAGAACACCTCCAGTTAATGACCACTTCAGTTAAGTGACTGGATACACGATTAATTAAAAACTAGTTCCCCCTAATATACAAACAAAAGGTTGGGTGGGAAAGAGACCAGAGGAACAATATACTGCATGATAGTAATAAACAATATAAAATACCTTGGGGTAACTCTAAACAAGAAAGTGAATGACTTTTGATAGAAATGCCAAGTCTTAAAAAAAAGAAATTGATAATAATATCTGACGATGGAAAGACCTCCCATGCTCATGAATTGGTTGGATTGAGATAATAAAAATTGACATCATAATAAAGCAACACAATCCACATCAAAATTACATACAATTCTTTTCATACCTAGATAGAACAATATTCAACTTCAGATGGGGAAAAAATACTATAGGCAAAACAATCTTATACAATAAAATCAGGAGGTAGCTCTACCTCTGATTTTAAGCCAAACTACAAAGGTTTAGCAGTAAGAACTTGATAGCTTTAGCATGAAAACAGGCAGCAGATCAAATAATCAAATCAAAGACTCAGAGTTAAATAAATACACAAATGATAGCTAATTTGTATAATGGAGACAGAAATTTACAATGTAATACAGAAACCAATTTCAACAAATGATGTTGGTCTAATTGGATATCTATGTGTAGAAGAATGTAATACACACACACACACACACACACACATACACACACACACACACACACACACAAACATGCACACTCACACATCTGCATGAAACTCAAGTCCAAGATGATCAACACAATGCCACATAAACTGGACCTGGTAGAAGAGAAAATTGCAAATACCTTGAATGCATTATTATAGGAGACAACTTTCTGAAAGGTATACAAATAGCACAGCATTAAAATCAGCAATTAATAAGTAGAGCCTCTTGAAACTGAATATCTATTTAATATAAAATAAGGCAAAGGACACTGTCAATAAGAAAATGAGAAGTCTATAGAATTGAAAGATAATTTCACCAACTTCAAATTTGATATACTCTAATATCCAAAATATAGAAAAAACAAGAAACTAGACATCAACAATCAAGTAACCCAATTAAATATGGAGTAAATATAAACAGAAAATTCTCAATACAGGAATCTCAAACAGCTGAGAAACACTTAGAAATGTTCAACAAGTTTAGTCATCTGGAATTTTAAAATAAAATCTACTTTGGGATTCCATCTTTTACCTGTCAGAATGGTTAACATCAAAAACACAAGGAACAATTCAACCTGGGGAGTAAGTGGAGCAAAAGTAACAATTTTAGATTCCTGTGGGAGACAAACTTTTTTTCCATCTTTTTTAATTGAATTAGAATCAAGATTGTTTTACATATCACTCCTAGTTCCCATTCCCTCCCCTCCTCCCTTATCACCCCCTGCAACGAACACCCTACCTATCACATATCCTTTCTGCTCCCCAGGGAGGGTGAGGCCTTCCATAAGGGGTCATCAGTGTCTATCATATCCTTTGGGATAGGGCCTAGGCCCACCTCCCGTGTGTCTTGGCTCAGGGAGTATCCCTCTTTGTGGATTGGGCTCCCAAAGTGCACACCTATGCTAGGGATAAGTACTGAAATACTACAAAAGGTCCAATAGATTTCCAAGGTCCCTTATTGAAACCCACATTCTGGGGGTGTGTATCAGTCCCATGCTGGTATCCAAGCTATCAGTCTGGGGACTAAGAGCTCCCCGTTGTTCAGGCCAGCTGTTTCTGTGGGTTTCAGGAGCCTGGTCTGGACTCCTTTGCTCATCACTCATTCTTCTCTGCATCTGGATTCCAGTTCAGTTAAGTGATTAGCTGTGGGTGTCTGCTTCTACTTCCACAAGCTTCTGGATGAAGACTATAGGATGGCATATAAGTTAGCCATCAATCTCATTATCAGGGGAGGACATTTAAGGTAGCCTCTCCTCTGTTGCTTAGTTAGTTGGTGTCATCTTTGTAGATTCCCAGACCTTTCCCTAGTGCCTGCTTTCTCTGTAAATATAAAATGTATCCCTCTATTATGGTATTTCCTTTCTTGTTTTTCTTCTATTCTTGCCCTGACTCAACCTTTCTGATCCCTCAAGTCTTCCTCACCCCTCCTCTTCTCCCCTTCTCATTCTACTAGCTCCCTTCCCCCACCTCCTTTGCTTCAATTTACTCAGGAGATGTTGTCCCTTTCCCCTTCTCCAAGGAACCATGTATGTCTCACTTAGGGTCCTTCTTGTTCACTAGCTTCTCTAGCAGTGTGAATTGTAGGCTGGTAATCCTTTGCTGTATGTCTAAAATCCGCATATGAGTGAGTACATACCACATTTGTGTTTTTGTGATTCGGTTACCTCAGTCAGAATGGTTTCTTCTAGTTCCATCCATTTTCCTGCAAATTTCAAGATTCCATTTTTTTTCTTCTGCTGAGTAGTAATCCATTGTGTACGTGTACCACATTTCCTCTACCCATTATTCAGTTGAGGGGCATCTAGGCTGCTTCCATGTTCTGGATATTACAAATAGTGCTGCTATGAACATCGTTGAACAGATGTCCTTGTTGTATGAATGTGCATCTTTTGGATATATGCCTAAGAGTGGGATTGCTGGATCATGTGGTAGACTGATTCTCATTTTCCTGTGGTGTCGATATACTGATTTCCAAAGTGGCTGTACTAGTTGGCACTCTCAACAGCACTGGAGAGTGCCAACTCTCCTTTCTCCTATTTGCCTTTCTCCACATCCTCTCCAGCATAAACTATCATTTGTGTTTTTGATTTTAGACATTCTAACAGGAGTAAGATGGTATCTCAGAGCTGCTTTGATTTGCATTTCCCTTTGAATGTTGAACACTTTGAATGGATGTTGAACACTTTCTTATGTGCCTTTCAGCCATTTTACATTACTCTATTGAGAATTATCTATTTGGTGTTTTGAAGACTTGCTTCTTGAGTTCTTTGTATATTTTAGAGATCATCCCTCTTTCAGATGTGGGGTTGGTGAATATCTTTTCCCAGTCTGTGGGCTGTTGTTTTGTCTTACTGACTGTATCCTTAGCCTTACAGAAGCTTCTCAGTTTCAGAAGGTCCCATTTATCAATTGTTGATCTCAGTGTTTGTGCTACTGGTGTAATGTTCAGAAAGAAGTCTCCTATTCCAATTAAGTCAAGGGTATTTCGCACTTTGTCTTCTAATTAGTTCAGTTTGACTGGTTTTATTTTGAGGTCTTTGATCAATTTGGACTTAAGTTTTTGCATGGCAATAGACATGGATCTATCTGCAGTCTTTTACATTCCAGCATCCAGTTATGCCAGCACCATTTATTGAAGATGCCTTCTTTATTCCATCGTGTAAATTTAGCTTCTTTTTCAAAAATCAAGTGTTTGTAGGTTTGTGAATTAATATCAGGGTTTTCAACTCAATTCCATTGGTCAACCTGTATAATTTTGTGCCAATACCAAGATTTTTCAGAACTATAGCTCTGTAATAGAACTTGAAGTCAGGTATTATGATGCCTCTAGAAGTTCGTTTATTGGACAGTGTTGTTTTGGCTATCCTGGTTCTTTTGATTTTCCATATAATGCTGACAATTTTTCTTTCAAGGTCTATGAAAAATTGTGTTGGAATTTTGATGGTGATTGCATTTTATCTGTAGATTGATTTTGGCAAGTTTGCCATTTTTACTATGTTGATCCTACCTATCCAAGAACATGGGAGATCCTTCCATTTTCTAGTACCTGATTTAATTTCTTTCTTTATGGACTCAAAATTCTCATGGTACAAGTCTTTCACTTTTTTGGTTAGTGTTACCCCAAGGTATTTTCTGTTGTTTGTGCCAATTGTAAAGAGTGATGCTTCTCTAACTCATTTACCTGCTTTTGGGACCAGTTTCCCCCTACTGGGTTACCCATCCAGCTTTAATATTAGGGTATGTGTCTCCTCTTAGTGTAACTTGTTATACAATGCTCAGTGGATATCACTCTGAGGCCTGCTCGTTTTTCTTTTCCTTTGAGGGAATGGAGGAGGAATGGATACAGAGAAGAGGGGATGTGGGGAAGGAGGGAATGGAAGGAAAGGAGGGGAAAATACAATTGAGATGTAATATATGAGAAAAGAATAAAGAAAATATATAGAAAGAGAGATGGAAAGAAGGATTGAAGCAAGGGAAAGGAAGAATAAAAGAAAGAAAGAAAGAAAGAAAGAAAGAAAGAAAAAAAGAAGAAAGAAAGAAAGAAAGAAGGAAAGAAAGAAAGAAAGAAAAAAAGAAAGAAAGAAAATATCAGGTCAACATGGACTGTTATTGATATTCAATCTAGATAAGTTCTGAGGTCATACAATAAAAAATCTATAGAGAATTTACTTAATTTCTTACAAATTTGTGCCCAATGTTCTTTCACCTAACAGATGCTTAAATTTGTTTGTAAAACAATTAATGAACTTTATACTAATAAAATAATGTAACAGTAATTAACTGTATTATACATAACTCCCTTAAATTTAAAAACAAAGTAATAGATGTTGAAATATGGGAGCTATAAAAGAGGCATCATTTATTATTTTGGCCTATAATTTCTCAAATAACTAGCTTTCACCTGAGATCACAGATACTTTGTCTATTGTGGGGGAAAAGAGGCAGCCTGACCTGTCTTGACACTGTCATATTAAGATGTTCGGGATCTGTTCAGGATCTGAACTCCCACAGCCCCTCATGGCATTATTAGCTACTTTGTTCTTCTTTATCAGAAACTAAAAGGGGAAATGCATGTGAGTGTGTCATTCGAGGTTAAACTCTCTGTAGGAGTGGTGCTTTTCTTGTGTTTGTGATAGTGCTTGAGGGCAATATTAGCCTCTCTAGGGTTGCATTGATGGAGAATCCTGTCTATGTATATATGTATTTAAGTATCTATCTATCACTCTACCCATCATCTATCTAGCTTTTTTTGAATACATTGACTCCCAGGTAGAAATAATATTCAGTGTGAAGAAAGTGACATTAGAAAATCAAAACATCACCATTTCTTCACAGGAGTTGTATTGTCCTATTATAACGGGAAGAATGAATTCCCTGGCTGTGAAGAACAAAGACCTGTCACTTGCAACCTAGTAAGGAAGAGCCCCTCTTCCCTGCTAGATTCACAAAGAAAAATCTTAAGGTCCATTTTAAGTTTATTACCATTATTACGACAATTGTACTAAGTCTATCATAAGGGAACATCCATTGTTAGTCATGAAAATAGAGACATTTTGTGTTTGTTTAGAACCTAAAATGAAATGGTTGATTGTTTCAATTTCCTTCTAAGGTGCCATAGATCTCATGAAAACATGAAGTCACCATCTGACATGTTTATCATCACATCAATGATTTTAACAATTGATATTGGTGCTCAGTGTAACAGCAACTCACATCAGAGCAAACAGGATACCAAAGAAAAAACAGTGTTATTTCAGAGTGCAAGTATTCATTGTATATATGAATACATTTATATGTGTGTGCCTAGAAGGAGAATCATATATTAGTACATGTATACTAATAATTAAATTTGCTAATATAGCTACACTACTTGTTTCTTCTTGGAACTGTAAAACAGAATTAAAGAATTACATTTCTAGAAAAAAACACTAAAATATTTGTATCATGAACTATGTTCTTCATGATATATTTTATATGCTATTAAAAACTATGTAATGCATATATAGATGCACTCTCTAGACACTGATATATTAGGGCAAATTAAAACAGACAGAAATAGCATAGCATCCCATTACCTGAAGGAAACTGTGCATATTGGGATAGGGAAGGTGAATTGAGTGATAAGAACAGATATTGGAAGTAAATTATGGAAGATACGTTAAACATAATATTTGCATTTAATTTCTTTTTTAAAGCTATACCATGGGGAATATTATACTGAGGAAGATGTGTTGCAGGAATTCCTGGGAAACTTGTTACCAAGGCCTAAAAATGTGGGGGAGCACTTGATCAAATTTCTTAGAAAAGTATGCCACTGCTTGGTTTCAAATGTCCATGGATTAAGTCTAATTCCTCCCGTTTTTGTATACATGCAGCATGAAAGGGTGAGAAACACTGAGAATGTCCAGGGCCCCCAAATATGTCAACAGTCTCTTTATTAGACTGAAACACCTTCATCTGGTTCCCATTACAGTGGTTCCAGCTTCATGAAATGGCTGGGCTATTGGGGAAAATTCATGAATCCAGAGATATCAGAAACTTGAGGCACATAGAAATTCCTATAGTAGATCTTTCTTTGTCCCGGCAGGTACTGAATAATGTTATAGAGGCATTTTATTAATTATGAAAACTTAGTGTTAGCTTAGGCTTGTTTCCAACTAACTCTTAAAACTTAAATTAACCTTTTTATATTAATCTGCCTACTACCACATGGCTAGTTACCTCTCCTCAGCGCTATCAATCCTACTTCCTCAGTGTCTGGTTGGTTAATCCCCCGCTTCTGAAATTTTCCCAAAGTTCTTACTTCTGCTCAGAAGTCCTGCTTATCCTCTCTTGCCTAGCTATTGGCTGTTCAGCTCTTTATTAGACTAATCAGAAGGTAACTTAGGCAAATGAAGAAGACCATAGGCAAATATTCACACAGTCTACAAAAAGATTATGTCAACATTCCTGGAGCTGCTTTGAGCCCTGAATCAAGAAAATGAAGCATTACCTTTTCCAGCCAGATGCTAATATTCTTTTCCCAGATTAACTTTTCCCAGTATACAAGAGATAAATAACTGCTTCCTGATTGGTACATTTTTCTTGGAGACCTTATAGCCTGACTCTTGTCTGTATATTTTTTACTGTTATTAATGACAATAAAAATACCCGAAGCCAGGCATTGGTGGTGTAGCACTTAGGAGGCAGAGGCAGGCAGATCTCTGTGAGTTCGAGGCCAGCCTGGTCTCCAGAGCAAGTGCCAGGATAGCCTCCAAAGGTAAACAGAGAAACCATGTCTCAAAAAACAAAAAAACAAAAAAACAAAAACCCTGAAATGCAGATGGCCTCAGGTGTTGCCTGAGAAAGAGTCATTCCACCCCAAACGGTTCATGACATATGTATTGATTGAGAACCACTGTCCTACATGCTTTCCCCATACTCTATTTTGGATTTGACAATCCAGTATATCCATGAAGTATTTACTGTGTTTCCTACATTTTGGTATATTTTTATCTGTGGAAATCATGAAGCTCCAGCCATGAGTAGTTTATTCTCAGTTTTCAGATCTGTAGTCCATTTTCTTTGCTTACACTATCGTTTGGAATTGAAGTTAGCAATTATTTTCCTGCAGTGGTTAATATTATCACTGGGTAGGTAGGGTAAGAGATTTAACCCTGCCCAGCTACTGCCTTTGCATGTTTTGGTACTTGTCACTCCTGCTGCTTACTTTTATTCTCCTTCATAATGAAAAATTGCTGAACTGAAGCCTCAAGACCAGTGTCAATTTGTTGTGATCTGGGTGCAGACAGTCAGTAGAGTGAACTTTCCATGCCCCATCTGAAAAAAGACTCAGTGTCCAAGAAATTCCCAAAATGTTCAGGAGTTCCCACTGAGATTTCACCACCATGTACCTCATAGATTAAGGAGCACCTTTATATCAGGTTACTGTACTATGATGTTTCTCCAGAAACAGAGAAGTGTGAACCATTGATGGTACTCCAGGGTCCTTTGGCAGAAGGCAAGAGAGCTGTAGTCTGAGATCCAGCACAAATGGAGAAGACATCTGTGGGCTACTTTCAGAATCAGGTAAGACACCCTAGGCTAGGGAGGTCAGAGTGATCCCCTGAAAGAGGAGCTAACAACCACTTAAGGGTCAGTACCCTTAAGCTATCAGAGGGAAGAAGCCCTCCTTAATCTATTGGTGAGACAAAAGTACAATGTTTGAGTAGGAATAAATAGTAATTAACAATTTAAACTCTGGATAAAAGAGCATGGATATGAGAATGAAAGGGATGGCAACTGTCCTGACTTTATGGAGTCTGGTACCCCAAGCTGTTAGTGGAACTTGGTACCCCAAGTCAGTGGAAACTGACATCATTTGACCAGGATTGGTACTCATCTGCAATAGAAGGATACCACGTATGCAGTTTATGTGTATGGCACTAAGATAAGTCCTTTGAAATCACTGTGAGGTGGCTATCCATGCAGGTATTAGATTGTGAGGGTGTCCTCGGGATCCCCATCCCATCCTCCATCAATTCTATGAATGGTTCTGCATTTCTTATATTTCATGGAGGTGAGAGAATACTAGTCAATAGTCTACACATCTTTTGTCTAACAACAGTCTACAGAGGATGAATGAGGGAATTACCAATACGGAGTCAGGTAAAAATATAAGGGTATTTAATAGGGAGATGCCTTACAGAGCCACCTAGCCAGCTGGCAGGGCAGGAGTAAATACAACAAGCCAATGATAACAAGGAAGAAGGTCGTTCCACGTGTGGGGCCATCACTCTTAAAAATTCCCTATGTTACCCTGGAAGGCATGGTCAGACATACCTCTAGCCTGCCCCTAGTAAGCATGGTTATGGTGTCCCCTAGAATGGATGTTTTCTGAAATCTCCAAAAGCCAGAGGGGCTTTCATGAATATCAATTAGCTCATAGATGTCATTATAAATGTGGTTGCTAAACAGGAAGAGGCAAAAAAGAAAGAAAAGGAAAAGGAATTTGAGAACAAGTCAAAACCTACGTCTCTCAAATTGCAGGCTGTAGAAAATCCAAGCACCCAGAAACCCAAAAGAAGGAAGAATCTCTAGAGGCAATTAAACAGAGACCATTATGTTTATTGTAAGGAAAAGGAGAAAGAAAGAATAAATGCATTAGGAAGAGGGCTCTAGGCTCTGGAGAAGACAAGTCCCCAAGGAAAGAAGTAAGATTTCTACAGTAGCTGGAGTGAAACAAAGGTCCTCCCACTCTCAGGCCACTATCTGAAAGATAGACTCAGACTCAATCAAGATTAGTACCCAGGAAAACAGATATTGGGGAACAAATAATGGACTTCATCTTGAACATAGGAACAGCCATCATCATGGGGACTTCTCCTGTAGAGAAGCTAATTAAAGATAAATTGACCATTTTGGGGCCACCAGGGTCACTAAGAAATACTGATTCTGAGTCACAGGACTGTTGGCTGGTAGACCATCATAGTAAGCACTGATTTTTATGCGTGTCAGAAAACTTTGGTCCCTTCCTTGGAAAATACTTATTGTCAAATTTAGGAACTGCTTTGGGGATTGATTTGAACCAAGAATCCTCCCAGGAAGATGTGTTCAGAGGAAGAATGGTGGCTTTTCTTCAATTTGTTCATAAAAGAATTGACAAGAAGGCTCTCCTTGAGCAGATTTTGTATCTTTTTTTCCCCAAAATGGGATACTGAGGGAGAAACTGGTCTATCCAAAGCAACAGCAGCCTACAGTAGTTGTATTTCTCAATTCAGTATCCAACCCAGTGAGGGAGAAACAATACCCGATTTCACCAGACAACCAGTCTGGCATTACTTCTCTCATCAAAAGATTAAAAGATAAAAAGTTTCTGTGGAAGGTCCAGTTGCCCTGGAAAATACCTCTGTAATCATAATAGCAGTTCAGGGAAAGTGACAACCAGTCAGTCCAGGATTTCCAGAGACTAAATGAAACATTGGGACTACGCAGTGAGATGCATGTTCCCAAATCCATAAACATTGTTGAGCCGGTAAACAAGCATTTCCACTTGCCAAGCCATCAAAGGTGTCTCCTGCTGAAGGCTGGCCCAGGGAATATAACTTCTGTTTGCTTTCAAATGGGAAGCTCCAGAGACAGAGGTAAAGAACTAATGACTTGGACCTGCATATCTAAGTGTTCAAAAAATTACCAACATTCTTCAGAGAAGTCTGAGCCCAAAACTTAGAAACTAGCCTCCCCAAAGACTTTACCATGGTCTAATAGGTGAATAATCCTAGTGGCTGATCATACAGGGGAGACATACCTCTTAAACTATTTAAATTATTACAAGAGTCAGGCTATAAGGTCTCCAAGAAAAATGCAGCAATCAGGAAGCAGTTATTTATCTCTCCTATGCTGGTTAATCTGGGAAAAGAATATTAGCCTCTGGCTGGAAAAAGTAATGCTTCATTTTCTTGATTAGCTATAGTTCTGAAAACATCTTGGTATTGGTACAAAAATGGACAGGTAGACCAATGAAACAGAGTTGAAAACCATGATATTAACCTACATACCTACAAACACTTGATTTTTGAAAAAGAAGCTAAATTTATGTGATGGAATAAAGAAAGCATCTTCAACAAATGGTGCTGGCATAACTGGATGCTGGAAGGTAGAAGACTGCAGATAGATCCATGTCTATCTCCATGCAATAAACTTAAGTCCAAATGGATCAAAGACCTTAACATAAATCGAGCCACAATGGATCTATTAGAAGACAAAGTGGGAAATACCCTTGAATTAATTGGAACAGGAGACCACTTCCCGAACATTACACCAGTAGCACAGACACTGAGATCAACAATTGGTAAATGGGACCTCCTGACACTGAGAAGCTTCTGTAAGGCAAAGGAGATAGTCAGCAAGACAAAACTGCTGCTCACAGACTGGGAAAAGGTATTCACCAACCCCACATCTGACACAGGTTTGATCTCCTAAATATATAAAGAACTCAAGAAACAATGTCTTCAAAACACCAAACAATCCGATTAAAAAGTGGGGAACAGTAGTAAATAGATAATTCTCAATAGAGGAATCTAAAAAGGTTGAAAGAAACATAAGAAAGTATTCAACATCCTTAGCCATCAGGGAAATGCAAATCAAAACAACGCTAAGATACCATCTTACTTCTTTAGAATGGCTAAAATCAAAATCAATACTGATAGTTTATGCTGGAGAGGATGTGGAGAAAGGGGAACCCTCCTCCACTGCTGGTGGGAGTGCCAACTTATACAGCCACTTTGAAAATAAGTATGGCAACTCCTCAGGAAAATGGGTATCAATCTACCACAAGATGCAGCAATTCCACTCTTAGGCATATACCCAAAAGATACAAATTCATACATCAAGGAATCTGTTCAACAATGTTCATAGCAGCACTATTTGTAAAAGCCAGAACCTGGAAGCAACCTAGATGCCATCCAACTGAAGAATGGATAGAGAAAATGTGATACATTTACTCAATGAAGTACTACTCAGCAGAAAAACAAACAAACAAACAAACAAAAATGGAATCTTGAAATTTGCAGAAAAATGGATGGCACTAGAATAATCCATTCTTTGCGAAGTAACCCAATCACACACAAAAAAATGTGGTATGCACTCACTCATATGTGGATTTTAGACTGAGAGTATAGAAATACCAGCCTACAATCTGCACAGCCAGAGAAGCTCATAAACAATGAGTACCCTAAGAGAGACATTCATAGTCCTCTGGAGAAGGGTAAAGGGACAAGATTTCCTGAGCACATTTTGTGCAAGGGAGGTGGGGGAGGGAGGTAGGAGAATGAGAACGAGAGAAGAGAAGGGGTAAGGAGGACATGAAGGAGCAGAATGTTTGAGGCCAGAGAAGAATAGAAGAAAACATGAATGGAGATACCATAATAAAGGGAGACATTTTATGTTCACAGAGAAATCGGGAACTAGGGAAAGGTCGGGAGATCTACAAAGATGACACCAACTAACAATCTAAGCAACAGAGGAGAGGTTACCTTAAATGCCCTTCCCTAATAATGAGATCGATGAGTGTCTTATATGCTATCCTATAGCCTTTATCCAGAAGCTGGTGGAAGTAGAAATAGATACCCATAACGAATCATTGAATTGAATTGGAATTTAGTTGTAGAGAAGAACAAGTGATGGGAAAAGTGGTCAAGACCTGGCTAGTGAAACCCACAAAAACAGCTGACCTGAACAACGTTGGAGCTCTTGGTCCCCAGACTGATAGCTGGGGTACCAGCATGGGACTGATACAGACCTCAGGAACTTGGGTTTCAATGAGGAGACCTGGGTAATCAGTACTTATCCCTATAATAGGTGTGGGCTTTGGGAACCCAATTCACATACAGGGGTACTCCCTGAGCCAAGACACACGGGGAGGGGGGGATAGGCTCTATCCCAAGGATATGATAGACTCAGATGGCCCCCTATGGAAAGCCTGACTCTCCCTGGGGAGCAGAAAGGACATGTGATAGGTAGGGTATTAGTTGAGTCGGGGTTGGGGGTGGGGGGGGTAGGGGAAGAAGGTACGGAGTGGGAACTGGGATTGACATGTAAAACAATCTTGTTTCTAATTCAAATAAAAATATGAAAAAAGAAAAGAATGAGGATATACTGATACTATTCTTTTCAGTCCTTACCAAATTTTAATTTCATTCATCATAGGAATAGGAAAAAAAAAACGCTATAATTTCTACAGGACCACAAAGCATTGAGGCAGCCAAACAATCCCATGAAAAAATGAATTACACTTAAAATAAGACCACATTTGACCTCAAGTTAGACTCAGAACCATAGACATAGCTAGCATATTAACTGTACAAAAACAATCAAAAGTACTTCAATGGGCTAGGTAGAAGACACAAATGAAATCTCACATAACTGAGGACATCAGACTTTTGACATGAAAGTTTATGGCAGTGCTTAGTCACAAGGCTGTAGTTTATGGAGTCAACTGAGATAAGTATCAGCAAGGGAAATAATAAGGAAAATGATGAATATGGATACAACAGAAAAAAATTTAATCCACAAAGAAAGTTATGCTGTTTTCTGAAAGTGGATACAAATAGAGATAGTCATATAAAAATATTAAGTCAACTTCAGAAAGTTAAATATCATATTTGTGGGTCTTAGACTGCATGGATATATAAAATCATATTCATATATTCAAAATGTTACAAGCAAATTTGTCTAGGATAACAAAGCAAAACTAAAGGAAGAGAAAGGCACGCAGAAGGGGTGTAACTAGGTACAGAGAAGTATATTACGCACTTAAATGGAAATAGCCTTTATACAAAACAAAATCTATAAATCACTGACAAGTACGTGCTCAGGACATGGTTGATGCCCTTTTATATTTCAGAAACAATTACTTGTGTATACTCCATGTCCTCTTTGTTTTTAATCTCTAAATACTTCTATAATTTGACTTACTGAATAGCTACACTCAATAAAATACTTTTGGCAGATTTCTAACTGCACTTAACAGTAATCAAAGTAAAAATAAAACACCCCACTTTCTAATAAATAAACACTTTTCAATTCATTGTAATTTATTTTTCATACTAAAAGGCACCATTGATTTCAAGTGCTGTATCCATTGAATCAGCCTTTTGCTTACAAAAAGCAACCTCTAATAAAACAATGTATTTTAGTTTGCAAATCTGTCAAATTCTTATGTAGATAAAAATGCTGAATCAAAAATTTTCAGTTTTAAACACTGAAGCATCCTCATAAAGTTAACTTGTGCTTTCAATGTACTTGATTAAACTGTAGTGGAATAAGTATTTGTGAAGGTATTTTGAGTAGAATTAAAATGAATCCATCACAATTTTATAAAATTGAAATGTATTGTTTCTCTTTATCATACTTATGCCACTATTCTGTGACAAACTCACTTTACTGGTATTCTGTGACTTGGCCTTTCAAACAAAGGAGCATTGCTCAAACAAATGGTTCTTGCAACCATGTGTTTAACAATGATTCTCATTTGAAATAACAAATACCTGCTTTGTAAATCAGATTATTCATGATTAATATAATTTCCTACAGTTAACTGCCATACACAGTATAAAAAGATCATTAGGAATATTCCAGTCATTTCCTTTTATTTTTGATTTGGTCAAGTGGGATACCATCTACTAGTCCCTTATAAAGGAGAAATATTATAACAGAATTTTGAGTTTAGATTGATGAGAGTTGTCAAATTCCAGGAGAAAAAATAGGCATGGGAAGAGAACTTCTGGTCTAGCAGGTAAGAATGCAGTAGATGTAGATTCAGTGTGAGAGACAGAGAATCTCAACTAGTAATCAACTAACAACAACAAATATCCTCAGAACAACAACAAAACAAAACAAAACAAAACAAAACAAAAAACTACCAATATAGGGCAAGAAAAATCACCTTGTTGTTAATTTGAGCTATTGAATGGAAAGTGAAAATGGCTAACACCATGATGTTGAAGTCATGGCCAGGAAATTTTAAGCAAATGGGAGTTTAATCAGAGAAAACTGAATTTGTGCTTCTTCACATAATGTTTCCAATTTCCCAGGTTCCAGACCATAAAACTGGTTACATTCAAGCAGGATGCTGTTGTGCATTTCACAATCTGTATCACTTCAGGTCAGGTTATAAATAATTTAACTTTTATTGTCTAGTATGAAATGAAGGAATCAAAGTAAAGGATATTTTAAAGTTGAACACTAATTCTGCAAACTCCCACTAAACATATTTATACTAGTTTTTGCCAGGAAAAACTCTTCTCCATCACCAGGTATCTTTTCTTAGAAACGTTCCACCATGTTTTTCCTAGAGTTAAGTATATCTCACCACTTCTCCAATGCTCTGAGCAACTTTAACACCATAATGAAATTTTACAAGTCTATGCTCAGCTGAGCAAAAATCCCTTTGAGTCCTCAAGCTGTGTCTTGATTCCTCCACTCCAGGTACAAAACCGTGCCTGTAATGTAGCATTTGTTGATTGATTGAACAGACAATCAATGGAGGGCTGGTGAAGAGGTCAGGAAAGAAGGCAGGATAAAAGAATATAAAGTTAAGAAAAGAAATAGTCATTGCTATACACTTTTAGACATATGTTCTTTGTATTCTTTATTATTATTTTAGGTTTTAAGTACATATTTTGCATTTTTAATAAAAATGTATTCACATTACATCCCTTTTAGCATGTTTTCCCTCCAATATCCCCTCCTTTCAATTTTATTTCAAGTGGATGAAATTTTTATTGCTATTACTTTATGTGTATAAGTACATACAGAAATAAATACAACCTGAAGAATGCATTTGGTGTGGTTTGTCTGTATATGATTTCAGAGCTGATTACTTTACCCCAATTGGGTAAACAGTTAATTGGTTCATCCCTGGGAGAGGTTAGCTCTCCTGCCCTAAGAAGGATTAGTTGCCTATAGGTCTGTGGCTGTCTGGAACCCCATGGGATTTACAGCTTCCACATTAGCATATCTGTTAATATCATCATTCAGGTCTTGGTTAGACAGCCATACTGTTGAGGCATGGGTGAAGCTTCCATGTTATTTCTGGCATACACAACCTCACTGCATATTTCTAGGTCCTCTATTCAAAATCATTCCCAGATCCTCTTTGATGATGTTCTCAGAATCTTAGATGCAGGAGTTGTGTTGTAATGTATCTGTTGGGGATGAACTTCACAAGGTCTGTTGGTTTTTGCTTTATGATCTGTTAAAGTTTTTTGTAATGCTTTTCATTTGTTGCAAAGATTTTCTCCTTTATGAGGCATGAAAGATACACATATCTGTGGACATTTGGATATGTCAGAATGCATTTAGGAATTATGGTGGACTAGTAAAATGGAAATTGTATTTTCATCTCTAAGATCCATGATTTCACTAGCCTAGACAGTTGTTTTGGTTTGTAGAACCAGGCTTGATTTTCATCTGATTTGGTCGTGCTTAAGGCTTAACAGAAAGCTGTTAATACTCCCAGAGCACTTTACTTACATTCTCGTACTATGAAAGCTAAACTACAGGACAAAAACTTTCAGATTAGATCTAGCACCAGTTGTTTAGTCCTCTAAATGAATAGTGTGATATTTTCAGCAACAGTGGCTTCCCTTGGACCTCTCAGGAGCAAGAAAAGGAAACTTTTTAAAAAGATTGTTTAAAAATTAGATTAATTAGTTTCCTAAATGGCAAATTTTCTTGTACTTTAGTACTTCTAATCCCCAATTTCTGCTTCTAAATGTACAGTCTTAAAAAGCAGATGTAAAGATTAATAAAATGCATTAAGTTTTGTAAAGAAACTGAAAGACTTTAGGACAACAAGCATACTTGAGAACTATGATCAGATAGAGATCCCTCAAAGTCTAGTCAGCAACATTGTGATTTTTAAAATACTAAGTATCAGAATATCTGGGATTACATTATATTTGTTAATTTACTACTACTTGAATGTTGTTCTCACTAGCAATGGAGAATAGAGAAAAGGAAATTTTCATTTGTTTGAGAAAGTACATAAAATATAGCAAATAAATTCATAATCAAGTTCACAGAAACATCTTAATTAAGTGTGTCATGGTTTTAATAAGAAATGTCACATAGGTTCATATATTTGAATACTTAGTCCCCAGTTGGTGGAACTGTTTGAAAAATAATAGGATGTGGGGATGTGCTGTAGGAGGTATATCAAAGCAGGTGGGCTTTGAAGTTTCAGTAGTCTACACCATTTATTCCCTGTGGATAAAATGTAAGCTTTCAGCTCCAGTGTCAGAACTAGGCTAGCCTGCCATAATTCTTGCTATGAATACCATGAAATTACCCTCTAAAAATGTAAGGTATCCCCAAGAAACTTTTCTATATGTAGGTATATTAGCCAAGAATCTCTAGAGGAAAATAATTTATTGAATTAATGATTATATATATAATAAATCCCATTGTATATGTGTATGTATATAATAGAAATCCCATTTTGTATGTATCTATAAATATATGTATACAAAATGAGATTTTTTTGAAAGGGTTTACAGGCTATTTTCCAGCTAGTGCAATCTAAGAATCCGGTAGTTTTTCAGGACACAGGGCTGGATGTCTCAACTTGTCTTTAATATACACCAGAATCTAAAGAAATACACTCTAATGACAGTGAAGAAATAGACTTGCCACTAAGAGTGAGAGCAAGCAGACAAAAGAAGCAAGCCTCCTTCTTCCATGACCTTTATAGAGGCTGCCAGCTGAAGGTGTGGCCCAGATTAAAGATAGATTTTTCTACCTCAAAAGAATTGGATTAAAGTTGTATCTCCACAACTCCAATGATTCAATTAAGGACAAAAATACCTTACAGTTGTACCAAACTGCATGAGTTTTTGTTAATTCCAGGTATGGGCAAATTGACATCCAGGAGTAGCCATCATAAATCCACTCCTTGTCAATTTGCATATCTCATTACATTTTGCTTAATTTCCAAATGGAAACCATAGTTACTTAACAATTCTGCCTAACATGATATAGCTATATCTGTATAACCAAAACTGAAAATGAAGTATTCGTTTTTGTTTCTTCAACTTAAACATGATGTTCATGGTTATTCTCTTAACTGATGATAAAGAAATCAAGAAAAGAAAATACAAATATCTGTACAAACACACTTTTAACAAAATAAAACATAAACACTCATGACAATTAGAATCCTCATTTCTGTAACAGGACACATAATTTTTAACTGTTATTTATCACTATTTGCCTCTAATACCCAATTTGTATTTCCTCTGACTTCTACAATTGTATCATCAGGTTTTCACTCTTTTCCTGGAGGACTGACACCCAACATCCATTGTGGAAGGTTCTGTGGTTTTTGCCATCCTGCCTGGATTAGGGTTTTGTAGTTTCCCATTGACTTTAATCACAGGGTATGTTAACACCAAGAGATGCTGTAAGATGTCTCTTGAACCCCAGACACACTCTTTCTCACCTCCACTATCATGAAGGAATCCAATTTTCCTTTGGTAAACTGGATCACTCATCCCTCCTAAAATTGTTGGATTTAGGGTATCAGAAGCCCCAGGTGACTAGGGACAAGTCTGTATTTGGGGTACAGTGGAAAGTGTCTCTATTGGCAGGGGTATTCCTCGCTCTTGAACCATAACTTCCAGGCCAGCAGAATTTTAAGGGTACGTGTTCAAGAAGCCAAACTTTTCTCGGTGGGTCACTATGGGTCATAGTGAGTAGAACTATTCCCATTTCCACACCTTGATACTTTGATCTCTACCATATTCCGTTCTAGAGGTCCTTGCTGCAGTTCTCCAATCTGTTGCCATTTAACTAGCAGAGGAACTGTTTCTTCAAAAGGCCATTCCATCTTTCTATCAGGCCAGCTGATTCAGGATTGTGGGGGATCTGTGAATTCCATGAGCATGAGTCCATTATCCCATGTTTGTGGTTATAAATTAAGTTCTTTGGTTAGAAGTAACATTGTGTAGAATAAACATGATGTTATGTATGGCATTATGTAAGTCCATAGATGGCAGTTTGGTAATAGCATCATATTCAGGAAAAGCAAATCTATAACTAGAATAATTATCTATTCTAGTGAGATAATTATCCTTTCCAAGGAGGAAGTGTCCCAATGTAATAAACCTGCCACCATATCACTGTCTGGTAACAATGGAGAATAGTGGGCATATCTGGGCTTCAGCACTGGTCTCTACTGGTGGCATATCACACACTCAGAAGCACCTTTTTCCAGGTAAACCTTGATGAATATAATTCCATGTTGTTAAGCCCATTAATAGCCCCTATCTCTGTGATCATGGCCACTTTGTTTACAGACCCATTGGGAAATGACAGTGATGATTGTGGAAAGAAGTTGATTGTCCACCACATGCATTATACTATCCAATTTATGATTTGAACTAAGTTATGACACAGGGCTGGAGATGACTATATCCTTGAAGTAAAACTGTAAAGATCTATACTTTTGGCCTTGCAAACTGAAAGCAAATTGCTTCTGGTACTTCTTATTGACAAATAAAGAAAAAAAAGTCATTGGCTAGATCAGTAGTTGCATACCATGTACCAGGAGATTTGTTCATCTGTGCAAATAAGAACACTTATTCTGGTACAGATATTGCAATCAGAGTTACCACTTCATTGAGTTTTTGATAGTAAACTATTTCTTCATGAACCACCTGTCTTCTGTACTGGCCCAAGAGGAGATTTAAATGGAGATGTATCAGGAACCAACACCTCTCCATCTTTAAAACCCTTCATGATGGAAATAATTCATGCAATTTCTATAGGGAAGCATTACTGTCTTTGAGCTGCTAATTTCTCTACCAGAGGCAATTCTGTAAGCTTCCCAACTCTTATAACCCTCACATTACAGTTTAAAGAACCAATTTTTTAAAGAATGATGCCAGCTTCTAAATACATCTATCCTAATCATACCATTCTGGAAATGGGTAAATAACCACAAGATAATTTCAGGTATCACCTGGACAAACTGTGAGTTAGCTAAAATTCTGTTAACCACTTGGCTTCCAGAAACCCCTATTTTAACTGTGGGGCAACAATATTTCTCAGTATCTCCTAGAGTCATAATCAGTTCAGAACCAATATCAGACAGACCCTGGTTTCTTTTTCTCGCCCAGTATAGAATTACCTTTGTAAAAGGTTATAGGTCCCTCTGTGGAAGGACTGGATAAAGGTTAACAGTAAAATACTTGGGTATTTTGTCAAGATCCTTCCTTAGGAAAACCTGGTCATCCTTTCCTCCTAAGATTCTGGATCTTCAGATGAGCTCAATTCTGGAAATTTGTTCATGGTCTGAGATGTCATTTTGCTGTGATACAACGTATCCTTTTTTGTTTGTATGAGAAATTTTTCTCTTATCCAAATAAAACAAAAAGTTAGGTAGACTTTTTATCTGTTTCACAACTGCAAACACCAAGATTCATTATCCAGTATCTAAGGTTCCTGAGTCATAATAATTTTGTCTATGCTTCCTTTTATGGATTAGGTCATTATGAGCGTTGCTTTATCTATGCTCCCTTTACAGTAACCACTATTATCTTGCTTTGGGAAATTCAGAATTTCCCCTTGGGCCCTGAATCTTCAGGGACCAATTAAATCTACTGCATTTAATTCATCCAACTGAGCAGCAGTGTTTCCAACCCTGAAGTGTGGCACAGGGAAAAACTGATAATAAAGTTCTTGAAAGTGCTGGTGCCCCTCTTATGATTTTGTGTATTAGTATGATTTTGTGATTTTTAGTATTAGTGAAGGGTGTATCTTCTCATCCTTCACATTGAGAGGGATTAGGTTTTACATAGTATACACACTGTGGTATTACAATTTCTCTGGGCCTTAAAATTCCTTCATCAATATTAAACCAATGGATTTCAGGCAATGCTAACTCCTTTTCAGTAAGCCATCTTTAGATAAGGACTATCCCTTCAAACAAACTTTTTAAAATGTGAACATCCATTTTAAACCTTGACCACCTACTCACTCAATGAGTCCATGTACTGGCTGATTTTGTGTGTCAACTTGACACAAGCTACATTCCTCAGAAGATGGAGCCTTGGTTGAGGAAATACCTTGATGAAATCCAGCTGCAGGGTATTTTCTCATTTAGTGATCAATGGGGGAGGACCTAGACCATAGTGGGAGGTGCCGTTCCTGGGCTTCAAGTCATCATCTCAATAAGAAGGAGGGCTGAGTAAGCCAGGGGAAGTAAACAGATCCCTTGCTTCCTAGACTATATTTTCTATCTCCCTTCTAGTAACTTGCTTAGCCTAAATTCTGGTTATAGGTCCAGAGGTAGTTATTAGTGGGCCCTAAGGGATATCAATACTGTCTTTTCTGGCCTTTCCTTAAAAGACTGTCACTGAGGGTTTAGTGGAAAATGGTTTTCTCAGTCCAATGCAAAAAAAGCAATATATCAGGGGGTGGTGGTGGGATAATATCTTCTGCTGAGGGTGGACAGACTACTTCCCCAGATGAAATAAACCACTGAGAATCTGGGATTCAGATCACTCTCCATAGAATCCTTCCACACATTTCCATCAATTTATAGCAACAGATTCTTTAACAATTAATGCCTGCACTTTAACTGCCAATACTATCCAATACTTGGATTTTTTTGTATAATTCACCCAACATTATTATCAGGGTTTCAGTGTGAGTTTTCTGCAATATGAGTTCTGTAGGGTCTGTAGATCAGATTCTTTTTTGGGGAACACCTACACACTTTTACACTATTTATGCATATCTAGATCTGGTCAATCTCATCGCTGAGTTCCTTGCTGTCTTTACTATATTCTGAAATGCTAGAAGTTACTTAATTTTATCACAGAGCTTGTCCTTTTCCTTTATCAATTCATGCAAAAATGGTAGTAGTAACCGATTACCATCGTCATTTTTCTTATTTCTCCACAAGTTGTCAAAATCTCATACGCAATTTCCAAATCTGTTGTCTCTCACAATTAGTTAATCAGGATGATTGAAGGCATTTTCTCCTTAAGTTTGTAAAATAGTTCGTAATAAAGGCTTTTGATACTCTCTGAGCTTGTGGGAGAGGTCCAGCTAGTATAAAATAGGCAGTTCACCAATGGAATTATAAGAATCCAGTAGTTCTTCATTCCATAGGACTGGATGTCTCATCAAGTCTTAAGAATATGGCAGAATCCTAAAGAAGTAGGCTCTAATTCCAGTAAAGTAATACAATTGTCATTGAGAGAGTAAGCAGGCAATAAGGTTTGGTCTTTTATTCAATTTTCTTTATATAGGCTGCTAGCACAATGTATGGCCCAGATTATAGATGAATCTTATCACCTCAAAAGATCTGAATTATTAGCTGTTTTTCCTACTTCAAATTGTTTAAGTTAAAAAACAAAATCCCTCTCTGGTGTACCCAGCTGCTTAGATTTTAGTTAATTTCAGATGTAGTCAATATGACAAGCAAGAATAGCCATCACCACTTCCTTGGTTGTGGAGTCTCTTCCTAACAATATAAAGGCAACTAAGAGAAGTTGGCACCAGAAAGTGGCATATTGCTGTGACAGACCTAATGATGGTGTTTTATTTCTTTTTTTGAAGGAATGTGTGAGACATTGAGACTTTGTCCTAGGAAAGCAAGTTGAACACTATAAGCAGAGATTATATGATGGACCATTATATGATGATATTGGAATACATAGTATGGAGAGCAATGTGGTATATTAAGGCCAATCTCAAGAGATTTCATTGGGCAATAATATTAACAATTGGGCTAAAATCTATTCTTGTAATATTTTGACAAATATTGTAGCTGCATTTTTCCCTTAAACTAAGAATTTTCCTGAGGCTAACTTGAACAGTTTTAGATTAATTTCATTGCAAGTGCAAATTTCAAGACCACCTAGTTTTTTACTACATTTGATCTCTCTTATGCAAGGCTATAATAAAAAATAAAGCAGAACAAAAAGACATACAAACTTTCAGGCTTGAGGAGAAAAAAGGGCACGCGCACACACACACACACACACACACACACACACACACAGACACACACACACACACACACAGACACACACACACAGACACACAGACACACAGACACACAGACACACACACACACACACACACACACACACACACACACACACACACACACACATATATATATATATATATATATATATATATATATATATATATATGAGCCAATTCTTGTATTCAAGGTTGAAAGTAGTCTGAAGAAGAGGTTGGTAGGAAATGGAATTAAGGGAGCTGTGACTCCAGGGGAAGGAGTTACAAGCTAAGCTTCAATTTTTCAAAAGGAAAGCTTGTTCAAATAAGGAAAGCATCAGCAAAACAAAGCTTATGAAATTGTAATTCAGTAAGGGAGGGCTTGTTCCCTCCCAAGTTGGTAGCAGAACCTGCCCATGTGCTTCTGGATTAAGAGGCAAAAAAATACAAGAGAAAAGGGGCTATGTAATCTTATTCCTCAGGTAATGAAAATCTTTGAAGTCTAGTGTGGCAGAGGGTATTCTTGGAGACCAGGTCGGGTTATTGTATAAATCTGTGAAAAGGAAGCATGAATTTCAATGGATACAAGATATTAGTGACGCCATAACTGTGTGATTTATGCAAAGAACACTTTATACAAGGGATGGAAGCAGCCCAAGACAGAGAGGTGTTTTCCATGCAGTGTGCAAAGGTAGCAGGAAGGAGTCATATAAGACCTTTGCTGGAGTCATATAAGACCTTTGCTGTCAGATAGGATTTGAAGTTTTCCATGATAGTTGTTGGTCTTACTGTTCTACCTCTTTGAAATGATAATATATATTCCCTGCAATTGCAAGTAGAAAATGTTTATTTTGTTTCGATTTTCTGGGGGATTACAATTAAGACAGTGCCTTGAGTCTTAGAAGACACATTGGAATTTTAAATCTTTGAGACAGAGTATATGGACTTTAGAAATCAAACTAAATGTATTTTGCTTTATGATAAGACTATAAGCCTTTGGGGACTAGTGCGAAGAATGTGGTGGTTGGAATGAGGATGACCCTATAGGATCCTCTGTTTGTATTATTTTTTACCAGTTGATGCAACATTTTGGGAAAGATTGAGTTGTGCTACTTTATTGGAAGTGGTGTATTACTGGAGGAGTTAACGTGAGGTGCTGGAATCCTATATCAGTCACATTTCTGTGCAATCTCTCTCCTCTTTCTCCATCTACTTTGTCCTTTTGCAACAGAAGTAAGCTCTCAGATATTTCTTCAACATTATTCCTCTCTGTCGCCCTCTTTGATTATTTTAGACTTGCATACTGAAGCTGTAAACATGCCCTTAATAAATTCTTTCTTCTATAAAATGCCTCGGTCATGATGTCTCTTCACATCCATGGAAAAGTAAGTAATCTAACATGAATTGTAAGAATCAGGAATCCTCCATCAGAGCAGGGTCCATCATACACCTTCCTTCATATCCCTCAAAACTTGGATTTATACTCCTGGTACATTGAGGCTTTTGATGGATCCTAGGGAATAGCTTCAAATTTGTTTCAAAACATGGATTATCCTCTTTCCTCCTCCAAAACTTCAGACTTTTCTTTATTCCTCTGGTACTAAGTGTTAATTGGCAGGGATTTTGTGGCAGAAAAAATTACTTGGATAGTCTTGAAAGAAAGCCATAATAATAACAAGAGTAATAAAGATCTGCTGTCCCCTAGACTGGCTTCCCTACTCATAAATTCAGTGACAAGGGACTTGTATGTATGTATGAATTCATGTATATATACGAAGAAGAATGCATCCAAAACTGTCTTCAGTACACTTCTACAAATTACCCCTTGTCTTTCCTGTCACAGGGGGATTCTTAATGCACCTTATCCAGCAACTCTACTACTTCTTCATATTGGTACTTCTGTATGAGAAGAGTGTAGGCTACAGTAATACTAGACTAATGATGATGACCTAATCCCTAGGAAAGCCATCCATTTGATAAATATTTACATAGGTTATTCACCTCATTCATTAATAATTGATTTTTCAAAATGATCCTGCCACTTTTGTTCCTCCTTGTCTTTTACTTGCTGTCTCCTAGGTCTAACAATGAGCAACATTAGCAATTTTTTCTCACTTTCTGCCTTACTTCATTGAAGTAGTTCTTTTACATAATTTGTGCTGCTATTGCTTGGTTGGTGTATTTACAAAATGCATACTGCTTTATGCTGATATATTTATCTTAAGTCTCAAGGCTGCTATGTCAATGGTTTCAGCTACTGCAAAGTAGCCTCCATTACTTTTGGTGTATTTGCAATGTGCATGATTGTGTAGGGAATTTTTTCTTTAGTTGTGCTTTAAAATCTTTATCTGTAGTAACAAGAAATTGATATATATTCTTTCCTGTTGATGCTCTTCATGTTTTGGGGGCTGAAGTTCTTGGTATGTTTTCTTTTCTTTTGTACTTATCTATTTAAATATTTTTGAGTATACACTTATCAGGAATATAGGCCTGCAAAGTTACTTTTATTGTTGTTGCTGTGTTTTTACATAATTTTGATCAAATGGAGTATTGTATATTCCAGTCCCAATGGATATTTTACAATATATCTCTGACTCCTATGGCCCCAAAAGTCATTGTGAAAATTGGAACAGAACAATGGTGATAGCCAGAGGAACAGGAAGCGTTTTGTTGTGGCTGCTGTTGTTTCATTTTGCTTTTACTTGGAAATTATGTTTTCCTGAAAATGTGTACCTTTGAAATATTAGAAACTACATGCATGAAATATTGTCAAAATGGGTGCCTAGTCAAGACTTGAAAAAGAGAAATAGCAATGGACATGCAAATGTGACTTTCATTCTTTCATTCATTCATTGATTCATTCATTCATTTTACATCCTAACCACAAGTTCTACTTCCTCCTCTCTTTGACCTACTAAAGGAATGAATTAAGTGGATACCAATGTGAATGGAAGTTCATGTAGTACAGCTACAGAAGCAAATCTAAACAAAGTAAACACTCGAAGAAGAGAATTAAGAGTGTTTACTCAAGATAGGTAGCAGCCTCATTGGCTCTGCATTGCATTGTGACATTAAATATTTTTAATGAATAGCTGTGAGTCAGAGGGTGTATTCATGATGGAAGGGGTCTTTCTTTTTCTGAAATCATGGGTACTGGATTTCTATTTGAAATTAAAATATAATTGCATTACAAATGCAAAGACACACAGGAACAACCTGCTCCACCAGTGTCTTACATAGTTTTCTGTAGCTAGGGAGTGACAATGTGACCAAAGCAACTTATAGAAAAATTAATGTAGTATGTTGATGCTTAAATTTCCAAAGGGCGAGTCCATGATTATCATGATAGGTAGAATGATAGAAGACAGTCAGGCATGACACTGAAACAGTAGCTGAGAACTTACAATTTTATTCACAATAAGAGGAAGAGGGGAAAAAAGGCTGACTTAGAATGATGTGAGATTTTGAAAACTCATAATATGTGCTCAGTAACACATCTTCTCTCCCAAGGCCACAAACCTCTTAATCTCTCACAAACTGTCCTGCTAGCTGGGAGCAACCATTGATATACGTGAGTCTATTGGATTCATTGACATTCAGACCATCAGAGTCCACTCAGTGCTAGACCACCCTCACCAATTGGTTTTCCAGTATCAGGAGGTCAGCCTTAAAATCACATACATAAAAATAACTTATATGGTTCTGTTTCTTCTTCCCCATTTCTGGTCGTCAACCACTAATTCTTTTCTCTTACTCTCTGTCCTGCTCTGTTCTCCCATTTCTCTCTCTCCCCCTCTTGATCTCCTGCCCTGTAATAAACTCTATGATTAATATACTCAAAATATACCACATATGGATCTCACTTTTATGTTGTCTTCTATCATCTCCACAAATTTGGACCAAATGAAGAATGTGAAAGATGTTATAATAATGACAGGGATTTTGAGAATTCATACCTTCTGATGTAGCAGAAACAATCCAATTTCAGTTTCAATGGTGTTTAAAAATGGAAATTCTGTTCATCAGCAAACCAAGTTACCAAGATGTCATTGTTGTTTTTACTCTGTTGTCTCATACTGAACTTCTCAAATGTAATCTGTGATGGTCTCCTTCCTGGAACAGATGTATGCTACTTTAGAGGCCATTATTGAAATTTTGTCTATTGTAATAACATGAATTAGATACAACATTATGGGTAAGGGCCATCATGCCTTATATATTCAATAATGGAGAGGGGATTTATAGAAGACAACTGGAACCTCCTATGACAATCTTTGGTGCTTTCCCAAAGCCCCATACTTTCTTCTCATCTGGTCATCTGTGCTATTATATCCTTAGCTAAAAGGCTTTTTAATTCTTATTTCCAGTTTCCTGTAGTCTTAATGTTTTTCTTTTTAAATAACATCCCTTTTAACACATTTATTTTCATTTTAACAATTTCCTCACAAAATAATAAGCATTTGAAGAGGTTATATTTATTCTGATTTAAATACTATACAATATATGCATGTGTAGAAAATATCACAATACTTTGTTTTATGTCAATTTAAAATGAATTATAGTGCTTTTATTAGTTTTTAATAGGATTGTATTTCAAATCAGCATTAGAATTGATGTTATATTTTGAGTGAAGATGTAAATGTTCACTGAGCTACATTTTTATTTCTATAATTACAAAGGAAGAAAAAATTCTGTGGTAAAGAACAAATTAAAATAACCAGTTGGATAATTCAAAATGTGATTAACTGAGAGACTTATATCCTTAGACACAATAGGAATTGCATTAAACTCCTATAGATATTACCTGAACCTGTAATTACAGCAGCACATTTTCTACTTTCTTTCAGGGACAATCACAGCATGAAAGAAAAAGAAGTGGGTTAACAAATACAAGATTCCTTTCATTCTTCATAATGGATAACCATATAGCAAATAAGCAGATGATCAGAAACTGTTCAAATAAGAAGTTTCCCATTCATAATTATGTGTTCTCAGTGTGTCCTGGAAGGCAATGCAATACACTTAAATAATAAGAACATTGGTCAGATATAAAAGTTAATAAAATTACAAAATATGAAAACAAAGGCAGTAAATTCACATACGCACAACTTTAAATGTTGAAATTATGTTCCAGCCTCACATAGAAAAAACAATAGAGTTAGTCATATCAAATCCTGGAAGACTTTCTACCATCTATATGAAATACTAGACTCTAGCCAAGAACAGCACAATGTTTACTGCTTTGAAACCAAATGAACATTAACCATGTTTTCATTAACATTCTATTGTACAATTTTAAAACAAAAATTAGCAGATTCTATCACACTTTATGGATGACAGTAAATACTAATATTTAGATTCCAACTGGTACTGCATATCCAAGAGAATCATTATCAAAAGGCTTCAATTTTCATCACCTCATTTTTACTTGAAAAGTAAGAACAAAAGGAGATACATTTTTTTTAATTACAGAAATATGTGCAGATGTAATGTTTAGGAAGCTGTCTCCTGTACCAATTTGTTCAAGAGTATTTCACACTTTCTCTTCCAAGAGGTTCAGTGTAGCTGAATTTATGTTGAGATCTTTGATCCATTTGGACTTAAGTTTTGTACATGGTGATAGACTTGGATCTATCCACAGTCTTCTACATGCTAGCATCCAGTTATGCCAGCACCATTTGTTGAATGTGCTTTCATTATTCCATTGTATATCTTTAGCTTCTTTGTCAAATTTGGTGTCCGTAGGTATGTGTGTTAGTATCAGGGCTTTCAATTCAATTCCATTTGTCTTCCTGTCTATTTTTATAACAGTACCAAGCTATTTTCAGGCCTCTAGATAATAGAGTTTGAAGTCAGGGAGGGTGATGTCTCCAGAAGTTCCATTATTGTACAGGGATGTTTTGGCTATCCTGGGTCTTTTGTTTCTGCATATAAAGTTGAGTATTATTATTTCAATGTCGGTGAAGAATTGTGCCAGTATTTTGATGGGGATTGCATAGAATATGTAGATTGGTCCCCCAGAGAAGGAGTAAGGGACAAGATCTCCTGAGCAAATTGGGAGCATGGCAGGAGGGGAGAGGGAGCTAGAAGAATGAGAAGAGTAGAAGAGGAAGCATGAGGAGGACATAAGTGTAGGGGGAAGAATAGAGAAGATCAAAATAAGATATACCATCAAAGAGGGAGACAGTGTAGGTTTAAAGCAAAATATGACACTATCTATAGCAGTATTTTCCAGATACAACTCATTTGCATGTAAGAGCTCATAATCAATTTTATTGCATGTACATGCCCTGTAAAAGCTCAAGTCAGACAAAATTGCAGCATGGACTGGACAAGTGGAATCCAATATGTGGCTGAATTATTGTTTCAGGGAGAATAAGAGTTATGGACTCTGCCAGCTTATACATGCTCTAGAAGATGGCCATATATTCCAAGACTACATTGGAAACACATATCTGATATATGGGTTTTAGGAAGTTTTGAGGAAACAAAGTTGTCTGGATATGACATTTGGGGATGCATGTTGGAGAAGTTGTAGTAAGGGTGAACATGATTAAAATACCTTATACAAAACTCTCAAAGAATTAATAAAAACATAAAATATACAACAAATATATGCTATTCCTAAAGTTAAATATTTACAATATAAAATATCAGTACAGGTAAGCTGTTCCTGATTTCAGACTTATTATAAAATTAACGAGATAAATTATGCATACTTTACCTAATATATAAATATAATATATATTTACCTAATATATAAATAATAAATATAAATATAAACAGGCCTTTCCCTGTTTAGTGATAAACAAAAAACATTTTAGCCAATTATGTTAAATAATATAGATATAAGTATGCTACCGTTCATAATTTTATGCAAAAGTCAAATTTAATGTAATCAAAAAGAACAACTAACTCAAGATGGATTGTATGTTAAACATAATGGCTAAAGAATATTCTAGAAGAATCTAGAGTGGAAATTTATTTGTGAAACATTGTTAGATAATATTTCAGAACTTTAACTGTGATTTAGAATTCTGTTTCTTGGGTCTTCAACTTTAAAGATAAAATAACAATGTTTTAAAAGACTACAAGATACCTTGAACCATTTTATTAGATCATGAGATAAATAACATAATGCCTGGAGAGGCAAGTTGTATATTTCCATAGCTTCAGGGAAGAGTAGTGAGGTCAAGGAGAAGAATTTCAGCAGTGTGAGCTGGCAAGCATCCACATGGCCTTCAGAGAAATGAAAATGTCCATAGTATCAGAGCAAGTATTCTAAGTTTTTTATTTTGGTTGATGCCAAAAAAGGTAGGAGATAGAAAGTGAATAAGAAAAGATATATAATTTCAGTTAAAAATGTGAAAAGTATGCAGGCTTATCAGTGAAGATGTGTAAACAACTCTGCCATGGGAGTGGCTCCTGACTTATGTAAGTACATCATCTTAATAAGTTGATAATTCTCCTAAGCATCTCCTGAGAAGGTTTCCTAGTGTGTTAAAGGTAGGTGAAGTCCAAGCCCAGTTGGATTACTTCTCTTTCCTTGTTTTTTTGTTTTGTTGTTTGTTTGTTTGTTTGTTTTTACTTTGTGTTTTTCTAATTCTATAGTAACCTTGGTCAGATAATGTGACAAAATCATTTGAAATTGTCAATCTTTAGAGCAAGAAATTTAGTTAACATTCTGAAGTCAAATATTTTGCTGAGCTGATATTCAACTTTTTTTATCAATATACAAGGGGATCACTTCACAAGATTCAAGCAAAGTCTTTTGAAACATTCTAAACATGTTTAATTCTTTTTTTCACAACTTTTTTATTTGAATTAGAAACAGAATTGTTTTACATGACAATCCCAGTTACCTTCTCAAACTGATCCTCCCCTAACACCACCCCCAACTAAAACCTTATAGGTCACTTATCTTTCTTCTTCCTCCTGGATGGTGAGGCCTTCCATAGGGTGTCATCAGAGTCTTTCGTATCCTTGGGAATAGGGCCTAGGCCTACCCACTGTGTCTTGGCTCAGGGAGTATTCCTCAATGTGAAAAGGGCTCCAAAGTCCACACCTATGCTATGGATAAATACTGGGCTTCTACCGAAGGTCCCATTGATTTCTGAGATTTCCTCACAGAAAGCCATGTTCCTGGGGTCTGGATCAGTTCCATGCTGGTATTCCAGCTATCAGTCTGGGGAGCAAGAGTTCCCCGATGTTCAGGTCAGCTGTTCCTGTGGGTTTCTACAGGCTGGTCTGGGCCCCTTTGCTCTTCACTTGTACTTCCCGTGACTGGAAAACTTTTTTATGTGTCTTTCAGCCATTTTAGATTCCTTATTGACAATTGTTTATTTAGTTCTGTACTACACTTTTAATTGGGTTGTTTGGTGTTTGGGGGACTAGTTTCTTGAGTTCTTTGTAAATTTTGGAGATCAGCCCTCTGTCAGATGTGGGGTTGGTGAATAACTTTTCCCAGTCTGTTGGCTGCTGTTTTGTCTTGCTGACTGTCTCCTTTGCTTTATATAAGCTTCTCAGTTTCAGGAGGTCCCATTTATGAATTGTTGACCTCAGTGTCTGTGCTACTGGTGTAATATTCAGGAAGCAGTCTCCTGTACCAATTACTTCAAGAGTATTTCCCACTTTGTCTTCTAATAGTTTCAGTGTAGCTGGATTTATGTTGAGATTTTTGATCCATTTTGACTGAAGTTTCATGCAAGACGGTAGGCTTGGGTCTAACTGCAGTCTTGTACATGTATGCAACCAGTTATGCCAACACCATTTGTTGAAGATATTCTCTTTGTTCCATTGTATAAATTTGGATTTTTTGTCAAAAATAAGGTGTTCATAGGTGTGTGGGTTAATATCAGGGTTTTCAATTCTATTCCATTGGTCTACCTGTCTATTTTTGTTCCAATACAAAGCTGTTTTCAGAACTATAGCTCTGTAAAAGAGCTTGAAGTCAGGGATGGTGATGCCTCCAGAAGTCCCTTTATTGTACAGGGATTTTTTGGCTATCCTGGGTCTTCTGTTTCTCAATATATATTTGAGAATTGTTCTTTCAAGTTCTGTGAGGAATTGTGTTGCGATTTTGATGTGGATTGCAATGAATCTGTAGATTGCTTTTGGCAAGATTGCCATTTTTACTATGTTGATCCTACCTATCCAAGAGCATGGGAGATCTTCCCATTTTCTGATATCTTCTTTAATTTCTTTCTTTAGAGACTCAAAATTCTTATGGTAGAGGTCCTCCACATTTTTGGTTAGTGTTACCCCAAGGTTTTTTATGTTGTTTGTGGCAATTGTAAAGGGTGATGTTTCTCTGATTTCTTTCTCCACCAATGTGTCATCGTTATATAGTAGGGATACAGATTTTTTTTTAGTTAATCTTGTATCCTGCCACTTTGCTGTAGGTGATTATGAGCTGTAGGAGTTCCCTTGTAGAGTTTTTCGGGTCACTAACTTAGACTATCATATGGTCTGCACATAGTGAGTGTTTGACTTCTTCCTTTCCAATTTGTATTTCCTTGATCTACTTTGTTGCCTTATTGCTCTATCTAGGACTTGAAGGACAATATTGCAGAGGTATGGAGAGAGTGAACAGCCTTGTCTTTTCCCCGATTTAGAGGAATTGTATTGAGTTTCTCTCCATTTAATTTGATGTTGTCTGTTGGCTTGCTGTATATTTTTTTAATTATGTTGAGTTATGTTCCTGTTATCCCTGATTTCTCCAAGACCTGTATCATAAATGGGTGTTGAATTTTGTCAAAGGCATCTATTGAGATGAACATGTGTTGTTTTTTTCCTCAGTCTGTTTATATGGTGTCTTACATTGATGGATTTTCATATGTTGAACCAATCTTGCATCCCTGGGATGAAGCCTACTTGATCATGTTGGATGATTTCTCTGATATGATCTTGTATTCGATTTGCCAGGATTTTATTGAGAATTTTTGCATCAATGTTCATGAGGGATATTGGTCTGTATTTCTCTTTCTTAGTTGTGTGTTTGTGTGGCTTGGGTATCAAGGTTATTGTACCCTCATAAAAAGAGTTTGGCAATGTCCCTTATGCTTCCATTTTGTGGAACAATTTGAGGAGTATTGGTATTAGCACTTCTTTGAATTTCTGGTAGAATTCTGCAGTGAATCCATCTGTTCCCGGGCTTTTTTTGGTTGGGAGGCTTTTGATGATTGCTTCTATTTCCTTAGAGTTTATAGGTCTGTTTAAGTTGCTTATCTGTTCTTGATTCAATGTTGGTAAGTGATAATTCTCCAGAAAATTGTCCATTTCCTTTAAATCTTCAAATTTCGTGGAGTACAGGTTTTCAAAGTATGACCTGAAGATTCTCTGGATTTCCTCAATGTCCATTGCTATGTCCCCCTTTTCATTTCTGATTTTGTTAATTTGCATGATCTCTCTCTGCCTTTTGATTAGTTTGAGTAAAGGTTTGTCTATCTTGTTGATTTTCTCTAAGAACCAACTCTTTGTTATATTGATTCTTTGAATTGTTTTCTTTGTTTCAATTTTATTGATTTCTGCCCTCAGTTTGATTATTTCCTGGCATCTGCTCCTCTGGGGTGAATTTGCTTCCATTTTTTCTATAGCTTTCAGCTGTGATATCAAATCTCTGGTTTGGCTATTCTCTATTTTCTTCATGTGAGCACTTACAGCCATGAGCTTTCCTCTTAGTACTGCTTTCAAAATGTCCCACAAGCTTGGGTATGTTGTGTCAACATTTTCATTGAATTCTAGGAAATCTTTAATTTCTTTCTTTATTTCTTCCTTTACCCAGGAATATTGTAATTTCGTTTTGTTCAATTTCCATGAGTTGGTAGGTTTTTTGCACTTTGATTTGTTTTTGATTTCTAACCTTAAAGCATGGTGGTCTGATAAGACACAGGAGATTATTCCAAATTTTTTGTACTTGTTGAGGTTTGCTATGTTGCCGAGAACATGATCAATTTTTTGAGAAGCTTCCATGTGATGCTGAAAAGAAGGTAAATTCTTCTGTGCTTGGATAGAAAGTTCTATAAATGTCTGTTAATCCCAATTGGGTCATAACTTCTGTTAGTTCCTTTGTCTCTTGTTAAGTTTCTGTCTGATGGTCCTGTCCAGTGGTGAGAGTGGGGTGTTGAAGTCTCCCACTATAACTGTGTGAGTCCTTATTTGTCATTTGAGTTTTAATAATGTTTCTTTTATGAATGAATGTTGGTGCCTTTTTATTTTGGGCATAGATGTTTAGAATTGAGACTTCTTCCTGATGGATTTTTCCTGTAATGAATATGAAATGACCTTCTTTATCTCTTTTGATTGATTTTACTTTGAAGTCTATCTTGTTAGATACTAGCATAGCTACCCCAGCTCGTTTCTTGAGCACAATTTATTGGAGTATCTTATCCAAACCCTTTACACTGAGGTAATGTCTGCCTTTGAATTCAAGTTGTGTTTCTTGTATGCAACAGAAGGATGGATTCTGTCTTCGTATGCAATCTGTTAGCCTGTGTTTTTTTATAGGAAAGTTAAGACCATTAATATTGAGGGAAATTAAGGTCCAATGAGTGTTTATTCTTGTTTGTTTTGGGTTTGTTGTTGGTTCTGGTATTGTATATGGATTTACCCTGCCTTTTTTTGGGGGGGGGTTAGAGTAGGATTATCTATTGCCTATGTTTATGCGAGTGTAGTTAATTTCCTTAGGTTGGAGTTTTCCTTCCAGTACTTTCTGTAGGGCTGGATTAGTGGTTACATATTGTTTAAACCTGGTTTTGTGGTGGAATATCTTGTTTTCTCCATTTATAGTGATTGAAAGCTTTGCTGGGTGAAGTAGTCTGGGCTGGCATTCATGTTCTCTCAGAGTTGGTAGAATATCTATCCAGGTCCTTCTACCTTTCAGAGTTTCCATGGAGAAGTCTGGTGTAATTCTGATAGGTTTGTCTTTATATGTTACTTGGCCATTTCCCCTTGCTACTCTTAATATTTTTTCTTTATTCTGTACATTTGGTGTTTTAATTATTATGTGATGAGGGGACTTTCTTTGTGGTCCATTCTATTTGGCATTCTGTAGGCTTCTTGTACTTTCATTTGCATGTCTTTCTTTAGGTGGGGAAAGGTTTCTTCTATGATTTTTTTAATATGTTTTCTGCACCTTTGAGTTGGGTTTCTTCACCTTCTTCTATACCTATTATCCTTAGGTTTGGTCTTTTCACGGTGTCCCAAATTTCCTGGATATTTTGTGTTATGGATATGTTAGACTTCAGATTTTCTTTGCTTGACGAGTTTATTTCCTCTAGTTTGTCTTCAGTGTCTGAGATTCTTTCATGTCTTGTATTCTTTTGGTTATGCTTGCATCTGTCGTTCCAGATTGCTTACTCAGCTTTTCCTCTTCCAGCATTCCCTCAGTTTGTGTTTCCTTTATTGTCTCTAATTCAGTTTTCAGGTGCTGAACTGTTTCCTTCAGCTGTTTAATTATATTTTCTTGGCTTTTTGGATTTCCTTGATTTCTTGCATCTTTTGGTTTGTATTTTCTTCCATTTCTCTGAATGATTTTCTGATTTCCTCTCTTAGGTTCTCTATCATCTGAATGAAGTTGTTTTTTGTTTGCTCTCTTCTGATTCTTCTGTTTTGGGATGTTCATGTCTTGCTGGTGTAGAGTCCCTAGACTCTGGTGGTATCATATTGGTTTTCCTATTGTTGGATGTGTTCTTATATTGTTATCTTCCCATCTCTTCATCTAGAGGGTATAGTTGCTGTCACTTCCTTTCCTGGTATATATGGGTCTGGTGTTCTCTTCAGGTGTGTGCAATTGACTTTGATGCTCTGATGGGTTTCAAGTTGGGTGCAGGCAGGTCTGAGGCACTGGCTCTCCAGGTGGGTGAAAGCAGCACTGGTGCAGAGATGTCAGCAGACTCTGGGTTGCTTGGTCCTCAGGGGATGAGTTGTCCTGTGGAAGATCCCAGGACAGGGTTTGTCAGGGAGTTCAGATGGAAGTTGGGCCAAAGTCAGGGGCTGAAGCAGCTCACCTCTGCACTCTCTGCACTCTGTGGGGGCCGGAATCAACATGTTTAATTCTTGATGTCATTATTATTTTTGGTACTGGGGAATCTATTCAAAGCTTTGATATGCTAGCCAAGCACTATGACACAGAAGCAAATATCCAGAGCAATAAGTTCCTTCTTATCAATGCCTTTCAGAATATTTTTCTGTTATTGAAAAATAAATTTTTTCTCATATATTATTTCCTGAATGGATTTTAACCTCCCTCTATATCCCTTGTTCCTCCCTTATACCCCTGCTATCTGGATTCACCCACTTTCCAACTTTCATTAGAAAAGAAACATGCTTCTAAGGGATAATAATGAAATAAGTATAAACAAACAAAATACAGCTATCACATAGACATTGGCTAAAAAACAACAGAAAAAGAAGACCAAGAAAAGGCACAAGGACACATAGAGGCACAGATACCCACTTATTGCCACACTCTAGAATCCCATAAAGACACAAAATTGGAAGTGATTTTATATATATATATATATATATATATATATATATATATATATATTATGAAGTAACTTTTAATGGTGAGGGTAGTCCTATACAATGTTTTTGGGAATTTCAAATTTTGTGTCTTCACTCACAGCCATAATTAATAATCATAATAATCACATATTGTTATTTTAACCAAAAAGGAAATAGCATTAAGTTGGTGGTACTTAAAGCCTGGTCACCTCCACATTTCCATATGGTATTTTAGTTCATGAAAGTTTCTGTTGTGAAGTTGTGGAAATTTACTCAAGTATTCTTAGAAAAACATAAGGGGTTCAAAGCTGATTATAAGAGAGGAGTCCATTCTGAATGTCCTCTTATCCTCCTAGTTTCCTAAAATAAGGTCAAAGTAAGCAGTAACTTCAAAAATATTATAATGTAAATACATATATATTTATGTATATAATGTAATAATATACTATATATGTATTTTAAAGTAGTCCTCTCATTCAAAAAAAAACACTGAGAAACAAGTATTTTAGCCACTATTGTGAATTATATTTATAAATACATACAACAAAGTAATTGAGTTCAAATATGTAATTCCAAATAATTAAATATGTGTTCAAACAAGCACATGTGGACATGTATCATAAGAAAGAGTTTTGAGTGGCTTATGGAGACATTAAATGCAAAGGTATCACTAATCATAAGGGAAATGCAATATAATCATTGGAATGTCTGAGCATAGAGATACGAAATATTATTGACTGTGTGAGCACCTGCAATCATCTCAGACATTCTCATTATAAGAATGTTAAAAAAACACTTTGAGATCCTTGTCTTAGTTACCTTTAATATTAAATATACTTTTAGTCTGTGAGTCAAGTAAACTGATCATAGAATTAAGAAAAGGGTGATGGGAAAGCAAGGTAAATATAGAGGTCGGTAAAATACTAATATGCATAGGTGAAAAAGCCCCAAGAAACCATAATATTAATTATTCATCAAAATACCCCAGAGTGCACATAATTAAGTATATGAATACACATATACAGTTTTAATGAAGTATTATCTGGGCTTTTATCTTAAGGGTAATCACCACGTTAAAAAAATGACAGAGATAAGAAGCACTCTTTTTAGTTATTGTTCAGGGCTATGTAATAGACTGCCAAGACATATAACCTATTGCTATCACCCTTTTAATTTCCCTGAGGTGGATGTTAAGTTCCTATTGCTGAAGACACTTCAGAAACAGGGTACATAGACACCTGAGTTGGATCTGACCTGAAAGTTCTCATTGTTCATTTCCTGGCTAAGGAAGATTTCAAAGAAAGACAACCATTAGTCCTATCATGATATATCTATAAAGAAGATTAGGACCAGCATGGCACAATAACTCCATGGATACAACAACTTTTGGCACTTATATTTTGTTGGTAATTAATAGGTCTACAATTGGACTTAAGGCTCTCTAAAGAAAAAGGAGGTCTTGCTTGGCATTGAAAAACTATACAAATATTCAACTGTTAGTTAAATCATTGTTATTGGAAGAGAATCTACCACCACTTTTGTTCTAAACCTGTATATTTCTAACAACAATCTATAAACATTTGTCACAGAGAAGTATAGTCTTTACCAACCATCAAGGAGACTTCCCTTCATAACAGATAGAGATCACTAGAGAAAACCACAACCAAACAATATGCAGAGGTATGGATTCTAGTGCCAAAGGATGTATCTATAAAGTACTCCTCAACATAGGGCTCATAGAAGGACACAGAAGAGGTGAAAATATGTTAAGAACAAAAACTACAGGAGTTTGTTATGAGATATGATCTCCTTGTCATAGCAGAAGCTATGCCCACAAATTTGCCAAATGACCACCCAAAAGTTATCTGGAAAGGGATGATAGAAAAGAATATGACAAAGTGGAGAGGGAAGAACCCTTAAGACCTTGTTGTTACACAAAGAACTACAGGTAATTGAGTAAAACTGGGTTCAGCAGAGGTGGTATGATTTTTTGAATAACAATGCCATTATGACCTTATATGTTTGAACATTTAGACACCCATTGATGTATTGTTTTTATAAATATTAAGAGGTGTGGCCTTCTGTGAGTGGGTGTGGATATATTGGAAGATGTATAGATTTTGTGAGTGCAAATACCCATAATGGTTCTAGTATTTTTCTCTCTACCTATGAATCAAGATGGGCATTTGACCAAGAGTAGTACAACTGGTTCTTGTTGTAGATCACAAATCAGCTTTTTGAGAAATTCCCACAATTATTTACTTTGTAGCTATAGCAGTTTGTGCTCACCATAGCAACGAGTACTTGTTCTCCTTTCCTCAAATTCTCACCAGTACCACCTAACATTTAAAGTTCTTGAGTTTCTATATTTTCTACTGGAGGGGAAAAGGAGTCTTCAGTTTCACCTAGTTATGAATCCCACAATCTACAGTAGTATGCCCTACCTGAAAAATATACTGGTGAAATAATGGCACAACTAGTATGGGAATAAAAATTCCAAATACATATGGTATTCCAACTTGGCACAATTACACCCACTTTGAAAAGAATTCTAAACACACAAAAACAGAGTCAAAGGCAGCTTCTTGGTAAGCTTTTTTTTTTCTACAATAGGATCTTTTATATCCCAACTTTTTGGGATGTAAGACATTCTTCATGAAGTGAAACACACACCAAACCCCATTAATGTGGTCAATATATGGACAGTAGATAGATTCTGGGCCCTAGGGACTATCCTACTTCTATTGCTTTTCTAAAGGAAGATGGCAACACAACTCCTAAAAGAAACACTGTTAAATCCACAGTATTTTGGCTGTGAATGGCCCCCACAAGGTCATATGTCTGAATGCTTGGTGTCCATTCAAGGGGCTGCTTTTTAAGTAGGAATAGGAAAGGTAGTGTAGATGCCATTTTCCTGTTCCCACTGCCTGCTACCAAGCAATCTACACAGAGGATTAATAATGCTTATAAATGCTTGTGTGATAGCTCAGGCTTGTTTCTAGTCTACCTGTTACATTTAAATCAACACATATTTCTTTTCTGTGCTTTGCCACATGACTCATGGCATGTTACCTCATTTTCTGCTTAAGCAATTTAAACTGCTGATTTACTTAGATAATGACAAGCTTGCAGCTGGCTCTTCCCCTTTGGTTCCCTGAAAGATTAGTCTTATGATGGAGATACATTTACTGCCACCCCTGAAAGCCATGTTTACCACCCCAACTCTGAGAATTTTTTGAGTCTACACCATCAGAGTAGTGAGCCACTCACAGCATATAAACTCCATTTAAGTGTTTGGTAGCAGAGTCATGCAGGTTTTGCTTCTGGCACTGAGCCAAGAAGCCATCTCTTAAAGAAACTGCACCTCTTATTGCCACCAGCAAACAGTTCCTATTGCAGAAAAGACAGTTACCAACAAGCAGCCTTTGACTCTGTTTTTGTGTGTTGAGAATTCTTTTCAAAGAGGGTGTAATTGTGCCATGTTGGAATACAATATGTATTTGGAATTTTCCTGTCCCAACTACCTGCTGACTACCTGCCCCCAAGTAGTCAACCCAGATGCTTAATATTACTTATAAATGCTCAGGCGTATACCCAAAAGAAGCACATTCATAAAACAAGGACATCTGTTCAAGGATGTTCATCACAGCATTATTTGTAATAGAGCCTGGAAGCAACCTAGATGCCCCTTAACTGAAGAATGAATAGAGAAAATGTGGTACATTTACACAATGGAGTACTACTCAGCAGAAAAAAAACAAAAAAACAAAAACAAAACAAACAAACAAACAAAAAAAAAAAACAAAAGCAATGGAATCTTGAAATTTGTAGGCAAATGGATGGAACTAGAAGAACCCATTCTGAGTGAGGTAACCCAATCACAAAATGACAAACATGGTATGTGTATTTTAGACATAGAGTAAAGGATTACCAGCCTACAATCCACACTGCCAGAGATGCTAGTAAACAAAGAGGACCCTAAGAGAAACATGCATGGTCCCATGGAGAAGGGGAAAGGGACAAAATCTCCTAGCAAATTGAGAGCATGTGGGGAGGGGAGAGGGAACTAGGAGAATGAGAAGGGGAGAAGAGGAGGGTGGAGGAGGACATGATGGGGCAGGGATATTGAGTTGAGGGAAGAATAGAAGAGAAAAAGACAAGAGATACTGTAACAGAGGGAAATATTATAGGTTTAAAAAGAAATCAGGAACCGAAATGTCTGGAGAGCTAAAAAGATGACACCAACTAACAATCTAAGCAACAGAGGAGATGCTACCTTAAATGCCCTCCCCTGATAATGAAATTGATGACTGACTTATATTCCATCCTATAGCCTTCACCCAGCAGCTGGTGGAAGTGGAAGTAGACACCCACAGCTAATCAATGAACTGAACTGAATCCATTTGCAAAGAAGGAGGAGTAATGAGCAAAGTTCTCCAAACTAGGCTGGTGAAACCCAAAGAAACAGCTCACCTGAACAAGGGAGAGCTCTTGGTCCCCACACTGAGAGCTGGGAAACCAGCATGAAACTGATCCAGACCCCCTGAATGTGGGTGTCAGTGAGGAGACCTTGGAAATCTATGGGGCCCCTTGTAGTGGATCAGTACTTATCCCTAGGATAGGAATGGACTTTGAGAGCCATCCCACCTGGAGGGATACTTCCTGAGACTAGACACAATGGGGTGGGCCTAGGCCCTATCGCAAAGTATATGACAGTCTCTGAATACCCACTACGGAAGGCCTCACACTCCCTGGGGAGCAGAAAGGGTATGCAATAGGTAGGAAGTTAGTTGGGGGGCAGAGGAGAAGGGAAGGCAGAGGGTCCTGGGATTGACATGTAAAATAAACTTCTTTCAAATTAAAATAAAAAAAATTAAAAAAGAATAAATTTGGCATGTTCATTATTCACTGGATTGCCCTGTTGATTCTATGCTCTCTCTCCCTCTTCCCTCTCCCTTTCTCAATCACTCTCTCTCTCTTTTTCTCTGTCTCTCTCTTCTTTAGCATTTTTACCTGAGATTTCTCAGTCCACACTCCCCTCTCAGGTAGGAATCAGGCAGGTTGACCGTATACAACTGAAGCCCTACAATGATAGGTTACTACAGACTGGCAGGAATCTCAAAGAATGCCTACTACAAATGGCTAAAACACCTAACAAAATGAGAAGAGACTATACACACATTTCAAAAGAACTTTGAATATTCTTTATCTCAAACCCCCAGTTTAAAAGAACACTTCAACTAGTAGATTACATCAAAAGCTAGAAGTACCCATTTATTATCTCTAATAAATGAAATTCCCAATAAAGACTTGATTACTAAATAACTTTCCATAAAATAATTAAAGATCAATAAACAAGTCTTTTATGAAACTAGTACTACTCTCATATGATGACAACATGAGAAAGAAATTTGTCAGACTCTTATAGAAGGACATCTAGGCCCTAGAAATATCCTTCATCAGGTTGTTGGTTGTGTTCTAGCTGGAGAATAGAAATACAAGAGATGTTAAAGTCATTTAGTCAGACTCCAATTTCTTGCCACATTTATATCTTCTCCTGTTAGATGCCAGCATAAATGAAGACATCTACCTAATGTTTTGGTGTGACTAAAACTCTAAGACAGACATGTAGAGTAGACATGTATAATCTGATTACACCAGCTGGACTGACTCTGATAATCATCTAAGACTGCATCTCAGTTGAGATCCAAATTTGGGATCTGTTCCCCCTACAAAAAGAGCTATAAATGTTTCCTTGTTCTTAAGATCTCATCTATGAACAAGTAATAAACTTAGTGAAGAACAGCCCCCTGCTGTCCATGAAATTAAATTGTTTGAATTCATTAAATTGAAGATCTGGAAAAAGCCACTGGCCTAAAGTGACTTTGGTGTTCCTGGATTATATTGGACCATAGCCACATAAGTTATTCTTTTAAAGAATGGAATCTTCCTTTGGTCTCAAGGACTTTCAGTTTCCCTCCATATCAATACTAAAACAATCAAACAGTAAAGGATGAAATATATATACCAATCTTCCTAAGAAACATATATGCAAAAAGTATTAACAAAATAATACTTTTGTTAATGACAACATGAGAAAGAAATTTAAGGATAATTCAATAATTCAACAAAAGGACAACTGACAGTAATCAAAGTGGATGGTTCAATATATGTAAATCAATTAATGTTATATATTATGTAATAGATACAAATGCAGAGAACACAGTTGCATCTCAGGTGGTGGAGAAAAGAGATTTTGATTAAAATCTAAAAACATTTTAAATAAAAGTCCCAAATGAACCCAAAGTAGAAGGAATATATATCAGCATAAGATGTTTATAAGTCAAAATCATATTGTCCTAAAGATGAAGTTTTCAAATCATTTCCACGCAAATATGGAGAAAGATTCGAAGGTACCTGATGGGGGAAGTGTTTCTGTGTATGTGTTTGTCTTACTGGATGATAAATAAAGTACTGTTTGGCCAATGAGGCAGCAAGTTAGGCAGGACTAGCAGTAGAGGACAATTCTGGGAAATTTAGAGAAGTGGTGATTCAGGCAGGAAGTGACATAGCAAGGAGACTCATATTTAAGGAAGGAGAAGTAGGAAGTGGTCCCTTTTCCCCCCTTGGCCTCCTCCCAAGGTGCCATGTGATCCACCAACGAGAGAGGGCACCAGTGGAAAGCATCCTCTCTAAGTCTTATAAAATATATAGATTTATGATAATTAAGACTGAGCTAACAGATGAGAATCCTAGTCATTGGCCAAGCAACATTTGTACCAAATATAAGTCTGTGTATTATTTTGTCCATCAATGTGGCGGGCAGAACTTAGGCTGCTGGTGGAGCCCGCCCACGTGGCGGTAGGGCTTTGTCGGCTTTGGCAGAAAGATTTATTGTAACAGGTACCCATCCTTGTTCTACTCTTATTCCATACAGTGTCTGAAATTTTGGCTAGAACCATAACAAAACAAAACAAATAGAAGGCAAATGGTAGGGAAACAAATGGGAATGAAAGACATCTAATTAACCCTATTTGAAGATAACATGACTCTATACAGGAGACCCAATATCCTCCATGACAAAACTCATAAAGCTGATAAACACTTTCACTGAAGTTACATAAATGAATTCACAAAATCAGTAGTCTTTCAAAGATAAATATACTAAATGTGAAATCAGAGAAATAATCCCATTCATAATAACCAAAATTGATTGAATGAATAAAATACTTGAGACTAAACCTAACTGAAAGCCAAAAACAGAAATACAAAGCAATTAAAACTATTTCTAGGAATTCATCAAACTGATGAATAAATAATGGAAATATATACACACACAAAATGGGAATTTATTTAGCATCTGGGCCAAGGTCTTTCACTGCACCAAAAAAAATTCCATACTGTTTAGCAAGGGGTGCTGACATACTGTCCTAAATCTCTGGAGACACAGTGTGCTATTTGAATGTAAAGGCTCTCAGAGGCTCATGGGCTTTAATGCTTACTCCCCACTCACTGAAACTCTATGAGAACTATTAGGAAATGTGGCCTTCTTGGAGAAGGTGTGACACTTTTTTTAACATCAAAGCATATCCATGTAAAAATAAATAAAATACATAAAAACAAGCAATTTGGGGCTGGAGAGATTACTCAGTGGTTAAGAGCACTGACTGTTCTCCCAAATGACCTGGCTTCAATTCCCAGAACCACATGAAAGCTCACAACTATCAATAATTCCAGTTCAAGGGGACCTGACACTCATAGCAAAATACTAATGCACATAAAATAAAAATATAAAAGTTCAAACAAACAAAAATCTGCAAAGCCCATCTATGGCCAACTCTCTCTGTCTCCATCTCTATTGCTATCTCTCTGCAACTTGTAGATTAGCTGTGCACTCTCAGCTACAGTTCCAGTTCTATGCTTGCCTGCCTGTCATGTGATATCCACCATGATGGTCATGGATTGATCCTCTTAACTGTAAGCAAGTACCCTATTAAATACTATATCTGAGGAGTTGCTTTGGTTATGAGGTTTTATCATGGAAATAGGACAGAAAAACAATTAAAATATTTGAATAAGATTAGTCCTTACTAAACCTTTCTTTTCATGTCCTCTAATAATGGTAAGTGAGCTACCAGGAACAGCTACCTGTCTATGAGAGATTTTTTTCTTTGCATTGGTTGCATCATAATTTATTGGCATTGCATTATTTTTCTGCATGTTTTTCTTTATTAAATTTAGTATATTTTCATTTAAAAGTGGATAGCTTTAAAAACTACTTCATAAAGTAACTAGGCATTATTTGAACAGTCTGTCATTTTATATTTGAGTGGTCTTTAATTTATCATTTAACATAAAGATCTCTACAAACAAGAAAACATAATTGAATCCTAAAAATGTAAAGTTATTTGCAAAGTATGTCCATTAGTGATCAATTTCATTCTTTTCTTTCTTGATGTTATTATTCATTTTTCAGTTATAATACATAGTAACTGGTTTTGTAATGATATTTCCTATATTTTGTGCCACTTAATTTCCTCTACAATAGGGGAAAAATTTGCTCTTCTGATGCAATTCCTGATGCTCTAATGGTACTTTTGGTATCATAAGTAAAATTTGTAGACTTCTTAGTGAAATTAATGAAGACTTTAGGAGAGACATGCTGCCCACTGTAAAGTAAACTTCTTTGAAAGTCTTTTGAAATCTCTTGTGGATTTTTAGTGAATTAGAAATAAATCACATGGGTTTAACAAGGTAATTACCAGAGTTTCAATGTAAATGTACATTCTTTTACCAAAGAATGTATCTGCATTGATATGGGAAGCCATGTATATAATCCCAGCAACTGGGAAGTAAAGTCAGGTGTATAAAGAGTTTCATTCAGTACTTATCCCTAGCATATGTGTGGACTTTGGGAGCCCATTCCACATAGAGGGATACTCCCTGAGCCAAGACACAAGGGCATGGGCCTAAGCCCTATCCCAAATTATATGATAGACTTTGATGACATCCTATGGATGGCCTCACCATCCAGGGGGAGCTGAAAGGATATGTGATAGGTAGGGTTTTTGTTGGGGTAGGGGTGTTAGGAGAGGTCGGGAGGGAGGAGGGAATTGGGATTGTCACATTAAAGAATCTTGTTTCTAATTCAAATAAAAACAAATCTCAAAAAAATTAAAAGAGTTTCATTCTCAGTCTCATAATAGAAGGCCAGCTGGGGGAATAGGAGATCCTGTCTCAAAATGGACAATCAAAAAATTGGTGTGTGAAACTTCAACTTTAGAAAATATACATCACAATTTCTTCCCATTTTATATATCTCATAATTATACCCTCCTCTGTGTTGATAAAAATTTATATGAAATGTCTCTTATATCAGTAACTAAATATGTACAAAGGACTTAAGTCAATTTTGACTAGTTTGAATAGCATTTGCTTTTATATATTTTTCTATTCTCCCACAAAAGCTATTTATTTACTAGGTATGCATGAATGATCTCTTCTCATTTGATTTGTTCATTTTAATTATGTATAAATAATTTATCATCCTGGATTTTATATTAACAGCCAGACCTCATTTTATTTGTATGTGGTTTTCCTATAAGCCAAAGCTCAAACTTTTCACTTAACAATAAACTTCATTCTCTTCAATATACATTACAGTCCATTAGTTTTCAGCTAATATAAGAACATTCTAAACATTTCATGAGGACAATTATGCAGTGCCTTTCATAGAGATGTATCTTGATTACGTAACAGCCTGTGACATGCCCCCCCCACAGTCTTTATAGACTGTGGCATGGAGATACATAGATACCTTATTCTGATTTGGGGAATTTCCTCCAGTTCCTCTTCTCTTTTCTTTGTCTGTAGTCATAGCTTCTTATAGGACTTTAACTTTCTCGCCAAGTATCCTTCCCTCAGGAGGAGTGCATTTTTGCTATAGAATGTCACTTTGCTGAGGGGTACTTCAACAATATCCTTCTATTGTTTTCAATTTTAAATACATTGGACAGACACCCATATGCCTAATAATATGTGATTATTGCTGATGTCATTTTTGAAAACCAGCAACAAAAGTTAAATATAATATTTACTAAGCCATCTTTGTTCCCTTATTTTGACAAAATCCATCACATCCCTCATATTCTGTATACTATTTCCCTGTTTTCATTCACCTTGTTGTTTATATATTCATTCCACCATAGCAGAACCCAGTGGAAAATATTAATCTAATTTTTCACTGTACATGCTTGCACATTATCCAGACTACATTACCTCCTTCCATGTCTGATTTCTCTGACCATGTCACCTTGTGGATGGTTATGTATCATCTACATCTTCTGCAAAAGCTTTCTGGGTCATATTTTTTATAATTACTACACTTGGTGAACTCTGGTACTCTTTCCTGGGAGAACTGCCTTTAGGATCTACTCTGAAGTCAAACATCACATGGGTTCTTTACTCACTGAAGCATGTGTATATAGGTTCATCTCATTTAGTTTTAGAGATGTTTAGAACCCCCCCCTCTTTTTTTGTTTTTTTGAGACAGGGTTTCTCTGTGTAGCTTTGGAGCCTATCCTGGCACTTGCTCTGGAGACCAGACTGGCCTAAAACACACAGAGATCTGCCTGCCTCTGCCGCCCAAATGCTGGGAATAAAGGCATGCATCACCAATGCCCAGCTTAGACCCCCTTTATATTTAGTGAAAATATGTGGCACTGTTCAACTTATAGAACTAATCAGAGAAAAATAAAATCTTTTCTCTTAGCCAGTTGTTAATCATGTTTGAGGTAGCCTCCTATGATATTACCCTTGAACAAATTATATATATATACCCTTGATACCTCCTCCATTGCTTTACACACACAGTATGTTCAATCTTCTATGTGGCTTAGAGTGCTGTGGAATAACCTTTTTCTTCACTGTGAAAATGTGTTGCTTCTATGGCTAATAAAGCGATTACTGGCTTATAGCGGGGCAGGAAATGATTGGGCAGGAGAGCTAGAATAGTAGGATTCTAGGAAGAAGAAAGGCAGTCAGTCACCAGAATCATGAGTGAGACACAGATAACGCAGTAAATAAAGATGCTGAACTGAGATATGGAACCAAGCTATGTGGTATAGCATAGATAAAATGTGAGTTAACTTAAGTTGTAAGAGCTATTTAAGAACAAGCCTAAGGTATCATCTGACCAGTGATAATTAATATTAAATAGCTGTGGGTTTATTTGGGAGTCTGCTGGAGGGACAGAACTGACCAACACCCGAACAAAAAATTCTGCCTACTCGTGCTACCCAACTTTTGACACTGTATATACACATAAACCCCGAGAAAGTTTAAGAAAAGATTTAAAACACAATAAATGGAGCCAAATATGGTATCCTAGTCTCACAATCTCTTTCCAGCCACAAAAGAGAGAAGCATCTCTCGGCAGCTATCTGAAGGATGCAGAGAGCTGACAACTGCCATGCACTAGGGCCTTGCACGAAGCAAAGCCATGCCTGCAGCTGGCATAACAATTTAAGCTTCATCACATACAATCAAAAAATACGGTTGCCTGTGAGTTCAAGGCCAGCCTGGTCTCCAGAGCGAGTGCCAGGATAGGCTCCAAAGCTACACAGAGAAAACCTGTCTCAAAAAAACAAAACAAAAAAAAATCAAGAAAAAAATATGGTTGCTCAAAGCTTTTGTTCACTGCGAAGATGTGTTGCTCTCATTGTTAATAAAGAGCTGATTAGCCTATAGGTCGGCAGGAAGAGTTTGGTTGAGTTTTGGTTAGGAGGATGCTAAGGATAAGGGCAGAGTCATGAGAGTTCAGACAGAGACACATATGAAGCAAGAAAATAACATGCCATACTGTGATAAGGTACTGAGCCCCACAGTAGAACATAGATAAAATATAGGTTAATATAAGATGTAATAATAGTTAGTAACAATCCTCAGCTATTGACCTAGTATTTATAATTAAGTCTCTGTGTATTTATTTGGGAGCCAGCTGGCAGGAAAGAATTGATTGGAGGTCTCAATGAAAAACTACACCAAAATTAGAGTCTCTAACAAATATAAGTTTTGGTGACTGATTCTCTTGCTCTAGCATGCTTTGAATAAATAGTATTTAGGTGATCTCATTTGGATAGTCTGCATGTATTTCCAGGATATGAAAATATCTGTTAGCGACATTCTCCCAAAGCAGTAGAAATAACTTAGTATTTTAAAAAAAAGCAATTTTATCAGTGTTTCTCTCAACTGTACTATCTTTTTTTGAGCTGTTCTATAAGTTTCCAACAGGCAGGGTGAACTATACACATTTTCCCCTTTTTATTAGAAAGAAAATTATTTTACATGTCAAACTATACACATTTATCAAGAAGTGAAGGCTGAGACCCCCAATATCAAGGTACCAGAGTTTCAGACATCTGGGGTGAATGACCCTACTAGGTAGTTAATGCTTCCTTTCTACCTACATCCATCTGAAATCTGGGTGGTGAACAGAACTCACTTGCAAGTCTTAACTCTATGTCCTAATTGTATCTCAATATTCACAGGATTCAGTAACATTGGACTATAATCCAGCATTCAATGTATACATTTTGAGGGTTTTTATTCAAATCAACATATAGAGACTTTGAATCACTGAATCTCTTGGTGTTTATCTGTTATCAATGAAGTGTTAGACCACTGCTTTCCATTCATTCACAAACTGTGGAAAGCAGCTGTTGTGCTATAGATGCAGCCATAGTTGGAGGGCATGAGTATTTTTATAGGAGAATTATTAATCCTGATATAGCCCTTCAGGAAGAGGAAAATGAGAACAGCTGTTCCCATCTCTACCAGGAAGTTTGATAACATCATCTCATTATCAGCCCTTGTCTTTAAAGGGTTCCAGGATTTTCCAGGTGCCAAGGCTAGAAATGCACACTTTTTCTTGAAACAGTTCGATTCTGAAATCACAGAACCACTTCAGGCTTTATAAAGCTGCAATCAATACCCTTTTCAATCTGCACTTTCAGTGAACACAATTTAGCAATGGTACACAAGTCAAGCATTTTCTGATCTGAAAACAATGGGGCCATGAGGCCATAATGCTGTATCTATGTCTCTGCTGATATCCTGAAAGAGCAATTTAATTTTGCAGCCAGCCATGTGTAATATGTGTGTGACACATTAACAAATGAATGGCTAGTCCATCTTTTGGACTTCCTGTCAGGATTTGGGTCTCCTGATGCCTTTGGGAAAGTCAGAGTGAGTTTCAACACATCCAGAACTGCATCTGAGAGAATTAAGGCACATAAATGTGGACTGATGAGAACAACATGGTGAGGCAAGAAAATTAATGATCTCATGGAAAATGATACACAGCAGAGAAACAAATAAGGGGAAAATTGACATTTTACTGAGTTCCTCAGAACTATGTTGAATATAATATAGAGTATTTGAATTATTGTTTATTGAACCTGTTAAACATCTGCCACAATTTAAAAATAAAGAAACAGAGTACAGACTGTAATTTGATTTCTACTGTATATGTTCTGTGTATCATGGTTTTGCCATAGGAATATTAGATCTGATACAATCAACGTGAGCCTTTCCTAAAAGCATTCTCTTGTAGGGGAGCATACAGATACCATGTCAGTTGTGGAACAGTAAAACACTTTAAACGGGATCCCAAGCACAAGTCAACTCTTTATACTGTGTCTAGGCCACCAGAGCTTTCTGAATATGGAAATTTGAAGAATAGAATAATTCATCAAGCCTTGCTAAGGTCGATGAAAAAAAATCAAGATTAGTATACACACTACAACAGAATATACCTGATCTCAGATGGCAAAGACAATTTATTTTTTATGGTCCCAATAGCATGGCCATGTGTTAGAACTAGAGTGATGTAGTTTTAGAGTATGTTCTATAATGTGTGTAGTAAGCTTAGTTTAGTATTAACAGGTATATTTTATTATTTGTAGCACATTTACTATCAGGTTTAGATATTTTAGGTATATTTTATTAAATGTAATTAGTAAAGGCAGCAAAAACTTGCTTGGCTGATTATCTGCAAGCCCTGCTCTTTACAAGTGGGTGGACCCAAAAGATCTTACAAACTTACATGTTGGAGAATTTATTTTTATTTGTATATGTTACAAAAAAAACAGGGTATGTATCCAATTAATATAATTCTACCATTGTGTTATAGTCTTCCAAGAATTTTGGCTGCTTAAAATGTTTATAACATATAACAGACTCAAAATGGTTTGGCTTATGACATTTACAAAAAAAAAAGCACAAAATACTTGATTATAAACCTCATTAGAAATTAAAGCTGAAATTATTAAACATGAGGAAGCTACTTGAGAAATTTTATTTAAAAAAGTGTGAGTACATTGCTATTCCATTTTATATGTGCACATTTGTGAAAAATGTGGAAATGATACAGATTTGCAATTTGATGACTATATAAAATAATCATGTGTTGGTCATTACTCTTGGAGAGACTCATGGGAAAGAATATTAAAATAACTTCAAAGGAATTTTGTCCTGTAAGCATAAAAACAAACTGTTAATTGTGGTGTGCCAGAGTGTCTGAGAGAACTTTTAAACTGGTATGCATAAGAGTTGTAGGCTTGGTCCAGTTTACAGATTAATTAATTAAGATAGAGCCACAAGCCAATGATTAAAAGCATTTAAGTAAACTTAACAAATGGTCTAAGAATTGTTGAGATTGCAGACTTCCAGGTGCCCTCCTGATGTTCTGGGTAGGATGCAGATGCTGACTTATTAACCTGCTTGTTGAATAAGTACTTGCTTTGTGATGTCACTTTGAAAAATAGTAACCCAAGCAAAGTAGAGCCATAGTACTTAGAATAAAGCTTTGATCTAGGAAAATATGTAATGTCTATAGTTGAATAAAATGAGACTTTAGCCAAAAAATAGCACAACCCATGGTGAGTTTTGTAGAGGATCCTGGTTTGGTCCCATTACCCACATTCTGGTTCATAGACATCTGCAATTCTATTAAATTCCAAGGAATTTAATACCATCTTCTAACCTGAAGGTATCAGGCAAGTGTATAATGTACACATTTTAATTCAGGAAAAAACTCATACACAGAAAATAAAATTAAAAATATTTCCTTTATTTACCCTTCTAACCTATGAGGAGAGTCCATGACCAAAGCAAATTAAAACATTTACTTGGGAGCTTCTTTACATTTTCATCTGGCAGGGGACATGGTGACAAGAAGGCATGGATCTGGAGCAGTATCAGAGAGCTCACATCTGATCCAAAGTTTCAGGAAGAGAGAATACTATGTAGCAATCTCATGGGCTTTTGAAACCTTAGCATACCCACCCCCCCAACCCCCAGGGACACACATCTTCCAACAAGGCCAAGACTCCTAATCCTTTCCACACAGTTCCACCAACTATGGACCAAGCATTCTAACACATGAACCTATGAGAGGAAACATAATTATTTAAACCCATTAAATCTTTAAAAGTTGTAAAATAAAATAAAAATTGACAGCAAGCTGCTTTGGCTGAGCAAAGACTCTACGTTAATTAAATATTGTAGAATATTTGAGATAATATTGGAAATTTTTGTCACAGTTTTAAGCATGAAAATTTAAGTTAAAATCTCAGTAATGCATACCTGGACTAATTTCATCACAGAATGTACTGTGCATGTCTCATGATGCTTCTCACTTGTGCACTTATTTGTGGATTCTGAATCACTAGCACATTAGGCATGTTGATCTTCACTTATAGGATGGAAAACAATGTCATTTTATCAGGTGTCACACTTCCAAGTGGTAAAGGGCCCAGGGTGCCTCTTTTCCTTTGTCTGTCTTTATACTGTCCCAGGCCACTTGGCATCTGTCTTCTAACATTTCTTCAAGTCCAACTGTCTCTATATTTTTCCCTTCCCCTCTTCCTTCTCTCTTTTATTCTCCATCCTTTGCCCACAGGAAGAAATACGGTTAAGCAGGTTCCCTGTCAGAAACCTATCATTAGAATGCAGCCAAAGAGCACAAGAAACGCTGCCAAATTCAGCACTGGGTACTAAACCAGGTTTTGGTAGATTCCTTAATCTACCTAATTGCCCCCCTGTGGAGATGTGTCCTTAACTAGTCAACAGTACAAAGCCATTGGGATGAACCACTCTAGGTTAGAACTCATGCAAGATGGAGCAATGCATGTGAGCACAGATAATATTTTTAATCCACAGACATGGAAGAGACCATGTACAGAATCCGGTTGTTTATTTTCCAGGTTTACTAAGGTTTTGTTGCTCTATGTTTTGGATACATTCTGAGTCCTCCAGCTAAAGTGTAACTCACTGGGGTTTAGCTACAACAATCACTCATTGTACTTTAAGATATTTGGAGTCTTTCCTCTCACTAACTGAAAAGGCAATGTGGCCTTCAGTTACCCAAATAAATTAACTTTCCCAACAACATGATATTGTTTCATGCTTTTGTGTACGCAAAAAAAAAAAAAAAAAATCTTAAGTGGTTTCAGACCATTTAGAGAAAATGTGGGAGAGAGATCCTCCACCCCCACCCTATGGCTGAGACATCAAAACTTCCTAGTTCACAAGACTAAGCAACATAAGGAGCCCATCCGGCCTTTTTTGGTGGGAGGGGTCAAAAAGCCAAGAGCGCCACTCTTCATCACCTCCCAACTTCAAATGCCTGATTAAAGATCAGCCCCCAGGAAACGCAGAAGGAGAAACAGAATGGGATAATTTGACGCAGGCAATGCAGCAGATTAAAAAAAAAAAAAAATCTGAATGTGGTGGATGTTTCGGTGCCTTAATTGCTTTGTTTCCAAACCAGAGTTCTATTGCTTTGGGCTGTGGAATGATAAAGCTTGTCCTTGAGCGTGCAGAACAGCTCTTGATAAAATTCAGGTTGTAGGTTCTAAAACTCAATTCAAAATCGCATTTACTTGCTTATGATTTTCTGAGCCTTGAAAGTGGTTTTTGACCGGGGGACTCAGAGAAAAATGACAGAACATTTCTCTGGAAAATTGCCAACAGAACTGTTCCAATGGGTGTGGGAAATGGCCTCTCCTAGGAGAGTCACCACATCTGAGGACACTAGGTGGGGCACCCCTTCGAAAGGCTCTTCCCCTTGTGCATCCTCTTTAGTTCTTGCCTAATTATCCCTGACAGGGATGGTGCGGAGCAGGCGAGCTATGCTGCCTCATTTTGCTCTGGAAAATTCTATCTGGCGTTTAGAGCCAAGAACTCAGGCAGAGGTCACCGTAGGTCACTGGGAAAAAGGTCTTAGGAGCTGCACAAACTCAGCCAGCTCTAATGTCAAAGGAAGCAAAATTTCTTGGGAGAAGGATCACATTTGTATTTTAAAGTTATAGAAACTGAGGCTGAACAAGTTTTCAAAATAGGATTTTTTTTTTCTTTTTTAATACTTAAAGTTCAGGGCATATGATTTACTTAGTCATTGCTTATATCCCAGGAGTGTTAAAAAGCTACACGGAGGTGTGGGCTTTCCCTTTCCCACAATGTAAACAGGACAATCAAGTTATATGCAAGAAAGACGTCTTCTTGTTTGTTTCATTGTTCCCATTTCTTTTCAATTTAATGAGAAATTCAGAAGATACTTTTCCTTGTCATTTAATTTTTTTCACAGCCTAATGAGATGTTGGAGGTTCTAATAGATTCTAAGAGAAAGAGAAAAAAATACTATGTTCATTTATACTAAATAATAATAATAGAGAACAAAGAAATGTAGATTTCTTTTGAGTTTAGATAAATTTAGAGTAGAATAAAAGATAGAAATATATTTTTCTCCTTTTGAATCTTTAAAATTAATCTCCTTTAAAGTACAAGCTCATTTCATATTGAATACCCCAGGAAATAAGATAAACACACTGCACACAAGTGTTAGAGTGGGTAAGAATTTCTTGTGAGTGAAAAGATTCATCATCAGCGATGATGATGATGACTATGATAGTTAATGTTATTATTATCAAAGGCTCACATTGTAAAAACGCAACATTTTCATGGAGACTTATTTAATTCTTAACAACAATGACAAATTTTTGTTATTCCCTTTATTTTATAGGTGAGAAAACTGTGTCCAAATAGACTGAAAAGCAGTGTTAAATGAGGTAATTTCAAAATTGCAAGTGGATAAACACATCAGCATTTTGCCATCATCTCCTGTTTGCTCCTTGTCTTTTTCTAGTGTGCTGATTATTTTTCTATGCCCCATTTTTGTTTTCTTTCCTTTTTCATCAAACACATCACCATTTTCCAGGTTTTAACTTATTTTAGGACTCCATGCCTAGATGTACAAATGGTTCAATAAATTTTTGTTTATTAATCAAATGTATTTTATTTGCTTATGTAGCAATAAGCTATTATATTGTCAACTGTTGATCTTAATATTGGCCAGGTAAATAAGACAAATGAACAAGTAAATAATATAACAAGACTTCACTCATGTGAATGGTAAGCCTAATTTTATTTCATAATATCTGTACTTATTGGAATCCATAGGATAATGTGTATTATATAACACATGACTTTCAGTGGTTTTCCAGTACTGAAGAAGGCCAAGAGTGCAGCTCATTACTTGTCATTCTATCACGCTGGAATGTCAATTCCTAGAACGTCCAAGAGGAGAACCAAGTATCAGTGAGACAAACAATCTGTAGCACACCTTTCAACTTTAGTTAGAAAATGACTTTTACTAAAATATTCTTTTAAAATTCTCTTTCCATGGTTTAACTTCTCATTTTCTTTTTATTCACTACTAAGAACTACTGTTATGTAACTCACATGATATACAAGGTTTGAGGTTTCGAGAATATCATTAACAAATATGTCAAATAGAGAAATGAAGAGTGATTATTTTGTTTTGCTTTTATTCTTCTAGAATTCATGTAACAGGTGTTTGTCAATAATTTAAATGCATCCAACTGAAAAGGTGCATTTTCCTGATGAATATAGGAATCATCAATGATAACAGTGGACTAATGTGTTTAGTGTTTGGTAACAACACATCTACATTTATCTACCTTAAAAGACATAGAATTTGCCAACAAGTTTTTAGTATAAGAAACTATGTTTGGCCACTATAAGTGAAGTTGTATTATTCTTGTCCCTTGTGTATTGAGCATTTGGAAGAGGAAAGAGATGATTGTTTAAATGACTTCTTTCACAAACATAACTTATAATGGCATTTATTTATCAGACTTAATTATAGGTATTTCTATAATAAAGTTTATAGGTAGATGAGCCAGTATTTTGGGGAGAATCCGTCTCCAAATTTTTATTGTTTAAAGATTTTTGCAACCCAGTTCCATTCACTAAGCACTTCCCTGTGCCAGGCCCCTCTGAGTTCATGATGTTCCTGGTTTTTCTTCATATCTATTGTTCTTGCTTTATGTCCTGAAAAACAAACAATAGATTTCAATATTCATTTTCTTACAGGAAAACCGTGTACCTGATTGCTCATTTAACTGTTTTTATATCCCTGCTATAAGCCATAAAATTGGTAGAAATAGAAGTATATGAATAGGATAAAGCAGCTTCTCTCATTCCCTAAATCCTATTCTAGGTTTCTCAAACATACCTAATATGTATACTTGCATATAAATGTTTTTAGAATAAATTTCAATGAGTTGAACTGATAGGTCATAAGTATACATGACTTAGTGTCTTAGGGTTTCTATTGCTGTCACAAAACACCATGACCAAAACAACTTGAGCAAGACAGTGTTTTTTGGCATACACTATTACATTAATATTCATCATTGAAAGAAGTCAGGACAGGAACCTAAACAGGGCAGGATCCTTGAGGCAGAACTTGATGCAGAGTCCATGGAGGAGTGCTGCTTACTGACTTTCTTCCCCATGACTTGCTCAACCTGCCATCTTATAGAACCCAGGAGAACTAGATCAGGCGTGGCACCACCTACGATAGGATGGGCACTTCCCCATTGATCACTTGTTAAGAAAATGCCTTACATTTGGATCTCATGGAGGTATTTCCTCATTCTGAGGCTTGTTCCTCTCTGAATCTCTTACCTGTTTCAAGCTGAAACACAAAACCAGCCAGTGTACTTAGACTTCCCTATAATCCTCTAAAATTTTAAACTATATTGTTATTGTTTTCTGGATTCTTTATCAGCAACATCTCATTAGACATTTTAATATACTATTAATCAACTTTACAGATAAATAGAGGAATCATTATATAAATTTACCTTTCAAAATTGTGATTGAAATTTTTTTTTGGTTTTCTGAGGCAGGGTTCCTCTGTGCAGCACTGGAGCCTATCCTGGAATGAGCTCTTGTAGAGCAGGCTGAACTTGACCTCATGGAGATCTGCCTGCTTCTTCCTCCCAAGTGCTGGGATTACAGGTATGCACCACTACCACCTGGCCAAAATTAGGATTATTTTCATGTTTGTATGCTTACCTGCCCGTTTCCTCATGAAAACTTATTTGCATTATTTTAATTTGTATACTAGATTTTATTGCAGTGATAACCTATCAGTGACGTTTTCTCCAACTTTACCATTTTTGTTTTGACTTATATATGTCTTTCACATTTTGTGTATATTTTAGTAGAAAAGTTTCATTATTAAATTATAAATTTATTACAGTTCCATTAAGGTACAGTTTCTTTTGTTTCTAATTTTTGATGATTGGTAAATTTGTATATGACTACTATACTTCTACCAAACAAGGAGTGAAGGACCTGTGTCACATGGTAGAGAACTTTTATCTCTTGAAGAAGTCTTCACACTGATCTGCAGACTGGTTGCATCAGTTTCCAATCCCACCAACAATGAATGATGGTTGCCCTTTCCCTGTAGACTGCTCAGCTTTGGTTGTCATTTGTTCACAGGGTTTTGACTATTCTGACTATGGCAAGATTAAATCTCAAAATAGTTTTCATTTGCATTTTCATTATTGCTAAGGATACTGAAAATTTTAAAATACTTCTTAAAAAACGAAGTAAAAACATGTGGGTAAATGAATGGAAGTAGAAAATATTATATTGAATGCAATCACAGATAATAAGAAAGACAAACACCACATGTTCTGATCATCTGTGGCTCCTAGTTCCAATTCTTCATGTGTAAGCATATAACATGGAGTGATTTCGGCAGGTAATATTTATCACTAAAGACATGGGTTACTCAAGCCAAACCACAGTGCCAGGCAAAAGAAACTCACTTTTCAGATGTTAGTCAGGATAGTTAAGGAGACTCTCAAAACAATTTCCATTGTCATTGGTTGCTTTGCAGAGTTTGAAGGTCAGTCCTTATGTTTGAAGGCAGATTAATAGAGACTAGACTTAAAGCAGCTGAATTGGATCTGACCTAAATACTTCTTCCCAGAGTCCTGGAATATGTTATTCAAGCTACAAAGAGAGAAACACAACCCATGTTCCTACCCAGTTGTGACACCTTTGAACCATAATAAGATATCTACAAATGTACTATTGTGATACTCATGGTTTGGTAGCAATTTAGACCCACTCTATAATAGGGAATTCATACATGGTACTGTATACCTTACCAACTAGTTTGGGGTAGTGAGACATGGATTTTAGAGCATCCCTTACCACTGCTTTATTAAGTTTACATAATTGCCAACTGTACCCTAATACATATCTTATATCCACTAATAAGTATAGTTTGCAAACCTCACTGAAGACATTTCTTTTTTGCAAAACAGAGATATTTTCATAAAGTCTAACAGGTCAAATACAGATAACAACTGATCATGAGATTCCAGAACCCAGTGAATGTCTCTACAAGACAAACAACTGCAGGCAACTAAAAGATTCTAAGAACAAGAAAAATAATATTCATTCAGCAAGGAAGAGACCAATTGGTTATTCAATACCAAAGGATCATTACTGAAATCATGTACGTTCAAGTAACACTAAACAGAAAGAATAGATTATATTTGAGTGTGTGTATGATTGTGTGTGTGTGTGTGTGTGTGTGTGTGTGTGTGTGTGTGTGTGTGTGTGTGTGCCTGTGTGTGCCTGTGTGTGCCTGTGTGTGCCTGTGTGTGCCTGTGTGTGTTATAACAGAAATTTAAGAAAAGGATGTCAAGAAGTGAACATGATATAGTAAGTGTTAGGGTAAAAAAAGGAAATAGAGGTAAATGAAGTAATTATATTTAAATTTTAAAAATAACCAATGATGATATAAAAGGATATTTCACAGATTTTTTATTTCCTCTTTTAAGAACTGTTTACATCCATAGTCCAGTTGTTAACTATGTTGTGAGCTTTTGTTGTATGATTATTTGTTTATTTTTTAAATTCTTTACATATTCTTGTAGCAACTCTCAATCAGATACATACACAAGAATGTTTCTCTCACACTCTGTGGGCTTCCTCTTCAAGGAACTGATTATTTCTTTGCCTTGTACATGTTTCAGTTTTATGTAGTACTATTTCTTATATGTTGGCCTTAATTCTCAGGTAAAAAGCATCCTAGTCAGAAAATCCCATCTTCACTAAAGGTTGTATGGTACTAATTGTGTTTTCTTTTAGCACTGTTGTATTCCAGGTTTCATAATGATAATCCCAAGAGAAAAACACATGGTCCCCTAAAGAAGGGGAAAGGGACAAGAAATAAATCAGGAAGACTGAGACAGGGAAGGAAAGGAGGAGAGCAGGAAAGGCGATTCCTTGATAGAGGAAGCCAGTATAGGTTGAAAGAGGTTGCCACACTAGGGAAATATTTAGGGACCCACAGGGATAACCCCAACAAAGAATCTAGGCAGTAGTGGAAAGGCTGCCTTTGATGCCACTCTCCTGTAGAGATTGATACCTACCTTGTTTGACCATTCCTAGAGTCCTCATCCAGTAGCTGATTGAAGGAGAAACAGGCACCCACAGCTAAACATTGAGCCATACTCCTAGAATCTAGTCATAGAGAAGAAGGAGTGATGAGCAAAGGAGACAAGACTCTGCTGGAGAAACCCACAGAAATAGTTGACCTGACCTAGTGAGAGCACAGAGACCCTAGTGGTAAAGATGGGAAACCAGCATTGGACAGAACCAAGTCCCCTGAATGTGGGTGCAAGCTAGGAGCCCTGGGCAGTCTATGTGACCTCTAACAGTGGAGCCAGAGTTTGTCTCTGTAGAACAAATGGACTTTGGGAGCCCATTCCCTATGGAGGGATACTATTGCAGCCCAAATACATGAAAGAGGGCATTAGGCCCTCCTCCAAATCATGTGACAGACTTTGATGATTCCCTATGGAAGATCATTATACTTGGGGAATGGGTGGTGGGTGTGTTGGAAGGTCAGTGGGGAGCATGGAAGGATGGGAGGGCAAGGTGAGATTGTTTCTAAAATAAAAAACAACATGGAAAAAATAAAAAATAAATAAAAGAAAGATTAAGCTATGGAATATAAGCCAGTTAGTCCCATTCCTCCATGGTTCTTCTTCTGTTCCTACTGCTTCTAAGTTTTTGCACTTACTACATTTTCTGATTACTCTCATGAAGTATGTAACTTGTCAGGCAGCAGTTCATAACCTGTGGGTGTCCACCCTTTAGGATGAAACAACCCATTCAAAGGGTTTGAATATTAGATACACTGCAAATCAGATATTTACATTATAATTTATAACAATAGCCAAATTATAGTTTGGAGTAGCAACAAAAGTAATTTTATGATTGAAGGTCACCAAAGCATAAGGAACTGTATTAAAGGAACAGAATATTAGGAATGTTAAGAACCACTGCTGTAGGGTAAAATACAGACTTTCATCATCAACTTGTTTTTGTTCATACTATTTGTTCTGGTTAAAATCTGAATGGTCTCTTTTGGATTCTCTATTTAAATACTTAGTTCTTACTATGTGAAACTGTTCTGTAATGTTTAGGAGTTATCACCTTCTTTTAGGAAGTATGTGCATGTACAGTAGGATTTAAAGTTTCAAAAAGCTCACATCATTTCCAATTAGCTCTGCGTCTCTCTCTGTCTCTCTGTCTCTCTCTCTCCCTTCCTCCCTCCCTCCCTTCCTTCTTCCATCACCTCCTCTCTCTCTCTCTCTCTCTCTCTCTCTCTCTCTCTCTCTCTCTCTCTGTGTGTGTGTGTGTGTGTGTGTGTGTGTGTGTGTGTGTGTGTGGTGTATGTTTATCTCTGTCTCTCCTTAACTACAGTTTGTGGATCAGATGTAAATTCTTAGCTACTGCTCCAGTGCTATGTCTGCCTGCCATATTCCCTGTTTTATGATCATGGATTTACCCTTTGTAACTGTAAATTCCAATAAAAATTTATTCTAAATTTGCCTTTATTATGGTGTCTCTTGACAATAACTAAAACAGAAATTGGCACCTAGGAGGGGCATATTGCCATGACAAGCCTAACCATGCTATATTTTGGAAGAATGTGAAATTTTTTCAAAATTTATAATAAGAAGGTAGTTGAACACTGTAAATGGAAATTAATGTAACATTCGAAAAACACATTTGAAGGCAATAATTCTGAGAGAAATATGGATTATTGAGGCCCAGATCAAGAATATTCAGACAGGAAGAACTTTAGCAACTGGGCTAGAGAACATTCTTGTGATAATCTGTTGAAGAATGTGGGTGGCTGCCTTTTGTCCTTCTCCTAAGAATATGATAGAAGTTAAATTCAAGAGTGTTGGACTGAGTTTTTTTGGGGGGGCGGTGAAGAGAATTCAGAAAGGCTAATGTGGACTTTGTTCTATGGTTATTAGTTATCAATTTATGCATGTCTGCAATGCAAATGAGGAAGCAGGAAAAAGAAATAAAAAATGTATAGTTGAGGAGAAAAGAAACACTGAGAAATGTAATGTTGTTGGAACCTAGGTTTGTGCTAAAAGATATAAGGGAGCCAGTGGTACCTTCAGGTTTAGACTCCATCCAGTTAATTTTGCAATTTGTGAAAAAGAAAGTCTTAGAAAATGAACCGTTCATAAAGAGCAACAGTAAATCCAATTTAAGAAAGTATAATTCAAAGAGAGGGGCAGAGTTTTAGCCTAAGCAGTCAGCAGGAATTGGCAATGTTAGCACTGTGGTTCTAAATTTAGAGACAAAAAGGACACAGCAGTAATGGGATTATGGAATCATTCTCTGCAGTTAGCAAAGGTGGCCTTGTTCCTGTGGATCAGAAGTATAGCCATCAGCTACTGCTCCAGAGCCATACCTCCAGGCTTCATGCAATGATGATAACAGACTAACTCTCTGAAACTGGAAGCAAACCACAATTAATGCTTTGAGTTGGTTGTTCTTAGTGTGTCTTCACATTAATAGACATTAAGACTGTGCCATTTTGTTGTTTTTCTTTAGCTTTGTGTTCTTAGTCTTATTTTGCATTTCAGTGACTTAATCTTCATTTGTCTTCTTTCTATATCATCTTGGTTATCTTATTCTTTCTTTGGTCTAAATTATTCCTTTCAGTATTCTCTGTGAAAGAGATTTAGTGGATATGGACCTGCTTATATCATAGAAATCCTTTTCTTTCTCCTTTAATTATGGCAGATAATTTGGCTGGATACAATAAGCTAGGTCTTTCAGAACTCAGAAAACATTGCTTCAGGTTCTTTTCTCCTTTAAAGTCTGCATTGATAAGTCATCTCTCACTCTGATATTTTTTAATTTATATCTGACTTGTCTTTTTGTCACTTTCAACTTTCATTACCCTCACTTTGTTATACATATTTACTGTTTTAAATATAATGTGCGCTGAGATTTTTGTTTGTTTGTTTGTTTGTTTATCTACCCCCATTCTCTGGTCCCACCTCTTTGGTGTTCTGTGTGCTTCCTGAATATCTATATATATACATCCTTCCTTAATTTGATCAAATTAAGATCTGGTCTACTGAAGATCTGTTGTATGTCATGGACATAGAATTTGTCTTCTTTGCATATGATTCATAGATTTGTCTTTTTATGTTGTGTTTAAATTCCCACACATGATATTTTTATGTTTTCTTTACATTTGTTTTGTTTCTTGGTTAAAGTGGTTCAATTCTTCTACTTTATCTTCAGGTTCCTACCCTATATCTTTTACTGTATCCATTCTATTGATAAGGCTCACCCATGAATTTTCTAATTGGGTTTAATTGAGCAATATATTTGTGTTTTGATGGTCTTCACTCAGGAATTTATTCTTGTATTGTAATTTAATTATTTCTGTCTTCTTTTTTAAAATCCTTGAATTTTCCATTGTATAGATTTAGCATCTTTATCAAAAATAAGGTGTTCATAGGTGTGTGGGTTAATATCAGGGTTTTCAATTCGATTCCATTCATCTGTCTGTCTATTTTTGTGCCAATACCAAGCTGTTTTCCAAACTATGGCTCTATAATAGAGCTTGAAGTCAGGGATGGTGATGCCTCCAGAAGATCCTTTATTGTACAGAGTTGTTTTGACTATCCTGGGTTTTTTATTTTTCAATATAAAGTTGAGTATTGTTCTGTCAATGTCTGTGAAGAATTGTGTTGGGATTTTGATCTGGATTGCATTGAATCTGTAGATTGCTTTTGGAAAGATGGCCATTTTTACTATGTTGATTCTACCTATCCAAGAGCATGGTAGATCTTACCATTTCCTGGTATTTTCTTTAATTTCTTTCTTTAAAGACTCAAACATCTTACAGTACCGGTCTTTCACTTATTTGGTTAGTGTTAACCAAAGATATTTTATGTTGCTAGTGGATATTGTGAAGGGTGATGTTTCTCTGATTTCTTTCTCATTGAATTTATCATCTGTATATAATAGGGCTACTGATTTTATTGAGTTAATTTTGTATCCATCTACTTTGCTGAAGGTGTTTATCAAATGTCAGAGTTCCCTGATAGAGTTTTTCAGGTCACTAATGTAGACTATCATGTCATCTGCAAATAGTCTAAGTTTGACTCCTTCCTTTCCAATTTGTATCCCTTTGATCCCCTTTTCTTGTCTTATTGCTCTAGCTAGAAATTCAAGTACAATATTGTAGAGATATGGAAAGAGAGGACAGCCTTGTTTTGTTCCTTATTTTAGAGGGATCAATTTGAGGTTCTCTCCATTTAATTTGATGTTGGCTGTTGGGTTGGTATATATTGCTTTCATCATGTTTAGATATGTTCCTGTTATTCCTGTTCTGTCCAAGATCTTTATTATGAAGGGATGTTGGATTTTGTCAAAGGCTTTTTCAGCATCTAGTGAGATGATTATGTCTTTTTATTTTTTGATTTTGTTTATATGGTGGATTACATTGCTGGATTTTCATATGTTGAAACAACCTTGCATCCCTGGAATGAAGCCTACTTGATCACAGTGGTTGATTTTTTCTGATGTGTTGTTCTATTGGATTCACCAATATTTTGTTGAGTATTTTTGCATCAATGTTTATGAGGGATATTGGTCTGTAGTTCTCTTTTTTTAGTTATATCTTAATGTGGCTTGGGTAGCAAAGTGATTGTAGCATCAGGAAAAGAGTTTGACAATGTTCTTTCTACTTCGAAAGTGCAGAACAGTTTGATGAGTACTGGTGTTAGCTCTTGTTTGAATTTCTGGTAGAATTCTGCAGTGAATCCATCTGGCCCAAGGCTTTTTTTGGTTGGGAGGCCTTTGATGACTGCTTCTATTTCATTAGGTGTTATAGGTCGATTTAAACTGCTTATCTTTTCTTGGTTTAATTTTTGTAAGAGATATCTATCCAGAAAATTGTCCATTTCCTTTAGATTTTTGAATTTTGTTGAGTACAGGTTTTCATAGTATGACCTGAAGATTCTCTGGATTTCCTCACTGTCTGTTGTTATATCCACCTTTTTTGCTGATTTTGTTAATTAGCATGAACTCTCTCAGCCTTTTGGTTAGTATGGTACTGGCACAACTGGATTCAGACATGCAGAAGATTGCAGGTAGATCCATATCTGTCACAATTCACAAAACTTAGTGCAAATGGATCAAAGATCTCAACATAAATCCAGCCACACTAAATCTTCTAGAAGAGAAAGTGGGAGATACCCTTGAACAAATTGGCACAGGAGATGGCTTCCTGGACATTACACCAATAGCACAGACATTGAGGACTGCAATTAATAAATGGGACCTCCTGAAACTGAGACGTTTCTGTAAGGCAAAGTACACAGTCAGTAAGACAAAATGACACCCCACAGAATGGGAATAGATCTTCAACAACCCCACACCTGACAGAGGGCTGATTTCCAAAATATAAAGTGAATTCAAGAAGCTAGCCACCAAGACACCAACAATGAAATTAAAAAGTGGGGTGCAGAACTAAATAGAGAATTCTCAAAAGAGGAATCTGAAATGACTGAAAGACACTTAAGAAAGTCCTCAAAATACTTGGCCATCAGAGAAATGCAACTCAAACAAGTCTGAGATATACTGGCCAGAATGGCTAAAATCAAAAACACCAATGGCAATCTATGCTGGAGAGAATACAGAGAAAAAGGAACACTCCTCCATTGATGCTGGGAGTGCAAACTTCTAAGACCACTTTGGAAATCAGTATGGCAATTGTGCAAAGAAACAGGAATCAGTCTACCCCAAGATCCAGCAATTCCTCTCTTGGGCATATACCCAAATAATGCACGTTTATACAGCAAGGACATTTGTTCAACCATGTTCTTAGTTCCATTGTAATACCCAGAACCTGGACGCAACTTAGATGCCTCTCAGCTGAAGAATAGATAGAGAAATTGTGGTATATTTATACAATGGAGTACTACTCGGCAGAAAAAAAGAACAATGGAATCTTGAAATACACAGGCAAATTGATGGAACCTTAAGAAACCATCCAGAGTGAGGTAACCTAGTCACAAAATGACAAACATGGTATGTACTCACTCATATATGAATTTTTGACATAGAGCAAAGTATTACAAGCCTACAATCTTCTTCACCAAAGAAACTAGGAAACAAGAAATACTCAAAGGGAAAAATGCATGGACCCCAGAGAATGGAAAAGGACAAACTCCTAAGCTAATTGGGAGCATGAGGGTAGGGGAGAAGGGGCTGCTAGAATGAGAGGAGGAGAAGAGGAGGGGAGAGGAGGAAATGAAGGAGCAGAAATGTTGAGTTAGGGGAGGAATAGAGGAGAGCAGAATGAGAGATACCATATCAGAGGGGGCCATTATAGGTCTGAGGAGAGATCTGGCACTAGGGACATTTCCAGATATCTACAAGGATGACACAAACTGACAATCTAGGCAATGATGGAGAAGATAACATAAATGACCTTCCCCTATAGTGAGACTGATGACTACTTTTTATGCCATCCTAGAGGCCTCATCCAGTTGCTGAAGGAAGCAGAGTCAGACACCCACAGATATGCACTGAACTGAACTCTGGAACCTAGTTGCAGAGAGGGAGGGATGAAGATCAAAGGGGTCAGGACCAGGCTGGTGAAACCCACAGAAACAGTTGGCCTGAACAAGGGTGAGCACATGGACCCCAGACTGCTGTCTGGGTAGCCAGCACAGGACTGATCTAGACCCCAGAACATGGATGTCAATTAGGTGGCCTCTGCACTCTAGGGGCCCCCTGGTAGTGGATTAGTATTTTTTCCCTGGTGTAAGAAGGGACTTTAAGAGCCCATCCTATGTGAAGGAATACACTCTTGGCCTGTACACATGGGGGAGGGCCTAGACACAGCCCATGATCATGTGGTGGACTTTGGGGAGCCACCTTCAAGGGCCCTACCCTTCCTGGGGAGTGGAGGTTGGATAGGGTGGGAGGCAGGTGGGTTGGGAGCAGGGAGGAAAGAGAGGAAGAAGGGATTTACATGTGAAGCAAGCTTGTTGCCAATTTGAACTAATAAACAAAAATTTCTTGAATTATTTGAGGTTTTTGATTGATCCTTCAATTTCTGTATACTGAGGTAAGTTTGGGAAATTCTTATCAGATGAACTAGAGGTGGTATTTGTTGTTGGTGGGAAATGTACCATTGTAGTCTTTCCTGATTTTCTGATTTCAGACTGAATCTTGGGCATGTAGAGTTTTTTCAATGGTTACAAGTGAAAATTTATTCTTCCTCAGTTTGGGCTGCTGCAAACACTGTGTGTGTATGGGGATATCACATGTGACTCAGTATCTGGGAGCTTATTTAGGAGCAAGGTGAGCAGATCATCGCCAGGGATTGTAGAGAAAATAATTGGGCACATGAGGTCTGGGTACTCCTTTTTCCTTGTAGTAAAATTTATACTTTTCATAACTGTGCTTCTGGAATTTCAATGAAAAAGTAACATCTATAATATAACATTTTAATGTCAGAGTGTTAACTACTTTTCTCCTTTCTGTTACAAATACATGGAAGAAGCCTCCCAAGGGAGGAGTGAGTTATGTGGGTTCCTATTTTCTGAGATTCCTACTCATAGTTTTGGGTCCATTGATTCTGGGGCTCTGGTTAGACATAAGTGATTGGCAGTGGGAATAAGTATGAAAGAGCCTGTTCATTTTAATGTGAGTAGTATGCTTAAAGGGAGTAAGGGAATGGAGAAAAATTAGAGCCCTCAAATTAGAGCCCTCAAATTCAAGCCCTCACTGGCCTACTTTCTCCAGCTCAGATCCTTCTCTTGGAGTTCCAGTATCTCTGAAAATAGTGCTAGCAACTACAAAATTACAAACTGGGAATCTAAAACAGGAACATTTGGAAGCATTACACTTAAATAATATAACTTATTATTCATGTCAAAGTTTTGATGTTATGTCCACTTCAGAATAAGTACATTTTTAATCTCCATGGATGTGGTTTGCTCGACTACTTTTTATTTCTGGTTTTCATTTATTTTCACAGAATTTTATCCAAAAATATACTGTGTATTAATTTTCAGTGTTGGATTCTGATTTTGGTGTTTCTTCCATCTTCATATCAGTGTATAATATTTCTAGCTACTGACCAAGAAATATTTTTTTATTTTTAAAAGGCACTCATATTTACATATCCATTCCCCCATTCTGTCTTCCACCCATCCTCCCATGTCACCCCTCAATGCCTCCAACCTACCACCCCACCTCCACAGGGATAATGAGGCACTCCACGGGGAACCATCAAAGTCCATCTTATCATTTGGGGGAGGGCCTAGGCCCTTCTTGCTGTATCTGGGCTTTAATAGTATCCCTCCATAGGGAATTGGATTCCAAAGCCAATTCCTGGTCTAGGGCCTGATTTCAGATTTTGAAAGGCAAAACTTTTAAAAAAATGGAAACCTGCATGGGACTGATCCAGACCCTCTGAATGAGAGTGTCAGTGAGGAGACCTTGGAAATCCATGGGGCCTCTTGTAGTGGATCAGTACTTGTTGCTAACATAGGAATGGACATTAGGAGCCCATCCCACATGGAGGGTTACTCTCTTAGCCTACACACAAGGAGGTTGGCCTAGGCCCTATCGCAAAGAATAGGACAGACATTGAAGACCCCCTATGGAAGGCCTCACCCTCCCTGGGGATCAGAAATGGAATGGGATAGGTATTGCATTAGTTGGGGGGTGCAGAGGAGGAGGCGAGGGAAAGAAACCTGGGATTGACATGTAAAATCATTTTCTTTCTAATAAAAAAGGAATAAATGAATTCTGATTTTCACTCATTCAATGCCTTGTTGGTCACAGATACTAATAAATGATAGCTAAACTTACTTCTGAAAACAAATTCAGTAGTAGTCACTATTGACACCCTATACAGAGCAGAGAATGAAATAGCAGAACACAAAACTGACATAATCATTGATTGAGACTTTACTTAGCACTAAACTGAAAAAACATCTATTCCATCTGATAGTTATTCAATAATTTTTGAAAATATAGTGGGCCTGTAGTTGTAAGGAAACATTAGCTGTCTGCTTTTGCGGAATTTATATTCTGAAGCACATCATTACATAATATTTTATCAAGATAATATATTTGAACAAAAATGATATTTAAAAGAATTTGACATATACAATTAACTTACACAACAAAATCTTGTAAGCCAACAACCTGATATCATGTGCCTCTTGGAAATCACAAAGAAATTCTTAAATATGATCTCTCTAATATATAGTTAATTTGTTACTTAGAGAGCTCCATGTGTTAGCAATTTCACTATCTATTCCATTATTTTGTAAATAATTGCCATGTCTTCAGGAAACCAAAATAGAAAAATAAAAATAAAAAAGAAGCAGATGAAAATTAAATGCTAAAATGGATGAAAATAAATATTACTGGTTTGACTAAGTGTAAGGATTATTAGAAAAATGCTGAACTGAGAGTTTTCCAAGGGATATTTTAAGCTTTTCTTTCTTTTCTTCATGCCAAGCAACCTCAGGCAATCAGTACTCATGAGTTTTCATGATGTGAACTGTGAGGCCATAACTTAGTCCACTAAAACATAGCATATGGCAATTAGTAGCATGTGGTTTCCTTTAAGCTATCCATTTGGCCAGTGTCACAGGAGCACCTAAATTCCTACAACTTAGGATAATTTAGTATGATGGAGAAGATCCAAGTCAGAGAAGGGCATTGCAGGGGAGTTTTTTTTTTCAAAGTACAGCAGGCTTAGAGGATAGACAGTCAGCGAGTGCTAGTAAATGATCTAAGCCAGCCCTCGACAAGCAGAAGCCAGGGAATAGGGTTTGTTATCCAAAGAAGTAAACATTGCAGTCTCAAAGGCTCTGTAAAAGTTCTCCTCACCCATTACCTTTGACTGCTTGCATTTTATCAAGATTATATAGCAAGGTCTTGATATGTGCTCTTTCTGGAGAAGCTGAGTAACTGGGAAAAGTTACCTTCCATTTACATTCTAGATTACTTTTAGTTAGATTACATAGGAACAATTTATACAAGAAAACTGAAAAAAATCCTATAGATATTAAGATATAATTGCTAGTGAAATAGTTATTGTAAAGGAAATCTATTCTGCCACCATTAGCTAAAAATATTATGTTTCTCTCAAAAATTTGACATGGTGTTTAATTTTTTCCTAAGGATTATGTAGGTTCTGGGATCTAGTCAAGTGATTTTAGTTCTTTTTCAAAACTTAGGTAGCTGGCTGAGGGTGTATGTCAGTTAGTAGAGTAACTTCCTAACATATGTGAAACCCTTGGTTCATATCCAGTCTCCAAAAAATCCAAGCATAGTGACACAAGTCTATAATCCCACAAATTCAAGGTCAAATTGACTACATATCAAGATGAGGATCAGCCTTAATTACTACAGATCCTGTCCCAAAAAACTAATAGATAAAAATAAAGAGTTCAGTTATAAATTAATCTTGATGATTGAGTTTTAAATCATTATTGATGAACTCTAGGAAAGCAGATTCCTGCAATATAGTACATTAATGTTGAAAAAAATCTCATCATCTCAATAACCAAAACCAAAGAAATTCAAATGGAAGACTTTAGTTCCACTCTTTTACTCTTCCTTGTTGCTAATTCATAAAACAAATCCTGGAAATTTTGATGCAGCATTATATCCTGACACTGTATGTATTGGCCACTGGTGCTATGGGATTTCCATGCCTTTCTTTTCATCCTCACAATGACTTTGCATATTATCCACTCAATCTTTGTCTTCCACTGCAGCTATCTGTACTTAGTTAAAATTACCTTCTTAAATTGACATCTATGTTTATGAAATCTGTTCATTTTACTGCTATTTTATTTAATAATGGGAACATTATAACAGCATAATACATAGAAGGTGATGAAAACAGTATCTCATAAAACACTGTGTACATATATAGTGCTGATAACTTGCTGATGGCCTTATTTCATAACTTCAGTCAGAGAAATAAAATTACTTACATTCCTCAAATGAAATGAACACAAAAAAATCATTTATATTTGTGGCACTCTCAAAGACTGCCTATGGTTTTTATTTTTATTCCATTCTGCAGTTGAGAAAGCTGACTTGCATGCTAATGATATTGAAAAAGCAATCCTCAGTGTCTTTTGGCTTTCAAAATTCATTACTGATTCAGTATTTTTGCTGTGTTTTTCTTTCATTTTCAGAATTGATGACCATCAACCAAGAGCTGTGCTTTAAAGGTTCATCAGTATAATTGTGCGATTATATGTATCTACTCTGAAAAGATTTTTGACTGGCATTAGTTTTTAAGGGTTCAGATTCTTAGGATATTTGCTTGTATATTACCTCATTATTTACTGTAAATTTATCACTGATTTTTTTGCTTCAGTTATAAATCACAATATTGTAGTGTAGACAAGTGACATATAAACCCTAGAGAACAAAAATCCCACTTCTTCCCCTACTTTAATAAAAGCATATGTCGAATTATAGAGCAAGATATTTTAATAAGAAAGAAATAAAGTAGAAAATGTTAAGATTGTGTTACATAATTAAACACTAATATTTGAAAAGTATTTATATATGTATTTATACATATTATAATCCTGCCTCCTATGCAAAATTGTCCAATGTTATCTCTTTACTTAAATTGGAAGTCCATTTACTTTAGTGATTAAATTGTTGAGTAATGAAAATCAAATAATATAATTTAAACCAGCTTAAATAGTTCTCTCTATAAAAGCAGGACACTAAAAAAATGACTAAATTTTTATCATGTGATCAGAAAGGTACTGTGAAGTTTAAGCACATGAAATAACTACAGGAAGCATATCAGTTTGGGGGGAATGCCCAAAATATTACCTTTAATTAATTGTCTCCTATTTGACAATTCCACTGTTATTGGCTAGCTTCTGATGGGGAATATACTGTGTATGTTTATCTTATTGTTAAATAAAATAGTGTTTGGCCAATGAGACAGCAAGTAGACGTGACTAGGAGTCAAAGAAGATTCTGGGAAATGTAGTAGAGAAGTGTGATCCAGGCAGGAAGTGACATAGCAAGGAGACTCATATTTAAGCGAAGGAAAAACAGGATGCGCCTCTTTTTTCCCCTTCCTCCTCCAGCGGCAGGATGTGATCCACCGACAAGGAGGGACGCCAATAAGGGGTCGGATAAGATAAGTCTTATAACATATATAGATTTATGATAGTTAAGACTGAGCTAATAGATGAGCAATCCTAGTCATTGGCCAAGAAGTTTTAAACCTAATACAAGTTTCTGTGTATTCATTTGGGCCTAACTCGGGCGGGCAGCTTTTGTAAAGCATACACGTTGGCGGTGGGGCTCGTTGGCTTTTGACAGAAAGATTTATCTTAACAAGCTTCTATTGTTTCATGGAATGCATGTTACAAAAAGAAATCATAAGTATTCAGGAGACAATAAAGAAACTACTTGTCAAGAAGGATTTGGATTAGAAGGCTAAGGTGGAACCCGCAGAGAAGGCAAGGTGAAGTATTGGATGAGGTGGTATGGTTTTGATTTATCTTCCGATTTGGGAAGTAATCACAGTGTTTTACAGGATGAATTCATTCTTTAAAGATCTCCTGAAATGATGAAGTAATGGTTAATGTTCTATTTTTTGTGAAGAGACATGATGACCAAGGAAACTCCTATAATTTAAATTAGAAACAATCTTATTTTACATATCAATCCCAGTACCCTCTCCCTCCCATTCTCCCATACCTCCCAACAACCTCCCCATACCATCCCCCATCGAATCCCCAGTGTGAGGCCTTCCATGAGGGATCATTAAAATCTGTCAAGTCATTTGGGGCAGGGCATAGGCCCTACCCCTTGTATCTAGACTAGGAAAGTATCCTTCCATGGGGAATGGCTCTGACGTCCCTTGGTACACTGGGCATACATCCTGGTTCCACTGCCAGAGACCCCATGTCCAGTGCTCCTAACTGACACCCACCAAAGCAACTCTTATAGGAAGCATTTAATTGGGAGCTTGTTTAGATGTTGAGAGGGTTTGTTTCTGATCATCATGTCAAGAAGAAGACAGGCGTGTCAGTGGAGCAGTAGTTGAGATCTTTACATCCTGATCCTCATGTAGCCTGCATAGAGATAGATAGAAATATAGATAAACAGACAGACAGATAGAGGACCTCACATAGGATTTTGAAACCTCAAAGCCAGTGGCATACCTTTGCCAGCTATGCCACACTTACCAGAGTTATGCTCCATTTCTTACTTCTTTCCAAAATGTCCCACTAAACTGGGGATCAAGTATTCAAACATATAAGTCTATGGGAGTCATTCAACCTACCACACACACACACACACACACACACACACACACACACACACACCAAGTGTTAACTTCAACTTTCTTCTTATAAAATGGTAACATTTGGAAAAGAAAGTTAGAACCTTCAGGTTAATCATAATCTTGTCTAACTTGACATCTCTTCTGAAAGAAAGATTAGGGAAGAATATTTTTTCTTAGAAGCCCAAAAGTTTGAAAAGAAGTTCTGTGAATACACTTGTTTCCAGCAGTATGTTTGTTTACTATGGGAGCTGGAGAAAGGAGAACCCAAAAAGAACAGGAAACCATGTTGTGGCAACCTAAGGTTGATTTTCATGGTGAACAATTCAAATTGATTACTACAGTGACTAGATTAAAGGAAACTACTCTGTGCCTGTCTGAGTGTATGTCAACAGGATTGACATTCATACATGTGTAATGTAATATTCATAAAGAGTGAGGCATGGAAACCACCTTAAAAAGAGAAAACTTGGAAGATGTATAGCAAAACTGGATGAGGAAAAAAAACAGAAGTCAGCAGAGTCAAATTTATAGTCTAAGAATATGAAGCACAGAACCCATCCCTTCAGGTCTTGCTTTTGCCAATCTGCTTCACAAGTTTGATCACATGCCAATTCATTCCACACATGGATAACTAGGGGCATTTCTTTCAGTAAGTCCTTATACATTAAGCATTGGTAAGTGTTTTACATTGTCAAAAGTTATTAAGTGCTATTGCTCAGTTTAATGGCATCTGGATTTGTCTGATGTATAGTTGAAACAGACAAATACAAATGGAGAAAGAATGGAAAGCATTTCATTTCTCTTGAGCGTTTTCTGCAAATACTGACAGAATTGGGACTGAATTATCATAAGAAAGTAATCTAAGTAGAATGTTGGCTCAAACACTTTCTCACTGAGTCAAAAGAATGTTTTCCTCTGTCTTGAATTATGAGTATCATATGCTAGTCTTCCTAAATGATTTTGGATTCACATGTATAGGAAGTCACATTTATTGGACCTAATCTCAAAACATTCATGTTTCTTAGGATATTCTTTAAAAGTAAACAGCTCTGGACAAAATTTAAACTGTTTTCCATTTTGTTTTCCATCATAATATTCTATTACCTTTTTATTATAACACTATTTTGAAAAAAATTAAAAGGACATACATTTACATATAGTAATTTGTACTTGATGTATACATAAGATCATGAAGCCCTTATCCAAGATGACTTCTGTGATCCACATATTTAAGCCTCCAGGTCAGCCAACCTTTCGTCTACTAACTAATAAAATTACCTGGCAATTGAAACTCCTTCTCTCTTTTCCATAGCTTTTGTACTTTCTCTAAAGAATATACTTTAATTTTCCACTTCTTTTACATTCTACATATCATTGTAGTTAAAAGACTTAGAGGTGATTGTCTGTATACTTTTAGTTTCTCAAAGTACCATTTATTTGATGTGCTGTGTTTATTCTCCTCTTTAAGATTTTAAATGTTTAAGTACTTTTGTTATTTATTTTCTTTTCCCTATTTTTTAAAATATTTCCAGCTTAAAGTTTGGCTTTCAGTAATTTCATCATTTTATCCACTGTTACTTCAAGAAGCAGATACTTCCATTCATTCATGACTTGTCCAACAAGTCGTAATCAAACTACATCCAGACTCTTTTCTTCTTTCTTAAGTTTTCCTTGGATGGCAATGGAAACTTCTGAGATTTCATCTTGGTATGGTCTGAAAGCTCAGGCTCTTGTTAGCTGTCTTTGATCCAGTGTCTTGGCTTACCAATTACTATGTGACTCTAGAAGTTTACTTAATCATCTGCTGTCTCAATTTCTCTTTTAAATGCAAGCAATGATACTATGTTTGGTAGTGTGCCAAGATGAAATACTGTATGTGAAATGCTATATTTTATAAGCAATGAAGATTTCTTGCTATGTCCTGTTTTTCTAGCATTTACAACCACATAACAGTCTTTAATGCATGATTACTCACATAATTACTTTTAGAAGCAAATTTGATATAAAATGATTGTAATCCTTGTATGAGCAAGTTCTATGTTCTGTTTTGTGTTGGTATATGACATACATTGGGCAAATTACACAGCAGAATATTTGTAAATGGATATATGTAAATCTTTTATGCTTTTCTAACTTACTTAAGCCAATAAATTAAGAATTCTCTGCAAGTTGAAACATTAATTATAAGTGTCAAGATTACACATTATCAGAACCCTATTAAATTCAGAACTCACAAACCTATCACTTAGGTAGTTGATGAAGCACAACAGAAAGAAAGAAAAACACACCAACATAAAAAACATTTTATTTTTCCTTAATCATGTAATATCCTTGTTTTTTCTATAATACAAAGAACAGAACAATTTAATTCTTTCTTTCATACTTTTTTCAAATAAGCCATAACAACACTATCTTATTTTATTATTATACAATCCTGCTATTTTCCTATGATTATTGAGCTTTGTTTACTCAACTGTGTTTTTTGAAATCAGCTTCTACTACAGTGTCTCAGGGAGCATATCTTACACAATGTTAAAGCTATTCCTGTGTAGTGTCTTAACTCACTAAGGTGTCAGCATCTTATATCTTTTGCGTGCAACATACATAGTGTAAGAAAGACTTGTGATTGAGAGAAAGCATTGCAGATATGATGCCAAAAATAGAAGAAGGCACTTTTTAGTGTCCTCTACACATAATAGAATGCAGATAAAATACTAAATCTAAATTTTCCATATAAAATATGTAATGTGGCAGCAGTCAAAAATGAATTACAATTTGTTAAATATTAAATTCTAAAACATCTTTCATTGCTTTAATAATATATATTCAGAGCTTAATTATGCAGTTGGATATGATAGACATTATCAAATACAATTTTGCATTCATTGTGAATCATCTTTTGTTTTGTATCTACATATATTATCACAGTTTTTGTTATTTCCAAAGCCATTTATTTGCAAATGACAGATGGTCCTTAGACAATTCTTTCCCTTAGTCAGCTTTATTAAAGCATGATGTTTATAGATTAGTACTCTGTGGACTATTTAGCTGCAGTTGATTTTCAGTATGTCATCAGTCTCAACTACTTGTCTCCCAGCTGTAGGATTAGCATAGCTGTTGCCTACACAAAGTTTCAGTGTTCCAAAGTCATTCCAGAATTCCCACAGAAATACACATGGCCTTAGGCAAATCATTAGCATCCCTGTACTCTCTAATATCACTTATAACATTGTAATTAAATGATCTTCCTCTACTTACCTATCAGATCAAATTAGGTAATAGGCTTCAGAATGTTTGGGAACAAATGGTTTTATGGAGCATGTTGGTATAGTCTAAAGCTCTAAGCAGATAGTCAGGGTATAGAAGTTGTTAAAGTCCAAATTTTTACAGCCCATACTTGTACATAAAACAACAAAACAAAACAAGAAGTTGTCAATTTTGAGTACCATGGAATTTACACTTACATATCTTCATATCCTAAAAGTATTAAATACTTAAGTTCTTAAATAGCTGTAATGAAAAAGTTGAAATCCAGACTTTCAAGTTTAGATATTTATACTTAAAAATGTGTCATAATTGAGGATAGAAATTATGGGTGATCTTTCATTGACTTTAATGTATCAGAGCACAGGTAGAGAAAGCCTACAACATACAGAGTATAGGCAGAGAAAGAAAGTACATGTGTTGTAGTGGTCACTATCTGGATATCAGTACCTCTTATTCTTGCAGAGGACCTGAATTCGAACCCATATGGCAGTTAAAAACCATCTGTAATTCTAGATCCATGGTGTTATAACATCTCTGGCTTTCATAGTTACTGATGGAAATATCTCCACCACAAACATCTGTTAAGCAATAAAAATGTTTTTTAAAAAATATTTTTAAAAGACAAGCAGGGCATCCTAAAAGAATGGTCCTAAAGCAGAAAACAATAAGCAAGAACATTGCTTTTCTTGAAATTTGCTTTATTGCTTGAAAATAAGTGCTAAGTCAGCAGACTTCCTAACAACAGCATCTCCATACCTCCACATGGCAGAGGCTTCTGGCTCCTTACTTTTGCTTATATTCCTACTCATTGGGACAAAGACATGAAAGAAAGCCAGAAAACTTAAAAGACTTTGGTGATACATCATGAAAAAGATTATGAACAAAGTCTTAAAATAAACTAGATAATGATCAAAAGTTGAATGGATGCCTATAGAATTAAGATTTTAAGACTGTGAATCAGAAATAGCCAGGTATTTCCTCATTAAGGAAGATACTCACACTCAACACAGAATATAAAGAGTGGAAATCCAGGATTAAATTAAGCTACAAATGATAGCACTTAAAGAACTAGAAAGACAAATATAAAGATATTTATACTATGCCTTAAACCAAATTAGGTGACCTTTTTAATGGGATTTAATGTGACAAGCATTGGTAATTATTTTTTATTCTGAAGGAGGCCATTATTTGTTGAATAAATAAAGAAATAAGACAAATAGCTCAGCAGTTGTGCTATTTATCCACCATTCCTATAGTATGAATGCCATTGCATTGTCTATGACTATGAGCTGGGCTTATCTAACTGTGCTGCTGCTTCTTTGATGCAATGCTCAGTCCAGCGATGGATGGGGAAGTGTCCCCCTTGATCTTGAAGACTTGTACTAGGAAAAAGACTACAGAGGAAGGGGAAAAAGAGTGGTCACACATGAATTCTTTTTTTCACAATCATAACAGGCATCATCTAGACAAGTGTTATATCTACTTTTTATACATTATTTTGGGCTAACTCTCATTGCCCATTTATTAGGTAAATAAATTACATCTAAAATTTATATCTAATAATTCTCAGAAGCATTTACAATTTTGAAATGTTTCCAATTTTGCTTTCTATTTTTATGCATGAAATTTCTCCATTGTAAGTGATGGAAACTCAAAAAAATCATAATATAAAAATATAATTCTTGCATATTGCTCATTTGTATGATTATACATCCTGAAGTTTTGAAGGATAATTATTAGAGAATGGAGGTAGTAATTTGCTTCTTTCCTTCACACTAATAAGCAAAGTACACCCATTTTTGATATGAAGTAAATGATACAGAATCCACAGAGTACTATATCTTAGAGAGACACTGATAAAGGACATTACATTCTTGTTTCTAATCACTTAAAACTCTGCTTATACCAATTATGCCGTATTTTCTGAATGAGCTAACATTGATGTTTAGCAGACATTATGAATTCTTACGGACTATATCAGTATTGCAAAACACAAAGCCCCTCAAATTATGCTTTATTAAAACTGTTTCTTTGTTGTTATTTTTAGTGATTTCTACAGTGGTATTTTCCATTGGAGATACATTCTTATGGGATTTGTGATGGGAGAATGCCACTGTCCCATAGGAGATAAAAGGAAGAAACACATACATATAGACTGTGGCCTCTCTCAATGGGAAACACTAAGCTTTCTTTTTAACTAAAATTTAATTAAGTAGGAGACAGAGAGAGAGAGAGAGAGAGAGAGAGAGAGAGAGAGAGTTTAGAACTTTACTCATGCCATGGCAAACACATGTAGGCCAGAAATTGACTTGTGATTTTTTCCGTACACCATCATGTGGGATCCAGAGGTGAATTCAATCCTTGGGCTAGGTTGCAAGTGCTTCAAGCCACTTATCTCTCTTACTGGCCACAAATTAGTTATTTTAATAAAACATAAGCGAAAATCACTCATTGAACATTTTCTTATTCACTCTTATTCAAAGATAAATTTGGGGGTAAATAAATTGTATTTTATTTTATTTTTTATTAGAAAGAAAATATTTTACATGTCAATCCTGGGTCCGTTTCCCTCCCCTCCTTCCCTGCCCCCCCTAACTAATGCCCTACTTATCCCTTAACATTTCTGCTCCCCAGGAAGGGTGAGGCCTTCCATAGGGGGGTCTTCAAAGTCTGTTGTATTCTTTGGGATAGGGCCTAGGCCAACCCCCTTGTGTCTAAGCTCACAGAGTATCCCTCCATGTGGGATGGGCTCCTAAAGTCCATTCCTATGGTAGCTAAAGACTGATCCACTACAAGAGGTCCCATAGATATCCAAGGTCTCCTCACTGACACCCACATTCAGGGGGTCTGGGTCAGTCCCATGCTGGTTTCCCAGCTATCAGTCTGGAGGCCAAGAGCTCTCCCTTGTTCAGGTCAGCTGTTCCTGTGGGTTTCTCCAGCCTGGTATGGACCCCTTTGTTTCCTCAGTCCTCCTTCTCTGCATCTGGATTTCAGTTCAGTTCAAGTATTAGCTGTGGGTGTCTGCTTCTACTTCCACCAGCTACTGGATAAAGGCTATAGGATGGAATATAAGTCAGTCATCAATTTCATTATCAGGGGAGGGCATTTAAGGTAGCCTCTCTTCTGTTGCTTAGATTGTTAGTTGGTGTTGTCTCTGTAGCTCTCCAGACATTCCCCTCATGCCTGATTTTTCTTTGAACTTATGTCTCCCTCTATGGCATATACCCAGATGAACCACATTCCTACAACAAGGACATCTATTCATCTATGTTCATAGCAGCATTATTTGTAACAGCCAGAACCAGGAAACAAACTAAAAGCCCCTCTACTGAAGAATGGATAGAGAAAATGTGGTACTTTTACACAATGGAGTACTACTCAGTGGAGATGGGGGGAAAGAAATGGAATCTTGAAATTCACAGGCAAATGGATGGAACTAGAAGAAACCATTCTGAGTGAGGTAACCCAGTCACAAAAAGACAGGCATTGTATGTACCCACTTGTATGTGGATTTTATTCATAGAGTAAAGGATTACCAGCCTGCAGCCCAGGCTGCCAGATAGGCTGGTACACAAGGCGAACCATAAGGGAGACATACATGGTCCCTAGGAGAAGGGGAAAGGGACAGTATCTTCTGAGCAAATTGGGAGCATGTGGGGAGGGGAGAGGGAACTAAGAGAATGAGAAGGGGAAAAGAGGAGGGACGAGAAAGACATGATGGGACAGGGAGGTTGAGTTAGGGGAAGAAAAGAGAAAGCAAGATAAGAGATAATATAATAGAGGGAGACATTATAAGTTCAAAGATATGTTAGAAACAATATTAGGTAAAAGTTTCTTCAAAGATTTTCTTATTTTCCTGTAATTTTTTTATTAGTTCAAATTAGGAGCATGTTTGCTTCACATGACAATCTCTCTCCCCGCTCCACCTCCCACCTACCCACCACCCTATTGACTTTTTTACTTGATTCATGATATATCCGGTTTTTGTTTTCTTTTTCCATCTCTTTGTACTTTCTATGGAAACACCATTGATAATAAGAATAAAGGTTCATGAATTTTATCCTAATTTTGAAATTCTTTATGCTCTTAGGTTTGTACTTGAGCCAGTTTATCACATAAAAATGGAACAGGTCTGTGAAGGAAATTAACTGGGGGCAAACTTTAGGCTTCTGAACTCATTTCATTTTCACCTCAGCTTGGACTTAAGCCATTAGCACAGCCGGGGAAAAGCAATGGTTATGCACCAGGCCACCAACACTTCCACACATAAGATTTGCAGAATGGCAGAAAAAAATGAATAATGAAAACAGCATGTATCCAAGAAAAAATAATTAGTATATGAGCTGGATGGCTTGAAGAAGCCCATGACACACACACACACACACAAAAAAAAAAAATAATAGTATTAATGTAAATGAAACTATTTAAATTTCCAAATAAGTATTTTTGTATCATATTTGATAAATGAATGTTCTTAATAATTGTTTTTAAGCTTTAAACTTAAAGTATTCTAGTTTTAGTAATATGGGCTTCTAATCCTAGATTCCTTCAAATTACTCTTGCAATAACATCCATAAACTATTTAATTATTATTTTCGACAGAAAGGAGTAATATAAAAGCCCTATAGCAAAAAAAAAAAACCATTACTAGAGATAAGACATAGTAATTACAACTCATTTGTTAATATCAAATTGTAAACAATTCATTGTAAATACATTATGCATTTGGTGGCATCTAAATATATTTTATACCTGTTAGAAAAAAAAGGATATGCAAGAGAGCAGAAGAGCAGGAGAGAAGATTGGAGACATCAATGTCTCAGTAGTGTTATTACTCCAAAATCATGAAAATACAGTATACTATTATAAACATAATTTTCAGGCATTATTATATAAGTACATATTGTACATAAATTTCCCACATTTAAATATTAAAAAGTAATATTAATCATTGAATGATATATTTCTACTATGCAAGAAATCTTGTGCCTGCAAAATCAAATCAGGCTTCCTTCCCACTAGACTGCCCTGACCTCTCCTGAGCCCTACTCCTGCCCAAGATCCCTAACACTCCACGATCTCTCTGGGCCTGTGCTGCAGAGAGTGAACCTGCCTGCATAGAGTGGACCCGCGCAGATAGGAAGGACCTCCAAGAGTCTGGAAATACCTTACACTTCCCTCTCAGCTTTTCCAACCTCTCCTGAGTGAGGAGTCTACCAGGAGAGGCAAGGCATCCATATCTGCAGACATTAAAGTCTTGGCCCAGACACACAACCAGGTGACAAGAGGAGATAGAGAGAACCAAAATTCACCCACTGGAAGAAGAGATGGAAAGAAGACAGTGTAAGAACATACTCAATAGAAAGACCAATATGACACCACCAGAATCTAGGGACTCTACACCAGCAAGATCTGAAAAGCACAACACAGAGGAAGAAGAGACAGATCTAAAAATCTACTTTATGAAGATGTTTGAGAACATTAAAGAGGATACAAGAAAATCTCTTAAAGAAATAGAAGAAAAAACAAAAAAAATTCAAGAAATTAGTAATTCTCTTAAAGAATCTAAAGAAAAAAACAACCAAACAAATGAAGGAAGCATGGGAAACAGTTCAAGGCATGAAAGCTGAACTAGAAACAATAAAGAAAACACAGAATGAGGGGATGCTGGAAAAACAAAGGCTGGATAAATGATCAAGATCTAAGGATATGTGTATAACCAATAGAATAAAAGAGATATAGGAGAGAATCTCAGTTGTTGAAGACTCACTAGAAGATATATACTCATCAACAAAAGAAAATCTCAAGTACAACAAATCTCTAACACAAAATATCCAGGAAATATGGGACACTGTGAAAAGGCCGAATCTAAGAATAATAGGTATACAGGAGGTGAAGAAATACAGCTCTAAGGTATAGAAAACATATTCAACAGAATCATAGAAGAAAACTTCCCCAACCTACAGAAGGATATGCCTATGAAAGGACAAGAAGTTTACAGAACACCAAATAGACAGGACCACAAAAAGAACTCCCCTGGCCACATAATAATCAAAACACCAAACTTAAACAATAAACAGAAAATATTAAGAGCAGCAAAGGGAAAAAGGTGAAATAACATATAAAAACAGACCTATCAGAATCATACCTGACTTCTCAATGGAAACTTTAAAAGCCAGAAAGTCCTGGATAGATGTCCTACAAACAATAAGGTAACATGGATGCCAAGCCATACTATTGTACCCAACAAAGCTTTCAATCACTATAGATGGAGAAAATAAGATACTCCATGACAATACCAGATTTAAAAAATACATATCCACAAATACAGAACTACAGAAAGTTCTAGAGGGAAAACTCCAACCCAACAAAGAAAACTTTTACTCACAAAAACATAGGTAATGATAATCCAACTTTATCAAACAGGAAAAGAAACAGGAGCATGAAATCCACACACAATGACACCAACAACAATAAATCCAAAACAAACATAAGCAACAATCAATGGACATTAATATCCCTCAATGTCAATCGTCTTAACCTGACTATAAAAAAAGATACATGTTAACAGAATGGATACAAAGACAGAATCCATCCTTCTGCTGTATAAAAGAAACACACGTCAACTTCAGAGACAGGTGTTATCTCAGATTACAGGGTTGGGAAAAGATATTCCAATCAAATGGACCCGAGAAACAAGTTGGTGTAGCAATCTTAATATATACCAAATTAGTCTTTAAACTAAAATCAATCAAAAGGGATGAAGAAGGGCATTTCATACTTATCCCAGTAAAAGTCCATCAAAATGAAGTCTCAATCCTAAACATCTATGCCCAAAATACGAAGACACCCACATTTGTAAAAGAAACATTACTAATGCTCAAACCACATATAAAACCACACAAACTTATGGTAGGAGAATTCAACACCCCTCTTTCACCACTAGACAGGACCACCAGACAGAAACTTAACAAACAAACAAAGGAACTAACAGAAGTTATGACCCAATTGGGATTAACAGACATCTATAGAAATTTCCATCCAAAAACAAAAGAATATACACTCTTCTCAGTGCCACATGACACCTTCTATAAAATTGTTCACATACTTGGCCACATAGCAAACCTCCAAAGACACAAAAACATTGACATAACCCCCTGTATCTTATCAAACCATGATTTAAGATTAGAATTCAACAGCCATAAAAATTGCAGAAAATCTACAAACTCATGGAAATTGAATAACACCCAATTGCCCCATTCCTAGGTTGAGAAACAAATAAAAAATGAAATTAAAGACTTCCTAGAATTTAATGAGAATTCAGACACAACATACCCAAACTTATGGGACACACTGAAATCAGTGCTAAGAGGAGAGTTCATAGCACTAAGTGCCCACATAAAGAAACTGGAGAATAGTCACACTAGAGAATTGACAGAACAAATCAAAGCTTTAGAACAAAAAGAAGCAAACTCACCATGGAGGAGTAGATGCCAGGAAATCTTCAATATAATAATATCATATTATTATATAATAAAGTAGAAATAATAAAGTAGAAACTGAAAATAATAAAGTAGAAACTAGGAAAACATTACCAAGAATCAATGAAACAAAAGTTGGTTCTTTGAGAAGATCAACAAGATAGACAAACCTCTATCCAAACTAACCAAAAAGCATGTAGTTAACACAATTAGAAATGAAAGGGGGAATATAACAACAACTACTGAGAAAATCCAGAGAAACATCAGGTCATAGTTTGAAAATCTGTACTCCACAATATTTTAAAATGAAGTGTGAACTTCATGAAGGGCAAGTCTGATTGCATATGGGTTGGTATCATAATCCCATCTCTGACAAAAGATACTGGACTGGTGTGGTACCAGCTTGGCTGATACCTAGGCGTGGAGCCACAGCCCTAAGATGGCACTTGGCTGGATGCCAGGTGGTCTGAGCTTAGCTGTAAACAAGCCTTATTTGGAAGTGCTTGAGGCACCTGGTGTGCTTCCTCCTTCTGTGGCCTATCCAGGATTGCCAGATGGCATGAGCTGATTGGGCACTGAGCATCTACTTAAGGGCTTGCGGGGGCCCGGAAAGGGGAGAAGCTAATGTACAAGTTTCCTGAATAAACTGCTTGAAGAAGAGTCTTGGTCGTGTTTCTCTTGCTGGTCAAGGGTGGAAGCAACAAGTGGCAGATGGGAATCAGTCTATCTGAAGATTCAGCAATTCCTGTCTTGGGCATATACCCAAATAATGCATGTTCATACAACAAGGACATATATTCAACCATGTTCATAGCAGCGTTGTTTGTAATAGACAGAACCTGGAAGCAACCTAGATTTCCCCAACTGAAGAATGGATACAGAAAATGTGGTACATTTACACAATGTAGTACTACTCAGCAGAAAAAACAGTAGAATCTTGAAATTTGCAGGCAAATGGATGGAAATAGAAGAAACCATCCTGAGTGAGGTAACGTCACAAAAAGACAAACATGATATGTACTCACTCATTTATGAATTTTAGACATAGAAAAAAAGGATTACCAGCCTACAATCCACTTCACCAAAGGAACCAGGAAACAAGAAGCACTCTCGAAAAAAATTCATTGTCCCTGAAGAATGGGAAGGGCCAGGATCTCCCAAGCTAATTGGGAGCATGAGGGGAGGGGAGAGGGAGCTGGCAGAATGAGAAGAGGAGAAGAGGGGAGAGGAGGAAATGGAGGAGCAGACAGGTTGAGTTGGGGGATGAATAGTGGAGAGCAGGATGAGAGATATCATAACAGAGGGAGCCATTATAGGTCAGAGGAGAGATCTGGCACTAGGGAGATTTCCAGATATCTACAAGGATGACTCCAACTCACAATCTAGGCATTGTCAGAGAGGCTACCTTAAATGCCCTTCCACTATAATGAGGCTGATGAGTAGCTTATATGCTCTCCTAGACCTTTCATCCAGTGGCTGATGGAAGCAGAGGCAGACACCCACTGCTATACACTAAACTGAACTCTGGAACCCCGTTGCAGAGAGGGAGAAATGAATATCAAGGGGTTTGGGACCAAGCTGGTGTATCCCACAGAAGCAGCTGACCAGAACAAGCACATGGACCCCAGACTGCTGTGTGTGAAGCCATCATGGGACTTATTCAGACCCCTGAAATTGGATGTCAATGAGGAGGCCTTGGCACCCTATGGGGCCTCTGGTAGTGGATCAGTATTTTTCCCTGGTATAAGAAGGGATTCTGAGAGCCAAGTCCAGGTAAAGGGATGGTCTCTTAGCCTGGACATACGGTGAGGGCCTAGTCCTGGCCCAGGATAATGTTGTGGAATTTGGGGAGCCCCTGTGGATGGCCCTACCCTCCATGGGGAGCTGACAGGGGAGAGGGGAGGCATCTGATGGGGGACAGGGGGTAGAGTGGGGAGAGGGAAGAGGGATTGACATGTGAAATTATAATTTTGTAAAAATTAAATAAAAAAGAAATAAAAATTTGACATCTTGAAAAAAATCAAATCAGTTTTTATTATTCCCTTTTATACATTTTATAGAGATGAATTTCAAATAACTTCTAAACGTTTTTGATAAAACTTATGCCTATAGACTACTGCATCTCTCATACCTCTTCAGAGAATCTTCTTTTTCCAGAAGATGGTGATTAATATGTATGCACGAGGTTAATAAATGCAGAGAATAAGTAACTTCAGAGAGCTCATCTCTAAATGGAACATCTATAATACACCTGCTGCCTCTGAGGTACCAAAACCATCCTTAAGAAAGAGACAGAAAGATTCTAAGACCTAGATAGTGTGGATTTCAGGAGAAAAACAGTAGTTTCTTCACACAGTAGAATAGATGTTCACATTAACATACCTGTGACTGTATGCACAACACCAGCACAGTATCAACCCAGCAAATATCCCTGCATCAGTATGTTGGACTTTTGAATTCCCAGTACTAGTTGAGGAGCTAATGTCAGTTGATTGATGCCGTGGCAGAGTCAGTTTTATACAAAGATTTTGGTTGTCAGAGGCTCTAAGTGGTCCACTAAATGGTCCTACACCTGTCACCTATGCATATACAAATAGAACTAAGTGAAATCTTTATGATTTATAAGAGCACATGGTATTGTGAATGAAGACTGTCTGGGGAATAAGAGAAAAATTGAAAGGGAAGAAATGGGGACAAATTTAATAAAAAAATGATATGCTTATATGTAATTTAGGACCTATAAAATTAGAGAGGAAACTGAAACCAAGTAGTTTGTGACTAAGGTAAAATGCTATGGAAGAAGTACAGCTGGATTAGGGTTTCCAGGCAACAAATCTATAGATAGAAGTAAGCAGAGGAAGAACCTGGACAAAAAACTGAATAGCAAGGCAGATGCGGGCCTTTACACACTGAGTAGAGTGATAATGCTATTGATAGAATTGTCAGTATGAAATATTTATTTAAAAAGCCTTAAAATTCAGATGGTGTAAAAAAACTGTATGATGAAGTCAAGACATGAATACTTTATACATTTTAAAATTAAGATACCAAATTGTAGGATATTTGCTATTAAGTATTACTTCATGACACTAATACAGATAAAACAAAATTTTATATGATTTCTTCCAAATGTTTTTGAAAAAGGGATTCATGTAAGCAGTCATACTTTTAAATTTGCAGAAAACAGGTGTGAAATATATTTTACATAATTGAAGAATAACAAACATTAGGCTCTTTTGTTTTTTCTAAAAATATTGTAACTTTTATATTAGGCTTGCAATACTGGAAAAAATGGACAGGATTGAATGAAATAGAAAGGAATGGAAAAATAAATATAAGGAATGGAGGTGATGTTATATGAGATGGTAAACTAGGGAAAGGGGAGCTGAGGTGGGTAGAAAGGGAAGAGGTGGGTATAATTGGAAGGGGAAATAGGGTTATCAAGGATACAAGAGGAAGAAAGGGGCCTGGGAAGGATGGAATAGGGGAAAGGAAGTTACAAGATTGAAAACAAAGGAAAAGAAAGGGAGGGAATGAGAATGGCAGAAGAGAAGGACAGGAAGGGCTGATAGAAAAATGGGAGTAGAGAAATGGAAAAGTGTGATAGGAGAAGAGAAGAAAGGAGGTAGGAATGGGGTTTGTTTTAATTATCAGCTTAATGCAACTTCGAAACAGGTGAAAGCATTTCATTTAGGAATTGTGTAGATGAACTTGGCCTGTGAGCATAGGGGTGGAGGATTCTTTTGCATGTCAATGTTAGTTGATATGAGAAAACTCATCTTACTTGCAGAAACACTATGCCTGGGCAGGGGATCCTGGACTGCAGAAATATAAAAAGGAGACAAAGCTCTTGAGTGTGAACATTACTTCACATTCTTATCTCGACTTCCCCACAAGGACAGAATGTAGAGTAGAACTGTGATGTAAATAAATCCTTGCTCTTCTAAATTGTTTTGTTGTCAAACTAGGACATGAGAGGAGGGAAAGGAGCAAGGTATGTAAGGGAGGAAAAGTGATGACAGGGAGAAGAAAGGATTGGAAATGAAGGAGAGGGTAACAGAAGTAAAGGAAATATAAGTGAATAGGAAAGGGAGATAAAATAGTATATTGAAAATTACAAATAGAAATTAAAAAATCAAGACTTTGTAATTTGATAAGACAAAATATTATTTCAAAACTATTTTCAATCTGGATAAATTCCAAAAATGCTCAAGGGAAGAGAGTCAGTAACTACAAAAAGTGATTGGCTCATGATTATTTCAGAGGTTTTTCAAAATTTGTAGTTGTGGATATAAGTGAGTGATCCATTCTCCTCTTGAAACAGTAAGTTACAAACTGCCTTACCCTTGTATAATACATGATATAATGTACAACTCACTGATCTCTTAGTTTTCAAACTAAGAGAGACCTTGTCAACCATGGAACTAATAACAGACTATGGAAAGCATAGCACAAATATTAGGATAAAGTATTAGTGTCATATGGTAACAGAGAAAATTGTCATCAGTCCTCCAATGTTACATTGTACATATATGCATGGATTTTTCATACAGACTGAAGTATATAACAATCTTACTGGTATTTACTTTGGACTAGAAAGGGGTTCTTTTGTGGATGTTTGTGTCATAAAAATTTTTGTGATAGTATTCCACTACATTCAGTCTGAAACAGTAATTGGGTATTGATTCTCATTTTCTCCTTTAATTTTTTAAATATATGTACTTAATATACAAGCATTATGAAATTTGGACATTTTGATATTATATAAGAAAGCCTCTTATTATTTTATTTTAATTATCAGCAAACACCTATTAAGGTATTTGAAGATTATATAAGCATTACCACAAAGGCATCTATAAAGCATGCTATTAGGAGGTCATTTTAGGATCCGCAATTCATTTCAGTAGAGTCGTTAACTAAAACAAACAATCAACAGCTAATGTTCTATTTGGCAGCAGTCACAGCTAGAATTATTTTGATCATTCTTAATTAGAATGTGGACCATAGGAGAACAAAGTACTCTTAATTGATTGATAGTAACAATCAATGAATTCTGTGTAATAATGAATAAAGCCAGAGTGTAGAGACATTTTGGACCAAAAAAAATTGTTATTGAAAATTAGGGCTATAGACCTTTTACATATGCTTTGGACATGGGTTTCATAAAAAGAAACTGGGTGTCTGCAGACTTCTTCAATTTTTTGTTGTTTTGTAAGTGACTTGGTAAAGGCAAACAGATTGTTAAATGAAGACAATAAAGATTTATTTCAGAAATCAGTGGTCATGTTACAAATATGAAATAGAAAACATACTGTAAAAAAATTGACCGCTCTGGAATTCATTTGCAGAGAGGGAGGAGTGATGAGCAAAGAGGATGAAACCAAGCTAGTAAAACCCACAGAAACAGCTGACATGATCAAGGAGGAGTGGATGGAACCTAGACTGATGTCTGGGAGCCCAGCATGGGACTGATCCAGACCCCTGAATGTGGATATCAGGGAGGCGGTCTTGGCACTCTATGGGGACTCTGGTAGTAGATCAGTAATTATCCCTGGAGCAAGAAAGAACTTTGGTAGCCCATCCCATGTGGAGGGAGGCTCTCTCAGCCTGGACACATGGGGGAGGACCTAGTCCCTGCCCAGGATGATATAACAGACTTTGGGGATTCCCCCATGGAGGGCCTTACCCTCCCTGGGAAGCAGAGGGGGGAGGAGGGGAGGGAGAGGGAGCTGAGGATGACATGTGAAGCAGTCTCGTTTCTAATTTGAACTAATAAAATTAATTTCTTTGAACAAATAGATGTAATTGAACTAGGAAACCATCTCCTAGCACCAGCAAGCAGCAGACCTTGGCAGTATCAACCACAGGGTTCTTGCTTTAGAGTCAAGAATAGAAGAAAGGAGTTCTGAAGTCCTCCTTCAGGACTTTACAAGCTTTCTGTTTTCAATGGTTTCCTTCACTTACTAACATTGGCTGTCCTGAAACACATTCTATAGACCAAGATGGCCTCAAACTCATAGATATGTCATCCTCTTACCTCTGCCTCTGGAGTGCTGGGGTAAAAGACATGTACCACCACAGATGGCTCTAAGTTTTCCTTTAGTTCCTTTTTAGAAGTTGCAAAGTTAACTAGGTGGAATCTTGTGCTGAGGTCACCACACCTTTTATTCCATTTCTTAATCTGTTTATATCCTTGAAAGAAGGATGTTGATCCATTCAGCTTCTGGTACTCCTTTTCTTCTCATAGTATACATTTTATATTTTTTCTTACTCATCTTACTTCTTTTTCTTATAAATCTTCATTAATGTTAACAATAATAATCACATGACAGAGTCTATACTAGGCTGTTTTTAGATATCGTCTGACAAAGGAATTAATACAAAAAATCTTCATTGTACCCTCAGGCAAAAATCAGCCACATTCTTCACCAAAATATTACAAAACTATCTCTAGGTAACATATTAAAATTCTTCTCCTCAGAAACCCCTTGAGTCATAACCCCACAGTTCACATCACCCTCAGCACTACTGTCTTTTTTGTTCCTACTGTGGCCTGTCAAGCATTCATGTCGAAGAATTCTACTCTTTTCCTAGCACAAACACCTAAAGTATAAATTCTAAATGGAAGCATAGTCAGACCTATCACAGTCATACCCCACTCCTGGTACTGACTTCTGTCTACTTGGAGTTTCTATTTCTCTGAATGACACCATGACCAAGGCAATTTCTATAAGGAAGAACATTTAATTGAGGCTAGCTTATAGTCAATAGGTTTAGTAGATTATCATTATGGCAGTTGACATTCAGGTAGACATGGTGCTAGAGAAGGAACTGAGAGTCCTATGTCTTGCTCTGCAAGCAACAGAAGTAGTCTCTGTACAACACTGGAAATGGATTGAGCATAGTGGACCTCAAATCCCACTCTAATATGCATAGTGACATATTTCTTCCAACAAGACCACACCTACCCCAAGAAAGGTATACTTCCTAATAGTGACAATTCCTCAGGGGGCATTTTCTTTGAAACCATCACAGTAAATTTTCTGAGTATTGATGAAACTCAAGGCTTTATGCTTGTTAAGGAAAGCCTTCTACCACTGACTTTCACCACAGCTCCACAATCAGGAGTACTGCCACCTTTCTACCCATCTCAAAATCATCCTTGTGTCCTGCAGAGCCCAGTGTCTCCTACAATATCAGCAGAAATCTCTGTATAGTTTAAGGATGGCAGTATTGGGAGCAGGGTCTGGGTTAGGGGATAGGTGTATGGGTGGGAGGGAACCTTTCTTACCACAACCCTAATAGATGTATATTGGTTTCAAAGAGTTTAATGCCCCTTGTGGGTGCCAACAATGATTTCAAGCTTTCCTATATTATATAAAGACAACACTGCCACTCCTTGCGCATTCATAGCTGCCTACATTTGAATTTTATACCATAGCTAAGTTGAGCTCAAATAAGTTATGTATCACTATTTTTCTACTTGGGACACTTAGACTACCTTTGCTTTTCCCTACTTGCAATCATGACTCCAAAAATAGAAATCTGAACTATTCTTTCCTTACTAGCAGCCTTTCTCCAGGTGCCTACACTTAGCTGTTCACAGTTCAAAGGCTTAAAAGCCAGGAATGAGGTGGGGAAGCAATCAAGCACCAGAGTGACCTTTTTTGAGAGACTTTTGAGTGGGTAATCTGTTCTCTCTTATCCCTCCTCTCTGGGAAAATGATTCACTCCCTGAAGCCTGGTTTCCAGTGGGATTTTTGGCTTAGGTGTGATAGCGTAAGCCTCTGCCCTGTTTTTTTCAGGTAAAAATCTCCATCCAGCATCATGAAGTCAAAGCACCTACTCTCTTGGAGTCCAGTCCCCTATTCTACTTGCATTGGGTGGAAATGAGAAAATGGGGTTTTCACAAAACTAATTGTGCATTAGAAATGCTCTCTCAAAAGAGGTCCTCAACATTTTGCATGGTCACACTAAATCCTCAGTCATTTGTCAAGTAATATAAGCTTGAGGAGATGGGCTCAAATCCCAGATGAGAGTACCAAGAAATGCAATAGTCATATAGTATATCATCCAACTCATTCTCTGGGATGGACAAAGAATTGAACATATGGGGAGGACATGTGACAAAACCTTAGACAAAACAAAGGTAACAAGTATTTCCCCTTGGGATGCAAGAAGTGCTAAGACTAGGAGAATTCACAATAGGCTCTATTGGAAAGTTTGATTGGATCTCAGGTCCTCCATTCTACTTGTTCTGTTTAGATAACTACCCCACGTATGAAAATTATTCATCAGTGCAATTCCTTTTTGAGGAAAAAGTGTTCCTGAAATTAAACCAGACTAACAAGACACCAGGACAAGAGGTCTGTCTGAAGTAGGTGGTGACTTACATCTTTAATATTTGATAACTTCTGATTCCACAGTCTTCATGATTGGCTAGCTTTGAAAGGATCACTGCAAAATAAATGGCATGAAGGGGAAAGAAATTGGTTGCTCCAGGCCATCAAAATTGGGGATGGAATAGAGCTTTTGTGCAAATAAAATTTTACCAGGTTTCATGCGATAAAAGTGGGATAAATTATGCAATATTTGCTTTGATAGAAAATAAAACAAGAACAAAATATTATGCACATTATGGTCATTGTTTTCGCGATAAACAAAGCATTCCCAAACGAGAGTTAGGTGAGATATAATTTTCTCACATTGACAAAATATTACTAAAAAGTTTCTAAATAATTGACATTCCAGCAGTTACAGAATGGGTCATTATTTATGTGATTGCAAGAGGTGAATACCTTGGCCTTGGGACAGAAATACACATTATTCATTGGCCAATACAAAAGCCATCAGTCAAATAAAAATAAATAGCTAAATTTGATTTTCCAAGATGAGATGTCAAAAGCGCATGGTGGCCTGATTCTGATTAGGTCTATGCACATGATTTTGTAAACTGAAATACTATTTGAGAAAGTGTGATCAAGAAAACAAAGAACAAGATGTATCATAACAATATGTTTATACATTTCCAATTTAACTACTTGTTATTGGAGACACATATAGAAAATGAAATGTTATAACAAAGTAGGAGGATAGATGCCTTTCAGAGGAATGATAGTGATCCAGTGGAAATATGTATAGAGATATTTTTCTTGAGATTTCAAAATAAGTTTCTAAAAATATAGTTCTAACATTGGGTTTATGTCAATATCAAACTCTCTTGATTTATAACTTCTAATAGCAATAGTTTAATTTTTATGCCAATTTCCATTTTCAATTACATAAAACACATTGAGTAACAGATATTAAATGGCAACCCATAGGTAATATGTTTAAAAATTTTGATTATATTTTAAAATTATAAAATCATGAAATCAATAAACATTTCTTTTTAATTGATTTCTATCTAAATTAAAACCAATCTTATTTTACATAGCAATCCCTCTTCCTTCACCCCCCATTCTCCCATTACCCCCTATCATTCCCCCATGCCAACTATCATCCACTCCCCAAGGGAGGCCTCCTATGGGGAAATCATCAAAGTCTATCACATCATTTGCAGTAGGACCTAGGCTCAACAGAGTGTATCTAGGATAACAGAGTATCTCTCTAGAGGGAATTGGCTCCCAAACCAATTCATACACTAGAGATAAATACTGGTTCTACTGCCAGACTCCCCATAGATTGCCCAGGCCTCCTAATAGACACCCATGCTCAGGGAGCCTAGTTCTGTCTTATTCTGGTTACCCAGCTGTCAGACTAGTGTCCATGAGCTCCCACTTGCTCAGGTCATATGTTCTGAGGATTTCCTCAGAATGGTCTTGACTCCTTTGCTCATCAATCCTCCCTCTCTAAACAGGATTCCAGGAGTTTGGCTCAGAACTTAGGTGTGACTCTGCATCTGCTTTCATAAATTACTTCATGTTCATGCCCTAGGATGGCATTTAAGGTAGTCATCAATCTCACTATAGGGGGAGGGCATTAAAGGTACCCTCTCTACTCTTTCTTAGATTCATAGATGTGGTCATCCTTGTGGAATCCTGGAGATTTCCCTTGTGTCATGTTTCTTGTTGGACCCATAAAGACTCCCTCTATCAAGCTATCTCTTTCCATGCTGTCTTTTTCTGCTCTTTCCCCAGTTCTACATTCCTGATAACTCAAGTTCTCCTCCCCACTTCCCTTCTGATTTGTTGTACTTCCTACCTCCTAATCCCCTCTCCCCATGATTCAAATTTAAGCAAGAGATCTTTTCCTTTTCCCCGTCTCAGGGTTCCATCTCTCTCTTAGTGTCCTATTTGTTTCCTAGCTTCTCTGGGGTTGTGGATTGTAGGATTGTAATACTTGGCTCTATGTCTAATATCTACTTCTGAGTCAGTACATACCCTGTTGTCTTTCTGTGTCTGGGTTACCTCACTCAGCATGTTCCATCCATTTGACAGAAAATTTCAAGATGTCATTTTTTTTCTGAGTAGAAATTCATTGTGTAAAATCATCACATTTTTTATCTATTATTCTCCTGAGGGGCAACTATGTGGCTTCCAGATTCTGGCTATTACAAATCACCCTGCTATGAACACAGATGAACAGATGTGCATATTTTGGGTATATGCCCAAGAGTGGAATTACTGGATATTGATGTAGACTGATTGCAATGTTCCTGAGAAATCACCATACTGGTTTTCAAAGTGGCTGTTCAAGTTTGCATTCCCGCCAAAAATGGAGGCGTGTTCATCTTTCTCCACATCCTCTCCACCATAAACTAGCATTGGTGTTTTTTTATTTTAGCCACTCTGAAAGGTGTAAGATGGTATTTCAGAGCTATTTTGATTTGCATTTACCTGATGAATAAAGATTTGGAGCAAATTTCTTAAGTGCCTTTCAGGCATTGGAAATTCCTCTACTGAGAATTTTCTATTAGATATGTACCTCATTTTTAATTGGATTATTTGGTGTTTGGTGAATAACTTCTTGGGTTCTTTGCATATTTTGGAGATCAGTCCTCTATCAAATGTTGGGTTGGAGAAGAACATTTCACATTCTGTGGTCTGCCACTTTGACTTGCTGTCTCTGTCCTTTGCCTTATAGAGGCTTCTCAGTTTCAGGAGTTCCCATTCATTAATTGTCGATCTCTGTGTCTGTGCTACTGGTGTTACATTCAGGAAGTGATGTTCTGTGCCAGTGTGTTCAAGGGTACTTTCTACTTTCTCTTCTAAGAAGTTCACTGTGGCATATTTTATGTAGGGTCTTTGATCCGTCTCAACTTAAGTCTTATGCATGGGGATAAATATGGATCAGTTTGCATGTTAGCATCCAGTTATGCCAGCACCAGTTCTTGAGGTAGCTTTCTTTTTCCATTGCATAATTTTATTTTCTTGGTCAAGAATAATGTGTTAATAGGTCTGGGGATTAATATCAGGCTCTTCATTTCAATTCCATTGTTCTACTTGTCCATTTTTGGACCATTACCAAGCTGTTTTCATTACTGTAACTCTATAGTAGAGATGAAGTAATGGATGGTGATGCCTCCAGAAGATCCTTTATTGTACAGTGTTGCTTTGGCTACTCTGTTTGTTGTTGTTGTTGTTCTTGTTGTTTTTCCATATAAAGTTGAGTAATTTCCTTGCAAGGTATGTAAACAATTATGATGGAATATTGATGGGTATTGATTTGAATCTGTGGATTGCTATTGCTAAAATTGCAATGTTAATCTGTTGATCTTATCTATATATGATCAAGGGAGCTATTTCCATTTTATGACATCTTCTTTTATTTCTTTCTGTAAAGTATTAAAGTCTTGTCATATAGGTCATTTGCTTGTTTGGTTAGAATAACCCCAGGTTATTTTATGTTGTTTGTGGCTATTGTGTACTGTGATCTTTCTCTGATTTCTTTCTTAGTCCATTTATCATCTATATATAAGAACTATACAGATTTTTTAAATTATTCTTGTATCCTGCCACTTTACTGAAGGTGTTTGTCAGTTTATTGGGTTACTAATGAAAACTACCATATCATCTGCAAATAGTGAAAGTTTGACTTCTTCATTTTCAATTTGCATCTGCTTCGTCTTTTTTTATATAATTACTCTATCTAGAACTTCATGTACAATACTGAAAAGATATGAAGAATGGACAACTTTGTTTTGTACCTCATTTTAGAGGAATCATATTGAGTTTCTCTCAATTTAGTTTGGTGTTGGCTGTTGGCTTTATTATATTTAGGTATGTTCATTTTATCCCTGATCTCTCCACGACCTTCATGATGATGGGGTGTTGGTTTTGTCACAAGCTTTTTCAGCATCTATTGTGTTTTGTGGTCTTTTGTTTTTTTAGTATGATTGTGTTTTTTTCAGTTTGTTTATATGGCGGATTACAATGAAAGATTCTTTTTATGTTGAATCATTCCTGTATCTCTGGGATGAAGCCCACTTGATCACAGTGAATGATTTTTCTAATATATTCTTGGATTCTATTTGCCAGGATTTTATTGAGTATTTTGAGTAAATGTTCATGAGGGAGGTTGGACTGTAGTTCTCTTTCTTTCTTGTGACTTTGTTTGGTTTGAGTACCAAAATAACTCTACCCTCTTAAAAAGAGTTTGGCAATGACCCTTCAGCTTCTCTTTTGTTGAACAATTTGAGGAATATTGATATTAGGTTTTCTTTGAATTTATGATAGAATTCTGCATTGAAGCCATCTGGCCCTGGGCTTTTTTTAGTTGGGAGACTTTTGATGACTGCTTCTATTTCATTAGGGATTATAGGCATTTTTAAATTATTGATTTGTTCTTGATTTAATGTTGGTAAGTTATATCTATCCAGAAACTTGACTATTTCCTTTAAATTTTCCAATTTTGTGGAGTACAGGTTTTCAAAGTATGACCTGATAATTTTCTTATATTTTTGGTTGTGAATCTAATATTTAAAGGCTGAGCTATCCCTCCTGCCTGACCTGATGATTCTCTGGATTCCCTCAGTGTCAGTTTGTTATGTCCCCCTTTTCATTTTTGATTTTGTTAATGTGAATATTCTCTCTCCTTTTGTTTTGGATAAAGTTTTGAATTCCTTGCTGATTTTCTTGAAGAACCAATTTTTTCATTGATTCTTTGTGTTGTTTTCTTTTGTCCACATTATTTATTTCAGCTTTCAATATGATTATTTCCTAGCAACTTCTTCTCCTGTGTGAAGAAGTTTTTTTTGTTCTAGAACTTTCAAGTGTGCTGTTAAGTCTCTAGTATGACTGTTTATCCCATAAGTTTGTGTATGTTGTGCCTTCATTTTTTTGTTGAATTCTAGGAAGTCTTTCATTTCTTTTTTCTTTTTTTTTCTTTTTTTTTGTTCCTTGACTCAGGAGTGATGCATTGGGCATAGCTCAAATTCCTTGACTTTGTAGGATTTCTCTAATTTGAATTCTAACTTTAAACCATGGTGATCCCATTAGATACAGGGGGTTATTTCAATTTCTTTGTATCTGTTGAGGATTGGTTTTTGCTCAATTTTAGAGAAGTTTCCATGTGGTGCTGAGAAGAAGGCATATTCTTTGGTGTTTGGATGGAATGTTCAATAGATATCTATTAAACCCAATTGAGCCATAACTTCTGTGTTCTTTATTTCTTTGTGAAGTTTCTGTCTGCTAGTCCATGCCAGTGGTAAGAATGGAATGTTGAAGTCTCCCACTTTATGTGTTTGGGTTTTTATGTATGATTTAAATTTCAATAATGTTTCTTTTACAAATGTGGGTTCCTTTGTATTTGAGGTATAGATGATCAGAATTGAGAATCCATCTTAATGGATTTGTCATGTGATGAATTGAAATGACCTTCTTCATCTCTTTTGATTAATTTTAGTTTGAAATCTAATTTTTAGATATTAGGACATCTATACCAGCTTGTTCTTAGGTTCATTTGATTAGGAAAACGTTTCACAACCCTTTATTCTGAGGCAATGTCTGTCTTTGAAATTGAGGTGTGTTTCTTGTATGCAACAGAAGGATGGATTGTATCTTTGTATACATTATGTTAACATTTCTTTATATAGGTGAATTAAAACAATTGATGTTAAGATGATTATTATTAACCATTGATTATTGATTCATCTTATTTTAGATTTAGGTGATGGTGGTATTGTATGTGTGTGTCCACCACCCCTTGATTGGCTCTTTGTAATGTGCTTTATCTATTGCGTACAATATAGTTAGTGTAGTTAACTTTCTTGGGTTGGAGTTTTCCTTCCAGTATTTTTCTGAATGGCTGGATTTGTGGATACATATCATTTAAATCTTCTTTTGTCAGGAAATATCTTATTTTCTTCATGTATGGTGATTAAAAGCTTTGCTGGATATTGTTGTCTGGGCTGGCATACATTGACTGTTAGTGTCTGTAGAACATCTATTTAGGACATTCTGACTTTCAGAGTTTCCATTGAGAAGTCAGTTGTAATTATGATAGGTCTGTTTTTATATGTCACTTGGCCATTTTTCCTTTTCAGTTCTTAAAATTCTTTCTTCATTCTTATTGTATATGTTTGGTGTTTTGTTTATTATGTGGCAAGGGGACTTTTTTCCCAGTATATTTGTAGTTCTGTAAGCTTCTTGTACTTTCATTGACATATCCTACTTTAGGTTGGGAAAGTTTTCTTCTATAATTTTATTGACTATGTTTTTGAGCTGGACTTTTTAGCCTTTTTCTACACTGACTCTTCTTAGGCTTAGTCTTTTCATGGTGTCCCATATTTCATGGGTATTTTGTGTTAAGGATTTGTTGGACTTAACATTTTTTCTTTGGTTGGTTAATCTATTTCCTCTAATATATCTTCAACACCTCAGATTCTCTTTCTTCAGTCTCTTGCATTCTGTTAGTTATGCTAGCATATGTAGTTCCTGATCATTTGCCCAGATTTCTATTAGCAGCATTCCCTCATTTGTGTTGTCTTTACTGCCTCTATTTCAGTTTTCAAGTCTTGAACTGTTTGAATTGTTTCCTTCCTCTGTTTGATTGGAATTGTTTTCTTGGCTTTCTTCAAGATATTTGTTGGTTTTTTTGGATTTTTTGGTTTGCCTTTTCTTCCATTTCATTCATTTCTTCCTTTTCTTCTATTTCTTTAAGGGAGTTTCTCATTTCCCCTTTCTCCATCATCTTTGTAATGTCATTTTTAAGGTTGTTTTCTTCTGCTTCATCTACGTTGGCATTTTCAGGTGTTGCTGGTGTAGAACCCTAGACTCTGGTGGTGTCACATTGCTATTTAGGTTGTTGAATGTGTTATTATACTTGCATCTACCAATCTCTTCCTCCAGTGGGTACAAATGTGACCTATTATTAATGAAATCTCTTCTCCTCTAATTGGTGTAGGTGGGGTCTGTAGCTTAGGTGGTTGATCTTCCTGTCCCAGTGGGGCCTGGGAAAAGGCTCCAATGGTGGGAGATGCAGTTCTAGATAGTTTGGGGTACAGGGGGGTCCCTAGTTTTATGTAATTTCTCTCCTGGTGAGGGCAGGGTCAAGGCTCCAATGATGGCATACGACATGCTATAATGTTTAGGGCTGTCCCTGGTCTCTGGGGATTTGGTTGGTGAGATGGGACAATGTATCCCAGTCAAGGGCATCCAAGATGGTGCTGCATGGGGATCAGGAGAAGGCCAGTCACTCACCTCTGCCAAGAGGGTGGGGACAAGGCTCTAATGGTGGCAGATCCAGTGCTGGATAGTTTAGGGCTGCCCCCTGGTCTATGGGGATTTTGTTTATTGGGGAAACATGCCTTTGTCAGGGGCCTCCAATCAGGGGTATTGGGGCATTATGAACAAAACTTTATTTTATAATTCAGATTTAATATAGCCAAAATGAAAGACCTGTCAGAATACACGTAAGATACCTAATTCCACTAGTGGAATTGTGTGCCTAAAACTTTGTGGAGATGTGTCACCCTGAAATCTTAGAAGTGACTAGATTGACAAGCAACAACTGAATATAGTACAATGTAATATACTAAAATACAGCAATGCAAAGCATTATGGGAAATTTTTCTCAACATTGGTCAAGGTGAAATTTGCTTCTATATCATATTTATAAACACTTCCAGTAAAAGCTATAACAGATGTTGACTAATGTATTGGTTTGAATGAGATGTCCTCCTTAGAATTGAACATTTGTATACTTGGTCCCAAGGTAGCTGTTTATGAGTTATGGACAGAAGAACTATGTCACTAGAGGTAGGCTTTTAAAGCTTAAGACCTTATACTATTACAAGTTTGCTATCTCTGATTCGTCATTCCCTTCTCTTGCTTCTATGCCTTTTCTATCCCATGATGGACTCTTACTCTTTTAGAATCTTAACCCTTCTTTCTGCAATTGATATACTATGGCCATGGTGATAATCACAGTTAGAAAAATATAATTAAGGCAAAAGTTGAACCCAGGAAACAGGTTGTTGTGATTATGCTGATTCTTGGAGACACATGGAAGACTTTGAAATTTTTAATTCAAAAAGCAAGTAGATGCTATAAGTGGAACTTAATGTATTATTACGTAGGAGATGAAAAGTTGTAACATAGATAACTGTGTTAACTTTGGAGGCTTTAATCTGGCTTTGGTACAAGGATTACTAGTTGCTTTTATATTGCAGTGGTAGAAAACACTAGCAGAAACCAACATAGTAAAGAGTCTAATTTGAATTATAGTCCTAGATAGTACACAGTCCACCAACATGAGGAGACCATGCCAGCAGTAATGCATAGCTAGCATAAAATACAGGAAGTTGTCATTCATACATTAGAAGTAGAGGAGGTTTTCCTAGTTGCCCACCAGTCAAAGAAGTCAAAGAATGGATAAAGACAATGTGGTACACTTATACAATGTAGTATTACTCCATAGGAAAAATAAAAAAAAATCTATGTCCTGAAATTTGCAGGCAAATGGATAGAACTACAAAAATCCATCCTCAGTGAGGTAACCTGAACCCAGAAAGACAAACATGGCATGGATTCATTCATAAGTGGATATTACTTGTAAATCAAAGGATAACCATTCTACAATCCACAACTCCAGAGAAGCTAGATTTATAAAAGGGGAGCCTAAAAGGTCAGACATTCTGGGACCCAAGAAGAGAAAATAAATAATAAATCTTAGTTAAAATAGCAGGGGGGGTAAAAAGAGGTGATGGAATTGAAGGATCAAGAAAACTGAGTTGGGGAGAGATGGAGAGGTAGATCAATGAAAGTCATATCTTGATAGAGGGAGCCATTATAGGTTAACAGATAAACCCATTAATAGAGAAATTTGCAGGAATTTGCAGGAATGACCCCAACTAACACTTGTAGGATTAATGGAGAGGTTGTCTGAATGGGACATCCTCTTTAATCAGATTAGTGACTAGCATGATCAGATTGGTGAGTACCTTTAATCAGATTGACAACTACCTTAATTATCATCATAGAACCTCTGTCAAGTAACTGATGGAAGCAGATGCAGTGATCCAGAGCCAATCACTTGGCTAAGCTTCTGTAATTCAGTTGAAGAGAGGGAGGAAGTATCTTATGAACAATGGAGGACAAGATGGTGATGGGATAAATCACAGCGAGAGCTTACCCGAGTTATTGCAGTCTCACAGACTATGGACTGACAGGGGGGAACCTGCATTTGACCAACTTAGACCCTCTAAATGTGTGTGACAGTTATAAGACATGATCTGTTTGGGGGTTAGCAGTGGCACCAGGACCTATCCCAAGTGTATGATCTGGCCTCTTGAAGCCCATTCCCTATAAGAGGGATATCTTGCTCAGCATTTATACAGGGGAAGGGGTTTAGTCTTGACTCGACTTGCTATGCCAGACTTTGCTGACTCCCCATGAAAGGCCTTACCCTCTCTGAGGAGTGTATGGAGGGAGTAGATGCAAAAGTGAAAGTAGAGAATGAATTCCATATCTTCAATAGCCCACATGAGGTTAGGGGCATGGGCAACCTCATGACTCATACATCATACACACATATAAATGCATGTTCATGCATGTGGATATATACACCCCATGTATATAAGAATGAATAAAAATTATAAATTAATAAGAAAGTTAAAACACTAATGTTTAAAGTTTCTGTTGAGCAACCTGGTATTATACTCATGGGTTTACCTTTTGTATGACATACTTTTATTTCCTAATAATTTATCAATATTCTTTTTCTGTATATTTAATGTTTTAATTATTATATTACACAGGGAATTTGAATACCTGTCTATTGTTATGTTTGCTTCTTGTACTTGGGTGGCTGTCTTTTCCTCTGTCTTTGATTGGTTGTATGGTTTGTTTTTACCAATAAAATTTTTTGTCTTTCTCATGGTATTCTTCTTGCTATGTGACCATAATTTGAAGATTTGGTCTTCCCACATTTCTCAAAGACTTATGATTTTCAAACTCACAAATTACCCCAAATGAAAGTCGTGTAGACACTCAGGGGAATCTTGCTAGTTATTATTTTATAGCCATTGATTTGTCCTTTCTTTGAGAATGTATTTCTATACAGTATAGGAAACAAGAATATGTGTGAATATCATATACTCATTTTAAACCATTAAATAATTACTTTGGCTGTTATAAGTTTACTATCTGTTTCTGCTTGATCAACTGGAATGAAAGAATTTGAGTCCAAGAAAAACTATTTTACATTTCTTCATTTTTTTCTAACATCATCCTTACATACATAATGTACTGGGGTGATGTATTTTTGTTTATTACTTTTATCCACATCATAAAACAAGTTGCTAGTTGTTGGCACAAAAAAGCGGTAACTTTCAAATCTCTTTGGAATTTAGAAGAAGCAGGCATTGCATTTGGAGAAAATTGAATTATTCAAGTTAAAGTTAATAAACTATGAAGCTCTCCACAGAAAAGCCAAAGGTGCAAGTGCAGCCATGTATAATGTCACTGCAGGTTAACGATGAAATAGATCTTTTCCACATTTTCAGTAAAAGCATTTCATGAAAAGATATATTGCTCCAAGTTGGAAATCTATATTCTGCGACAGCTGCAGACTGGTAATGAGATCTAATGAGCTGTCTCTTTATTGGAAAAAATAACATTTGCAATAACAGCCCCTTTGCAAATTGTGAAAGAATATAGGAGTACAGATCTAACCCTCAACTTGGTAGAAGTACATTCATGTCAATGTCATTTCAGTTCGAATCTGAATTTTTAATCTCATTTAAAATACAGTCAAATGTGAAAATCAACTCATTTCCCCCTAATAGCCTCAAGCTAGATTCATGTAATATTAACATAACACTGATCCTAATATTATCATAGTAAACTTAAGATAAGTCAAACATGATAGACCTTTCAGATATTACTGCTAAATGAGTTTAGAGCTGTTATCTCATTGCTGTGCTGCCTTCAGTTGGGGTCCATTGATTTGTGTGGGTCTTCTAGTTGTAAAAGCCCCCTCCCCACAACTCAGTCCATTTATTGCCATGAGCATCAAAATTTGGCCTTGATTAACAAAACAGTAAAGATTTTGAAAAACAATACTAATTTGTGTTATAATAGAATGATTCAGGGCTCAAGTAAAAATCATTTGAACAAAGTGGTGCTAGCAAAGTAACAATGGATTTGGGGAATAATAAAAGTCTAATATTTCATATAATGAAAGCAGAAATGCTATCTAAAAAGTTATGAATAAAATTCAAAGTCTTTGAATTAATTTTCTTCTGACTCATATTTAAATTGTAGAAATTTAATTCATAAAAACATACAATTAAGAATCTATAATTTTCATGACTTCTAAAATGTCCCAGAATTGCATATGTGGGCAAGAAATCACTCCCATGCAATTATTTCACCTTTAGATGGAATAATTCTACTTATCTGTATGTCAGTCTTCAAATTCTCCAATATTCCTCATCTAACATTTTCTGAGAGCAATCTCTGAGTATTGCTTGTAACATTTGATCTTAGCTTTCAAATATGATCTTAACTATAGCACATGATTAAAATACAATGACAATAATAAAAAAATTAAGATCCCCAAACCTAAAAAGACATCTGAGACATCTGTGTTTCTTGTTTGTACATGTGTCTCTTTTATCTCTTTCTCTGATTCTCAATATACTAGAACTTTATGTTTCTGGGAATCAAATTTCTCACATTTACCTTGAATTTTATTCTACATATTTAAAAAAGGGCATAACATAATGAGAGCATTGTTGATATATATAACAAAGCAAAGAACATGACATTCAGCCCACAGATAACCATTTAATGTGCATGGATTCTGCACCACACTGTCTCCTAGGTTTCCAGTCAACCTCTAATTATTTATAGCACATAACTTTTCTACTCAGTACACACAAACACACACACACACACACACACACAGAGAGAGAGAGAGAGAGAGAGAGAGAGAGAGAGAGAGAGAGAGAGAGAGAGAGAGAGACCACTGAGAGAGGCAGGGACAGAGACAGTCACACAAACACAGAGAGTTACCCCCTTGGTTCACTTTCTCTAGATAGCCTTATTTAGCATGTAAATGCATGAAAATTGTGTTGATTCTGTTGGTTTGAGAACTTCAATGTGTGAATTACAGAAAACATTAAATCAAGAGTTGGAAAAGTTCAAAGCAAATATGAATTTTTATTGAAAAGTAATCGCCCTTGAAGGAAGACCATTTGGGCCATGAAACAACATTTGATATTACAGAGAAAAGACCTTGTTTGGTACAAGTGTCTTTGATGAATAGGCTTACAATTCTCATGTTTTCAAAGGTCTATTGTCTATGATATATTTATGCAGTTCAACTGGCAAAAGTTTCTATCCATATCGCAAAACTAAACACAAAGTTTTCTATCATCCTAAACATGTATGCCTGTATTTTGATTTCTTTGATCTATTAGGAGGCAAAATGTGAATGGTGCTTATGCAACTAATGGAAATGTTTCTTAATGTAAATGGAAATATAAGACTCAATTATACATTCCCATGTATCTGATTTGTTCTAGTTTTTACTCAGTTACAACTTTCTTGATCATGGATATGGAGCACTATCATACTGACCACTAAGTAAAACTAATGAGAAACACAAAACATATTGAAAGATAGTCTGAGAAAATAAATCTGTTGTTTCTTCATACAGTATTTATTTAGAAAAATATCAAAGTTTATATTAATGTTTCTTTTTCTTCACCCTGTTATGTGTAATATTTCCCACCAGGCATCTGGGTCCCACCACTGCTTCAGCCCCAAATAACAAAAGAGACACTATATTAATTATGAAACTGTTGGCCACTGACTATTGATTCTTATTGGATAAATAAGTCTTAAATATTAAGCCATCTCCATATTAATCTATGTATATCCATCTGGTCTTATCTTACCAGAGAAAGAGTCCAGAATTGTTTCTACTCTCACGTCCTACATGGTGACTGACTCAGCATGTCTGCATAGAAGAGAAGAGAGCAATATCCTGTTTGCCCCTGCTTATATTCAGATTCTGTCCAGCTATGTCACTCTCTATGGTTAGCTAGTAGCAGTATCTGCCCAGCCTGTCATTTCCTAGGATTTCATGAAGATTCCTCTCTTCCTATATTTCCCAGAATCTTCCTCTCCTAGTCTTACCTATCATCCTGCCTGGCCAATCAGTGTTTTATTCACCAACCAATAAGACAAATATATACACAGAAGAACATTTCCCATCATCACCCTCCATCCTTTTAAATTCCTATATATTTGTCTGGGGATCCTCAAGTGCCTCATACTCTTTTTGAAAGCATCATTTAAATACCAAATTTGATTTACTTTTACTGCAACATCAAACAACTCTCATCAAATTGATTAAAAGTTACTTCCCTAGTTCAAATTTTTATTATCTTTTTATATTTAGGGTTTACTGAAACACTCATAGTATATTGAAAAATATTCTAAAGCTCAAAGCTGATTACCTACCTTAGCTTGATGACTCTGTGTTTACTGGTGGTTAGAAAGCAGAAGTTAGTAAAAATGAGTAGTTTCATTGGTGAACTCCATATGCTGTTTTGTACTATGACACTTGTTTACAGTAAGTGGTGTATGAATATGGGAGCATCAGCAACTTGTTGGAGTACTGGATGTTCAAATCTGCAAGCTGTTCATATTTAAATGAAAGAAAACAAAGTTCTTCTCAAAGATCCATTTTTATTTCTTATATTCATTAAAATGCATAAATGATATAAGAGGCCATTAACTAAACTACTCACATTAACAATAGAAAAGTATTATTAAATATAACTGAAATTATTGTTGTATTATTATTAAGCAGTTACTCTGAAAAAGGTTTTGATTTGTTACAATGTATGAAGGAATCATTTAAGGGTTGAATATATTAACTAACAGTTCTATTGCCACACAGTTTATAATGAAGATTGTTCTAAGCAACTCTCATGGCATACTGTCATAAAACCTGACAGAAATAACTTAAGGTACAGCTTTATATGATTCCCAGTTTCAGAGGAGTTCCCAGTACTCCATTGCATCCTATTGGACCTATCAGTATAGTTTGAGTTGAAAACTCAAGTTTTCAAGTTGAAAATGGTACACCAAGCTGTGCTACTAGGCAATGCTATAGAGTGAATGAGTTTCCATTTCCTTTAGAACAACAATGTTGAAATCCAGTGTTTCAGTGTAATACTGCATCCAAGAGTGGACAAAACAAAATAACCCAGATAGTGACAAAATAGGAAAGGAACATAAAATGTAGGGAATGGAGAATATATCTGGAAAGAGTTCTTGTTTAAGATGGCAAATATGATCAAAATGTGTTGCTGGAGTTTCTTGTCCTGCCAGGTCCTGCCACAGCTTCAGCCACAAATAAGCACACAAAGATAAAGTGGGAAATTACCAATACAGAACCAAGTAGAAATCTAAGGGTATTTAATAGAGAAAAGCCATACTTACAGAGCAACATAGCCAGCCGGCTCAGCAGCAGTCTGTACAACAAGCCAAAAAGGAAACTGAAAGTGACCAACCACTTGAACCTCACATTCTACATCACCCTGACCATGCCCTCATAGGCATGGTCAGACATATCCACAAATATTGTTTATAAATGTTTATAAATGTTTATAAATGGGGTTGACTATAAATGATAATGAGCATAGTAAGTTTTTTTAAAGAAAAAATGGGGAATAGGATATGGGAATGAATACTTTGCATTGGTATAGATTTTCATTTATTGATACAACTTTAAGGTCAATTTTGTGATATGTATATGTCTGCTCTTGTTTAGGTATTGTGTTTATACAGAATTTTTACCTATAATAGTCAGAACTTATAATTAGGTTAGTTATGTTTTCTAGATTTACAGAGATGTATTTGAGATGGTTAGGTATTCTTCAAGTCTTTCAAAGACCTACAGAAATATGGCATTTAAATAGTTGAGGGTTTTATTTGGCAGTGAGACACAACTGCTCCTGGCAAACCAATTATGTCAGAAAATACCAGTCAAGCTAGGTAAAAGGGAGAGCTGAGATCCCTGAAGTATTATGCTCTTGAGGGTCAGGGGATATAATTTGTTCAGGAAAGTAGCATAGTCTTCCTGTCTAACTCAGACTCCCTGTTGTCAAGCTTAAGAGTAGTAAACAGAATTACTTACATTTTGGCTTCTAATTGTTTCATGTATGTGCTTCTATACTTATTTTCCTATTATTCAGAAATTAAAGATAAAGTCAAAGAGAAAAGAAGAAAGATATGAGTTGGTAATACTTTGAGGATGTCAATAGAACAAAATTTTATGGGATAAATTGCTAAATTCTCATATAGGACATTAGGATCAATAAGCAGCTCAAATTCTTTGATCATCTCCACAGAAAACTTTTCTTTTTGATTAATGGGTTAAAAGTCCTGAAACAAAGCCATTTCCAGAGAAAGACACGTTCATTGGAATTAGCAAGAAATGTTTTTAGTTTTACTACCTGGAGCTACGATAGTGAATAGTTAAAGAGCAGATTGAAACTCCAAGAATCATTAATAAGGAATTAATTGGTAATAGAAATAGCAATACCAAGGTTATCAGTTCAAATCTAAGTCGTAAGGATGTAATTGCTAACATGTGAAAGCACTTGAGTAAAAGTTCTATATTGGGAGTGTTTTTCTATTCCCTTGTTAGTTAGCGTGTGTGTGTGTGTGTGTGTGTGTGTGTGTGTGTGTGTGTGTGTGTGTGTGCGCGCGTGTGTACCAGTAAAAGAATGGTGCTGTTTTAATTATCAGGAATGTGTGCTAGAAGACTTCTGCAGTTCCTAATATTAAATAATTTAGAAGCTGGTCTGTTGGCCTAAAGTAAAATACTTAAACATAACACATAATCAAACATTTTCTGAAATGACAGTAGATTGTATGCTCCCAGTTGATTCTCACCCTCATTATGCAAAATGCACTGAATCATACAATACAGAGCATGATGGTTTGATTATTTAACACCACCAGTTAAATGTTTTCATTAGCAGCATGGCTTTACACAATAAAGATAATTGAGTGTTCAAAGTATACTAATTCATTTGATCTCACAAGACAGAAATAATATCCGGGGAAATAATATTGTTAGGAATTCTTATTAGAACTCAACATAAAAATGGTCACTAATAGGCATAAAGTATAATTTGAAAACAATAGGCAAAAATAATCTGATGTTGTTGCTTTTGAATTCTTTAAAGTTAACAGAGTTATTGTTTTCCATTCTTATAAATTTCAAACTTCTTCAAAGTTGGTGAAGCTGAAGAAAACTTTCTGGCTCACATAAAGAAATAGTATATGTTATTCCCCCTTGAAATATGTGTATCTTTTTATTTATTATTTTAATTAGAAAGGTCCCTTTCCTTCACCTCCTCCCCTGTGCCCCCAACAAACACCTTACCTATCCCATACCCTTTCTGCTCCCAAGGGAGGGTGAGGCCTTCCATAGGGAGTCTTAAAAGTCTGTCTTATTATTTGGGATACGGCCTAGGCCAAGCCCCTTGAATCTAGACTCAGGGTGTATCCATACATGTGGGATGGGCTGCCAAAGTCTATTCCTATGCTAGGGATAAGTACTGTTCCACTACAAGAGGTCCCATAGATTTCCAAGGTGTCCTCACAGACACCCACATTCAGGGGATGTAGATCAATCCCATGCTGATTTCCCAGTAGAGGTCTGAGGACCAAGAGCTCTCCCTTGTTCAGGTCAGCTGTTTCTTTGGGTTTCACCAGCCTGATGTAGACTGCTTTGCTCATCAGTCCTCCTTCTCTGCAACTGGACCCCAGTTCAGTTCAAGGTTTATCTGTGGGTTTCTGCCTCAATTTCCACCAGTTGTTGGATGAAGGCTATATCATCTCATATGAATTAGTCATCGTCATGCACAAAACTTAAGTCCAAATGCATTAAAGACCTCAACATAAACCCAGCCACACTGAACTTATTAGAAAAGAAAGTAGGAAATGCCCTTGAATGAATTGGTACAGGAGACTGTACCATACTGTACATAACACCAGTAGAACAGACACTGAGAACAACAATTAACAAATGGGACCTCCTGAAACTGAGAAGCTTCTGTAAGGCAAAGGACACAGTCAACAAGACAAAATGACAGCCCAAGGATTGGGAAAAGATATTCACCAACTGCACATCTGACACAGGGCTGATCTCCAAAATTTACAAAGAACTCAAGAAGCTAGTCCACAAAACACCAAATAATCCAATTAAAAGGTGGGGTACAGAACTAAATAGATAATTCTCAATAGAGGAATCTAAAATAGCTGAAAGAAATAAGAAAGTGTTAAACATCCTTAGCCATCAGGAAAATGCAAATCAAAACAACTCTGAGATACCACCTCAACCTTGTCAGAATAGCTAAAATCGAAAACACCAATAACAGTTTATGCTGGAAAGGATGTGGAGAAAGGGGCACACTCCTCCACTGTTGGTGGGAGTGCTAACTTGTACAGCCACTTTGGAAGTCAGTATGGCGACTCCTCAAGAAAATGGGAATCAGTCTACCACAAGATACAGAAATTCCACTCCTAAGCATATACCCAAAAGAAGCAGATTCATACCACAAGGACATCTGCTCAACAATGTTCATCACAGCATTATTTGTAATATCCAGTACCTGGAAACAACCTAGATGCTCCTCAACTGAAGAACGGATCAAGAAAATGTGGTACATTTAAACAATGGAATACTACTCAGTGGAAAAAAAAAACAATGGAATCTTGAAAATCACAGGCAAAAAGATGGAACTAGAAGAAACCATTCTGAATGAGGTAACCCAGTCACAAAAAGAAAAACATGGTATGTACTCACTCATATGTGGATTTTAGACATAGAGTAAAGGATTTCCAGCCTACAATGCCAGAGAAGCTAGTAAACAAGCAGGACCCTAAAAGAGACATACATGGTCCCCTAGAGTAGGGGGAAGGGACAAGATCTCCTGAGCAAATTGGGAGCATGGGATGGAGGTGAGAGACTGAATTAGGAGAATGAGAAGGGGAGAAGAGGCAGGGTGAGGAAGACATGATGGGGCAGGGAGGTTGAGTTGAGGGGAAGGACAGAAGAGACCAAAATAAGAGATAATATAATAGAGGGAGACATTATAGGTTTAAAGATAAATGTCTGGAGAGCTACAGAGATGACTACAACTAACAATATGTATATCTTTTTTGCAGGGTTTGCTATTTGCTTGGTTAGGTCTGGAATGGGCTAGTATATAATAGGATCCTTGTCAGTCTCATTATATAGTACCTGACTACTTATTGCCCCACTGGTCCTGAGTTGTCTGAATATGTTACATTTTTCTGAGGTCTCCTGCTTTGTCTTCTGCCTTGAAGGCCTTTACTGGCTGGATCTTTTGCATTTCCCATCTTATTTTTAATTTATTTACATAAATCTATCATGTGACCTTGCAGGGATTCTCTATAAAAACAGTTCCTAGGTGTATATTTCCATTGTGGCTATGTCTGTTCAATTCTTAAAACCATGTTACTAGCCAGCAAATGACACACAATAATAACATAATTATCAAAAGTAAAATTCAGCTAATCCATTCTTTCCCATGGGAATGCTTGAATCCTTGTTCTTTTGTTCAACTATGTGCTTTAAAGGCCTATTTGACAACAGGCTGGGCTACAAGAGCTAGTGCCAGGATAGCCTCCAAACCACAGAGAAACCACCCCCAAAAAAATCTATATACCAAAACTTACTGTGGGGCTGTGGTGGTGCCTGCCTTTAATCCCAGCACTTGGGAGATAGGGGTAGGCAGATCTCTGTGAGTTCAAGGACAGCCAGCCTTGACTACAAAGAGAGTTCCAGGCAGTCTGGGCTATTACACAGACAAACCTTGTCTTAAACAAACAAACAAACAGAAAACAAAAATCTATATACATCTTTTTTCTTCCAGAAAGATTTTTCACATTCTAAATGTAAATAATTTTAATTTGTATGTATTCTTAATTCTATCATAGGGCTAAAACAATATCAAACTGTATTTTATAAATTATAATTGTTTCCATAAAAGGTCACCATATAAATTTAAATAAATTGTGATTACTTAGTTTTCGTGCATTTATTTATAAAGCATATTGCATATGAAGAAATGAATTTGTTAAAGATTCAGAGGCCAAAATTTCTTAGACCCAAGCTACTACCCATTCTGTTTTATAGAAGTCAACTTTGGATGTAACTTGTCATTGTGGTTGGTGAACTTTTATCTCTGGGAACACATAATAACAAAATCAGTAATTCCATTGTGCAGGATAATACCCATCTAACCTAAACAGAGCCTAGAAATGGTTTCTCCAAATACCAAAATGGTGATTTTTTTAAGCTTTAAGCTTTGCAGAATATCCTCTATGGATTACTTGACTCTCAAAATTTTAGTGACAATTATTCAAAACCAAATATTACTGAATTCAGTTTGTGAATGTTTATTAGTTCCTTGAATGTTTTGTGTTTTGTATGATCTGTTATTTTTAGAGTAACCTCCAACAACCATTTCCAGTTCCACATCCTTTTCCTAGTTAATTAAATTTGCATTCTATTAGTTTTTAAATCCTTCAAGATCAATTTTTATTGCCCATATATTCTTGGATATATGGAGTCCCTCTGTAGCATGGTTGATTTAGCAAATTAGAGTAAATTGTCCATTCTTTTACCTTTCCTGTTGCCCATTGCTTTACAGCAAGAGGTTGGAATGTGTGCCCACTCACCTTTGATTTGGGTTAGGATTGCATAGGTTATGCACATGTAAAGTAATGAATGTTTAATTTAAAATTATTTATAGCGGAAACACTTGGTAATGATTCTTTGATTGTATAAAATCTTTTTCTGGTATAAGTTAATTATCTTTTTAATTTAAAACTAAATTGAAATATCATTACTAAAACTGGTAGATGATGGCAGGAAATAAAATATTGCAAATGACTCTCATATTTGTTTCTCTCAAAGGAAAGTTTTCCATTTTATTACAATCCCTGATCCACTTGAAAATATCTTGGAGAGACAATAGGGCAGATTCTATTTTCTGTTTCAACTATGTGTGGCAGATTTTATTTGTGTCTTTATCTGCATTTATTATTAAATGATAAGATAATTTTAAATAATTCCTTCTCATGATGTCTGTCACTCTATTTATCCTAGATTTTATAATACTTCTTTTAGAACATTTGTTTGTTTTATTCTCTCTCTCTCTCTCTCTCTCTCTCTCTCTCTCTCTCTCTCTCTCTGTCTCTTACTCTCTCTCTCTTCTTGGGTTTGTGTGTGTGCTTGCTGTCTATCTAATTCGGCATGGTTTTTCTTGTTGTTTCTGCTATTCTATATATTCCATGCTACTTTTACATAGCTCATGAACTTTCAGAAGATTCTCCAGGAACTGTTTTTTCATCTCACTCTAGCTAGCAATGGTGGAATTACAGTTGTGTACCTCTACATCTGGCTTTTGTATTTTGATCTTGGGACACTAGGTTTGCCTAGCTATTGCTATTATACGCTGAATAATTTCACTCAAACCTCTCTAATATGATTAATTTGTATCTTCTCTAATCTCAATTTCATGGTTAATATGGATAAAGACTGGTCCAAATGTATATCATTTGGAAGAATTAAATCTTTATTGTATCAATTATTTGTATTTTTCATTAAATTTCTCTAATATCTGCCAAATATTTATTTGTTTTCTATCCACTCCTTTTATGTTTTGATGTTGGTATAATGAAATCATCAGTCTTAATTCCACTACATTATTTTATACACGGCTCTATCATTTATTAGAAATGAGATCTCATATCAATTACATATTGTAATATAAATAATGCCCGTGAATTAGGTCAGGGAACCAGTAGGCAAACTGCAGATCAATCAACTTTCCCTCTGCTCTTCCAAATACAATCCCCTATACTCATCCTTAGATCTTCAACTGACTACCTGGTGAGTCCTCTCCCAGTCCCTGACTCTGTCTCCAGTGAATAATACAGTTTTTCCCATCCATATTTTCCTTCCCACACTCATGCCTTTATCCCAGTCCATAAAACTAGCAGGCATTTATTGGGAGTGTAAGGCTTTCCAGCCAGAGAATCGATGAGGCTATTTAGACATTTCCACGCCACACTTCGAGTCTCATCCCCAGCTCTGCAGTATACCACATTTACAACCTCCCCTTCTTCAAGATCCCTTTATCCAAGGGATCACACAGAACTCCCCTATCAAATTTCCTTCCCCCAACTCATTGTCTTATCAGAACTGCCAGATCTAACAGGTATTCCCTGAAAACTCACTATCTAAGTTGGCAAGGATAACAGGTAGACTGCTGCAGATCTTCACCTCTCCATCTATTTTTTCAAGTACACAACTGTACTTGAAAAAATTCCACCATTGCCAGCTAAACTGAGGGGAAAAAAACAGATCCTGGAGAATCTTAAATAAATCTATGAAAATACTAACAAACAGTGGAAGCAAATGAATAAAATATTTTAAGAACAGAAAATCAGAGTAGGATAAATTAAAATAACCCAAACTGAGTGAACTCTGGAAATAAAAAAAAAAAAAAAAAAAACTGGGGAACTAGAGCAGGAACCCAAAAGGTGACCCTTCCCAACAGAATATATAAGCTGCAAGAGAGAATCTTCGCCAATGAAGATATAATACAAGAAATGGGTATCTTCATCAAATAAAATATTTAATGCAAACAAACAAATAAAAAGCAATGAAAAACAAAATTCTGAATTTTCCTGAGAAGTACAATATAGATGAAGTATAAGACAAGGACTTCAAAAAGACTATTATGAATATTTTCAAGGACATTAAGGAGGATATGAATAAATCCATTAATGAAGTCTGTGAAAATACACATAGTGGAATGACATGCTGAAAACAGGTCCAGATGTGAAAGAAGCAACAATAACAAAACAGAAAATCCAAACTAAGGTGATACTGTAGATACAGGAGCATCAGAGGTAAGGCTCAACAATAGAATATGTGAGATGGAAGAAAGTCTCTAATGCTTTGAAGAAAAGATAGAAGAAATGTTAAATACAAGATGAAGTAAATTGTTAGTAGAATGGGTACTTTTAAACCATCCAGGCATAAAATATCCAGGAAACATAAAACAGCAAAAAGGACCAAATATGTGAATAGTATGTCTAGAAGAGGAAGAAAACCAGATCAAAGTCATAAAAAATAATTTCAACAAAAATCATAAATGAGAAATTCTCTAGTCTAAAGAAGGAGATATCTATCACATAACAAGAATTATACAGAACACAAAATATACTGGACAAAGTAAAGAAATTCCCTAGAACATATAATAAAACACTAAGTGTACAAAAAAGAAAAATATTAAATTTTTTCAAAGAAAAAATCAAAGACATAAAGGCAGGCTCATTAGTATAACATATGACTTCTCAATGGAGACTAAAAGCCAGAATGGTGCAGAATCTATGCCCTAGATGGATGTTCTACAAATATTAAAAGACCACAGATGCAGGCCAAAACTGTAATACCCAGTGGTACTTTCAATTACGATAGAATTAAAATGAAATAATTTCCATAATGAAATAAATTTTAACATTATTTATAAATCCAGTTCTACAAAAAGCATGAAAAGGCAAACTTCAACCTAAAGAAGTCAGCCAAATTGAAGAAATGCAAGGAATAGGAATAAAAGAATATGCCCAGATCAGCAAATAAGCAGAGATATGGGAACCTCACATAATAATAACAACAAAATAACAAGACTTGTCATGACCACCTCGACCAGCAAGGAAGACACATCGCTGAGACTCTTCCTTAAGCAGTTTACTCAGGAAACTGAAACAATCTTCTGACCCCGGGGAAAGGCCCCCCACAGCTTAAAAGCACTCTTGCCAGCCAGCCGCAGAATGCCATGTGGCTAAGGCAGATAGGCTCGCATTTGCTGATGCAAGTCTGAATCTTAGACCAAGCCAAATAAGGAGTTGTTTATTCCAGAGAGCGCTCACCCTCAGAATGGTGGAAGGCGGAAACCGGCACCATCTTCTTGCGGTGCAAAGCAGCTCTCCACAAAGACTTATTAAACAATGCTCATTAATGACTCCATAACAATGGTTTCAGTTATCCAATAAAGACATAGACTAACAAAGTGCATCCAAGAAACACACTTTACTATTAAGAATAGGCACTACTTTAGGGTAAATATTAGAAAAACAGATGTTCCAAACAAATAAGCTCAAGAATCAAAGTGCTATAGCCATTTTTATATGTGACAAAATAGACGTCAAAGCAAAACTAATCAGAAGAGTTAGAGAAAGACAGGGCATACCCATCTAAGGAAACCCCCACTAAAGTGGCATTTCAATTCTTTTTTTTTATTCTCTCATACCAAACCTCACTACAGTTTCCCTTCCCTCTACTACTCTCACTCACCCCAGCTACCTCTCCTCTCCCCAGATCTCCTTCCCTTCAGAAAAGAGCAGGCCTCCTAGGAATATCTATCCCATATGGCATAACAAGTTACACTAAACTTAGGCACAAACCCTCATATCAAGGCAGGATGAGGAGGAAAATGATGCCAAGAGCAGACAAACTAATCAGAGACATCCCAGTTCCTACTGTTGCGATTCTCCAAAACATCAACCTAAGAAACATGACATATTGCTGGTGGGAGAGGAAAATTATGCTATCACTATGGAAATAAATATCACAGTTCCCCTGAAAAGTGGAAATCAATTTAACTCCAGATCCTGATATACCACTCTTGGGCATATTCCCAAAGGATGGTTCAGCCTACCAAAAATACTTCCTCAACTATGTTCATAGCTGCTGTATTCATAATAGCCAGAAACTGGAAACAACCTAGATTTCCCTCAGCCAAAGAATCAGTAAAGAAAATGTGGTATATTTACAAAATGGTCTATTACCCAGTTATTAAAAATGATATTATGAAATCTTAAACATCAATGTCCAAAATATGAGGATACCCACTTTTGTAAAAGAAACATTAGTTTAAATCACATATTGATTCTTGCACATTATTAGTGGGAGACTTCAGTACCCTATTCTTACATATGGATGGGCATCCTGACAAAACTAAATGGAGAAATAGTGGAGCTAACAGATATTATTATAAACCAAATGGACCTAGCAGATATTTACATAAAAATTCACCCAAATACAAATTCTTACTCTCTCTTCTCTCATAGAACTTTCTCTAAAATTGACCGCATACTCAAACACAAAGTGAGTCTCAACAGATATAATAAAATTGAAATAACTTTTTACATCTTTTCAGATCATCTTGGATTAAAGCTGCATATCATCAATAACAGAAACCTTACAAACTCATGGAAACTGCACAACCCTCTACAGAATGAAAAGTGGTTCAACAAAAAATTAAAGACTATAGAATTGAATAAAAGATATCCTATGTTCATGAACAAATGGGATTAATATAATAAAATATCCATACCAAAACAATAAATTAATCCATCAATTCATTGCAATCCCCTTCAAAATTCAAACACAATTCTTCATGTATACTAAAAGAACTGTTTTCAGTTTCATATGGAAAAACACAAACAAAACCCAGGATAGCTAAAACTATTCTAAATAATGATTTTTCAAAAGTGGAAGGTATTACTATTCCCAATTTCAAGTTGTACTACAGAGCACTAGTAATAAAAATATTTTATTGGCACAAAACAGACATGTTGATTAAGGGAATAAAATTGAAGATAAGACATAAATGCACACACCTAGGGACACATTATTTTTTTATAAAGATTCCAGAAATACACGTTGGTAAAAATTTAGCATCTTCAATAAATAATGGTGGATAATCTGGTTGGCTAGATATAGAACCATGCTTTTCATCCTGGACAATCAGATTTACTAAAACTAATAGAGAAAAATGTAAGACATATCCTTGAACTCACTGACATAAGATAAAAAACCTTCTGAAAGAACATTTTAAATACAAGCATTAAGATCAACAAAAATAAATGGTACTTCATGAAACTTAAAAGCTTCTGCATAGCCATGGACATTCATTTACAGCAATAACATACAGAATGAGAAAATATTTTTAGTGATTTTTGATACAAGGCTAATGTCCAATAAACTACATGTCAAGAAATCAAATAATCCAATTTAAAACTTTGGGCAGATATGAAATAAACAATTCCAAATACAGGAATCCCAAATTGCCAAGAAATACTTAAAGATAAGTTCAGCATTCATAGCCATCAGAGAACTGCAGATAAAAACTATAAAAAACTTTTGAGATTTCATTTTATACCCATCAAATGGCTAAGATCAGAAAAAAAAAAGATAGCTCATGCTTGCAAGGATGTAGAGGAAGTATTTCATCCATTGTTGGTGGGAATATGAGTTTGTAAGATATTTCCAAAAGTAATGTAGTGATTCCTTAGGTAACTAGGAATCAATCTACCTCAAGATTCAGATATACTATTGTCCCAACCTGCAGGATATCAACCTGGGTTAAGAAAGTCAGGGAAAGGGAATAGGGACAAGAGACACAGAAAGAATGACCAAAAGTGGCATACTTTATTTTTCTCAGGTTAGCATATATCATCAGTAGAGCAGGATATGGGGAGGGGTAGAATAGGTTTTTTGCTTACCAGGTAGGCAGGGTATTAGGAAGCCACAAAGAGGATGTTTTGCAGGGTAAAGAGTTCATGAGTAAGAGGTCCAGGAAGGGTTGCCTAAGTGACTGAGCCTGTGGTTGAAGGACTGGGGCAAGTTGTTTCTTTTCTTGAGCTGAGGTTCTAAGGAGCTGCTATGTAATGGTTAATATAGAACTATGTGGCCAGCCAAGAATGGCCTAGGATCTCATGCCAAGTCCTGAGATCTTTGGCTCCCAGCATACTATTCTTTGGCATATACCTAATGATGTTTTATCTTACCACAAAGACACTTGCCCAACCATGTTCATTTCTTCTCTATAAAAATTAACCAGATATTGGACACAACCAAGATGTCATACAACAGATGTATGGATAAAGACAATGAGGTACATTGGTAAATTTACACAATGGACTATTATTAACTTGATAAAAAATTAAATTTTGAAATTCACAGGTAAATGGATGGAACTAAAAAAAAAAAATCATCCAGAGTGAAGTCTCCCAGATTCAACAAAACAAAAACAAAAGCAACACAAAATCCCACCAAATATGTTATTTATTCATTTATATGTTGATATTTGCTGTTAATTCAACAATAACCAAGCTACTATCCATAGCACCATAAAGGTCAGATATAGATGAAGGGACTGGGGGTGGGGAGGCAGATAGATCTCATTGGGAAAAGGATATATAATAGGTATGTATGGATGAATGTCATCATGTTGAAATGGAAGGATAAAGTCAGGAAAAGTGGAGAAGTGAAGGAATTTTGGGAGAGACAGCTAAAATAAGGACCTTTTAAAGGGTAGTATGGATAAATAAACTAATGCAGTAGAAACTTTCTAAAATATATGCATATATGAAGAAGATTTAATGAAATCACCAAATAATGCAGGAGACATAATCCTACCTGAGCATCTCTTGTTACCAAAGAAAGCTTCCAGTACTGGGATTGAATTACAACTAATTGAGTTTTGACCAAAGTGGTCTCATGGCAATTCCCAAACAATACAAGCTGTTGTCACAATCATAGGATGTTGTTTGAAATCTGACAACAAGTGCCCATGGCTAAAGGTACCACCAATACAGCTCACTGAACATGGAGAATTTGAGCTGATACCTACATAGAGACTTCAGCGATGTGTTCTAGTCCCTTTGGCACAGAAAGATAATCTGCTTGCTACTGAAAGAGAAATGCAAACAATTCACCCAGTCCTGAAGGCTTTAATCTAATGGTGTCCTACCTGCCAAATAGGCTAGGAAAATGGTGGGACAAACTTGCTTAAGCAACTAACCAATATATGATTTTACTAAGGACCCTCTATACAAGATGTAAGCTGTACAAGGAACTGCTTGAATGCCCAAGAAACTAAGGCTAGATGCCAAAAAGATATAAGGTAAAACCAAATATCCCTGTTCTAAAAAAAGAAAGTATCTGACAGTGACTCTTAATGATATTCTGTTTCACTCATAGATCAATGCCTTGCACAGGTATCATGAGAGAGACACTGAACAGAGAGAGAGGGAGAGAGAGAGAGAAGTTGTAACACAGTTTTCTAGATAGGATCAAACCCCTCCACTCAGAGCTTAGGTAATCCCAAAGAAAAGGAGCCAGAAAAAGTGTAAGAGTCACACGGGATAGAGGACACTAAAACAAACAACTGAGCAAAGCTCATATGAACTATGAGCTCATATGAACTGAAATAGCAAGCACATGACTTACATGGGACTGCACCAAAACCTCTGAACATATATTGTGTCCTTCAGCTTAGTATTTTCTTGGGATTCCTGCATGGGTGAATGAATGGCTCTTGGATTCTTTGTGTGTGTGTGTGTGTGTGTGTGTGTGTGTGTGTGTGTGTGTGTGTGTTTACAAAGGGAGTCTCTTTTCCTTCTGTTGGTATGCTTTATCTAACTTGATATGATGGTTTTCTTTTCTTTTATTATATTTTATTTGGTTTAAATAATAGTATTTTAAAGCAAAGCTAGAATGTAAATTTTTTTGTTCACACCCAAACATGTTTCACAGAGTTCCTGCCATTTATTGAGTAATCCATCCTACAAATTCATACAAAGCTTCTCATCCTCAAGATGATGATATCAAATTTCAACTTTTTAAGGTAGATAGATGGATGGCAGCAGAGTCTAAATGACTGGTATTTGTGCACCTATTACAGAAGCCTGAGGAAGTCCTCACCCCTTCCACTATGTCCACTTTCAATGAATAAAGAGCTGTCAGCAAGCCCTTTGGTTTTACAGCATCTAGAAAGAAAAAAACATAAACTTCTGTTTATAATTTTATAGACTTTTGTTACAGAATCCTTAAAATAGTAAGACATCTTCCTGTTGCATTCTTTTGTGATAGTAAAAAGCAAAATGCTTAGGTGAACAGAGTATGAACACTATGTATAAAAAGGATAAATATTCAGAGGAGACATTTCCTAGTAAAGGTGTGTTTGCTTTACAGATAAAGTTGAACCTATAGTGTGTTGCATCTTAATAGACCCACATATAATGAAAGTATAGTTCATTGAAATGCATCTGAGGCTGAGCAGTTGTGGGACCAGACTGCAATCCCAGCACTTAAGTGGCTGGGATTGCACACACACACACACACACACACACACACACACACACACAAAGAATCCAAAAGCCATTCATTCACCCATGCAGGAATCCCAAGAAAATACTAAGCTGAAGGACACAATATATGTTCAGAGGTTTTGGTGCAGTCCCATGTAAGTCATGTGCTTGCTATTTCAGTTCATATGAGCTCATAGTTCATATGAGCTTTGCTCAGTTGTTTGTTTTAGTGTCCTTTAAGTGGCTGAAAAAAACAAAACCCAAATGATCACAGTTTAGCAGACAGCAAACATGCCTTGGTGATCATAAAATCAGAATCACTAGAAAATATTGAAGCATATATCATTTGCTTCAGGAAAGAATCAGAATCCTAACCTCTAAAATACAGTATATAGCAATATATATATTGATTCTACCACATTATAATTGAAAGAGGGTATACTAAATTCTAATATATTTAACTATTGTATATAGGTATTGATCTCTCTCTCAATCTCTCTCTCTCTCTCTCTCTCTCTCTCTCTCTCTCTCTCTCCACACACCACACACACACACACACACACACACACACACACACACACACACACTATATTGATTTCTAAGTGCTTACTTTCCAATGGAAAAGATATTCATTCAGTTATTCCAGATATTAACTCAGGGGCATGATATTTCCCATAATTTTCTTACAAATCATTTTCTTAATTGTGGACTGTAACCACCGTTATTTTAATTAGTTAATGTTAATTTGTCAAAATGTAGTATTTTTTAACTTTCTTGTTGTACACTTTTTTATCATCACTTGCATTTTTCTTGTAAAAGCTAATACTAAGTCAAATTTGAGACAGAATTTTGCATGTAACAATAGCATTATATAATGGTTAGGACAATATTAATTATGAATGTAAACCATTATGAAAAAATGGTAAAAAAATTACAGGGTATAAATTCTGTATGATTATATTTTGATAAAATATGTAACTTTAAATTTTATTTAATTTTTTACATACAATATATTTTGAACATGTGTCCTTTCTCCCAAGGCCTCTGAGATCCATTATACCTACTATCCTCTACACACTCACCTCCATGTTCTCTCTCTTTCTCTTACAAAAACTAATGAAAACCTAAAACCAGTAACATAAAAATTACCAAAACATAAATATAGTTGACAACTTGCAGGACAGCAACCTAGATCAAGAAGTCCAGGGAAGGGAATTGGGACAAGAGACACTAGAGAATAACCACAAGATAGGATTCTGATCAATTGGATAATTTTATTTTTTCCAGGCTAGCTTATATAGTCAGTAGTATGGGTTAAAGGAGAGGTGGGTAAGAGGCCAAGAGCCAGGTGTTAGTTCAAGCAGGATTTTAGAAAACTATAGAAGGAGGATATTGGCAGGGTGGAAAGTTCATGGGTGGTGGGGAGGGGGGGTTACCTAGGTGAGTGGTGGGAAGAAGGAGGATTGCTTAGGTAAGTGGTGGGATGCAGGAGGTTTGTTTAGGTAAGTGGGCTTGTGGTTGGAACAAAGGATTGATGGCTGGGTCATGTTGTTCCTTCTGAGTGCTCATGCTTCTAGAAGCCATTTATAATCAAAAGACAGTTCTATAACCATGTGGCTTGCCAAGTTTGGCCTAAAGCTTCATGCCAAACTGTATGGCTCCCAAAACATGAATTTAATGAGAATATAGACACAATGTACCCAAACTTATGGGATGCTGTGAAAGCAGTGCTAAGAAGAAAGTTAGAAAGTTCACAGCACTAAGTGCCCACATGAAGAAACTAGAGAATAGTCACACTAGAGAATTGAAAGAACAACTGAAAGCTTTAGAACAAAAAGATACAAACTCACCATGGAGGAGTAGATGCCAGGACATAATCAAACTGAGGGCTGAAAATAATAAAGTAGAAACTAGGAAAACATTACAAAACCTCAATGAAACAAAGAGTTGGTTCTTTGAGAAGATCAACAAATAAACAAACCTCTATCCAAACTAACCAAAAGGAAGAGAGAGAGCATGATAATTAAAAAACTCAGAAATGAAAGGGGGTTATAAAAACAGACACTGAGGAAATCCAGAGAATCTTCAGATCATACTTTGAAAACCGGTACTCCACAATTCAAAAATCTAAAGGAAATGGACAAATTTCTGGATAGATGTCACTTACCAAAATTATGCCAAGAAAACATATGAAGTTTGACTCAAACTATAACCCCTAATGACATAGAAGCAGTCATCAAATGCCTTCCAACCAAAAAGGGCAAGAGACAGATGACTTCACTGCAGAATTCTACCAGAAATCCAAACAAGAGCTAATAAAATACTCCTCAAATTTTTCCATACAATAGAAGCAGGAGGGATATTGCCAAACACTTTTTATGAGGCTACAATTACTTTGACACTGAAGCCACATAAAGATGCAACTAAAAAAGAGAACTACAGACCAATATCCCTCAGGAACATTGATGCAAAAATACTCAACAAAATATTGGTGAATCGAATGAAGAACACAACAGAAAAATCATCCACCATGATCAAGTAGGCTTCATCCAAGGGAAGCAAGGATGTAATCCACCATATAAACAAACAGAAAAAGAAAAACCACATGATTATCTCACTAGATGCTGAAAAGCCTTTGACATAATCCATCATCCCAACATGATAAAGAACTTGGAGAGAACAGGAATAACAGGAACATATCTAAATATGAAAAAAAGCAATGTACAGCAAACCAACAACCAACATCAAACTAAATGGTAAGAAAGTCAAGGCTATTCTTTTAAAATCAGGAACAGGGAAATGTGTCCACTCTCTCCATATCTCTTCAATATTGTACTTGAAGTCCTAGCTAAAGCAATAAGGAAAAAAATGATATCAATGGGATACAAATTGGAAAGAAAGAAGCCAAACTTTCACTATTTGCAGATAATATGATAGTCTACATAAGTGACTTGAAAAACTCTACCAGGGAACACCTACAGCTGATAAACACCTTCAGCAAAGTAGCAGGATACAAAATTAATTCAAAAGAATCAGTAGCCATACTATATATAGATGATGAACACAATGAAAAGAAATCAGAGAAGCATGACCTTTCACAATATCCACAAACAACATACACTAAAAAAAGGGAAAGACCTGTACAACACAAACTTTGAGTTTTAAAGAAAGAAATTAAAGAAGATACCAGAAAATGGAAAGATCACCCATGCTCTTGGATACGCATATTCAACATAGTAAAAATGGCAATCTTGCCAAAAGCAATCTATAGATTGAACACAATCCCCATCAATATCCCAGCACAATTCTTCACAGATCTTTGAAAGACCCCCGAAGAGGCACTTTCGTAGAGGGAGACCCACACACCCAGGAATCAGCGAGGCACGAACTGGATGCAAAAAAACAAGAGGCTTTATTGGAGACGCGGGCACCCGGGGCGACTTAGCCTTTGTGTGGCTAAGCGCCCCGAGCCAAGGGAAAGGGGTCCTTATATAGGGAAAAAGACGCAAGCTAGGAGCAGGGTTTCTATTGGATAATTCTAATGAGGCATTATACAGAGCTATTCCCATTGGTCAATGTATATGAGGCGCTATACAGGGTTATTCAAATGAGGCAAAGTACAGAGTTATTCAAATGAGGTGAAACACAGAGTCTTTCAAATGAGGCGAAATACAGAATCATTTCCATTGGATGGTTCAAATGAGACACAGAGCCATTCCAGATCAGCATATTCTCAAGGTCTGGTGTCTGGTACAGCAGACTCAATTCCCCCCCCTTCCTGATGGCTGACCTTGGGGGCGGAGACCTTGGGACGGAGTGTTTCTCTTCGGGCGGGGCGGGGGCTCAGGGGCAGGGCTCCAGGCCGGCTCACTCGGTGTTTGTTCTCGTGCCGACCCACCCGGTGCTCGTTCTCGGGCTGGCCCACCTGGTGCTCATTCTCGGGCCGGCCCACCCGGTGCTCGTTCTCGGGCCTGCCCACCTGGTGCTCGTTGCTCGGCCCCAGCCCCGAGGCGCGATGCCAGGCGGGGCGGGCTGGGGGCGCGAGCCCTGCCGGGGTGAAGGCTTGGGAGGCTCCGGCAGCTTCGGGGCAGGGGGCTCAGGGGCATTTCGAGCGGGTCTTTCATCTTGACATAACAATACTCACATTTATATGGAAAACAAAAGATCCAGGATAGCCGAAACAACTCTTTCCAATAAAGGATCTTCTGGAGGCATCACAATCCCTGACTTCAAGCTCTATTATAGAGATATAGTCATGAAAAAGCTTGGTATTGGCACAAAAATAGACAGATAGACCAATGAAATCGAATTGAAAATCCTGATATTAACCCACACACCTATGAACCTTATTTTTGACAAAGATGCTAAATCTATACAACGGAAGAAAGATAGCATCTTCAACAAATGGTGCTAGCATAACTGGATTCGCACATGCAGAGGATTGTAGATAGATCCATATCTGTCACCATACAGAAAACTTAAGTCCAAACGGATGAAAGATCTCAACATAAATCCAGCCACACTGAATCTTCTAGAAGAGAAAGTGGGAGAATACCTTGAATGTATTGGTACAGGAGACTGCTTCCTGAATATAACACCAGTAGCACAGACATTGAGATATACAATTCATAAATGGGACCTCCTGAAACTGAGAAGCTTTTGTAAGGCAAAGGACAGAGTCAGTAAGACAAAATGACATCCCAGAGAATGGAAAAAGATCTTCACCAACCACAAATCTGACAGAGGGCTGATTTCCAAAATATACTCAAGAAGCTAGCCACCAAAACACCAATCCATGAAATTAAAAAGTGGAGCACAGAAATAGAGAATTCTGAACAGAATAATCTAAAATGGCTGCATGACATTTAAGAAAGTGCTCAAAATCCTTAGCCATCAGAGAAATGCAACTCAAAACAACTCTGAGATACCATCTTACACCAGCCAGAATGGCTAAAATCCAAAACACCAATGACAATATATGCTCGCAGGATGTGGAGAAAAAGGAACACTCCTCTATTGCTGATGGGAGTGCAAACTTGTAAGACCACTTTGGAATGAAGCATGGCAGTAGTTGCTCAGGAAAATGGGAATCAGTCTACCTCAAGATTCACAATTCCTCTCTTGGGCATATACCCAAATAATGCATATTCATACAACAAGGACATATATTCAACCATGTTCATACCAGCATTTTTTGTAATAACCAGAAACTGCAACCAACCTAGATGCCCCTCAACTGAAAAATGGATAGAGAAAATGTGGTACATTTACACAATGTAGTACTACTCAGCAGAAAAAAGCAATGGAATCTTGAAATTCACAAACAAATGGATGGAAATAGAAGAAACCATCCTGAGTGAGGTAACCCTGTCACAAAAACACAAACATAGTCTGTACTCATTCATATACGAATTTTAGACATAGAACAAAAGATTACAAGCCTACAATCCTCTTCATCAAAGGAACAAGGAAACCAGAAGGACTCTAAGAGAAAAAAAGCATGGTTCCAGGAGAATGGGAATGGCCAGGATATCCTTAGTTAATTGGGAGCATGAGGGTAGGGGAGAGGGAGCTGACAGAATGAGAAGAGGAGATGAGGTGGGGAGAGGAGGAAATGGAGGAGCAGAAAGGTTGAATTGTGGGAAGAATAGAGGAGAGCAGGATGAGAGATATCTTAACAGAATAGGCTGTTATAGGTCCAAAGACAGATCTGGTAGATTTCCAGAGATCTACAAGGATGACACCAACTGACAATCTAGGCAATGATCGAGAGGCTATCCTAAATGCCCTTCCTCTGTAATGAGACTCATGACTACTTTTTATGCCATCATAGAGCCCTCATCCAGGGGCTGATGGAAGCAGAAGCAGACACTCACAGCTATACAATGAGCTGAACTATGGAACCCAGTTGCAGAGAGGGAAAAATGAAGATCAAAGGGGTCAGTACCAGGCTGGCGAATCCTACAGAAACAGCTGGCCTGAACAAGGGGTAGCACATGTACCCCAGACTGCTGTCTGGGAGGGGGAGAGCCAAGCCTGACCAGGATGATGTTGTAGAATTTGGGGAGCCCCTATGGAGGGCCCTATCCTCCAAGGGTAGTAGATGGGGAGGATGCTGGTGAGGGTTTGGGGGAGGGGAAGGAGAGGGAGAAGGGATTGACCTGTGAAGCAAACTTGTTCCTAATTTGAACTAATAAAAACTAAAATAAAATAAAAAAACATTACCAAACAGTCCAAACTGAAATAAAACCCACACACAAAATATAATGGAATTTATTTTGTTATGGCCATCTCCCCATGTGCATGGGTCCATCCCTGGACTATATTTGATTTTCCTTGTGATACTCCATTGGAGAAAACTGATTTTCCCTTTCCCAGAAGATATCAATTTCAAGTAACTTCTTGGTTACAAGTAAAACTTTTTATCCATTTTCCCTTTTCAGTATGGGAATTTTCTCTGGCTTGAAACCAAGCAGTTCTTGTGCATGCTATCTCCATCTATATGAGGTCTCATGCATCACCCAACACTCCTCAATAAGCAGTAGCTGGAAACTAACACAGAGACACACACCTAGACAATGTGAACAGACTGAAAACCTGTGGAGGACTCTTCCATATATGGAATGTCTTCAGAGAACCCTCCTCTTAAGGTTCAGAATCATGAAGAAAAGAAAGCATAAAATTGTACCAAGCAGACGTGGTATGTTACTCTAAGACAACAGTGTCTTCTGAATACAGCAAGGACAGATGTACACATGCACTCATAGAATTGCCATAATTTTCATTAAAAATAGTATATATTGTATATGTATATATTTATGTACAGTTTTAAATGGAATATATATGTCTACAAACTCGTGTTTGTGTGTGTGTGTGTGTGTGTGTGTGTGTGTGTGTGTGTGTGTGTGTGTGTGTGTGTGTGTTTCAAGACAGGGTTCCTCTGTAGCTCTGTAGACCAGACTTGCCTCAAAATCACAGAAAACTGCCTGCTCTTCCTCCCAAGTGCTGGGATTATAGGCATAAACCACCACCACCCAGCAGAAAATAAGTTTTATTTTAAAACATTATCTAAAAACACTATTCTAAAACATCAAAATCCTTTCTATAACCCATTTCCTACATTCAGATTTGATTGATCTTTGTGTTTTCCCATATTCCCTCTAAGTCTGTCTCCATGAAATAAAATTGAATACATGTATACTGTAGCAAGTTGTAGGTGATGTTCAACTCTTTATACAAAGATCCTTGAGTCAGGAAACATATAACATAAACAGTTTTATTCTATTTTGTTATAGAACCAAATTCCAGAAAAAATTACTGTTAACTGTCATAGCTTAACCTTGCTACCAAAAAGTGTCAGCACATGTATCATTAATTACCTTGAATATTACCAAATAAAAATATAATTTACATTACAAAGTGGAATTTCAAATGGGCATACTAAAAATATAGTAAAATACAGAGTAAAGAGAGTCTTTAGTTTGCTAATGTCACACTGACACTTTTTTATTTTTTGATCATTGTCACCAACATCATCATTAAATAGTACTTAGTATTGAGCATCCTTTTTTTCTTAATCTAATCTTTTATAATTGCTAGATCCCATGGATTCCATTTGTTGCTTGTGGACACCTTCCCAATTAGGTCATGCTCAGTTTTCCTATAAGCTAGCTTCAGGAAATGAAGAAATGAAATATAAGGCTGTAGTGACTTAGTTTCTATGTTACATTGATATTTAAATGTTACCTTTCTAAGGATAATAAGGAGATTAAAGACTGTATTAATTCCTCAATGTTTAGCTGAAGAATCTTGTTTGTATCTTATCAGGATCAGAATACTGCACAACTAACAACACCTTTATTTGTCAGAATACTTTAATTTCTTTTTCTCAGCAATTAACAATCAGGGTTATTAAAGAATTCATGGATCATAGTGCTAATCCGTTGGGTTACCTAGAAGACAAATGAAATATTCCCTTTTTAGGCATGCCAGCACTGACAGATAAAATCCTATAATTTTTAATCTAGGACCTCTGGGGATTCGTTTGGTTGTTGTCATGGGTGAATTTTTTGTTTGTTTTCTTTTGTTCTTTAAGACAGGTTTTCTTTGTGTAGTCCTGACTTTCCCAGAACTGGGTCTGTAGACCAGGCTGGCCTCATGAGTGAAATTTTAAAGAAATACATCACATATATATATTTGTAGATCTCCAGATAGTAGTTTCTGACAAATCATGTATATAGAAATGGGGTGAAATAGGGTCATACTCTGTAGCAACAACCTGCCTGGAACTTACTATGTAGTCCAGGCTACCCTCTAAATGATGGCAAGCCATTTGACTCAGCCTTTAGAATGTTAGGACAATATGTATGAGTTATCACATTTATCTAAATTACTCATTTTAATAAACCAATATGGAAAACTAATATTTTATCTACATTTAAATTTATTTGATTATATAAAAGATTTTGTGATTTGAATGGTACTTTAAAATTCTAATGTGACATTAAACTGTTATTGAGTGCAGTCTGCTTTTATAAGATTCAAAACATATACTCAACTTGATAATACATTCAACTACTCAAAGGATTAAAAGACACCATGAATTTCTTATTTTTATTCTATCTGCCATAAGTAAAACAAATGCATTTTTGGACTGACATAAGATTCTTAAAACCATATCCTATTTATAATACTCAAATGACATTTACAATTACAACAGAAGATGATCTCATAAATAAGTTAAGGACTTATATTTATCCTGAAAATCTCTGTGTGCAGCACTGGACCCTAACCTTCCTCCCTGGGGGGATGCGTCACAGAGAAGCCAGAACAACCTTGCAAAGCCTTTTAAGTGGTAAGTATGATCATAGTGGTTTTCCACCCTAAATAATAATATAATTACAAAGTCTTCTCAGTAGTCTGAAATTCATCATTTGTCCTTTAAATTTATCTTCCTCTAATCATCCCCCTTAGGATTTACACTTCAGTTTTTCTGAAATCTTTGACTTTGATGAACATAATAAGTAGGCCACCATGTTTGAGTGATATCTGCTTATACACAGCATGAGCTCATATCTTTATGGTACTTTCTCTTCATTCAGATTCAAGATGGCTTTTGACCATAGGACATCCTATATAGAACATCAGTTAGGCTGATGTGATGTCATACATCTGTAATTCACATACTAAAGTGGAGAGAAAACCCTTCATAACTAAATGACAGTTGGTAATACTATAACTCTTCCATATGTGTGTATATATATATATATATATATATATATATATATATATATATATATATATGTGTGTGTGTGTGTGTGTGTTATGTGAGATACATTTGAGTATTAAATATATGTAACAATATATCCTTTTCCCCATCATCTATATATGTTTCTTTCATACCGCTCTTACTTAAAATGGCAACTGTAAGACATTAGGAATGATTATTCCTTGTTTATTTCTATAATTTAGCACAAGTTATCCAGTCCAATATATACTGTTCATTTAATATAATTTCATGTTGATAAAAAAGCAAAGGTGAGGTGATAAAAAGGAAAAGGAAAGAAATAAGAGAAGAAGGAGCCTGTTAGGTATTAAAGTTTTATCTTAAAATTTATATATTATAAAGTGATGTTTTATTTTGCTATATAATATATTATAAAATATGAGATTCTATGCTATAAATTAAGATTTACCAAATAAGAAGAAACAGTTGGTAAAAGTGTATGTATATAGTGATATATGCGTAGAGAAAGGATAGTATAAAAAATTGACCCAGGTAAACCTGATGTCATGCTGTATCTTCAACTGCCTGTGACCTGGGAACAGAGAAAGTTGACTTTCAAATCTTGGTCCAATGTTCTGATAATTGGCCCAAGCAATCATCTCAATTCTAGGAAAACCTTGTACCTGAGAAATAAGTTTGAGGATGAGTGTAAGTTGCACTCTGAGGTCAGAATCTACTTAATTAATGTCATTCTTAACTATATTTGAAATAGTTGTTTTATTCACAAACATATCCTGATTAGTTTCCCGTATGTCTAGACCTCTCAGATTCTCCTCACCTCCCCATCCATCCACATCTACTTCCTTTCTGTCCTTAAATAGATAATAAACAGGCTACTAAGAGACAATAATACAAATTAAATAAATAAGTAAAAGGTAGAAGAAAAGCTAACATATCAGAATCAGACAAAACAAATAAAAGAGGGGAAAAACTCAAGAGAAGGAAACAGATCTAGAGACACATTCATCACACACCCAGGAATCAAAAAAATATTAAACATGGGAATATAATATGTATCCAGAGGGCCTGGTGCAGGCCCTGTTTGTGATGCTTCAGTTTCTGTGAGTTCATATGAACAAAACTCATGTTGGTTTTGCAGCATGCATTTTTGACTGTCCCTCATCCCCTCCAGGTCTGACATTCTTTCTGCACCCTTTCTCTTCCTAAGGGTTCACCAATCTCAATGAGGAGGGACTTTATGGGGATATCCTGTTTAGTGCTGAGTGCTACAAGGTATCTAACTCTTCAAACAATATGTGCCCGTGGGTCTCTGTGTATGTTCCCATCTGCTGAAGTAGGAAGCTTGTCTGCTGATGCCTGAATAAAGTCCTAGTCTATGAGTATAGCAGGATGTCAAGAGGTGTCATTTTATCATTTTTGTTTTTCTATTTTATACCCAGTAGTATTTTCCCTAGGTCTCTGGGTTATTTGCTATCACATTTTTGGTCACCAAAACAGCATGTGGTATGTGTGCGAACTTATAGAGTGAGCCTTAAATAAAAGAAGACACTGATTGCTTATTCTCTGTCATCGGCCATTGCAGAGGAGCAGTGAGTTGTTTTTCAAGTCCCAGGTGTCATCCCACTAGAAGGGAAACCTCTGATGAGTCAATCTCATTTAGGCAGGTGACAGGACTGAAGACATTGAAATATCTTTTGCTTCTTCTGTGCCTTTACATGCTGGCTGCAACTCTCTTTCTCTGGTCTCTAGCATGGTGTGAGTGAATGTGGGGAAATCTCCAATGTTTGTAGTCTAGTGTTCTTATCTCTTGGAAACAACCCATTCTACTAGGCAAATTTTACCTGTGGATTGTCAAAAAGAGATGATACTTCCCTAAGCTATATTGTCCAACTTGATAATACAAATGATAATTCATACAGAGTTTTGATGAATAAAAATAAATACAAGGATATGTTTCACATCCAGGGCCTATGAGTTTCAAGTAAGGAGATGCATGGGTTATATCTCGAGTAAAAGATTAACAATTGTGTCCCAGTAGTCCAACTACTTTAGATTCTTTTAACCTTAATTTTGGGAAATGTGTTCATAGGTCACAGAGTGCATCAGAGCTGAAACAAAGCTTTGAAAATAACAAAGTTAGACTAAGGTGATTTTCTTAAATAACTTTGAGGTGAAAACCCTAAGAAGACAATCTAAAGTTTTAGAAAGATACATAATTAAATGTGAAACTCATAAAGGTCAGGAAGCAAGAAGAAACAAGCTCAATTATTACTGGATGACATAATCTCCTTGCTAGGTTTGATTGATGACCAAAGATTATGATTAATTTCTTACACCCATATATATATATATATATATATATATATATATATGATATGTAATGTACCCTAAAGATTTGAAGTAGAACTGACTAATTCTTTTTCATATATGAAATTTAGGTTTGTGATTCCTTTAAGATTTCTTACAAGATTACCTTACAGGATAAGTAAATAAAGTAAATGTACCCTTCTTTTTAACTGGAAAATGAAGCCTGACAGTAAAATACCTGACAAGGACAACTTGCTTGCACACATGGTTAATCTATAACATGTTGCTTTGGTATGAATATATGTAGGATATTGGGATAACTTGTTTTTCACCTGTAATACACAAAATTTTTAATCATGTGAGGTAGAAGATTGTAAATGAAATGTAAATATTTTGACTCTTATATTGCATGGAAGGTTCTGTTTGGGTTTAAAAGCTGTGAAAAATGAGAAGACAGAGAGAGAGAGAGAGAGAGAGAGAGAGAGAGAGAGAGAGAGAGAGAGAGAGAGAGAGAGAGAGAGGTACCTTTTTCCATAACCCCCCCTCAGATAGAAAAGCTTAACCTCACCAACTCCCTGGATTTCTGTCAAAGCCCTGTATTACTGGAGGCTGGCCCCCAGACAGCAATAACTCTCACATTCTTTGTCCCACCATTGCACTTTTGTATTTTGTAGTCAGAACAGATTGTAGGTCAAATATTTTATGTCCTGGTTAGTATTTACATTTCTCTTTTTGTACACTCAAGAGGACTTTCCTGTATCAAAGACACTGGAACATGAGAAGGAAAGTTCATGTAGGCACAAACTCACTCTCTCCATGTTCAAGGAGGAATGGGTCTTGCTGTCATTTTGTGGAGGGTAACCTATTGCATTACAACAGCCAGAGTCATTTGGGAATTCCATTTGACATTTTTGCCAGTTCATTTGGATAAAACCCAATCCCACTACTAGAAACTCATTGGGTGATGAAAGTTGGCACCAAGTTGGGACTCGGTCTCCTTGTAGAGATTTCATCAGGATTGTCTTCATATATTTTAGGAAATTTCTGCTACAATAGGTTTGCATGCAACCTTCCAAATATTCATCAATTCTAGCTGACTCTCCATAATCTCTATGCTATACCCCATCTCTCATTCCACTTCCCAAAATATTCTTTCATTCCAGCCCCCCAACTCTAGCATACCCATAAAATTTATTCCAATTCCACATCCCAAGGAGATCCATGTGCTCCCACCCCCATTCCAATATACATACTACATATAAAAAAACCCATGTGTTTATAAAATAAATCTTATAATTTATTTAATGTTTAACATACACATACAAGTAAATACATACCAGATTTATCTGTCTGGGTGAGGATTACATAACTCAGTTTGATGACTTCCTAGTTCTATCCATCTGCCTATGAATTTCATGATATCATTTTTTTACAGCTGATTAATATTCCATTATGTAAATGTAGCATGATTACTTTAACCATCCTTTCGTTAAGTAGCATTTAGATTCAGTAATTTTTTTATTAGTATAAATAGGGAAGGAATGAACAAGGTTGCACAAGTGTACTTGTGGTAGGATGAAGCATATTTCCATCTATAATGACTGTACAAGTTCTCACATCAGCAGTGGATGAATATTCCCTTGTTGGTCTTTTTTTGGGGGGTTGTCTCATTTTTTTATTCCAATTAGAAACAATATTGTTTTACATGTCAATCCCAGTTCCATTTCCCTCCAGTCCTCCCCACCCCACCCCCAACTAACACCCTATCTATCCCATACCTTTCTTTTCCCAAGGAGGATGAGGCCTTCCATAGAAGGTCTTCAGAGTCTATCATATCCTTTGGGATAGGGCTTAGGCCAACCCCCATTTGTCTAGGCTCAGGGAGTATTCCTCTATGCGGAATGGGCTCCCAAAGTCCATTCCCATGCTAGGGATTAGGACTGATCTACTACAAGAGGCCCCATAGATTTCCAAGGTATCCTCAATGACATCCACATTCATGAGTCTGGATCAGTCCCAACATGGTTTTCCAGGTATCAGTATGGGGACCAAGAGATCACCATTGTTCAGGTCAGCTGTTTTTGTAGGTTTCACCAGCCTGGTCTGGACCCCTTTGCTCATCACTCCTCCTTCTCTGAAACTGGATTCCAGTTCAGTTCAGTGTTTAGATTTGGGTGTCTAATTCTACCAGATGCTGGATTAAGGTTATAAAATGGCATATGAGTTAGTCATCAATCTCATTATCAGGGTAGGGCATTTAAGGTAGCCTCTCATCTGTGGCTTAGATTGTTAGCTGGTGTCATCTTGTATATCTCCAGACATTTCCCAAGTACCTTATTTCTCTTTAAACCTATAAAGATACCTATCATACTATCTATTATGGTATCTCTTATCTTGCTCTCCTCTATTCTTCCCGTAACTCAAACTTCCTGCTCCCTTGAGTCCTCCTCACCCATCCCCTTCTCCCCTTTTCATTCTCCTAGCTCCCTCTCCCCTGCCCCCATGCTTCCAATTTTCTCAGGAGATTTTTCCCTTTCCTCTTCTCCCAGGGGGCGATACATGTCTCTCTTAGAGTCCTCCTTGTTGCCTAGCTTCTCTGGCAGTGTGTATTGTAGGTTGGTAATCCTTTGCTCTATGTCTAAAAGTCATACATGAGTGAGTGCATACCATGTTTGTGTAATTGTGACTGGATTACCTCACTCAGAATGGTTTCTTCTAGTTCCTTCAATTTCTGTGCAAGTTTCAAGAATCCATTTTTTTTTTTCTGCTGAGTAGTATTCCATTGTGTGAATATATCACATTTTCTCTATCCATTCTTCAGTTGAGGGGCATCTAGGAGGCTTCCTGGTTCTGGCTATTACAAATAATGTTGCTATGAATATCATTGAACAGATGTCCTTGTTGTATGAATGTGCAACTTTTGATTGATTTTAATTTATATTCTAACTTGGTAGATACTAGAATTGCTGCCACCACTTGTTTCTTGGGTCCATTTGATTGGAAATTATTTTCCCAATCCTTTACTCTTAGGTGCCTGTCTTTGAAGTTGAGGTATGTTTCTTGTATGCAGCAGAAAGATGGATTCTGTCTTTTTTTCCATTCTGCTAGCCTCTGTCTTTTATAGGCAAATTAAGACGATTAATATTGAGGCATATTTATGACCATTGTCTGTTCATTTTTGTTTGTTTTGGATTTGGTGGTGGCTGAATTGTCTCTACATTTTCACCCCATTTATCTTCTGGCTGTTGGTGAAGTGGGATTATCTATTGCCTATGTTTTTATGATTATGGTTAACTTCCTTGGGTTGCAGTTTTTCTTCCAGAACTTTCTGTTTGTCTGTCTTCTGCCCTACCCTTACCTAATTGCTGTGGGTTGCCCAACTGGCACATTATGCTTGCTGGCCAGGATCTCTCTGATTATCTCACTGCCTCTCTGGACCCCCTAAAACTTATTTTGCTACTTCATATTTTTTAATTTTGCTACATCATGAATAATAATGTAAATAACTTTGTTTTATGATGGTCTTTGGTGATCCCAGTGAAAGGGTCATTCAATTCCCAAAATGATCCTGACCCACAGTATAATAACTGCTATTTTAGTTTTTCCAATTTGGTAGGTTGTAAGTTTTTAAAGTATGTCCCTGTGAGTCTCAGGATTTCCTTGGTGTCTGTTGTTATGCCATTTTTTCATTTCCAATTTTGTTAATTTGGGCATTCTCTTTCTGTCTTGCAGTTAATTTAAATAACATTTTGTGATCTTGCTGTTTTTCTCAAAGAAGCATATTAGATTTTTTTTGGACTCTTTGTACTGTTGTCTTGGTTCTATTTTACTAATTTCAGCCCTCAGTTTGTGTAACTTGCCACCGACACTTGGATGAATTTTTTTGTTTTGTTCTACAACTTTTAGGTGTGCTATTAAGTCATTAATATGAGATCTTTCAAGTTTCTTTGTTTGCATTTTTGTTCTTGATTTTTGTTTTTGTGTACATACTTAGTGCTATGAACTTGACTCTTAGAACTGCTTTCCTTGTGTCCATATGTTTTGATATGTTGTGTATTCATTTTCATAGAATTTTAGATAGTCTTTAATTGTTTTCCTTATTTCTGTCTGACCCAACTTTTATTCAGTAGAGATTTGTTTGGCTTTATGAATTTGTAAGCCTTCCATTGTTACTGTCATTTTTGATATCCATCCAGCTTTAATCAGAGGTGGTTTGATAGGATTTAGGGAGTTATTTCTTTTTTCATGTATCTATTAAGACTTACTTTGTGGATGGATGTATGAGTATGTGGTCAGTTTTGGAAAAAAATGCCATGAAGTGTAGAAAGGAAGGTAACTTTTTATTTTGTTTTGTTTTTTGGCTGTAATGCTTTATGGATATTTGTTAATTCCATTTGGTTTATAATATCTGTTATCTCCTAGTATTCCTCTGTTTAGTGTTTGTATGGATGACCTGCCCCTTGGTGAAAGTTGGGTGTTGAAGTTTCCGACTGTCAGTCTTTGAGGGTTTGTACATGATCAAAGGTGTTGTAGTGTTTCTTTTTACAAACTTGAGTCCCCTTCTTTTGGGAGCATAGTATTAAAATGTCAACTTTGTGGTTTTTTACTTTGATGGGTACATTTTATAACTCCATATCTATTATGATTAGTTTTGTTTTGAAGTAGATTTTGTTAGATATTAAAATGACTACCAGCTTGTTTCTTAGGTCCATAAGCTTGGAATATCATTTTCCAACAATTTACTCCAAGGTGATGTCTATATAAGATGTTGAGATGTTTTTTTGGATGCAGCAGAAGGATGAATTCTGTTTTTATATAAATTCTATTTTAGGGGTATTTTATTGTGTAATTAAGACCATTGAAATTGAGAAATATCAATGATCAATAGGTGTTAATTCCTGTTACATTTTTGCTTTTTGTAGATGGTGCTAGTAGTGGCAGTGGACTATGGTGGTGGTGGTGATGATGGTGGTGGTGGTGGTGGGGTGTGTGTGTGTGTGTGTGTGTGTGTGTGTGTGTGTGTGTGTGTGTGTGTGTGTGTGTCCTTCCTTTTATTTGCTTTTGCTGGTCTATGATTATTTGTCCCCCATCTTTTGATTATATAATAATGATTTTCGTTTTGGTACCTTCTGTTACTGTAGATTTGTAGATAGATTATGTTTAAATCTGGATTTATCAAGGTATATTTTACTTTTCTTCTCTATGTTGACTCAATGCTTTGCTGGTACAATAGTCTGGGCTTGCATTTGTGGGCCCTTAGCATCTGAAGGACATCTGCCCAGGAACTTCTGGTTTTAGAATCATTGTTGAGAAGTCAGGTTTAATTTTAATGTGTCCTCCTTTATATGTTAGTTGTTATTTTTCCCTTCCAGTTTTAAATAATCTTTCTTTGTTCTGTACATTTAATGTTTGGATTATTTTTTGAGGGGACATTCATTTCTAGTCCAATCCATTTGGTGTTATGTATAGTTCTTGTACCTTTATAGGCATTTCCTTCTTCAAGTTAGGAAATTATTCTTTGATTTTGTTTAAAATATTTTCTGGGTATTTGAGAATGGTTTCTTTTTTTCCTCTAGTCCTAATTTTCTTAGACTTGTTCTTTCCACGGTGTCACTGGATGTCTTTGTGTCAGGAGTTTGTTAGATTTAGCATTTTCTCTTATCAATGTGTCCATCTTCTTTCATATCATCAAATCCTAATATTTACGCTTCTGTCTCTCATATTCTGTTGATGAAGCTTGGCTCTGTATTTCCAAAAATTTCGAAATTTTTCTTTGCCAGAATTCCCTCAGTTTCAGTTGTCTTTTTTATTTATATTTCCCTTTAAAAGTCTTGAACAATATTGTTTTCTCCTACTGTTTTTATTTTTCTTGGATTTTTTATAAGATTCATTATTTTCCCCTTATGAAGCACTATCATATTCATACAGGTAGTTTCAAGTTTTTTTCTTATGCTTCAGCTAATTTGAAATACTCAGTGCCTGCTGTTGTAGAGCTGCTGGGCTCTAGTAAGGACATTTTGCCCTAGCTTTTACTGATTGTGTTTGAGTGATGACACCTAGACATCTGGGATTTTGATGATTATAGGTCTTTGTGCTGATTTCTCTTCTTTTCATTGTTGAATAGGTGTTTTGCTCATTGATTTTTGTTTCTCATGTTTCTCTGGACAGCTCATTTGGTGTGTTCTCACAGAATGCCTGTTGATGTTGGAAACTGGAATAATGGGATGAGTTGGGGGAAGGAAGTTTGGATAAGATCTTTGTAATCAGTTGGGGATGGAGTCAGAGAGGAAAGAGGTACCCAGCAGGTGTTCTTCTACAAATCTGGAGATAAGCTTGAGGAACTTGGGAGCAACAGAAGAAGTAGAGATTTGCAGTTAGTCTACCTGGCTTCCTGGAAGGATTCTTCAATTATCATTAACTGATATGCTATAGGGAAAGTAGGATTCCATCACTATTGGGGTATTTTTTCTTCATTTTTTCCCATTGTCCAAGGAGGAGCTGCTCCTTCATATTCATGTTGTTCTTCTTAGCATTCCTACTGTAAATGTAACCTCTATGATTTATAAAATTAATTTTGCATTAATAACTGAAGTAAGTTTCAGGAATCTTTAAAGCCATAAACCAGGTCTCATGGTTCATCACTTTGATGAAACTTAGGTCTGCTTGTAATAAGGTGCTTATTATATTCTAACTTTTTCCTTACCCCCAAATCCTTCCTGTTTGGACATTATGCCACACAGCTGCCTTTCCTATTATGAGGTAGATTATAAGGTCAAACAATAAAAGTCTAGTCTCTAAAACAATGATTTTGTGTTGCATTTTAAAGAAAGGATTCATGTTGTATAGTTAAATTTACAATTAATGAGAGAGCTGAACAAGTGAAAAGGGACAAAATTTAAAATAGCAACTGGGGATTGGTGAGTACTTTGAAAATGCAAGTTTCAGAGGTTGAGCTCTTATTCATGAAACATTATACCATACAAGATTATTGGTTTCTAATACCATGCACAGAAGGCAAGTCTCCAAAGCTCTACTAAATCTTCTGGTCTGGGGGACATAAAAATAAAGGAAAATTCAACATTCTGTGATTCATTGTTTCTCAAATAGAAGGGTCACATTAGTACTTGGATGTCTAAAATTTTATTATTATATGAAATACTGATGGATTTAAAAGATTCAAAATTAGCAGTCTATTTAGCATGGGATTGCAGCAGAGAACACTGATGAATGCCGAGCCTCTGCCTTTATTAGGAAATGTCACCACATTTATTTATTACCCAATTCACAGATCACAGCACACTAGGGACTACCTCAGGTAATGTCTTTTGGCTGGCTTTACCACACTGCAGGAAATACCCTCAAGAAGCTCTCAGTTTCTAGTTTGGGGACCAACACTGCCTACTAATTCAGGCAGTTCTTTACCTGCAACCCTGCAGCTGTTCTTTCTGTTGAGCTAAATTCCCCACTTCTCCCTCCTGTTCACCCTGGGCCTATCCCTTGGGTACATACAAAATTATCTAATCCTTCTTCTCCATGAAAACCCTTGACACAGTTGAGAGCTGCTATCATGTCTCCATAATATTTTTTCAGGCTATTTATCCATCATCAAAATAAGATTAACTCTCGCTGACCTTACTCATCTCAGGAAGCCAATGAAAATAAGGTGTGAGAATAGATGTGAAAGTGTGTCAGGAATTGCCACAAAAAATACATGAAATTCATCATTGTTACATTTGGAAACTAATAGGTATGAAATTCTAATCCCTCAGCTAAAATTTCTTCACCATGGTCTTTAAATTTTCAATTATTTCTATCTCTGCATTATTCTGAATCAACCAAATGTTTTTACAGCAGTTAATTCTGTAAATTCATGTTAATTAAGTCAGGTAGGTCAAAAAACTTAGTGTAATCACTTAAAAGTCTAGACTCCATTCAGGGGGTGGGTATATTCTAACTCTGCAAGCTGGAGGAATTCAGGTCATAATGCTCAGTGGACATCCTTGCTAAAACATTTCATAGCATCTTGAAATGAAACTCCAAGCATGAGCCTGCTCACTTGCCTATTGTTGCCTATGTCAGATAACTTTGCTGGTGAATCAGGCCTTCACATCAAACTTTAGGCCTTACAGCATTTGGTGTTACAAGGATTAAATAAATAGAAATAAAGCACAATGCAGTGATGACAATACTTCCTCAGTTCAAGGGCTAGAACATCTCTCTGTTAGTATACATGCTTTTACATTTACATGAATCAATGAATTGTGGGTAGACACTGACCCAAGAAGTGCAATGTTGAATTTTCTGGTTCTTCTTTTAGTTCTATTATCATGGAGTAATCTAATGTACTACAATTGCCTTATTACGTGGCAAGCACACTTTAATAACCACATTAAAAGTGCTGGACCATTGCTAATACTAACCACCATTTTCACTTTCACTATCAACTTAAAGCAGGCCCATTCTTCCTAAACCTTCTAGGAAGTAGGAAAATCAATGGTCAAGTTCTCTAATTCCAAGTCAGGACACAAAGACCATATATAACACAGCCAGAAAAACATTCTAATCATTGATCCCAATGAGCTGAACACAAATTTGAAAGGTGAAGACACTACCTCTGGATTATTAGCTGATAGATGATATCCAAAGGCAAAAGCAAGGAAAGATGAATCAAGCTACGCATATGTTGTTTTAATTTCATAGGCTCAAGCAAGAACTTCTCTAATAATTCATTTTGTCTCTTTCTGATCTCATCATCATTATTTTTATTTTTCACTCTACAATTTCTTTCCAAATTTATGTCAAAGTCAACAAACAACCCAATCTCCAAAAGTGCTTTCTCTGTAATAATAGTACCTTTGCTATGAATGCCTCATGTTTGGATGGTCAGACTTGTTCTGTGACATTTGCGGTCCACACTGAAGTGGCATTTGTTGGCTTCAGGACTTTCTGAAAATAAAGAGAGAGAGAGAATGATAGTCTGCTTGACTTGAGTCCTAAACATTCTTGTATTGTTTCTCTTAGGCAGGAGGATAAAAATATATGCTTTCTATTTTTGCTGTATACCCTCTTCCTGTAAGTTCTTGATACTTGATATACATTATTTTGAATTTTCCACTAAAACTGATATTTAAGCAGTTTCCATTTTTCTATTAACTCTGTGTTTTCGAGGCTGGCCCTTTAAAATATAATAGAGTGTAAGAAGGAAATGACTGTTAGGGCTTGATTTTAGCTACTTCCTCTTAAAATATAATCAGGCCCCCTGCATGTGGGTGAGAGTTATGAGGCATATGCAGTCTATGGGGCACCTCGTAATGAAACAGCATTTATACCTAGTGTATGAATGAACATTGGGAGCCCATTCCCCATAGAAGGATACTTTTTCAGCTTAGGCAGACGGGGAAGGGCCTCAAATGATGTGACAGACTTTGCTGATCCCCCATAGAAGGCCTCACACTTTCTATGGAGCAGAAGAGGAATGGGATGGGGGTCAGTGGGGTGTCATGGGAGAATGAGAGGGAAAGGGACTTGGGATTGATATATAAAATACTACTGTTTCTAATTTAAATAAAAAGAAGAAAAATGTATATCATTTGTTTTCCTTTTAGTTCTAAATTTTAGAGTGTTCTGTTTTGTTCTTTCATATTACTGCATTCACACTGTCAATCCATAACCAATCTATATTCTGTACATAAGATAACTAAAATGATTAGATCAGAGACTCCAGTAAATCGAAACACTTAAAGATCTGTAGGATGAGAATATCTTTGCTTTGTCTATGAAGGTGGAATTAAACTATATAGGTTGCCTTCTATTTCTGTTCTCAAAATAATTATATTGTGCTTTTCCACAATTCTGAATGAAATGTTTTCTAGATAGTGCCTCTTGCTTTTAATTCAGTTATGTGCTCATTGAATACCCAATGTATATCATCATTATTTGATAGATTTCTGCAGCTTCTTTCATGCATGACCAAATTCTAAGAAATGTCACATATAATTAAGAATATCAATAAAGGAAAACTAGCTGGAAACTACCATGCAGAAAATTTTAAATAGTTGCATTTAAAGGGTACCAAAAATATTTGTTTGATAAATAATATTCACAAGTCTCTACAAGATTAAGTAACTTAAGGAAGATTAGTACTAACATGTTGGATTCAGGGTTTAGATTATAATAAGCATATACAGCCAGGTGGCGGTGGCATATACATTTAATCTCAGCATTTAGGAAGCAGAGGCAGGCAGATCTTTCTGAGTATGAAGCCTGTTCTACAGAGCAATTTCTAGGACAGCAAAGGCTATAAAGAGAAACCTTGTCTCAATAAAATCATGAATAAAACAACATACATATTCCAAATCTATTATGGAGCATGACATTGTTACAAAATTTCATTGCTAAACAGAAACCAAAAGTAGCTTAAAACTCAAAAACACAAATTTTTCTCAATTACTTTGTTTTCTCCTATCTTCCAGTCCAACAAGATGTGAAAAGGAAAGAAGGCTTCAAAGAAGCAGACAACTCAAACCCATGCTGTTAATGGAGCAGGAAGCTCAAAAGTGCTGACTCCTCTTTGAGAAAATTCCTAAGAATTTGCCACTGGGGAGGACATCAGTACAAAAGGGCCTGGTCCACCTTGACAGATGGCCATACTTCCTCCAATTGTACATCAAAGTGTCCTCCTCTAGAAGGGATTTAAGTTGTTTCCTTTGATTATTCTATTCACCCAGGCCCTGAGGGGTCAAACAAGCCACTCCTGCTGCTTATGCTCCTCCATAAGAACAGGCTAAGACATTATAGGAAAAAAAAAAGGCAGAGGCTGTAGGCTTAAGCTGAGAAGGATGAACATACTCAGAGATGATCTCTACTTCAAACAATGACCAATATTGTCTCTTGTCTGATGTAAAACAACAATACTAAGCTAGTAGTGATTATTTATGATGTAGACCCCCTTGATCCAGTGGTACTTTTGCCTCTTGTGCATTGCTCTTGTATGATGCGATCCTCTACTGAATCTTCAAGAGGAAAGCAGGATGACATACCTGGACTGCTGGAAGACACAAGGCACCACTGCTTTCACAGATGTGAACTTGGAAGACAAAGTTGCTCAGCCTAAGCTCATGGATGCTCTCAGGATAAATTACACTTGTGACAATATCCAGATTCAACTGAGGGTTCACCCTGGGTTCAAAATTTGTGGCTTGCATTGACAAATTGGGAAAGGCAAATGCCAAATAATTGACTATCAATCTAGGCTAAATGTACAACAGAGTTTCTTGTACTCAAAGACAAAAATTTTAAATGCTCTGTCCTAAAGAAGAGAAAAAACTGAGACAAACATTAAAATAATTTCAATGTGGAAGAAGTTAAAATTCTGGAATATTTTATAGTGCTATAGTCAGAAAAATACATTCATAATATAGAACAATGACAATGATATCTAGGTATCAATTTGTCAAGAAAAGGAAAAATTAAGGCAAACAAATTTAAAATTAAGAGTTCTATGTGCTGTTATAAATAAAATGTGTTGAAAGGCTAATTTGTAAATCTACATTGAAATGAATGTAAGAATGTGAATAATGGGTTACATTTTTACTGGATGAGTGAGTAGCATCAATGCTTGAGAAGGCTAGAAGAAGTAGGTAGTGACCTTGGGAAATGCACTGATAACCAAAGCATTTGTTGAGACCTATGTCTTATATGCTTAATGATTTACCTGTCACTGACTTGAGTGTTCTCATGTATCAGTTTATTTTATAACTTGCTTTAATTCTACCCACAAGAACTGACACTATAAAGTGTCAGGTAAATAATATATGTATCACCAAGCAGAAAACCCCAAATCACTGATCAATTATTTAAAGACAAGGTATCCAACTTAACCTCATTTCTTAGACTCCATTTTCAAGGCTTTATGTTGTCTCCTGGCTTGCTTGGCTATCATATTATTGGAAGCAGAAATGAAGCAAATGGAAACTGACAGGTGACACGATGAGACATGTCTATCTTGGATATGTTTGTGACTAGAGCTGCAACTTGTCACTGTTACCAAGTATAGTGAATATAAATTTAGTTTTCTGGCAGATTAATTATCATATACAGTTCTAGAAGGCTCAATTTAGTTTTTTTCTAGTTAGCTCTCTGTTGTTGACCATCTGTTAGATAAGGTGGTCTGCAAATTGATAAGTTCCATGCTAACTGCCAACTGTTAGAAACCTACATTGAAAATGTGAAATACAGTGGCATTCATTACCTTGCTTAGTGAGGACAAGTTCTTAGTGACACAGCAGCCCTTGTAGCTCTACCTTCAAGTGCTTTAAATAAAAGCAAAGTGTCTCATACTGCCTTTTCTTCCCCATATTTGGCTTCTTTGGCAACAATGCTGCAGAGGTTTCCCAGCATGCTGGGTATAGGCATGTTGATAAGCATATCTTATGACAAGTCTATGAGCTAATAATCCAGGATATGCTCCAACATTTCAAATCAAAATGAAAAGTGTGTTTCCTTATGATTCAGTGAAATGAATTTGTCCTAAAAGGACACAAAGTTTAGTATGAATCCAAAATACTACACAAGTGAAGGATGAAAGGAATCCAGTCAACAAATTGAGCAGAAGCCATTGTGTGTATGGAGTTAGAATCAACAGGAAGTAATCACCATTTCATTGTCTCAGTCTCAGTGAGTCTGAAGAACAGTGTGTTCCTGTCTCCTCTGGCCTTATATTCCTCTCTCTGCCCAGCCTTATCAATCCTGTCACCACCTCCCTACTGCTGGGATTAAAGGCGTGACTTCTCTTTGTCTTTTAGACTGATTCATTCTAATGTAACCCTTGGGGGCCTTGAACACAGAGAGATCCATCTGCCTCTGTCTCCTGAATGCTAGAATGTGTAATACCACTGCCTGGCCTCTATGGCAGTTGGTAGCTTTGCACCTGATCTTCAAGCAAGCTTCATTTGTCATATTATAAATGAAATATCAACACAGAATGTATGTTAAGTTGTATGAAGGAATAAGACTTAGGGCTGATATATTCTGATTTTTCTGATGAGAAAATGCAGATTCTAGAGAAGGAAGGTAAATATGTCAAAAGGTTACTCACTAAGTCCAAGTGAGAAACTAGATGCTGAATGAGTCCAACTATTACAGAAATAAAACAAATATGTGATGAATAGAAAACAAATATAGTTGTGGACAAGTCCTTTTCATTGATACAAGAAAGTTAGCAGTTTATTGTCACCTACCTATCTTGCTTCAGAATTTAACTACATGTAATAAAGGGTGGAAAGTATGCACTTCAAAATAATGATCTCAGAGAAGTGGAAGTAACTTTCAGAGATGGGAGGAAGAGCCTAAAGAACATACTAATAAAACTACAAACTTTACTTTATACAAATAAAGGTATTTGAACTTTTGGTATATGCATATGAATGAATGTATCCAGAATTATGAAACTAAACATTTAGGATTGCTACCATTCATTGTATACAGAAATAGAAACATACAAGTGGAAAAATTGGTGTTGGTTTCAAATTGAAAAGGATAATAAAAATAAAATGTAATTCAGCCAAGGAGACAATAAGATATCAAAGCATTTTTAAATCTCTGAGTAAACTAGTTCTACACAGTTCATTGTAGACAGTGGTTTGACAACTGTGACCATAAAAAATCCATTGCATTTACCTGGAAAGTTAAGCTATAGAGAAATTTGTTATCATGACACTGTATCTGTTGTTAACTTTCCTCACATGATATATATATATATATATATATATAATATATATATATATATATATCCAGGAGTATAATTGTTAGTTTTATGAATAAAATGAAGTTTCTTCCATTACAGGAAATACATTATTACTCTCAACTGCTCAGTGGTGGCACACACCTTTAGTCCCAGTACTCAGGAGGGAGAGTCAGGTGGATCTCTGTGAGTTTGAGACCAGCCTGGTCTCCAAGAGCTACTTACAAGACAGCCTCCAAACCCACAGAGAAATCCTGTCTCAAAACACCAAAAAAAAGAAAGAAAAAGAAAAAATAATTACTCTCAGTTGTAAGCAGATTGGGTAAAGACATTCCAAAAAAAGCTCATAAATACTTAGGCTTTATAACTTGAGGTTTCTTCTCCTATGATCCAAACAATTGCATACTGAGATGTACCCCTTCCTCACCATGTAGTCCTATGGGTAACTCAAGATGAAAGGATGATATCAAGATATTGTTCTGACTACTGACTTCACAGTAACAAAATACCTGAGTCTCCAACCTGTGGATATTATTTTCTGTCAAAACTTCTTAAGATAGTGGTTATAACAGATCCTTCACAATTTCTCAACTTTCTTCCCAGTCTTAATTCTAAAATATCACTATCTATAGATTTTAGCAAAATATAATTAATACAACACTGCCTACTTTTGATGCAATAAGAAATTCTGTATCAGTCTTTACAAAGTCCCCCAAATCGAATGCTGTTAGTCTCTGTTGTTGTGTAGCTCAACAATCATTACCAGTATTTGTGATATGATGGAGTTATACACACACACATACACACACACACACACACACACACACACACACACACACACACACAGCAACATCTTTTCCTTATTAGGGAAAAGATGGCATGCACTCTTCATTAAAAAAGAACACTGATTTGTACTCTAGTTTTTAAAACCTTCCTTTAATTGAAGGCATACACATTTTCAATCTTCTAGCAGAGCTTAACTAGGACTTTTAACAGACATGGTGTTCTGGTCTGTGTAACACAGAGGTAGGAAACAGTAGCATAAGTATTCCTGTACTAGTTTATTGAAAGAGCAAAGGATCTTCCCACTGATTTGTGACATCCCTTGGGGTAGGGTTGGGGTTATCATGCTAGGATAACAAGGTTTTTTCATAGCTCCCCTTTTCTTGTGTTTGATACTTAAGAACTTTTAGTCTTATCCACTTCATCAAATACTTCCATCTTAGGAACGCCACCATTCAGTTCTGGGTTAAAGGAATTAAGTAAATCCCTTAGTCTGATTATTATACACAGAAATATACATTCCAGTACATGGTGATGCAGTGTCAGTCTCTTGAGCTCAATTCCTCTAGTCTAGGATTTCATAGGCTAAATAAAACATGTTCCCTTTATGATACTATCCACAGCAAAAACTCCTCTGAAAAAAAATTAGACAAGAAGAAAAATCAAAGGGGTTAGTTTTGACTAAATCTATGAATCTGAAAATGTCTTGGAATCTAGGTAAAATAGACTTGAGTCTTTACAATATTATATTATCCATTGACTTATCATTAACAGTTGAGTTAAGGCCATGAGGGACATAGTCATGTTCCTTAAGATGTAACTTTTTCTGTATGAAAGATAATTATAACAAGAAAATTGTGCTTGGGAAAAAGCCAAAGACAGAATCTGATAGTATTGATTACATACTTGTAGGGTTGTTTTTTTTCTAGGAATCAGACATGCACTAATTCAAGTATAAGACATTGAAATCAATGACTACACGATATTTATTATTGCACTTGATTTTACCAACAGGAAATGAAAAGTAAATATTAATCTATTTTATGTTCTTGACAATTTTGTTAAAACAAATATTGTTTGATATAAATTGTAACTCATCACTTCCCTTAACATCAGTTTTTCACACACCTAGGATTACTACATATCTTCTAGAAAATTCTGATTTGTAGTGAAAGATTAAATTGTAGATATAATCTAAGAACAAAACAATTGAATACCTTTCCAAAATAGCAAAGTAATTTTAACTTACCTTAATCTTCAAAGTAGTGTTGTATGAAATAAAATACAATGTTGGGGGATGTCAGCAAGTGCCATTCCTCAATTTACTTTGCTCAAATTCATTGCCTCTTTTTCATTATTTTTTTTGTTTTACACACACACACACACACACACACACACACACACACACACACACACACAAACACACAAATATAAATAGACAAATACACTTTTTTCAGTTTGTGTAATGTTGCTTCTATATGTTTTCAAGACTGACCATTTCTTATTGGATAACCAATTGGTGTGTGCTTTCCTGGAGAACAAGGCTAAGGTCTCGTGGCCCTGTCAATTTTAGCATGTTTAATGCTGTTGTCCTTGTTCAGATCATATTTGAGTAGTCATGTTAGTGAGACTTTTTATCATAGCTTCTGACAGTCTTAGGAGATACAATCTCACAGCCAACTCCATGTTCTTCTGAAACTTAAAATCCTTTCACTCATTTTTCTGCAATGATCTATAAGCCTTAGATACAAAAGCTACATATTATAGAGACCCTGTCTAATATATTTACTTATCTTATATGTGATCCTGTGGGTGTGCATGTGTGCTGTGTGCATCTCTGTGTGTATACATGGTAATTAAATAAAAACAAATATATAAAAGATCTTCACTAATGAGGCTAAATGAATTCTAGACTTTTAAAGTACTGTTACAAAAATCATAATAACCAGGCATGCCCTTCTTCCTGATCCTAAGGATAATTTACATAACCCACATAAGCATAGAACAGTCTCAGTGCTTCTGATTTACACTCTTCTTTGCTCTGGTGCTTAAAATATGAGTTCAGAAGATTAATTCTTCCTTTAAGTTCAGTGCTGTGAGGCATGACATCCACCTTCTTCCTCCTTGGTATCCATCTCAATTCTGCCCTCTTCCCTGTTCTCTCACATGTCTTCCTTCTGCATTAACATTTTCACCAACACAGAATTAACTAAAATTCTCATATATTCACTGCTACTGTGTCTATAGAATTCACATTATAAAACTGAATGAGTATGGAAAGCAGGAGAGATTTTTAGAAAGTATTTTTTAAAAAATATTTTATGCATTTATTTATATACTTATATTTATAAGTTTGCCTGAACATGTGTATGTGCACCAAAATATGGCCAGTGCCCAAGAACATCAAAAGATTTATTAGAACTGGAATTACAGATAGTGTTGATGACATATGGGTGCTTGGAACTGAACCCTTTTTCTTACTAAGAACAGTAAGTTCTCTTAGTAGAACATGAGCTGAAGGATACCTAGCAGTGGTCATCCCTTGGGAATGAGAACAAATTTGAAAGGTAATATCCTACCCTGTATCTCATGCATCTTATGGTTCTACATTGGCAATCAATTACAATTTGAAATGGCATTCACTGGAATAATGGCAGGAGTGAAGGTGCAGCATGCTGGTAATAGAATGGGGAGTCTGATTTGAGTAGTACATTTAAGTATACCATTGAATTCTGTTGCTGAAATATTTAGTTCTCAGGTTTCTGAACTCTTGATTTGCAATGCATGCTTACTGAAAATGTTTTAAGAAGGGAGGAGAAGAGACAAGGGAATAGTTCATTTGTGCATGTGCCTTTGTTGGTGTACTATAATAAATTTCAGCTGTACAGATATTTGATCCATGACTTTGCTCAAGGGTAATACAAAAAGAATTCCTATAACAAAAGTTTTCTTCGGTCTTCATCAGTATATTTGCAGAGTAATTGTCACCCAAACACACTTTCTTTCCCCTTATCAATAATCAATATACCTGAATGAAAGAATGTTCAATTTAGACGAAAATTCTTCCCTTCGTCCTTGCATCCAATACAATAAAATAAGAAAATATTTTCTCTCACCTTTTACATTTTGCTGAATAACATATTAATCTTAGTTAATCACTGTGAAACAATGACATTTCCAAGTTCTTTTCACTAGAGCTGGATTCCAATCATATTGTGGATGACATGGAATTGTTCATTCAAGTTAGATGAAACCTGTCTGTCATGGGTATGGTAGAGAGGTTTTGTCTGAAATGGAGAAGAACACAAGGTTGGGGTGATCTTCTCTGGTGATTAAGATCACAAAGCATGCATGAGTTTACTGCGCATTCCTTCATCTGTGAGGCTCATCAATAAGAAAAATGGCTCATTTCACACTAAGAAAAAATTCAAGTTTTAGAATAAATAATGCTTGAGAATAATGGGAAACATACAAGCCTGGAGACTTGCAGCCAGGGGAGGAAGAAGCTGTTCCAAAGGCATTAAGGAAGATAGAGAAGAAAAGCTGAAAATCTAGTTAATGACTGAACTCTCTGTTAAAAGATTAGAAATATAAACACATGGAGAAAAGGGAACTTATTGGTTTTATATAACAACATCTGAATTAATATGTTTCTTATGATCTAGAGAAAATATATTTGGATTCAAAGTTACCCTGCATTTTATTATAAAGTTCTCTATGCCATTAATAGAGTAAAGAGGCATTTTATTTTAGCTGAGAATTTATATAGTTTTTGGATATACAAATTATGGCCTTGAAGCATATTTTGGAAACAGCAATAAAAATCAGTTGAATACTTTGCTCAGAGGAGTATGAGCTCCTGTAGGCAGAGAAGCGGAAGGGAGGAGGAAAGGCAATAGTGGTCAGAACCTGTGAGAGTCTTCCCAGAGATCTTGTATGAAAAGCAGGTCACAGAGTAAAAGTTATCCTTATTTGCATTTACAGCCATACCTAGAGGCTTTCATAAAGATCCCAGAACACATTCATATGCTGTGACGTGTTCTTGCAAAGTCCTAAATTCACTGTAAAAGCAGCAAGACATCAAAGAATTATAAGCATCAACACAATTATGTAACCAGAAAACACTTTTCAGATTTATATATTTTCAGGAGTTCTATGTGACAAGGTGAAGATCTATAGTCACCCCAGGGAAATGTAGAAAACACGTTAGAGAGACACTTTAATCAAAACAACTCCATAAATTACACGGATATTCTTTCTCTTCTTATTCACAAATACTTTAGGTAGTAATTTTTATTTATCTCCTTTGTATGAACATGTAAAGTATATATACAAGATGTTAAATACCTATTTTTAAATGAAAGGAATAAAAATTTAAAAAACAGGGAAAAATAGATGTCTTTAGTGCCATAGAAGGTTGCTATTTGTGAATAACCTAGTAACACAACAAATATTGTGAGATCATCATATTTATAGATGCCTACCCTCTCCTCTCTCTCTCTCCCCCCACACAAACATATACACACAAATATGTGACACAAATGCAGCATTTTCCTTCAATTGCAACAAGTTTATCTACAATTATCCTGTTGTTTAAAAGTAAAACTCCTGTAATCCAATGTTAGAATTTCATATTCCATTCAGTGCAGTCCCAATAACAAACACTCAATATTCTTTACAGAAATAGGAAACTATGTCCTATAATTCACGTGCAATTACAAAAGAAACCTGATTTCCAAAACAATCCTGAATAAAACAAATCTGTGCTGAAGGGATTGCCACTTCAATTTTTAGCACAGATCTATAACTATAAACACAGTAGGGTGGCCCTCCTTCTCCAGTCAAGACTGGCGATTCTACATGATCCTCCCAACAAAGCACCATCCATCTCCCATTAGTCTAGCCTGGGTCAAAATTTCAGTGTCCTTGCCTAGTATTGCCACCAATGCCTGTGCCAGAGCCAGCTTTTAAGTTTCTCTCAATACTTGTCCATCCTACTGTAACCTGAAGACTACTCACACAACATTCCCATCTCTATAACAGCCTGATGAGTTAGATTCACATTCTTTCAACCTGCTGGATCTAGCCTAGATCCTAATGCAATGCCAATTGATTGGCATCTGATCATCCCTGCCTGTGGCACAAAAACCATCCAGCATTGTGCCTTCCCTGGCTAACCTTCAATCCATAGAACCCTCCCAGAGAATAACTAACTTATTTATGCATCCAGACCTAATTTCATACTCCAGTCTTTAGCAGGATTCCATTTTATACAGCAGTCCATCTGTCTCTCTCCATCTTATTTCATGTTATTTCCAACCTCTAGGCCCAACACACCTTCACATCCTCTCTTCTTCCCAAAACTTCTCTGTCCATATCAGACACAAAATTAACAAAGAAATTCACCCAAACAGATCTCACCATAAAATATGAACTATGCAAAAGATAAAGCTCATTTCTCATCTCAAAACCCTACCATTCCTATAGACATCCTAATCAATTTGACTTAACAAGATGAAGCAGAAGCATAACACTTAAAAATAATAATAAACCCCTATTAAAAATTCAAGGAAGTCTTAAAAAGAATAACTGCCAGAGTATTGCTGAAGATTGCAAAAATATAAGGCTGATGGAAATGACAATGGTAACACATAATAGCAATGGGACATAGGAACAACGGAGGACTCATGCTGAAATGAGGAAGGAACTGAGAAGCCGAATAACCCAACTAAAAGGAAAACCTTCCAAGTAGGATGGGATAAAGCAAAAGTTGATATATAAGGACTTAAAGATTAAGTAGATAATCTAGCCATATGAATCATTTTAACAAGAAAGAAGCAGATAGAAAATGTAGGACACCACATAAAAGAGCAAATCTTCTAATTATAAACATAGATGAAGTGGGGTAAATCCAAGTCAATTCCTAAACCAGAGATTTGAAAATATCATAGAAGAAAACTTAACCAAACTAAGAAATTATATACCCATATGAACACAAGAAGCACAGGAATACAAAATAGACATGTCTAACAAAGAAACCTCTCATAGCACACCATAGTTAAAACACTAAGTATAGAAACAAAATGTATTGAAAGCTTTGAGGGAAAACACAAGTACATATAAAGGTTAAATCCATCAAAATAACAGCTGTTTCTCAATGGTAGATTTGAAAGTCATAAAAGCCTGGAACATTGTATTCTACACCCTTAAAGGCATTGGTAGCAAACCTGGGCCTATATACCTAGCAAAACCATCCACCATAATTACTCAATAAAAATCTTCTCATAATATGGACAGATTAAAAATATTTATATATCTTGCAAACCAAACAAAAACAAAATATAGAAAGCAGTATTTCAGGCTGCTGAAATCAAGGAACATAGCAAACATAATGCAAAAAGTCATAGGAAGACATATTCATTACAAAAGAAAGAACTATTGTGAGCACAAATGACAATACAATTTCAATAACATAGTGACCAAAATTAACACAGATTTCAATAAAACTTTAAGCATCAATGTTCTCAATTCATCAAAAAATACAAATAGTCACTGAATGGAAAGAGAAGCTAAATTTATCTGTTATCTACATGAAACATAGCCAAACAACTTAAAAAATATGACTCGACAAAAGTCCTTCAATCAAGTGGGACCATGAAGTAAGCAAACATCACCATCATAATATCTGGAACACTAGGATTCAAAACAAATTAATGAAATAAGAAAGATATTTCCCTCTAATCAATAGAATAGTTAACACAGAAAATACTACTAACCTAAGCATATATTTACTATACTTAGGTGTACAAACTTTTTCTTAAAAATGCAATATTGCATTAAAAATATAGATTATCATTAACACATTAAGAGTAATTTGCTTTAATGCCCATTTTACCCAATATATATTAAACATCTCTTTTTCTGTTTTTTCCAGAACATCTGGACAAAAATAAATAATAGAATTAATTGATAGCAAACTAAAAATAGATTTAACAAATATCTATAGAATATTCCACCCAAACACCACAGAACACACATTCTACTTAGGAGCACATGGATGCAGAGCTATAATAGACGATATCCTGGACCATATCCTGGGACACAAAACTAAAGTTCACAAATTCAAGATGATGGAAATAACACTGTATTGTATTCTACCTGAATACCATGCAACAGAACTTAAAATTGAAAATAAACAAATCTCTGTTGCATGTACACACTCATAGAAATTAAATAATTCACTAATGAATAATGAATTTTTTCAAAGGATAAACATAGAAAGAAATTTAAAAGCATGGTCCTGGAAATAAATTATGAAAAATCATAACAATGCAAATCAGCTGGGATCCACTGAAAGAAGTCTTATGAAGGAAATTCATAGTTCTGAGTACCTATAATTTAAAAAATCAGAAAAAGCACAAATAAGTGACTTAATTATGCAAGAAAATTTATGAAAAAGTAGAACAAACAAAATTCAATATCCATTGGTGTCAATAAATCCTAAAAATCAGAGAAGAAATTATTGAAACAGAAACAAAGAAAGCAATACAGAGAATTGATGAAACTGACATCTGGTACTTTGAACAGACAAATAATACTGAAAGAAATTGCTCTAATTAACCAAAAGAAAAGAGGAATTCCAAATTGGCAGTATCAGAAGTGAACAGAGAAACATTATAAGAGACCTCAAAGCAATTCAGAATTTTATAGAACATACATCAAAAAACTGTACTCTCTTAATTAGGGAAACATCAAATAAATGGATACATTACTGGACTCAACCTAACCAACAAATGTAAATAAAAAAGTCAACAACCTAAACAATCTTATAACAAACGAGGAGACTGAAATAGTAATAAAAAGCTTTCAGCTGAAAATACCTACAGGGCTAGAGGAATTCACACCAAATTTCTAGCAGATTCTTAAACAATATCTACAATTAACCATGCCTAAACTATTGAAAACAATAGAATGAGGAGGAACACTCCAAATATTCTTTTACAAAGCTAGTGTTATTATAAAATCCAAAACAGGTTAAGATACAACCAAAAAGAACACTACAGGCTAAAATCCATGATCAGCATTCAAAAATGTTTAAAAAAAAAACAAACTTGCAAACAGTACGTTTGTAAGTCAAGAATATTATCTACCATGACCAAGTTAGCTCTATCTCTGAGATACAGGGATGGTGCAACATATGCATGTCAATAAACACAATGAGTATATAAATGTAGATAAGACAACAATCACATGATCACTTCCATAGATGCAGAAAAAGCCTGTGGCAAAATCTAAAGTGTCTTCATAATATATTCCCTAGAGAATGATGGGCTACAGGGGACATACAGTAGCATAATAAAAGGTGTGTGTACATGTCTGTGTGTGTGTGTGTGTGTGTGTGTGTGTGTGTGTGTGAGAGAGAGAGAGAGAGAGAGAGAGAGAGAGAGAGAGAGAGAGAGAGAGAGAGAGTTAATATCTTAAAGAGTTAAATGGTCCCAAAATTCCCATTAAAGTCAGTATTGAGTAGAGATGTTCACCATCCCCACTCCTTTTCAAAATATTCTTAAAGTATTACCCAGAGCAACAATGCTAGAAAAGATAACACAGAATGACACAAATAGGAAAAGAAAATATCACATTATCCCTATTTGTAGATGATGTGTTATTATGTACTAGGCATCCCAAAAATTCTACCAGAAAATTTCTAAGAACATTAAACATATTCAGCAATATGATAGGATAAAGAATTAAATTGCACAAATATTTAGAATGTAGTTAGGGATTAAGCTGGTTTAATAATTTGGTAGTTATAGATTCTCCTTCAACAACTATACCTTCACTAGTCCTGTGGAATTAACTATATATTCAGTACCAAGAATTTTTTTCTGCTTGTTGAATGGGTTGTAAGTGCAATTGAAGAGCTATTCACTATTGCACACATAAAGTTATCATACAATGCTGGAGTTTTTTGTTTTGTTTTGTGCTCTTTGTTTGTTTTTTTGTTTATAAGCATCATACTTGGGTAGAACATTTGGTTTCTTCCCTTCATTGGAAGCCTGAGGTTCACTTCTCAAACAACAAAAGGAAGGGTTCATGGAGGAAACTTTCAAGTCAGATCATGGAACTCTAGTTCCTGTGTCTAAAGTTAATGCTCTGTTCAGTAATGCTTATTTACATTCCAAATCTGATGTATAAACAAGGGCAATAGAAATTGACTTCATGTTTTGGGAGTCTCTTGTACAACCCTCACCAATAACTCAAAAGAATGTTGCACATCCTTGGTATTATGTTTGTGTTAAATGGTCCTTGACTATTGGATATAGGATTGCTAGCTCAGATAGAAAAAAAATTATTTAAACACACACACACACACACACACACACACACACACACACACACACACACACACACACACAAGAACGCCAAGAAATGTCAAGGTGTTTCCTGGTGCAAGAGAGACTGGTTTATAATTTCAGAGGTTAGTCCATTGTCATCATACTGGTAAGCACAGTGTCATGTAGCCTGACATAGATCTGGTGAAGAAGCTGAGAGTTCAACTTGTGGATCTGCAGGCAGCATGAAGAGAAAGTGACACTGAGTCTGTCTTGAGCATCTGGGACCACATATACCAGCTTCAGTGATACACTTTCTCCAACAAGGTTATACTTACTCCAGTAATGTCACACTTCCTAAAAGTGCCATCACCTATGAGCCTATAGGGGAACTTTCTTTCAAACCATCGCATTTCACCCCCGGCCCCTCATAGGCTTTCAGTCAGATAATAATCTAGAAATGCATTAACTATAAATTTAAAAGTCCCTATCATCTATAATAGCTTTAACCCTATAAATTCCAAAGCCTCTTCTGTGACTCATGGCAATCTCTTAACTGCAACCCCATATAAAACCAAAATCACATAGATGATCACATACTTCGAACATATAATAGTGCATGACACGTATTACCATTCCAAAAGGAAGAAAAGGGAACACAGTAAGGAAATACTCCCCCAAAGCAAGATTGAAAGCCGCTGGGCACCCTTCAATCACTGCATCTGTATCCAGGTTTGATGGCAAAATGCTCGTCAGATCTTCAACTCCTTTCTGCTTTGTTGACTGCAACACACTTCTTTTTCTTGGGCTCTTTCTATCCCTGTTACCAGCTCTCTTCAGCAGGTATCACACATCCTAAGCCTCTGCCATCTCAAATATGTTGGGGTCTTTAAGGTAATAACCCACACTTAACCTTCACAATTCACACGATGGACTCTTCAGGATATCAGCTAGGATGCCTCTTACATATACCTCCCCACAGGGGTTGTGGTTGTCCTCTGTAGTTCCCACACATTGCTTCACCATTTGTAACCATCATCTGCATTGCCCACATTTCTGTGTCATTTGTGGGAAGCTGTCTTTGCAGGGCTGCAGGGAGAACCAGCTGATTTGCCATAATTCATACCTGATAGTGGGAGTGTGGATTGGGAAAAGGCTAGCTAAAGAAGTTAAAGGAAAGACAGAGACACAGGAATAAAACCAGGAGGGCAATTCTTAATTACCTTAACTAAAAGGGGGGACATGATATCATGTACACAGAACATACAGACATTTCTTCCTCAATTCTTCAAGGATTCAGTAACCCACACCTACTATTTAATTTCTCATTACCTGGCCTTGAGGGTCTGAAGTAACCACAACTTATACCAAGTCTGTTATTAATTAGATAAGACACCCCAGGCCAAGGACAGCCACTGTAGCTGTCCATGCCTCTGACCTTTAGGTCTTATGACTTACTAAGGACTGTTTTGAACTCTCTGGCCTCCAGTCAAGATGGAGTGGAGCCATCTTTATGGACCCTGACAAGGGGTTTTCCTTAGTTATGCAGGATGATTCTGTATCTCCTTTCTTTTCTCCTTGACCGTAAAGCCAGAACCCTGTGGCTGAAGCTGCCAAGTTCTACTGTCTGGGTTGGAACATGCCCCCCTAGTTCAATTACATCTTCAAGACCTTTCCTTTTTCAATAGTTTCCTTCACTTCCTATTCTTGGCCTCACACTCAGATCTGTCGGCCTCTGCCTCCAGAGGGCTGGGATTAAAGGAGTGTATCACCACATCTATTTCTAAAATTTGCTTTAATTCCTTTACACACATTGGAACCTTAACTTGGTGAAATCTTGCTCTGAGGCCATCATTCCCCTTATTCTATTTACCTTCTGGATTATTTTTAATTTGTTTAATTAACCCCTTAAACAGATTTTAGCTCCATTCCAATTCTTGGCACTCCTTTTCTCCTCAAAGCGTACTTTTCTTTGCTTAGCTTGCTTCTTTTCTTTATTGTTATGGATAAGCATGGGAACTAGTAACAGTAGGACACAATCCATGCTGGGATGTTTTGAAATCTACCCTGCAAATGCAATTAATTCAACATTCTTCAACTTAGGTTTAAGCAGATTTTCTTTGTCAAGGGTAGAAAGCAACCACATTCTTCACCAAATTATCACAAAAATGGTCTCTAGGCCACATATTAATATTTTTCTCCTCTGAAACCCCTTGAGCTGGACCCTGATATTTTAAATCACCCTTAGCACAACTGTCTTCCATGTACCTACCAATATGGCCCAACTATTTCAGCCCATTAAAACACACTTCTGTCATTCTACTGCTTCCTAACCCAAAGTCCCAAAGTACACATTCCTACAAACAAACAAACAAACAAAATGGTCCAACTTATCACAGGGTTCCCCCAGTCGCTGCTACCAGATTCTGCCTTAGTTAGGGTTTCTATTTCTGTGAAGAGACACTATGACCATGTCAACTTTTATATAAAGGAAAACATTTAAGCCCCCATGTTGGCTTACAATTTCAGAAGTGTTGTCCATTATCACCACAGTAAGAAGCATATTGGCATTCAGGCAGACATGGTTCTATAAAAGGAGCTGAGAGTTCTACACCCAGATCAGAAGGTGGCACAAAGTCAATGCCACTAAGATCCTGGCTTGATCATCTGAGACTTCAGAGCCCACCTTCAGAAACATACTTCTTCCAAAGACACAACACCTACTACTAATAGCACCATGCCCTATGAGCATATGGGGGTATATTTTTTTTCAAACCACCACAATAAGGAAAATTATCTTTGCAACAGACAGAGACCATTACAGAAAACTGCAGTCATTCAAAACACAGAGTTATAGAGCAAGTCCCAAAGAATATATCTGCAAAATATTTCTATCATATAAGGGTATAAAACGGGGGAGAAATATAACAGCTACAGAATAGGAGAGTTTGTTATGAAATTGTGTCTCCTAGGAATGTCTAAATCTTAAGCCATAAGTTCCACAGATATGTCTATCTAAACCTAAGTTGAATGAGGACATGAACACTAGAATTTGAACAATACGTGGAGGAAGTTCACAAGGCCTCATTCCTATTGAATCCAGAGAGTGAGAAAAAATGTGCCCTCGGAGACAAGAACAACAATTGGTTATCCAATACCAAGTGGTCAGTCATGAAAATATCATATAACTCATATTCTACAGACTGAGTAGTGTCTGTTCATTTCTTTAGGGATATGTATGTATGTATATTGTATGTGAGAGTGTATGTTTGTAACAAATAATGAAATATAGAAGCCTTGAATTGCAAAGAGAGAACAGATAGATGGTCTGATGGTGGATTTTGTAAGAAAGTAAAGAAGAGTAAATTGATGTAAGTATATATAATACCACAAAATAAAAGATTTTTTTAAAATGTAGTGTACTGGCACAAAAACAGGTGTGTTAAAATAGAATAAAATAGAATATATTAGCATGAATACCTGAAATGATAGCCATCTGATGTTTGACAAAGTGCCAAAATATACACTGTATATTTTGAATGATATATATATCATTCAATAAATGATACTAGTAAACCTGTTTCTGCAATGGTTTAAGACTATACTGAATAGATTCATATTACTTTGAACAAAAATTATTTCCAAGTGGTTCAAATACCTCAAAGAGATCCACTCTATTTGGCGTTCTGTAGGCTTCTTGTAATTTCATTGACATGTCATTCTTTATGTTGGGAAAGATTTCTTCTATGATTTTGTTGAATATGTTTTCTGCGCCTTTGAGTTGAGTTTCTTCACCTTCTTCTATACATATTATCCTTAGGTTTGGTCTTTTCACGGTGTCCCATATTTCCTGGTTATTTTATGTTATGGATTTGTTAGACTTCAGATTTTCTTTGCTTAACGAGTTTATTTCCTCTAGTTTGTCTTCAACTTCCAGAAGAAAACATAGATAGGCATCCATGATATAGGCATTCTGAATAAAACTCTGTTTTCTGATAGAGTAACACTTAACAAGTGTGGCCTTATAAAACCAACAAATATATGCACAGAGAAGTCAACAGTCAATTGAGGATTGAGCACACAGAGTGGGAAAGATTATTTGTTATGTATCTAACAATATATTAATATGAGTATATATATCATGTAAAAAGTCAGAAGATATCACAGAACATGAGGCAATACATTTGAGAAAGAACAAAGATGTGCATGGGAGGGATTAGAGAGAGATAAATGAGGTAATTACATTATAATTTCAAAAATAAAATAAGTATTACTGGAAATGGCTATGGATATGAGAATTTTCAGCAAAGAATGAAGTGATTAAGAAATATCTCAAAACTGTTCCACATTCTTATAATTTTGAGAAATACAAATTCAACGAAGTGTAAAACTTTGTCTTACCCAGGCAGAATGGCAAATATGAACAAAACAACTTAGAGCACATGCTGGTGTGGTTGTGGGGATAAGAGAACACTCAATCATTGTTGGTGTGACTGAAACTAGTACAGCTGCTAGTTAAACAAGCTAGTCATCAAGCTACAAATAACTATAATATGACCCAGCAATACCACTCAGCCTAACAACACCAATCGATATGCTGCAGTCAATATAGGAAATCTCATGAGATCTCCTAGAGGAAGATATACAGGTGTGGTGAAATATTGTTTATGATTTAATAAAGATTTCCTAAAGGATCAGAATGCAAAGCCAGCCACATAATTTAGCTATATAATCTAGGTAATGGTGGTATATCTTTACTCCCAGGACTCAGAAGACAGAGGCAAATGGAGTTCAACACCACCCTGGGCTACAAGAGATTGAATCAGTCTAAAAGAGTAAAAGAGCTCAACACCTTTAATCCCAGTGTTGGAGAGTATATAAGAAGCTCAGTGCAAGCTCACAGAGCAGTCTGGGATTCCGAGGCTTGGTGGAGAGCATTGCAGTCTGGAAATGCAATCTGAGGTTCAGTGGATCACCAATTCAATCTGAGCATTGTTAGAGGTGAGAAGTCTCTATTGGCTTGCTGCTTTGCTTCTCTGATCTTCAATGTGTGCTATGTACCAGCAATTCAACAATACTGAAAGAGAAAATCATTCTTCCCCAGGGTTGAATCCCTAAATGATTAGCTCATATCAAGTTATCAGCCTAAAACATAAAAAGGAGAAACTAAGTGCAGTGCAGTACAGTCTAATATATATATATATATATATATATATATATATATATATATATTAGACAATAATTATTGAGGAATGCTTGTCATTGATTTGAGAGGGAGGCAAAATGTTGACTTGGAGGAATAAAAAGTAGAAAGGATAATGATTTATATATGAAATTTTTAAAATGAAAATAAATGAAATTAATGATATCATGAGGACATCGACTATAGAATCAACTATACAGGACACCTCATGGCTTACAGAAATTAAAGCAACAGTCATGGATGCTGTATGAGTCTCAGCTAGCTAGACTCACTGCATATATGCTTTTGGTTGTGTAGTTTGCTGTTCTTGTGGGACTCCTATAATTATGATTAGGGGTCTCTATGACATTTTTGCCTGTTCTTAAAATGCTTTCCCTCCTTCTGAATTGCCCCATCCAGTCTTGGTTGATGGTGGAAGTCTCTTCCTTTAATTGAAATATATGCAAAATGAGCTAAGATGCCAGAGTGAATGAAAACAAGCTATGGAGAAAGCACTTTGAATGCTTCCATTCCCTATTCTCCACTTCCTGATCTGCTTTGATGCACCCAAGCTCCTCTAGCCATACTATCTGTACTGCAATAGACCACCTGTCCTCAAAGCACAATCTCCTTGCTTTCTTAATGTAACACATCAAATGCTGGAGAGTTTTGGGGTTTAGACAAGGTTAGTATCTTATTAATTATTCACTGATGATGAGAATGTAAAAAATTATAGACACTGTGGAATTCAGCATGGACATTTTTCACAGAAGATAAACAAACAACAACAAAAATCCTAGCATTTGATCCAGGCACAACACTTTAAATAAACTAAGTGAGCACAGAGCAGAGATATATCTGCACATCTTTATTTGCTATTCAGCACTAGGGATGTTGGGCCTGTTATAGAATCTACCTTCCATCAGCTACTGTATGAAGCCTCTAGGGTGCCATATAAGGTCATCATCAATATTACTATCCCAGAAGGTCATTTATGGTAGCTTGTCAACTATTTCTTAGATTGTCAGCTGGGGTCAACCTTGTAGATCTTTGGACATTTCCCCAGTGCCAGAATTCTCTTTATACCTATAATGGCTCTGTCTATTATGGTATCACTTTTCTTGCTCTCCTCTATTCTTCCCCTAACTATATCTTTCTGCTCCCTCATGTCCTCTTCTACCCTCCTCTATGCCCTGTTCCAAATGATATGACAAACTTTGAAGATCTCCCATGGAAGGCCTAACCCTCACTGAGGAGCATAAAGGGTTTGGGATAGGTAATGGGGGAGGCAGGGGAGATGGGAAGGGATGGGGAACTGGGATTGATATATAAAATAAGCTTGTTTCTAATAGAAAGTTGACCTAATTACAATTATAAAAATAAAAAAGAATCTACCTAGGTTTCCATCTATCAGAACTCAAATATGTACATAATGGTATTCTAGTAAACTACAAATAAGAGTTAAAATATATTACAGGCTGGAAAACAGATAAAGAGAGCACCATATTAATAAGCAAAATCAGAAAGACAAACAGCACAGTTTCTTTTCTCATACTTGAATTTTAGATTTTATATAAAAACACAAAATTGGGGGTTTGTCAGTGGAAATCATACTGGAGGACAGAAAGCAACTAGGAGGTGGAATGAAAAAGGAAAGGTGAAAATGGGATCCATGGGGGTTTGGATATATTCATTCAACAGAGTGTCCATGAATTGAGTCTCCTTTATGAAATCAATTCACAAGGTAAAATTAATATTCACTAATACAAACTTAAAAGTGAAAAAGAGTACCTGGTCCACAGTAAGCACTTGAACAACAACAGCAAAAAAATTTGACATTTAAGGACACAAGTAAAGGTTTGTATATGAATCTTGAACCATCATTTGTAGAGTGGAAATGATTTTCTCCAGCTGGACCAAATGAGACACACTGAGGATATTGGGAGTAAGGGGGTAGAGAACACCCATTACCAGGTATGAATTAAAGCCTGTCTGCTTTTATGTATTCAAAACCTCAACCAACACAGAACAGTAGTCAGAAGCTGGACCTAATTTCAAGGAAGGAAATTAGAAGCTTATTTTCTTTCCATCTTTCCATTGCTTTTGAGTCTGAGTCCTGATCCAAGCCAAATGTTGTGTGTCAGCCTGCTACAGCTTGAGCTCTCATGAGCTGCCACGCTTTTCAGGGCTGTCCCTGTGTGTTAAACTACTCTATTTGGCTGACTTGCTATCTTGGGCTTCAGATAAAAAATGCTCAGTTGCTGTACCATTCTGCCTATTTCTGGAGCTTAAATATTTCCATATTATGCTGTTTATATCTGACTACATTCTGGAAGTTTCCAAATAAGACTTGTAGAAACCAAACTATCAGTGGGAGGATGAGTAATCACATGGCAGAAACAAGAATCAGACAAAGGTATTGTTTGTGGCTGTTTTTCTTCTGAGAATCAATGTTACACTCGAGAGTGAGAATGGATGACCAGTAGTACCCTCACAGGCACAGCTGCAATTGGTCAACAGAGTCAACCCCATTCCAAATGTGCATTCCAAATGCATATGGAATTGGATGAAAGTAAAATGAAAAATAAAGAGATCGAGCCTGTCTTCAAATGAGAGAGGTGCATTAAAGCCAAAATGCCTCTCTGCTCTTTGTTTTCTACCTTTCCAAAGAGTAGCAGATGTTATAAATTCTATGAAATTAGAACAAATGCAAATGTCCACTAAACTCTGAGTGGGCTTTAATGCAAAACTGCAGGGATGTTAAAATTCAGAATTTCTATCAAGTTATGTTTATTAACATCATCCACATATGTTTTTTTTTCTTTCTCTCTCTTTAGGATGCTCTTTGAAGTAGTTCCAAGTGGCTCTGCAAAGCACATGGAACAGTATGTGTGAGAATCATATTTATTGAAAAGGAAAGAGCTGCATGAGGCAAATGTCAACTGTCGTTAGCTTGTAAGCCTTGTCCCAGGAGAGGAAAGGGTTGTGTAAATTACCATGGAATGTGCCTTCTGGGGATTTTTTATATCAAACATTTATCTTAAATACCCTCCCAGGAAAGTGGCAAACTTTTACATTTCCTTTCATTACTTCAAATTTAATTGTGATGTGGATATTCTCTAAATCTTCTCATTTCATCCTACATGACTTCCTAAATTTTATAAAATTGGAGGACAAAGATGAAGAGTTTTTATTAAGAGGAATTTTTCAATAACTATAGTATATTTACTTAAAATAAAAAACATGTGCTATCCAAACATAAATATCTAGTTCCTTTTTAAAGGGATATTTGAATGTGTCTTAACTAATAGTATTCAGTAACTCTTAGAAAAATACTACAACAGAAATTTAGATGTAGTTTTAGTGTTTAAATTTAATAGGTAATTGTAAAAGACCCACATGTCCTCTTTTCATGTCTGTGAAATCATATGAAAAATAATAATGTAATGACACCATGTGATTCTTTTAATGTCTGTTGAGAGAAGACCTTATGATACATATTTTTTTTTGTCTTGCTGGTCTTTTAAAAGCTTGCATTTATGGTTTTTGATTTTGTGTTTCTATGAGTTGTGTGTGTTTATGTTTCTTGTGCTTATTCTTTTTTACTATTTTAATTTCAGTTTTTTTTTTTCTGCTGTTTGCCCATTTTTGTTGTTATTGTTGTTCCAAAGAAGGCAGAATGAAGGTGTTTCTACATTCTGGGTAGAGATATGGAAAAGAATTGGGACGACTTGAGGGAGGAAAAACCATGATCAGAATATATTACATGAAAAAAGGAAACTTTTTATTAAAACAAAAGTCAGTATTTTATTTTATTTTATTTTTTTCATTTTTTGAGACAGGGTTTCTCTATGTAGCTTTGGAGCCTATCCTGACTCTGAAACAGATCTCACATATCAGAGTTTAAACAGTGACTTTGATATTGCCCTGCTGAACATGTTCATCTCTGTTTCATTTTAGTCTCTGATTTTATTTGAAACTAATATGGGGAATAAAACAAAACAAAGAAAAGGATGTTTTGAGATTTCCCTGGCTTTTTTTGTGGAGTTATAATTGTTTCTCTTTTTTTAAGACTTACAAAAACTAAACAGCTCAAATCTCATTTGTCTGGTATTTTTAGCCCCTTCCTCTATTTTCTTGACTATATTAGTCAACATTTAGGATGACTCTAATAGTGCATCAGCCATAACATCCTTCAAAATGCTGGAAGCTATAACATTAATATAATATTCCTTAAATGCAAAAGATGTGGCCTTTATGAAATCTATCACTGCCACATATAAATGAGAAGTGTGGTTATTTCCATAATTTCATTTTTATTTATTACTAATGGTTATATGTGAACAATGGTGATAACATTTGGATTTTTCTGTTTTCCACCATATTTTTTATAAAATCAAGGAAATAATGCTCATAAGAAACTGACCCATGTTTAATTCCAATTGACTTAATTTTGATAGTGCAAAAGCCAAATAGCCTTTATTTTCAGACCAGAGTGGGGTTTAAATACCAGCCAATATTTAGTACTAGTACAGAACACAGACTATGCTATATGTGCTGTAGGAAATTGATCACTAAAATATTATTAGAAGCATTTTTTTAAAAGTGTGTTGAATGACATCGCTGAAGGGAATGTACTCACTTTGTGTATATTTTCCCTTCTTTGATTATCAGTAGAATTTCAGTTGAAAGCACTTAGGACATTTAAAACTTGGTTCTGATTGAGTATACTATATGAAAACAAAGAAAATATGAATATTAATAATATAGCAGGCCAAAAGTGTTGAGCTATTCATGACCTCTTATCTCGAGTCAATTTATGAAGCCCCATTACCCCAGCAACTGTCTAGGGATTTATATTTTTTACATGTTTTATTAATGTCTCTCCTTATAAATCTTAGCAGATCTCATTACTAACAAGTTTGTCAAACTTGTTTATTTATCCATTCATTCATTTCTGTTTCAGAAAATAGTTTCAAAATCTTGAAATCTTAATTTCTTCCTCTCTTCTCCATTCTCCATATTCATTTAGCAAAATCTTTTGGGCCTACCTTCAAAATACTTTTAGTACTTACTAGCTCTCTATCTCTCCAATTTATAATGAGATCCAATCGTCCATCATTTTAGAAGTATAAATTTCTAGTTTGCGAGTATATAGTGGATTATATTCTCCCTGAATTAGAGATGGAAATATCAGAAGTATTCTTATGTATTACTATGATAGTTTTAGTTGTGGTTGGATTAAAGTAAGGTCATTCATATGGGTCTTTGTTCAATATTAATGGTATTTTTATTAAAGGAAAATTTGAATAAAAGGAAAACAAGTTCATGAAAGCAATATCATTGGAATATAAAATGCCAGAGTTGAAATAGTTGGTTTTGATGCCAACTTGACAGATTAAGAAAACCTAATAGACTATTAAATCACTTTTCTTACTGTTTTGTTGTACGTGTTTCCAGAAAAATTAGACTGGAGCCTTTGACCTAAAGAATGGCAGTAACTCCTTGATGAATTTAAACATTACAGTTGTTAGGGGCTGGTGTAAGAAAGAGCAGGGCTCAGCTGGAAAAAGCATATCTGTTTATGTGTTCTTGGGGCATGATGTCATTTTAGTATCCTTTTCAGTACTCCCCTGTTCTTCCAGGATATAACTTCCACCTCCAAGTGTGTAGAGTTTAGCCACTCTGGACTGAATCCTCTTAAACTATGAGACAGAAAGAACAATATTTTTGCTCTTAAGTTGCTTCTGTTAAATGATGAGAAACCTTGATGAGGAGGAAAGTCATGTATTTGTGGCTACAAAAAAGCAAGGCATTCAAGATAACAAACAACATCTATGAAGCAGATACAGAAATTTTCTGTGGCACATGCTTCAGAATAACATCTCAGACTCAATGATGCAGGGTGTTGCTACAATGAACATCTATTGTTCATGACAATGTGTGGTATTTTGTTACAGAAAACTAACAAACTAATAATAAAGACTAAGTGCTGTTCATGTGCCTCCAGCTTATCTTAGCGGCTGTCATTTTGGTGTGAAGAGACACATAACCAAGTAAACTTTTATAAGAGAAAATATTTAATTTGGGCTTGCTTATAGTTCTGGAAGCCTAGACCATTATCATAAGAGCAAGGGTCCTGGTGGTAAGCAGGTATGGTTCGAGAGAAGTAGCAGAGAGCTACATCCCAATTATCAGGCAAAAAGAGAAAGACTGCGCCTGGTATGGGCTTTAAAATATCGAAGCTTACCCTAAATGACACACTTCCTCCAACAAGGCCACACCTCCTAATCCTTCCAAAAATTTCCTGTGATGAGTATGAAATGCCCTTCTTTATCTCTTTTGATTGCTTTCGGTTTAAAGTCTAATTTGTTAGATATTAGGATTGCTACCCCAGCTTGTTTCTTGAGCCCATTTGATTGGAAAATTTTTTCCCATCCTTTTACTCTGAGGTATCGCCTGTCTTTGAAGTTGAGGTGTGTTTCTTGTAAACAGCAGAAGGATGGATTCTGTCTTCGTATCCATTCTGTTAGCCTATATCTTTTTATGGGTAAGTTAAGACCATTGACATTTAGGGATATTAATGTCCATTGTTCATTGGTTCTTCTTTGTTTTGGATTTATTGTTGGTGGTATCATTGCGTGTGGATTTTGCCCTCCTGTTTCTTTTTGTGTTTGGTGAAATTAGATTAACTACTGCCAGTGTTTTTGTGTGTGTAGTTATGTTCATTGGGTTGGAATTTTCCTTCCAGAGCCTTCTGTAGTGCTGGATTTGTTGATATGTATTGTTTAAATCTGTTTTGTCGTGGAATATCTTGTTTTCTCCATCTATAGTGATTGAAAGTTTTGCTGGGTACAGTAGTCTGGGTTGACATCCATGCTCCCTTAGTGCTTGTAGGGTATCTATCCAAGACCTTCTGGCTTTCAGAGTTTCCATTGAGAAGTCGGGTGTGATTCTGATTGGTTTGCCTTTATATGTTACTTGGCCTTTTTCCTTTGCTGCTCTTAATATTTTCTCTTTATTCTGTAGATTTGGTGTTTTGATTATTATGTGTCGGGGCGACTTCTTTTTGTGGTCCAGTCTGTTTGGTGTCCTGTAAGCTTCTTGTACTTTCATAGGCATATCCTTCTGTAGGTTGGGGAAGTTTTCTTCTATGATTTTGTTGAATATGTTTTCTGTACCTTTGAGCAGTGTTTCTTCACCTTCTTCTACCTATTATTCTTAGGTTTGGCCTTTTTACGGTGTCCCATATTTCCTGGATATTTTGTGTTAGGGTTTTGTTGGACTTGAGGTTCTCTTTGGTTGATGAATGTATATCCTCTAGCGAGTCTTCAGTAGCTGAGATTCTGTCTTCCATCTCTTGAATCCTGTTGGATATACTTACATCTTTAGTTCCTGATCGTTTATCCAACATGGTCTCATTCTGTGTTTTCTTTATTGTGTGTATTTCAGCTTTCATGCTTTGAACTATTTCAAGAGCTTCCTTCACTTGCTTGGATGTTTTTTCTTGTCTTTCTTTAGATTCTTTAAGGGATTTATTTATTTCTTGAATTTTTTGGTTTGTCTTTTCCTCCAAATCGTTTAATTTTTTGTTTGCTTTCTCTTCTATTTCTTTAAGGGATTTTCTTGTTTCCTCTTTAAAGGTCTCTATCAACTTGCTGAGATAATTTTTGAGGTCCATCTCATCTTCATGCTCTGTGTTGGGCTTTTCAGCTCTTGCTGGAGTGGAGTCCCTAGATTCTGGTGGTGTCATATTGGTCTTTCTGTTGTTGGGTGAAATCTTATTCTGTCTTCTCCCCATATTTCAAATAATGCATCTCTCTAGCAACTAATCATTCAAATATATCAGCTTATGGGACCATTTTTATTCAAATTATCACATTCCAGTCCCTGGCACCATAGTCTTATAGCCATACTATAACACAAAAATACCATACAAATTCAAAAATCCTCATATTCTCTCACAATCTCAACACACTGTCTAAAAGTCCAGTCTTTTTTGAGACTTAAGACAATCTTTTAAATATTATCTTCTATAAAACAAAAAATATAAAAAACACACAAATCAATAAGATTACAGTACCCTTTTCTCAAAATCCTTCCTATAGATATCTATACTCTTGACATTCTTTCCACCATTTCATCCACTGACTTTGTCTACTACTAGTGTCCTCCAAAACGAGTTCCAACTAGACTTGTCAGTAGATTTACTTCTATGAGATCAAATATCTTCCACTGAAAGGCATTTGAAATGGTTATTTTCACCATCTACTATGTATGTCTCCTCATAGCTGTGTAATTCTTTTACTTTCTTTAAGATTCTATTCAACTGACATCTCTGTAATGAGATCTCAGACCTTTTATACAAAATGGAACTCTGCCTATTCAATTGCCTAATGTTATTTATTTACCCTTTGCATTTCTTTATATCACCAATATTTGTCTTGCATGCAATGAATTTATGTTATCACTTCTATACTGTACCTAATTTTCAGGAGAATATCAGAGATGAGGATTATATTGTGTTTTCTTCTTTGAATGTTTGTTCCGCAGCTATTAAAAGTTGCTGGTGTATAATAAATGCCAAATTACTACTTGTGTGTTCAAAGAATCATTGGGGCTTCAGTTAGCAAACATGACTTCTTTGAACATTTAGAGAATATTAAAAAATGTAAAGGATAATCCCAGATACAAAAGGGCTGAATATATAAGTGAATGAATTTATAACCTGTCTACTTTTTTTATTCAGTAAGTACATCTATGTTGATACCAATCCTGGGATATATGACTTTCTATGCAATGACATTTCAAACATGACCACAGCGGGAGGACCAACTACAGTTAATGGAAGTGAATTCCATATTTAAGGTGATAATACAGCCAATGCGGTTGTGAGTGTGCATATGTTACTTCTACAATAAGCAGTTACAAGAGACATAAAATGGGAGGACACAAGCAGAAATTCTTAGTGGTGGTGTGAGTGCTGATGATAGATAACAGAGTGAGGTTTGCGCTTCACCACTGGACACACTATGTGTAAACATGTGACAGAAGGCAGTGTGCTCAGGCTCATTCCTTACCACTGAGAAGCCAGCCAGTCATATTATATTAAAAAAAAATCGAAGACTCTCACATCAAAGAGGTAATTTTCAGGAGCTGTCTACATTTGAAAAAAGAAATCCAAGTGGCCTATGTTTAAATATTCTATAGACCAACGTGACAGGAGGCCAAAAGGCAGGCTTTGCACTCTGACTCTCTTCAACTTAGAATCAGAGCAATGTACCATCTGGTTCCTACTGCTTGATGATTCCTCACGACAGAACAGCCGTTCTCTCTCCCAGCAGGAGTTGGTCAGGAGTGGATCTTGGCCTAAAGAGAGTTTTTCACCTTTTTCCATTCTATTTTCATTTCCCTAAATATTTCACAGTATTAATATTTCATTGCTCTATTCTGTATGCAGTGAATACATGACACAGGTGTGTAAGAAAAATAGCCATCTTTGATGGGCTGATTACTACCCATTGTGAGGTTCAAGGTTTGTGACCATCAATATCTTATTGCATTTTAATGTGATGTTATACCATCACAGTTACTCTGTCCAATGTGGGAAACATTTAGTAGAATATTTTAGAGAAACTAGGGAATTATGTTGCTTTTGGTCTCTAATCATAGCTCTAGAAGTCATAAATGATATCTTTTAGATTTTCTTAGCATCCACATATATCCAATGAGGAACCTTGACTATGTAAATTATAAAAGATCATTACTCTATTACTTCAAACAGAAAAAATAAAATATGGCAAAGGAAGGTGTTAATAGTTTACAATTGCCTTCAGTAGTACTGTGAAAGGTGTCAAGATGTCTTTTTGTTTTTCTACTTTAATTTTTTTAAATACAAAAAGACATAAGCTTTTATGATCTCCCTGCAATAAATTAGCAACTTTTCTAATATAGTTAGAATGAGAAGTTTAAAGAATTTTAAATATAATTTTAAATATAATTCACTCTCCTCTCTCTCTCTCTCTCTCTCTCTCTCTCTCTCTCCCTTTCTCTCTCTTTCCCCCCTCTCTCTTTCTCTCTCTCTCTCATCTCCCTGATTTTGTGTGTGTGTGTGTGTGTGTGTGTGTGTGTGTTTGCGTGTGTATTGTATTTCTCTTCTTCAACTTCTTAGGCATGAGTTACTTAAATCACAAAAACCCATTTATGAATAAATCAGAGAAATTTTAACATCCTCCTTCACTTCTGTGTGGTCTAAATATGAATTATATGGGTAATTGGGGTTCATATCATTTCTGCATTGAGTTTTTTTTATTAGAAAGAAAATTATTTTACATGTTAATCCCATGTCCCTCTCCCTCCCCTCATCGCCTGAACCCCCTCCCCTGTCCCCGAACTAATGCACTACCTATCCCATACCTTTTCTGCTCCCCATGGCGGGTGAGGCCTTCCATAGGGGTTCTTAAAATCTGCCATATTCTTTGGGATACGGCCCAGCCCAACCCCCTTGTGTCTAGGCTCAGGAAGTATCCCTTAATGTAGGATGGGCTACTTAAATCCATTCCTATGGTAGTGATAAGTACTGATCCACTACAAGAGGCCCCATAGATTTCCAAGTTCTCCTCACTAATACTCACATTCATGGGATCTGGATCAGTCCCATGCTGGTATCCCAGCTCTCAGTCTGGCAAACAAGATTTTTCCCTTGTTCAGGTCAGCTGTTTCTGTGGGTTTCACCAGCCTGGTATGGACCACTTTGCTCATCAGTCCTCCTTGTCTGCATCTGGATTTCAGTTCAGTTCAAGCTTTAGCTGTGGGTGTCTGCTTCTACTTCCACCAGCTGCTGGATGAAGGGTATACGATGGCATATGAATTAGTCATCAATCTCATTATCAGGGGAGGGCATTTAAGGTAGCCTTTCCTCTGTTGCTTAGATTGTTAGTTGGTGTCATCTTTGTAGTTCTCCAGACATTTCCCTAGTGCCTGTTTTCTCTTTGAACTTACAATGTCTCCCACTATTATATTATCTCTCATCTTGCTCTTTTCTGTTCTTCCCCAAATCAACCTCCCTGTCCCATCATGTCTTCCTCACCTCTCCTCTTCTACTCTTCTCATTCTCCTAGTTACCTCTCCCCTCCCCCCATGCTCCCAATTTGCTCAGGAGATCTTTTCCCTCTCTTCTTCTCCAGAGTACCATGTATGTCTCTCTTAGGGTCCTCCTTGTTTACCAGCTTCTCTGGTAGCCTGAGCTACAGGCTGGCAATCATTGACTCTATGTCTAAGATCCACATATGATTGAGTACATACAATGCCCGTCTTTTTGTGACTGGATTACCTCGCTCAGAATGGTTTCTCCTAATTCCACCTATTTGCCTGCAAATTTCAAGATTCCATTGCCTTTTTTTCCACTGAATATTACTCCATTGTGTAAATGTACCACATTTTCTCTATCCATTATTCAGTTGAGGGTTATCTAGGTTGTTTCCAGGTTCTGGCTAATACAAATAATGCTGCTGTGACCATAGTTGAACTGATGTCCTTGTTGTATGAATGTGCTTCTTTTGGGTATATGTCTAAGAGTGGAATTGCTTGTTCTTGTCGTAGACTGATTCCTATTTTCCTGAGGAATCGCCATACAGATTTCCAAAGTGGCTGAACAAGTTGGCACTACCAGCATCAGTTGAGGAGTGTTCACCTTTGTCCACAACGTCTCCAGCATAAAATGTCATTGGTGTTTTTGATTTTAGCCATTCTGACAGGTGTAAGATAATATCTCAGAGTTGTTTTGATTTGCATTTTCCTGATTGACTAAGGACATTGAACACTTTCTTATGTGTCTTTCAGCCATTTTAGATTCCTCTATTGAAAATTGTCTATTTAGTCCTGTACCCCACTTTATAATTTCACTGATTGGTGTTTTGGTGGCTAGCTTCCTGAGTTCATTGTATATTTTGGAAATCAGCCCTCTGTCATATGTGGGGTGGGTGAAGATCTTTTCCCATTCTGTGGGATGTCATTTTCTCTTACTGATGGTGTCTTTGCCTTACAGAGGCTCCTCAGTTTCAGGAGGTCCCATTTATTAATTGTGGATCTCAGTGTCTGTGCTACTGGTGTTACATTCAGGATGCAGTCTCCTGTACCAATTCATTCAAGGGTATTTCCTACTTTCTCTTCTAATAAGGTCAGTGTGGGTGGGTTTATGTTGAGGTCTTTGATCCATTTGGACTTAAGTTTTGTGCATGGTGATAGACATTGATCTATCTTCAGTCTTCTACATGCCAGCATCCAGTTATGCCTTCACCATTTGTTGAAGATGCTTTCTTTATTCCATTTTATAGCTTTTGCTTCTTTGTCAAAAATCAGACGTTCATAGATGTGTTGGATAATATCAGGGTTTTCAACTCGATTCCATTGGTCTACCTGTCTATTTCTGTGCCAATACCAAGATGTTTTCAGGACTATAGCTCTATAATAGAGCTTGAAATGAGGGATGGTGATGCCTCTGGAAGTTCTTTTATTGTATAGGGTTGTTTTTGCTATCCTGGGTAGATTTTAGAATGCATTATAAAAGGCCTAGAATAATGCAACTTTAGATTTTAAATGGTTTTTTTCAAAAGGCCTTTACTTTTACTCATAAATCCACACAGTTTCATCTCTATGATGCCCTTCCCTGCCCCAACCTAATTAAGGCCTTTTTCTTCTTTGCTTTCCCTTAACTCTTTATATTGATGTGTTCTATATTTCCTTCGTGAAGACACTCAGTGGTCCCTTACTAAATCCCTGATATCTGTGTACATTCCAAATGGAATATACTACAATAGAAGATATATATATATATAAATATATATATATATATATATATATATAGAGAGAGAGAGAGAGAGAGAGACATGATGGATTTACCCTTCAATGTGGATGTCTATTAACACATCTTCACTCAATGTTACCCATGAAAACCTCCCGTACCAAAAATACCTCCTTTGAGTTTTTGCCCACTGGGTTTACATAGGCTGTGAAGCACTATAGGCTATTAACAAAGAACTTGCCAGGAAGAACCAGTTGTTAAAACACCATATTCTTTAGTCCAATAACATGGAAACCTCAAGGTGATGTTAACTGGAATGCTTTATCCCTACAGGCTACCATCATGGTGGTTTGCACAGTCAGAGGAAAAATAGTAAGCATCAATCTTGTCTAGTTGTGGACTCTTCAAAATACAGAAAAAACTGTTCTGACAAGATAAGTCCATCAAGAACAAATGCTATTGAAGGGACCAATGTGTTTCTAGTCATATCAAAGGCCTGCTTCTTGAAATGAGACATATACCTTATACTATTAAAGGGCTAAGAACTTATAGCTATATAGGTCACAGGCAATAGGGGAGAATCTAGTACTATTTTTGGCTAAATGGGCATGGTAATAAAATAAATTGCTATACTCATAGATCATAGCACCTTCCAAACTTCATCAAAGAAGCTTCTCCTTGAAGTGGATGGCAATTAACATAGAGACCCACAACTAGGCAATAAGCAAGAACAAAAGATTTCAGAGTGCTTAGGCATAAATTGGAAAGGTATCTTTTACCCAAAGGCTAAGTAAACTTTGAGAAACAGGAAAATGTTATAAGAACAAGGGGTAGATGATAACTTTACTGAAACAGGTCTTTCCAGACAAAACAGGGAAAATACACACAGGAAGATGGTAACAACATGAAAAAGACCTCTATTTCAGCCAGACAAAATCAAAATTATTGGATGAAGGCAAACATGTACTCCTTCCACTAGTTAGGGAGCCCTTAGCATTTGATAGCTGCTGGGAAGGGAACATAATGATTCTTTGTTTTTGTTTATTTGAATGTGTGTGTGTGTGTGTGTGTGTGTGTGTGTGTGTGTGTGTGTGTGTGTGTGTGTGTGTGTGTCCTCAGTCCCAAGGCTACTCGGGCAACACAAACTTTGTTAACAAAAAGAAACAAAAAACAAGTAATCACAATTGAGTGAGAAAGGACAGGAGAGTTAAGAGGTTGCCAATTTGGTAGCTGTCAGACAGTGAACATATTAAAATTACATTGCACAAAAACTCATGAAATAAATAAAAAATACTTTTTAATTAATTGTGCATGAAACATTCATTTTCTGGGCCTGAAATGGCAGACAATAATGGCAAAATATTCCCACTTCCATTTTCTTAATGGACTCTTGTGCCCCTGAACCCAATTTGGAACCCAGAGTGTCTAAATGGCAACCATGGTAGGACAGTAGTCACTGTTTGTCTCTGTTCTAGACTTCCCCACTCCTTAGTGCCTCTGAACTAGGAAATTTTTCTACAAAAGGATACTGCACTTTCTTTAGTAAACATAAGGTCCTTGTAAAAGCACTAAAAATGAGAACAAATAGAAGGTAGGGTAAGACAATATACACAAACGGAGAATAAACATGGCTAATTAAAAACTCATGTAAATGTAACTTTTTAAAGAGAATTTTTAATTTTACTTTCATTATTTTTTCTGTTGTTAACTTTCATTGGATTTAATGTGGTTGTGTTCTATAAATTATATTTTGACATATAGGAATTTATTCTCTTGAATTAAAGAAATCATGATGGAGGGTCTTTAAAATGGTTCTTTACATCAACTTATAGATTCTTAAGACTTTACTGATTTGGTAAATTAAGACAATTTCTTGGAATAAATTTTAAATATTTAAAAACCTTTTGAACACATTTATATTATATTTCTTACTTACTAATGATCTGATAATCTATTCTTACTATAGTAAAGGCAGTTTATATGAACTTGGGCCACTTACCAGCTCTCTCTTTTTTTAAGGCATATTAAACTAGTCACTCCTAGGCATCATAGTGCTATTTCTTTTGATCTCTTGTTACATTTTAATCATATTTTCAAAAGAATATGATTCTGACACATATTTAAAGAAAACATATCATCACATTAAATCAGGCTTTATAGCTTTATGTCAAGAGATTAAATAGCTTTAAACACATTGTCCCAATCCTGGATTCTCCCTCCTTATTGACAAACAAGGTCAAGTTTTTTTGTTTGTTTGTTTTGTTTTTGAGTTTTTCGAGACAGGGTTTCTCTGTGTAGCTTTGGAACCTATCCTGGCACGCGCTCTGGAGACCAGGCTGGCCTCAAACTCACAGAGATCTGCCTGCCTCTGCCTCCCTACTACTAGGATTAAAGGCGTGTGCCACCAATGCCCAGCTAAGGTCAAGTTTTCTGAGCTGGCACCACAAGGGATCTTTCTCAGGTAATACTTCAGTCTAGTTCCAGTACTGCTCAATTATTGCATCTGGGTTGATGGGAGAATCACTGTTTCCAAGATGTTTATGTTAAAAGACAAAAATGAAAATTTATAAATCATAACAAATGGAGCTACATTCAATCTCAGCTGCAGATGTCAAAGATTTCCTTATAGGTGAGCTTATCTCTGTGTCTGCCAAATTGAAAACTGAAGAAACAAGCAGAAACAAGTCTCTGAACAACTAGATGACAGGAGACACCCCTCTCCTCATCCTTACTTCTCTTTTGCTCCCTTTTCAATGTGAAGAGGTATTGTGAGCACCTCCCTGCTCCTTAAGTCTAGCCTGCTTGCAATTGCTGCTTCACTGATTCTGATGCCCAATGGCACAATTGTGTATTGATTGACTTATTTCCCTTTAAATGAAATGGTTTCTAGAGTTCTTCTAAGCAAGCTTTTCAATCTTCACTCTTTTTTGTTATTGTTATTGTTGTTGTTGCTTAATTGTGGACTAAGTGCTAGAAATTCATGAGCAGGTAGCACAAACAACGATTAACATACCTCAGTTCACAAATGTAGTCAATTCTATTGTACAAGTTGTTTTGGTAACATGAATATGTATATGGGAACTGTTTATACATAACACAAATTTTATATTTCTTTCATAGGAAATTTTCTACCTAATAAACTAGGTGAAGGCAGTATACTGACCCCAGAAGAACCCTGCTAAAGAGAAATAGAGAAATTGAAAGATGCACAAACTTCACATATCTATCAGAGATCTCAATCCACCATATGTGAAAATGGCCACACACATCACCTTCTGCTATTATAAAATGTATCCAGTTTCTGGAAATATACCTTCTGTTTCATGATAACTTTACAAACTGTTGTTCTTAGTCTGTTTCTTCACATTAGCAAACTTTATGTCATTTTTACATACCTTATTTTCCAATATTTATGTGTTCTAAACCCTGAGTATGTATATAATGCTATTATCATCTTCTTCTACATTCTGTCTTTTTGTGTATCAGTGGTGTATTTCCATGATAAGTGGTACAATATTTGCAGACTTTTGTACAACATGATATGTCTGAGATATAAGGAAACAGGAGCACATAAAACTTACAGTGAATTCCTTCCATTTAAATGTCATTAGAAAGACACAGCTATGCCTTTTAGGAACTCATAGTGATAACTCCCCATCCTTGGTTTTTCTTCACAGCATTCTCTGTCACTGCACAAACACCAGGTTTCTTTCTCTTTTTTTAAAACTGGGGAACAAATAGGCAATCATTTATATATTATTTATTTCACTACTATTATGAAAGCCAGATATTCTTAGAGAATTTTACACTGGAGAATGGACAAGGAAATAACAGAAATAAAGCACATGTAAGAGGGAGCATCTGAGGGTTACTCAAAAGTAGTAGATGCTGGAAGACATAGATTGCCTTACCATTTCCAATTTCCCAATTTTCCAAATCAGCCCAATCCAGAATGGCTCAGTGTTCACTGAGCTTAATTATACTATTTTAAATGTGGATAATCTTCAAAATATTTATTAAGAGGCAACAATAAAAGCCTTAGTATTGATGCAAATAACTTCTCCCTTTATATAAGGAAGCATTCAGAAAAAATGCTAAGAAGTGAATCAAAAACTAAACCTGCAGCTCTTCATTTTAGGTAGGCATTTGTGAGCTCTTGATTTAGATTTAGTAATGCTTACACACACTGTCTTTTACCATCAGTTGATGGTTGCTGTTTATTCAGTCATGGAAAAAAGTAGAAAGTCAGAACACTCTGCTTTCTCAACATTATTTTCTGTGTTATGCGCAGTTCTTTGTTATACACTGAGGCCACTTTAGTTTTTCAAAGAGCTTTGTGAGAGTTTTTAGAATTCTGTACAGACTTAAGTGTGAAAGATATCTTCATATGTAATATTTACACAGTTAAAAAGAATCAGGAGGAATACAATATTCGGTTACAATGTGGCTTTCTGAGAATGTGGTCTCTGCTGGATGATTCTGACTTCATTTCAATTGAGTGCATATTACAGTTCCCCAGTTGGGGCGTCCATCTGCTCCTCACAGAAAGCGATGCCACCAACATCTCTGACTCCATTGCCTTACAATTGTTCCCTTATATGCATTTTATATGAGTGTCACACAGACTTGCATAGGTGTGAAATTCAAACCTTCCATATTTTTGATGAAATGTAATTTAAGCATTCACTGACAAAGGGCAAAAGTAAAATATCAATATGGGAACTTAAGTATTTCTATAAATGATAAAAGATTTCTCTATCTTAGTTATCTAAATGAAATACTATGCTTCAAAGCTTAAAATAAAGGAGGTGCCTAGTAATAGATTCATATTTAGTAATCATATTTCCATTCCCCTACCCCCATTTTTATGGAATTCAGTCATGGGTCCTCTAAACAGAAAGACACAGAATTATTGCCCCCCCCCCCCCGCATTCTAAATGGCTTCTATTTACTCTGACTGCATTTCTTTTCACCCCAAGCATGTTTTTTGTTGCCTTATAGCATTTTTTAATGTGACAAAAATAAAACCAAACTAGAAATATTTACACCAAATAATAGATTGGGTTTCTAGCAAGCCTGAGGCAACCTGAGTTTTGCATTCGGAAGAAGTCCCAAGGGAAGACCAGTTCAAGAAAAAAAAAAAAAACATCATTGTGAAACAGGTGGTTGTGGAACCATCATTTGAGGATACTCACATTAACACATTAACTCACTATTATTTGGCCATAAAATGCAGATTCGACATATGAGCTGCCACTATTGGCATACTTATTGTAGTTCCTTCCTGTAGGTTGAGTCCATGCCATGCAAAGGCCTAACTAAATGAAATATTTAATGCTGTTAAGTAACCATTTAACATGATAATAAATTACAGACAGAAGCTGGAAGCCATATTCCTACTGTGAAAGTTAAGCAGAGTCTCTTACTAGGAAATTATTCCATTAAAGATTTTTACTCCATGCTGCTGTGATAAGCATAGATTAGACTGGTATAACAGAGACCTCCACTAACAATGGCTTGAGAAAAAATATGAGAAAGTAATCTCTTGACTGTGACGATCCAAAATTGAGAAAGAGGTCTGAAAGATATAGGCTTCTCTGATCCATGAAGTTTCTGGGGATTAAACTTACTTCTCCCATCATGTCAGAGGAGTCTTTCTTTGTCAGCAGGGCTGTAACTAGCAATTATTATCATCATCTGTCATATACCAATTGTATTACCACCATAGACAAAGAAAAGGGTAGATTCCTCACAGTATCCTTTTTAAAATAACATGACCTAAATGTTGTGCACAAATTCTAGCACACCTAATAATGAAGGAAGCTGAGCAACACAATCCAGACCTGAGATCTCTTGTTCAGAAAAGAAAGAGTGCAGTTATTACCAGTGCAGTCCCATCACTCCCATTAGCTAACTGCTTGGTAAATTTTAAATTGTTTAATAAGAAAATATTTCAGATACAGTGCCGTCCCAGAATTTTTGGTTTGGGGAGGTAACAGTCAACCAGCAGCCACCTGGGCACTTCTGTGCCTGAATTGGTGGAGGACACAGATGGCTTCCCCTGCCGCAGACTTTTTGGTCAAGGGGTGGCAAAACAATGAGGAATTTGCCCTGTGCCTCTGACCTCTGGCACCAGGTGGTAGGGTACCACTGTGGGGAGCCACAGCCCCAACATGGCACCTGGCTGGATGCCAGGGAGATCGAGCTTAGCTATAAACAAGCCTTATTTGGAAGCACTTAGTGGATCTGGTGTGCCTCTTCCAGCTGTGACCTATCCTGGATTGCCAGGTGGCATGAGTTAATTGGGTAATGAGCTTGCTTTTAAGGGCTTGCCAGGGGGCTGGGAGAGATATAGAAGAAGCAGAGAGAGAAGCTGAGGAGAAGCTAAAGTAGAAGCTGAGTGGAAACTAATGTACAAGGTTCCTGAATAAACTGCTTGAAGAAGAGTCGTGGTCGTGTCCTTCTTGCTGGTCGAGATAGGCGCGACAAGTGGTGGCCCGTATGGGGAACCTCCGCAGGTAAACGGCTCAGAACTTCTGCAGTCAGGGCAGTCGACTGGTAAGTCCCAGGTAAGTTGGGACCAAGTTAAGGACCTCGGTAAAGAGGCGATAAGGTCTCAGGTAAGGAGCGATAAGGTCTCCAGTAAGGAGCGATAAAGTTCCAGGAACAGACAAAGTAGAGGTAAGCAAAAGTGAAAGTATGGGAACTACAACATCGCAACCAATTTTCATTGCTCTTCAAGAGCTGTTACGGTCTAAGGGATTGAAATTAAAGAAAAGTACTTTAGAGAGATTTATCCAAGAGGTTGATGTAGTAGCCCCCTGGTTTGCTGATTCTGGTAATTTAACCACCAGTTACTGGGACAAGCTTGGAAAAGATCTAGATTTTGCCTGGGCACAGGGAATGCTGAAGCCAGGGACACAGCCTATTTGGAAAATGGTTTGCAGCTGTCTAGAGGATCAAAGATGTCGCAAGGTTGTAGAAAAGGGGCAGGAGATGTTAGAACAGCTGAAGGAAATAAACAAATGCAAGAAGTCATGGGGCCTGTGCAGCACAGTTTACCACTGCTGTCAGCCCTATCCAATCATGAAGAACCTGATTTGTGGAGTGTGCAGCATAGTGTTAGGTTTGCTTTTACTTTACCTTCTATTCTCCATACCATTATATGAGTGGGTGGTTTTACCCCAGGCTATGGCCAATAGCCCCATTATGTGTCAGCTTTTTGTGTGTCATGCTATTGCTCCTATTAGAGAGAAATACCCTGCTGTGAGCTGTGTCCACTATACGGATGACATTCTGTTAACTAGTAAGGAGTTGAAATTGCTGCACTTAGCATATCGAGACTGCGCTGGATATCCAATCTACCCTTAATGCTCAATTGAAAGGTGGCATTAAGGTTTTGAATCAACGCATTCATCTAGTACAGGAACAATTGGATACTTTATGGCAATTGGCACAGTTAGGATGTGAATGGAGAATGCCTGGTTTGTGTGTAACAGCTGTTTCCTATCAGAATTATTCCTTAGCAGCAAACATGTCTAAACAACCTTCATAGTATCTTCTAGGCAACTGGTCTAGGGATTTTGACAAGCTGATGCAGGAACTGAGACTCTCCATAGTGCATGTGAATTCTACCAGGGTCGACATCTCGGTTGCGGAAGGACTGTCTGCATGGATCACTCAAGCCATGAATCATCTGAAAGAGTGGGTGGGAATGGGTGCCCTGGGAGGAATGCTTATCCTAGTTAGTTTCATAGCCTTATGGTGTATCTGCAGGATGAGGGTCACACAGAGAAGTAATGCCATGATTGCACAAGCCTTCGCAGCCCTGGAGGCAGGGCAGTCACCTCAGGCTTGGCTAACAGTACTAAAGAGCTAAGCAGTCATCCCACTCAGGCTGTGAGATGAAGTACTGCACTTGAAGTGAGCGTTCCGCGGCTTCATGAAGGGCATGTCTGATTGCATATGGGTTGGTATCGTACTCCCATCTCTGAGAAAAGATACCGGACAGGTGTGCCACCAGGTCAACTGATAACTGGGCATGAGGTCATTACAAAGTCCCTTGATTTCAGGGATCAGACCTCTACCCTTGTCTGTTGTGTTATTTTTAAATAAAAAAGGGGGAACTGTGGGGAGCCACAGCCCCAAGATGGCACCTGACTAGATTCCAGGGAGACCAAGCTTAGCTGTAAACAAGCCTTATTTGGAAGTGCTTAGTGGATCTGGTGTGCCTCCTCCATCTGTGACCTATCCAGGATCACCAGGTGACGTGAGCTAATTGGGGAATAAGCTTGCTTTTAAGGGCTTGCCAGGGGACTGGGAGATATAGAAGAAGCAGAGAGAGAAGCTGACGAGAAGCTGAGGTAGAGGTAGAAGGAGAAGCTAATGTACAAGGTTTCTGAATAAACTGCTTGAAGAAGAGTCGTGGTCGTGTCCTTCTTACTGGTCGAGATAGACACAAAGTACCACTATACCAAGTGCATCCAGAGGTCTCTAGACCTGGGCATAAAAGTGAGGAAAGTCAAGAACTCCACAGCATTCCCCATGGCTGGGGCAGAATGTAATCAATCAAGTCCCACCTGTTACCCAACCAAGATCCCTAGCACTGGGAGTTCAGACAATATTGTAGTGAAAGAGTACAGTGTGGGGAGGTGGAAAAGAGAGAGAGGCAGAATGGTTCCTGAGCAGAGGAGAGAGGTAGATGAGAGTAGTAGGGTCTGGGTGGTGAGGAATGGACTGATATTAATGGCCAACTGGCCACCTGAATTCAGGGAGATGTCTGGGTCTCAGCCATGACTGAGGACCAAGTCTTGGTATGGGAACCTGTAGCAATCAAAGATGTGTTGAGGTCTGTGGCATCTATTCCTGCTGGGGAGTGTATAGGGGTATGTAGTCAGGGCCACCACTTTGGGTCACTTTGGAGTCCAAAGGCCATTCTGGGTGGCCTGCTGAGCCACCTGGCTCCATGGTCACATCCTGGCCTGAGCTGCTGCCAATAACCATATCTGGGTCAATGGTTCTGTAGCCGTAGGTCTGTGTGATGTCCCTGGCTGATGTTGCCACCAGTGGCCATGTGGATGCCCAGAGTCTGTTCCTCAAACTGTAACCATATTATCCATCATGGACATTCTGATCTGAGTGGTTTGTGCAGTCACCCAATGCCAAAATGTTGCCTCATCCAGGGCTGAAACAAAGAGCCATGTCTGAGTCAGTAGCCCTGTGGCAGGCAGATATGGGATGTCCATAGTTCCTACAGTCACCAAGGACTCTTCACATGCCTGGGGTCTGGTCAACCACCTGGATCAATGATGCTTCCCTGTGGGGGCATGCTGATGCCAGGGCTGTGATGATCTGGGGAGCCTAGTTGCCATTCAGGCCCATCGTGGATTCCCAGCAGAGCTCCTGCCCTGAGCCATGTCTGTGTCTGTGGGGTCTGTGGTAATGTCCATGGCCTGTGTTAGCAGTGAGAGGGAATCGTTGGGTCTATGCTATGCTGAGCCAGCCCTGCCTCATTGAATAATGCAGTAGCCAATCTTACCTTATCCCTAAGGGGAGAGATCACCTTTGAACTCAGGAAAGATGACCGAACCCCTCAACACAAGGGTGCATTTCACATTGGAAGCACAATAGTGTTGACTTTGTGGTCAGGGATTCAAGTGAGCCAGCCCTGAGTGCTTTTGAGTAATAAAGTTGACCACTCCCCCCCCACCCCTAGTCTGCCATGTGGTAGCATGGGTAAGTGAAAGGTGCCCTCCCTCCTCCACTCTTCCATCCTCCACTGCTTGCTACCAGACACAGGCTAGAGACTGGGCTCCAGGGTCACCAGAATGAGAGAACTAGCTATGGCCCATACCAGCCACACAAAGGAGAGCAGGTCCTATACCCTACCTGGGCAGCACACTACAGCTGACCCTGTTGCTAGTGAGCAAGTCCTGTGGGAATGAAGAAGGAGGTCTGAATTCCCCACACTCCTTATGCCCCCTTCTGCAATGGAGAGAGAGGTCCCTGCATCTTTCATGGGCAAAATAGAAGAGCAGGCCCTGATGATGTGAGTGTGGGGACCTGGATCTGAAGACCAGAGAGCAGAAGTACTAGCTCTATTGTTGTAGGCTGCATTGTGTAAGCTAGCTGAGGCAGTATTGTAGAGCTCACCCACGTAGTGATGAGGGAAATCTGGCAGCTGACCATCCCGGCTACCATGCAAGGCCAAAACCAGGGCTATGAGTTGGCTCACTTCAATATCCACCAAATCTATGAACAATTGGAGCATGTTAAGGAGATGAACTTATAGATTCAAATCAGCAGTACCACCATGACATAGGAAGACAACATCTCATTCAAGAGGAGCCCCAGTGAGAGCCCATTATTGGTGGTGAAGCAAAAACCAGAGGCCACAAAGTCTGACAATGAACACTTGCAGGTAAAGATGAGAGGACTAAAAGGTAAACTGTGTGAATCAGTAAACCAAATTACAGCTGTTGCTTCTTCTTCTTCTTCTTCTTCTTCTTCTTCTTCTTCTTCTTCTTCTTCTTCTTCTTCTTCTTCTTCTCTTTCTCCTCTTTATTTGTATTTGGTTTTTTCTTTGTTTTCTTTGATTTGTAGTTTTCCTTTACATTTTGCTTTTTTTGGGGGGAGATCAAGGGCAGATAGAGGATGATAGTGGATCAGGAGATAAGTAGGATCAGAATGCATCATGGGAAATCCACCAAAAATCAATAAAGCTTTAAAAAAGAGATTATTTCTCATAGGCACAACAGAGATGCCTTTCAAACAAGCTGTCCCAGAAATCTTCTACTTGATCACTCAAAAATACAGTTGTTAACAACATTACAAACTTCCAGAATTGCTTGTAGGCCCTTGCAGTTTGGGTTTTATAATTTTAATACAGGATATATTCTTTCTAAATCTTGCCTGTATTCCACTAGATAGCTTTCAGTTCTCATTTTCCCTCCTTGTTCTTTGCCCTTATTAACTATATCCTCTATATAGATTCTTCTCTTGTTTTCATCATTTTCAAGTTTTATTTCATACCAGTTACATTATTATTATTTTGTTGTGTGCTGACTGTAAAAAGACAGTTTCTTTTTTTCCTGAAAGTTAATGAAGATTCATGGCTACTGGAACATAATTATTTCTTCAACTAATATTTTACAATTCAGAACATTAGAATGTAGACATAAAACATGCATGTATAATACTTATAGTGTCTTTTTGGAATGTTTTGTTGTAAAAATTAATATCTGGTGTACACTTAATATCTTTTTAAAAAATGAAATGTAGTGCATAGAAGACTGTGTAGCTCAGGCTATAATAAGTGACTGGCATCACAAAGATCTGAATTTGAACTTGAGTACCATAAAAGAGAAATTTAAACAGTAAAAATAGTTGAGTTACAGCTGGTCACTTCACTCTGAAATGTTGGCAGTACCTTGATAATAATAAGTTTAGCCTAGATACCCAGGGGATGGCCTAGGCCCTGCCCCGAATGACTTGACAGATTTTGATGATCCCTCATGGAAGGCCTCACCCCCTGGGGAATGGATGGGGGATTGGTGGGGAGGATGGGAGGGAAAGGGAACTGGGATTGATTTGTAAAATAAGATTGTTTCTAATTTAAATAAAATTTATAAAAAATAAGGTTTTCTAACATGACACGATTATTCTTAGGTGCATTACATGTTCTTTTTTCCATTATGATTTCATTACCCATAAAATTTCCTCATTTTATAGCATATACATTTACATTTGTTTTCAGAATAAAACACCATGAAATGGAATCCAGTATTTGTTAGTCTGTGAACTTGAGATAAATTTCATATTAATTAGAAATGAACAGATACTCTCAAATCATACTAAGTAGTCTTAAAACCACTAAACCAACAAGCAGGAATTTACAAACATGTTTTTATCTTAGATATAACAGAAGTAATATCATTTCAATATACATTTTAATACATGTATTGTATGCATTGGCCATGTATATTTTATTCTTAATTTCTAAGCAATTGCATCTAATGATCTAATTACTAAATCTTGAATTTTCCTTTTCATATTATGTCTTTAAAATCATACAATTGATTCAAACCATTCATTTCTTACTGAAGAAAAGCATGGTGAAAATGGTCCCGAGGATTTCTCAGGACTGGAGGGCAAAATCTCTACAAAGTATCAGGGTGCTCCTTCACATGTGAAATGTTTTTTGTGGTATGAGATGTGACAAACTTCAGATTTTAAAACACTTTTTATTTAGCTAAATGATAATCCCAGGATCAAATTCAAAAAGCTTTCTGGAAAAATCCCCAATGCACTGATAGTTTTGTGTTTTACTTTGATTTCCTTTTCAAATATGTGCCTTTGTGTGTGGTTATAGGTGGGTAGTGTGTGCATTTGTAAGTGCAGTTTTCTGCAGAGTCATCAGAGTGTGTCAGATTCCATGAAGTTGTGAGCTGGATTAGGTAGGTGATAGGGATCAAATTCAGGTCTCTGCACATGTAACTAGCATTCTTGGCTAATCAATTATACCTCCAACCTGGCAGTACTTTATATTAGGATACTTTCCCCATGAAATGGTTTATGGGAACAAAAATGAAATGTCTGTGACTTGCATTCCAATCAGTCATTCCCAGTGAGAGATATGGTAACTAATTCATAATAAATTTACTGTCACTGTACCAATATTGACAGGAATCAAATTTCATAAAAGAGAAATGTGTATTTTTTACTTGTAACAGCCCGAAGATGGAGTCAAATAAGATATTCTTAGTTGGGGTAAACCTGGTAGATCTCTGGACATTTCCCTAGTGCCAAAATTCTCTTTAAACCTATAATGACTCCCTCTATGACGGTATCTCTTTTCTTGCTCTCCTCAATTCTTTCCCTGATGAGATCTCCCTGTTCCCTCGTGTCCTCTTTCCCCTCCTCTTCTCCCCTTCGCTTTTTTCTAACTCTATTCCCCCTCCCCCATGCTCCCTCTTAGCTTAGGAGATCTCCCTTTCCCCTTCTCCAGGAAACCATGTATGTCTCTCTTAGGGTCCTTATGTTTTCTAGCTTCTCTGGTGTTGTGGATTGTAGGCTGCTACTTCCTTCTTCTAGATCTAAAATCTATATATGAGTGAGTACATACCATTTTTGTCTTTTTGTGACTGGGTTACCCCACTCATGATGGTTTCTTCTAGTTCCATCTATTTGCCTGCAAATTTCAAGATTCCATTGTATTTTCCCGCTGAGGTCCCCAAATAACAATCTAAGCAATAGCTGAGAGGCTACCTTAAATGCCCTTCTCTGATAATAAGATTGATGACTACTTTATATGCCATCCTAGTGCCTTCACCCAATAGCTGATGGAAGCAGACACAGACACAGCTAAACACTGAGCTGAACTCTGGAATCCAGTTGCAGAGAGGGAGGAATGATGAGCAAAGGGGTCAAGAACAAGCTGGAGAAACCCACAGAAACAGCTGACCTGGACAACTGGTTGCTCATGGACCCGAGACTGAAAGCTGGGAAACTAGCATAGGACTTTTCCAGACCCCCTAAAGGAGGAAGTCACTTTGGAGATCTGGACAATTTATGGGGCCACTGGTTGTGGATCAGTATTTACCCCAAATAAACAATTGAACTTTGAGAGCCCTCTCCATATAGAGGGATACTCTCTCAGTCTAGACACACTGGGGAGGGTCTAGGCCCTGCTCCAAAGGACATGACAGACATTGAAGATACCCCATGGAAGGCCTCACCCTCCCTGGGGAGCAGAAAATGGATGGGATATGGGGTTGGTGTCGGGGCAGGGGAGGAGGGGAGGGAGAGGGAACTGAGACTGACATGTAAAAGAAGCTTGTTTATAATTTAAATTAAAAAAGAAAAGAGAATAAAATTTAAAAAATAATATATTCTTAAAATTGGCTAGATTTCCATTCATGTAAAATACTGATGCATTAAGCATCTAAAATATGGTACATTTATCTTTATCACATGAAAATCTGCTTTAATTAGTAAACTAATTTTGGATATATAGAAAGTCCTACTCATTCAGAGTGTCTACCATCCACGGGGGATTTTTGAGAAATGCAATAAATTATTTGTTAAAGATAAGTTATTGAGCTCATGAAAGATGTTTTATTTTTAGGTGACACAAAGTGATTTTCAGCTTTAGGTATAAAGACTTTGTTGTGGCTAATTTCAGATTCCTATAATTGATTTCTCATTGGAATTTTTGATTGTTAAACATAAAGGAAATATAAGATAGTTCTGAAAACTAGAAGGAAAGTAGCATCCATGACGAAAAAGTCTGAAGGAACTACATTCAAACACTGTTAAACTTGACTATGTCTTAAAATCAACTGTGGGAAATTTAAAAATTGCAAAGGCTAGAATATGCCTGAGATATTAAATCAGAATGACTGTGGTAATACTGAGGATCAGAACATTGATGCTACTACAAAAATAGTACTGAAAATCACATTAAGATCTGGGGTAGCCTGAGTTTGTATATAATATTTCAAAACTACAAGATTTAAATAATTCCTTACAGCAAGTGTGAAAGTTATCAGCAAGCTATCATTATAAAAATTGTACAAATTTCAAATAGGTGGAGAAAAAAGATCTTATCCTTGATTTTCTTGACAGGCCCATTGCAACTTCACCAAAAGTTACATGGCATTTGAGAAGAATCCAGAAGGCTTTTATTATAAGGGGTTGAAACTTGCTGGACTGATGGCTCACAGGTAAGTACACTTGTTGTTTTTGTAAGTACACCTATTCTGTCCTCATCACCCACATGGTGACTCACAATACTCAAGCACACCAGGTCTGCAGACACCAGGCACACACATGGGGCACATATAGCATTTAAGAGTCATTTGTAAATATTGAAAGATGTTTATACATCTTTATAAATATTCATATCACCAAAAGTAAGACTAAGTAGCCAACAAAATCATAATTCAAACTTTTTTTTTCCATTCTAAAATCCAGAGGTGTTATATCAAAATATGGGAAAAATGTGACATAACATGAAGTCTTGTGTCTTAAAAATATAAGGAACTATAGAAATCCAAAACTATTTTTAAATTAATAAATAAACCACACTGGGTTCATATTAAAGAATTACATAATACCTGATGTTTTTTAAGCCCTCTGCTAGGATTTGAATACTGGATGTAAGTATATATGTCCCTAAAATCATTCATTCTGGTCCATGCAGATTGAAGAAATACTTTGCATTTTAATTAAATATTGAGTGTGTAACTAGGCTTCATGTGTTCAGCATTAACACCAAGAATATGATTTGAGTGAACATTTACTTTTGGAATCAACACCAACTTCAGGATTAAAGTCATAAGTTGACGTCATAAATAGATTTTTCTTAAGATTTATTATTGTTTTTGCAACCTGCTTTTTATTTTCCCAAGTTATTATCCTGCCACTTGTAAAAACTAGTCAAATTTTAAATATACTTAAAGTAAAACATACTAATGATGCATCAACATCAAGCAAAACTTATTACACAAAATATTTCAATACTTATTGCTGAAATTCAAAGAAGTCATAACCTAATTCATTCTTCCATTTTGACTTTTTCATCAAAGCTTGGAACTACTTTTGATATTATTTTATTTTTCACTCTTAGTATCATAATAAAATGAAAATTTCCAAATGTTCTTAAAATGTTAGTAACAGACCTTAAGATTTCCCACTGACTTCTATCTCATATTTTGATTAGCTGAAAAACACCATGAATAAAAGTGCTTAAGCACTTCATTTGAAGCTACATAGTAAAATTACAATTATTATGAATCTCTCTATTTCTCTTTATTTTATTTAATTGAACATTCACAAGCAATAGAATAAATTTTAACATGTTTTAGAGTGTATTTGTAGATGGATTCTACATTCTATGGAAAAGTAGAACATCACTGATGAATGGTATAACCAAGAGGACTTCACACACATTCCATGACAGAGCTGGTTTGGTGCTATAATATGTCACCAGATTATGAATAACTCAAATTTATGTTTATTTTTCTGTATATTAACATGAAATCAATTAAATATTTTGTAGATTTATAAGGAATCTGGTTTTACTGTGCATAATAAATGGCAGATTTAATATTTTTGAAGAAAACATTAAAGGAAAAGGCTAAATGCACCTAAAAATGTATTGAACTCTGTATGGACTTCTGTTAAGTACATAAATACATAGGATTACATTTGTTTTACATAGTTATACTTGACAGTACTACCCTCTCACAGAATCAAGAAGCAAACTTCTGCTGCCAAAAAATGAACATTTAATACAGAATCTTTGTTTCTAAAACTTGTGAGTAAACAGACACAAAGGTCAATTATATTTCTGAGTCAAAGAATATAGAATACTGGCTTGAAATATTTATTGCGTGAGAAGTTAGGCACGTGTGGCAGAAGAAATGAGAATATTCTTAAAGGTGATGTAAGATAATAAAATTAAATAGCCATTGCCAATGTGCAATTTGAGCAAGCAAGTAAATAAAAGATAGATTAGATTGCAGCTCAAAAATTACAACAAATATCTGCAAGTCCATGGAGGGAAAGGTGCACATTAAATAAGAAAAAGATAAGAAGAAATTTAAATGTATTACAATGGAATTCTAATGAATAAACTCAGATGAATCAAGAGAAATTTTAAATTACTATAATAAAATGCTACAGCAATAATTATTGCAACAAAACTCTACTGAGGTATATAAAATCAAATAGTATGAATTTGAAGAAGATTTTCATCATAATATGTTGTGTCTCTCATTGCTTTTGTAAATTATAAAAGAAATTCAGCAATTTTCCTGGAGAAAAAGGCTACCATATACACTCTTAATATAGTTATAAAAGTCAGCATCACTACTGATGCCATATATATCTCAAGATATCATGAATCACATAAAATGATGCATGAAGGACACAATGCTCTCTATGTGATGATTCTGCCAAAGGACATATAACTCAGAAAACTCATGTGACATCAAACAAATCAAAGTGGGAGAAGTCCATCATTTCAGATCTAAATTTGTAACAGTGACATGCTCCTGGAGCGCAGAGAGACTGAGGAACTGTAACAGACTTCATGAGGCCAACAAATAATATCTGAACAGATTGCATGGGCCTGAAATATTGAATAATAGTTTGGAAATTTTATGTGAATACTTTTGTTGAATTTACAGATTTTTCAGCAGCAATTTTCTGTTTTATATGATTTAATAATAATTACATAATAAGTAACAATTGAAGAAATTAGGTGTACTCAACAAACTTTCCTCCTACCAATTGGGTGACTTTTTTTTATAAGCCTGGAATGAGCTCAAGCTTAAAAGTTAAATAATGAAGCTGATTGATATTTATAAATTAAAAACAATACTAATTTAAAAGTTAAAAATGAACTTGATTGCTATAGAAGATTTAAACACATTTCTCATATTTATCAACAAAGTGAATGCATTCCATATTAATTTTATTGTTTTAACATTAATAATTATAATAAATTATAAGCTAATAGAAACAAGAAAGGTAACTATTTCATACCATAAGACAAAGTTAATTCCAAATACTCTATGGTTCTTTCCTAAGAGAAAATACTTTAAAATATGGTAAACAGTCACCAGTTTACTTAAAGTGTGATTTACTATGGGCCAAAATACAAAGAGAAAACCAGTTATATCAAAAGCTCTCCAGATACTATGGTTACAGAATAACAAACCGGTTGTTGAGCAATGGGTATTATCTTATTTTGTTTTTAAATTTACTAACATACAAAAAATAGTGACAGGATCTCCTTAGACTGATAGCTTTTTATGATTGTGACATTTGCATTATCAGATCCTTCAAGTTCTGTTCTTCTCTAATGCTCTTAGAATTTCAAAAGTTAAATAAAATTGTAAGACACTGTTTAATTATTTGCTATTTATTAACATTGCTTTTATTTACCTGAGAGCATTCAAATTTATTTTGTTTTTACTTGCATATGTGTACTGTCAATTTTTGAAAGACAATTGAAAATAATTTTCAGTTTGTTCATAAGTAAGTTTCTTCATCATGTTAAATTACTCATTATTTGAAACAAAACTCTTTGCATGATTGTTTCAGATTCATTGCATATAATCAGCTGATCAATGACCTTGCTTCATTTCATTATTCCTGTTCTCACCCACTGGTAGCCAAGCAGACATTTTGAAAAAGTGATGAAGTACAATTAGTCTTCTTTTACTAATATGAATTTATTTTTTATGAAAGTACATTAGAAAAGTCAGAGAACATTTTTATTCAAAATTCAAAATAATAACCCAAGGCTTTCAGTATAGTTGTACTTTAAAAGCTGCAAAATGTGGGTATGAGGATATTTTATATAAAAATTTCTAATGTTGAGCCAGGCAGTGGTGGTACATCCCTTTAATCTCAGCAATTTGGAGACAGAGGCAGGTGTAACTCTTGAGTTTTTTGGCCAGCCTGGTCTACAAAGTGAGTTACAGGACAGCCAGGACTGTTACAAAGAGAAACCCTTTCTCAAAAAACTGAAAATTTTTTTCAAATGTCTTCCAGATTTAAAAACAGGCCTCTAATTTAATATAAACATAGGTTTACTCCACAGACAAGAGATCATGAATATGAGCAAGCATTGTACAACACAGGAAAATTAAACTAAAGTTAATTTGGAATGAAAAATAATATCAGAAAAAATAGAACAAATATCAAAAATTTAAAAAATTGCTTGGCCATTCAGAATACTGAGACCTGTTTAAAGTACATAGCCCTCTTCATAGCATTGCCATGTAGGGTTTTAAGAACTCTAGGTTTGATACTGATATAAAGAAAAAGTACAATAAATACTATGTTTCAATAGTCTCAAAAAGAGTCAAATTCTTTGATTCAAGACTTATTTATGTTCCATTTGAAATATGTTAGGCACATATTGACAAGTACTTCATATATCAATAAAAATATCATGGTTAATGTTAAGAAAATTTAAAAGGGACCAGGAGCTCCTCCTTGTTCAGGTCAGCTGTTTCTATGGGTTTCACCAGCCTGCTCATCATTTTGCTAATCACTCCTCCCCCTCTGCAACTAGATTTCAGTTCAATTCAATGTTTAGCTGTGGGTTTCTGCTTCTATTTCCATCTGCTGCTAGATGAAGGCTCTACACTGGCATATAAGTTAGTCATCAATCTCATTATCAGGGGAGGGCATTTAAGGTAACCTCTCCTCTGTTGCTTAGATTGTTAGTTGGTGTCATCCTTGTAGATGTCTGGACATTTCCCTGGTGACTGATTTCTCTTTAAACCTATAATGGCTCTCTCTATTATGGTATCTATTGTCTTTCTCTCCTCTATTCTTCCCCTGACTCAACCTTTCTGCTCCCTCATCTCCTCCTCACTCCTCCTCTTCTCCCCTTCTCATTCTTCTAGCTCCCTCTTCCCTCCCCCCATGCTCCCAAATAGCTCAGGAGATCTCACCTCTTTCACCTTCTCAGGGGAACTATGTTTGTCTCACTTAGGGTCCTCCTTGTTTCCTAGCTACTCTTGCCCAGTGGATTGTGGGCTGGCAATCCTTTGTTCTATGTCTAATATCCATATATTAGTGAGTACACACCAGGTTTGTCTTTTGTGACTGGGTTACCTCGCTCAGAATGGTATCTTCTAGTTCCATCCATTTGCCTTCGAATTTCAATAACCCATTGTTTTTGCTTTTGATTTGTTTTCTGTTGATTAGTACTCCATTGTGTAAATGTACCATATTTTCTCTACTCTTCAGTTGAGGGGCATCAAGGTTCTTCCAGGTTCTGGCTATTACAAATAATGCTGCTATGAACATAGTTGAACAGATGTCCTTGTTGTGTGAATGTACTTCTTTGGGGTATATGCCTACTGATCCAGACCCCATGAATGTGGGTGACAGTGAGGAGGCCTTGGAAATCTATGGGGCCTCTGGTAGTAGATCAATATTTATCCTTAGCATTGGAATGGACTTTGGGAGCCCATTCCACATAGAGGGATATTCCCAGAGTCTAGACAAATATGGGAGGGCCTAGGCCCTATATCAAAAGATATGACCGACTCTAAAGACCCCCCATGGAAGGACTCACCCTTCCTGTGAGATGAAAGGGTATGGGATAAAGTAGGGTGTTAGTGGGGGCAGCAGAGGAGAGGAGGGGAACTGGGATTGACATGTAAAATAATCTTGTTTGTAATTTCAATTAAAAAATGGAAAAAATCAAATAATTGTTAATAGCAAAAAAGAGAAAATTATCAACACAATAGAAGCATAAACATTTATTTGCAATAAGACAGAAAGTTCTTGTCATGAAAGAGAATGAAGGGAAGGGAAATAGGAGCTAGAGGACAGATATATATATATATATATATATATATATATATATATATTCTTAAGTTTCACTTTTTACTTACCTTAAGTCACTTCCTCAGAGCTTCACATCCCACCCCACACTGAAATCTGGAAACACTTAATCATTTACCATGAGACATAGGTGCTTGGTTACTGAAAGTAGTCACTAAAAAGCAAGTTCTCTTTTAATAAAGAAAGAATAAAAAGTAAATTTTCTATCAATAGAGAAAAGTTTAAAAGGTGAAATTAAAAGAAGCTAAGTAAATTCTATTTTATCTCATAATACTATGTAATTATTAAAATTTGTTTGTATGAAGATGTGTTGTATTGTTAGCTTACATCTCATCTATAAAGATAAAATTGAATAAATAGCATGAGTACATCAATTTTAAAACACTAATCTATAAAACAATTGAGATAAATTATACTACAATATTATTCCAGAATTTCTTAGAGTTAGTGAAATAATTTGCCCACAAATTTCTTTAAAGCCCATTTGCTAGAAGTAGTTTAGGAAAAATAAAATTTTCGGTTAATGTATTTTCATGTAAGTAAATAAAAAATAATGAACGCCATGGAAGTTTGTTCCCATAGTTGTGGGTCGTCATTACAAAACTATGCAGACTGGAAGATTTAAATACTCAATTCCAGGAAAGTCAATTCCAAGGCCAGGGTATTCATCAATTTGTTTTCCTTTATGCCCCCTCCTTTTGCCTGGCCCTCGCATGGCCTTCCCTAGGTACAACACAGCTGTCTTCCTATGAGGAGACCGTAAGATAAGAATAAGAATTCTAGGCATTTTGGTGATTGCAATTTTGCTGCAGTTTACGTTTGCTTTTCTCCTAGATTGTATTGCCAAGCTACAATTGTTCGTAAGATCAAATTATATCAACAAGATTAGACCAACATTTTATAATATATTATGGATTAACACTGCCAAGCAGATGGAATATTCTTTCTAAACTTTCATACTCTGAAATACTTTAAAATTGATAAGATTAACATAAACACATTGTAGCCTTTTTATCTAAACAATATATAGCTAAATCTACTAATGTTCTTTTTCTGCTTTAGTAGCATTCTTTACTAAAAATTCTTAAAAGGAAATCAAAATGAATTATTATTTTCCTCTGTATATTAGTAAGATTTTGTTTCTTAATTTATTAAAATAAGCCTTTCCATGAACATTTTCATATCATTCATAGAAATGAGCATCTACTTAGTGATCCAATCCTTGTTTCTGTTATTCTTTCTTATTTTAAATAGAAGCTTGCATTTTAAATATTTTCTAAATTCTAATGTTTTCTAAATTATATATTCACTAGCACTCAGGCATGAAGAGATCGATTCACAGTTCGTAAGGCTAAGGTTTCTTAATTCAGATAAACACTAGTCAAGCGCAAGCCAAAGCTTGCTCAGAGCTCGCAACCTAGCGTGGCAAGAGAGAAAGACTATCCACATGTCCGCCAGTCTGGTGCCAATTACCACAAGAGTAACAGAACTGTGCTGTTTTCTGGGATTTTGTTTTTTGCTAGTTTTATGTTGTTGTTGTTTGGGTTTTTTTGTTTTTGTTTTTTTTTGTTTTTGTGTGTGCTAGATGTCTCTACAATTTTGTTCAAATGACTGCAGAACCTGGAAATGCTATTGCTGCTATTGATGCATAACATATTGCCATTATATTTTATATAAATATCTATATCTATCTATATATATCTATATATATATACATATATATATATATATATGTATGCTAATTGAAATTCAAATGTTATGAATCCAAGGTGTTTCAGTGAATGCTCACCTGTGCATGAAAATTTGATTTCATCTTTAGTAAGTAGTAAAGTTATATGCTTGCCAAAATAAATAAATAAATAATTGACACACTGGAAGACAAATGTCACACAATTTCAATTTTATGTGTAACCTAGAAATGATGAACTTATGGGAACAGAAAGCAGAATTGTGCTTCAGTGTGGGTCTTTTAACATTGGGGAAACGATTGGTTTAAGGATATAAAACTGCAGTTGGACAAGAGGCATGGACTCTGTGATGTCTTGAGGTCTACTGAGAGCATGATAAATATGGCTGATAACAATATGCTATATTTTAAAAGTTGTGAGATAGTATACTTTAAGTGTTCTCAAAAGAAAAATGATGAATATGTGTGATATAACATGTTAATTGGATTAATTTAGCCATGCCATTGTGAACATACTGTATTATGTATCATAATTGTTCATGACTTTATTTATGAGCTAAATAAATGAATGGAAAAAAAAACAAAAGAATCCTTCCCGAGTCACCTTTAGACCTCCCCTGACCACGCCCCCATGGGCATGTTGTGCACACCTGTCCGGGCTACTAGGAGGTGGGGCTACAGTGTCTCCCTACACAGGCAGACAGCATTTTTGTTGGTAGCTTCGTGCTGATAATGAAGAAAAATCTATGGTGAAATGAATGCTAAGTTTCCTACACATTTGCCCTCCTTCCTTTCTTTACTAAACAGTAGTGGTGCAAAGTTACAGTGCAGTGTTCCAGTTGCCCTTGTGGTGGAAGCCTATGTAGACTGTGAATTTGGGATGAGGAGCAGAGCACAGAGTACAGAAACATTGGAACAGAAGATAGAGATTATCACAGCAGCCCAGCAAATGTGAGATGAACTCTCCAGAGGAGGAAACCTTGGAATAAGCCTGTTGGTATGAGGGGAGTAAGACTGAACAATAGAAAATTACTGGGTATTTTGGGTCTTAATAATGTCTTCGGTAAGCCACTCTTGCCTATTGATGAAGTTGGAAATGGTAACAATGCTCCTCACAGGAACCACAAACTATCAAAACCCACAGTACCAAGTATCAGGGACCTCCTTACAAATGGTTGGCCAACCTAGGCCTTGGGATTCACTTGAACTAACCATATAGACCATTGATGTGGCTTTGTGAAGCAGGAAGATAGACAGGACTAGGAGATGAGGAGAATTCTGGGAAATGTAGGCAGAGAAGCTCCAGCAAGGGTTGCCATGAAGCTGGCAAAGGACTTGCAAATCCAGGCCTTCTCTGGTATGTCAAGACCACATGGAAATACATAGATTCATAAAGGGTTAATTATTAAGACAAAGCTAGCCAATAAGAAGTCTGAGTCATTGGCCAACAGTTTAATAATTAATATAGAGTCTCTGTGTTTATTTGGGGCTGGGAAGGGCAGTGGGACCTGGTGGGACAAATAAAACTATGCAACAGCTGTGTGTTGCTTCTCAGAGCTGAAAGATAAGCACCTTTTGCAAAAGACACTGCACACTTAGGAATGAAGACTAAGATGATTCAAATAGGATATAACCTGAAAACTTCATTCTATAATATAGTTTCCATGGTATCAGGAATACTATGGAAGCTGCCAAGGGAACAAATTAATTAGTAGTACTAACTGCAATACCTTTAGCCACAACAATGACAAGTCTGACAAGGTATTTGGAAAGGTACAGTAAGTGGTATTCAGGTGTTGGTTTTAACCAATAGCTAGCTGTCTAATTGCTCCTTGGCCCACTCAACAATAAGAAAATTATTGCCATAACCTAGATGGCTCCTTGGGATTAATGAGGTAATGGGCCTTATGAAGGGATCTGTTACTGCTACTTTGTTAGACTGGAATAAGTGTTTACTGTATTCTAAATCATAATTTTATCCACAGGCAAGTCTACCTGCCACTCATCATCAAAGAATCCTTCCTTTCCAGAAAATGAAGACTATAACAAAATACTACAATTGAACACAATGAATAGATCAATGTATCATAGGGATCCCAGGCCGGGTGCACAAATGGATACATTTACCTCACAGCTCCTGCACCAGAACATCATGGAAGGGGCAATTGAAAGATGGTAAGAGCCAGACTACCAGGTTTGCTATGATATAGTCATTCCTGAAAAGGGTTACATAAAAAAGAACAGGACAATGGCAATATGAACAGACATGCTAACACAGAAGGGGCAAATATATATATATATATATATATATATATAAAAAAAACTAGAGGCAACTAATCCCTTCTGGGAAAAGGAAGAAATAGCCTTTCCGAGGATAAGTATTCTTATTGCTTGTCTAATACACAATTAGCAGCCCTTAAGCCATATACATACATACAAACAAAAGTAATCAACAGGTTGTTTAATATATTTATGAATACACACATATACACAAGCAAGTATGTATATGTAATGGGTTGGTCAGTTGGAGAGGCTAGGAAAAGGAAGAGGGAAATTGATACAATTTCATTTTAACTAAAATGCAACAAATATTAAAAATTTAAAAATGAATACTTTTTAAAAGTTGCCTTAGCCATGAATGATGGTTAGTAGTCTGAAAGAGGGATAGGACTGGTTGAGTAGAGGTCACAAATGCTGCTTTCTTCTCCTCACAATATGAACTTTTCTTCCTGTTCTTGCCCCAGATAAAATGACAGGCAGCCTTTGTCAAGACCACTAGTAGACCAGAAGTGCTAGCAGTAATTTCTAGGTAGAAAAACAGTCTAAATTGTTTAAAACTTATCAAAAAAGGCTGCAAATGACTTGTGCCTCAAGCCTGAAGCCTGCAGATGTTTTAGGATTTTTTACCTTATGCTACATCTTGAAAAGCTTTCAGGCAAATCTTTGACTATAGTATTTGGTTCAAAACTAGTAGGTAAACTTGCAAAATTTTTTTTTTGCTCTCAGGTGAATTCTACCCTCTCATAGTCTGGATAAGATAGAAGGGCCAGGCCTCCACTGGTCTTCAAAATCATCAATAGAGGAGATAGACGGTCACTCAGATAAAACTGTGCAGTTCATCACACACAAAAGATCACCTGTCATAAAAGAAAAGTAGAACAATACACATCAACAAGAAAATGGAATATTACATATTCTACCATGAAACAAACTGAAACTCCATTATAATTTACTTTCAGGTGATGCACTTAAAAATACTAAAAGTTTTTAAAATTAATGTAGTGGCAAATACCAGAGGAAGTAAAGATGGGTAATAAATGTAACATCAGAGAGATAGAGTGCTTTTCAAGTTCATGAGACAAAGTTGAGTGTTCTATAGTGGCAGATATTTTAAGCTAAGTGTACCATTCCCCACAACAGGCATTAAATCCTTTAGACTCTCAATGTAAGATGTTATAACTGACACTGTAATGAATTGACTCACTATGTAAAGATAAGTGAAAGCATATTGTTTGTTCCTAAAAAAAAAAAGGGTTAACTACATACCAGACAATCTAAAACCGGAATGTGAAAAGTAAAACTATGAAAAAAAATTGAAGAGTTCTATCAAAATATACTGTCAAAACAAATTATAAGATATTACACATGTATCAACTACATTAATGTGAAGGATTTCATCTTTATGAATTATACAATAGTAACAATGGGTAAATTGCAAAACACATTTGCAATATCTAAGATTCAACACCAATAAGTATTCACTATATATAACAAAAAATAGCAGAATGATAGGAAACCAAAAAACATGAACCATAACATGAAATGAGCAAAAAACAGTTATAAGACAATAAAACACATAAAATAAATAAGCACACATAGAATTTCAATATCACTAACAAAAAAGAAGAAATAAAATAGCATATAAACTACAATAGAGATTGTGAATATTTAGGTTGAGGTATAATATCAAATGTTGCCAGAATATGGAGATACAGAATTCATATAAACTGTAGGAAGTTAGGAAGAACATAACACCATCTCAGAAGGCATTCTGGGAAAACTTTATCACATAGTACATGCATAGCCTAGGCCTCAGCATTTCTCTGGTTTTCATTTTATGGCTAAACTTTATGGAGAAATTATCATATAATTCTGTAATGGGTCATGTGGGCAGTTTTGTTTTGATGAGAAAGATTTGGAACACCTATGGTTTTATCACAGTAATGTAACTACAGACAGCAGTAGGAAGAAACATTAATAACAAATGCTTCCAGGCATGGTGTTGCCACCTGCAATCCCAGCACTTGAGAGGTAGAGGAAGGAGAATTGATAAGTTCAAGGATAGTCTGGTTTTCAAAATTAATTTTAGACCACATTGGACTGCAGAGTTTCAACTTTTCACATGAGAGCGAAATCAGAAATAATATATATGAAAACTTACATGAAATAGAGATTCAAAATGGTAAATGCATTTCATTATCATCAACTATTATTGTCGTTACAATTTGCAAAAGGAGGCACATCAGACACAGCAAAAATTTCAGTTTTAAGCATTACAGTGAACCAGAAAGAAGTCATTTCTAGGTTGGAGTACATAATTAGCCTGTAGTTCATAAAACAAATAAATAAAAAAAAATGATTTTTGCAAATCAATTGACTGTTGATAAAAATATATTCTGACTAAAATAAATAAATAAAAATAAGTGTAATACAAAATATATTTAAAGATAATGTAAATATTGAATAAATATGCAAGAAAAATTGACCATAAATACAACTGCATTCTGGACTTGAAAACAAACACCATATGTGTCATAAACACAAGGTAACATTGCAGAAATTCTGTGAATGGAAAGAGCCATGATCTGCTTATTCTTTCTCCAACTAGCTTCTCACCAACATCTATGATTGCTAAATAATATGTTTATTTAAAAAAAAAACAATCTCGTGCTTTTAAAATAGATGCTTGGCTCTTCTTTTTTAAATTACAGTTTATATCAATATATTGTAACAAGAAGACTAAGAAAATTAAATTTTTCATATAATCTCATTAGAGAAATTTGATTTTGAGAGGTTTTCAGTGAATAGATCAATTTTACAAAAGCCAGTGCCTTTTTTGTTTTTAATAATTTTAATCCATCTATCAGCAAATATAACATTGTAATTAATTCTAATATCACTTTAACTTACAGACTCAGATTCTATGCCTTGTATCCCAATTTAAAAATCTAATATACCAATTTATATTAATGAAGTTTCTTGGAACTAAAATCTATCCCCATGCTTGTTAACCTCAAGGCTTTGACATTTTCTCCTCTATGTTCATCTGTATCTCAAAATGGCTTCCAAAAGATAAATTAGTCCATTTCCATTGTCATAGAAATTATTTCCTTTCTTCTCATTTTAGATCATTTTCATATCTTTTGTCAGTTCTATATGAACAGGTGTAAACAAAGAATGTAAAATACATATCTTGAGCAGATTTTGCAGGTGACATTTCCCTCTAGATTGTCAACCTGGCTTAATATTAACTATCCTGCTATCCAACTTATTATAGCTATTCTAATCAAAGCAGATATGGAGGTATTAATTTAAAGAACTTACCAAGACGTCCAAGGGGTAGTTGCATACACCTTTAATCCCAACACTCAGAGGCAAAAGGATGTGAACTTCTAAGATGTAGGGCAGCCTGCTCTACAGAGTGATTTCCAGGACAGCCAGGCCTACATAGGAAACACTGTATAACCCTTTTGAAAAACTAAAATCAATAACTCAATCAATAAAAATAAAAGAACTTGTACAAAAGCCACAAATGATGTGTTTATTTTCTGTTTAGTTCAAGAGAATGGAAGAAATTCCCTTTTGACAGTCACCCACTTCAGATGTGCCACAGTGTCATTGTTCACAACCACCCAGTAGCTCCACAAACAATCCCCTTTTCTCAACTAAATTAATCAGAAAACTTCAAACAATTCCTTAAGGACAGAAAAATACAGACTTATGAAACAAGTTTCACATTTTATCTCATTCCCTTAGTGTGAAAACACACTGAGCATGTACTAACTCATATTTTAGCAAGTACAAAACATGTCCGGACACTACTAGTCAATGGATATACAGTCAATTCACTGAGAAGACAGAGTTAGTATCAAAAACAATATAATTTTAAAACTGTTTTAGAAAAATTTCAGACAATATTCACACAAAAATCTGGCCCTATCAAGACTTTTCAGAATGGGCTGATATTTTTAGCTGATCTTAGAAGCATGCATGTACTCAGTCCCTTCCTAGCCACAGATTTTCCAAAACACACCTGCCCAAGAACACATTAAAGCTCACATTAGGCATTATGTCTATTCAACCCACTTCCTTTGACTTTTGATCCATGATCATCTCAGGGTCTTTCTGTATGCTCCTTTCAGTGGCTGGGCACACTTTTTGTATCATCTTTGCTTCACCCAGTCAGCAATACTACCCGGGAATATTGGCAATATATTGGATTATCTTTCCAAATGGTAGTTTTGAGTGTCTATAATGAGAGTCCACCTTTTAGAGTTTTGTTTTGTTTTGTTTTGGTGCATGTGTGTATTTTACCCCAGAAATGATTAAAAGTATCCCTGATCCATCTCCCTATGTGATACTGTGTTTTTTTCCATAACCTATAGTTGTTTATGTTGGGTGTAAAGCTCCACCTTTTACATCAATACTTCCTCATCCAACAAGAATTAGCTTTCACCTAAAATTTTCTATCTATGAAATATACTATAATTCAAGAGATAGTACTTTCCACATGATGGTGTTTTCACAGAGGTACAAGCTCCAAGGAATGTGTTCCATTTCCATGTTTGTGTTTCAGTTATTCATTTAAAGTGAAGCATGATGCAAAAAATTAACTAGAGAAATCTACTTATGATTTTTTTTGCTCAATGTGTTTTCTCTATGTCATTTATCAAGTTCCATAAAGTGCAACAGCCTCATGGAAATCAACTGATTTAAAACACACAGAAATGATTGTATTCACTAGCAAGACTAAATGATTTTTTCACTAAAGAACCTGAACAAACATTTAGTAGAAAGAAAAGATAGTTAAAGTATTAAATTATTCATATTTGTTTCCCATTCATGCATTCCTCCTCTTCTGCATGCCCTGGAACATTGCATTATTCCTCTCTGGAATTTGATGTAGACATTCAAGCCCTGGCACTATGTAGATGGAAGGAAATGACCTGCATCCATAATCATTCCTCACATCCAAGAAGCAATCTGAAATTTAGAAATTTTGAAGGAGGTCTTTGAATGAAGTTATTGCTTTTAGGGTATCAATTTGTGAATGAAAGTACTGCAGAGAAGGACAGAACTGGAGTGCAAAATAGTCTCACACAGACTTACAGGGGTTTCTTAAGAGGCAGAGGGTATATATGTTCTGAGAAGATGTATATACATGCATGAAATAACTGCTAAATAATTTTTACTGCATACAAACTAAGGTAATTTAAATAATCATAATTATCATTTAATAATGAAGCATTGATAAAAACAATAGGTATATGAATCTAAAGGACTTTTAAATTTACTTCTTAAATTTCTAGCCACTTTAAATATGAGCATGAAACTTCCTCTTTTATGTATTTGCCTTCTCACCCCAATGAAAGTATTTGTGATAGCTACTCCCTTGTTTGTTTTCTTCCAGAGAGCTAAGCAAATATTTGCTATTAACATTTAAAGTAAGATTTTTGCTCTATAAATGCAAAGCACATAACAATCTAAATTCTCTCCTTTTTAAGGGAATCATATAAATTATTACTTTCCATATAATTGAACTCCACAAAAATGATGATTGAGGGAGATATTAAAATTTTGTAAAAGTATAATCTGATTTTTAGCAGTGAATGTAGATGTGGCTTTGTAAGAAAAACTTAAAGTACCTTAGTGGCTAGACTGTGAGCAATATTATTTGGTGGTTCTTTTAATGTTTTAAAATTTGTACAGTAAACATATGAAATGATATATTAATATTTCTTTGTAAATGTGTATTAATCTAAGGCATAAGTAAGTATTAATACTCATAGTTGGAATATATACTCAGATAAACACCCTTGACTTCTTCAAGGATATACTAGAAATATATTTTCTGTGTCAGACAATCATAAATTTATTTCAATGAAAATTACTATTTTTAAAATTATTTTAAAAGTATGTATGGGTGTGGGATGGCAGGTTTATATGTATATGAATGAGATTGACTTGGGGAGTCCAGATGAAGGCATCACGTGTTCTGGAGAGGAGTTAGAGTAAAGTGTGAGCTACCTCACCTGGGCGAGTGCCAGGAATCAAATGCTTATCCTTTCATACTGAGCCTTTTCTCCAGACCTTTACCCAGAAAACTTCAAACAGTCTCTGGGGACCAAGATCTGTCTCTGTGTACCTTCATGTGGTTCAAGCAAGGTTGCAATAGGAAAGCGATAGATAGACCCACACCTGACATATGAAGAAACCCAGGCCCTTGTACTTACTGTGTTTGATCTTGAGGAAAAGGGTATGAAGACTGCAAATGTGCACTGTGTGGAATTAATGCCATAAACTGTGTGCTTCAGCCAGGAGAAGGCGGGGTGCAGATAGGAATGGCACCTCTCATGACACAAGAGAATCCAGGTTAGAAACAAACATTTTGAATGTAGTATGACTACTCAATTGCTGTCATGTGGAAGAATGTCATTAGTGACTGACTAAAGCAAAGCATTTAGAATATGTGTAACATGGAATTTTAGCCAGATAACCAGTAAGACTGTATTACCTATGGAATTAATGAAATCATGCTGTGCCCAAAGAGTGAATCAGTGCAAATAACTGTTGAGCCAAGTCCAAGTGTATTATGGGTAACATTTAGATATATCCAAAAGTTTCTTCTTTTGTTTTTGTTTTCTATACTGCTTTGAGAATTTGACACATGTATGCAATCCATTTTATTCATAATCTAGCTTATATGAGATTCTACATATCCCCTTGGCAACCTCATCTTTTATTTCTTAATTTTTCTCTTTAGAAGCTCTGGAGTCCAATTAGAGCCTACCTGTAAAATATGTGTATTGGTCTGTCTGCTTCTTTGCATGATAAATGCCCCTGAAAAAAAAAAAAACTGACCCTTCTCTCCACATGAACCTTATGAGGCATATTCTGTAGGCAGACTCTTCTGTCATGCCAGCTGCTCCCCAAACAACCATACAGGTACTTAATATTAATAATAAATGTTTGGCTGATACCTTAGGCTTGTTTTTCAGTTAGTTCTTACAATTTAAATTAACTCTCTCTATTAATCTATATGCTGCCCTGATTCTCATTTACCTCATCTAAATACTTCCCATCCTGCTTGCCCTGTGTTTCACGGTGTCTCTTCTCAACTCCTCAGAGTCCTCCCTTCTCCTTCTCAGTATTTACTCCATCCTGCAAATCCTTCCTGTACATTGGCTAGCCAGCTCCTTATTAACCAATTCGAGAAATACATATTCACAGTGAACAAAAGGATTATTCCACACCAATCCTCCATCTTTGCTAGAATGTTGGTTGGGTGGTTGTTGCACAGGTCCTGAGCAATATGAAGCCACAGCTGCTTTGAATTAATGAGTATGATGTCCTCATCATATTCCAATGACTATTTCTCAGCAGCTCTCCCAGACTTCTATGCAGGTTCTTTTTTGGTGTATCATGTGGGCAAGGTATGATATAAATGAACAATTTGTGGTTGAGCATTTCATAATGACTTTATCCTCTACACTTGGGCTAGTTGCGAGTCTTGGGGTTAACAATCACCTACTCTAATGAGGAGCTTATCTGTTGAAGTGATGAGATCCACTGTAATATATGGGTATAAAGATAACTATTTAGAAGAAAAAATGATGAAATTTACATTTAGAAAAATAACAGCAGTAAATTCTTCCATAGAGCCTATGACTTGATCTCAAATAGAAGTTCTTGAAAAAGTACATAGTATGAATTCATTGCTGCGAAGTGGAACTTTAACTAGAAACCTGTTGGTTACCCCCATAATATTTATTACATCTGTTGGTAAACCTTGCCTACACAGTCATTATTGTAGCTTTCTGAGTTCTAAATGAGTAAAGTTTTTGATGATTTTTCTTTTCCACTAAGCCTGTATAGCACTTTCTGGCTGAATGAATGGTAGCCATCATGGAAAAATCTTCTAGGCCAGCAATAGTTTGATCTATTTTTACTATAAATTTGTCAATGTCTAATGTACTAGACATTTTTGATATATTTATTGTATGTATATACTATACATAATTATTTTATTATTGTATATAGATTTTTTATATTCATTATTACATTATTTACAAAAAAGGAAATGTGGCGGTATTTTCTTTACACTCTCACAAATAAAGCTGATCAGAGATCAGAGAGAGCCACTAGATAACCATAGAGAATATCTGTACAGACAGACCGCAAGTGATATGCCTGGGTATCAAGAGGAATAGAAGGCAAGACAGTTTCAAATTGCCTGCTTCACTGAGAAGTCTGACAGGTACTCCAGGCCTATAGGGTGAAAATGGATGCCACAATGCTATGGAAGACCCAGATATTTTAGTTGCTTACAATGCACTTCCTATTTACTCATATAATATTAAATACTTCTGAGGTTTTTGATGGAGTTGAAGACTAAATAGTTATAATTACAGTTTTCCTTGGTTGTTACAGGATTCCTGCCCATGTCCTCTTGCTGTTTCATCCCCCAAATAACACACAAGACACTATATTAATTATAAGCTGTTGACAAGTGACTAGAATTTCTTATAAGCTAGTTCTGTCTTAAGTATTAACACATGACTATTAATATATGTTTTCCTACATGGTCTTATCTTACTGCAATTGCCAGACTCATGCATCCTCCCAACCCTGAATCACATGGCGACCTCTTATTACATTTCCCAGAATCCTCCTTATCTCCTAGTCCCACCTATCATGCTTTCCTATTGGCCAACAGTATTTTATTCAACATCCAATAAGAGAGAAATATTTACAGAATGATATTGCCCATCACTTAGTTATAAAAAATTAAATATTAAACTTTAGACTCACAAAGACAGAAAAGATATTTTCTTTAATTTTGCCAAATACAAATAGACTAAACATTATAACTGTAATCCTTAATTAATAACTGTTTTGTTATATGTAATTTTATAATGTTAAAGTTAAATTTTTCCTTTTAAATTAGACAGAAAAGAAGAAATAGTGTGGGAAGTCCTTCTGTACAATAAGAATATGTGTTGCCTTTTGATGAATGAAGCAGTTTTGACCTATTGCAGGGAAAAATACCATCTGACCATTGTAAAAATAACAGCTCACATATATGTGGGAAAACACTCCCCACTAACATAGAAACATTCTCCATTACCAAACATGTAAATTAAATTATTTGCTATAAATAAGTTTCTATTTGTATTCCTAATTCATTCATCCTGATAAAGTTTTTTATTTTTTTCCTCCTTGTCTCAGAATTAGATTCTGTGTGAGTGAGGCATAGCATCCCATTCATGATTGGGTACTTAGACAACCATAGTCAATCCATTGTTAATTTTTAAATTAAAATATAGTTAACTTCTTCCCTTCTCCTCTCTTAATCTCTTCCATAACTCTTTTCACTCTCAAAACTGTTTAATTTTAATTGATGCACATATATATATATAAGCTACCGAGTCCCTTTAGTTTTACTTGTATGTATGCTTTCATGGTTGACCAATTGTCATTGGATAACCAATGAAAGGGCTCTTTCATTATGCCTCCCTCAATAATCATCAATTTCAAATAGCTCTTCAGCTAAGGTTGAGATAATTTGAGATTTCTTCCATCCATATTGACATGTCAATACATATTATTATTGCTTCTGTTTTGTTTAGGTAGCAATATTGTTAAACTTTCATGCCTGTGATCTCCCAATGAAACCCAAAACACTGAAATTTAGGACATTCTGAATAGGATTCCATTTGCCCAGGAATTAAGGTAACAATTGACAAGTGGGGCCTTATAAAACCAAAAAGCTTCTGTATAGATAAGTTAATAATCAGCCAAGTGAAGAGGAAACCCTTAGAATAGGAGAGAATCCATGCCAGATATCCATTGACAGAGCATTATTATCCAAAATATACAAATAAATAGAAAACCTCACTCAAGAAAGCAAATAACACATTCAGAGAATGATCTTTGTGTCTGTACAGAGCCAAAAGCACAAGTAAAATTGGATAAATCTATCTCAAAAAGTGTTCATCATCCTTAAAAATTAGGAAATTTCAAATTTGATAAAAAATGGAATTTCATCCTACCCTAATCAGAATGGCAAAGATCAAGTAAATAACTGCCAATGAATGCTGGTGAGGTTGTAGAGAAAGAAAGCTTATTCAATGTTGCTAGGATTAGAAGCTGGTGAAGCCTCTCTGGAGATCAGCATGAATAATTCTCAAAAAACTAAAAGTAAATTTCTCACATGACTCTGCTAAACTATTCATTAACTGTTCACTGGACTTGACACAATACTCTACAGATACTTGCTCAGCTCCGTACATCACTACTCTATTTTTCATAGCTAGTAATGGAAACAACCTAAATATCCTTCAGGTGATGAATTGATAGTGAAAATATGAAATATAGATACAATGTAATACTATTTAGCTATAAAGAAACATGAAAATATAAAATGTGTAGGTAAATGGTTAGAACTAGGAAACACATTGAGTCAGCTAACACAGACCAACAAAGAACAATACCACATTATTTTCTCTCATCCATGGTTCCTAGCTCCAAATAATCAGATGTGAATATAAACCATATAGGCCATGATGTAAGAGTGGAAAACCAGAAAGTCTAAAAGGATCATGGTGGAAAAAGGAAGAGCCCTAGAAAGAGGAATAAAAAATACAAATTTTATGACAGGAGAATAGGGAAAAATGAAAAAGACCTTTATTTGGAGAGGGAAGAAAGATGACAAAGCAGAGAGAGAGAGAGAGAGAGAGAGAGAGAGAGAGAGAGAGAGAGAGAGAGAATGGAGAGATAAGTAATACTGAGGAGGATATTTAGAAAACCCATGAGGAAATATGTTACTTTATATTTACCTAAACTTACACATAGTGCATTACATTTAGATATACATGTATACATATGTATTGTGTAAATGAAGTTATAATACTTGGGCCTTCCCTGAAGAGCCATAGACTGACACAAAACTAGATACCTCCCTTCCAGTTGTTGATCAGAGTAGTTCAAGAGATTCCAAAAATGGTATTGGTGATTGTGTTTGGTTACCTCTCAGAGGGTGAAGGTAAGTTCCTATTGTAGGGGACACTGTCTGCTTCAGACACAGGATGAAGAGAGTTTGAGTTAGACCTGACCTGAAAACCTTTTTGTGAGAACTTGAAACTATCATATGAGAATTACTATGGATGCTTTCATAGGAGGCAAGCAATCAGAAGCGTTACCCAGAGATGAATATGAACCACAATAATCTCCTCCAAGTAAACTTGGAAACTTGGTGATAACCAACACCTATATAATTGTAAATAATATCTGGTACCAGAAACTACCAAACTACACATGGTGAGTGACATCATTAGCTTACAAGGGAATTTATTACTGCCACTCTTCTAAATCAGTGCAATCCCTAAATGATTATAATTGTTCTAATCTGCAGATAAGCATGGCTCTCACACATTGTCATATTAGTGTTTTGCCAACTTCAAAAAAGCTAGAGTTAGTTATATGTGAATAAGCACTTCAATTGAAAAACCCCTCTGTCATGTTGGCCTTTATGCTAGTGCATATGGTATTACCACTGGTTATTAAAGAAGCTACTACTTTGGCCTATGGCATGACAGAAAATAGCTAGGCAGAAAAATCCAAGCAGAAAGAGAGAGGGAGAAAGAAGCAGAGTCAGATCAATGCCAGCAGCTTCTGTAGAAGTAAGATTAAGATAATTAGCTATGAGCCTCATGGTACAGCATAGTATAATAGAAATGGTTAATTTAAGTTGTAACAGCTAGTTAAAAATATGCCGGAGCTAATAAGCCAAACAGTTTGTAATTGATATTAAGCCTCTAATCAGTTATTTGAGAACCACATTTAGGGAGAGAGGAAACATAAGGGAGGAAGTGTACAAGGGAGGGAAATAGAAAGAGAAAGAAACAAAGAAAGGAAAAACTAATGGAATTAATAATGGATTCATTGGAAGGCTTGCTAAGCTCCACCCATGGCTGAGGAGCTTTGCCAGTTGAAGGTTGCTGGATAGGGAAAGTCAGTTTTCTTTAGGGAAGAAGCCAGTTAGGTTGCTCATGCTTCAATGGGTAGCGCTACAATCATGCACATATGGACAGCACTGATTGGATTCGGTGGGCTATGAAAAGAGGGCATGAAGCTAGAGGGAAATGAAATGAAGTTGGAGAGAGAGAGAAAAGGAGTCCCATGGATGGACCAAATTAAATTGTATACATGTGTGAAATTTCCAACGAATAAATAATATAAACATACATTTTTATGTCAATTTCATAACAAAAATGCCAAGAAATCAGAGGAGGGGGACTTCAGAACGATGGGATAGCAAGCTTCAGAAAGAGTTTGTATAACATTCGGTATGGGGACTAGGCAGTCAGAGTTTATGTTCAGGAAGAACTGGACTCAAGCTGAGTACACTCCAGAAAGGCCACAGCAGGAGAGGAAGACTTCACACCTTCCCTCCCACAACATCCATTTCCCCTTCTGTGTCTACAATGCTGGTGGACAAGTTTCCTGTTGCTAGAAGCATCTTCATCAACTTTTGCTCAATATAGCTATTTGTGAGCTATTCCAGCACATATCAGCAACAGAAGGACATGTCAAAACTTTTTCACACAGCAGATTCAGATGAGCCACAATCAGCAGGAAGCCATGATACCCATTTTGAAAACTGCCATAGTTGCAGATAATAATTCTGTCATAATAATAGCTACAAGCTCCCTACAAATGCGCAATTATCATGGTTGGGGAAAATTCTGGCCATGTAAACTGTGCCTTTTTATATTTTTCTCTCAACAGAGCAAACATTTGGCCATTTTGGCAGAAACTGATGTTTTTACTCCAAAATCATATCTCATAACTCTCAAGTAATAAGACAGAATCTGAGTTTTAAGATTGATGTGGGTTCAGTTTTCCATCTCCTTTGGTACAAGCCTAGGCCTTGTGACTAAATCTGAGGACAGATTATTGCTCTAAGTGATTTGAACAGATTCTAATCAACCCTTAAAAAAAAGCACATTTATATTTTATCCTTTACATGTGTGTACATGTGTAAGAGTGAAGATGTAATGTTTGGAATGCATGCAACTATCTTGAACCACAAAATCAAGCTAGGTTTTGAGGACTGCTAACCTAGTAAAAGGAATGAGACCACATTATCAATTATATTGCAATTTTCAAGTCAATCACTCATACATTGCCTATTGAAAGTTATGTTTGTAAATAAACTTCTACTTCATTTACATCACCCTGAATTTTTTAACTTTTATAGTCAAGATTAATCCTAAAAAAATACAATCATCTATGGGCATTTTTATAAATATTTAGAATCAGATGGAAGCAAGCCAGATGACACAATGCCTCCAGACCTGCCCACCTGAGTTTGATTCACGAAACCCATACATTGGAAGTACAGAATGCGTGTCAAGGCATTGTTATCTGACTCTCCCTGAGTTTTATAGCATACCACCTCTCACATTAAGTACCTTAATATTGTAACAATATTTAAACATCATTCAAGCTTCCTCAAGGATTTATTTTAGTAATATCTTTAGAAATAATTAACAGGAGAAATTATATTTGGAAATAAAACAAATTTATATGAATGAAACTCTATTTAGGTAAAGAGATATATTTCAGTCCTAGAATACTTGCCTTACATGTTGAGGATCTGGGTTTGAAGTCTGGGAATCTCAAAACAAATACCTAAACAAGTAAATAAACAAAAATATAAATGTTCAATAAAATATTTACATTGGAATATTTAATAATCTTTAAAATAGTGATTTACATTCAAACCATACAACCTTTAGAAAAAAATACACAAATCAATTAGTTCTCAAAATGACATCAGAAAAAAAATAACTATTTTCTTTAACATTAGTCCAAACACATTGCATGCACTCAGGGAATTCCTTGTTAATGAGGCAAGTATTTTTCTAATAAAAGAGTGTGTTTTCAAAGCTGAGAGTTAAAGGTTTGAGTTTCCTCTTGAGTGTGGACAGCATAGGATTTGCACAAGGAGGAATGTTCATGCATGTAAAATGCTAACCTCAGTATTTCATCTCTTTAAATGTGTGAAAACTCAAGCTGGCAAGAGAAGAGTCTACGACTTTGTGAGAACCCAGCTGCCAATTCTGGCTGCTTCTTTTCTAAGCAGAACAAAATATTTTATGTCTTAGTAATTATAAATAAAAGAAAAATCTTTGTTCTCCAATTAAACTCTGCTGTTGTTATCCAGGCTGTTGTGAAACCAGACTAAGCTGCAATAAAACTCTGAATTCAAAAAGGCTACAGTTTCAAATAATGTCAATGCACTCACTCCTATGACAGAAATTACTGGCACAACATTTTGACCGTGTTTATTTTTTTTCTTTCTGGTAATATAAATGATTTTTTGAACATTTGGTAATTTTGCATGAATAGCTGTTTATCAATTCAAAAAAGCCAAGTTGTAAATCACATTTTGAAAAGATTAAAGTAAGTGAATTTGAATACACAGGATGCTGTTAAAGATTTAACAATATTGCTAGTGGGTTTCAGAATTATGGGTCCATAATTTTTTCCTTCTGCATTCCTTGCTTATTTAAAGTCTGATATAATTTCAAAATATTCCTCTTTGTATGTATGAGCTTGCAAACACATGCATTCATGCTATATGTGTGTTTATTTGTTAATATGTGTACACACTGCATACATAGACATCACAAAAAAGAGAGTCTGAGAAGGAGAGAGGGAGGAAGGGAATAAGGGAGGGTAGGAGGGAGACACAGAGAGGGAGACAGAGGTAGAGAGAAACGATGTGAGGGCAAAAGAGTACTTTCTGATTCTTCAGAGAACTTACTTCAAGAGTATTTGTGTCTCTAATCAAACCTACACGATTCTCACTTGATACCTCAAAATGCATAAATGTATAAATCAATTCAGCTTGATTGCTGGCACTCATATGTTGTTATGTTTAAAAATACTTTAAATGATGATTTTACTTCATTTGAATGACATTGGCACTCTATATAAAGGAATGAGTTCAATCTGCTTGTCGTTAGTGTGGGGAGAGAAAAGATGGAGATTGGCAATTCTTAGAAACAGTGCTTAGCAGCAGAGGGACAAGAACTGATGGGGAAATGCCAGTGATGCTGAAGCCAGAGTAAAAGTTTGACAAATTTGTAAAAATTAGTAAAACACCACATAGGGGTGTGAATGTACCTGACAACTATAAAAATCTCCTCCAAAGTTTATTTTAAACTTTTCTTGTAATTTTTGAGATTGTAATTTAATTATAACTCCCCCTACCCTTTCCTCACTGCAAATCCTCACAATACCTATCACCGATCTCATTAACATTCATACTATCCATTTTATCAATTGTTATTGTAGGCATTTCTGCCTATACATACATATTCCTAAATATAACCTGCTCAGTCCTTCCATATAAGGGCTAATTTGGCATGGGACAACAAAAGAGCTTAACGACCCTGAATAAATACTTTGAACCTTGGTCTTAAATCATACCTTCTTTCTTTTTTTTTTCTCTTTCCTTTGAATTTAAAGACAAAATTGTAAGCTAATAAGCATTTGCTTTAGGGCAGCTCTGATTTGAGATAATCACCATTGCTGTAATCTTGAACTGCTCTTAATTTAGGATAAAGAGTTGCTTGTTCCACACTTAAGATGTTTTTCACATTGAGTTCCTTCCAACTGGCTTTCTTAAACCCTCAAGGATTATTGTGTTTTATTTTGTAGGAAGGGGTCCATTAACTTTCTAAGAAGTTTTCACAGAAACTTCCAGCTGACCTTGATAAGAGTCTGTGAAGTTGCAATTTAAAACAAGATGTAAATGGAAACAGGACGACCATTATTTCAGTATATTAGGTGATGGCAGATGTTGTCAAACCATGAAAAAGCTACCAGGCCAATGTTATATAGAAAGTGATTTAATATTGAAGGTATAGCTCTGAGTATGATGTTGCATTACAAAGGCAGATGTTTCTATTCTTTCTTGTCTTTTTTTAATTAAATAAATAAGATAACACCTACAAATTTAAATTTTGCATCTATTGTACATGTATAGATTTAAATTTGTGTATGAACTGAAAGAGATGAATTTCTAAGAATAAACAGGGATATTATCAGTTTGAAAGTCTTAGATATAATGGAAGATTTCTTTTCTGGATTTGCTTTCAAACTGCAGTCCTCACTCACTAACACTCACAAAATATAAGAAAGGCTGCAATCTTTGCAATCATGAACAGTCTATTTTGTATAATGAAAGACACATGAGATACACTTTTGTAACAAAGTGGAAAATGGACCATAATGCTCTAAAACAGATTTCTGGAAGTTATTCTACAGACATATATGAAAACTTAATGATTATTAACAACCTCACATATTTCCCTTTCTGCTGCTTCTAATTCTTCTTCTTAGGGTTGACCCAATTCAATGCTTCATACAGATGAGTTCATGATGTGTTCTTTTGTCTGAGACTGGCAATCTCTTCCCAGCTTTACATCATCATGTTCCCTCATAGTAGAATATGCTTCTTTCTTAAAACGGTTTAACAATTCCTTGTATGTGTAAATGGTGCAAAGTTTTTCTAGCATATATTAGTTTTACAAAGTAATGGATGTTTATGGCTTATTCACATAGAAGTCCAATGCCTCTCATTCACATCAACTCCACTATTGTTTCTCACTCTTCTCTACCTACCCTCTGTTGTCTTTCTATGTTTTAACACCCCAGTGTATCCAATATATGGAAAAATGCTATATTTGTTTTCTTTTGTTGGTTTATTTCAATCAGTAATATCTCAGTTCTATCCAATTTATGTGATTAGAGTTTTCTTTTTTATGTCTCTACTGTTTGTATATTCCTTTATCATTCATCTTGTAAATGAGACCTATACTGATGCTGTACCTTGGTTGCTGCAAATAATGACATGGTAATCATAGTCTTGGAAGCAATTCTATAGTAAACTGAATTTGATTAACTTGTGTGTAGACCCAGATTGGAGTGTGGATGGTGGTATTAATATACATTCACAGAAGTACTGTCTAGAGTCCCTCCCCTGTACTTAGCTCCTGAATACTTGTCAGTATTTATTGGTCTTGTTTCCTTGATGGTATACATTCTGATAGGGTAATTTAGATATTATTTGTACTTTCATGATGGTTAAAGACATTGAAACTTTTGCCCCAGATTAATTGTGCATTTGTACTTCATTATTTGAAAGAGTCTAGTTTACAAACTTCCTGGGTAATTCACTTCTCTTTTTTTGCCTTCCTTTCTTCCAAACTGTTGCCATATGAAAACCCAGTAGATGCTCTTAAAAATTCCTTTGTTTCCAAGAAACTTTCACATGAAAAGCCAATTTGTCCCTTTCTTATCCTTCCCAAGCCCTCCCATTCTTCTTTGACTGCAGCTATCTCCATACCCACAGAACTAGCTAGTGATCAGTGTTTTAGAGCCTGTATTTTTGAGATCAACCTTTGAATAATGAGACTCAATTCCTCTCCCACACCTCAATCTACTTTTTGCCATCTTGACACAGGTATTCCTATTACCAGACCTATGGTTTGGATGCCATCTTTTCCTGGTACACCCCAACATACCTGGCTTAGCTAAAATCACACAACTCTTCCAGTGACATTGTCAAAAGTATACAAGTTTTCAATAGCAAACATATGAAAACAAATAAGTCTGTATGAAAAAATCAAATTGCAAAAAAGAAATCAACATGAGTGGCCCAACATCTGGTCTCCCAACAAATTCTCCCATCCTATAAAAGTTATTTCTTTTTTAATTAAATTAAAAACAATCTTATTTTACGTACCAATCCCAGTTCCCTCTCTCTCTCCTGTCCTCCCATGCCCCCCCACCAAACTCCCATCATAGCTACCGTCCACTCCCCAGGGGTGGTGAGGCCTCCCATAGGGAATCATCAAAGTCGGTCATATCATTTGTGGCAGGGCTTAAGTGTTCCCCCAATGTATCTAGGCTGAGAGGGTATGCATCCATAGTGAACTGCCCCCCAAAGCCTATCCATGCACTAGGGATAAATACTGAGTTAACTGCCAGAGATCCCATAGAATGCCCTGGCCTCCCTATGGACACCAATGTTCAAGAGCCCCAGGTCTGTCATATGCAGGTTACCCAGATGTCCAAATGACTCCAACTTGCTGAGGTCATCTTTTTCTGGGCTTTCCCATCCTGGTCTTGACCCCTTTTGCATCAATCCTCCCTCTATATAACTGGATTCTAGGAGTTCTGATCAGTGTTTAGCTATGAATCTCTGCTTCTGCTTCCTTCAGCTACTTGTTAAGGAATCTAGGATGGCATTTAAGGTAGTAATCAATCTCATTATAGAGGAAAGGTATTTAAGGTAGACTCTCCACTATTGCATAGATTCTTAGTTGGGGCCAACCTTGTGGATCCGTGGACATTTCCCTAATGCCAGATTTCTTTGTAAATTGGTAATGGCTCCCTCTATCAAGGTAATTTTTTTCTTTTTTTAAAATTTAAGTTAGAAACAAGCTTGTCAATCCCAGTTCCCTTTCCATACACTCCTTGCCTTCCCCCCCCCACTGAACCCCTATCCCATCCCCTTTCTGCTCCCCAGGGAGGGCGAGGACTTCCATCAGGGGTCTTCAAAGTGTGTCATATTATTTGGAGCAAGGCCTAGGCCCTCCCCTGTGGTCTTGCGGAATGAATTCCCAAAGTCCATTCTTTTGCTAGGGATAAATACTGATCAACTACCAGAGGCCCCATAGATTGCCAAGCTCTTGCTCGCTTTCTCTATTTTTCCCTTTGCTCAATCTTCCTGATCCATCATGTTCTCTCCCCGCCCTCCTCTTCCTCCTACCTCCCTCCCCTTTGTCCCCATGCTCCCAGTTTATCAGGTGATCTTGTCTCTTTCCCCTTCTCTGGGTCTTGTGAATTGTAGGCTGGTTATGCTTTGCACTCTGTTTAATATCCACATATGAGTGAGTACATACCAAGTTTTTTCTTTCTGGGTCTAGCTTACCTCACTCAGTGTGGTTTCATCTAGTTCGGTCTATTTGCCTGTGAATTTCAAGATTTCATTGTTTTTGTTTTTGTTTTGTTTTGTTCACTGAGTAATACTGAAAGGTTCAGGCATTACGCAAGCCTGGCCCTGTTACCTGGCAGAATCCACTCAGGCAGTACCCTAGTCAGCCCAGGGTTCCCACAGGAATTAAGTCTGCACGCAGGTGTAAAGGACCCTTTTAAAAGACAGACTCCTGCCCACTTATGCTCTTTTGGCTCTCTTTACCTACTCTCATGCTCTTTTCTCTTATACTCTCTTTTCTTTGCTCTCTGTTGTTCTCTCTTTGCTCTCTTCTCTTACTTACTTCTCTCTCTTGCCTTCCTCTCTTCCCTCCCCCGCTGAAACAAAACTATGGTTAATGTATCTCTCTTTTTCATGTCTCACCATGTGCCTCTATTTTATGTTTTTAAACTTAAATAAGATCACAACAAGTATTCCATTTTATAAATGTACCACATTTTTTTCGTCCATTCTTCAGTTTAGGGGTATCTAGGTTCTGGCTATCACAAATAATGCTGATATGAACATAGTAGACCAGATGTCCTTATTGTATGAATATGTATCCTTAGGGTATATTCCTAAGAGAAGAATTGCTGGAATTTGAGGCAGACTGACTCCCATTTTCCTGAGAAACTGGCATAATGATTTTCAAAGTGGCTGTACACTTTGGCACTCCCACAAGCAATGTAGGAGTTCTCCTTTCTCCACATCCTCTCCAGCATAAACTATTGTGGTGTTTTTGAATTTGGCCATTCTGACAGGTGCAAGATTGTATCTCAGAGTTGTTTTGATTTACAATTTCCTGATGGCTAAGGATGTTGAGCAATTTCTGAAATGCTCTTTAACTGTTTTAGATTCCTCCATTGAGAATTCTCTGTTTCGTTATTTAGCCACTTTTTAATTGGATTATTTGGTATTTTGTTGACTAGCTTCTTGAGTTCTTTATATATTCTAGAAATTAGACCTCTGTCAGATGCGGGGTAGTTGAAGATTTTTTTCCCATTCTGTGGTCTGCCCTTTTGTCTTGTTGACTGTGTCCTTTGCTTTATAGAAGATTATCAGTTACAGGATGTCCCATTTATTGTTGATCTTCGTGTCTATGACACTGGCATTAGGTTCAGGAAGTGATTTCTAATACCAATTTATTCAAGGGTACCTCACACTTTCTCTTCTAAGAGGTTCAGTGCGGCCGGATTTATGTTGAAATTTTTCATCCATTTGGACTTCAGTTTTGTGCCTGGCAATAGATATGGATCTATTGGCAATCCTCTACATGCCAGCATTATGTTATGCCAGCACAATTTGTTGAAGATGCTTTCTTTCTTACATTGTATAATTTTAGCTTCTTTGTAAAAAATCAGGTGTTCATAAGTGTGTGGATTAACATCAGGGTCTTCAATTGAATTCCATTGGTCTACCTGTGTGTTTTTATGCCAGTACTAGCTGTTTTCTTTACTATAGCATTATAGTAGACCTTAAAGTCAGAGATGGTGATGCCTCAAGAAGTTCCTTTATTGTACAGGTTTGTTTTGGCTATTCTGTATTTTTTGTTTGTTTGTTTTGTTTTTCCACATAAAGTTGATTACTATTCTTTCAAGGTCTCTGTATAATTGTTCTGGGATTTTGATGGGGATTGCATTGAATCTGCAGATTGCTTTTGGTAAGATTGCCATTTTTACTATGCTGATCCTACTTATCTAAGAGCATGGAAGATGTTTCCATTTTCTGGTATCTTCTTTAATTTCTTTCTTTAAAGCTGCAAAGTTCTTGTCATACAGTTCTTTCACTTATCTGGTTAGAGTTACCCCAAGAATTTTATGTTGTTTTTGGCTATTGTGAAGGATGATGCTTCACTAATTTCTTTCTCAGCCAACTTACTGTCTATATATAGTACTGCTACTGATTTTTTTTAGTTAATCTTGTATCCTGCCACTTCACTGAAGGTGGTTATCAGCTGTAGGAATTCCCTGGTAGAATTTTTTGGATCACTTATATAAATTGTCATATCTTCTGAAAATAGTGAAACTTTGATATCTTCCTTTCCAATTTGTATCAAAATCATCTTATTTTGCTCTCTAATTGCTTTATCTAGAACTTCAAGTACAATTTTGAAGAGATATGGAGAGAGTGGACAGCCTTGCCTTGTTCCTGATTTGAGAGGAAACGCTTTGAGTTTCTCTCCATTTAGTTTGATGTTGGCTGTTGGCTTACTTTTTATTTCTTCAAGTATGTTTAGGTATGTTCCTGCTGTCCCTGATCTCTCCAATACCTTTATCATTAAGGGGTATTGGAATTTGTTGAAAGCTTTTTCAGAATCTAGTGAGATTATCATGTGGTTTTACTTTTTCAGTTTGTTTATATGGTAGAATACATTGACAAATTTACATATGTTGAACCATCTCTGAATCTCTGGAATGAAGCCTACTTGATCATTGTGTATGATTTTTATGATGTGTTCTTGGATTAGATTTGGCCATATTTTATTGAGTATTTTTTACTGATATCCATGAGGGAGATTGGTCTGTATAGTTCTCCTACTTAGTTGTGTAGCTTGAGTACCAAAGTAATTGTAGCATCCTAGAAAGATTTTTGCAATGACTCTTCTGCTTCTATTGTGTAGAAGAATTTGAGAACTACAGGTATTAGCTCTATTTTGAACTTCGGGTAGAATTCTGCACTGTAACAATCTGGCTCTGCGAATTTTGGTTGGGAGAATTTGATTACAGCTTCCGTTTCTTTAAGAGTTATAAATCTCTTGAAATTGACTATCTTTTTTAATTTAATGTTGGTAAGTAATATCTATACACAAAATTGTCCATTTTCTTTAAGTTTTCCAGTTTTGTGGAGTACAGTTTTTCAAAGTATGACCTGATGATTCTCAGGATTCATCAGTGTCCATTGTTATGTCCCCCTTTCATTTCTTATTTTGTTGATATGCATATTCTATCTGCCTTTTGGTTAGTTTGGATAAAATTTTGTCTATCTTGTTGATTTTTTGAAGAACCAAATATTTGTTTTGTTGATTCTTCATATTGTTCTCTTTGTTTCTACTTCATTGATTTTAGCCCTCAATTTGATTATTTTCTGGCATCTATTCCTCTGGGGTGAGTTGCCTCTTTTTGTTCTAGAGCTTTCCATTGTGTTGGGGTGGCTATTTTCCAGCTTCTTTGTGCTATGAGCTTTCATCTTAGTACTGCTTTCAATGTGTCCCATGAGTTTGGGTATATTGTGTCCTCATTCTCATTGAATTCTAGGAAGGTTATAATTTCTTCTTTATTTCTTCCTTGACCCAGGAGTGATGCAATTGAGCATTGTTCAATTTCCATGAGTTTGAAAGTTTTGGGCAATTTGTTTTGTTCTTGAAGTCTAACATTAAACCATGATGATTTGATAAGATATAGTGGGTTACTCAATTATTTTTGTATCTTCTGAGTTTTGCTTTGCTGCTCGGTATGTGGTTGATTTTAGAGAAGGTTCCAGTGGTTCTGAGAAGAAGGTATATTCTTTTATTTTGGATGAATTGTTCTATAGATAACTGTCAAAACATTTGGGTTATTACCTCTTACACTTCCTTTATTTCTCTGTTAAATTTTGCTGTGTTAATTCTGTCCAGTGGTGTGAATGTGGTGTTGAAGTTTTCCAGTAGAAGTGTGTGGGGTTTTATGTGTGATTTGAGTTTTAGTAATATCTCTTTTACAAATGTGGGTGCCTTTGTATTTGGAGTATAGATATGCAGAACTAAGACTTCATCTTCATGGATTTCTACTGTGATGAATATGAAATATTCTTCTTCATCTCTTTTGATTAATTTTAGTTTTAAGTCTAATTTGGTAGAAATTAGGGTAGCTATATCAGCTTCCTACTTAGATCCATTTGATTGGAAAATTTTATCCCAATTCTTTGCTCCGAGGTAGTGTCTGTCTTTGAAGTGGTGGTGTGTTTCTTGTATGTAGCACAAGGATGGATTCTGTCTTTATATGATGGGGGAGGTACTTCTTTGTAGATGTTTGTCTTATTGGTTGATATATAAAGCACAGTTGGTCAATAAGGAAGCAAGTTAGGTGGGACTAGGAGAGAAGGAGGATTCTGGAAAATGTGGAAAGTGAGAGGGTGGCCGTGTGATCTCAGGAAGAAAGGACACATAACACCAGCATCCTTGGTAACATAAGTCCTTATAAAAATGTATAGATTAGTAGTTATGATTCATAACTACTAATTATGGTTCATAATTTAGACTGAGCTAGCAAATAAGAAATCCCAGTCATTGGTTTGCAGCATTGTAATTATATAAGACTCTGTTTGTTATTTGAGGGTACTAAAGTGTTGGCAGAACCCAAGCAGCTGGCAAAAGATTTATCATTACATTCATATCTATTCTATTAGCCTGTGTCTTTTTGTAGGTGAGCTAAGGCCATTGATATTAAGAGATATTAATGACCATTGATTGTTGATTCTTGTTTGTTTTGGATTTGCTGTTGGTGGTGGTATCATGTGTAGATTTTCCCACTTTTTACTTCTGTCTTTTGGTAGAATGGGATTATTTATTTTCTATATTTTTGAGTGTAGTTAACTTCCTTGGGTTGGAGTTTTTCTTCCAGTACTTTCTGTAGAGCTGGATTTGTGGATAGGTATTGTTTAAATCAGTTTTTTTTCATGGAATATCTTTTTTTCTCCATCTATAGTGATTGAAAGCTTTGCTGGGTATAGTAGTATGGGCTGGCAGCTGTGGTCTCTTAACATTTGTAGAACATCTGTACAGGACCTCCTGACTTTCAGAGTTTCCATTGAGAAGTCAGGTGTAATTCTGACAGTTCTGCTTTTATAGGTTATTTGTACTTTTTCCTTTGCTTCTCTTAATGTTTTTTCTTTATTCTGTATGTTTGGTGTTTGATTATTATAGGGCAAGGAATGTTTTTATTGTACAGTCTATTTGGTGTTCTGTCAGCTTCATGTACATTCATAGGCATGTCCTTCTTTAGGTTGAGAATGTTTTCTTCTATTATTTTGTTGAATATGTTTTCTGTAGCTTTGAGCTGGGTTTCTTTGTCTTCTGCTATACCTATTATTCCTGAGTTTGTTGTTTCATGGTGTCCCATATTTCCTTGACAATTTGTGTTATGGATTTGTTGGATTTAAGATTTTCTTTGGCCAATGAACCTATTTCCTCTAGTGTATCGTCAACACCTGATATCCTCTCTTCCATCTTTTGTATTCTGTTGGTTATGATTACATCTGTAATTCTTACACATTTACCCAGATAATCTATTTCAAGCATTTCCTCAGTCCATGTTTTATATATTTTCTATTTCATCTTTCAAGTCTTGAACTATTTGAATTTGGTTTGGTTTTATTTTTTGGGTTTATTTTGTTTGTTTTTTTTTTTTTGTTTGGTTTTTTTGTGGTTTTTTTTGGCTTTCCTTGCCTTCTTTAAAAAAATTATTTCTTGAATTTTTGGTTTGTTTTTCCCTTCATTTCTTGAACTTGTGTTGTTTTTTTGTTTGTTTGTTTTTTGTTTGTTCTTCAATTTCTTTAAGGGATTTTCTCATTTCCTGTTTGAGGCACTCTATCATCTTCATAAAGTTGTTTTGAAGGTCACTTTCTTCTGCTTCATCCTCATTGAGATGTTCAGTTCTTCCTAGTGTAGAATCTCTATACTCTGTTGGTGTCATATTTGTCTTTCTGTTGTTAAATGTGTTCTTATACTGTCATCTTCCTAGCACTTTTTCCAGTGGGTGCAGGTGCGGTCTTTCCATCTTATGATGGGTAATGGTCCAGCTCTCTCCTGGTGCATGCAAGCCAGTCCAAGATTCCAATGGCTGTAGAATCTGAATGGTTTGGTCTTCAGGAATGAGATTACCAGAAGCACTCTGTAGGTCAAGAGACTCCAAGGAGGAGGAGGGGATGGTGGGTCAGAGAAGGCTCCACATTTACTTTCCCAGTGAATATAGACCAGTCTAAGACTGTAATGGAGGCAGATTCTGGATGGTTTGGTCTGCCAGGACTGGCACAAATGTTATTTCCAATGAGAACTACTTATGAAGCCAATGATACAGAATCATATAGAAAAATAATAAAATTTGTCACATAATTAAATGCCTTTAAAGAAAACATGAAGAAAACCTTCACTGAATTTCATTATGATAACAATAAACACTTGAGTAATGTCAAAGGAAATTCAAATACATGACTGAATGAAATCATGAAAATAGTTTAGCATCTGAGAAATTAATTCAATAAAGAGATAGGAACATTGAATACAATGTAAGTTGAAAGAAAGATGACACTGAAGATATCAGTATTACAATTAGTAAACTTTGGAGGAAGCCTTGTCAGGAGAACAAATGATGTGAAAGATAGATTATTAAGATTCAGAGTAAAGATCTGCCAAAAAATAAGCAAGATACATGAAATCATAGGAAAGGGACATACAGGAAATGTGGTACAGTATCAAAAATTAAATCTTCCAGTTTTCCATATAGATGAGGGAGAATATTCCAAGGTTTCTTGTATAGGCAAAATCTTTAACAAAATCATAGAATAAAACTTTCTCTGACTGAGGCAGGACATGCCATACATATACAAAATGCACACAGAACTACAAGTAGACTAGAGAAAAGGAGAAACAATGCATATCATTTTTAAGTCCTAGATAGATAACAAAAAGAAAAAAATCATTTAAATCAAAGAAAAACACAACTTAAACACCCACACAACCTAGTAAAGAAACATCTTATTTCTCAACAGCAACTCTGAGAGACAAATTAATCTAAACCAACACACTCCAATTTCTAAAAAAAAAATGATGTACCCTATACTTTTGTAACCATCAAAACCATATAACATAATTGAAGGAGAAGGTAAAATTATGTGTGGTCCAAACAGCCCAAAAATTTCACTAAACTGAATATTTGTGGCAGTGGGTACACATGGACCCCAGTCTGATAGCTGGGGAACCAGTATTGGACTGAACTAAGCCTCCCAATTGTGGGTGTCAGTTAGGAGACCTGGTCAGTCAATGGGACATCCCACAGTGGAACCAGTATTTATCCCTAGTGCCCAAGTAGACTTCAGGAGCCCATTCTCCATGGAGGACAACTGTCTCAGCCTAGATACACAGGGGAGAGCCTAGTCCCTCCCTCAAATGACATAATGGACTTTAATGATCACCCATGTAAGGCGTCACCCTCCCTGGGGAGTAGAGTGGGGGCAGGATGGGGATTGGTAAGGGGCCTGGGAGGATGGGAGAGAGAGGGAACTGGGATTAATATGTAAAATAAGATTGTATCTAATTTAAATAAAATTTATATTACAAAGAGGCAGTACTTTTGAAAACAGAAATAAACACACCAAGGGAGTCTAGAAAGAAAACAAATAGTCATAATTTAAAGAAATGCAAAGAACACAAAGCAACAATTATCAACTGCAATCTACAGACACATTTCATTATGTTTTTCTTTTCTCTTTGGGGAACCACCACACAGCTCCCAAGTAAATACATGGAGATTTATTCTTACTTACAAATGCCCAGCCTTAGCTTGGCTTGCTTCTAGCTAGCTTTTCTCACTTTAATGTTCCAATTGTCCCATTTTTCTTTAACTATATTTTGTCTCTGGGCTTTTTACCTTTCTTTAGTTTATATATTTTTCTTTCCCCCTACTCCATGGCTGTTTATGTGGCTAAGTGTCTAGCCTCTGGCATGCTTCTCTTTTTCTTCTTTTCATGCTTCTCCTCCTCATTCTTCCCTAGAGCCTAGATTTTTCCCATTATACATTTTCTCTGCTTGGGAGCCCTGTCTATTCCTCTCCTTCCTAAATTGACCATTCATTTCTTTGTTAGACCAGTCTGGGGTTATAGACAAGAAATATAACACAACTTTACAGAATTAAACAAATGCAATACAAAAGTATTTAACACATATTTGCATCATTAAACAAATATTCCACAGCATGAATATTAATGACTTCAACTCTTCATTCAAAAGATACAGCCCAATTTCTCCAATTGGTTTGTCATTTGGACAAAAAATAATAGAGAATTAAATGACACCTTACATCAAATGTACTCCAGAAATAGTTCCCAGAGGCCTTGAGCTGGAACTGACCTGAATGCCTCTTCTCTGAGAATTATCCTTCATGGTAACATAAGGCACCTTGCAGGGCTCCAGTGGAGGGAAGCAACCAATAGTCATACCCAACTATAATGCCCAACAGTGACTAGCATGATAACCTTAAAAGTACAGTAGAGGCATGCTCATGCTCACTTATGCAGTAACCAAGTGCTATATAATTAGACTTAAGGCCTACTTAACAAAAGGGAAATCATTCTTGAAACTGGAAACCTAGCTAACTACTCAATACTAGTGAACTCATGGAACTTGGAGGAGACCCTGCAACTACCATTTTACTGTATTTCTAATTCCACATAATTTGTAACAACAACCTAAACGTTTGTAGTTATTCTTACAGAAAATATAGTCCTCATTCCTCACCAAAGAAACTTCTCTTTGCATCACAAAGTGACCACAAATAAATAAATAAATAAATGAATAAATAAATAAATAAATGTAAAATAACACAGGTAGTCAAACATAGAATTATGCTGTCCAGTCACCGTGGATACATCTGCAAAATGCTATCTAATCTAACTCTCAGGGAACATTGTAGAAGAGGGGGTGGAAAGATTGTAAGATCCAGAAGATAATGGAGTTCTCTGTGAGATTGTGTCATCTAGGCATGTCAGAAGTTGTAGCAACAAAACAGCCAACATGAGTGCCCAAATGAGCTAAACAAAGACAACATAATAAATATGATAAAATGAATGAATGAAGGAATGTCCAAAAGCCTAAACTCTACACAAAGAATGATAGTGAACTATGGATTGCCCATAATAGAGAAATAATCTTACCCATGGAAGAGATCAATTATCTATCCAATACCAAATGATTAGCTCTGAAAACATACATATGAATTCATTAGACAGACTGAGCAGGTTATACTTAGGCATATATGTATATGCATACATGTATTAACAATAGGTGAACAAAAAGGACATAGATTTGAAAGGAGCAATGAGGGACATGTGGGAGGATTTAGATGGAGGAAATAGAAGGGAAGATGCTGAAACTGTATTATAGTCTCAAAGGGAAATAAAAGGAAAATTTTAAAGATGGGTCTAACATATCTACAGAATATTCCACTCAAATGCCAAAGAATGAACGTTATTCTCAGCAGCACATATAAACTTCTCTAAAACAAACCATATGCTAGAAGACAAAACAAACCTTAATCAATACAGAAATTTTGAATTAATTTCATGTATCATATCCAACCATTAAGCAATAACACCAAAAATTTATAGAAAAAAAAAAAACCCAGTGATGGTTTAAACACATGGAGATTAAGCAACTCATATTGAATGATGAATGGGTCAATGAATAAATCAAGGAATAAATGAATATGATCCTGGAACTAAATGAAAATGAAAACACAACACAACAAAATCTTTGGGACACATTAAAAGCCATTTTATGAGGAAAATTTATATCCCTATTTGCCTGCATTAAAAAAATCAGTAAGAGCAGAAATAAATGACTTAATGACACAGCTGAAATTTTTTGGAAAAACACCACATGGCAAGAAATAATACAAATCAAAAGTGGAATTAATGAAATAGAAACAAAGAAAACATTATAAACTGTGAACCAATGTAAAAGATGGTTCTTTGAAAAGATAAACAATAATGACAGAACCTTGGCTCAATGAACCAACCAAAGAAAATGTTATCCCAAATTAACAGAATTAGAAATGAACAGTGAAACATAAACACACACACACACACACACACACACACACACAGAGAGAGAGAGAGAGAGAGAGAGAGAGAGAGAGAGAGAGAGAATAGTCTCAGGAATGCTTTAAATACCTAAGCTAAATTAAGTTGGAAACCCTAGAATACAAAAGTTAAACCTATAAAAGAATAACAACAATAACTACATAAATAGACCTATACAAAGGAGGAGATTGAAGCAGAAACAAAGTGCCTTCTGCATAAAATATATGTAGGCCCATATGTATTCATAGCTGAATCCTGTCAACCTTTCAAAGAACTACAACTAATGCTTCTTAAATTCTTTTAAAAAAGAAAGGGAAGGATCACTTCCAAATGAATTCTTTGAAATCAGTTTATTCTAATTATTAAATAAGGCAAAATCATAACAACAATAAAACTATGTAGATATAATCCCTGATAATAACAAATACCAAAAAAGGTTCAATAAAATACCAGTAAACTGAATGCAAGCATATTTCAAGAATAACGACTACTACCATCAAGTTGCCTTTCATCTGGAAGTCTCAAGGTTTGTTTATTATGCACAAGTCAATAAATATAATAAATCATAAATGGATTGAAAGATACAAATCAGGAGATCATCTCAATAAATACTTGTGGTTAGGAACACAATTGACAAAATTCTGATACTCTTTCATGATAACAGTCTTAGAGAGAATAGGACTAAAGGAATACACCAAAAATAATAAATGCTACATTTAACAGTCAAAATTTCCTTAAGGAGAAAAACACATAAAGTCATCAAATAAAAATAAATAACTAGACAGGGCGGCCCACTATCCCCACTCCTTTTCACATTATTTTTGGAAGCAACCCCAAGAATAATACACAAGGGAAGAAAATTAAAGAGATACAAATAGGAAAGTAATTCAAACTATTCCTATTTCCACACAACATGCTATTATTCCACCACAAACTTTTAAACATGAGCAACAATTTCAGCAAAATGTAGGCATACAAAAACCAACTTACATGATCAAGAGCTTTATGTACACCAACAGCAAACACACTGGGAAAGAGATCATGGACACAACGCCACGTAATAAGTGTAACTTTATAATGAAAATTTCAAAGAAGCAGTAGATGGAGAAGGATTCTAGAAAATGGAAATAGATCCCATGTTCATGGATGGGTATAAATTACATTGTGAAAATAAAAATAACCATTTACCCAAAGCAATTTACATATTCAATGCAATCACAGTATAAACAAACATATAATTCTTTAATAAATATAATTCTAAAAAATCATATGCAATCAGAGTGGACCCTGATTAAGTGAAGTATCAGTGAGGAGACCTTGGAAATCTATGGGGCCTCTTGTAGTGGATCAGTACTTATCCCTAGCATAGGAATGGACTTTGGGAGGGATACTCCCTGAGTCTAGACACAAGGGGGGTTGGCCTAGGCCCTATCCCAAAGAATATTACAGACTTTGAAGACCCCCTATGGAAGGCCTCACCCCCTGGGGAGAAGAAAGGGTATGGGATAGGTAGGGTGTTAGTTGGGGGGACACAGGAGGAGAGGAGGAAGAGGGCCCTGGGATTGACATGCAAAATAATTTTCTTTCTAATAAAAAAATAAAGCTAAAAACGAATATTAGAGCATATGTTATTATGTAAGTCAAGGTATATTGTGGAGCTTAGTAATAAAAGCAATATGGTACTGGCACAAAAACAGACATATGGACCAATGGAATATACTAGACAATCCAAAGATGTATATTTATAATAGTAGCCATTTGATATTTGACAGAGATAAACATGTATATTGAAGAAGGACAGCATACTCAAGAAATAGTGATGGGAAAACTATATGCCTACATCAGAAAAATTAAATTAAGACCTGTAGCTATCTTTAAGCATGCAAAAATTAGTTCAAAATGTATTAAGGAAATCAATTTAAAACTGGAAACACTAAAATTGCTAGAGGAAAACATAAGCCACATACCTACTTAGCCACATACCTAAGCCACTTGGTAGCCATAGAGGACAGACAGTGGTGACCACACCTTTATTTCCAGCACTCAGGAGACAGAGGCACATGGATCTCTGTGAGTTCAAGGACATCCTGGGCTACATGAGAATGAATCAGTCTAAAAGTAAAACAGAGCTCACACCTTCGATCCCAGCACTTGGGATGATGTGCCTTTAATCCCAGCACTAGAGAAGAATATAAGGTAGGAGCTCAGTGTTGCCTTTGGCAATTTGAAGTCTGATGCAGAGCATTTCAGTCTGAAGTAACTCTCAGGACAGGATGCCCCCTTTTGGTCTGAGCCTTGGTAGAGTTAAGAACTCTCAAGTGGTTTGGATACATTGCTTTTCTGATCTTCAACTTGAACCCCAATATCTGTCTCTGGGTTTTAATTATCATGCTACAGGTTTGTAGAATGAATCTTAGTATATTCCATCCCTTTCTATTTTATATTTCAGGTGCATACATTTTCTTTTTTAAAAAAGATCTGATTGAATTTTTCTGTAAAGTTGTCTGGTCTTTGGTTTTCCATTACTAGAACTCTCTTCTGGCCTTATCAATTCTCATTATGACTGTTTCATTTTACACTTTGTGGTTAGTTTGAAAATGCTGCATTAAATATCAGGTTCATACACTTTGGAGAACATTATTCTAATTATTTTAGGTAAGTTTACAAAAACAAAATTTCTGGGTTTATATTGTAGTACTATTTAAATTTTTAAAGAAAACTTAATGCAGTTTTCCATGACATTTTTACATTCTACCAAAGATATAGAGATATTCCACTATGTATTCATCCAAACAGAATTTGCTTCTCTGAAAAATACCTTATGGTGATAGGTGAGAGATGAAAATTCTTTGTATTTATGTTTATTTTAATGATGACTGTGATAGTCTAAACATATGTATCCCTACAGAATGAGCATGTTTAAATTCAATTTTACAAAATGATGTTATTTTTAGGTGAGTTCTTCATTAGGTAATCAGGTCACTAGACTCTAGCTCCATGAATAGGGTCGGCATATTTATAAGTGGAGAGCATGGTGTTCGTTCACCCCATTCTGTACACAGAACGAATATACATATGTTCAGTCCTCTACTTTGCTGATCCTTTAGAGTAGAGGCAGGTAAGTTTTTATTCTGCTGGTAGATTTTCAATAACTTTATTACTCCTTGTCATGATATTCTGGGAATACATTGCTACCAGAAATAAAATATAGACTATCATAATTAACTCTCTAATAGAAAATATGCATAATCTATTATATAATGAGTAATATCTGATTAATAGAAAGAACTTTAGAGTGCTTTTTCACTGTGAAATATACAATTATAAATCTATCAGTTGTAAATTATAATAGACCAAAAATGCCAAGAATCATAATTTCATTGATGATTTCAGAAGCCAAGTGAAAAATTATACTATAAAAATATGTTGGCTTCTTTCTGATATTAAAGTTCCTTTGCAATGGGTGTATTCTAATCCACAACCTCATTTATGGATTCAGAGGAATTCAAAAAGTATAAGGACAAACATATATTGTTGACATAGCATCAGCACTATCAATAGCCAGAATCACATTATGGATGTCATCAACAGAGAACTCTGAATTACCTTGTTCTAATTGAATTCCAGCACCTTATTTGCCTGAACTTTTAATTCATACACTGCAAATAAGTACAACACTCTAAATATAGACAGGTATTTACTGTAAGAAGGGAATTTGTCCATATGCCACATCAATGTTTAATGGAAAAACAAATATTATAAAGTACATTTCTTTACTTTCTCATTAAAAGTAAGCTTGAGAAAAATTGATACAATAAGGATATGTCTTCATTTGAAACCAACCATCAAACTAGCAAAGTTGGTAAATAAGTGCTTGCAGAGATGACTGGGCTACCCATTTATTGAAGAAATTGCTATAACTCAGTTTGCCGTTGGGTACAAGATATATAAATGTAACAGCTATTTTTTAATGGTGAAATTAAATTTGTTTTATTAATTTGGTTCAGGAGATGATATTTACATAGAAGTAGAAGGATCTGAGGAAAAGTTTACAGAATATCAGATTTATTACACATTGAATATTATTTTAATTATTAAAATATTTATTCATTTCCTATTCTATTGATATTATGCAATATCTGTTTCATAATCAATTATGAGTCACACTGCATTTATTCAGTTACCTGTTTTGAAGAATCCCACATGGAACAAACATAAATTCTAGGCTTCCATTAAAACTTTAGCTGTCTTTAACGTTTATTTAAAGACACAAGGAAATGTCTGCTTCTGTACTTAAAACACATCAGTGAAATTTTACAAAGACTTGATTTTCTACTGTACCTTCTATCTCTTTTGGATCTAAACCAAGGAATGAGGCAAGATGAACAGCAGGTGTCCAACAGCCATTCAAACTACACAGGAGCCCAGAGAGACAACACTTCAACAATTCAGAAATCAGATCACAAAGGAATGTGGCGCTTGAATTTTTAGTGTCTCCAGGATGCAAGTCATCTGAAAATTTCAAGACAGACATTAGTAAAAGCCAGCTGTCATTTCAAGTAAAAAATGTGCTCCAATCTCTCCCTTGATTTGAGATTCACTTTCCTCTATTTATTTTTCTATCACAAAGTTGTTTATTTGGAGCTGCACAAAGCTCCTTATTGCTGCATAAACCAGTTACTGAGCTTCAGGTAAAATTTCTTTGTTTTGATTTTGGAGGTTCTCATTGGAGAGCCTCAGACTCCCTGGAGAGCAGAGGGGGGATGGAGTAGGAACTTGGGGGGGGGGAGCAAGAGGGAGCTGAGATTGAGATGTGAAGCAAGCTTGTTAGTAAGTTAAAAACACTAATACTAAAACAACAACAACAACAAAAAAAAAAAACAACAGCAAAAAAATGTCTTTGTTTCACTCATGATCTATTTATTCCAAAGAAGTATCAAATAGTATGAGAATTGCTTGTAGTCTGACATTTGAGATAGTTTTTTTATTTATCTACTTTTATTAATTATTTAATTCTGTGCTCATAGGACATGGAACATTATAACCAATAAGCAACAGTTCTTCCACTGAGCTGTATTTTCAACCCATATTTATATGAACTAACTGGTAACTTTCACTGTAGTTCTTATAGAATGTAAGTTATTGAGAGGTTTTAAAAACTAGAGCTGTTTTCATCAGTGAAGAATAATGACAGAATAAAAATATAATCCCATCCCATCAAATTTTCTCCATTCACTAAAAGTCTTAGGTGGATTATAAATATTTGCAAGTAATCTTTAATGTGTTGGGTAACTAATAAAGATGACCAGACTTCACAGCTTTGAATGGAAAAAGGAACAGAGAAGAAAGAATAAAAAACTACCCCATTAATATAAAAATTCATAAATTCACTTCTGTCAATATACAGTCTCCATTATTGGAACTTTTTACTTTATTGAAGACATACTTAATTTTACATCATCAAATTTATGATATTTAAATAAATCTCATTATAAAATTCAAAACAGGGTATTTACATTTAAACTTCACCCTAAGTTTCTAAAGACTTAGATGTGGAAGTTCACTTTTTTACTTAGGTTACATATTGCTCTATTTTTCTTTTATATTTTTATTAAAGCTAAATCATAGCATTTCTGTCTTCCCTTCCTTCTTTAAAATATTCCCATATACCCCTTCTCACTCTCCCTCAAATTGATGGTCTTCTTTTCCCACTAATTGTTATAAATGCATATATGTATCTACATATATATTCCGAATATAGCCTGTTTGGTCCATACAGTGTTACTTATATGTGTGTTTTCACATTTGTTCATATATATGTCTGATTTCAGGGATGGACATTTGGCACTGGACAAATAATTGGTGTATTGTTCCCTGAAATAGAACACCTCTCCTATTCTCAGCTTTCCTCAGTTGAGTGTATTTCTCCATGTAGAGTTGAGGTCTCATGGGCTTTTCCTATCCATTATTAAGAGTCATTGGTGTTATTCTTGTTCATCTCAGGTCTGTTCAGTCTGTTTAGTGTTTAGTGAGTCATTCCTTTGGTGATATATTATTTATGATTTACTAAAGCTTACCTGAGGATTCAGAAAGGCAAGTCACCCTCTTGCTATACAGATCAGGCAATGGTGGTAAACACCTTTATTCTCAGTACTCAGGAGACAAGGGCAGATGTTTCTCTTGGAGTTCAAAGACACCCAGGGCTACATGAGATTGAATAAGTCTAAAAGAATAATAGAGCTCACACTTTTAATCCCAGCACTAGAGATATATAAAAGGGTCTGGGTCCTTAATAGTCAGTCTCAGGATTCTCCAGTCATGTTGAGGAGAGAATAGCAGTCTGGATTTTTGTCTGAGGTTTGGTGGAGCCATGACTGCCTTTCAGTTGGAGGCAGAGCTAAGAAAGAGTTAGTTGTCAGCTGCTTTGCTTTTCTGCCCTTCAGTTTAAAGCTTGAATCACAGTATCTCTCTCTGGGTCCTTTATTTGTCGGGTTACACATTTTTACAAATAAAACTTATGTGTTCTCAAAGATCTATGAGATTTGATTAAATTTTTAAAGATTTTATTTATTTATTGTATATACAGTCTATACAGTCTTCTGCCTGCATGCCAACAGAGGGCACCAGATCTCATTCAAGGTGGTTGTGCGCCACCATGTGGTTGCTGGGAATTGAACTCAGGACCTCTGGGAGAACAGTCAGTGCTCTTAACCACTGAGCCATCTCTCCAGCCCAAGATTTGATTTTTAAAAATAAATGTTTTTAATTATTCTTTGAGAATTTCATAAATCTATACAATCTAGTTCGATAATGTTTCCCAGTTTCTCCCAGAGTACCCTTTGTCCTTGATCCTTTCCTAATTTCATGTCTTCTTCTTCTTCTTCTTCTTCTTCTTCTTCTTCTTCTTCTTCTTCTTCTTCTTCTTCTTCTTCTTTTTTTTACAAGGTATTCTGTTCAATACAGGGTGCCAATTGGGTGCATGAGTGTAAAGCCAATTACATGAGAAACCTCCTTGTGACCATATACCTGCCATCTCAAGAAGTCATGACAGGAGCTGGTGGTGGTGCCACATGACTTTAATCCGAGCACTCAGGAGGCAGAGGCAGGCAGATCTCTGTGAGTTCGAGACCAGGCTGGTCTATAAGAGCTAGTTCCAGGACAGGCTCCAAAGCTATACAAGGAAACCCTGTCTCAAAAAACAAAAAAAAAAAAAAACAAACAAACAAAAAAGGAAGTCAAGGTCATGAAAGTTCATGCTGTTTCCTAGCAGTTTCTCTAACTCTAAAAAAATGTTTTGCCTTTTATTCTAAAATGCTGTATTTCCTGAATCTTGGGAAAAGTAGTGTGGTATAGATTCCCCATTTAGGGCTAAGCATTCAACAGATACTTATTCTCCACATTGTTGACCACTTGTTTCTCTTTGTATTAACTGTAATACATCTCAAAATGGAAGCATCATTTATGAAATGAGAGATAGATACTATGTTAATGTATTTAGAGGTCTGTTTGATACTGTGTCCATTTAGCAAAATAATAAAGTTACTTCCTAGCATCTATAATCTCACCCCAGATAGCATACGTGGTCAAGGTTACAGTACCAGACATGAGTTCATTCTGATGGAGTGGGGCTTATTTCTAAACAGATAAACAGAAATCTATTTGGTTACTCCTATAATATTTGTGTCACTATTTTTCCATGCACACATTCAGTCAGGTAAGTCAGTATTGTAGCTTGCAGGATCTTAGGTTCCACAGCTGAAGAAGACTGGTGTGTGTGTGTGTGTGTGTTAAAGTGATTTATTAGAATGGGTTACAGGATATAGTGTGGATAACACAAAAATGGCGATCTCAGGACATAAAGAATGGAAATAAGGCAGTTGTTTAGTCTAGTAGGGTGAATAACTCAGCAGTCAAAATCTCTTGCTTGAGTCCTGAAGGATTCTTCAAGATTGCTAGTCTTCAGTCCACATTGGAATCCTTAGGGAGTTGCTTGTAGTACCAACAAAGTGTGCCTCACTAACAGAATATAGATGAATTTGCCAGTGACAGTGAAGAGAAGGGGCAAAAGCCAACTGTCTTTTTTGCTTTGTTTTGTTTTGTTTGTTTCATTGATGTTGTTGTTGTTTGTTTTGTTTTGTTTTTGAGAAAGGGTTTCAATGTGTAGGTTTTAGAGCCTGTCCTGGAACTTGCTCTGTAGACCAGGCTGGCCTAGAATTTACAGAGATGCACTAGCCTCTGCCTCCCAACTGGGATTAAAAGCATGTGCCACCAATGCCTAGCCACCAAGTGTCTTTCTCTATGTCTTTTCATCTAGTCTATTGTGTCTCAGAATTAGATTGGGGATCCCTTCTTGAAATAATCTGATTGTGAAATCTCCTCACAGGATGGCCTAACAGCTTGGGCTTTAGCTGATTCCAAATGCAGTCAAATTGTCAATGAGTATTAGTCATCAGTGTGATAGTCAGCATTGAGGAAGCTTGATTTCCTCATATCTTGTGAGCAAAGTGTTGGTATCTTCAGCAATAGCTTATTATTTCAAGTTCCGGGAAGCAACAATACCACAATAATATTTATTGCTTCGGTTATCTCTAGGAAGCCCCTGACCAAAATCCAGAAAGCACATATCACACATAATCTTTTGGCTTGAATATATAAGACATAACATTATCACCCCTCCATGTAGACCAAGCCCAGGTAAGCTCTCTCCCTCTCTATGAGTGTGTGTATGCATGTGTGTGAGTGTGTGCTTAGTAAATTTAGATAATAATAAATTTCCACATGACTTTTTTGTTTTGACCCTACAATTTAAAATATTTCATAAATATTTATAAAATAAAAGTAAACATGCTCTTGAAAGATACAAAACATATACCAAAAAGATTTAGAACAGATATTAATAGAGGCATTATAATGTTCTTTGTCAGTATTGAAAGTTCAAATTGTAACTTAATTATATGTCTTCAGTAGAGTTTATGAAAATTTCAAGAGCATGTCCAGAAGGAAATATTGAACAGCATAGTGCTGTTTTTTATTAGAAATAATTCTCTTTTCCAGTGTAATTATAGACTGTAAAATGGGTTTATTTAAATATGCAGGAAAAATCAGAAAATTATTGATATATATATATATATATATATGTGTGTGTGTGTGTGTGTGTGTGTGTGTGTGTGCATGAGTAATTATTCCTATGGTAGCTGAGAAATTTGTGAAGTAAAATAATGAAAAAACTCATTAAATTATTAACTCTTAATTGTTAATCTTGATTGTCAGTGTGATACAATTTAAAATCAACTGAGAAGTAAGAGGCTGGGTGAGTCTGTAAGGACACTTCCTCAAAGGGAAGACAACCTTCACATGTGTGCAGGCCTGACATCAAAAGTATGCTTGTCTATCTGTTGGAGTCTGCCCATGTTTCTATTGCTGTTACCCTGTGTTACCAGCATCCTCCAGCTGCTTCCGATGCAAATAAGCACTGAGGCCAGGAAGCTTCCAGGTCTTCAGTACCAAATTGATACTTCAGAGAAGTCAATATTCACAGGCTGGGGTGCTTTTGCTCCATCTCTGACTCTGTGGCTTTCTGTTTCTCATCTCTGCTTTTTTGTATCTCTTCATTGCTTTCTCTTTTCAACTGCTGTTGGAATATTCAACATCTATTGTATAAGCTACTCCACTGATCCCTTTTTATAAAATGAAATCAGTTTAACATGAAGAAAAAAGGAATTTTTAAATAGACACTTTAATACCCAGAATATATATTATATATATATATATATATATATATATATATATATAAATTTTTTAAAAGGTGTGAACAATTCTATGTGAATTCAAGTGATAGGGATCCCTAAAAAATTATAGATAAAGATTCTGCTTTCAATAATTCCTCTATTTTCTAAATATGTGACCGTTTTCCTACTACATATCTGAGACTGAAACAGTTTATAGTTGATGTGTAATTAACAGAAAAGTATAAAAAGCCATGATAGATGTAATATGTTCATAGAATCTTGACTATGTTGTCCTAAGCAACTTTTCCTTTCCAATTTGCTTATCATGTTTCCATAAATCTGAGTGCTAACAATGTGTTCACATTTAATTTGAATTTGTTTTATTACACATCAGAGGACAGATAGCAGCTGCCACTCCATTTTTTACTCATGCTCATGAAGTTTAAAAAATATCATGTTTTCTGTTTTTTCATAACAATAATTTGTTCATCTTCTGAGAATATTGCAAATTTTTCTTTCATTAAAGTAATGTCTAACTTTTTGGCTGTTTTTTTCTTCCCTCCAGGCATAGTTGTATATCCCATTTACCTATTTCAGAAAGATAAACTATTGGGAAAACTCTACTTTCTTATTTTTCCATTTTCTTGCTATAAAGGTAGTTTCACAGAAATGATAAAGCAGTAGGTTTAAAAATGTGCTTAGGATGATTCACATGAAATCTCTTTCTCTGTAAGTCACCAACTGAATGCAAAAGAAACTAAAATAATTTTGTCATGATTATTGGAAATGTTTATAAAGATATGGAGTCTCTCCAATGTTTTCAGAAAACATTAAGCTTTAATTAAAAAGTTTAAAATATTTATATTTCATACATTGTTGGATTAAACTACTGTTGCTATCTTTTGGTTCTTGTTCATCAAGACAGTATATGCTATGCTGTAGTTCATACTTACCTGGAACCCACTATGTAGAATATGGTGACCTTGAATGGCTGATCATCCTCCTACCTCTATCATGTGACAAAATGTGCTACCTGTTCTCCATCTCTAGACCAGAGACTTTGATAAAGTAGAAAGAACGAGTTGAATATATTACTGACAATAAGAAATCCTTATAATGTTGTGGTCTTAGAAACATAGATATTAGACAAGGAAGACTGGGGCAGTTATTCTTAGTAAGGCTGTGGTCCGTTGAGTTCCTGTGGAATTGCCAAGAAAGCCACATGTGAAATACTGTATCTTAAGGTATGCAAACATTAAAGAATTTAAGGAAAATGTAATTAAAATATATTTGGAATACACTGTATACTTCTATCTTAGCATTTCTATTGCTATGTAAAATATCATAACCATAAACAACTTAAGGGAAAAAGGATTTATTTCATTTTATAGCATGTAGTGCATGGTGGGCTCCAAATTGTGATCCTTATGCCTCTACCTCTTCCGTACATCCTTCTGGTTTGTGCTACATCTAGAGAGACTCAGATATTTTATATTGACATTGAATTTTAAAGAAAATGCCAGTAGGCAGTGTTCCTTCATGGATTCTTCATCACTTCCTGCCTCCAGGTTCTTTCTTGAGTTCTTTCCCTGATTTCCTTCTATGATAGAAATGTGGTATGGGAGCATGGAAGTCTACTCTGGAAGTTTTCCTTGTTACTTGCTGCATTGCTTAGTCAGATGAGAACTCTATCACTCTTTGGAAGCTGATTCTTATCTATTGTTAGGGAGAACAGGAATTGTGTCTGTGTTTTCCTTGCAGAGATGGTTTATGCCTACATGGCTAAGTTCTATGTGATCTGTATTTACACTAATAACAGCCTGCTTGGCCAAGCTCATGCTAATTTCTCTCATTTGCCTCAGAAAACCAACTATCAATACTAAAATTTAGTATTGTGTTTTGGGTTGCCATTTGCATACCTGTTTCTTTGACTTTTTTTCACCCCTAATTACTTAGCGTCTTGTTAGTAAATTATGCTAAAGAAAACTGATGTGTAGTGATTGTGTTTTGAGTTTGTTAGTACAATTGTGAAAATAGCATTATAGAAATGAAGATACAAGTTTAACAGAAACCCTTTGTATCTGTACATACTAGAAAAAACAGTCAAATTCAGTGAAAAATATTTGAATCTTATTTATAATCTCAAGTATGTTGCACACATGACTAAACAATCTTTCAGAAGTGTTTACAAAAAATTCATGGTTGCACAGATGGAACAAAATTGTTAAAATAATTCAGTCTCATGGCAGGCTTATGTTACACTGCATTTAGCTTATTTCACATAGAAATATATAAATTCAGCTAGACTAATATATTGAAATAGACTAGGTATCAGTGTATGAGACACATTAGCAAAATCCCAGAATCATGATTGACTAGCCTGATATGAATGGTTCCTTTTTTCTTTATTATAATGCTCATAAGAAAACAAACAAGAGATTAATAATGTATCAATTGTACAATATTTAAATGGAAATACTATTAATAAGAAAGTGTAGGGTATTAATTACTTGACTGGACTACACAGACACAGAAATCATTGTAAAAAATCCACATGCCATATTATTCCAATTAAATTTGTACAGTAGTAAATCTTGACTGCAGTTTTATCATCAATTAAAGTAAGCAATTTTTTTGAGGTGGATAAGTTTTCTAATATGGATCCCATAAACTGAATTGGTGTGAAATTCCAAAATCTCTTGCCTCTTTGAAAATGTCTCTTCAGTGTAGTTATGATATTTTCATATTACCAGTGGAGAAATTATAATTTACTTTCCTCTTAGACCTTCCCAGAGATTAAGTCCACATTGATTTATAATGACCAAGAACTATATTGCTGGGAGAAGTTATTCCAAGTTTAAAAAGTACTTTGTTATGTTAGGAATGACATCAATTATAAACAGATTTGATGGGGCTGAAATGACGAACATGTTTCTAGTATGACTTGGCCTATAATTGAAGAAATATATTAACAAAAAAGTAGCAGACAAAAACAGATAACTTCAACTTATTGCGTATGAACACACTAAGGTAAATTTTTGACAATATGTTAATCTTTTCAAAATTACTTAGTTTAGAATGTGCTTTTTGTTGTTTTAACTTCTCCTTGAGAGATGTGAGCACATATCTAATTTTTTTCCAGTTATGACACTAGTGACTGTTCAAAGTACATTTTCACCAAAGTCCAACTTGTTGAGGCCATGAGTTGATTTAACTTACAGATTTCAAGTGAAGTATTGCTTATAGGAACACAGAGGAAACTCAAAAAACTATATCAAAGCAAAGTTCCACAGCAAACAAACTGAAAAGCTCATGGAAGATGCATCATGCAGTCACCCTTTCAATAAGCCATTTACTTCTTCATATTCTGCTGTATCCCAAGGCTTTTGCACCTGGGAAGATGAAAGCATTGAGGCCAATAGTTGTAATTTCAGGTGAAGAGCCTATGGCACCCCTACCTCATCCTATTTATGATATACAAACAAATGGGATTCTTTGAGAACAGTGGGAGTCTTACTGCCTTGGGTGCACGGTATCTCAAGGGCCTAAGGTCATGGAATATCAATGACCACCAAAACTACACCCTGGATTTTTTCTCTGCAATTCAAAGAACAAATGTCACAAACTATGAGGAGAGTATATTTATTTTTAATGATTTATTATTTATTTGTTTTCTATGTGTGGGTATTTTGCCAGCATGTACGACTGCATTACATATAACCCTAGAAGCCACAGGGGCCAGAAGAATGTTTTAGATCCCTGGAACTAGAGTTATAAAAGGTTTTGAGATACTATATGGGTTATGTTAATTGATCTCAGTTCATGTGGAATGGCAACTGCCAGTGAGCTATATCTCCAGACTCAATGACAAATTTTTAGGAAGAAGTTTGCGATAGGTAAGAATTTAAGAGCTAGGAAGTGAGAAGAGCTCCTCTATAACAAGATAGGTCCCATAGGAGGGTTTCCACACAGAGTTCCTATCTCTAGATTGAGTTATGGGGAGGTGAGCTGGTCAGTTTGTGTCATTCATAAAGTGTTCATCTTCCTCAGTTTATGTAATATCCTTATGGTTGGTTTCTAAGCAAGTGTGTTCCTTACTGTGAGAAAGAAAAAAAAAAAAGATACTAGGAAACAAGAACATGAACCAGAAACCCCAAATACTTTTGGAATGTTGGGTCTCTACTTAAAAGTATACTTAGGATATTTCTCACTTCTGACCAAAGACAATAATCATAATTAAACATTTTCAAGGTCTATATCCATAAAACTGTGTAATGAATTAAAATTACTCACATCAATTAATAACCCCACTGCCATTACTGTAGTCCAGCTATCTGGGAGCATTTAGTTTCTATGGATACCTTGCCAAGACAATCTCTATTGCAAGGTAGTGATGAGGAGAACATGTTATTCAAAGAAGAAAAGAGGGACATAATAATACCAAAATTTCATTAGGGATCACCTTGTCTAAAAGTGTATAGATATAAAAAGATTGTTTGACAGTAAAATGGAAACTGGACACATCTTGAATTTACACACATTTATTTACTGAGATACTACAGATATTTTAAAACAATATGCATACTAAAATTTGTTAAAAAATCATTTTAATTAAACTTGTGAAGTTTAATTAAAATAAATTATTATATTTATAGATAAACTGTTAGTTAGGAACTTAAACATTTCAAGATTTTTCACCATCATTATTATACAAAGCCATAATAAAAATTGTACATAGCATGATTTTTATTTGAGAGACAAAAGCAAATTTTCGAGACAGGGTTTCTCTGTGTAGCTTTGGAGCCTGTCCTGGCACTCGCTCTGGAAACCAGACTGGCCTCGAACTCACAGAGATCCTCCTGCCTCTGCCTCCCGAGTGCTGGGATTAAAGGCATGTGCCACCAACGCCCGGCGACCAGGACTTCTTTTAAACTTAATCTTAACAACAGATGACAGAGCTTGGTAAAGATAACATAAATGGATTCATTATGAAATAGTTGAAGCTTAAGTTAGTCATCTCAAGCAAGAGAATTCTAAAATCATATTGGATATGAATATGTACTAGATGCCATCCATTCTTTGATCTTGTTTCTTCATGTACTACATGTTTAGCTTTCCAAGTAGCAATCTGATATTCTTATTGTGAAAATGTGAAGTCCCTGTGTTGTAGTTTAAATAAAAATGGCCCCCAGAGGCTCATTGTGAGAGGCACTATTGGGAGGTATGGCCTTGTTGGAATAGGTATGGCCTTGATAGAGGAAGTATGTCACTGGGTGTAGGCTTTGAGAATTCATAAGCCTAAGCCAGATCCAGTATTTCTTTCTTTTCCTAAGGCTGCCAATCTAGATGTAGACCTTTCAGTACCTCTCTAGCACCAGGGCCTCCTGCCTGCCACCATGCTTCCTGCCATAACAATAACAGACTAAACCTCTGAACTGTAAGCCACCACCAATTAAATGTTTTCATTTATAGGCATTGCCATAGTCATGGTCTCTTCACAGCAATAAAACCATAGCTAAGAAAATAATTTAGAAATGTATTCAGGTGGACATTAGAGAAAATTTTATTAGTGTTTAAAGAAAATGAGAAGTAGGCAATCAGTAAATCTTGGGGACTTCCAAAAACAGGGAGATAGAGGACAGAAAGTGAGAAAGCCATGACTTTTTGAGTTAAGATTCAAGAAATCAGGCAGGTAAGTAAGGAGCCAAAGGATGATGATCAGTCACATGATGGAAGCAGGTAGGAACTTAAAAAATGTCCTAAGTGTCAGGAAAACATGATCATATCAGCCAGTATCTCAGATGAAAAAGATATTGAGTTAGAAAAGTAGACAGGCATCCACTCCTCCTGTGTGGGTTTCTTTTTGTTATAGAGCTTCAGGTATGCTGTTAATTTTCTATTGTGATTATTCTCCAGTTTCTTTATGTAGGCACTTAGTGCTGCTGACTTTCCTTTTAGCACTGTCTTTAAAGTATCTCATCAGTTTGTTTGTGTATGTTGTGCCGGCATTTTCATTGAATTCTTTAATTTCTTTCTTTAGGTGATACAAGTGAGCTTTGTTCAATTTCCACGAGTTTGTAGATTTTCTACAATTTGTGCTGTTGTTGAATTTTTGTTTTGTTTTGTTTTGTTTTGTTTTGTTTTGTTTTTTTAGACAGGGTTTCTCTGTGTAGCTTTGGAGCTTATCCTGGCACTTGCTCTGTAGAGTAGGCTAGGCTGGACTAGGCTGGCCGGGAACTCACAGAAATCTGCCTGCCTTTGCCTCCTGAGTGCTGGGATTAACTGTATGTGTCACCAATGCCCGGTTGTTGGATTTTTTTGTACCTTTTAGGATTGCCTTTATTGCTGAGTATGTGGTTGATTTTAGAGTAGTTTCCATGTGGTGCTAAGAAGAAGGTATATTCTTTTGTGTTGGGATGGAATGTCCTAAAGATATCTGTTAAATCCAACTGAGTATAATAAAATTAATGACTACCTTTAGTGCCATCATAGAGCCTTAATCCAATAGCTGATGGAAGCAGAAGTAGAGATTCACACCAGAGAACTGAGCCAAGCTACTGGAATCCAGTTGTAGAGAAGGAGGAGTGATGAGCAAAGGGGTCAAGAGCATTCTGGGGAAAACCACAGAAACACCTGACTTGAGCAAGTGTGAGCTCATGGACTCCAGCCAGACAGCTGGGGAACCAGCATAGGACCAAATCAGAGCCCCTGAGCTTGGGTGAAAGTTAGGAGGCCAGGACAATCTATGGGGTCTCTGGGTTTCGGAAAATATAACTGAGATCTTTATACTATGGATGATATGATCTGTACATTTATACTAAAAATAGCTAGAGTAAAAATTAAGAATATATGCAGAGCCCTCTAGGTATGATTTTAATCTATGTATTAGTAATTTAAAAGTATTCATAAGGTATATAAGTTATAAACTTGAACTTGATTATCCAGAGAATTAATAAATATAATTACTTAAATTAAAAAATTTAAGTAATAACACAACCTTACATGTGTCTCTATCCCCCAGTCTCTAAAAAAATGGCAAACATGCTAGGATATAGAATTTTCTATTTTAAAGGACTCTAGATGGATATGTTAATTCAGTTCTGTAATCTTTGCACTATGGTGACTGCAATAAGAGGATTGAGTCTTAGGCCAACTTGAACTTACAGCAATCTCGCCTCAAAAAAGCAACCACAATGTCAACAACAACAACAACAACAAAAATCCCTAAAACAGGAAGACAGAATTCATAATCTCCATTATTCACCATTTAGTAAAATGCTAACCACTACAGTAGTGTGTCAGCATGTGTGTGCGTGTGTGTGTTTGTGTGTGTAGTAATAGGTGCATGTGTATGTGCCCAATGGCTGAACAAGTTTCCTCACATGCCCTCCACTTATTCAAGATTATGTTCAAAACCTTCAAAAATAAATTCTATTTGTTAAGAAATGGGCCGTCTGTAGGGCTTCTGGCAGGGGAACCAGTATTTATCCCTAGTGAATGAATGGACTTTGGGAGCCTGTTCCCCATCGAGTGATACTCTCTCAGCCTAGGTACACAAGGGAGGGCCTAGTTCCTGCCCCAAATGATGGGAAAGATTTTTGATGATCCCCCATCGAAGGCCTCACCCACCCTATGGAGTGGATGGGGTGTGGGATGGGTGGGTCAGTGGGTGGCATGGGGGAATGGGAGGGAGAGGAAACTGGGATTAATATGTAAAATAGGATGTTTCTAAATTAAATAAATTTTTATGTAAAAAAGATATGCCTTGGTAAATGTCTTATCATTTTCCATCATATGGCCTCAACTTGTTAAGATATATATATATATATATATATATATATATATATATATATATATGACCAATAATGGCAATATGTTATACATCAATAGCAGCAACAGCTTTTCCAGGTTCTGCAGTCATTTGAACAAAAATGTAAAGACATCCAGCACACTCCATTTAAAAAAAAACAAAAAACAAAACAAAAACAAAACAAACAAACAACAAAAAAAGTAAAAAACAAAATCCCAGAAAACAGCAGAGTTCTGTTACTCTTGTGGTACTTGCCACCATTTTTTTTTTAATTAGCTTCTCAGTCATCATCTGGGAGGAAACTGTTCTGAGCAACATCATTAAAAACAGCTCTGATAAAGCATGGTCACTACTATGTATCATAAAGCAGGTCTACATATGAGTGAGTACATATCATGTTTGTCTTTTTGTGATTGGGTTACCTCGCTCAGAATGGTTTCTTTGAGTTCCATCCATTTTCCTGCAAATTTCAAGATTCCATTGTTTTTTTCTGCTGAGTAGTACTCTATTGTGTAAATGTACCATGATTTCTCTATCCATTCTTCGGTTGAGAGGCATCTAGGCTGCTTCAAGTTTATGGCTATTACAAATAATGCTGCTATGAACATGGTTGAACATATGTCCTTATTATATGAATGTGCTTCTTTTGGGTATATGCCTAGTAATGGAATTGCTGGATCTTGTGGTAGACTCATTCCCATTTTCTTGAGGAGTCACCATACTGATTTCCACAGTGGCTGTACAAGTTGGCACTCCCACCAGCAGTGGAGGAATGTTACTCTTTTTCCATATCCTCTCTAACATAAACTGTCATTGGTATTTTTGATTTTAGCCATTCTCACAGGAGTAAGATGGTATCTCAGAGTTGTTTTGATTTGCATTTCCCTGATGACTAAGGATGTTGAATACTTTCTCATGTGTCTTTCAGCCATTTTAGATTCTTCTATTGAGAATTGTCTAGTTCTGTACCCCATTTTTTAATTGGATTGTTTGGTGTTTTGGAGACTAGCTTCTTGAGTTCTTTGTATATTTTGGAGATCAGCCCTCTGTCAGATGTGAGGTTGGTGAATATCTTTTCCCAGTCTGTGGGCTGCTGTTTTGTCTTGCTCACAAAACTGACAAAACTCAAACTATAGCTTATTATTAATATAAAACACAGAAAATAATTAATGGAGATCATAAGCATAAAATATTATAAAAGAAGAATCCTAAAGTCATTAAAATTTCTAATATCCAACTAGGTAAATTGTCTTTTATAATGCTAACTATAAAACTGTAGAAGAAAGAACTCTCCTGTTACTAATCATATTATCCTTAGGTGGTAAAAAAATTAGAATATAATAGCAGTCACTTCTGTGCACATATATGTACATATGGATGTAAGAAAGTGAATAAGACAAATGGAAAAAGAAACATACACTTTCTAGTTTCCAATAGAATACCCCATTACTTATAATACAATGAATAATTTGCTTGTTTCATTTTAAGGAAATCTAGGAAAATGAACTAACCCTTGTTGGCTTACTTAGCTCAGAGAAAAAGGAACTGAAAGTCTGAGAGCAAATGCTTTACAAGAAGGATGACAGATGAAACTATGAAGCACAAAGGTGGAAAATGATGGGGATGTGACATCAAGTTACTGCAAAGAAGATAAAATAGCAGTAGCAGAATTAAGGTCCATAATTGAGGAGATAAAGAAAACCACTAGTCATTAAGAAAAGTTAAATTAATAATCAAGAGAAAAATGTTCTCAGAAATCCATTAGTGTCTGAGAAAGTAAAAGAGAAGTGATCAATTTAAATGAATGTGATAGTTTGAGGGTAGACTAGATTGTGGAAGTCATACTTGCTGAAAATTGGTATCTTTGAAAATAAGCACATGAAAATGCAAAAATATCAACATTACTCATGAAAGTGTGGGTTTTCAATGTGGTAACAGGAATGTGTGTGAATAAATACAGATGAGAGCATAGATAAGTGGTTTTTCATGCTATAATGCTTTATTAGTCGAACTATTTCCTCTGAGTGATGATGAATCTTAGTTTTTAAAAAATGTTTGAAATGCAAATAGAATAAAATGCTAGATTATGTATTATGTATTTACCTAAAAGGCAAAATTAGTAATTAATTTTCCTCTTTGTTTAGTAAGAGTGAATTAATTATCATAAAACACTATTAACATTCATATCATTAAAATGTTATATTTACTAACCTGGTTAAAGTATATATCATCCTGTATAAACTTCTATTTTAGTCAGGTGAGTTTTATAGGTTTGTTGAATTCAACTGTTTGAGAAAGTCCACCACAGCAGTGTTGCAGAAGCTCGTGGATGTAGCTTTATCTTTCTGTTTCTGCAATTGTGTATTCCCTTGGAGACCTGCTGATCTTTTGCACAGGACACCCTTATCTTCTATAAAGACATGAAGTAGAAATTAAAATGGGAGATGAGATGGTTAATATTCTTACCTAGAGAGAAGTAGAATGAGAAATCCTGACCATATGAACAGAACAAAACTGTCTGACTGCTTTGAACTACCATATTCACAGAGCTTCTTGAATGTCTTTGTTCATTTGTTGTTGAGAATATATATACTGGATAAGCTTTGAGAAAAATGGTTTCTGACTACTTAACTTTCTGTTGCAACCACATGATCCAATCTGAAGCGATTTTGTAATATTCATTGGAAAGTTTAAGTGGTGATTCTGGGACATGGTATGAATTCTTTACTTATTAGGTATATGTAAAATTTCCTGTTCTTAAAGATTATAGCATTTTATATGTTTTTTCTGCCTAAACGATGAATTCAACTTAGTACAATAAAAAGAATTGTTCAGATGCAGATGAGAGTTAATTAACTTTACTGAACTTTTGATATAAAAACAATCTGCTCCTAAAATTAGGATGCACACAACAATGTTTGAAATCAGACTCCTCTTGTATTTCTTCATAAGCCATGGCAGATAACTTGAAAAAAATTCAAACAGAAATGATACTGATTTTGGAAATAGTTCAGGATAGTGGATCATTCACCTAAGTATGTACCACAATATTTATAATTGAAATGTTATAAATAATTCTCAAATTGATCCTAATATATTGCCTGTTCTGGCTTTCTGCATAATGCAACTATAACTTATATACTATGTATTTAGATTTAAACTGCCTATTTAAGATATATAAATCTTGTTGCTCAATTTCTTTATATTTCTGTATATTACATGATGGTAAACATAGTACACTTTAATTGGCCTAAGCTTATTTATTTATTTATTATTGTCAAACTTTTGCTACTTATTCACTAAATTAATATTTTTATTCCACAATTGATATATGGAAGTTATGAATGGGATCTTATTGATAAATGAGCTAATACATTGAAGAGGTAGTTTTTAAATGTAGAACATCAAATGAGCAATATGTATTTTAAAAGACATATGTAAGCTCAACAAACTTAATAATAAGACAAATTCAAAATAATACTACTTGAAAGTTTACCTTACCCCAGTTAGAATGGCTATTGTTTAGTAAACAAATAACAACAAAGTCTCACACAAGAGTGGATAAAATAGGAACACATATACTGTTGTTGGAAATTTCAATTATTGTTGGTAGTATGATGTTAGTGTGGGGTTTTCTCAAAAACACTAGAAATGAATCTTCATATCTTCTAGCTATACCTCACCATGGTGTATACTTAAATACACTAATTCAGCATACCACAGAAATATATCTACATATCCATTTACTTCTCACAGTATAACCAATATATTGAGTATTCTCATCAATAGATGAGTGAATAAAGGAAACATAGCCCATATATGCCATGGGAATTTTTCCAATTGTAAACAAAAATAAACCACAATATTTTTAAATGGATAGAACTGAATATCATTATAATAAATAAAATAAAATAGACTCTAACAAATTTTCCATTTTACTTTCATAGGCAGAAAATGGATTTAAATACTTATTCAAGCATATATTAATATATCTATATATATATATAGATAGATAGATAGATATAGATATGCCATGAGTATGTTATCCCAGAAATGCAAATGTTTGTCTTATAATTCAGACTTTACTTAGTAACAATAAATTCAATACTATGAAGTTTACACTGACTTCAATTTGTTGAGTGTTCCTGATTTCTCATGGTCTCCGGACTTAGTAACCATGGAACTACTATTTTGTCTTAATTGCTAGTAGCAGCTCTGATACCACAGATTACATATAACTATCATTATATATGTAAACATTCTGGTAAAAGAATGCCTGTAAAAGAGATAAAATTGCTGTAGCAAAATTCAAAAAACTCAAAGACAGTTTTTGTGGACAGAGGTAGAAACCAAATAGAGACAGAGAGTTACTGCAGTTTCTAAGACATTAATAACCCAATTAAAATGACTGTAGAGATGTCTTGAGCCATGAGGACTACAGAGCTGATGTATTGAGCTCTGCCTCAGGCTAAATTCATCTGCAGTGGTGAAGTGTGGGACTCAGTCTGAATGGATGAAAGGATGGCCAAGTGATTCAGTCTAACCTTTGGTCATAGAAGCAGTGAGGACTGTTAAACTAAAGTCCCAACAACAGTCAAGAGTTCTTTGAGAGTTGGTACTTTGGCATAAACACCCATTGGTATGATATCAGGTCTGTGGCTCATGTCATGATTGAATTGTTACATGTAATTGTAATTTGTCCTGCTATGTTTTTCAAACAGTATTTGAATATTCTAATGGGTATCTATGGTTTCAATTAATAGTGATGAGTTTATAAAATAAAAAATTCTTTTGGAAAATCAGTTATTGCAAAGCTGATGGCTTGGGTGTACAAGTGTTGGTGTGAAAAAAGTCACAGAGTCATATTACTTCCACAATTGCACTGAATAAAGTCAAATATTTTTAAATGATAAAATGCAAGTGGAAGAGGAGAGAGAAGCAAGAGAAGAGGGAGACAAAGAGAAGAGGGATAAAGAGGAAGAAGAGAAAGAGGAGGAGAAACTGTTGCTGGTATAGGAACAATAACAGAAAGAATTTAAAATTTAATGAAAATCTGAGGCAAGTAAAGATGAGACCATCTCTTTACTCTTGTTTTGTTTTGTTTTCCAGGTCCACTTTTCACTATGTGAGATATATTTATATGGGATATACTAAAGACATAGCAGGTATTAGGATACTGAGAAGTTATGGATTAAATTTTCCCTTCATAATAGCACGTAAAAATGGAGAAAAGTTCATGGAACTAACGTCTGGGAATCTATTAATCACATCTTCATACAAGCAAAATATAAAAGATGGAAATATCCCAAACAGTTATAAGCTTCACAGGGAATGCTATGATGTAAAGAATTTGGCTATAATTATTAGCTTCTTAGCCAAAGAAATAGATACTGATTAACAGTGTTTTATGTATATAAAGCTATTTTAAGTATAGACATGTGCAACATTACATGAGATTTTTGTGACTTACGTTTAAAAAATGTATCTATGTCTGTGAATTTAATCTCAGTTTTTCAATGTAAGAAAGCCCATGATTTGGATCATGATTTAAAGATGCTTGCTGCTGTCCCTGATGTCCTTAGTTCAATCGCTGGAATAGACATAGTGGAAGGAGGGAATTGGCTTCTACAAGTTTACTTTGTCTGCAATATAAGCCTATAGGCACACTGGCATGATTATTAGCAGATACACACATACACACACACACACACACACACACACACACACACACACACACACACGCACACACACAAATCCACCCCCAAACACCTCAGTCTCTTTTTCCAGCAATTAAATATATAATGAAATATTAAACAGATAAATAAATGATTTTTTTAAGATTTTATTTATCTATTATGTGTACAACATTCTGCTTCCATGTATATCTGCACACCAGAAGAGGGCACCAGATCTCATAATGGATGGTTGTGAGCCACCATGTAGTTGCTGGGAATTGAACTCAGGACCTCTGAAAGAGCAGTCAGTGCTCTTAACCTCTGAGCCATCTCTCCAGCCCCTAAATGAAATTTTTATTTACTGAAAATTGAGTTTATTTCAGCCATTATGACAGGAGTAAGAAGGTATTTCAGAGATGTTTTGATTTGCATTTCCCTGATGGCTAAGGATGATGAGCACTTCCTTAAGTGCCTATCAGTCATTTTAGATTCACCAATGACAGTTTATGCTAGAGAGGATGTGGAGAAAGGTGAACACTCCTCCATTGCTGGTGGAAGGGTAAACTTCTACAGAACCATTGGAAATAAGTATGGAGATTCCTCAGGAAAATGGGAATCAGTCTATCACAATATCCAGCAATTCCTCCCTTCGGCATATACCCAAAAGATGCACATTTATACAAAAAGGACATCTTTTCAACTATGTTCATAGCAGTATTATTTGTAATAACCAGAAACTGGAAGCAACCTAGATGACTCTCAACTGGAGAATGGATGGAGAAAATGTGGTACATTTACACAATGGAGTACTACTCAGCAGAAAAAAAAACATCAATGGAATCTAGAAATTTACAGGCAAATGGATGGAACTAGAAGAAACCATTCTGAGCGACGTAACCCAGTCACAAAAGGAAATCATGATATGTGCTCACTCATATATGGATTTTAGACATAGAGCAAAGTATTATTAGCCTATAATACACACAACCAGAGAAGCTAGGAAACAAGGAGGACCCTAATGGGCACATATATGGTACCCTGCAGAAGGGGAAAGGGACAAGATCTCCTAAACAAGTGGGGGGCATGGAGGGAAGGATGGGAGAATAATGAGAAAGACAAGGGGGAGAAGCAGACATGAGGAGCAGGAAAATTGAGTCAGGGGAAGAATAGACTCAAGCAAGATAAAAGATACCATAATAGAGGGACCCATTATAGGTTTAAAGAGAAATCTGATATGACAGAAATGTCCAGAGATCTACAAGGATGACACTAAGTAACAATGTAAGCAATAGTAGAGAGGGCTACCTTAAATGCCTTTCCCCGATAATGAGATTGATGACTACCTTATATGCCATCCTAGAGCCTTCATCCAGTAGCTCATGGAAACAGAAGCAGACACCCAGAGCTAAACACTGACCTGAACTCCTGGAATCCAGTTGCAGATAAGGAGAAATGATGAGCAATTGGGGTCCAGACCAGCCTGGTGAAACCCACAGAAACAGCTGACCTGAACAAGGGGGAGCTCATGGACCCCAGACTGATAGCTGGGAGACCAGCATAGTACTGAACCAGACCCCCTAAACTTGGGTGTCCCTGAGGAGGCGTCAGAAATTTATGGGGCCTTGTTAGTAGATCCATGCTTATATCTGGTATACAGTGAATTTTGGGAGCCCATTCCACATAGATGGATACTCTCTTATCCTGACACATGAAGGAGGGCCTAGGCCCTGCTGCAAATGCTATGACAGACTTTGAAGATCCCCCATGGAGGGCCTCACTCTCCTTGTAGAGAAGAAAGGAGATGGAATAGGGCACTACTGGGGGACAAATGAGTAGGGGAGGGAGAGGAAACTGATATTCACATGTAAAAATAAAAAAAACCTTGTTTCTAATTTAAATTAAAAAATCTTGAAAAATGCAAACCTAAAAACAATTAACTGTCTTTCAACAACTATGTACATGGTAAAGAGTCTGAGACTCAGGTGGAAGTAGTAATACATTAAAGTTACCTGGTGCAGAAACTTGTGTATGTGAAAGTTTCTAAACTTGTGTATTTGATGTTTCTATTTATAGTCAATCGTATGCTTTATTTATTAGGTGACATATATTTGTCTCATTCTTTTTATTTACCAAGTACTTTTTGAAATGTAAGTTTAATACTACCAAAGATTCTTCCTGCTTCACTACAACTTACTTAATTACCATCTTAAGGCAAACCTCATATATTTTGCTTACAATAAATTTTGCTTTTATAAAGGTGTCATAACTTCAATTTTTTTAGTAAAACTTTGGTTTCTAGAAGGTAGTATATATTTGCCCTCTGACAACAGATATGGGAATGAGCCAGGTACAGTGCCCAAATATGATTTCAATTATTCTGCTGCTTTATTTGTAAACCACTGTAATTGCTAACTATTTTAATCTGAAAATTTCTGCCTAATAGAAACATTTGCATAGTTTTCATATGCTTATGTGTAATTTGTATTTCGTTTCTCTAAAATATGTTTGTGTCATTTTATGCAATTATATTACTGGTTAGTTGCTAACAATTAGATTACAAATTTCTAACTGCCATTAATTACTTTCACTGCTACTTATTAAACATATCTCACAACCTTTTTGTATTATAGTATTATCTTGATGGATGTCATCTGATATACTTATTATTGGATCTTTATACTTCCTATCATTCAGTAATAGACTATAAAATATTGACTGGTTAAAAGTAAATTCATAGTAATCCTAAATTTTCTTTGGAACTGAATGTGTTATAGTAATTTTTATTCTATAACATAAACCCAAGTTTTAAAGTGATTTATACTTCTACTGTTATTTATTGTACAGCATGCAGAAGCTTTAGGAAGAGCATTTAAATTTTAGGGAAATTTAAGCTTATGCTTATGCTGGTTTGTTAGAATTCCTTTAGCCTATTGCAAAGTATAATGTGCTACATTAGCATTTACATATTTAAAGGCATATAAAAGAAAGCACCCAGAATTGAAACTATTTCCATGAAAGAATTTTAGAAATGTCTTGACATTAAGGTTAATTTTGGGATTTTTCTTGGTGTAGTTCATGCTGGCCATGCCACCATGATCTTTGTCACATATTATTATGAAAACATGTTGTCAGTGTGATGTGTCAATGTGATATTTACAAGATTTCCCTCCAATATTTAATAAGAGTATGTGACAATTGTACAATAGACTATTCCTGAATGGCCATCCAGTTTTTAGTAACAACGGTCATTCCTTTATATTTTATAGGAAATTGTATGTCAGTGTTCTTATAATTTTATTCTTTCAAAAACAGATATAATGAGAATGACACTTTTTTGTCTGCCCCAATTTTTAGTCTCCACTGATAAGAAAAGTAAAAACCATTCCTTAAGTGATCAAAATCTATCTTTGAAATTGGTTCTCCTGATTCCAGATTTCATATTCTTCAATGAAAATATTCTTAGCTCCCTAGGACATAAATCTTCCATATCAACAAGAACAGATGGGGCTGTAGCCATCATTAAAATAATCATCAGTCCATGTATTGCAATTCTGATTTGTAGGTAAACAAAGTAACTTGTGTGTAAATTTATGAATTTATTTCCATTACATATTATCATAATGTCTTTAGATGTAACTAATGGTTTTACCAATTCACAAAGATGCAGGCCAGCAGGATAAAGTTTCCCTTCTTTGTGAAGCAAGTCTAGAAATCTGTGTTCTTGAAACTAGATGTCTTTTAGCAAATGACTAAATTTAGTGTTGAATTGCTCTTAAACCCTGATTACAAGGTAGGAGTTGCATAAATGTGAAGATGGTGATGGAAACTGCAAACACACTGGAAATTCCCCAAATTGTTAAACACAGAAGTTTCATTTTCTTTTTTTTTTAAATTTTATTGAAAGCAAGCTTCTTTTACATGTTAATCCTAGTACCCTCTCCCTCACCTCCTCCCCTTTCCCCCAACCCATCATCCCAAACCCTTTCTACTCCCCAGGAAGGGTGAGGCCTTCCATGGAGGATCTTATAAGTCTGTCATATCATTTCTAGCAGGGCCTAGAACCTCCCCTGTGTGTCTAGGCTGAGAGAGTATCCCTCTATGTGGAGAGGATTCCCAAAGTCCATGTGTGTAGGGATAAATACTGATACACTACCAGAGGCCCCATAGATTGCCCAGATCTCCAAACTGACATACTCTCTCAGGGGTTCCTGAACAGTCCTATGATGGTTTCCTAGCTATCAGTCTGGGGTCCAGAAGCAACCCCTTGTTCAGGTCAACTGTCCCTGTGGGTTTCTCCAGCCTGTTTCTGACCATTTTGCTCATTATTCCTCCCTCTCTGCAACTGAATTCCAGAGATTAGCTCAGTGTTTAGCTGTGGATGTCTGCCTCTGCTTCCATCAGCTATTGAATAAAGGCTCTAGGATGGCATATAAGGTAGTCATCAATCTCATTATCAGAGACGGGCATTTATGGTAGCCTCTCAACTACTGCTTAGATTGTCAGATAGGGTCAAACTCGTAGATCTCTGGATATTTTCCTATTGCCAGAATTCTCCTTAAACCTATAATGGCTCCCTCTATGACAGTATCTCTTATCTGGCTCTCCTCTATTCTTCCCCTGACTAGATCTTCCTTCTCTCTCATGTCCTCCTCTCCCCTCCTCTTCTCCCCTTCTCTTTCTTCTAACTCCCTCTCCCCTTCCCCCATCTTCCCCATTATCTTAGTAGATTTTGTCCCTTTCCCCTTCTCTGGGGGACCATGTATGTCTCTCTTACAGTCCTCCTTGTTTCCTAGCTTCTCTCATGGTGTGGATTGTACACTGGTAATCCTTTGCTCCATGTCTAAAAGTAATACATGAATGGGTACATACCATGTTTGTCTTTTGGTCTCTTGGTTACCTCTCTCAGGGTGGTTATTTATAGTTCCATCTGTTTGCCTATGAATTTCAAGATTGATTTTTTTTTATCCCACTGAGTAATACTCCATTGTGTAAATGTACCACATTTTCTTTACCCATTCTTCATTTGAGGGACATCTAGGTTGCTTCCAATTCCTGGTTGTTGCAAATAAGGTTGCTATAAACATGGTTGAGAAGATGTACTTACTTGCTGTATAAATTGCATCTTTTGGATATATGCCCAAGAATGGAATTGCTGTATCTTGTGGTACACTGATTCCGATTTTCCGGAGGAAACACCATACTGATTTCCAAAGTGGCTGCAGGAATTTTTATTCCCACCAGCAATGGAGGAGTGTTCCCCTTTCTCCACATCCTTTCTAGCATAAGCTATTATTGGTGTTTTTTATTTTACTTAAATAAAGATGATATCTCAGAGTTGTTTTGATTTGCATTTCCCTGGTGGGTAACAATGTTGAGTACTTTCTTATGTGTCTTTCAGCCATTTTAGATTCTTCCATTGAGAATTCTCCACTTTTTAATTGGATCAGTTGGATGGATGCTTGTATCATGGGATTCTCATAGGTGGACCTGCCTTCTACCTAAATAATATTACTTGTGAAAGAAAAAGTTCATAGTCTTGAAGAAAGGCCTTCCCTATGAATAAAACTCAACTGTGGTTGCTTCTTGGACAAATTTTATGTTATTTAAAACCAGGCACGATTGAGAAATTTTGATTAGAATGGGAATTTACTTCTGTTTATATAAAGTATTAATCGAATATGTGGACTATTTACTGATGCCAATAATCTCTTTGGATCCATTCAAGAAAAGTGAGATTGAGTTTCAGGACATGTTATTTTGCTATATTTAAATTCACAAAATAGTAGTAGTAGTCAAGAAAACACTATTCACAATTTTTCATGGTTACAATTAATGTTCTTTGACAATTTTTGCCAAAAACATGTTTTCCTATTGTCACATATAAGTGATCTTTTTGTATCTTTATTGTTTCTTCCACATTTATTATTGATACTTTAGAAAATTACAATTTTCCCTTTTGCTTATTTATGTATGTACCTATTCATTATATTTCTGTCAATAAAAATATATCATCTATAATCAATTTCTTCTCATATCTTTCTTTGTTAATATGAACATATGAATTACTGTCTCATTCAAAGTGTTATCTTCCTACTATGATTTCTTTGCCCAAGATTTTCTCAAACATATAGCATAGATTTGTGCCCTTGGGTCATTTTTTTTCACAATTATTACCAAGGACTTTTTTGCATCCTGAAAACTTTTTCACTCTCAATTTCTAACCCTGAGAAAAATCATCGCAAGCTCTAGAAAAATCTTCTGTTTATTGGAATAATTTTTACAAATCAAGATCTGTCTTGATTACTATTGGAATATCTTTGGACCTCACAAAACTAATATCCCTATAAATACCTGTGTATGTATATGTTATATATGCACTTAACACCTGCAGAGTATTATTTGCAGCTGAACATTCTTCTTGCCTGCCATTCAACTGGCTGCATTTGGGCATCTCCCTCTTCTTCCATAATAAATGCCCTAGCTCAGTTGCACTGCATGTATTCATTTGTTCATTCTCACAATACCTGTAAAACAAATTCAGAATGGCAGAACCCACACTGTTATAAAGCTATATCCTGTAAGAAAGGGTCAGGATTCATTTTCTGCAGCTCTCTCCTCGTTAGTGTTATTATCCATGTAAAAATATACAGTTGGATGCATTGATTTAATGATTCTTTGTTTCATTTTTACTGCTTTGTCCTCTTTCTGTGGACTCCTGTTATATAAAAATTACTCATGTAATTTTACATTTGATAATGTACAGAGACCATGTAACCAAATTCTATCATCTGGAACATTCAAAGTTTGTAGAAGACATTATGTGTGCTGACCTTTCCCTTTCATTAACCCATGGAGCAGGTTTTGATTTTCTGTGAAGACGTCTGTTAGGATACACCATAAAGAAAGCTGCAGAAAGGCATTATGTGAGCAGTCTGGGTTTAGAGAGGAAAAACACTTTGAGTACTCATGACAGAAAATCAGGGCAAACTACCTTATGTGTATCCCTTGGTTACTTGCCTGAGAATAACAATTATTGCTAACAAACTACACACAAACACACACACACACACACACATACACACACACACACACACACACACACACACACACACAGAGAGAGAGAGAGAGAGAGAGAGAGAGAGAGAGAGAAACACCAACAACAACAATAAAAACAATTAAAGAAAAATAGGCCATGAATTTGAAAGACAGCATGGCTGGGACTTACAGTAGGTGTTGGTGGGCAAGGAAGAGGGATGATATGATTATAATATCAAAGAAATGAAAACTATGTAAAACTATAAGTAAAAACTTAAGGTCACAGTAGAGCTGGCCAAAATCAATAAGCATTCCTATTACTTTAGACACTGGAAAAGAGTAAACACAATTCTCTCCATTTTTACCCTGCCCTTTTCCCTTTATTCTTCTTCTCTTCCTGACAGTAATGGGTAGCATGTTCTATGAGTAAAATTTATATTAAATACTTGGGAAGGCTCCTTCAAATCCATGTCTGTGGAGAAAGGCAAGTAATTCACTTATTCATTCTCTGAGATGTTAACTATGCTGCACCTAGTACATGTGCCCACTCTGTAACGACAATAACTCTTTGCTACCCAGAACTGTAAGAACACCGTGGTGCAGCAGCCTCAAGAATCAAAAGAGGCTGGATGCTCACATTCTCAGTTTCTCCACATGCCTGTGATTGGAAATACATAAGGAAAATAAATTAAAATGTGTTTAAATTAAAAAGAAGGGGTTGTTTACAATGTTTCCTCATCACTGCTGAAATTGAATCTTATGTTGTTTGTAATGGTTTTAAAGATAATAAATAATCTTAAATAAGAACTTTGGAACAGGAAAGAAGATACAGCAAAGGAAGTCCTCCTTTCTTCCTCACTTTAAGACAAAAATCACTTGTGCTGTAGCTTTGGCACCTCTGCATGGTGAGAGTTACAGTCCTTCCTCAGAGATTAAGGTCTGTAATTTTAGACTATCTAAGAATAGAAGGATAAAAATTGACCACGGGCTAGCATGTACTGGCCCCTCCAATGAGTCTATGGGCTACTGGTAGGTCATGATCACAAGGCTTTCCAAAGCTCTGCCATGTTTCCTTTAAAGATTACCTCAGCTGGAATCCTGTGAACATCTGATCACAGCTGGAGGAAAACTTTAACTCTCTGCCTTTTACATTTCATCAGCCTGACTTCTGACCTTCCCAGCCAAACAGGGGACCGCTGATGGAGTCTGCACTTCTGATTATATATCTTGGATTTCCTAGTGTCTCATACAAATAAGCACCTTTCTCTGAAGTTTTATAGTTCAGAGCCATAAAATACTTGCACCATGCCTTGATCCCAGACATGAAATCCCTTGAACAAGGCTGCCTATGGTGAGTGCTCTGAATCTGTGAGGCCAAGCAGCAAGGACACTGTCCGGCCAGGCCTCAGAGGAGAGCATAAATGCAATTGAGCAGAACAGACACAGCGGAATCAAATACAAGTGTGGTTTTGTTTTCCTGAAACAAAGAATCATTTTAACAACTTTGGAAAAACCGAAATTCATCCCAACTATGTTACTACGTAAAATGTCACGGCACAGATGCCATCCTTCTGGGCTACAGCAGCCCGAATTTACATGCTTCATCAGGAAGTTGAACTAAGAGGGCTCACCTATTTAGCAATGTTGTAGGTTTTGTTTTTTGTCCATTGGTTGACTAGACCAAATGCAAAATATACCATAAAATAAACACAACATAGAGCTACCTCCTTTGAATATTTATGTAGTTCTTTCTGGGCAACAGATGGTTTATTCATTTTATATTTATATTTGTTATTCACCAAAACACTTTGGCATGTAAAGTATCATGTGAAAAGGTGGAATGCAAAGAGTTATTCATCACAAAGAAACTAGAGGAATTTTAAACTTAAAAAAAATACCTGGTACAATTTGAAACTTACTTAAGATTATTTGATTATCATTTCAAATTAATATGCCTTAATGCGTTCCAAAAAAAGCATTCAATCTAATTGAATGAAACTGAAAACACTATTGAACTCATTTCAAATCAGCTGATTGACAAAATAGATTTTACAAATTCAAAGGATTTTATGGAAAATTGAAATAATTTGAAAATCTAAGTTTTATAATAATTTCAGTAAATTTATGCAATTTAGAGTCAATATTTTATTAAAAAGCTACACTGTTTTCTTCAGCTAGTGGATTAAGTATACTTTTATTTTTTAGTTTTATTTTGAATTTCTATTTCATTTCACTTAGATACAAGATCAGAAGTTTATGGATTAAGTAAAGTCTATAAGATAATGAAAGACAAGACTGTATGTACTGTTTTTTATTTAAAACCACAAAGCTTCGGGGTAAATTAAGTTATGATAGTTTTCCAGGGAATCTTAGTTTATCATATACTTCACAGTGATAGTAAAGATTATAAATTCATTGCAATTTGAAAATGAACAGGAGAAAATTAAAATTAAGGGAAATGTAACTACACAAATGTACCCTAAAGCTGAGGTAAAAATTCTTAGAATCTCAATAGAATGGCCAAATTGTAATATAATTTTGTCCTGTGCAGATTTAATTATTAGAAGCTTTAAGAATTTGTGTCTACATACTAGTGATCTAATGCATGAGTTTTTTCAAGACTTGAAGGTAACATTCACGCTTGTTTAAATGATTCCTTTGTGTTTGGAAGAACCTTGTGTCTGTGTCTCAACTCTCTGAACCAATTCTGTCTTCTTGCAATCTTGAGAAGAAAGATTTTCCTGATAAATGTATTGTTTTATCTATTATTAATATTATGCACATGCATATATCTTAGCATTTAGATTCATTTTCAAATTCTAATCTATAAGAATAAAGTACCAACTGAAAAGATACATAATAATTATGCATAATAATTATTTATTCATTGATTTTATTTTCTTAGGTGGCTTAATCATTCCATGACTATTATTTATTCTGAGAAAACAAATTTCACCCAATCTTAGTTGCAAATCTTTGAAGACATATTTTGAGGCATTCTACATGTGCTTACTGATTTTTTAATAATGGGCTCAGTTTGCTATTTCTTTTACAAAATCATGAATTATCTATCAGTACCAAAAAGAGAGTTATATACAGGTGAACAACAATATTAATAAAACATATGGAACAGCTAAATAAACAATGTTGACAGGGCAACATTGACTATTAATTCCTATTGATTTCTTAATCTCTGTTCTAAGTGGAAACGGCATTCTTTCCTCACCAGGATCGCATAGGCCACTGCAGTTGTTAGAAGATTTTTATACAATGGAGTTTTAACCTTCCGAAGTGCGGTCTCATTGTGGAAACGTCTTCATGACTGTAGCTAAAGCAGTGCGAATGGCCTCGCTGGATTATACATGCCATTAGCAGGTGTGGTTTGAACTGCTCCCAGTATGATTTGCAAACTTTGACCAAAGATAAGTCGTTGACATTTCAGCAAGAAATGGAAGTATCTTGCGTGGTTTTGTTTGTACGAGACGGAGTGTGTTGTGGTATTCATTACTAGGTCAGTTTCTTGGGGTTGCTAATCACAGGCCTGAATACAAATCCATGATCCCAGCTTTTCCAGATATTTGTATGGCAGGCAGCCACACAGCGGCATCTTCTGTAATCCCTTCTCCCGCAGTCAGAGCTACTAAAAAAGCTTAATAATATCCCAGAGGCAAAGATGAAACGCTATTTCCACAGCTACTGTTTGCTGTAGAGAGCTTTTGAAGTCAAGCTTAAGATGTCTTTATTTCCCTACCAGAAAGAATTTTTTCTTTCTTTTTTTCTTTTTTGCCCTCTTTTACTCTGCTGTTGTCATGATGATGGCTTTTTGCTTGAAAAATATTCCAAGTAGCTGCAGCTCTCCCATAAAGCATTAGGGATTGAGGAGAGCTTTTCATCAGAGGCTATTGGAATCTGTAACTATAGTTTGTCACTGCCGAAACCCACAGCGATGCTGGTAGTGATCTCAATTTAAAACTACCACTTTCTTTCTTATCAGCTTCAGGACAGCCACAACTTTCTGTGCTTACTGGGCACTGCCCTCTCTTTTAACTTGGCTGTTAATTAAATCTAAATCCGGTGTAGTGGATAGCTTCCAAGCCAACCTTTGTTCTGAACCATCTAGAAAACAAAACGTGGTAGTGCCTGAATGCTTAGAAGCTTAAATTAATTGCAGTGGTATGGAACAAGGTGAAGTTTAGGTCAGATTTACTGAACATAGGCAGGATATTATGTGACAACTTGGCCAGGCTGATTTTAGGCAAATCCCAACTGCAGAATCAAAATAAAAACTTGTAAGGGACACACAAAGCAAATCACCCTTTACCCTACAGAAAAAAGACAGCTGTCAACCACAGAAATACTGGGGAATTTTAGAGAAGAATAAAACAAATCCTAGTGAACAAAAGTAAGTTAAGTGAACCAAATCAAAATAACTAACAAATAGCTACAATAGCATTAAAAAAAAATGAGGTTTTATGGATCCACAGAATATATACTGTAAGTATATCCATTAATAAAAAAGTAAAAGTTATTTTGCCAAATATAATTACTTAATCACTGACAGTGTTAGAATCTCATTAATATTCTATATAAAACGTGACACTGTTTTAGGTCAGTATGAGATTATCTTTGTGGATTAACCTATGAAGAGATTTAACTTCTATTGCATTTATATTTTGAACTTTAAGCAAGAATACAGTCCAGAAAAAAGAATGTCTAATTTTAGATACAGATTCATTTGACAAACAGGAAAATAAATGAACATTTGAATTTATGTCACATTAAAGTATAAATATCTATGACCAAGAAAAAATTATCAAGTATTAAGAATAATTTTATTGAAAAAAATGTTGGCTGGTGATTTACCTTTACAAATGTTAAAATTTTAAAGAATTTAAAAACTGATAATTAATGTAATTGAAATTGTAATTCTCTGAAGGTTTTTGCTATTCTCATAATTTCACCAATAAATAAAACAATTGAAAACAGCTATGGGTTATGAAATAGTTTTGCATCCACATATGTAGTGGCATCTTGCCTTGCCAGTGAACTTGTGGTGGTGGCCACACCATTTAGGCATGGTTTCAGGTGCAGACTTGACCCACGATAAGGTAGAGGAGGGGCTGGCAACACTCTCTTTTGGGTTCCAGCAGGCATCTGAAGAGCAGAGACTACATCTTCTGGAGCAGGAAAAGCATGGCTGTTATTTACTCTTATCTGTGTAAGTGATTCCCTAATAAATAACTACTTATCATTTTTCTTGGGTCTGGTGGTCTCATTTAAACCCTGCCTTCACTCATACATCCAGAAAGAATTGAGAAAGCCAAGAAACTGGACAAATATGTTAGGAACTTGTTGTCACAGTGGTATCCCAAATGGCTGAGCCTTAGAGACAGAAACATGACAAATGGGGTTGGTGGTGGGATGAGTGCTGCTTTACAATTCCATCAATCATTCAAAAACACGCTCATTTGCTTAGTTATAACATAATATAACATAAGACTACAAGGGTTATTTAGCACCTTGAAGGACAAAATTGAATTATAGTATAACCTTGAGAATTAACAAGTTTCAGAAGTTATCAGAATCAAATTATAAAATCTTATAGAAAATAAATATTGATGTAGTTCTATAGGCCTAAAATACCCAAATAGTAGATTTAGAACAGATATATGACTTTTTCTAGGAAAGCATATCTCAGTTGCGGGAGGGGCTTCCAAATGAATCCCAGACCTCTCTCTTCCTGGCAGGCTGGAGTTCTGAGTGTTTTTCAGCTGAACATGCTGGAGGGCAATGGAGGGCTCTCTCATGAAATCGAATGTTTATCATCATTTCCTATGAATTCCTCTTCTTTCTGATCGGTTAAATGTGCAAACTCCAGCACTTATCTCATAGAACTTTTTGAGAAAGTATTAAAACAACATTGGACATTTTTAAGATCATGTAACTGTAAACAGAGGATTCTGTAATGTGCTCAAAATGAATGGTGGGTCACAAGAGCACAGCTATAACCCTCTGAACCTTAGAAGAGTATAAACAAGCAAAAACAGTCTGAATAGCATACGTACCCTTGATAAATGAAGAATAGCTGTGACCTAAGAAGCAAAAGTTATTATTCAAAATGGACATATTACAAAAGATTTTCTAAGACCTCATAGGCAAAAACTTATTGATTATGCCCTAATCTTCAGCAGGAAATATAGATTCTGTGATTCTCAAACTTGAATTGCTGATAAAAGTTGGCTGTTGTTTGGCTTAATAAGTCAAGGAAGTAAATATCTGTAAATTCTCATTTTACTAACATGAAAAAGAAATGCAACATATTCCAACTACGCTAGAGTTTATGAATATCATTCTTTCAGGGATAGTTGGCAGGTAAATTGTTGCCATGGATACATCAGGTTGGACACAGTAAAGCATATAAGAATGTGTCAATGCTTTCTTAATGCCTGTTTCCTCATTATGACAACATTACAAATTGATGATCTGTAATAAAAAAGGCCAGTTCAAATAGGTTTCAAAAATTAGTAAATATGAATGGTAAGCATGTGCAAAAATTAAGAACTGATCACTCTGTGTTAAAAATAGCCAAACCCAAGTGTACAATAATTTAGAGTACATAAAATACCACTCCAGTTTGAATTCCAGTTAATTAGGTCATGATACTTTGGTAGCCTTTCTAATATATTTCTCTAAGCACAAAGGAGCAATGGTGATGGGCATTTCATAGTGCCTAGAGATAGATATTTGGTAGAGCTGATTCCACTGTTTTGCTGAAATCAGTCATTCCTTACCAGCCTCCAGATTTGTGGCCATTTTTCATTTATTTCCCAGTGCAAATTGTAATATGAATATCTACTCAGTAAAAACCTGTACCTGGTAAAAAGTTTAAAAGTATTGTACAAATATGGGCTTGCCCATATTAAGTCTATCATAAGACATGCCCCCAGAGCTGTTAAAACTAACTGTAACAAGATCCAGAGTTTCTTTTCAAATAGCTAATCCTATTCATGTTTATATGGGCCATTATCTTCCTGCACTAAAAAGCATCTCTTGTTTTCTTTAATAAACTTCTGTTTTTTCAGCTGCATATATGAGAAAGTGTGTCATTTTTCATAAATGTTTCTTCTGTGTGCTTTTGTTTATTTTCAGAAATACTAAGAATACAGCATCCTTCAGGATTTAATATGTATCCTGCTGCTAAACTATTTAAGTAAAAACAATACCTAATGCAGTAAGAAAAGTTATATTAAAACTAAGACCCATGCAAGTGACTGAAGAAAATATCAAATATGTCAATATTTCATAAAGTTAAAATGGAAAATTTTGACCACATTCAAAGAGATATTTCTTTAACCCTGGCCAAGGATCTCCTTCAATAAGGACTGGCAATGTTTAGTCATGAGACTGAAGATTTTAGTTCTTGATTTTAGTTGAACATAGGAGTCTCTGAACTATCCCATGGGGCCACAGTAGTATTCCACTGATTTCATTGGCAACTCACTATTCTCATTACCCTTGCCTCTGAGCAGCACCTTCCTCCTCATGATTACAGTATTGCATGGTGAGGGACACAGTGTATTTACTTTCAAAATATCAAGTTTAAATTTGTATTTCTTACATTGAAGAATTGGATTCTGTCTTACCATTTTCTGACTAAGAGAAAGAGGGAGGAAAACCTTTTATTCAGATTCCTTCAATAATTACGTTTGGACAAAATGATAGGATAACTTTTATTTTCCCAATTGCATCTTCCTTAGCAATGTATTATTGCTATTAATCTAATTGAATTCATCACACAAATCAATAAATATTTATTGAGGACCTGACAGAGACCAGGTTCTGGATTAGAGAGTGATGATAACATTGTGCACTAGGAAGCAATTACTGCATACATGATGATCAAGGTGTACTAGAAATGCAACCAAAGAATTGAGTTCTATGGCAAAGAGAGAAAGGAGTCAACCTTTCAACCACTTCTAAGTTTGAGACATTGAAGGTTTTCTAAGTCCTAACCTTTGACTTGGCAATAGTCAGTCACCTTGGAAAACAAGTTAAAATACACAGGACAACACAAAAACATGTTATCTGATTGGTAATACTTGCTTGGGTAGTAATGTGTGAGAGAGGAAAAGAAATCTATTCTTTTACATTTATTTTATGAATTACAATATGTCTAAATTGACTTGTATGAAGAATTGGCACCATACCAGTAACCTGGAAAATAAAGAGATACTGGTGTCTTTAAAGTTATAACATCATTGAATCACTTACAAAGTCATATAAATAGTTCACTTAGCTTTTTAGAAGGCATGACACAAACCTGAGAGACTCCAATTCTTTCAAAGTTTCCAAATGATATTGGCACTCCTAATTTGAGGAGCTCACTTGGGCCAAGGAACAAGTACATTCACAAAGAGATTGGAATCATTTGAAGAACATAGACAACTGTGTAAATTTTAAATAACTTCAGCCTGTTTCATTAAGAATATGTGCCATATGTTGGTAGCATAGATGATGACAGGCAGCTACATATTATTTATGAACATTTATGGAAGATTTCCAAGAAATGGCATTTGAACAGACTCTAAATTATAATTTAAACAGAAAGGCCAAGCTTCTTGCACAGAAAAAGATACACAGTATTCATAGCTTTGTGTGGATCATTAATTCTTCGGAGTTTAATGTGTGTGCAAAGAAGTAATAACAATTAGATGAAGCCACTGGTTGTTTGAAAGTAAGCTAATCCCAATTTTCCCATTTTACAAACTGAATTCCATGATGAGTGTATACATGTTACTAAGCTTCCAGTGTAAGCTGGAAGGTTTAATCTTTCCCAACATGTTTTTCTATTTGTGAGCCTAGTATTTTATCAGCTGAGTTATCTCTCTACTTATCACATTTTAAAAATAAATTTTATTTCTTTAGCTTATTCTTCACAAAAATTGGAATTTTTTAAAATGGGCCAATGTCCTTATTTTAATATTTTATATAATTAAGAATTTTGTATGACATATTATTGAGACAACGTGTCCATGTAGGTAGTAAAATAGTACCTTAGATGCTTCTGCAGTCTAGGTGAGAGAAACAGTCAACTTGATGTGTTCTTTCTTAATGCAAGTGGCCTTATCCATTCATTTGTGTTCTAAGAGAATGCAGGTGAAGGTCCTTCAAGAAAGAAAAGCTTGCTTCTAGATGGCGTTTGAATACCTGCTTTAACAGGAAGCTTTTAGACTCTATAGAAAAACAGGTGATCCAGTTGCTTAAAATTCTCTCTGCTCTCTCTCTCTCTCTCTCTCTCTCTCTCTCTCTCTCTCTCTCTCTCTCTCTCTCTCTCTCTGTGTGTGTGTGTGTGTGTGTGTGTGTGTGTGTGTGACACATCTCTGTGTGTCTCTCTTGTATGTGAGCAAACACAAAGGATACTATTGGGTAATTTTTTATATACAGTACCAGGACTAATAATGTCTTTGCTGCCTTTAATTTCTCATGTGTGTCTATTATCATTTTTAAAAGCATAATTCAGAATAATTTTATAACATTATTTGAGATATGGTTTTATATTTTCCTTCTAATAGATACTAAGGAAAAGTATGGAGCTATTAACAGATCAAAATTACTAATAAAATAAGTTTTATAAGAGTAAATAAGTAATTTATGTAAATAACTACAATTGAAATTATCTTAAAATGTATTTGATAAGCATAATGTTTTGAATAACGTTGTGTGAGGGCAGAAAATCTGGTGAAGAAAAGAGAAAAATCTTTGCTATAAAGGATGCACTCAACATTTTTCATAACTGGACTGACTTTAGACACAAAGAACAATAGTGTGCTTCATAGTCCAGAGAAGACAGTGACAAAATGGATCCTGAGTCACTATGAAAACTACCTGGCTTAAGTATCTTTAAGATTTGTTTATGGAGTGGGAAAACCTTGAACAAATGAAGGAAATTGAACTGCCATGGCATCTGTATTCAACATGACTTGCTTTTGGAAGGTGTGACTGAATCCTGAGTCCAGAACAGGGTTCCTAGAACAAAAGAGTGAAGGAAGCAAAAGAACACTTAAGTTTCCTGTTGCCTCCACTGTGCAACTGCATGGAGCCCAACCAGGTTTTGTGACTACACTTGACAACATGCCATCCAGAAAGCTGTGACCTAATGGGAAAGGCCTGAGTTCCTTTATTTCATACCTTCCTTCCAATGGAGATAGCTGAGCCTTACTACCAGCCTACTATTCGAAACTGATACTACTATTCGGTTGGATACTTGGCTTGAGAATAGGTGACCATCTACAAACAATTATGATGTAATATGGTAAGGTTTGGGCGATGGTCACTTTTAACCATTTCTTCAGGGATCAAATCTAGAGACAGGTTTATATGAGCAATTGTCCTAGATTTTCTTGAACTTGAAAGGGGTAATAGAGCTATTAACTGTTTTTGTTTAGGCGGGTAATCAAAACTTAAATCATCTTAGAAATTCACTAACCAGGATAGGAATTTGAAAATTCTAGGCCTTCTTTCTTGGAAAGATTAAAAGAATGATTATATCATTTTCTTCTACACTGATTTCACAGTCTGTCTGGCATGGGATAAGGTTTCAGTATGAATGCTGGCACTGAAGGCAACTTTCAGTAAAGAGAAAACATTTGCTCTCCATTCATACTTGAAGTGAACTTGGAGGGTTTGTGTCATTTTTGTGTTTCATAGAATTGAGGTGTAAAATTTAAGTATGAAAATGATTGACACAAACTTTTAGAAAACTGTCAAAAACAGAGTAACAATTGTATTTGCTGGTTTGTAATTGTAGGAAAATGAGTTTTCTTGTCTGTTTGCTTGCTTGCTTGGTGGTTTTATTTGTTTGTTTGTGATGCACTCTTCACTCATGCTGATACATAAAATGTATATTTGCTTAAGTAAAGAGTGCATGTATGGCTTCCCAAAGTTACAAAGTGGGACATAGCTGTCCAAAAAATTGACAGAGAATAAGGGGATGTGTGGATGCAGATAAAAAAGGAGCAGAAAAAGGAAAGGGAGAGAAGAAGCAAGGGGGTAAGATAAGCACAAGGGAGCTAGTCAGAGACTATGACAGCTCAACTGTCATAGATATTCTTGAAATTGAAGGCAGTACTGGAACAATTAAAAGCCTTTAGCAAACCCAAAAAATTTATTATTAGTTTCCTGTTGAAATGAAGGGGGGGTTCAACATATAGATACATATCCATAGCAGAGTGTGTGTGTGTGTGTGTGTGTGTGTGTGTGTGTGTGGTGTGGTGTGGTGTGTGTGTGTGTGTGTGTGTGTGGTGTGTGTGTGTGTGTGTGTGTGTGTGTGTGTGTGTGTGTGTGTGTGTGTGTGTGTGTGTGTGTGTGTGTGTGTGTGTGTGTGTATGAGTGTGTGTGTGCACATGCGTGTGTGTGTGTGTTTAGTTTAGAAAAGCAAAACCCTGTGTGGCAGCAGCAGTGGGGCTTTATTTATCAGGTGATTCACTTTCACTGAAGTGCCATTTTTCCTGCATCTATGGAATTGCACCTTTGACTTTCAAGGAAAAAAAAAAAAAGAAGTCCTATGGTGCAACTTCCAATAGCTTCATTCTTGTTACCACTTAAAAATTCTCACTGATTGAGATGTTACATATCATTTTGAGTGGTGTTAACTTAATTATTTCTTATCTGTTGAGGATTTAAACATGCTGGTGTAGCCGGCATTAATTATTAAATAAAGGAAAAATGATCTGTAGAGCAGAGATGTACTCTAGATGAAGTCTTATTTTTAATCTTGCCCTTAACTTCATCTTTCTTTCTTCCCTTTTTCCCCCTCATACTTCAAAAGGGTTCAAGGTACCTGCAAATTAATTTTAGATAAAATAAGTGAATTTTAAGTACAGGACCTGCAAACTTAACCGTCTGTTTTATTAATGAAGGGTTTGCTTATCAGTGCTTTTAATTTTTTGAAATGCTTCCTTCTCAAGCACAGCAGGAAACACTGAAATGTCAGACCCCCATGGGAGCCACCAAAATATTCATGAGTGCTTAGAGAAGCTTATCTATCTATGTACAGAAAAGAAAAATATGCCTAGATACAGATCACGGAAAACTTAAATTTTTTTTCTACAGGAAATGATTACAAATGAAGATGTATTTTCTGATATAATCAAAAATTAGTTCTCACAAACTGTCAGCAAAAGTATAGGCATTAATCAAAACACAAAATGATCATAAGTGAGCAATAGGAATTCAGCATTATTTACCCTTTTTTCTTTCAATTTAAAGACACACAAATATATGGTTAAAAAGGCAGAGAGAAGAATCTTTCTCTCTAATCAGCAGAAAACCTGATTTCCTTTGCATTTGGAGTCTATGTCTATCACATTCTGTCTCTTGCTGCAATTACCCTGAACCCTTCCACCCATGGTCTTCTGTTGCTGACAGGACACTCAGAAGAATCAGGAGACATTTTTCATGGGGGGCAATTCTGTCTTGTGCTAGTTGATAAAAACTGTCTTCATCTGTAATTCAACTCTCTCTCTGAGTAGAACATGTGTTTCGGAGAAGCCATATTTAATTTTCAAGGTAAATTACTTTCTAAGGCATAATTTGTTAGAAATAAACTGATAATTGTTGTTCTGAATAGTAAGCTACAAGGACAACACTGCACTATAGATAAAAGCAATAGAATGGGAACATTTAGAAAGAAATAGCACAGAAAAGACATGTGAAATGTTAAAATAGATTTTCTATTACAATAAATTAATGAAACTAATATATCTAAATATCAAAATTATTAAAAAGTAGTACATTTGCTTATGATTCTGAAACACTTTTTATAACTAATCTTAATGGATCTTAAGCAGTTAAAATATTTCCTTAAAAACAATAGCCTTCATTCCCAGTGTTGTATAAGTTGTCTAGGCAAAGGAAACCCTTGAAAATCAACTGAATTGATTATAGTTAGTTTTCCCACATTATCATCATAAAACACAATTAATATGACTTTATTACATGTGCCAATTCTCATAATGATATTTGAGTTATGTATAATCTTAGTGTTTATTATGAACTAATTATATGAAAATAATTTGTGAGTTATATTTGACAGATAACCAGAACAAACCTCCTTCTCCAAAAAGAGATTCAAATGTTAATCACATAAAACAAACCTGCTATGGTCAGATTATGTGGCAAAGCAGAGCAAAATGATGATTTAGGGATATTTGGATTTGTTCATGTAATTCCACATGTGATTTGTTCATAATTTTATGATAAATCAACCACAAAATGACAAGGTGCAAAAAATAAGGGCTTAGTCAGTCAGCAGGTGATTTCCAGTTCTTCAGAAACTATCTCTGGTACTAGAAACTAGATTTTTCTGTTCTTTCTAATAATGTCAGTGCCTTTAGAACCTTATTTAAAGAATTCGTAGCAAATTACTAACAGATATTTTCATTTTTTGATCTCATTCATATATTATAACTGCCTTAAATCTTCAATACATTTCTCTGTATATCAGTCAGAAGAGTAAAATGATTCACTAATTATAGGAAAATGCAAAAACAAGTACCTGTGGGCTTCTTCACATGTTGCTAAAATTATAAAACAGTAATAAGTAATTTTTAAGTGGGAGAATTTGATAAGCAACAAAGGGTGTTAAATTCACAGATCACTATCTTGAATAACTATGAGATTTATGCTAAGGACAAGGCCATATGCATACAGAAAGATTTGCATCATGATATTTTAATACTGACCATTTTATAATAAGCAAATTTCTAGATGCCAAATACATCTTATAAAATTCCCTTACGGAGATGTATTAATGAAATAACCATCAACATGTTTGAATTCAGAAGAACAAGTTGCATCAATTAACATGGAGTCAGGATTATTCAATAATATGAGTCTACAAAATGCTTGACCAGAAATGTTCTTTTAAATTTAATTCATTTAATAACTGAACTCTGTATAATCTAAGACTGAATCAAATCACATAAGCATATTCAAGTTTTTAATTTAAAGTTTTCAAGCATAGCTTTAAAATAATAGGTCAAGACATGACATATTAAAGGATATACATAATGAATGTCTCAGGATGCTCTAACAGTCCCTTTCCCTAAGTAAATTTATTAGTAGGTATGAGCTTAGAGAAGAGTGAAATCACCTCAGAGGTCCAGATAGATTTCTACCAGGCACTGTTCTGTGGCTCTTAGCTATTGTTCTGTTCCTTTTTCTGTCACCTTTGCCTTACCTCTTTTGGCTAAAGAGGACTGAATACAAATACATCTCATAAATGTAGAGAATGTGTTCCATTTTGCTTTGCCATTTCCCAAAAGTAAGGATATTTAGATTTTAAACCTGAAACACCTTCTGGTTTCTCAAGAACATTTACATGTCATGGAGCCTGTCCCATGATTCTTGTTTATGCTACCCAAGGTGAGTCATTTCTGAGAAAATTATATTATGGAGTGAAAGAAACTGCCTTGTGTCTTATATCAACTTAAAAGTAGCATTCTAATGATAAAAGGTGTCCATATCTTATAAAAATAATCTACATCCTAGGCAAATAATGAAGAGTGCACTCTTGGTCACTAACGGTTGAACAGCTCACAGCAGTCACCACTCCTCACCAACATTCCTAACAACACATACAGCAGAGGACAAATTGTGATTCAATCACAACCACAAAAGTGACTTTTTCCATGACTGGAGGTATTTTTGAGACAATGGACAATAGTTAGAAAATCATTGTTTGTAAATCAGGGTGATGTCCAGTCCCATACAGGAAAAGCCAATGTGACTTTCTCAAAAACACTCATGCTTGCCAGTATGCATTCTCTATGTTTGTTCCCTTTTAGTTCTTGGCAGAGAATGTTTGACTGCCTTATATCTCACACTCTGAATTGTCATTTTTTTTGTAAAGTCTCTCTGTTTCCACACCAGCAGTAAGTAAATAAATATACATCAGGATACACTATCTCCCTTAACATACTGGGAATAATGATGGCAAAATGCTGCAACCATAAGTCGTTCACTGAACCATGGGACCCTGCAAAATATTTTTCCTTAAAGCTCAGGTCATTCTGAAGTAGAGTAGTTCAATATAGAATAAATACTCAGTCACTATGTTCGGTTTGCTTCACACCGCCCTTTCTTCTAGGTGACAGTGCTTGAATGAGCCACAAGGATGCATAGTGGCTCTTTCAATTTGTTTTGTGTTACTTTTAAGACATAATTCACCCCTCCTTTTGCTAAAGTAGTGCTCAGATGCAAGACATGTAAAGCATGGTTTAAAATGGACTTTACTTTATTTTTAGTTATTCATATGTGTGTAGGTATGTGTGAGTGAGTGAATATGCCAGAGATGATTACAGTCATTGAAACACTGTAGATGCTAATCACAGACTCCTTTTTTATTTAATTTTTATATATTTGAATTACAAACAAGATTGAATTACATGACGATCCCAGTTCCCTTCTCCCTCCTTCCTCCTCTACCACCCCCTAACTAAAATCCTACCTGTCATATGTCCTTTCTTCTAATCTACACCTGACTCAAAATGTCTGCTTCCTCATGACCTCTGCATCCTTCCTTTCTTCCCTTCTCATTCTCGTATCTTCCTCCCCCTTCTTCCCATGTTCTCAATTTGCTCAGGGGATGGTGACCCTTTCCCTTTCTCCAGGACACAAACTTTGTCTCTTTTAGGGTCTTCTTTGTTTACTAGTGTCTCTGGCAGTATGCATTGTAGGATGGTAATCCCTTACTCTATGTCTAAAATCCACATATGAGTGAATACATATCATGTTTGTCTTTTTGTGATTGGGTTACCTCGCTCAGAATGGTTTCTTTGAGTTCCATCCATTTTCCTGTAAATTTCAAGTTTCCATTTTTTTTTTCTGCTAAGTAGTACTTTGTGCCTCCAGCCAACATCTTAAAAATCTTTTTGCTCAGGCAAGTTCCTCTATGAATCATACCTAGAGTCTTGCTTCAATCCATGTACATACCATGGAAGATGATTTATTCTGACTTATTCTTCTTGTCACCTCATGGTCTAGGTGTAGTTGACCTATGCTCTTAGAGTTTTCTTACATGGTTAGAATAATCTTGGTCCTACTAAAAGCAATGAAGAGATTCAATATGAAACCCATCAAACTCAGACATAATTCTTCACATATCTAAGGTCAACAATCAATAAATGAGACCTCATGTAACAGAAAAGCTTCGGCAAAACGCAAGATATTGTCATTCAGACAATGTGGCAACCTACAAAATGCGAAAAGATTTTGACTAACTCCAATCCAATAGAGGACTAATATCCAAAATATATAAAGAAAGAAAAACACTAGATATTAATAAAATTCATAACCAAATTTAAAAACGGGGACAGATCCTGGACTGTGGTGTCTTACACCTTTAATCCTAACACTTGGAACACAGAAGCATGTGAATCTCTGAGTTGAAGGCCAGCCTGGTTCACAGAGTATGTTCCAGGATGACCAGGACTACATAGAGAAAGCACATCTCAAAAATCTAACAATAAATAAATAAATATTCTTTAAAATGTGGACAGATATAAACAGATAATTCTAAAAACAGCAAACTCAAATGACTGAGACACAATTAAATGTTCACCATTCTTAGCCATCAAGGAAATGAAAATAAAAATTACTTTAAGATTTCATCTTACACATGTCAGAATTGCTAAAATTAACAAAAAAGTAACAGCTCATGTTGCCAAGGATGTGGAATAAGAAGGATATTCACCAGTTGCTTTTGGGTGTACAAACTTGTTAAGTTACTATGAAAATCCTTGTGGAAAAGGAACTTGATCTACTTCAAGATCCAGCTATACTATTCCTAGGCATTTACCACAAAGATGCTTCCTTTTGCCACAGAGAAACTTGTTCAACCATGCTCATTACACTCTATTGATATCCAGAAATTGGTTATCAAATAAATTGATTTAAAAATAAACACAGTGGTACATTAATGCAGCCATTAAAATGAAATTTTCAGATAAAAAGATGGAACTAGAAAAACTCATCCTTATTGTTTTGGTGTGTTTTATGTCCACATAACACTAGAAACTAGAGTTATCAGAAAGGAAGGAATCTCACCTGAGGAAATTCCTCCATAGGATTGGGCTCTAGGGTGTTTTCTTAAGTAGTGACTTTCAGAGGGAGAGCCCAGTCCATTGTGAGTGGTGCCATCCTTGGGCTGGTGGTCTGAGTTTTATAAGAAAGCAGGCTGAGCAAGTGAGTAAACATCACTCCTCTATAGCCTACATAAGCTCCTACCTCCAGGTTCCTGCCTTTTTGAGTCCCTGCCCTTAATTCCTTTGATGATTAACAGTTATTTGGAAGTGCAAGCCAATGAAACCTAGTTCTCCCCAAGCTGCTTTGATCTTGGTGTTTCATCATCAAAACAGCAAATCACAAGTGAGGTAAGCCAGACTCAGAAAGACAAATACAGTATATAATTATTGACATGCGAATATTAGTTTTTCCATAAATGAAAACCAAGCTACAATTCAAAGAATCACAGGGGTTAAGCATAGAGTAAGGGATTTGATTTGGGGCCGGAGGGTGGGGGAGTGGGGGAGTGGGAGGGGGGAGGAGACATAACTCTCCCTAGGAAAGGGAAATAGAATTGATCATTATGGAGTTGGGAACTGTAAAAGAAGGGTCAAGTGGAAAAGCAGAAGGAAGAGGAAAATGAGGGAAGGAATAGAAGGAAATACAGCTAACATAAAGGACCATTTAAGGGGTAGTATGCAAACCTAATACAACAAAATCTTCTTTAAATATATACATATATGAAGTCAAACTCACTGAAATTGCCAAATAATGGGGAAGTCAGAGCCCCCTTGTCACAAATGAAGCTTCTAATACAAGGATTAGATTGAATGTAATTAAGTTGTTGGCTAAAGAGGTTGCATGGGGACTTAAAAACAACACAACCTGTTGCTTATGCTATCAGTTGTTCTCCACAACTGACATCAGTCTCCCAATTCTGAAACAAAACCTACACAGCACATTGACCTGGAGAAGTTGAGCTGGTACCTACATAGAACCTTCACCATATTTATGCTGTTGTATTTTACATACGAAGGTACTTTGAACATTATCAAAAGAGAAAAGTATATATTAAACAAGCCACAAACCATTTGGTTTTTTGTCCTACCTGCAAGATATGCTAGTGAAACAGTGGGACAAAGTTTGTGGAAGTAACAAACCAATATCTGATTTCAGACTGTTTGGGTGATAAGGACCTAAGATTAGATAGCCCAAAGATTATATAGGGAAAATAACAACAGCAACAGTAATAATAATAATAATAATAATAATAATAATAATAATAATAAATAGTAGATATTTTTCTTAAAAATAAAATACACCAATAATGTGACTCAGGAAAACTGTTATATTCATAAATAAGTGCCTTTGCTCTTCATCATCAGAGAAGCTTTTTCATACAGTAGGTTGGAACAGATACAGAGACTGAAGCAAGACTTTATGTATGAACTGAGAGGATTCAAACGCACAGGCAGGGTGTGTGTGTGTGTGTGTGTGTGTGTGTGTGTGTGTGTGTGTGTGTGTGTGTGTGTGTGTAGGAGGCAGAAAGATTATAAAGCCAGAAGAGAAGGGCCCCAAGGAAACTCTACAGCAACAGGATCAATTCACATATGAATTCACTGAGAGTGAGGCAGCATGAACAGGACCTACTTATGCACCAGATGGCATCCTAAAGCTGAAAGGAGAGGCGGACACATGCCCCCCATAAGTGATCTGTCTCCAATTGATAACCACTAGCAAATGAAAATTTAGTTTCCTCTAAGGGAGTCTCACTGGAGAAACAAACTACTCTTAAGAGTAAGCCACACGTCTGGCAGTGGATGCCAGGAGAATGAGAATTTAATGACATCTTTAAGAGTTTCATTTTCTCATAAGGTTATATCAGGTCTTTTTAAAATATTTTTCTTTATATATATTTTTACTCTTTTTTATCCTATAGGTCTTTAATGTATATATTATGATTTCCAGTGGTAGTGTCCTTATGAGATTCCTGAGTGCCTAAACCAGTGGGTCTCTGTTTCTTAGGACTTTTCTTGCTCTCTTTTCCTTCTGTTTGTTTTGTCCTCTTCCATAAGCTAGTTCTTGTTTTATCTTATCTTAGTTGATTTCATCATTATCTCTTGGAAGCCTATTGGTTTTCTAATGAGAGACAGAAAGTGGTGAGTCTGGGTGGGAAGGCAGGTGGGAAAGAGTGGGAGGAGTAGAAATCATAGTCAGGATACATTATACGAGGAAAAACATCAGTTTTCAATAAAAGGAAAGAATGCAAGATAAATCAAATTATTTCTTATAGCATCCATTCAATCTGTGTGCCTTACAATTATCTTCCCTCCTCTTACTTGCCTTGCTCAAATGAGCTCAGTAGGCAGAACGGCAGGTTAACTGTGTAAGCAAATACTACAGAATTATTGTGGTCTGCCCTAATCTCTCCAGATAAACTGCTTAGAATTCCAGTTTGGCTTTATGGGAGAGCAGTTTATCAAAACAAGAGCAGCAAATGCCACAGAAGTCACTCATACAATCACATGACCTAATTTGAATCATTTCTTTTTTGTCTTAATTTTATACTTTATAATTTCTATCTTGTTATTTCAGCAATCAAGTTAACAAGTTGAGTCAAGCATTGCTTTGTATTTATTTGTATAGGTGAATGTGTGCCTCTGGATGTTTAGGAAACAAAGTAAAATGCTGAGTTGTTTAATGTCGATTTTTATAGACTGTCTCTAGGATATCTCCCGGGATTTTGCCAAGGGGGCTAATATGCAGAAACAGTAAAAATAATTCACTTAATAACCTGTTTTATTGAGATGCAGGATCTGTAATCTACTAGGAAAAATTTACCTATGCTTAATCCAGATTTTGGTGAAGAATGAATAGTGTATTTTGTCTAGAAAAATCCAAGAAAGAGAAAAAAAGATAAACCATTAGGAGCAGGGTGCAATACTCATGGCATCATAGACCCCTCTACATTCCAACTTTTTTCCTTTATCTGTCTGTGATTTAACAAGTCTCCTTCACTGAAGAGTGTATCATGCTTGGAAATGTAGTTCCAAAATATATGTTGATTCATTAAAATGCAGGAAGGGGAAGCACCTTGTACCCCAAGTTTTAAAGGAGCTTTTTTGTTTTCCATGCAGTCAATATGTCTACTGAGAAAGAATAAAACACAGGTGATATTTGAATAGGTAATGCACACAGGTTAATCAAATATGCATAAATTGATAAATGAGTTTGAAAGTTTTTCATATGCAAACAATTAAATTTTATTTAGTAATAATGGGAAAATAAATATGGAAACATTCCACAAAGCAGAAAAAAATTTGGTTCAGTTACAGTTTAAGTTCTCCAAATCCTATGTGAAAAATATCCATAGTGTTTTCAGCAATTCAGCTTACTTTCAACTTCTGGAAAGAAAACATCAATAGATATGACATTTATTGTTTTGGGGAGTCTTTTGAAGTCCCCTGGCCATTAACTCAAAAAAGGGTGTTTTATGCTTGGTACTGGGTTTTAGCTAGATGTTCTTTGACCTTTATGGATAGTATTGTAGCCCTAGTAGTATAGTATGCGTGTAATGCATATATGTGTATATATACATATGTATATAGATAGATACATATTTATATATCTTATACATAATTTTGGGTACATATTGAATAGTGATTCTCTATGTTCTTCTCAAGAACTTTAGTGTCACATTTTATAATCGTGTGTTAATAACCAATAAAGTGACTATCTTGACAAAATAATATAGCTTTCCATAAAGTCACAGACATAATACCATGTATAACTTGTATACATTGCATACCTCACAGATAAAATATTCTAGTTACAGTCAGAGAGTGTCCAAGTAGAACATGTGGTTAAACTTTATTAAACAAACAAATAAAAGCCAAGATATTTTAAATCAGTGTTCTATACAACAAGAATGAAAGTTAAAGAAAGACCTTTTATCTTACAGTAATTCATGCATGTGTCTCTATCACTGACAAATATAACCATGTATCAAGAAGATGAGAGAGCAATCTAATAAATAGTATTCCTTTTCCCCATTGGAATAAAAGAATAAAGCAATATAAATACAACCAGTGTTTACAAATAAAGGTAATATTAGAAAGAAAATGTAAAATTAACATTTGTGGAAAATAAAAAGCAAAATGTCACGAGGGAAATCTTTTTGGTTATTGTTTGTATTGCTTTTATTTTGTGTCGGTTGTTGTTGTTTGGATGTTTGGAATTTAAAAGTGTTTCCATCATTAAAGTGATTTTGTCTTCCCATAATATATGATGCAAGAAAACTTATACTATACTATGTAGTTATAAAATTCAATATGCATGCAAAAATTGAATGAAAAGGGGTAACGAATTTGAAAGATAACAGGAAGAAAAGGTTTGAAAGGAAGAAAGGAAAAGGAGAAATGCAATTACATTATAATCCCAAATGCATAAAAGTAAAAAAGATATTCGACACAAAATTTTCTGCCCCTTTTTAAATATACAAAACATTAATATTAATTTAGACCCATGTGTTAAAATACAGATATTTCCTTTCAATTATATTGCAAAGGTAACCGTATGCATATATCCTAGCCATATTTTAAAAAATTTTTGTGTTTATGTAAAAGATAATTTGAACTAATCTCTGATTTATCAAACTAAAACTGTTTAGTCAATAATGTACTTATTGAATTTGAATGTAAATATTCTAGTAAGATCTTTTTTGTTCATTAGATATTATCTTGTGAATATGTAAATAGATAAAAAGTCACATACTCTATCAAGCACTGGTTGTAGTTCAATTACAACCCTCATAGTATTTCTGAGATTATTTCTTGAGTTACTTTTATGTGTATGTGTGAGTTTTCATTTTAAGATGTTCATTTATGTGTAGATGCCATGGACGAATAAAGGAGGACATCATATAGGCCAGAACTTGAGTTATATTCTATTGTGAGCCTGATGTGAGTACTGGTATTCACTTCAAGTTTTCTGGAAAAACAGCAAGCATTAATAACTCCTAAACCATTTCACCGGCACCAATGTATTAAGACTATTTTTACTAGAATCAACCACAATTAGAGCACACTGAAAAAAAAAAACAGGATTGTCTCTTCAAAAGGAGAGATGTACCACATATTTTCTACAAAGAAACCTGGGACCTGATGTGGTTAATAGCCTAATGACCATTGCACTATCTGAATGACTACATTACTGGCTCCCCCGACTCTTATTTCCAGCTTGTTTGTATCAGTCAATCTAAAGTGCTATCCTTATCATGAGATTGTGCACCTTGAGTCAACTTTCTCAGTTAATGGAAAAATGTCACTAGTACTTTTAAAGAAGCTTGATATAGTTATAGTTTTAAACTCTGGTGTGCACATGGGATTAATTATCTCTTCCCCTAATTGTACTGTACTTAAATATTCCTAAAATAATTTCACTGGTAACAGACTTTCAACATTTTAACCAACACTGAGTTGTGTTGAGCCAAACTTCCTCTTGTTTCTTGCCAATCAACGCTTCTGCTGCAGGGATTTTCAGAGAATCCCTCCAATCCCCATCCCAAGATATTTTGTTGTTTCATGAATTCTGTAAAACAATGTCTGCTTAACTTAGAGTATGAACCTGTGTACCCTGAGATGTAAGTTCAATGTATTGTGCCAGGAGACAGGTTTGTGTGCTTAGTGTTTCTAGCTAATAGGATTAAGGAATATGATATCTCTCCCACCTCCAAATTATTTCACCTGTCTAAAATTTGTACAATTCCAGGTAGGTGACAAGGCTATATTCAAACCAAAATCAGGTTGGTGGTTTGAATAAGAATGGCTCCCATAGGCACCATTTGTGGGAGTCTCTGAAAACAGGATAACCAATGAGAGAAGAAAATCGAGATCAATATAACTCAGTATCAGATGTTAGTTCAAACTGTGAGAGTCTGAAATCAGGCATTTTGTTTCAGACATATTTGAGTACAACACAATTTGGAAGAAAAGTTTTCTTTCGATAATTAATTTAATACTGTGTGCATAACAAGGATTAAGACATGACTGAATGAAAATGAGCACATGACTGCCTCAAGGTATGGTACAGGAGAAGAAACTTATGAGAGAGAGTTCAGCCAGAGGCATCTAAAAGGTTCCAGACTAAACCATGCCATGAGAGGAGAGAGAAGGGAGTAGGAGAAAGGAAGAAGAGAGAAAGAGAAGAGGAGAGAAGGCAAGCTGACCAAAGACCAAGAGAGCACAAGACCAAAATGGCAGTTTATATAGACGTGAGAAGATAGAAGAAGGGAAGTGAATAACATCTCCTGGGCTACAGAGGTTTAGAGTAGGGAGAGGGGTAAGCAGTTTTGGGAACAGATACTGAATAAGCTTTGGTCCAGGTTTTGGGGGACCTGACAATGACTACATCAGAACTCTTATAAAGTACGAGTGACATCTTCTATAAATATAGTTTCTATAAATGAACTTGAGAAACATGTTCAAGATGAAGGTCTATAAGCAGTATAGATAGATTGTCAAAAGCAAGCTGAAGATAAGGGTTTTGGAGTAATTAATGTGGCCTTGCTGTACAGATCTTCTGTAGATCACCAAGTTACTAAACATATAAACTCCCATTCTTGGCAGAAAACATGTTATATGTGTTCATTAGCCTTCACCTTTGAGGAGCTATGGATTGTTGATGAAATCTGAGTTCCTAATAGGCAGACCACACTCCAGTGGACGGCTCCATACTCAGAAGTATATGGATAGTACATATTTGAGTTCATATATTATTAAATAAAAGGAAAAAGAGATATGGGAAGGGAGATAGGAATGGATCTGGGAGGAATGAAGGAGGGGAGACAAACATGAATATGATTAAAATGCACTTAATGGAATTAATAAAAATATTTATTTTAAAAAACTAGCTACATCATAACCTACCAATATTTTTATCTGTTTGAGAAACAGAATTGAAGTCTTGTCATATCATGAGTAGTGAAGTCAACACTTGAAGGAAAATTGATAACATTCATGACCATGTCTTCTTTTTTTCTCCATTTTTTATGTGAATTAGAAACAAGGTTTTTTTTTATATGTCAATCCCAGTTCCCTCTCCCTCCCCTCCTTCCCTGCCTCCCCCAACTAACACCCTACCTATCCCATACCCTTTCTGCTCCCCAGGGAGGGTGAGGCCTTCCATATGGGATCTTCAGAGTCTGTCCTTTGGGATAGGGACTGGACCCACCGCTGTGTGTCTAGGTTCAGGGAGTATCCCTGTATGTGGAATGGGCTTCCAAAGTCCATTCCTATGCTAAAGATCATGACTGATCTACTACAAGAGGCCTCATAGATTTCTGAGGTCTCCTCACTGACACCCAAATTCATGGGTTCTGGAAGAGTCCCCTGCTGGTTTCCCAGATATCAGTCTGGGGAGCAAGAGCTCCCCTTTGTTCAGGTCAGCTGTTTCTGTGTGTTTCACCAGCCTGGCATGACAATATCTTCTATGGTGCATTGTCAAGATGATATAATGTGATAATGACACTCTGTCCTACTGTCTAAGACAGATAAAGACTACAGGCCAGACATAGTTCCACGTTAGTGCATATTATAATTTCCATGTAATCCCCAATTAAATCACACAACATTGCACAGCAGTCACTGTTTGACAGTAGAGAAAATGTAGAGTCAGTAGGAATATGTAGCTTATAAATGTTAGAGCAAAGTTTGATACAGAAAAGAAAAACAAAACAAAAGAATTTACTTTTTCACTCTGATGAGTTTTTATTTAATGAAATAAATGAACTAACTTATCACATTCCAACTCTTTTATTATGACATTAAATATGACAGGATGCTGTGCTCTTAAACTCATGTCTATACAGAAACTATAGGATTCATATCTAAAGGTCATTTTGCTTTCTGTTAATCAATCTGTAAAAGATTATCTATTCTCAGTGTAAACACTGGATAATGTTTTGTTCTATTTATTAGTCAGTTCAATTAAAGTTAGTAAACAATGTGTCTGTTTATTTACATTAGAAAATTATTTTACTTGGGTAAAATCAAAATAATAGACCAATATAATGTGATCCATATGTTATATAAAAGACACTGCGCTGATTAAATCTAGCAATAACATATTAAATAATGGTAGTAACATGGACAAGTCGTTTTATTTTACATTTGCAAGTTTACATGGTAATTCAGACCCGTATATGTCTAAAATTTGCTTCATTTTTCTTAGTTTATTTTCTTCAAATAAAACTTACTCCTAAAGTCCAATGATCAATACACACCTGTAAATCATTGTAAGGCTATGTGGTAAGGCATTGACTAGATATTCCTCTGTCTGCTGCCATGGGAGTCATTGCTAGGCAGAGATTTGAAGTCATTCTTTGGCATATTAGAATATCGTTATGATGTATATGGGCAATTATTTATAAAATGATGCTATTCTGTGATTCTTAGCAGTTATTTTCTGTTCTGAATGAAGAGGATATTGAGTAAGTTTTAAACGCTTGAAGGCATATGCTTTGGAAAGCATTATATGCATTGTATTCCATTTGTAGTATAAAAGAAATAATTCATAAGATTTGAAAGCCTTCTACAGAAACCAAGAAAATTGTCCTTAGAGCAAACTGCTCTGAAGCAAACTAGTCTGTTCTCTGATATAAATGGCAAGATTCTAATGAGAATTTATCTGGTTATCAACAATCTATTTCTAACATTATTTAGACACCATATGGCAGAACATTCAAAATAATTTTAACATTTGTATCAGTAGAGTGAAGCCAGCTTATTTTTAATTCTTATTAAAAGCAAAAGGATATTCCCAAACCTGCCCACAGAAGATAAATATTGAAACCTATCTTGGCACCATTACTACTGTTTGGGCCCCCTACCAGTGTATATTTTTCAAGCACAGCAGGTAAAGTAAGAATCAGGGCATCGACATTAGTGGCATGGATTTTTGTTTATCCTGGAGGAGCTAAGTGCAATAATACATATGAGATCTAATATTTGGATAACACATTCAAAATTTTTCTCCTAAAAGTTCTATTGCTGCCATAGAGGAAGAGTATCAAACTACATTATTTCTCACACAATTTATACTACAAAGCAGATGTAGAAACTCAAGAAACAAAAGAACTGTGTTCTGGATATCTGCTATTTAAAATATAAAGAGATACACACAGGAGAAAACAGAAGATTACTTAAAAACAGTAACTAAAATATGCTACACACTGGAAGTTCTAGTGGCATTTTCATGAAAACTCTGATGTTTATGTTATGCAGGTGGTAAGGCAGGACACAAGAAAGGGGTGAAAAGCCTGCAGCTTTATAATTCTCTCAATAGTAAGTGAAATTAGAGGAAGTACTGTGTTTTCCCCCTTCATCCATAGTGCCATCTAATGTTACACTAAAGCAACACTTTGATGAACATTTAATTTAGTGAACAATGACAGCTTTTCTTAGCTGTGAATACTATTTCAAAGATAAAAGTTGTAGTATTAAAAGTAAAATAAGAATTTGTATTATAAAAGCAGATATGATCAGTGTATGCAGTTTAATGCATTATATACATTTGCATGCATATATATGGCACACATGTGTGTGTCCATATGGAAGCACAAAGTTGGCATTGTCTGTCTTTCTCAATCACTTTACACTCTATTAATTGAGGTAAGGTGCCAGACTGAACACAGAGCTTGTCAATGCTGGCTAGTCAAACTAACAATTGTCCTGAGAATCTTGCCTTTGCTTTCTTCTTTGAGAAAGGATTACAGGAGGCTGCCACATGAGGCAGACAATTTATTTCCTGAGCCATATTGCCAACCCTTTATACAAACATTATAACTAACAAATACAGACATTTACTTTCAAAGATGAAAAAATCATAGGACCAGCTTGATGATTCGAAATAATTTAGGTATACTTCAGTCAAGTTAGAACATAAGTCATAATAGCAAGTCTCATGTTGCAGTGGCTTGCATCAGTAAAACTTCATGTCTCTACATGTTCATGAGAGACATACATCTTCACCTTCACCATAATTCCTGGAGAGATCTTGCCATCTCCTGACATGCCCATGATAAATGTACCCATGATTGCCAACACAGTGAGAATCTCAAGGCTTTCCTTTGCCTATAAATCACACACTCCATTTCTGATCAGATTTTAATAGCAAAAAAAGGCACATTTCCATACATAACTTCCACAGGCTGGCTAAGTGCAATTTGGGCTTATGCCTGGTAAGGAAGAGCCTCTACCATAGAGAGATCAGTAGACACAGCAGGTTTCTGCAACTGGAGTGCTTGACACACTTCCTCTCACAGTGTTCCACAACCAAGCTAATAAAGAGTCAGGCATAGAGTAATCACGGCTCACCTTTTCTGGAAACCTTGTGTGCATACATTCCTACAAGAAATATTATACTTGAGACTGATAACACTTGAGAGAATATAGTTAATGAGAAATGGGAAAATACAACATTTAGAGGAAGTTATAACCATGTGAGCTAAGGAAAATTTCATACTACTGGTATATAAATAGTTCAAAAAGATGAAGGAAATATATACATGATGTTATTGTCATGAGTATATATCCTATCAAAACAATAGTATTCTTAAAATAATATTGTTAAGTTAAACAAAAAACTTTCAAGTTCTTCACTTTTAAATCATTTAATCATTTTTGATAGGCTGATAAAGTTAACAAGACAGCTTCAGATTCACGTTGGGACTGAAAAGTCAAGAAAGTATCTAGTTTTAAAATCTTCATTATGAAGTATAGATTCTATTCCCATGCTCAATGGGGTTAGTTAAAATATTAAAAATGACCATAAATGTAGATAAGCTTAATAGAAAATGTGAACAAAACTATCACCGAAGCCATTAAGTAGACTGTCACTGACCTCACCTAGCAAAGTTGGCTTTTCTTAAATGGCAGCTGTGCCTGATTAAAAAATGATGACTCCCCTCAGAAAGCATAAGGGTCATTAAAGACTAAATCATAAAATCCTCTGCTCCCCAAAGGCACACTGTCAGAGAACCCTTCTGATATCTTTACTATAATTTAGAAACCATAGTACCCAATATGTGGTTAAGGGTTTTCTTTAAACTCCCAGTTTAACATTTCATATCTACCTCAAATTAGCAAATAATGGCATTTAAAATAATGTGTGGATAGTACAAACCATCTGAATTATAAATCTGGTGTGATGCATGATCACCTCAAATACCTTATTCATTTATTAATTTCAGCCAAAGAATTTTAGTCAGTATTTTGATATATTTCACCTTCATTGTTTGAAGAAGTTTGGAAAAATTAGAATACTATATGAGGAAACAACCAAGGAAAGATGCATGAACGAGACAATATGGTAAAATGGGTGGACCTATTAAAGGAAAATGATCTATCAAAGGTGCTGATTGACCAAATGTGAGACACACAGAATGTGTAGAAAGTCTCAAAATCTCAGACTTGTGGTACTAAAGCAATATTGCATTATGAGTGCATACGATTCTTTGAAAGAAAATTTTCCCCACACCCCCGCCAGTATTGGCACTTGAACCAGGGCTATACAACCAGAGAGGAATTAGCAGCTTGTTATTGTTCCAGTTCTTTGATTTGTCTTTCATACCAAATGGTGATTTTTTTAATGGTAGCTGCAGTTAGGACTGACAATTTGCTACAATTATCCAGATAATTTACAGAAAGTCAGCAATATAATTAGTGTAATGGTCCAGAAAGTCCCTCCCAGGCATTTTCAATGTCATTGAAGAGTTTCTTCATGTAAGTTATTACTGTTGTTAAAGTTCATTTTTATAATGCTGTCTTCGGTCTGTGTTAGGGGAAGGACAGTAAAACGAAGAATGACATCCTCTGTGGCCCAAGAGATTTGCTGCACACTATGGGTTGTTACTATAGGAACAATCTGTGCCTTTATGGGAATACATCCTTTAAACAACACTAAATATGGGATAGCATTTCTCAATATCCATTTGTGTATCTATTACTTCTAACATTGTATATCTGTAGAGTACTTATTAGTTTTTTAAATATTATTCAAACATAAGTGAATTTCATTATATGTTCATAAGAAAATATTTAAAAATAATGTGTATTTGCATTTCTTTTATAGTTGAAGGCTATGTTCCCATTCTTGTGTTTGTTTGTAGAGTATTTTCTGAATAAGTTTATTTTCCTTCTATTGATACATCTCTGATTTCTATTTTTTTAATTTTTATTATTTTTAATTACTCATATTTACATATCCATTCCCACATTCCCTCACCGTCCCCTCCTCCCATGTTCCCCACCCAACCCACCCTGACCCACGCCCTGACTCCTCTCCAGGGATAGTGAGGCCCTCTACCAAGGACCTTCAAAGTCTGTCATATTGTTTGGAGGAGGGTCTAGACCCTCATTGATGTATCTGGGCTTCAACAGTAACCCTCCTTAAGGAATGGGCCCCCAAAGTCCATTTGTGCTCTAGGGATAAAAACTGGCTCCACTGTCAGAAGAACCATAAACAGTCTTGGGCTCCTAGTTGGTACCCACATTCAGAAGGTTTGTTTGGTTCAATGCTGTTTCCCCAGCTTTACCACAGGGTTTCCATTCTATCAGTAGGTCAGGTCCACTGTTTCTGCAGGTCTCTCCATCCCCATCTTGGCTCCTTTGCTCAACCCTCCTCCCTCTCCACAACTGATTTCCAGTGTATGGTTCAGTGCTTAGCTATAGGTGTCTGTTTCTGCTTCAAACAGCAACTAGATGAAGATATCCTTCCTCTCATTGCTCCCGGGCTCCAATTTGGTGAGGGGTTCTTGTTCCCATCCTCTTCTTCGAGGGACTATGAAATCTTCTCTTGGGGTCCTCCTTGTTTCTTAGCTCCTCTGGCAGTGTGGAATGTAGGCTAGTGCTCCTTTGATCTATGTCTAAAAATCAAAAACGAGTGAGTACATATCATGTTTATCTTTTTGTGATAGGGTTACCTCACTGAGGATGGTTTCTTCTAGTTCCATCCATTTGCCTACAAATTTCAAGATTCCATATTTTTTTTTCCCGCTGAGTAATACTCCATTGTGAAATCATACCACATTTTCTCTAACCAATTTTCAGTTGAGGGGCATCTAGGTTGTTTGCAGTTTCTGGCTATTACAAATAATGCTGCTATGAACATAGTTGAGCATATGTTCTTATTATATGAGTGTGGATTCTTTGGGTATATGCCCAAGAGAGGGATTGATGGACCTTGAGGTAGACTGATTCCCATTTTCCTGAGAAACTGCCATACTGATTTCCAAAGTAGCTGTACAAGTTTCCACTCCCACCAGCAATGGAGGAGAATTCCTCTTTCTCCCCATCCTCTCCAGCACAGAATGTCATTGGTGTTAATAATTTTATCCATTCTGACAGGAGTAGGATGGCATCTCAGAGTTTTTGAGTTGCATTTCTCTGAGGATGCTGAGCACTTTCTCAAGTGTCTTTTAGCCATTTTGGATTCCTCTATTGAGAATTCTCTATTTAGTTCTGCACTCCATCTTTTAATTGCATTATTTGGTGTTTTGGTGGCTAACTTATTGAGTTCATTGTATATTTTGGTGATCAACCCTCTGTCAGATGTGGGGTTGGTGAATACCTTTTCCCATTCTGTGCGCTGTCCTTTTGTCTTGCTGTGCCCTTTGCTTTACAGAAGCATCTCAGTTTCAGGGGTCCCATTTATTAACTGTCGATCTCAATGTTTGAGCTACTGGTGTTATGTTCAGAAAGGGGCTTCCTGTTTCAGTAAATCTTTCCGCCAAAAGTCACCCAAACACTACCACCACGTGGGCGGTCTCTGCCAGATGCCTGAGATCTGCTCACTGTGTTAAGGCCCCAAATAAAACACAGAGACTTATTAAGTACAAATGCTGCTTGGCCGATGACTAGGATTTCTAATCTGCTAGCTCAATCTTAATTATCATAAATCTATATATTTTATAAGACTTATCTTATCAGATGCCTTCCATTGGTACTCCCCCTTGCCACTGGAGGAAGAGCTGATAGGAAAAGGGAACCCTTCCTATATGTCCTTGCTTAAATATGAGTTCCCTTGCTATGTCACTTCCTGCCTGGATCATCACTTCTCTACTACATTTCCCAGAATCCTCTTTGACTCCTAGTCCTGCCTAACATGCTGACCCATTGGCCAATGAGTACTTTATTCAACAATCAATAAGATGAACATACACAGTACATTCCCCATCAGTCTCCTATACCAATTTGTTCAAGGGTGCCATCTACCTTCTATTATAGGAGGTTCAGTGTGGCCGAATTTATGTTGAGGTCTTTGATCCATTTAGATTTAAGCTTAGATCACGGAGATAGATATGGATCAATCTGCAGTCTTCTACATGCCAACATTCAGTTATGCCAGCACCATTTTTGAAAGATATTTTCTTTTTTCGATTGTATAAATTTCACTTCTTTGTCAAAAATACTGTGCTCATAGGTGTGTGGGCTAATATCAGGGCTCTCAATTCAATTCCATTTTCCTCCCTGTCTGTTTTTGTGCCAATACCAAGCTGTTTTCAGGGCTATGGCTCTATAATAGAGCTTGAAGTGAGGGCAGGTGATGTCTCCGGAAGTTTCTCTATTGTACAGGTTTGTTTTGGCTATCCTGGTTTTTTTTGGTTTTCCATATGAAGTTGAGTACTATTCTTTCAAGGTCTGTGAAGAATTTTGTTGGGATCTTAATGGGAATTGCATTCAATCTGTAGATTGCTTTTGGCAAGATTACCACTTTTACCATGTTGATCCTACCTATCCAAGAGCATGGGAGATCTTTCAGTTTTCTGGTATATTCTTTCATTTCTTTCTGTAAAGTCTGAAAGTTCTTACTATACAGATGTTTCTCATTTTTGGTTAGTGCTACCCAAGATATTTTATTTTGTTAGTTGCTGTTGCAAAGGCTAATGTTTTTCTGATTTCTTTCTCAGCACATTTATGTTCTCTATATAGTAGTGCTATTGATTTTTTTTTTGAGTTAATCTTGTATCCTCCCACTTTGCTGAAGGTGTTTATCAGCTGTAGCAGTTCCCTGGTAGAGTTTTTCGGGTCACATATGTAAACTATCATATCATCTGCAAATAGTGAAAGTTTGACATCTTCCTTTCCAATTTGTATCCCCTTGATTTCCTTTGGCTGTCTTATTGCTCTAGCTAGGATTTCAAGTACAATACTGAAGATGTATGGAGAGAGTGTACAGCCTTGTCTTCTTCCTGATTTTATAGGAATAGCCTTGAGTTTCACTCCATTTAGTTTGATATTGGTTTTAGTTTGCTGTATATTGCTTTTATCAAGTTTGGGTATATTCCTGTTATTCCTGATCTCTCCAAGACCTTTATCATGAAGGGATGTTGGATTTTGTCAAAGGCTTTTTCCGAATCTAGGGAGATGATCATGTGATTTTTTTTTTTTAGTTTGTTTATATGGTAGATTACATTGATGGATTTTCATATGTTTAACCATCCCTGCTTTCCTGAGATAAAGCCTACTTGATCATGGTAGATGATTTCTCTGATGTGTTTTTGAATTCGATTTGCCAGTATTTTGTTGAATATTCTCTGTTGATGTTCATGAGGGATGTTGGGGTGTAATTCTCTTTTTTTTTCATTTTGTCTTTGTGTTGCTTGGGTACCAAGGTTATTGTAGCCTCAAAAAAAAAAAGGCAATGTCCCTTTTAGTGTTATTGTGTGGAAAAATTTGAGGAGTGCTGGTGTTAGAGCTCCTTGGAATTTCTGGTAGAATTCTGCAGTGAATCCATCTGGGCCTGGGATTTTATTGGTTGGTAGATTTTTGGTGACTGCTTCTATTAGGGGTTATAGGTCTGTTTAACTTGCTTATCTGTTCTTGATTTAATTTTGGTAAGTGATATCTATCCTGAAAATTGTCCATTTCCTTTACATTTTTGTATTTTGTGGAGAACAGGTTTTCAAAGTATGACATGATGATTCTCTGGATTTCTTCAGTGTCTGTTATGTCCCCCTTTTCATTTCTGATTTTGTTAATTAGCATGCTCTGTCTCTGCCTTTTGGTTATTTTGGATAAAGTTTTGTCTATCTTGTTGACTTTCTCGGAGAACCAACTCTTTGTTTCATTGAGTCTTTGTAATGTTTTCCTACTTTCTACTTTATTGATTTCAGCCCTCAGTTTTATTATTTTCTGGCATCTACTCCTCCGGGGAGTGTTTGCTTACTTTTGTTCTAGAGCTTTCAGTTGTGCTGTTAATTCTCTAGTGTGACTATTCTGAAGTCTTTATGTGGGCAGTTAGTGCTATGAACTTTCCTCCTGGACTGTTTTCAAAGTGTCCCATAGGTTTGGGTATGTTGTGTCTTCATTCTCATTGAATTCTAGGAAGTATTTAATTATTTTTTATTTCTTCCTTGACCCAGGAATGATTCAATTGAGCATTATTCAATTTCCACGAGTTTGTAGGTTTTATGCAATTTGTATTGCTGTTAAATTCTAACTTTAAGGCACGGTGGTCTGATAAGATACAGGGGCACATTCCAATTTTTTTATCTGTGTAGGTTTGCTATGTTGCCAAGTACGTGGTCAATTTTAGAGAAGGTTCCATGTGGTTCTGAGAAGAAGGCATATTCTTTTGTGTTCGGATGAAATGCTCTATAAATATCTGTTAAACCCAATTGGGCAATAACATGTTAGTTCTTTTGTTTCTCTGTTAAGTTTCTGTCTGGAGGTCCTATCTAATATTGAGAGAGGGGTGGTTAAGTCTCCATTTATAAGGGTGTGAGGTTTTATGTGTGATTTGGGCTTTAGTAATGTTTCTTTTACAAATATGGGTGCCTTTGTATTTGGGGTATGGATGTTCAGAATTGAGACTTCATCTTGATGGACTTGTCCTGTGATAAGTATGAAATGCCCTTCTTCATCTCTTTTGATTGATTTTAGTTTGAAGTCTAATTTCTTAGATATTAGAATTGCTACACCAGCTTGTTTCTGGGGTCCATTTGATAGGAAAATCTTTTCCCAACCCTTTATTCTGAGTTGCCATCTGTCTTTGAAGTTGAGATGTGTTTCTTTTATGCAGCAGAAGGATGGATTCTCTCTTCTTATCCATTCTGTTAGCCTGTATCATTTTATAGGAAAGTTAAGACTATTGACATATATTAATGACCATTGATTGTTTATTATTGTTTGTTTGATTTGTTGTTGGTGGTGATATTGTGTGTGGATTTCCCCACTTTTTTGGTGTTTTGTAAAGTGGGATTATCTATTGCCTATTTTTTTTGAGCATAGTTATCTTCATTGCATTGAAGTTTTCATTCCATTAATTTCTGTAGGGCTGGATTTGTGGATATGTATTATTTAAATCTGGTTTTGTCATGGAATATCTTTTTTCTCCATCTATAGTGATTCAAAGCTTTGTTGTATACAGTAGATTGGGCTGACATCCATGTTCCCTTAGAGTTTGCAGAACATCTATCCATGGTCTTCTGGCTTTCAAAGTTTCCATTGAGAAGTCAGATAGGTCTGCCTTTATATGTTACGTGGTCTTTTTCTTTTGCTGCTCTTAATGTTTTTTTTTTCCTTTATTCTGTAAGTTTGGCATTTTGATTATTATGTGGCAAGGGGACTTCTTTTTGTGGTCCAATCTATTTGCTGTTCTGTAAGCTTCTTGTACTGTCATAGGCATATCCTTCTTTAGGTTGGGGACATTTTCTTCAATGATTTTGTTGAATAAGTTTTCTGTAACTTTGAGCTGAATTTCTTCTCCTTCTTCTATACATATTATTCTTAGGTTTGGTCTTTTCATGGTGTCCCATATTTCCTGTATATTTTGTGTTAGGGATTTGTTGGACTTGAGATTTTTTTTGGTTCGATGACAGTGTATCCTCTAGAGAGTCTTCAATACCTGAGATTCTCTCTTCCATCTCTTGCATTATATTGGTTATACTTATATCAGTGGTTCCTGATTGTTTACCTAGCTTTCCTATTTCCAGTATCCCCTCATTCTATGTTTTCTTTATTGTTTCTAATTGTGCTTTCAAACAGTGAACTATTTGAATTGTTTCCTTCACTTGTTTGGTTGTTTTTTCTTATTTTTCTTTAGATTCTTTAAGGGATTTATTTACTTCTTGAATATTGTTATTTTTCTTTTCCTCCATTTCATGTCATTTTTTGCTTCTTTTTTCTTCTATTTTTTAAGGAATTTTCTTGTTTTCTCTTTAATGATCTCTATCATCTTCATAAGATAATTTTTGAGGTCTATCAATTCTTCATCCTCTATGTTGGGCTTTTCAGTTCTTGCTGGGGTGGAGTTCCTAGATTCTGGTGGTGTCATATTTGTCTTTCTGTTTTTGAGTGTGTTCTTACTCTGTTGTCTTCCCATCCCTTCTTCCAGAGGGTACAGTTGGGGTCTCTTCCTCTCTCTGGTGGCAGGCAGAGGGCTTAGGCTCAGGCAGCAGTGAGAGGGCAGAGGGCATTGGGTGGAGAATGGTGAGATGTGTCTAGACTCAGGGTGGGCCTTCTAGTCTGGGCCGGTCCACTCTTGTGAGGGGGGGTGGATGGCAGCGCTCCCGGCAGAAGTGAGCAGGGGTTGATGGGGGAGGTTGAGGGGCAGAGCAGTGCCCATACTCACCTGAGGCTTGGGCATGAGCCAGAGGACAGAGAACAGAATGCCAATTTCTATTATTTATTTTATTTTATTGATGTTTTTGAGAAAGGTTTTCTCTGTGGCTTTGGAGGTTGTCCTGGAACTAGCTCTTGTAGACCAGGGTGGTCTCGAACTCACAGAGATCAGCCTGCTTCTGCCTCCCAATGCTGGGATTAAAGGCATGTGCCACCAATGCCGGCGATTTCTATTTATTTATCTTCTTATATCCACTACCATCATTATCAAAATCTATCATTTATCTGCAGAGAACATTTATTTTTCTTACTACTTACCTTCACCCTAACAATAGAATCTTATCCTTTAGACATGAAATGTAAAGCCTGCTCCAGTGGGTATGCTAACATTTATTGCTATAAATTTTCCATATATCCCTGACCTATATTTCTTAAATTACAAACCCATGGTTAACATGCAATCTTTAAGACATCATCACAATTTGCTTTTGTATAAGGATAAGCAAATGTTTTCAAATATTACCCCCACTGTAATTATGATAGTTTATGAGGACTATCTGTGAAATTATTAAAATTGATTCTAACTCATTCTTACAGCTAAGCTATATTTACCTGTAACATATCTAAGAGAGATCAATATACCCTCCATTGCTAAAATATTGTTTCACAAGTATAGTTTAAATAAAATTGGAGGGTGATTTCAAATTGTCTATCATGTAAAATTGTCATAATATTGAGCCATAATCTTAGTCCTTAGCCTTAATCTTAGCATTGCACAAAAGGAACTAAACAGACTTAAGCAATTATGTACACATCTAGCAAGTTCAGCATATGAAAATATGCTTTATACCATTGTTTATTATAAAGTATACATAAGAACAACATGTCAATACACACATGCAATTATGCCAGCATTCCAATACTGCTGATATCACATGATAGCCAACGTGGGAACAATTGTCTAACTTATTGCTTCTAGAAATGTGAAATGGTACAGCCACTGTATAAGATAGGTTTCAGTGTCTCATAAAAACTGAGCATAGTTTTCTCTGCTACCCAGCTACCATACTTCTTCAAATGTACTCTAATGAGTTGAAAACATCCTTATGGACACCAAATGATTATAGGTTAATTCACACTTCCCACTATTTGTAACATCTGAGATTTCCCTTAGGAATGGAATCAAAGAATATATGTATTGTCAATGTAATAATATTGAACAATAAAATGAGTGAACTAAATTATGAAGATATGAGTAGTAAATTCAAATGCATACTTATCAATTCTAAAGAGGAAGAGTCTTAATGTATTTTAATATGGATTAGGCAGAAGTATGGAGAAAGTAAAAGCATGAGTTATTATAGGCAATGATTTAAAAAAGATTGGGCAGAGCACAGAAGAAAGGCAGTATGTCTGGTGCTCAGGATTTAGCAACTGAGGAAAAATTCCACTATAAATTTGTTCAAGCTCACAGAATGTAGATTGCCAATAGTGAACTACAGCTATGTTGTAAACTATTGTGATTATGTGATAACAATATCTTAGTTCATGTCCAATGACAATGATCAATAAACCACTGAGGTATGAGGAAACACATTTATACATGAAGGGAGACATGGAGACACTCCAAAATTTCTGCTGAATTTTTTATTTAAAAGTAAAAGCACACTAAAAGTTGAGTATTTACATATAAATGATTATTGACTAGAAATTCTGAAATTTTATGAGATTAATATCTACTTGATTGCATTTTCAAGGATAGGTAACTATATATTTTATGGCAATTTTTTTATTTTCATATTTTGTGGCACTTTAATTGATTTCTAATACCTCATGGAGGCCAGAAGAGAGTGTTACATTTCCTGGAACTGGAGATACAGTTCGCTGTTTGTCACCATGTGGGTTCTGGGAAATAACACAGGTGATCTAAAACAGCAACAATTGTTCTAAATTCTGAGCCAACTCTCCAGATCCAGAAGGCTATATTTTTATGATATGAACACATGCATACCTTACTTATAGAAATCCATTTGCCAATCAATAGTAATACATATTTCCATATTTATTAATAATTTCCTTGGAATCAATTTGAATTTTTACATATACCAGCTCATTTATTTGCTCATAACTTATTCAAAGGCCTTAGGTGTGACTCAGTCCTGCTTCCTATACCTAGAAAATATGAGACCTGGGTTCCATGATACTCTGAGATAAATATTATCATTAATTTCACTTTACAGATGACAAATTACAGAAGACAATTAAATTATTTCTTTGAGGGTAAACATTTAAATACCATGTTTTACTTAAGTGCCAGAGGTCTGATTTGAAAACCAATACATTTACCATGCAGTACTACATATCCTAAAATACAGGTAATGATGAAGTTAACTTCTCTTTTTTATCTAAAACCTGTTGAATAAAGAGAAACTAGGAAGTGGTGAGGTGGTGATGCCATTTACAAAGATGGGAACACGACAAAAAAACACATATAAAATATGATATGCTTTAAAAACTATACTGTATTTTTATATTATATTGGCAAATCTTGGAGGAAACATCTGTTGGAAGAATTATATGGTATTATATGTGATACTTAAAAGACCAGGGCAAACTAAAATATTCTGAGGTGAAAGCCCATACCTTAAATGAAGCATACCTAGCAAGATGCTAATTTTGTTCATTAAAATGAAATAAAATCTTATGAGGAAAAACAGAGATGAAATATAAAATATAAAATAAAAAATGAAAATTGTAACAATCTATAATAGAAATCAACATGACACAGAGTGTTCAGGAGTGGAAATAATACACAGATAAGATTTTTTAGTAATATGAAGTCAATGCAGTTGTACTTGATTAGAAGGGAGATACATGATACTCTATAACAATAATATAAGGGAGACTTTCACAGAATACTAATACTAGATAAGAAAGCATGCAAAATATTCTTCAGAAGGAGCATGGTTAATCAGACTTTACAGATATGGACACTGAAATTTAACATTAAAAGGAAATGAGGTATCAAGACATGGAAATACTGGTAATGCTGATAATAGGTGAGGAATGCATTTGTATGACCAAGAAAACACAGAAAATCTCTGCCTCCTGATAAATTTCATGGCTACCAAAATTTAAATTTAACTCTTTTAAAATGAAGACAAATCTGTATAGGAGAGAAGAAATAGCACAAGATTTTCCATAAACTTTATTTTACATGAAGAAGGGAACAAATAAAAGGAAAATTTATGGTGATGACAGCTAGGAATAGAATATAGAACATGTTGAATAAATTTAAAAAAAATCCAGTAACATTAGATAACTATACAAGAGATGGGTAATATAGCAAAGGGAAGGAACACAGAAATATGGTATTTTGTTGATCAATGATCTCTATTTTTCATCAAAAACATCTTAAAAATTTTGTTGGTGGGTTTGTACATGTAAACAACATGTGCCCAGAGTTTGCTTATCTACTATTTAACAACCTAGACATCTTCTGTGTGAAAAATTTTTTAAATTAATTTTTATTTAAATTAAGAACAATCTTATTTTACATACTAATCCCAATTCCCTCTCCTTCCTGTCCTCCCATGCCCCATACCAACCCCTATCCCTCACCCCATCAACTCCTCAGGGATGATGGGGCCTCCCATGGGGGATCATCAAAGTCTGTCACAGTATTTGGGGCAGAACCTAGCCCCTCCTCCATGTATCTAGGCTGAGAGAGTATCCCACCATAGGGAATAGGATCCCAAAGCACATTTGTGCACTAGGGAAAAATCCTGGTTCCACTGCCAAAGATTTCATAGACTGACCAGGCCTCCCAACTGACACCCACATTCAGGAGGCCTGCTTCATCTTATGCTGGTTCCCTAGCTGTGAGACTGAGGTCTGTTAGCTCCCACTTTCTCAGGTCAGCTGATTATTTGGGTTTCCACAGCATGGTCTTGATCCTTTGCTCATCACTCCTCCCTTTCAACAACTGGATTCCATCAGTTCAGCTCAGTGCTTAGCTGTGAATCTATGCTGATAAATAGATGCTGACATGTAGAAGATTGCAGATTCATCCTTATCTGATGGGGAATGTACTTCTTTGTATGTTTATCTTATTGATTATTGAATAAAATACTGTTTGGCCAATGAGACAGAAAGTTAGACAGGACTAGGAGTCAAAGAGGACTCTGGGAAATGTAGCAGAGAAGTGGTGATCCAGGCAGGAAGTGACATAACAAGGAGACTCATATTTAGCAAGGAGAAACAGGAAGTGGCTCCTTTTCCCCTTCCTTCTCCAACAGTGCCATGTGAGCCACCAGCAAGAGAGGGTGCCAGGGAAAGGCATCCTCTATAAGATAAGTTTTATAAAATATATAGGTTTATGACAATTAAGACTGAGCTAACGGATGAGGAATCCTAGTCATTGGCCAAGCAGCATTTGAACCTAATACAAGTCTCCCTATGCATTAATTTGGGCCCTAACTCAGGTGGGCAGCTGGTGTAGAGCACACACATGGTGGTGGGCCTCAGGCGGCTTTTGGCAGAAAGATTTATTGTAACACTTATCTATTGCCATGCACAAAATTTAAGTCGAAATAGATCAGAGACCTCAACATAAATCCAGCCACACTGAACCTCTTAGGAGAGAAAGTTGGAAGTACCCTTGAAGGCATTGTGTACAGGAGACCACTTACTGAAGATAACACCAGCAGCACAGACACTGAGACCAACAATTAATGAATAGGACCTCCTGAAACCTAGAAGCTTCTGTAAGACAAAGGACCATCAACAAGACAAAATGGCAGCATACAGAATGGGAAAAGATCTTCACTGTATGGAAAATTTTGAAGTGATTTCTTTACTGATTACTTAACTAACTAATTAATAAATTAATATCCTATGCATGTTCTGGATGTCAACGGATCCTTTGGATGTTGGTCTTCAGCTTCTACTTTGCTTAAGACAGGGCCCCATACTGTTTGCTGCTGTGCATGTCAAGCAATCTGGAGTTTGAAGAGGGGGATTTCTGTCTCTGCCTTTTGTTTCCTTGCCTAAGAGTTGAATTATAGGTGCCTTATGCCATATCCAGCTTTATGTGTTCTGAACAGTCTGAGGTCTAATACTCATACTTTGATGACAAGCTCAACTTACTGGGAAATTTCTTTGAAATATTTTACTTGCTCTTCTCTACAGACTTATTCATATTCTGTGAACCTATCTATTTACACATGAGCACGTATATGCATCTGCCATATTTTTATGGGTAGAAGGAACTAATTTTTCAAGGAAGAATTTTTTAAATCCATAAAAGTCTACTACCTTCTGAACCACCACTTGTAGTAGTCTTCTATATAGAATTCATTTTACAAGTAATAAAAATACAATAGTTTTATATAGTGTGTAATGGACAATTTTCCATCAAATCCAAAGTGAATTAAATCCTGTTTCAATTATGGGAAGTTTTAACCAAATACATTTTAAAGCTAAGTTTCCAACTTAGCAGCAGAGCTTCAACATAATCTCTTGTCACATCCACCTGACCTTCATTAACTTTCACTGTTTTTATAAGTGAAATACCCTCTTGCCTAAATGTCAGACAGTTTTATGTTGTGGTTTGGAGGGAGTCAAAAGACACAATTTACCATACATCCTTCCAAGTGTGATATGTGATACAACCAATAGTAACTATGTCTGTAAAAAAGTTAGCATCATATATTATAGTATCTTTTGCTACCTTATTTTGCACAATGAAGAGTTATAAAGCAAATACATATATGTATAAATACCAAGACACATGATTTCTGGAGAAAATGAATTTTAAGAAGTAACACACCTGAATGTTCAGTAACTTTTCTGTCTAAACATAAGCTGAACAAGGACAATAGCCAGAGATATGCTAATATGAACAAGTGGAAGCTCAGTAGGCCTTAATGCTAGACAAAGAAACTTAAGTAAATAATTAATGCTGAGATTTGGGAAATAGTCTTTCCCAGGGTAAAACTCATGAACTGGTTGAAAATACCAAAAGCCAGTCTTGAAAACATGTATCTGAGTAACATTATACAGACTTTGCTGGTTATATATTAGGAATACACAAACATGTAAGTATGCAACAAAATTAATGAAAAAAGATGCAAGAAATTTGAAAATAAGAAGGGTTATTTGAAAAGGTTAGGAGGGGAGGGCGAGGAACCTGGGATTGACATGCAAAATAATCTTCTTTCTAATTAAAATAAAAATTTAAAATAGAATGGGTTAGGAGGGATGAAGAAATACTGTATCATATTATAAACTTATAGAATAAACAAAAATAAATTTCAAAAGTTTTTTTGCTAGAAGGAAAAATAATAAAGATTTACAAAATGCAGAGTTTCATTCATACACATTGAAATAGGTAGAATTATACTGTTGTCTTGACCAAGTCAATTTGACTGATGGAAAACCGAGTAATAAGTAGAGACACAATGGCAGATCACACGTAACTACTGTCATAAAATCAGGATTTAGGAAAATATATGATTCTGTAAAATTTTATGAGTGGTTAGAGTTGTTGACAAAATATTAGAAAATTGGACAAGTCTGTACTTTTTAATAAATATATTTAAAGAAATTAAATTTATTTAAGCAGAAATTAATATAACTGGTATTTTTTCAATCCCAAGTGGTCACCCCCCCAACACTAAAAAACACTACATGGACCCTAGTTGTAAATATTTCCACATTTACTTATTTATGAAGAATCATTAAAGAATAAGAGGCCATAAATTTGAAAGAGAGCAGGGAAAGATATGTGAGGGGTTTAAGGGACAACAATAAAGGCATAAATGTAGTTATATTTTAATTTAAAAATATGTGTTTGCCTGCACTAATAAAAACCACTAGATTTCCTTATGTCTAAATACAGTATTTAAGAAGGTGTTTGGTGCTCCTGTGACTACTGGTTTAACTTCATCTCTACTTGACAAATGTAATGATTCTACAAAGACATTGCTTTTAAAACTGAGAAGTGTGTATAGAAAGAATTTTCTCAGTCAGGATTTTCTCAGTCAATAGAGACAGAGACATTGACTGATAGAATGATACACATGCCTAGTTGATTTGGTTTCCCTTATCTATTATTTGTAAGGCAAGGCAAATGTCCTCCTCCATCTTGAGCAACCAAGCTTGAGATTTGACCACTGCTGGAAAGGATGTATTTATTACACACTGGCATGCATATAAGAACAGAAATATCCAACTCTTAGAAGTTTTACAAACTAATGAGAGGCAGAATTATATATTCAGTAAACTGTGACTGTCTCCATTCATGACTTTTTTTGTGCATTGCCATTATCCCCACTTTTTATCTACAAAAGAACACCCTGTCCTATCAGCTCAACAAAATAAAAATCACCATTCTGCTATATTACTCAAGCTGTAAATTATCCGTTTAGAGACAAATTGAAAATATAGAGAAACAAATACAATCTCAATTCAAGAGACTGTCATTTCCCCTATATATTTAGTCATGATCTTGTACATTCTCTGTATGCATACATTTATAAAACTGTCATTTAGTGATTCATCATGTTTTGATGATTTTCTGTTTAACAGCAATCGAAATACAAAAATTAAATTATTATGAGTTTAAGATGATTCATCTTATAAAATAATATGATAATAATGATTATATTTTCAGTAAAAGTTAAGTTATGAAGGTACTGTATATAAACAATAAATTTGACAGGTGTATCTTAAAGTTGAAACATAGTTGTTAATGTTTATATGTTTAACCTGCTGGTAAGTGAACGCCTTCCAATAAAAGGCAAAACAATAGTCTTTCTTCATCTTACCTATTATAAAACTTCCAAATGCAGTGTGTTATTGCTGTGTCAGGCACATGTTTTGTTCATTTGCTCACTGCAAAGTCATTAAAGTTAAAGGGACAAGAGAATGCACATTCATGTCTCTGGAACTTCCTACTCAGCTTCCCATTAACTGTAAACACCAGTTTCTATTATTACCTACATTATCACAGAAAGTATATTATTTCTAGCCATTTTATGAATCTGAGAGACAATATACTCTTTAAAATCTGAAGAATATAAAAGCTTCACTTTCATGTCTGCTATATTTTCATGCAAATATCTAGTTAATTATCCAAGTCACACTGTCTTCCTAGGTCACACAAAATAGCGCCATTCCCAATTTAAAAAGAATAATAAAAACAAGTGATCAAACAAAAATACAGTGCTCAAATGAACCACAAGGCATACAACCTTTTACTAGTGATAGTTCAAGTTCCCAAATCCATGTTCCTGTCAATGAGATTGTCACTCTGATGGATAAAAGACAGCAGGGACAGCACTTCATATGCCAATCAAGTCTCTATTAGCGATCAAACAAAATGAATACAAAGAGAACTGTGAAAGGACTGCCTGAGTGGAACTAGGTGCATGCAAAATTTAATTTTATCCTCAATATGTTCACCCCTAATGCTACAAGCAGTTAAAAACAGTAAGGACTAAAACAGCTGAACAAAACTAAGAAAGCAAGGTCCCTTACCCCTCTTCTTCTATCTATATACAAATTTGCTTATACTAGCATTTCCTGTTGACCAAGGTTTAGCATTCTGAGTATTTTGTACTACTTTGCCCCATTTAATGTGGCTCATTAAAGTTTTTTCTCATAATTTCCATACAGAAATAAGCTGTATTACTGACTCTAACACCTTTACTTAATTTTTATACAAATATTTTCATTTCTTGGCAAGAATGGCCAAATTAATGTTGTTGGAAAATGAATAATTTGAAACATATTCAGAAATACACAAATTGCTGCAGCACTATATCTAAAAGGTCCAAAGTCATCTTTCCCTGCAACACTTAAAAAGGCAATTTTTATATTTCTCTAATTAAACCTATAAATTTTTAGGTAATGTTAAAATATTGTATTTCATACTATTCCTGTACTGCAAACTTAAATATTGTGAGACAAACTGAGAAAATGTTTATCCTACTTTCCAAAGATTTTGTAACTATTTTCCAAATTTTATAAATTCACAAGTGTTCATTTTGATGAATTGTTTCAATACACTTATCATTATGTGAACACAAACAGGCTGACATACAGACATGAACATACCACAATGTTAAATCTACTTTAAAGATGCAAAATAGTGTGTTGGTGCTGACAGTCCATGTTCCATCAGTACATTAAAAACCTAAGCTTCAGAGTGTGACTTGCCTTTAAATATTTAAGAGAAAATGCATATATGAAAATCAAATGTCATCAGACAGGGTATAGTGGTTGTAATATGGTATGACTGCCAACCAAAAATGATAGCTGTATATATTAGATACATTACATGTTGCTGAAACAATGACAAAAAGTAACGTATGGAGGGATGAGTCTACTTTGGCTCCCAGTTTGGTTGTTTGGTCCTTAATAGTGAGAAGTCATGGATACAGGAGCCTTGGATGCTAGTCACATTTCATGCATAGCCAGAAAGGAGATATCTGTGCTCAGCTCACTTACTCCTGACCCACAGCATATGAAAAGGTACCACCAACCCACATTAAGGGTGAATCTTCCTAATTAAATTAATCTAATCTATATAATCCCTCACAGTTATTCTTAGAGACTTGTATACATAATGAATCTAAATCTCATGAAGTTAATCATCAAGATTAATCAACTCAGCATGTGAACACAAATGCTAGAATACCATATCCAAGACTGCTTAGTTGACCAAGAACTACATCTAGATAGCAAAGGGACATAGCATAAAATCAAACATTAAATTTAAACAATAAACATAATTCAGAATTAGAATAATTTTAATATTTTTGTCTCATTAATTGAGCTAAGTATTAAGTGAAAAGAATGAAGAGTAGAAACAAAAACAATCTGTTGAAACATATAATTTCCCAAAACATATACTTAGGCATATGTTAAATCTATGATAATTTGCTGCAGATAAAATATTTGAATAGCTAGCAATTCAGATTTGAAAAAAAGCATGTTTATATTATAAAAACAAATGTTTCCTGGAAATTACAGGGAAGGGACACTGTGATAATGCAACAACATGGGTGTTTAAATAAGACCTGAACAGAGACAAAAACAACAGACATGTTAACATGGATGCAGGAACTCTCATAGAATTCCATTGCATAGACAAAGTGCTACAGGGAACTAATGAGCATTTGGAAGGGAAGAATTAATCTTTTTCAGGGATGAGATTCAAATGGTTATCCAATATGAAGTGGTAAGGCCTGAAATCATATAAATACATGCTGTACTAAAATATATAAAAGAAGAGCATGATGTGCTCACAAATGTCCTTAATCCCACCACTAAGGAGGGAGAGACAGAGGCAGGTAGATCTCTGTGAGTTCAAGGCCAGGCAAGGTCTACAAATTGAGTTCCTGGAAAGATAAGGCTGTTACACAGAGAAACCCACACCCCCCAAAAAAGGAACAAACAAACAGAAACACATATAACGAAAATAATCAAGAGAAACAGGCCAACAGTCTCAAATGGAATGAAGACACGGGGAAGGTAAGAGGGAGCTATCATTGGACAGAAAAAAATGGGGGAAATATGTAATTAAATTTTAACTAAAACAATGCAGAGTTGAATTATCAATTTTTACTTTCTTTCAACTTGATAAGAAAAAAATGTGTTTATTCTCAGCACCCACATGGCAGCTTACAACTTCGTCTTTCTTCTCCTTCTTCTTCTTTGTCTTCTTCTTCTTCTTCTTCTTCTTCTTCTTCTTCTTCTTCTTCTTCTTCTTCTTCTTCTTCTTCTTCTTCTTCTCTTCTTCTTCCTCCTCCTCCTCCTCCTCCTCTTCTTCCTCCTCCTCCTCCTCCTCCTCCTCCTCTTCCTCCTCCCTCTCCTCTTCCCCCTTCTCCTTCTCCTTCTTCCCCTCTCTTCTTTTATATCTGGCTGTAAGATGAAATCTCAGAGTACTTTTGACTTGCGTTTCCTTGATGGGAGAAGATGCTGAACATTTCTTTAAGTGTTTCTCATCCATTAGTTCCTTTGTTTGAGTATTCTCTGTTTAGATCTTTAGCCCATTTTCAATTGGGTTATTAAGATTCTTGATACTTAGTTTCTTGAATTATTTTTACATATTTTGGATATTAGCTCTCTATTGGATTGGTAGTTGGCAGAAATCTGTTCCCATTTTGTATGTTATCATTTTGTCCAAATGATGGTATCCTTTGCCCTGCAGAAGCTTTTCAATTGCAAATGGTTCTGGTATTAACTGTTGATCTTAGTGTTTTGCTAATGGTGCTCTATTCCTTCGTTCCTGTGCCAAGGAGTGCAAGGCTATCCTCTACTTTGTCTTTTCTTCTATCAGGTTTAGTATATCCAGCTTTGTGTGAGATCTTTGGTTCCTGTGTGTGTGTGTGTGTGTGTGTGTGTGTGTGTGTGTGTGTGTGTGTAGGATGATAAGTACTTCAATTCTTCCTCATGTAACTGTATAGTTTGACCAGCACCATTGGTTGAACATGCTGTCTCTTTGTAGATGTCTGTTTATGCTTTAAGTTTTTAAAAAATCGGGGGCACATTGATGTGGAGATTTATGTCAGTTAGATTCCATTGATCAATATGTGTGTTTTGTGATATTTCCATCCTGATTTTATTATTTGAGCTCAAGGTTGGTAATGTGCATTTTGCTATTCAGTATTGTTTATCCTGAGAACTTTGTGTTTCTCTATGAGGCTGAAAATTGTCCTTTCAAGTTATGTGAAGAATTTGTTGGAGATTTCATTGAATTGGTAGATTGCTTTAGATAAGATGACCATTTTTAGTATGTTAATCATACTGATCCATGACCATGGGAGATCTTTTCATCTTCTGATATCTTTTTTCAATTTCTTTCTATAATGTCTTAAAGTTTTTATCAGACAAGACTTTCAGTTACTTGGCTAGAGTTAGCCCAAGATATTTTATATTATTTAAGGCTATAGTGAAATGTGTTTTTCCCCTGATTTTTTTTCTCTTTCTGTCATTTGTATATCGGAGGGCTACTGATTTTTGTTAGTTAATCTTGTACTGAGATAGAGCTACTTGGATGAAATTGTTTATCAGCTATAGAAACTTCCTTGAGGAAGTTTATGGCCATTTAAATATAGTATTGTATCAACTTCAAATAAAGGTACTTTTATTGCTTCCCTTCCAAAGTATATCTCTTTGATCTCCTTCATTTGTCTTTTTGTTCTAGCTAAGACTACAAGTAATATAATGAAAATGCATGGAGGGAGTGGACAACCTTGTCTTGTTTCTGATTTTAGTGGAATTACTTAAAATTTCTCTCCATTTAATTTGGTGTTGGCCATGGGCTTGCTGTAAGTTGCCCTTTATTATATTGAGGTATATCCCTTGTATCTCTAATATCTCCAGAACTTCTATGGAAAAGCAATGTTGGTTTTTTTTCACAAGGCCTTTTCTGCCGTCAATTAGATTATCATGTGGTTTTTGTCTTTCAGTTTATTTACATTGTGGATTACATCTATTGGTTTACACATGTTGAGCCATCTCTATACCACTGGAATGAATCTAAGTATTGTATTGGGACTTTTCCATCTATGTTCATTCTGGTAATTGGATTGTAATTCTCTTTTTGCTGAATCTTTGTGTAATTTGGGTTTCAGGGTAAGTGAGGACTTGCAAAATGACTCGGACAATGTGCCTTCTGTTTCTATTTTTAGTTGGGAGACCATTAATTACTGATGTTATTTTACTAGAATTTATAGTTCTGTTTAAATTGCTTATTTGATACAGATTTCATTTAAATAAGTGGTATGTATAAAAAAATTCATGTTTTTCAGATTTTCCAACATGGTGGAGTAGACATCTTTAAATAGCGTCTTTATAATTCTCTGGACTTCCTTGGTATCTGCTGTTATGTCTCCATGTTGATTTCTGTGTTTGTTAATTTTGAAATTCTTTCTCCTTTTAGTTAATTTGGTTAAGTGTTTGTTGAACTTTGGGTATGTTGATTTTCTCTAGCCAACTCTTTGTTTCAATGGTTCTGTTATTGTTTTTTTCTATTTTATATATCATCCATGAATGTGATTAAGTATTGCTATTTACTTCTATCAATGTAATTTCTTTCTTTGTTAATTGGTGTTCTACAGCTTTCATTGAGATGTTGAGTTACTAATATAAAATATCTCCATTTTTTAATATAGGCACATAATGCTAAGTAATTGAGTATTAGAACTGCACCACTGTTCCCCTATAAATTTAGATATGTTGTAGTACATTCATTTTTTTATAATTTGACAAAATTTGAAATTGGTTATGGACACATGGCGTTCCTCCAGATTCTCTTGTCTGGAGGAGCCAGAATCACGCAGGAATCACCGGCTCAACACAGAAGTGAATCAGCAATGGACACAACACAGTTGAGCATGTTCAGGGGCTTCTAACTCTGGCCGGCAGCACGCTCACATCATGTATCTGGGGTAAGCAGAATGCAGCCAAGTGATTTCCTTATGATGAGAAATTGTGGCCCCGCCCATCGTCAGGGCAACGTATGTGAGACAAGGAGACCCATACTCAGGCCAGGGACTGCCTACCCCAGGTTCAGAAGACAAAACAGAGTCCCACCGTGTCCCTTCTAGCACCAACCAGAGACTACTATTAGGGCAAGCAAAGGTACAGTATGGCGTCTTATGGAGGAAAGGGGCGGGGGGGGGGATTCAGGACAGAAGTATATCTGAAGAGACTAGAGAGGAAGGGTGCTGGCTGACATAGTAAAAGGGGCTAATCCCTTGACCAGCTGCAACCCACATGGGAATGTGAGTCTTGCAGCTCACTAGGGCAGACAACCCTGTTAGTGAAGGTATGGGTGAGCCAGCCCCAAACACGTGTACACGGGAGATATGTCCCTATTTCTGATCTGTCCTGTGGTGGCATGGGTAGGGAAATGAAGCCCCTCCCCCAAGCATCAATGACTGAGGCAGGTTGGAAACCTGACCCTGCAGTCATAAGAATGGAAGAGCTGTCCCCAACTCCCACCAGCTGCAATATTCAGGAGAGCAGGTCCTGTACCTCTCCAGAGAGGTACAATAGAATCTACTCTATTAGCCCAAGTGTTGGAGAGCCAGCCCCGAAATCATGAGCAGGGGATTGCTGTCCCCATTTCCCATCTGTTGGACCAACCCTATACATGCCCAGACTCAGACCCAGGGTTATGATTTGTCCTGCCTCAGCATCCACCCTGTCTAGGATCTGCTGGAACATGTGAAGGAGCCTGACCTGCAGAATCAAAGCTGCAGGATCTCCACAACACCGGGTGGCAGTGGGATGTCCAGGAAATTTCGAAGTGGAGGAATTGAACATGTGGTAGAGATACTGGGCCTAGAAACCAACCAGTGAGTGCCGTGAATGCTTTCAAGTAGGATTGTATAGGCAAAGGTGTATGCAGCACAAATTGTTGAGTTGCACTGTAGCTTCCATTATGAGATTTTTAATTCCTTCCCTTTTATGTTAGCTTTTCTATTGAATTTTGTTTTATTTTGGTGGGATGCCAGGGCAGAGAGTGAATGTGAAGGAAAGGGACTGAAATGGATCAAGATTTACAGGACATGTGAAAAAACAGAATAAATTTTAAAAATTTATTTATTTATGCTAATCTTGTCTCATTTTTCATTCAGTAGTCAGTTGTTCAGTTTCTATGAGTTTTTAAGCTTTTCTGGTGTTGTTGATATCTAGATTTAATCTGTGGTGATCAGACAGAATTAAGAATGTTATTTTGATTTTCTTGTACATGCTGAAAGTTGGCCAATTTTAGAGAAAATTCTTTAAGATAATGAGAAGAAGGTATATTCTATGATGTTTGGGAGAAATGTTCTATAGATTTCTGTTAAGTCCATTTGTTTTATTGTGGTGGTGTATTGTTTAGGATTTATTAAAGCCACTGGAGATCTGAAATAGCAAAGCAGTACACTAGTTAGCTATAGAAGCTAGGTAGTAGTGGTACATACCCTTAGACACAGGATTCAGGATTAAGAGGTAGACTGATCTATGTTAGTTCAAGGTCACACTGAGTACACAAAATTGATCCAATACTAAAGAGAAACAGCTCACACAAAGATGATATCAGCACTTGGGATCACATGCCTTTAATCCTAGCACACCTAAGCAGGTATAAAAAGCAAAGGGTCTCATGTGGAGATTTAGCCTCTAGCCATGTTGAGTAGAGCATAGCAGTCTGAGAGAATCTGAGGTGTGGTGAAGTCAGGAGCAGTCTGAGGATTGCCCCTTTGGTCTGAGCTGAAGTAGAGGAAAGAGCTAGTGGCCAGCTGCTTTGCTTTTCTGATCTTCAGCTTGAAGCTTGAACCCCAATATCAGTCTCTGGGTCTTTTATTTATTGTACTACACTTTATAATGTCAGTAAGCTCTACTATTTCTCTGTTTAATTTTTGCCTGGATGACCTCTCTATTAGAGAGAGTTTGGTACTGAAGTTTCCATCTATCACTGTGTGAGGGTCAATATATAATTTAATCTGTAGTGGCAGTTCTTTTATGAACTCCAGTGCCCTGGTGTTTAGTGTATAGATATGAAGAAGTGAAATATTCTGTTTTTGGATTTATCCTTTGATGAGTATATAGTGCCCTTTCCTGTCCCTTCTGATTAGTTTTAGTTTGAGTCTGTTTTGCTAGATATTAAGATGGATACAATAGTTTGCTTGTTAAGTCCAATTGCTTGGTATGTCTTTTTCCATATTTTTACCCTGAGGTGATGTCTTCCTTGAAGTTTCAGTGTGTTTCTTTGATGCAGCAGAAGGACAGATTCTGCTTTTACATAAATCTTGTGAGTCTGCATCTTTCTTTATTAGAGAATTGAGACTATTGATTTTGAAAATCATCAATGAGCAATTTTTATTGATTCCTATTATTTTGTTGATGTCTTGTGTGTGCATTTGCATGTGTGTGTGCATGTGTGTGTGCATGCATGTGTGTATGCGTGTGTGTGTGTGTGTGTGTGTGTGTGTGTGTGTGTGTGTGTGTTGTCTGGGATTATTTATTCATTGTGTTTTTGTAGGTGTAGTCAAAACTTTTAAGTTTGAGTTTTGTTTTAGAACCTACTGTAGGGCTGTATTTTTAGATAAATATTGCTTAAATTTGATTTTTCAATGGAATGTCATACTTTCTCCATATACAGTGATTAAAGTTTTGCTGGGTTTAATTATTCTGGACTAGCATCTGTGGTTTCTTAGAGTCTGCCACACATCTGTCCTCGCTCTTCTGCTGTTTAGAGATTCCATTGAACAGTCAGGTGCAATTCTAATAGTTCTGCCCTGAATGTTACTTGGTCTTTTTTCCTTGCCATTTCACACTTATTATTTTTAATGTTATGTATCAAATGGACTTTCTTTTCTGATGCAGTCTCTTTGGAGCTCTGTGTGCTTCTTTTTTTTTTTTTTTTTTTTTTTTTTTTTTTTGATTTTAGAGACAGGGTTCCTCTGTGGCTTTGGAGGCTGTCCTGGAACTAGCTTTTGTCAACCAGGCTGGTCTCAACTCACAGAGATCTGCCTGCCTCTGCCTCCCCAGTGCTGGGATTTAAAGGCCTGCACCACCAACGCCCAGCCTCTGTGTGCTTGTTATTCTTCGATAGGCATTTCCTTCTTTAGGTTAAGAAAATTTTCTTCTGTGATTTTGTTAAAAATATTTCTATGCTTTTGACCCAGGTTTCTTCTTTTCTCTGTATTCAGATTATTCTTAGCTCTTCTGTTTTCACAGTATCTCTGATTCCCTGGATGTTTTCTACCAGTTTTTTAGTTGTATCATTTTCTAGATTAATATGAACAAAGAAGCCATTTCTTCTATAGTGTCTTCAATGTTGGAAATTCTATCTTCAGTCTCTTGTATTCTGTCGGAGAAGCTTGCCTCTGAGGTTCCTGTTTAAATGCTTAAATTATTTATTTCTAGATTTCTCTCAGTTTAGGTTTTCTTTATTCATTCTGTTTCCATGTTTAGGTCTTGTAGTGACTTACTCATTTCCTCCCACTTTTTTTAAAAAATAAATTTCCTTAAGAGATTTATTAATTTCTTCATTAAATATCACCACCGTATTTATAAAGATTATCTTAAGATTTTTGTCTTGTGTTTTAGCTGTTGTAAATCTCTGGGCCTACATTGGTAGGGTTACTGCTGTGTAGTGGAGACATAAGTCCTGGCTATTTATCTATTGCATTTTTACACTGACATCTATGCATCTGGATTTGGGAGAATTGTGAATCCAGATGCTGGTATCTTGTACTGTCTCAAAGTACAAGACTTTTGCGATTCCCTGGAGGTAGGGGCAGAAAGGTAGGGGAGACCTCAGCAGGGGCATGGTAGAAAGATACCAGTGGAAGAAGGAAGTATAGAACGGAAGAACTGTGTGATACAGTGTCTGTTGGGCAGTGAGAAAGGGTAGTCTTGGGAAGTGTTCTGCTACAAAACCAGGAGATTGGATTTGGAGGAGAGGAAGTAGAGGGGAAGCGGTGCCCACCTGCTTTCCAGGCTAGTGCCCCTCAGGTTCCCTGGGAATGCATGCTGAGGTTCAGGGGTTGGGGGTATCAAGTGAAAACCAGGAAAGAAATGTTAGAGGAGTAGGTTTAAGGGATCCATTTATATATGGAGGCAGACAGGAAAGAGGGACTGCAACAGGAATTCTGTGGGTGAGACAGGAAAATTGAATGTGGAAAACAATGTGGAGAGGTGTAGGTCTGCAATTATGCCTGTTCTGCTGGCTGGTGTGTCTCCGAGGTTTCTAGTGAGTACATCCTGGAATTGGTGGACAAGAAAATGAAATGAGTGTTTGGAAGAAAGCTTGAATGTGAATATCTCTGATCCACCAGAAGTAGGAAAAGAGAGGAAAGACAGAAGCAAAACAGAAGCTCTGCTCCAGGGCTTGGGGTGACAAAGGGAAGTTGAATTTGGAGCAGAAGAGGGGGATGCGAAGATGTACCTACCTGTTTACATGACAGGATTGGAAAGCCAGTTCCCAGAGAATATTTGCTGGTGTTAGAGGTTAGAATTATTGGATGAGTGGTAGAATATTATACATATATTGCTAATATGATCATAGCATAAAGTTATGTTTCAAATGCCTAGTTCATTAGTGTTAATTACATTTACCATATTATTATACATCCATCATCACTGAACATAACATTTTATTTCATTGTAATCTGAAACTTTTTATTTTTTTTAAAAATCCCTGTTTCTTTTTCCTAGAAGCCATCATGTCACTCCTCTCTCCATAAATTCACCATTCTAAATATCTCAAAAAAGGAAAATGATAGAATACTTACCTTTCATGTATATTGTTAGGTTATTTCACTTACTGTCATATGTTTTATGTTCATTTGCCTTGTAATATGTATTAGAATTTCATTTACTTTTATGCTGAATAGAATTTCATTTAAGTTTGTAAACCTTCCCTTCACTGCATTCATCCATCAATGGACACATGGATTCTTTCCCTCTCACCACTGCCATTCCTTCTGTCAACATATTTGGACAAATGTCTCAGAGTCTTTTTCAGTCTTTGGGCACATGCCTAGAAGTAAAATTGTTAGAATGCTTGATAGATGCAATTATACTTTTGAGAAAATTATAGTTTTTCATAGTGACTGCTGTGCTTACAACCATATTCCACAACTCAAATTTTTGTCCTTGACTCACATATTGCATCTCATCTTGAAACTGTGATATATTTTTGCTGAAGTATATTACCATTTCTGGTTTTATCTACAGAGCTACCCACAATTCTTCATATTTTCAACTTTTTCCTTTATACCAACCATTTATATATTATTTTGAAATAATATTAGGAAATAAAATTTTAAGAAATATTTATGAATAAAAGTATCTGCTGTCTCTTCTACCATTTTGGCTGCAAAATATGTCCTCTGGCATGTCATGGTTTTACAAAGGCAGGATTCTGAAAATTTATCCAATACTATACAATGTTCGAGAAAAGCAATATTGTATAATGAAAGCCCTAAAGTGGATAGATTTGATCTTCCTAGATTTTGTGTATGAGATCCTAGAAGTGCCTTTGTTGCAAAGAAGTTGATCAGTAAATACTTGCTGAATTACAATTAGTTAATTTTGTAATTTGTAATTTTATGTCTATGGGTTAAGTGTGGGTGAATAAAAAATCAGACTAGAATATTTGGATAATGGAGTCATAATATTTTCAATAGCTTCTTTCCCTCTGGGATATAAAAAAGATTAATACTTCTCCAAATGTGGCATCTGTCAAGTTCTCTTCTATAGTAGAGACTTGAAGAGAATCCCCAGTGATATGTCACCCTGGTCTCATAAAAATACATAGTAAAAACAGCATTCAGTTATTATTCTTCACAGAAGGTATTTTGCTTGGTTGCTAGAATAGCTTAAAGAATATAATATCAAGACCTTGACACCTGTCAGCAATTTTGTGTTATAAATTAAGTAATCACCACCAATGTAATAAATATTTAATGCATTTTTAATTTATTAAATAAAGAATTATGGAATAATCAATTAATATGATCAGTAATGAACTTGAAAACAAGTGATTTAATGGAAACTATTTAGGCACAAAGAAGCAATATACATGACAAAACTAGCTTCATAAAACATTTGCCAATGTGACTTATACAGTAGCTTGTAAAGTAATGGCATTTGTTCTCTGAAGTTCTGCTAAAGTTCATCTGTGAATCCATTTGGCCTTGAACTTTATTTAGTTGGGTAATTTTTAATTGTTCCTTTTACTTAATTATTGTTAGAAATCTATTTAAACTGTCTGTCTCCTCTTGGTTTAATTATTGCAAGCAATATGTAGAAATTCATCCATTTCTTTTAGATTTCCCAATTTAATGGGGTATATGTTGTTAAGGTGTAACTAAATGACTTCTTTTTTGTGTATAATTCATTTCCAGCAGGGCCTAAACCCTCCCCAGTGTGTCTATGCTAAGAGAGTATCCCTCTATGTGGAGATGGCTCACAAGCTTCATTTGTGTACTAGAGGTAAATACTGATCCACTATCAGTGACCCTATAGATTGTCCAGACCTCCAAACTGACTTCCTCTATCAGGGGGTCTGGAACAGTCTCTGTTGGTTTCCCAGCTATCAGTCTAGGGTCCATGACCCCTTATTCAGGTCAGCTGTTTTTATGGGTTTCTTTAGCCTGGACATGACCCCTTTGCTCATCACTCCTCCTTCTCTGCAACTTGATTCCAGAGTTCAGCTCAGTTTTAGCTGTGGTCTGGGTCTGCTTCCATCAGCTACTGGATGAAGGCATTAGGATGACATTTAAGGTAGTCATCAATCTCATTATCGAAGAAGGGCTTTTAAGGTAGCCTCTTGACTATTGCTTAGATTGTTAGTAGGGGTCAATCTTGGAGGACTCTGGGCATTTCCCTAGTGTCAGAATTCTCTTTAAACCTATAATGGCTCCTTCTATGATGGTATCCCTTTTCTTGCTCTCTTCCATTCCTCCCCTGACTAGATATTCCTGCTCCCCATCATGTCCTCCTCTCCCCTCCTCTTTTCCCCTTCTCTTTCTTTCTAACTCACTCTCTCCTTCCCCCATGATACCCAATAGCTTAGAAGATCTTGTCCCTTTCAGCTTCTCCAGGGTAATATGTGTGCCACTCTTAGGGTCCTCCTTGTTTCCTAGCTTCTGTGTTGGTGTAGGTTGTAGGCTGGCATTCCCCTGCTCCAGGTCTAAAATCCATATGAGTCAGTACATACCATTTTTGTCTTTTTGTGACTGGGTTACCTCACTCAGGATGGTTTCTTCTAGTGCTATTCATTTGTCTTCAAATTTCAAGATTCCATTTTTTTTCTGTTGAGTAGTATTTCTATTTATCTTGTCTTTGTTTTACTAATAAAACATTTACATTCATTGATTCTTAATCTTCCTTTTGTTTCCATTCCATGAATTTCTTCAGTATTGCCAAATAATTTCAGAGAATTTTATACATGTATACAATAAACATGACCATACCTTCTACCTTTAAGATTTCTTCCTTGCAATTTTCCTTCCAAAATGTTTCAAAATGTCCCCCTCCAACATTTAATTATAAATATAATTATAAATATAACCCAATAAATGCAACTAGTGGTATCCATACAATGACTTTATGACCACTACTAGGACATGAAAACCATACTTCCAAAGAAAAGGAATTTCTCCCAATCTCCTCATAAACATCACTGACAATAACTCCTCAGTAAAGGTCATGCCTCGAGATCATCTAGCTCAACTATTTTGGCTTGTTTGACATTGTCTATTCACTTGCAGGTAATGACAGCTCCTGTGGGTTTATGTTTGAATTTCTATGTTGTGTCCAGAAAAAAGTTTTTTAAAGCATACCTTCCAGTCTTTTGTCTCTTATAGTCTTTCTACCTCATTTTCTACAATGTTTCCTGACCTTGATTTCCTGAAGGTAATGCATATGTCCCATTTAAAGAATAACAAAATGAGGCAACCCAGAATCAGAAAGACAAACATGTACTCACTTATAAGTGGATATTAGCCATAAAGTAAAGAATAACCATGCTACAATCCACAGATCCAGAGAAGCTAAGTAACAAGAAGGGCTCCAGGTGGGAGGGGGATACATGAATCCTATTGTGAAGGAGAAATGGAATAGAAATTGCCAGTGGGTACAGAGAAGTTTTGGGATATGTACAGGAGGGATCAGATGGTGTGGATGATGGAGGGAAAGAACACTATGAGAGACAACTAGAATCTGAGGGTGTTTCTGGGATGAGATAGAAACACAGTACAATGCAAACTCCCAGGAATCTATGAGGGTGACACTAGATAAGAGTCTTTTGAATGGGAGATATGGACCCTGAACCATCTCATGTAACCACTTCCAGTTGTTGGGCACTGACACAGCCACAAACCCTTCCACCTGTAATTTGTCCTGCCTACAAGATGTGGTGGGGTAAATATGGCACAGTAATTGAGCCACAGCATGAGAGGGAGCTCACCCTTGAGGGCCAGGACCCAGAATGTGGATACCACAGAGACCTAGGATATAACCACACATGACTGGCAAACAACAAAGACAACAAAGTTAATGAAATGATTCTTAATAATATTCTGCTATAATTGTATATTTGTGCCTAATTCAGTTGTTACCAGAGAGCTTCATCCATCAAATGATGGAAACAGATACAGAAACCCACAACCAAACATTAAACAGATTTCCAGGAATCCCATGGAAGAGAAGGAGAAATGATTCTAGGAGGCACTGGGGTCAAGGACACCACAAGAAATCCCACAGACCCAACTAAACTGGGTTCATAGGGACTCACAGAGCCTGAAACAACAATCATGGAGCCTGCATGGGACTGATGTAGGCCCTCTGTATATACATGACTGTTGTGTAATTTGGTCTTCTGTGGGACTCCTAACAGTGGGAGCAGCAGCTGTCTCTGACTCTGTTGCCTGCATTTGGGATTCATTTCCCCTACTGGACTACCTCATCCAGCCTTAATAGTAGAGGAGGAGCCTAGTCTCACAGACTCTCATGGAACTTGAATGTTCCATGGGTGACTTATATCTGTGGAATACCAGCAAGTTTCTGAAGAGAAACAAAGGAGGAGGAATAGATTTTGGGGAAAGAAGGGTGTGGGAAAGGAGGGATGGAGGGTGAAATTTTAGTTAAGATGTAAAGAAAATAAAACAAAAATTATAGCACCAAGTGTCTTACCATCAGCCCTTTCACACTTTATGTATATCTCTGTCTGTTTCCACTGCAGAGAAGCTTCTCTGACAAAGGTTCAGAGCAGCCCAAGTGTATGGATATAAACATGAATATATACAATGCAGTTTTACAGTCTGAACACTTAAGAGAGTCACAATAATAGGTTCTATAATAGGGAATCCTAAAGTACTTTTAGTTTACACTTTCATATTGGCTAAGAATATTGAGAGCTTTTTTTTTTATAGAGTTACCCAGCCATTTGCCTTTCTTGTTTTGAGTATTTCCTGTTTAGTTACTTACCTCAGTTTTGTAAATTGGGTTGCTTATTTCCTCAATAGTTAGGTTCTTGAAGTCTTATGTATTCTAAAAAGTAATTCATCATATTAATAGTTGTCTGTGTGCAAAGATTTTAGTAATTTATCTCAATCTATTGATAAATGGCTTGGTTTTGTTTATTCTTTCTTTTGAGGACCATATGATATATATAAATATGAAATATCTATATGAAATATCTCTGATTTTCTGATTTTTAATATAGACATTTATTTGTATAATTGTCCCTTTTCAGACTACATTTCTTCTATCACACAGTTGTGTTAAGCTGTGTTTTCATATTCAAATCTTCAAGGACAATTTTCATCACATTTTATTTTAATATATATATATATATATATATATATATATATATATATATATATTAGAGTTTTTCTTGCTACTGATTTGTAGTTTTGCTCTATTGTCATCAGATAGAATACAAATAATTATTTCAAATTTTCTTTATTTGTTAATTCTTGCCTTGTGTCTTCATATATAATCTACTTTAGAGGAAGTTTAAAGAATAGAGATTTTGAAATAATTGGATATAAAGTTCTGTAGAGGTTTGTTGAGTTCATTTGCTTCATGATATCTTTTTGTTGAGGTATTATTTATTTAGTTAGTTATTTTCCAAAGAGTTTCTTAGTGTAGCCCTGGGAGGAACTCACCCTCATCAAGAAATATTCTCTTTGCAACAGATGAAGACCACTACAGAAAACTATAACAGATCAAAATACAGAGTTGTTGAGCCCAGTACCAATGTATGCATCTATAGAATACTCCTTTAGCTAAAGCTTAGCAGTATGGGAGACAGGGCATAAAGACTGTAACATCCAGAGGATGATGAGTTTTGTTGTGTTCATGTCTTCTGGTAGTATCAGATGTTAGGAATAAAGTCTGCCAAGATGACCACATGAGCTAAATAAAGATGGCAACTGAAAGCCAACTGGGTGCCAAGAGCAATATTATTTCTCCTATTCTTCCATTGCAGCTTGACTCATCCAGCCAATCTCAACTTGCATATAATTTGACTCTGGGTACTGAGTCTTATTTCTCTCCAGCTTGCTTCCCTACAAGGAGTTCCCCAGGCTCAATCTGTTCCTTACCAGACTTTCTCTCTTGTAGGAAAAAAGCTGTATTTGTATTATCCTGACTAATTTTATATGTAAGGGGAATATACTGCCATCTTACACAGAAGTTCCCTTGGTTATTTCTACCCATCTTCTTGCTTTTAGTATTTTACAGTGACTTTGGCCAGTTACAGAAGTAAAAAATCTGCCTTGCAAATAAGTAGGTATTTGTATTTCAAAAAGCTGCTTGTTATCATTCAACTCGAAATTTTAGCCAGGATAATGAGAGTACAGGATGGTATATCTAGCTATATGTGTCTGGGGTCTGAGTTCTGTTTCACTTATACTTTAACATTGAGAATTTCAGTCTAACCTTATAAAGTAGACAAAAGATTTCATGTTGAGAACTATTTCCATAAATATTAGAATACATGTTGCAAAGTTACATGGATGCTATGATTTTATTTATGGCAACTAGAGTCTTACAAAAATTGTTTAAGGCAATATTTTTCTTTATCCATCACACAGTGTAGAGACGAAAACCTAGCAAAGAAGTGTGTCTATAATTTCAGACAGTGAATATTTGAATTTATACATGAATCCCATAATTTTGATAAAACATTTTGCCTTCTATTTATACTAAAATAATTACAAACAAGTAGTATACAAACGTTGGCAGTGGATGTTCCTTGCCTACTTTACTCAATTAAATCTTTGCCATGACAATGCATGTGTCCCTGTGTATCTCTGTGACTACCAGTTGTCATTTCCTGCCTTCTTTTCTGCTCTCACTAACTGTCATCCCATTCAGAGTTAATAATAAAGCAATGATGTTTTCAGGGGATATTGTGTAAATTTGCTTTCTTTCTGATGTAAGGGGTTATTTATAAGTCCAAGAAAAGGGTGTCATTAAATTGGAAATTTGTTCCTGTGAGTTGAGTCCATATTTGGGGCTCAGTAGGAATAAAGATTCATTCATTAAAAAACCAAGACAAAATTCACCTGGCAAAAACAAAACAAATAATAATAGATATAATCCTTTCACGAATTATGAATTTATGTGCTGAGTGTCCATATCTAAGCTACCTTTTATAGATAACAGCTCCTAAAGGCTCTATCAGGTCTTACTACCATAATATTGCTTCTCAGCTTTCAGCACATAACCAAGGAAAACTACACAAATTTGAAGCTCGGGCAGAAAGTCTCTACCAACACCATGGGCATCTTGAATCTGCATTGTTTATCCATTATACACAACCCATGACTTTCTAAGTTTTTGAAATTTATGGCATTTAATCTGTTTCATTTAATTTTTAATTGCCTCTTTCCTCCATTAGACTGTGAACATTTGCAAATTAGAACTGTTATCCCTTCTCTATTTTCATCATCTAGCACAACTTTTAACTTAGACAAATTATATTTGCAATTCTCTGTTGAATTTTAAGAAGGAATTGAGGGAGGCAAGGAATAAAGACCATAGATGAAGTACAGGCACACACACACACACACACACACACACACACACACACACACACACACACACACACAATTACAAATAATTTAGAAACAAATAAACTCAGAAAATTACAACAGATTTGAGAGATGTCTCAGAGGGTAAATACTTGCCATGTAAGTGTGATGAGCTGAGTTAGATACCCAGCAATAATGTAAATTCTAACCTGAAAAGGCAAAGTTAAAAGCAACCTGGCTAAAAAGAGTAGCTACATCAGTGAGATCTGAGTTGATTGAGAGATCTTGCCTTAATGAATAAGGCAGAAGAGTTTTTAATTATGATTATTGACATCCACTTCAGGCCTACATGTGCAATTGCATTCACACATGAAAGAATGCATGCACATACATGCTCCCATGTCCCTGAAAAATTTGCAAAAGAACTAGGTGATTTTTACATAAAAATAAAATCAGTGTTGTAACACAGAGAAATCCATTCCACAAATGCCCTTAGTGTGTACTTGTGCAGTACATATTTGAACTGCTATACTATTCTTACTTTAAGTTTTCTTTTAACATTTTAAAGAAGTAGCTATAAACTTTGATGTAATAATTATTTCCAGATTAAAAATACACACACACAGCACACATTTTGATTTATGGGTATTGTTTTTGCTGTTGTTGTTTGCCCTCTCACAAAACCCAAAGCTTTTGGGAAATATGATTGCCCTCAAATGGAAAGGTAACACTACTTTCACTAACATTTAAATTTCTAATTACATTATAGAAGGTGTCATGACAAACTAGGGCAGCTTTAGCAAAGGGCAGAACACATCAAATGCAAGTTTAATCTTTAAAAGTTATCCATATGATTCATTAAGCTTGGTTTTTTTGTTTATTTTGGTTTGTTTGTTTGTTTGTTTGTTTTGTTCTATTGGTTTATTTTCAGGCAGATTCTCATTCTGTACCTGACTCTTGTCTCAACCCCCTGGCTATTGGGATTGCAGGAATGCCATATAACAACTTCATTAAAGATTTCGAAGATAAGCCAGGAATTGGGCTGCAGTTTCTTTTCAATAAAACTATGTAAACAAACAGACATATCTTCCAATTCTCTATCTAATGTTTGTTCATTTTATGTTTAAAAATTATAGTTCCAATTCAAGAAAAGGTAAAGAGCCATCCCGGTGAGGTTACATTGATTATTGTTATATTTAAATATCTTCTCCTTAGTGCAAAGAAGAGAGGGTTTCAGGTAAAGAACTCTCCATGCTATAGTAAATTGCTATGAATTTAAATGTCCTACTTAATAAGTTCAGCTTTATGTGAGTCTGATTAGAAATATTTACACTGAAAGTTTGTGAAATTAATAGAATAACTTGTGGATAACAATTACTTTAAAACATTCTTGAGAAATTCCCAAGATTTAAATGTTTAGAGATAAACTGATTAATACACTTATGTGTCTGATTAAACTTATTTGGATATAGCAAATTGTGGCCCTATTGTGACGCATTCTCTGAAGTGATATTATCAGCACTTTGCCATCATTAACTTATTTGTCATTGTCCTACACCTGGACTCTTTCACTAGCTTAGACACCAACATTTGCCAGAGGGCTCTCTCCAGATGTCACATGCCATGTGGGACTCTAACAGAGTACACCTGATAACTAACAGAGCACTTGGAAATGAGAGTTAATGGTTAAATGAGAGCAATAAAGGACTGTTGTATCTTTGCTATCCCAGAACATGAGAACTCTGATGTCACACATCAGTCTGATTCCAAGTTCCAGACACTTAAAACATGAATGTGTAAAAATAGCAGAAGCCAGAGCCAATAATTTGTACAGACGAATTTGCAAACATAAAAATAATGATAAACCAGTTTATTTGTGGACTCATCTCTAATTCCACAACTTTATCTACCAGGTTCCTTAGAAAGTTATTCTTCCTTGCAGATCAAAATAGTCATTTATAAACCACACCCCCGCACACAGCCAGGGATGTCTTTCAATTGCTGAACTCAGGACAACACTACTAAATTAAGTCTAGGAAATAGTTCTGCATTGACCCACATTGCAACTCCTACCCAGCAGTCGTTTGGAAGCAATCAATAGTACAGAGAGCCTGAAGTCCAAGATTACAGAAATTGCCCGTGTGAACGATCTGACTGAAACAGAGGAGTGCATCATCTTGTGCTTCTCAGATCAATGATTGTCAGAAAGGAAGGAGAGGGTGTATAAACTTCCTCAATGACCAGTCAATAGAGCCACAAGAAAAGTAACATCACAATTTTGTAAAGAGAGAAATTCCAGAAAGGTGACCAACTTCTAAAAGTATAAACAAAAGATTTAAGATCTTCTGCAATAAAGACATCAAGTTAGGACTAAGAAAAAAACGATTAACCAGCATGAGTTCTCCGTTTTCTATCACAGAGGGCAAAAATATGTTTCTTGCTCTCAAATTCTTCCACACATCAGAAAATAACCTTTTCACTGTATGATAGCAAAGTTTATCATGATTTTCCACTTCTGTAAAACTTAAAATAGCAAAATGTGTTTTATGATGGACAAATATGGATAAACCAAATTATTACTACTATTTTTTGAAATGAAATTTTTATGTTTGTGTTTATTTTACCAGAAAAATTTGTGCCTTCCCCAAAATTCTAAATTAAACTGAATTTAAAACTAAAGAGGTTAATTATCTGTTAGTTACAAATGAACTCTGAGGTATTTAATTATGCTGTGTTTCATCCATATTGTTCAGTGATATATATCTGTCATTTTACAATGAGTGCTTCAAGTAAAATTGGGAAAACAGAAACTAAGATAATACAATTGCTTTGATATATGTTATATGGAAATAGAAAAAGTCAAGTATCTATCACATACCAATGTGTGTTGTGCATGCTGAAGCAGATGGCTGTATTGATGAGAATTTCAAACAACTTAATTGCCAGGTACCAGGACCAAAGTCCCCTCCTGGTGGGAGTATGGGTGAGACTACCTGAATCATAGTTTGCTAATAAGAAAGAATCTACTAAATTCCAGTCATTGATACATTTTCTTCAGGGAGGGACATTCTTGTAATGAGCTAGAGTGTTGCATTGGCTTCTGAAAGTAAGAACAAAAATCTGAAATAGTGTATAGGCTATGACAATTTAAAGGCATACGCCTTTAATCCCAGCACTCAGGAGGCAGAGGCAGGCAGATCTCTGTGAGTTCGAGTCCTGCCTAGTCTCCAGAGAAAGTGCAGGATAGGCTCCAAAGATACACATAGAAACCCTGCCTCAAAAAACCAAAACAAAAATGTAGAAAATCATAAACCAAATCAGTCTTATTTTCATGAATGAATTAGTATTAATGGGTCACTACAAAGTAGAACATGTCATACATTGTATGCCTATACCATTGGATAATGGATTTTATTATATTATATAATAACTCTTTGAATGCTTAACATTCAACAAAGTGCATGTGGCAGTTCCAACACTACTTCCCTTTCTTCCCCATATGGCTTTCCAATCTAAAATGTGTGTGTGTGTGTGTGTGTGTGTGTGTGTGTGTGTGTGTGTGTGTGTGTTTGTAGATATTCATGTTTCCTTCAATACTTGATATTTAGAAATCTGGTGTGGCTGTTAGAGTAAATCCACATGTCCCAGTTAGCTCCAAATTTAGAAGCAAATATTTCTAGAACTATGGTATGTCTTCAGAAGCCACTGGAAACTCACACCCTTAAATTAATCACACTAATTAATAACAATTATTTCTCTGCCAAGGATTTGAATAACAGGAATCCACAGAATTAAAGAGAAGCCATTCAGAGTTCCACAAGAATGCTCCATGATTTCAGCACCTAAAAATCTAGCAACTTCCAATGCTCCATAGAACAGACCTGAAATGTATGTTATGATAATGTGTCCCTGGGCCTGTCAGTGGCAAGCTCATTTCAATATGATAGGTTAACATGTGAAGATCTGGGAGATTCCTCAGTGAATAATGTGTGTATTATGTAAGTATGAGGACCATATTAGATCCCAGCAACCAAATGAAAGCCCGGCATGGTTGTGTGTACTTATAACTACAGTTCTGAACTTTTAGAGACAGAAACATCACTGGATCTCACAGGCCAGCCATTCTATCAAAACAGCAATTTGTGGGTTCAGTGAGATACTCTGGCATAAAATATAATGTTGAGAAAAACAGAGGGAAAAGATACCTAACTTTAACTTCTAGCCTCTGCCTGTGCACTCAAGGTATGTGCATTTACACAGACATGTGTGTAGTGGAATCTTGTGAACTATTTTAGCAACTATTGGCTATAGGCAATTTTTGATGATACAGATTCTTCTGTATTGATATTTATGTGAAATTAATTTTGTATTCCTGTGTTGGTAATTTGTATATTGTTTCAACTTTGAAATTTTATTTCTAATATTGTGTATGCTTCTCTTTTGGTTTACAATGCTTTTCCAAGCAAATGTAAAGTTACCATACTGGATGTATTTATGTTTCTACATATGTTTAAGATATTTTGTATATTTATACACTTTAAGGAAATTTTTGTCATATTGTACCATGTAGTTCTACATCTGATCAAGATATTTACATATATATACATTGTCCTTATGCTACACATCTGTTTAAAGATTGTTTATTTTCATATGTGACACTTCAGTCGGTAAGCAATGTATATCTTTGAGATTTGCAAGTTATAGTCACTCATGTTTCTCATACCTAGTTATGTTAATCAGGTTCTCTGGATGCTCGGAGATGTACTCAGCATAGATATTTGATCTTCAAACACTTCAAAGACCTACAGACTATATCATTTAAATGTTTTTAGTAATTTATAACTCTCATAACACAATTGCTCATGGTAGCAACAATCTATTCCTGAGAGAATTCTGGACAATGGTGACACTCCATTTGGAGGTATTTTATTTCTTCTTCTTCTTCTTCTTCTTCTTCTTCTTCTTCTTCTTCTTCTTCTTCTTCTTCTTCTTCTTCTTCTTTCTCCTCCTCCTCCTCCTCCTCCTCCTCCTCCTCCTCCTCTTCTTCCTCCTCCTCCTCCTCCTCCTCTTCCTCCTCCTCCTCCTCTTCTTCTTCTTCTTGGAATAACTGGACTGTTGGGCAAAGAACTCCACCTGCCTTGACTGCTGACAGTAGACAGACTGTCTTAACTGGACAAGCAGGATGCAAGTAAAAGAGATTTCTGATCCTTGCCAAGACAGGGTAGGACTCTCTTTTAAAATTTCCTGCTCTCAATAATGGTCTGACAGATACTCTAGGTTTTAGCCAAAGTTGGTTGCCCTGACATTATTATGAGATCTTGGGTGATTGTCCAGGTAGTCAACTGTTTCTGTCATTTCTTGCACTTTTAGAAAGTTACCTGCTTGTAGTTTCTGCTTACCAAAGTAATGTTATTTTCCTTCTCAGGTCTTTGATGAGGTTGAAGACTAGGTATCACAGATAACATCCTCTCTTACTTTAGCTAAAGAATATTAGGTAAAATACATAGACTTCCCAGGATAGCTATTGGAGTCATCTCTCTATTATTCCATTAACCCTTGACCCGGACATTTATTATGTGTTTCTTGTTTAATGCTGCTCTTGCTGGTTGTAGGTCTACATTTATGTAATTTTTCCCTTTATTTCTCCTGGACTATACTTGATATCGATTATCATTGCATATACTTTTGTAGCATGTTTAAAATCCTTATTTAGACAAAAAGAGGAAACACAGCAGCATATTGTTCTGCGTATAAATTTGAGATACTGACTGTAAGGTATGGCATCGGGGCTTGGACATGACCTCTTATAAGGGAGAGGCGGGGACTTACTCTTTCTCTCTTGGGTGATGGTCTGAGCATTCTGCATCACAGCATCCTGTGTTTCCAGGGGCAGAAAACCACAGCAGCTATTTACTTTTATTGTGTGAGTGCTCCCCAAATAAATATCTGTCATTTTTTTAATTTGGGTATTCATGAACTTCCTTCATCTGCCCTTCATGTGTGCACACACCGGTGTTCAATACATATACACATAGACATACAGAGAAAGAAAGAAAAAGAATATTGGACTCTCATGTTTCTGTAAATTCATAGTAAAGTATATTTTGTCCATAAACATGATAATTAAACATTGTACTAACAATCTATGGCTACTCTAAATACTAATATTTAGAGCAAAAATAGTTTGAGATATACCCATTGCTAAGTGCCATATGCAATGGCAATTGGGCAATAGATTTTGCAGGATTTGTTGTATCCTTTATTTTTCTTCAACAGCCAATACAATTTATGAACTCCTTTTTGCCTATCTTAAGAGGGTGTAAGTCTCTATTTTGAAAAACAAACAAAAAATCTTTAGGACATACATTTTAAATGGTATTTTGTTTTATAGTCATATACATATATAATTTGTTTCATTCAAATGCCTTCCTCCTTTCCTTCCTTTCTGATTTCTCAGCTATTAATCTCCATTTTCCCTCTTCAATACATGTGCTCATGCTCATATTTTTCTTTAAATATGCACTGAGTTTAGTTAGTTCTTATTATGAAGGTATCTACTGAAAAATGTGTAGCCTTTTGGGAACTGCATTACTGAACAAAAATTATCCTGTTTACTCTGTCAGTCCTCAATTTCCATTAGCTCCTCAGAAGGTAGAACTTCATGATACCATTTAATTGTAGGGATTTTGACTGGCTTGATGTTGACTAAGTCTTATATAAGTAATCTCAGTCAGTGTGAGTTGATGTATGCAACTGTGTTGTCATCTTTGGCATGTTTTGCTACAGAAATTTAGTCTTTCACATTCTTACAATCACTTCTGCCATCTTCCATGATGATCCCTAGGCCTTAGGGGAAAATGGATGATAAATATGTACCATTTAGAGATGAGCAACTGCCAGTCTCCCATTTTCTTTTTTCTCCATTTTTTATTTAAATTATAAACAAGATGGTTTTCCATGTCAATCCCAGGTCCCTCTTCCCCCCTCCTCCTACTTTCTACATACAGACCTTTTGTTGGTTTCTGTATAAATCAAAGTCTAAAACAAAATAAATTTTCTTTTATAAGGCTTAAGAGAGACAGACAGACAGACAGACAGACAGATATCATCTTTAGGAATAATTTTAATTTGGTGTCCATTTAGCAAAATAATAGTACTAGGTACTCATCTAAGGGCCCATGACATAGCCAGCCAAGCATTTTGGCCCATTTAATCCTGCTGAGTTGACTTTGGATCTATCCAGAATGTGGTTGGTTGCTCCCATGAAAGCAAGCCTGTAGAGTTACACTTTCCTGGTCATTACCAGTGTTATCCCTCAATATCAATGTCTCAGGTATGTGGAGTCTTTGGCAATATGTTCTTACTGTCTATCTATGAAGATCAGTCACAATAATTTATAATGTTTGAAGTGGTCAATTGGACTCTATTGGCCAACAACTCAAAAAAAAAAAAAAAAGACAGCCCATACTTGGCATGGGTATTTAACAAGTTATCATATGCTACCTGGAATAGGATTTATATCCCATTACTTTATATGGTATTTACAAATAAATCCTTAGTAGCAATTTAAACATTATTTATTTATACTTTATGTATTGGTATTTATCTTGTTCATTCTCAAAACAACTTAAAAATTTCCCTATCCAAGTATTTATTTTTATTTCATGGCCACATAGGTTGTTGATTTTTAACTTGTTCATGATTAAATGCCAAACTGTAAATAGTCCTTTGTCATATTAAATTTGGAATATACATTTATAATAAATTTTCTATTTATTCTAGTATATTTTATACACAACTAGGCACAGAAACCAAGTTTAGTCCACTTTTTTCCTAATTTATTTAGAAACAATTTTTATATACTGTAAACAAAGGTTCTGTGACAAGCACATAAGGTGATGATTCTATTGTTTCATAAACATAAATATCATTTTTCAAATAAGACTACCTCACAAATTGTCTATTATTATTATTGCTAAGAACCAAAGCATAAAAGGAACTTATAAATATAAAATAATACAAAAATTAAACTACCCATAAGGAGTATATTCTATCTCAGCATGCAGAATATATAGTGTTTAAGTTCCCAAATAATTTTAATACATGTTGAACATAAAAGACACAAAAATTAAATTGAACATCTTTTCAAACAATATATTTCAGCTTAGTGTAGCATTCATCCACAAATGATATTTCCATTGTTTTCATTGTGTACAAAACTTCAGCAGTTCAGCTAAGACCTGAAGGCATCACACAGGAAGTACAAATAATAATAAAAGGAGAAAATAATTCTCATGTATGGTTACATAGGCAGAAATATGATTACATAGGCAGGAGTATGGTTACATAGGCAGGAAAGTCTCACTTAAGGGAAAAAAATTGGGTTCTTTATTTCTTGTGAAAACTATGGCTTGTTTGTTGTTTTCTATAGATTTACAACATTGTTTGAAATTTTGTCTAATAAAATAATGAAAATGTTAATGGTGAGATTGATGATTGACTTATATGCCATCCTATAGCCTTCATCCAGCGGCTAGTGGAAGTAGAAGCAGACACCCACAGCTAAACACTGAACTGAACTGGAATCCCGATGCAGAGAAGGACCAGTGATGGGCAAAGGGGTCCAAACTAGACTGGTGAAACCCACAGAAACAGATGAACTGAACAATAGGGAGCTTTTGGTCCTGATACTGATAGCTGGGAAACCAGCATGGGAGGAATCCAGACACAGGAACATGGGTTTCAGTGAGGAAACCTCAGAAACCTATGGGGCCTCCTGTAGTAGTTCAGTAATTATCCCTAGCACAAGTGTGGACTTTGGTAGCCCATTCCACATAGAGGGATACTCCCTGAGCCAAGATACACAAGGGTGGGCCTATGCCCTATCCCAAAGGATGTGATAGACTCTGATGACCCCCTATGGAAGGCCTCACCCTCCCTGTGGAGCAGAAAGGATATGTGATGGGTAGGGTTTTAGTTGGTGAGGTGGTAGGGGAAGAGCAGAGGGAGAGGGAACTGGGATTGACATGTGAAACAATCTTGTTTCTAATTCAAATAAAAATCTGCAAAATTTTTAATGGTTTAATATTATAAAACAAGCTAGGCAGGTAACAACTCAGATATTTATAGAAATATAAGCAGGTTAATGAGTCCTTATGAGAAGTGATTCATAGCTCATTTATATCTGTGGATCTATAGAAAGAAGAATGTCTGACTTATGTCTCAGGATGCTGAGAATGGAACTGTGCCAAATTCTTCATGAATTATAAAAGTTTACAGAATCTGAGTACAAGAAAACTGCTTAGTTAATTGCTTTAAAATAGTATTTTAGTAAGTGATTTTGATTATTGAAAAAAAAAAGCTTTTCAGAACCAAAATATGTATGTGCTGAACGTACAGTTCAGGATGGTTAGCAAATAACAAACAAGACCCTGAATTAATTCACTAAGCAGGGCTGCTACCATTTGGAGGCCTCTAAACGTATCCTTTAAGTCAGGATTGTAATTGATGTTTGTTTCTAATTTATACTATTCCAGATTTTTTTGACATATTAGAAAAATGAATACAAAAGAAAGTTACATTTAAGTGAAGGTTGAAAATGTTTGTGAAAACGACAAAAATAACAGAAAAAATATGATGAAGCAGGATAAGTAGCATAAACTACACAGTGTGAAATCATTTGGAGCAAGAGCAGTGATGAGGGTTTGATCTGAGCACCACGGCAGCCAATTCTAAGATCTGTGAATTATTTACAGCACTCACAGTTTCCATAAGGTACAAATCAATTATTCACGAGAATCATTGGTAATATTGGTAATGAGAAAGGAGACTGATTTCTGCCTAGTGCTGTATATCTCCATGAGACATGGTAAAGTCTAGTGAACTACTCTGAGGTAGACACAGCAATACATTTTACAGTCATTAAGCATCTCTCAATGTGAATTAATTATCCTGAAATTTGGGTCTGAACAAGTCATTTGTACCTGGTACAAAAATTCCTAGAGACATAATTCATAAGAAAAATTAGATCATTTTTGAAAATTGAAGTGCACTGCACACTTCTGGTATGCTCCATTATTATTATTATTCCCTGAATTGTGCTTCTGAGACTTTGAGCTTACATTAGGACACAATTCCCCAAAAAAACTCAAGTTTATTTGAATATCAATTGAGTTGGAAGTACTTGCAAAGTTACACTGAAAAAATTCACCTCAGGCCTGTGAGAAGACCCAGAAAACAATGCTGCAGACCTCCAATCCAGAAGATCTAAGAAAATCCTGAGAGCCCACATGGTGGCAGGAGAGAATGAGTTCTGACACACACACACACACACACACACACACACACACACACAGAGAGAGAGAGAGAGAGAGAGAGAGATAGAGAGAGAGATCAATAAAAATAAAAACATACATACAGATAAATATCAGCATTTTAATTAAGTCAAAAGAAAAAATTAACCAAAAACTTAGACTTTTATGAAGAAATAGATAAAAGAAGTATCTGTGTATAGGGTTCATATTTTGCCCAAAATGTAGTTTTCTTCAAAACCAAAAATATTGAGTGAACTAGTTTCTAAAACCCTGAATTAGCAAGCATAGTAAGTATTTTTTAAGAATGTTTTAAATCAGATTTATATGTTTTCCTGTGTGTGGAAATTTGATTGTGATGGTAGGTGCTGGCATAGGTCAGCAAATGTTACCTGATGTCCTAGAGTAGGTGTTAAATACAATTCTGAGCCACCAGACATGGATGCCAGGAACCAACTGTGGTCCACTGCCAAAGCAGAAAAAGCCTACAACTTCTGAGACCTCTCTCCATCCCCAATAATAAGAATTATTTTGTTTTTTTCACATTTTTATTTGAATTAGAAACAAGACTGTTTTACATGACAATCCTAGTTCTCTTCTCCCTCCCATTTTCCTCTATCATCCCCCCAACTAAAACCCTACCTATCACATATACTTCTTGCTCCCCTGGATGGTGAGGTCTTCAATAGGGTGTTATCAGAGTCTACTGTATCCTTTGGGATAGGGCCTAGGCCCACCCCCATGTGTCTTGGCTCAGGGAGTAACCCTCTATGTGGAATGGGCTCCAAAAGTCCACACCTATGCTAGGGATAAGTACTGAACTACTACAGGAGGCCCCATAGGTTTCCGAGGTTTCCTCACTGAAACCCACGTTCCTGGGGTCTAGATCAGTCCCATGCTGGTTTCCCAGCTATCAGTCAGGGGAGCAAGAGTTTCCCAATGTTCAGGTCAGCTATCTCTGTGGGTTTCACCAGCCTGGTCTGTACCCCTTTGCTCTTCACTTGTCCTTCTCTGCATCTGGATTCCAGTTCAGTTCAGTGATTAGTTGTGGGTGTCTGCTTCTACTTCCACAAGCTGCTGGATGAGGGCTATCAGGTGGCATATAAGTCAGTCATCAATCTCATTATCTGGGGAGGGCATTTAAGGTAGCCTCTCTTCTGTTGTTTAGATTGTTAGCTGGTGCCATCTTTGTAGAGCTCCAGACATTTCCCTAGTGCCTGATTTCTCTGTAAACCTAAAATGTCTCCCTCTATTATGGTATCTCAATTCTTGTTATCTTCTGTTCTTTGCCTGACTCAACCTTTCTGCTCCTCATGTCATCTGTATCCCTCCTCTTCTCCCCTTCTCATTCTCCTAGCTTCCTCCCCCCTCTTCCCATGCTCCCAATTAGCCCAGGGGATCTTGACCCTTTCCCCCTTTCCAGGGGACCATGTATGTCTCTCTTAGGGTCCTCCTTGTTTACTACCTTCTCTGGCAGTGTGGATTATTGGCTGGTAATCCTTTACTCTATGTCTAAAATCCACATATGAGTGAGTACATACCATGGTTGTCTTTTTGTGATTGGGTTACCACCCTCAGAATGGTTTCTTTTAGTTCCATCCATTTTCCTGCAAATTTCAAGATGCCATTGTTTTTTTTCCACTGAGTAGTACTCCATTGTGTAAATGTACCACATTTTCTCTATCCATTCTTCAGTTGAGGGACATCTAGCCTGCTTCCAGTTTCTGGCTATTACAAACAGTGCTGCTATGAACATTGTTGAACAGATGTCCTTGTACCAATGTGCTTCTTTTGGGTATATGCCTAAGAGTGGAATTGTTGGATCTTGTGGTAGACTAAGTTTGGCATTATAAAATTTTCTGTTATCTGAAATAAAATATCTGACACATAAATACAAGTACACAGATTTATCAAGTCAAGTTTTAACCCCATAACTTAGTTGCAAAGCATTGAAATTAATACAACTTTCACTATAATTAATAAGTTATCATGCCAAATAACCTGAGTTCTAAGGTATTTATCAATTTTATAAGTGTTTGTCCCTCAGTTTATTAAAATACATATATTTATAACTACTACACCTGCTTGTAGAGCTCTTTTACAGAAACAGTAATTCAATGATTCATTACTGAACATTTTGGAAGGTCAGTTTGTTAGCATTTAGAGTTGGCGTTTGCTGTATTTTATATTGTTCCAGACTACCTAGTCTGGACACATGTGGTGACATATTATTTGTGGCTTATTAAAGCTTGTCTGAGGATTCAAAAAGCAAAGTCAGCCTATAGAGATCAGGCAGTGGTGATACACACCTTTAATCCGAGCAGCCAGAAACTAAGAGGTGTTGGTGCATACCTTTAATCCTAGGACTCAGGATTAAGAGGTAAATGGATCTCTGTGAATCCAAGGCCACCCAGATCTACATAAGATTAATCCTGTCCTAAAGAGAAACAGCTCACATAAAGATGAACTTAGCACCTTGGATAACACACCTTTAATCCCAGCTCTAGAAGAGTACAAAAGATAGGAGCAGAGTCTTTAGTGGTCAGTATCAGGGATTCATTCTCCAGCCACATTGAGGATAGGAAGACATTGAAGTCTCAGGATTCTCCAGCCACACTAAGGAGAAGTTACACTCTGAGGTTTGGTGGAGCCAGGATCACTTTTCAATTTGAGGTACAGTAAGAGCTAGTGCCCAGTTACTTTGCTTTCCTGATCTTCAGCTTGAAGTTTGAACCATAATATCTGTCTCTGAGTCCTTTATTTCACATGTTACAGACACATATAGTTAATTATGTAACACATTACTTTGTGAATCTTACAGCAGACTTGCTAAGCACTTTGACCAATATCACACAGATACTAAGTGAGATAGAAATTTTCTATGGGGCCTCTAACAGTGAAGCTAGTGAAGGTAGCCCTCAGGAAAGAGCATACCATTTTGTTGTCCAGTGCAAAATTATTAGGACTCATGGAAACATAAAAATAATATTATTTCTACTCCACAGGTTATGTTTAGGAATATATGTATATAATACATATATCATATATATAGAAGTATATTTGCAATAAAATATAATAAAAAGCAAGCTATTAATTTGAAGGAGAATGTAGAAAAGTATATGGGAACTTTTGGACAGAGAAAAGGCAAGAGAGAAATGATGTAATTAAAATACAATATCAAAAATAATCAAGAAGAAAAGAGAATAAATATGAAATACTACCTATTAGTGGATATAATTATTTGTTTATAAATTAACAAGAAATTTGTTCTTCCTTCACTAGAAAGCAAGTTCCTACGTGTGAGGACTGTTCCTGTGCTTTGTCCACTGGCAGAGAATGTAGAAATGTCAGTAAGTGTCTGTTGATCTCACAAAAACCAGAGTAACAGTTTTGCATATCTCAATGAAAAGTTTGTGACTACTTTAAATATCCATTAATGAATGAGTAAGATTTTACTGTGTTATTACAGAAGAAGCTGAGACAGTTGACCCATAGTTTTCCTAGAGGTAATGGACATGGTCCCTCTGATATCTTAGTTTCAGACTTCTTGACTACATAACTGCAGAAAAATAGAGTTACATTAGTGTAATGCATCTCATTTATATGCTTTGTTTTGTATGGTAGCACTAGGAAACTGGTATGGTTCTAGAAAGCTAATTATCTGGATAATGCAAGAAAGAAACTGTAGCTTGTGGCAGGAATTTGAGCTGAGATTAATATTCTTGGTGGTTAGTAATGTTCAAAAGAATAAAACATAGATTTAATCTGTCAGTGACAGTAGTATTAGCATCATGGTCCTATTTTGTACCTTTTGCTCCCTTTCCACTAAGATATGACATGTTGAAGGAACTACTGAAAATAACTTTACAGGAGTTCTCATAATTCAGAAAAGTATTATATACTAGGCACCACAATTTCCTGACACAAACAGAAAATAAAGGGACCACAAATAACTGAAATATATTCAAAGAAGTGTAAGATTATATATATATATATATATATATATATATATATATATATATATATCGTTATAGCTCAATGTTAATTAATCAGTAGGGTCTTTTTAAAATTTTAAATGTAATTATTTATTGATTCTTTGGAATCCTCACATCATACAATTTATTCCACTCATCTCCCATTCTCTCCATTTCTTCCCCTCACCCCTGCAGTATGCTCAAACCCAAAAATTAAAAACAAAACAAATCAAAAAAAGCCAACTTTGCTCATCTACTTTCCAAAACCTTATTGAACTTCATGACAACAAGAGATATGGTGTGTCACAGAATATACCCCCTTTGTCCAATCAGCAGCACCCACAAAATGTTGATTGCTATGAGCCATTGGTCTGATTCAAGGCCTCTGGTTCTAGTATGCCATCATCACTGGACCCTCATTAAAAGTCCTCTCTGATATCCTGTTGTTGTCCCTAGTCATGATACCACAAGTCTCTTTTGAATATATTGCAGATAAATTTCTATTCGTTGTTTACCACAAATGGGGTTAACTAGTATTTTCACAGCCATGGATTTCTTGTCCTATTGAGAGATATGCAGGGGCAACTCATTGTCATTTTTAGTATGTTTAATGTGTACTTCTCAGGTGACAAGTTATAAAGTGTTTCTTCTTATGCATAGTTGTCATCTGTTTACATATGATCAAGTTTTTGATCACTTTTGAAGTAACCTCTTTCAGGCTATTATTAGATTTTGCTAGCTCTTTTTTTATTTTTGATAGCAGTGAGAAAATACTTCATATAAATTGCTAAGTTTCTTCTTTAATCTTCTTATAACCTTTTTAAGGGAAAAGAATTTGTTTTAAATTAAATGAATTCAGATTTATATTTTTTGTGGGTATGCTTGTTACACAGAAGATTGAATCAAAAAGTCCAAATCATCTACATACACTTCAATGTTAATGTTAAAAGAAAGTCTATAAAATTTTGTAATTTTTCACTTTATATTTAAGTCTTCAATCTGTTTGTTAGCTTGAGATAATTTCATTGAAGGAGACAAGTGAGGTAGGTTTTTTAGGTCTCAGTTATCACTGTGATTTCACAGATCTTCTCTTTATAACTCAGTCCTCCCACCTGTGACTCACCAGGTTCCTGACTCCAGCAGTCACCCCCTGCTAGTACATATGCAACACCTGCCATAAAATCAGGTAGCCAGCAAGCTAAAGTCTTCTTTTGTCTGTTTCCCCAGATCTAATAATTTCCATATCATCCACTGCTCTGTAGAAGCAACCTCAATACACAGTCAAGAACAGAGACAAATAAGCAAACATGGGGCTGCTTGGCTGCTTATGCTCAGCTCAGTATCTGAACTGTTAACTCTCCAACACATACTAGCCTCAGAATTGTGCTATACAAAGAAGGATTGATATTCCCACATCAATTTATTGAATTAAGACCATTCCATACCAACATGTCAAGAGATAAGCCAGAAAGAAAAAGACTGTATATACTCACTCATAAGTGGATATTAAACATAGAGCAAAGGAATAGCAGCCTATAATCCACAACCCCAGAGAAGCTAGGGAACAATGACCTTAAGAGAGACATACATGGTCCCCCTGAGAAGGGCAAAGGGACAAGATCCCCTGAGCAAATTGAGAGCATGGGAGGAGAGAGGAGGGAGCTAGAAGGAGAAGGGGAGAAGAGGAGGAGAGAGGAGGACATGAGGGAGCAAGAAGTTTGAGTTGGGGAAATAGAGGAAAGCAAGATAAGAGATATCATAATAGAGGAAGCAAGAAAAGAGATACCTTAATAGAGGGAGCCATTACTGATTTAAAGAGAAATCTGGCACTAGGGAAATGTCCAGGGATCCACAAAGATGACCCCAAACTAAGAATTTAAGCAGTAGTGGAGAATCTATCTACCTTAAATACCCTTCCCCTATAATGAGAATGATGACTACCTTAAATGCCGTCCTAGAGACTTCATCCATTAGCTGATGGAAACAGAAGCAGAGATCAACAGCTAAACAGTGAGCTGACCTCCTGGAATCCAGTTGTAGAGATGGAGGAGTGATGAGCAAAGGGGTCAAGACCATACTCGGGAAACCCACAGAAACAGCTGACCTGAGCAAGTAGGAGCACATGGATCCCAGAATGACAGTTGTGGAACCAGCATAGGACCAAACCAGGACATCTGAATTGTGGTGTCAGTTGGGAGGTCAGGGAAGTCTATGAGACTTATGGCAATGGAGCCAGTATTTATCCCTAGTGCATAGACTTTGGAAGTCCATTCCCTATGGAAGGATAATCTTTCAGCCTAGATACACAGGGGAGGGCTTAAGTCCTGCCTCAAACAATGTAACAGAATTTGATGATCTCCTATGGGTGGCCTCACCCTCCCTGGGGAGTGGACTGGGTGTGGGATGGAGATAACTGGGCAGAATGGGAAGATGTGATGGAAAGAGAACTGGGATTGAAATGTAAAATAAGACTGTTTTTAACTTAAATTTAAAAAGAGCAAAAAAAAAATATAAAATAGATAACCCTAAGCCATTGTATGCAAGTCTTCTATCCTGGTGGTTCTAAGATGTGCAATGCTGACCAAAAAAAAAAAAAAAAAAAAGGCTAACATTTGTCATTTAGAAAGGTTTGGAGGTAGAGGGTTTTCCTACCCTGTCTTTGACCATAGATGGAAAATTTCAAGTAACTATTAAATACAATGTTAGTTCCAAAGGTTACTTGGTTACATGTTACTTAAAGAGTTGAATAAGCTTTCTTCTTCTATTAATATGATTTCAGAGTTTCTAACCATGTTTCATTTGATTTTCTCAATTGATTGCTTTTGTTTATTTTTCATCTATTATATCTGAAAGATTTCATAAAATGTAATGTTAAAAGAATAGTTGTTATACCTAAAAAGAATTGCTCCTCTGCCAGCCTGGCCCCTACTGTGAATCTCTCTAGGCCTGTGCCTACTTAGAGTGGACCCGCCCAGGCAGGGTGGAGCTCCCTGAGTCTGGAAACACCCCACTATTCCTTTCCCCTCCACTGGTGTGACCCCTATCAAGGTGAGTGTACCTTCTGCTCTTGCCCAACTCCTGTCCAAAGTCCCATTAGTCCCAGATTTCTCTGGGCCTGTGCCTACTTGGAGTGGACCTGCCCAGGCAGGTAGGAGCTCCCTGAGCCTGGAAACAACTCACTCTTCCTTTCCCTTTTCTGCTGGCCTGACCCCTACTGAGGCCAGTGTACCCTTTGCTCCTGCCCTACTACTACCCAAGGTCTCATTTACCGCTGATGTCTCTGGGCCTGCACCTTCTTAGAGTGTACCTGTCCAGGCAGGGAGTAGCTCCCTGAGCCTGGAAACACCTCAATCTTCCTTCCCCTTTCTGCTGCCAGCCGGACCCTTACCGAGAGAGGCGACTACCAGGACTTGCAAGACTATGCAGAGCTACAGACATTGAAGTCTTGGCCGACAAACACCACCGGATGACAAGCAGTGATAGAGAGACCCCACCTGCACCCATTGGAAGAAGACACCAGAAGAAGACTGAATAAGAACACACTCAACAACAGAAAGACCAATATGACACCACCAGTATCTAGGGATTCCACACAGGGAAGATCTGAAAGGCACAATACAGAGGAAGAAGAGACAGACCTAAAAATCTACTTCATGAAGATGTTCAAGACACTTAAAGAGGAAACAAGAAAATCTCTTAAAGGAATAGAAGAAAAAAACCAAAAAATATTTCAAGAAATAAGTAATTCTCTTAAAGAATCTACAGAAAAAAAACAACAAAACAAGTGAAGGAAGCACTCAGAACAGTTCAAGGCATGAAAGCTGAAATAAAAACAATAGAGAAAACACAGATTGATGCGATGCTGGAAATAGAAAGGCTGGATAAACGATCAGGAAATAAAATGTGAGTATTACCAATAGAATTCAAGAGATGGAAGAGAGAATCTCAGTTGTCAAAGACTCTCTAGAAGATATACATTCATTGACCAAAGGAAATCACAAGTCCAACCAGTCACTAACAAAATATCCATAAATATGGGACACTGTGAAAAGGCCAAACATAAAAATAATAGTTATAGAAGAAGGTGAAGAAATATAGTTCAAAGGTACAGAAAACATATTCAACAAAATCATAGAAGAAAACTTCCCCAACCTACAGAAGGATATGCCTATGAAAGTACAAGAAGCTTACAGAACACCAAACAGACTGGACCACATAACAATCAAAACATCAAACTTAAAAAAATAAAGAGAAAATATTAAGAGCAGCAAAGGAAAAAGTCCAAATAACATATACAGGCAGATCTATCAGAATCACACCCTACTTCTCAATGGAAACTTTAAAAGCCAGAAGGTCCTGGATAGATATCCTACAAACACTCAGAGAGCATGGATGCCAATGCAGACTACTGTACCCAAAAAAACTTTCAATCACTATAGGTGGAGAAAGCAAGATATTCCATGACAAAACCAGACTTAAACAATACATATCCACAAATCCAGCACTACAGAAAGTTCTGGAAGGAAAACTCCAACCTAATGAAGATAACATCACTCACAAAAACATAGGCAATAGATAATCCAATTTTACCAAATACAAAAAGAAACAGGAGGGTGAAATCCACACACAATGACACCAACAACAATAAATACAAAACAAACAAGAACCAACAAACAAACAATCAATGGACATTAATATCACTCAATATCAATGGTCTTAACCTGCCTATAAAAATATACAGGCTAACAAAATGGATACAAAGACAGAATCCATCCTTTTGTTGTATAAAAGAAACACACCTCAAATTCAGAGACAGGTGTTACCTCAGAATAAAGGGTTGGGAAAAGATTTTCCAATCAAATGAGCCCAAGAAACAAGCTGGTGTAGCAATCCTAATATCTAACAAATTAGACTTCAAACTAAAATCAATCAAAACAGATGAAGAAGGACATTTTATACTCATCACAGTAAAAGTCCATCAAGATGAAGTCTCAATTCTGAACATTTGTGCCCCAAATACTAAGGCACCCACATTTGTAAAAGAAACATTATGAAAGCTCAAAAACACAGAAAACCACACTCACTTATAGTAGGAGACTTCAACACCCAGATTTCACCACTAGACAGTTCCAACAGGTAGAAACTAAACAAAGAAACAAAGGATCTAACAGAATTTATGACCCATCTGGGTTTAATAGATATCTATAGAACATTCCATCCAAACACAAAAGAATATACCTTCTTCTCAGAACCACATGGAACCTTCACTAGAATTTACCACATAGTTGTCAACAAAGCAAACCTTCACAGATACAAAAGAATTGAAACCCTCCCCATATCTTATCAGATCAACATGTTTTAATGTTAGAATTCAACAGCAATACAAACTGCAGAAAACTTACAAAATTGTGGAAATTGAATAACACCCAATTTCACCATACCTGGGTTGAGGAAGAAATAAAAAATAAATGAAAGACTTCTTAGAATTTAATGAGAATGTAGACACAACATAAACAAACTTATGGGACACTCGGAAAGCAGTGTTAAGAGGAAAGTTCATAGCACTAAGTGCCCACAAAAAGAAACTGGAGAAAAGTCACACTAGAGAATTGACAGAACAACTGAAAGCTTTAAAGCAAAAAGAAGTAAACTCACAACAGAGGAGTATGTACCAGAAAATAATAAAACTGAGGGCTGAAATCAATAAAGTAGAAACTAGGAAAACATTACAAAGAATCAATGAAACAAAGAGTTGATTCTTTGAGAAGATCAACAAGATAGACAAACCTCTATCCAAACTAACCAAAGGACAAAGAGAGAGAGAGAGAGAGCATGCTAATTAACAAAATCAGAAAAAAGGGTGGATATAACAACAGACACTGAGGAAATCAAGAGAATCATCAGGTCATTCTTTGAAAACCTGTACTCCACAGAATTCGAAAATCTAAAGAAAATGGACAATTTTCTGGATAGGTATCACTTTCCAAAAATAAGCCAAGAAGAGTTAAGCAGTTTAAATCAACCTATAACACATAATGAAATAGAAGCAGTCAGCAAAAGTCTCTCAACCAAAAAGAGCCAAGGGCCAGAGGGCTTCACTGCTGAATTCTAGAAGAAATTTAAACAAGAGATAATACCAGAACTCCTCAAAATGTTCCATGCAATAGAATTAGGAGGGACATTGACAAACTCTTTTTATGAGGCTACAATCACTTTGATACCGAAGACACATAATGATACAAATAAAAAAGAGAACTACAGACCAATATCCCTCATGAACATCGACGCAAAAATACTCAACAAAATATTCGTGAATTTATTCCAAGAACACATCAGAAAAATCATCCACTATGATCAAGTAGGCTTCATCCCAGGGATGCAAGGATGGTTCAACATACCAAAATCCATCAATGTAATCCACCATATAAACAAACTGAAAAAGAAAACCACATGATCATCTCAATGATGAATAAGCCTCTGACAAATCCAACATCCCTTCCTGATAAAGATCTTGGAGAGAACGGGAATAACAGGAACATATCTAAACATGATAAAAGCAATGTACACCAAACCAACAGTCAACATCAAACTAAATGGAGAGAAACTCGAAGTGAATTCACTAAAATCAGGAACAAGACAAGGCTGGCCATTCTCTCCATATCTCTTCAATACTGTACTTGAAGTTCTACCTAGAGCAATAAGACAAGAAAAGGAGATCAAAGGGATACAAATTAGAAAGGAAGAAGTCAAACTCTCACTATTTGCAGATGATATGATCATCTACAGAAGTGACCTGAAAAACTCTACCAGGGAACTCCTACAGCTGATAAACTCCCTCAGGAAAGTAGCAGGATACAAAATTAACTAAAAAAAAATTAGTAGCCTTACTATATACAGATGATTAATGCAATGAGAAAGAAATCAGAGAAACATCACCCTTCATAATATCCACAAGCAACATAAAATTTCTTGGGGCAACTCTAACCAAAAATGTGAAAGACCTGTCCATTAAAAATTTTGAGTCTTTAAAGAAAGAAGTTAAGAAGATACCAGAAAATGGAAAGCTCTCACATGGTCTTGGATAGGTAGAATCAACATAGTAAAAATAGCAATCTTGCCAAAATTAATCTACAGATTCAATGCAATCCCCATCAAAAATTGCAACACAGTTCTTCACAGACCTTGACAGAACAATATTCAGCTTTATGTGGAAAAACAAAAAACCCAGGATAGCCAAAACAACTCTGCCCAATAAAGGATCTTCTGGAAGCATCACCATCCCTGACTTTAAGCTCTATTATAGAGACATAGTTGTGAAAACAACTTGGTATTGGCACAAAAATAGACTGAGAGACCAATGGAATCAAGTTGAAAACCCTAATATTAACCCACATACCCAGGAACACCTTATTTTTGAAAAAGATGCTAAATCTATACAATGGAAAAAAGATAGCATCTTCAGCAAATGGTGCTGGCACAACTGGATTCAGACATGAAGAATGCAGATAGACCCATATCTGTCACCATGCACAAAGCTTAAGTGCAAATGGATCAAAGATCTCAATATAAATCCAGCCACACTGAATCTTCTAGAAGAGAAAGTAGGAGATATGCTTGAACGAATAGCCACAGGAGACTGCTTCCTGAACTTTATACCAGTAGCACAGACATTGAGGTCTGCAATTAATAAATGGGACCTCCTGAAACTGAGGAGCTTTTGTAAGGCAAAGGATACAGTCAGTAAGACAAATCGACAGCCCACAGAATGGGAAAAGATCTTTACCAACCCCATATCTGACAAAGGGCTGATCTCCAAAATATACAAGGAACTCAAGAAGTTACCCACCAAAATACCAAGTAATGAAATTAAAAAGTGTGGTACAGAACTAAATAGAGAATTCTCAACAGATGAATTTGAAATGGCTGAAAGACACTTAAGAAAGTGCTCAAAATCCTTGGCCATCAGAGAAATGCAACTTGAAACAACTCTGAGATACCAGCTTACACTGGCCAGAATGACTAAAATAAAAAAAAAAAAAAATGACAATCTGTGTTGTAGAGGATGTGGAGAAAAAGGAACAACCCCCCATTGCTGGTGGGAGGAAAACTTGTAAGACCACTTTGGAAATCAGTATGGCATTTGCTAAGAAAAATGGGAGTCTACCTCAAGATACAGCAAATCCTCCCTCGGGCACATACCCAAATAATGCATGTTCATACAACAAGGACATATGTTCATCCATGTTCACAGGAGCATGATGTTTGTTATACACAAAACCTGGAAGCAAACTACATGCCCCTCAACTGAAGAATGGATAGAGAAAATGAGGTACATTTTTACAATGGAGTAGTACTCAGCAGAAAAAAAGCAATGGAATGTTGAAATTCGCAGGCAAATAGATGGAATTAAAAGAAACCATTCTGAGTGAGGTAACCCAGTCACGATAATACAAACATGGTATGCACTCACTCATATATGAATTTTAGACATAGAGCAAAGGATTACCAGCCTACAGTCCTCTTCACCAAAGAAACTAGAAAACAAGAAGGACTCTAAGGGAAAAATGCATGGACCCCTGAGAATGAGAAGTGGCAGGATCTCCTGAGCTAATAGGGAGCATGAGGGTTGGGGAGAGGGAGCTGCCAGAATGAGAGGAGGAGAAGAGGAGAGAAGAGGAGAAAATGGAGGAGCAGAAATATTGAGTTGAGGGAAGAATAGAGGAGAGCAAGATGAGAGATACCATATAAGAGGGAGCCATTATAGATCCGAGGAGAGATCTGGCACTAGGGAGATTTCCAGAGATTTACACAGTCAACACAAACTGACATTCTAGGCAATGGTGGAGAGGATAGCTTAAATGTCCTTCCCCTATGATAAGACTGATGACTACTTTTTACGCCATCCTAGATCCCTCATCCAGTGGCTTATGGAAGCATAATCAGACACTCATAGATATACACTGAACTGAACTCTGTAACCTAGTTGCAGAGAAAGAGGAATGAAGATCAAAGGGGTCAGTACCAGGCTGGTGAAACCCACAAAAAAACAGCTGGCCTGAACAAGGGGGAACACATCGACCTCAGAATGCTGTCTGGGAGGCCAGCAGGGGACTGATACAGACCCTGAACATGGATTTCTATGAGGAGGCCTCTGTTAATGGATTAGTATTTTTTTCCCTGGTGTAAGAAGGAACTTTGAGAGCCCATCCCATTTCTCGACCTGGACACATGGGTGAGGGTCTAGGCTTGGTCTAGGATGATGTGGTAGACTTTGGGGAGACCACATCCAGGGCCCTACTCAGCCTGGGGAGTGGAGGGTGGATGGGGAAAGTTACTGTTTGTGTGGAGTTTATGGCCTTCAGAGTAAGCACGTGATGTTTTCCTTTTCTTCAGTGATAGACACATCATGTTGTCACCTCAGTCTGAAAGCCTTTAATATACTGGACCAATAATCTTACTTTCCAGCTCATATTTTAACAAATGTGTTAAGTCCTTAATTTTCAAAATCATTTATTTCTGTGCTGGGAACTGTACCCAGATGTAACAGTAAATCTTTCTGCCAAGCCACGCAAGCCCCGCTGCCGCCACATGGGCACCTGAAATAATACACATTCTTATATTAATTACAGTGCTGCTGGCCAATGACTAGGATTTCTTATCTGCTATCTCTGTCTTAAGTATAAAATATAATTATTAATCTATGTATTTTATAAAACTTATAGAGGACACCACCAACATGTGTCCTCCCTTTTTGGGCTCACATGGAGGCTCCAGAGAAGAGAGAAGGAGGAAGAAGAAGAAGAGAAGAGATTCTCTGCTTGTCCCTGCTTATATTCTGAGTCTGCCTGCTATGTCACTTCCTCCTTGGATCACAAGACTTATCTTTACTACATTTCCCATAATCTTTCTCGACTCCTAGTCCCACGTAACTTGCTTCCCTATTGGCCAACAGTGCTTTATTTATCAATCTATGAGACAAACATATACACAGAGGGACCTCCCTCATTACCCAGACCCTCTTGCTATATTTTCTGCTATGCTATCTTCTTCATGTGCACATTAGAAATAAAGGAACTCCATATAAATTAAACATCTTTACCTATATTTGCTTCAATATTTTATTTTATTTTCTGCAATATTTTAGTTTCTTGTTTCTCTCAAATTTTTATGTTTACTATAATTTTTCTTTATCAAATTTAACATTTCAGAAACATGGAGACCCAAGCATATGTTTTAGCAGTGGATATTGAAGAATAAAAATAAATATTATTCATATGAGTAAAGAGTTGGCTGTAGCTTACTTTGGACAGATGGCCATAAATACCTTTACTTTAGACCCCAGAAGTTAGTCTCATTGAAAGCAATTGCCCCTTCCTATTTCTGTATATCACTGTGAGCTACTTTGAGACAGTGACAATTAGAAACAGCAGGATCTCCAGGTGTTCCACTGTAATGAACTGATTGTGAAATATTTACATCAGCAAATCACTGCAGTATATTTTTTCCAATAGCAAATCATACACAGAAGACATACTATTTTTTAAATAAAATGTAAAACACCCAGTTAAAATAATGTGAATATTTGAAATATTTCTGAATGATTTAAATTCCAAAGAAATATTGAAGGGAGATGTGACTATAGAAATATATGCCTATAGCCCTATATGTGGGCAGCTGAAGGAGGAGGATCATGAGTGGAACCTGACCTACATAAACATTGCTGTTTAAGAAAAAAAGAAAATTTTTTAAAAATCATTAAAAAAAATTGTGTTTTGTGAGGCACCATGATGTCTAGAAAATTGGAACCAAACAGAGAAAAGGCAATCAATATTAAGAAATGATGTTAAAAGAACATACCCAGGAACAGCACATGTATATCCTTTAATGAAATGACTACAACTTCTTTTTCCACTCTCTTTTTAACTTAATGACCTATGGTCAATAGAAAACACAAAATTTAAATGCAAAATTCATTGTTTCCATCTGTTTTTCAGGCTTCAAGCAGGTTGTGGGGATTGTTGTTCTCTCTATGGCAAAACTTCATTTTAATAAAATCCCAGATAAGACTTAACTTGTGGAGCTGGAATGTAACCTACTAAGTAGCACCCAGTGGACATGCAGCTTCTACATATTGGCTGTGGATTCACAACTCTTACTGTGGAGACTGATGAGATGAAATGGGAAAAAGTTTCAGCCATCAACACAAGATTGCTCTCCACAAACTTAGAACTGTTACCTTAGTTTCCAGTTCATAATCAATAGGTGATTTTTCAAGATTTAGTATGCAACTAAAGATTATTTATTTTGGAAATCAATATATTAGCTCAAATTGTTGTTTCCCAAATTCTAATTACATTACTCTTAATTGTCAAACATATATATATATATATATATATATAATATATATATATATATATATGTTTGATATGCAGATAATTTGAAAAGTTTCAAAACAAGTTTAGGAGATTTCTGGTCTCTCGAGTAGACTATAATCAAATACAGAGAAATATTTCTATGTATTTAACCAACAAGCTACTTGCATCAAACACAGATAACAAATATAAAGAATAGGAAAGGGAGACAAAGGAAATACTGCACAGTTATAAAACCATGGATTTTTAGTTGACTTGACAGAACAAGAAGAAAGTTCTCAGGTAGTTCTTATATAGAGGAAGGTAACAATGTGTTGAGTTTTATGTCTTGTGTACTATTTTTTCAACTCAATAAATGTTGAAGAATAATCCTTGTTATACTTATGTAAAAAATATGGAAATACATTACTGCTTCTGATGAATGTTATAATTAAATTGCTTTCTTCCTATGTCACTTGTATATGTAACTATGTTTGACAAATACAACAAATATAATTCTCAAGGTCATAGTTAAGATAGCATCCTAGTTCTCTGTCTATAACTATGTTTCCTTAACTTTAAGTTATTCAGAAAGCATATGCTTTTGTGAAAATAAAAACAAATTTTAAAATATTTGTTGTTGTGTTTAGCAATGCTAATCCTTTTTTAATAGAGGTGATTGAAGAGGATTAAGCACATGAGAAATGAAATGAATATTTAGCACTTAGTGAAAATAAACAGCTTTGTCAGCACAGAGCAGAAGAATAGATAGTGCTCTGAAGTGATGGGAATCTGGGCAAGATGGCTATGCTTCTCATTTCAACCCACATGGTCAGTGTATTTCACCCCTGACTTGTGGTAGATAAAGAGGAGCTAAATGATGACATTTTGAACACTGTGGGAAAAATGCTTCTCAACTAATTGGCTTCAATTAGCTGAATACTGCATGTCAAATTCTATCTGTGGCTGAATGCCTTCATTATTCAAAATTGGCAAAAGAGGAAACAGATTCTTGTCCCTTGATGATTAATTATGTAATATAATAAAGGTTGTCAGCTGATCTGCCTATATTTTACCTTAATAAACTTTAGGGAGAACTTTGAACTTCTTACTCTTAATTTTGCAGTTTTATATAGTCACATGCAGTCATTATTCTTAACATATCCCTTTTAAATATGAAAGACTGAAGGCAAAACTGTTCTGTACTCAAGACTATGAAAGCCTTCATGACATCAGCACCCTGATTAGCCTGAGTACCCCACCAAGCAGTTTGTCCAGGTATGAAATAAACTGCTGATATGATAGTGAGTTTTGATTAATAGTTATCTCTTACTATTTTAATTTATTTCTATAGCTTGCTTTAAGGACTCATGAAGCCCAAGATGATCTCAAATTGTCTATATAGTCTAGGATGTTCAGGGTCTTTGGAGCCTCGGGCTTTTGTCTACTAGAATGACAGATACGTACCTAATGCTCAATTTATAAGATCCATTTAGTATGTACATAAACCTTTTGTGTAATAAATCCTCATAATTAACGTCTGAGTTTATGTCATTATAATTTTGATTCTAGTAAGATACTGAGATTTCTGAACTTCAGTAACATGAAGAAAAAACACAGCATTAACTACAGCTTATGGTTAAAGTTATAGGAACATTTACTAAATAATTACTAAATTTGTTTTATTCCCTAGGGATGAAAGAATAGGGATGAAAGAATAAAGAACAGCTTTATTCCTAAAATGTACATAATCATAACATTGTAATCATTGAAGAATAGTAATAACTACAGTAGGACTAAAAACCAATTAATGCTTTCCTGTTTTTCTTACATATCACAACTTCTCTTTGAGAAGGTAGCACTGCTGGTAAAGACTGGTAATCAACTGTGGTTTCCACAACTTCTGAGTTAGAAACAAACACTCTATTATGTGCAGGAGCCCAATCATACAGATGAAACAGCAAAATAGGGGTGACAAAGGAAGACACGACTATGGTTGTTCATTTCCCCACTCCTTATGTTCAAAAAATCTTAAATATCTTCTGCAAGCAGTTTCTGGTAATAATAACAGTACTGATAATAAAAATAACAATAATAATAATAATAATAATAATAATAATAATAATAATAATAAACAATATTCATTTAGAGCCCAACAAAAAAACCATTTTTCATTCCTTAACACTGCTTTTCCAACCCCATTCTATAATTTTAGTCATACCAATCTTTGAAAATATGAAATCACTACAATCAATTTTACTTAAATCAAATGGCTTGCCTGTATTTAAGACAAAAGTCATTTGCTTTTATTCCCTTCCTCCCATTATTTCCTCTTTCCCTTACTTGCTCCCTTCCATTTTATGATCCCATTACTGTTTACATCACTCATAAGACATTTTATTGGTTGTTAACACGTTTTATAGCACTGTTCTCAATCTGCCTTCATTAAACTAGAAGGTTTATCTGGCTGGGCATGGAGTCTCTGCCTTTTAGAGGACTTGTCATAGACTCTTGCAACCTGTTCTCACTCGAGGTTTCAGAAAAAGGCTCCCTATGACATGTCCTGGCTCACTCTGTCTTCTACACTGAAAAAAGTGCACAGCTAGGCCAATAAATAATTGTGTAGGAATGAAAAGATAAAAGAATGTATCTGAGAAATTATAAGTAGTCCAACACTGAATATTAGCAACATGTACAAAGATTGCAAAAATAGGACCAACACAGATACAGGATGAATTATATAATAACAGGGAAATTAATCATTTGGTAGGACTATGTATTATCCCATGGAGTAGAAGTGGAGAGAAAAAAGCAATGACACCTGTCCAGAAATAGTTAGGCAAGGAAGGCCTTTTTCTACCTGTGTTGAATGAGATGATCATATTTACAAAGGCAGCATTAGACAGAGAATTGTATTTATTTTGGAAATATTTATGAAGGATAATTACCTATGTTGTGTTTTGCAGTGCATACCCCCAGCTCTATAAGAAAGTCTCAACAAGTAAAAAGCCTGGAATTTTCCAAAGATCTCCCATCACAGACTATATATTTTGGATATTGTATTTAACCAAATGTGAAGAATGTGTTGCTATTTAAAATATCCAGAATATGTTGGTCTTTAATGCAATATTTGCCTCTCTTTTGTCTCATACAGAGCTTCTATTCTGGAAAAACGATGTAACTCCCCTAGGACACTTTATTGTAAGGTCAATTAACCAGTCTTTACTAATGAATCCACCCATTGTTACCATAGAGTTCCCTCTTTTTCTTCACAACTTTTGATGCTGGAATAACTTCCTAAATTCATGTGGTCTGTACTGAAACATACTTATAAAAACACTCTTTCTTTAATGTCTCTATTCTATTTGGATATTTTAGGAGAAAGAAAGGCCATGTGATGTCCCCCTCCTTTCTCTTAATTTCTTTGGCTGACCTCCAAAGTGCAGCTGTCAGCTAGTGTTAACTAAATAAGTATGAGTCATGGCCCAAGGCCCACTTACTGTCAGTCATTTGAATGAGAACATGCCCCTGTATGAGCACTGCTGACTGGCAGGAGTAAGGACTATCAAAAGGCTTCTCTGTCTGATGCCCTAAAACCATGGAACTATTGTAAAAACAGAGACAAAATCTGCATAACCACATTCTTAACTTAAGTGTCTCACTCAAACACAATTAAGTCTCACCTTATCAAGGGAAGTCTTTGGTGACTGACCTAGTCTACTGTATTTTCTACTGGAGCTCCTTAGCCTGTATTTACTTATGTATAATTCAATTTTAGTTTTTTCATTTGCTTTTTTCTGGTTTTATTTTCCTAATATCTTAATTGAACTTCTTGTTTGAGATTTTAATACATGTAAACACAGCATTTTTATAATTCTCAGCCCATACTTTCCACTTCCCACTTCCCCCTTCCAGACTGTTAACACACGGTAAGTGTTTTGTGGCCTAGGCTGCTTTTGAATTTCAGAATAAAAAGTTATGGGAAAGTTAAGGAAAGTTACATCTGGATGGTATTGTTACATCTGGGTAGTATTGTTAAAAAGCAACATAATGCAGCAACAGCAATAACTATAATGATAATCTATTAAATGATTGAGTCTTAAAACATAAATACAAAAGAGTACAATAATTTCTATTTACAAACATGTTTTTGAAAGAGAATAATTAGTGGCATGGATGGTTCAGTAATAGTATTCTTGCCTGCCATGTGGGAGACATCGTTTTGATTCCAGGCCCATGCAGAGTCCAGTCCCTTGCTGAGTGGTGGTGGCATACACCTTTAATCCCAGCACTGGGGAGGCAGAGGCAGGTGGATCTCTGTGAGTTCAAGGCAGCCTGGTCTACTGAGTTCCAGAACAGATTCCAAAGCCACAAAGAAACCCTGTCTCTGAAAACCAAGAAAGAGCAAAAATAGAAAAAAAAAATCAACTCAGAACAACTATGTTAATCACTGTGACATTTAATACATTCTAAATGTATTATATATTTCCCTTTTTAAAAAATTAATTTGTTTCTGTTTCATTTTAGAAACTGTTTTTTTCTTCAAGTTCAGTACCATTTCTTCTGAAACAACCCCTTAATATGCCAATAACAACATATTTATTTCTTATTGACCGTTTCATATATTTTTGCACAAAACTTTGGTTTTGGTAATTTTTGCACTTTCCTTGTTCCTAAGTAGTATTTTCTTTTTGTATTTCTACTCCCTGTTTAAAGTAGTAAATGCCTTTAAACAAACATGTAAGAATGTGTTCTTTTCTGTTAATTCTACAATGGGTAGGTGTCAGTTCATTGATCTTTCTAATTATAAACCCCAATAGTTTGCTTCTTTTGTGCTGAGCTTTTTATCAAAAGCCAGACATTGAAAATTGTGCCTTGTGTAAGTTTTGGTATGACTGCAGATATTACTAAATAACAGAGTTTAGCTATTTGGAAATACCTTTGTCTCCCTGAACACTTGTTCTCAAGATTTCTCAGGGAGAACCAGGGCAGCACTTATTCTGGGAATATTTATTCACCTTGTAAGAGCTTTCTGAAGACTTAAATCATACATACATGTGAACACATATACCTGTAAATATGTTTTCTAAGTCACACTAGTATGTAGTTGTCATTCCTAGTGTCATATGAGCTTGAATATATGCCTACTGATCATTGGGTGATTGTTTCCCTGAGGGCTGTTTGTCACAGACTTTTGCACCGGTTAATACTAAAAGGGACTCTCATTGAGTTTCTGAAATTTTCTGTGATTGCAATTCTGTCCACACGGGGACTCTGATCTGCTTACCTCAAACTGATTAAATCCCTTCAGTTCTGAGAACTTATTTGGCTTCACTGTTGCCCCGTATTTCCTGCATGATATTTTACAGCCCTCATGCATCCTCAGTGCTGTGTTCTTGCCCTTCTGTAACAGGATAAATAAAAGAACCAGAGACAGGTATTGGGGTTCAAGCTTCAAGCAGAAGATTGGAAAAGCAAAGCAGCCCACCACTAGTTCTTACCTCTACCTTAGACTAAAAGGAAACCCTTGCTCCACCAAACCTCAGTCTGCAAACCTAGACTGCTATGTTCTCCTCAATGTGGCTGCAGAATCCTGAGACTGAATGCCTTCCTAGCCTCAACGTGGCTCAAAATAAATGCCAGTTCTGAGACCTTGTTTCTGTCTTAAAAACCTCACATTAGTCCTAGGATAAAAGGCTTGAGCTCTGAGTACTCCAGGGTGGTCTTGGACTGAGAGATCCATCTACCTCTAAATCCTGAGTTTTGGTATTAAAGTGTATGCCACCACTGCGCAGCTTTTATATCTTGTGGCTGAATTGTCTTCCTGAATCCTAGGGCAAGCTAGGATTTAATTTAAATAAAAATATTTAATACATGCATCAAATTCAATGTGTATTGATGATGACATAAAATCAGAAGATAATTATACTGAGAAAGTTCCAGAACAATTGTCAAAAGATAGAATATTCTAGTTTATTTCCTAATGGGAAAAATACATACTTTAAAATATTACACTTGTAAAGATGATTGAAAACCAGGAATTGCAGAGAATACAGTCCCTGGGAAACATATTTGTTTATTTAGATCAAACAATTGTTTTTATTTAATTGTACTTATTTGTTTTTATTTCCAAATGCTCTTTACCAGTGACTTACATTGAGGATATAGCCTTCAATATAGTGACATCATTAGTCAAGAGTTTCTGAAATATAATATTACATATATATATATATATATCATTAAAACAACAAGTCAGACAGACATTTATTAATTCCAATAAATGTCATCTTTTTCTATTTCCCCAATAATATGAATGAAGTATTTTGAAGTTTATAATTTTAAAAGAATACTAGCAATACTATTGAAATGCTAACATAAAATGTAAAACTGCTCAATATTAGGAAGAAAATACAAGAGGGTTTTTTTGCTATTTTTATAAAAGCACAAATTTTGTGGATTTGAGGATTCAAAAATGCCTTTACTGAAACCTACAAAGAAAAAAACATATGTGAAAATACTTCTGCCTCCTATGTACTTCATAGCTGTATTCACAAAGCTACTATTGAGAAATAAAGTTGTTAATAAAAGTAAATATTTTATTTATGCAGTTAAAGAAATTAGACTTTTAGATTTTGGTCTCAGAGTTCGCTTTGGAAATCACATGGGTATGGTAGTGAATGTTTTCTTTTTGCCCTGTATTCTCTAACACACTTTAAAATATCTTAGCCTTTGAAGAATAAATTTGTAATATTCAAGTTAACTACACTAAATAATATTCTCCCTTTGATTTATTAACACTGAACTTAAACTTTTTTTTGTTCGACACAAGTTGAAATCCTGAATTTGGTAATAATACAATGGACATTAGTTTATATATTTAAATGAATTGAAAATATTTTAAATGAGAAATTATTGAAAGGTCTTTAAAAAGGCAATAGCTAATAAAGAGATGCTGTTACACAGCTGTTAATATAGTCCACATCCATAAAATAGAGTGTTGGCAAACAGTGTGAAGCAAAGCTGAAAAGCATCAAGTATAGCAGACTTTGTGGAAGATGTTTACACTCACATAAAGTTGTACATGGTGCCACCATACTATCAATTGTACTTTAGTATGTTCCATTTCAAGTATGTTCAAAGACAATTTGAAAGATTTCATTTAATATAAGACAGAGTAAGATGTTCGTGGTAATTTAATCTCATTTTCAAAACCCTGGAACCACTAAGATGTTTTTCCAGTTAAAATTTATCAATTTTATTGATAAATTGTTATACAACTCAACCACATGATATTATTATCCCTTGCCACCATCCAGGAAACAGTTTCTGTGAAGAGGGCCTTATAGAGTAAAAAATTTTAAAAGTTACCTGAATTTTTGAATGAATGTGCTTTTATCAGCCCTAGGAGTTCCTTTGTAGAGTTTTTTGGTTCTGAATGTGGGTTTCATTGAGGAGACCTTGGAAATCTGTGGGGTCTCTTGTAGTGGATCAGTACTTATCGCTACCATAGGACTGGACTTAGGGAGCCCATACCACATGGAGGGATACTCCCTGATCCTAGACACAAAGGGGTTGGCCTAGGCCCTATCCCAAAGAATATGGCAGACTTTAAGACCCCCTATGGAAGGTCTGCTCCCTGGGGAGCAGAAAGGGAATGGGACAGGTAGCGTGTTAGTTGGTGGGGCAGGGGAGGAGGAGAGGGAGAGGGACCTGGGATTGAGATGTAAAATAATTTTCTTTCTAATAAAAGATGAGGAAAAAAATAAAGTACTTTTAATTCACCTTGCCCATCCAAACAGTCTTATGGAAATTGGTTATTTCCTTTTGAAGATAATTATTAGAATAGCAATAGAGAAAATCAGATTGAATTAAATGTAAGGATTTAGAACCAACGATAAACCAGCACACAAAATAATGGGGCGCTCATCAGCAGGGTTTCTCCCTGCCTTGGAAATACAACAGATGTCCATTCAGATGGTCAGAGAAAGGAAGCCGACAGAGGTGCTGGGATCTGGTGACAGAAGCTTTCAGAGAAAATGACTTTTAGGTTCCATGTCCCATCCTCAGGAACCTTGAACAGGTGACTCAGGAAGCATGAAAATGATTCTTGACCAAAACTTTCAAATGACTAGAGATACTTGAGAACAATTCTGTGTTGGACTTCTGTCCTGGAAAGGTGACCTACAATAGTCATCTTGTCTCCAAGTCAAATTACTGTCCCCTGGCTGCTGGTCATTTCCACTGGAAGGAAAGTATAGTCCCCTGCAGGTGGGGAACATGAGCACCAGAAAAATCCCCTCATCTTACTGGCAATTTCTGAACCAGCAAACAGAGACTAGTGATGTTTCAAAGCTCAGAAAGGACTAGTGTCTAAGACTGTTGACTGCTGATTCAAAGATCCAGATTCAAAAAGGATATAAGAGGTATGGGGAGGCCCATAGAAAACGCCACACTCAGCAAATAAAAGGCTGCCTGCTGATGATGCAATTATAGTGTTTGAATTATGCAAATCTTTAAATTAAAAGTGTATATTATAAAATATTTTTTAAAAAGGTTCTTTAAAGCATGTTTATCTGAAACGTATAGACTTATGACTAAACCTGCAATGAACCACAGGCTCCCAAGCACTGGACTCTGTTCCCAAAAACTAAGATAATTAGAGCCATTTGTTTAAAAGAAGTTATCTGGTATAAACCTCCCCATTCAGAGCTCCTTCCCTCAGTTTCCCATTTTCATTTTCTCTTTCTCCAGGGTCCCACATCACCCTTATCTGTTCCATTCTGACAGCAATCAAATCTGAAATAGCTGCCACTTTTTTTTTGCTTTTCCAGCAATAAACAATATTTTCTTCATTCCAGCAGCAAACAGGACGGGGAGAAAGTGAAGCCCATCTAGGAAAAGAGGGTCTTCCATTTTTGAACATTCTTTTTCTCCAGACCCAAGCAATGCCTACCATCATGAAAGAGAAAACATCTAGCAGTAAAGGAGGCACATTTTGGCTGTTGTTTAAAGCCTCAATTTCTATGAAAAAATTTTTTCAGTTATAATTACTGTACATTCACTATACCCCAATGTAAGAAAGCATTGGGTTTTCATTCATGTGAGCCATTTATTTTATGTTTCCTGCTGTCAACAGTAAATGGAAAATTCTAGACATGAAGTATTTATAACATTAAAATTTTGTGTTTTTCTAAATAGTTGGAAAAATCTTGTTCCATCCTTCATGATTCTGTTGCAGGCATGATTCATTCTTTCCCCCAGCTTGTATATTTTGTCCTCGTGTTACTCATGTAGCAACCATCATGGTGCTTAAAATCACTTTTAATTTAACAGTGGCCCCAGAACAGAATAATAATGTTGTTAGAACTCATGTATTCCAAAGAGAAACTTGAAAGTGATTCCAATTAATGGAAAGAGAAAAACATAATACATATTAAGTATGAGAGAAACCATGTATAGATATCAATTATTATAATATGTTGTTATGATTATGGCATCATATATTGTCAATTTTTTATTATGCTACATACAAATCATATTTTAACATAGTATTTATGTATACAAAAAAGTATATTTACAGTTCAATAAAATAGATGGTTCAAGAATCTATTAGGTGACTTGAAAATTATCCCAGAAAAACAGAAAAATTACTGCAGTTATGTTTTTAATAAAACAATATTATGTATCCTGGCCTGATGAATTCACTTCTGACAAGGAAGTACAAATGAATACATCTTTTTTTTCAAACCACCAATTTAGAACATTGTACCATTGTATAGAGTCAACCTAAACCAAGTTTATCATGTGTTTTTGTATGATATTAAAAGTAAATTATACTGTGTTGTACAGTTGATATCATACATTCTCTTGATTAAGACATATGAATGTTGAGCTAGTAGTCCACTTATAGGTATGCATGAAGAAATATTTAAAGAGGGATTTCCCTGTACACTGTGAACTGATGGGAAGAATAAACTCATTAAGTGACCTACCTATTCACTGGGTAATCTGCTTTCTTCCTTCTACAGATCCTGTAACAGGAACTTGAAAAGATTACCTTATATCACCAAATCTTCTCTGTACAATTCCTTAAACCATGTTTAAGTCTTAAAAATATTTAAAATTTTATTACATTTATTTGGTGTGTGTGTGTGTGTGTGTGTGTGTGTGTGTGTGTGTGTGTGTGTGTGTGTGTGGTGTGTTTGTACATTAGTACATAAGCCCCATATCCAGGACTAATCATTTGGAGGAGTCAGTTCCCTCCTTATACCTCATGTATTCCAAGGATTTAACTTGAGTTCCCAGGCTCCATGTAAAATGCCTTTATCCAGCTTATCAAGCCATAAATATTTTGCATAATAATACCATCGATATGAAAATCAGAAAATTAATTTAAATAAAGTTTTCAGGTAATCTTATATATAAATATTCAAATTTTTCTCTTGTTATTTTCCTTAGCATTTGTAATTGAAACTATAATTTCAAGGGCCATTAGCAAATGAGCTACCACTATGAAATATGTATGTAAGTATGTGTGATACATGTTTATGTTGAGACTGGGTTTGACTACGTTGTCTAAGCTAACATTGAACACAATGTGTAGCCCTGGAAGGTCTTGAGCTTATTGTGACTCTTCTATTTCAACATTCTTGAGTAGCTAGAATTACACACCCATGCTGCCATACCCAGAAGAAATTATCCTTCAAAGTATTATTTTGTGATCTAGAATCCTTTTGAGAAATGGGCATTGCATTTCATATGACATATGTTTAACAAAATTTAATGAGCAGTAGTACTTTTATCTTATTTTGTCTATGGATATCTTAAGATTTATGAAGGAGATTGGGATTTAAATACTACATGAGGCAACAAGCATTATTTAATACCATATTTGTAATAATATACTTATTTTCAAAAGAGTAAGTACTACAGAATTCCATGTACTATTTAATTTAAAAGTGGTCTATTATCAATAAACTTCTTATGACTATAATTTGGTCAAATTGGAAAAGTTTAGAGATGACAGGCTTAGTTTATCCATTTCTTTTGTGTATCTAAACTCTAGATGATTTTTGATCTATCATTCAAAGCCTGGATCTAATTTTATTTTACATTTGAGCATAGGAAGCTTAAAGACAGCAAAGCATAGAAAAGGACAGTGAAGGAGAAAAGGAAAAAATGTAAAGTTTCCATAAGAAAACCACAGGAAGGATTTCCATGCTTATTTGAAAATTAGCCTGAAGGATTTTTGCTGTTGAAGATATTGTAACAAACACTGAAAGTACTTCCCTTCCCCTGAATATGTTGTCAGTAAACTATGGTCCTTCAAGTCTCCCTAACACACTACAGCAAAAATACTCTTCTTGGTTATCCGTTCTGATTCTAAGAGTGTTCCCTGTAGCAATATTGGTGTGAACCAAGGGCATAAAATATTCTTTGTTATAATTCACAAGCGTTATGTAAGTGTGACTACAGCTGTGCTTAAAAATATAAGGATTCCAGCAATACCAAGTTTTACTGACAGAGAAAACAACATAATTTATAAAGACTCTAGAAGTTTATCAAAAAATCTGACTTTCTCATATCACTAAAATATCAATATGGGAAAACAATAGTTGTTACATTAATAGAGGTCACTTGTAATCTTCATAAAACAACTTAGAAACCAAATTCATTAAATTCTTGTCAGAGGTACAGTCTTTTGTTTCAACAAAAGATAATTAATGCATTCTTTCAACTGTTGGGGCAATAGAGTATACAAAATATCTTTAATAATATAAAAATGAGTTATGAAATAATTTTAATTTTCTCTATCTCATTGGCTCTCTCATTACTATACAACTCTTTCAGTCAGGGTCAAGACCAGGCCATTAGTTCAATTCTTTATCTTAAAGATTAAACATGTTCCAATTATCACTGAGAGAAATTAATTTTCTCTGTGAATGGTTATGAAAATATTTCCTACCTTGTTCTGCTCTTGTCTTAGTTATGTTCCCTGTCTTGAAAGTTACTTAGGCAGTGAATAGTCATTTTGTTAATATATGCCATTCCCCAACTAATATCTCTTGAGGAATGTACTCAACATGCCATAATTATTTTTGTCATTTTCATATGAATCAGTAAAACACATATTTAGTGTCCCTGACATAGTGCTGCAGGCAATTTAAAAAGAAAAACATTGATAACTTATTTCCAAAGCAACTTTTTAAAATTCCACCCAGTTTACAAATATTCCTTTTGTGTGCCTGATGTCCCTGGTGTGTAACTATGAAAATAAAAGCTGAAATTTGAGGACTTGCATTAAGGATCTCTATTGAAGGTACAATGACATCTTTCACCTTGTCAGAAAGGCAGCCTTGTCAAGCTTCCTGTGGTCAGTTCTCAGAAGCACATCCTGTTAGCTCAGAAACATGGGCCAAGCAGGGACTCTGGAATGTGTGAGCTTGACAGAGACAAATAGAATCAGGATTCTAGCTGATCAAGGACAAAGGGACACTGAAGCCGAAGCCCACTTAGCTTTCTCCTGTATCTCTTAATGATGTGAGCAGAGACTTAATTCTTTGAAGTTACTGATTTAAGAAGTGGAAGAGCAAAGGGAGGGTTTTTTCTTGATCTGATCCCTGTTATTAAAGGAAGCAGAGGAGATAAAACACTTTCTATTTTTATCGATTGATGTATTTTGAGGTCAGTATTTTAGTCTGTTCATCTATATCTTGCCCTCTGCCCTCATTTCAAAGTTCTTATTCACTTCTAATTAGAATTTCAATTAATTTGCTGAAATACCCCTTAACTGATTACAGTTAACTCTTTCCAACCTGACAGAAACTTTTTGTATTCCATTTGGACTGATAATTATAATTTATTTTGCACACCAATTTAGCTATGATACCATCTAAAAGTGCCAGAAAAGTTATTGGAGTAAATTAATCTAGGGAACACAGGTGGTGATGTAAATAAGAATGGCCACATAGGCTCATAGATTTGAATGCTTGGTCATCAGGGAGTGGCACAACTTGAGAAGGATTAGGGCTGTGGCCTTGCTGGAAGAAGTGTGTCACTGGCAGTAGTCGTTGAGATTTCAAAAGCCCGTGCTAGGACCAGAAGCTCACTCTTTTCCTATTGGTGACAACTCTGAATGTAGAATTTCTTCAGCACCATGTCTGCCTCTGTGTCTATGTGCTCCTCTCCATGATGTTACTACACCAATCCTCTGAAAATGTAAACAAGCCCAATTAAATGCTTTTTAAAAAAGAGTTGTCATTATCATGGTGTATCTTCACAGAAATAGAACAGTGACCAAGACATACCCTTTCCAGTAAGTAATTAAGAAAACTGGGCTTTTTTTTTTTAACAATAGAAAAATTAACATACTTGATACCTGTTTTTATTTTCTCCATTTTTTTATTTGAATTAGAAACAAGATTGTTTTACATGTCAATCCCTGTTCTCTCTTCCTCCCCTCGTCCCCTGCCCTCCCCCAACTAACACCCTACCTACCCCATACACTTTCTGCTCCCCAGGCAGGGTAAGGCCTTCCATAGGGGGTCTTCAGTATCTGTCATGTTGGGATCCAGGCACCACCGGGTCTTTGTGAGTTGTTTTCCAGCATAACCACAGTTATCTCCTGTTTTTTCTAAGCCTCGCCCACTAACATCATGTTATGAAACTTTCTTGTTATTGAAACATTATACCTTGCCTCATCCCCTTCTTGATTCATTGGCCATGGGTGGAGGTTGTGATTTCCTTGTTTGTGATAGGGTGTGGCAATGCATTCTGCTAGCAGGTGATGTTTTCCCATCTCCTCTTTTATATAAGCTGCTGGCTGCAATAAACCGATGGCATTCACTTCTACTGAATGACCCGAGTTGTGTCTTTCTTAATCCGCAGTCTCTGGTTCTAAGGTATCTGGTGCTGGCACCGGGGCCAGTGACATGTCATATCCTTTGGGATAGGGCCTGGGCCCACCCCTGTGTGTCTAGGCCCAGGGAGTATCCCTCTGTGTGAGATGGGCTCCCAAAGTCTATTCCTATGCTAGGAATAAGTACTGATCCACTGCAAGGGCCCCCATAGATTTCTGAGGTCTCCTCACTGACACACAAGTTCATGGAGTCTGGATCAGTATGATATATATTATATATATATATATATATATATATATATATGTATATTTAAAATTAAAACCCTTCTTTCTATTTAGACAGAAAAGAGGAGATGATGGGGGATGATCTTTTGTATATATGTTTCTCTAATTGGTTGATGAATACAATACTGTTTGACTCAAAGAAGCAGAAAGATAAGTGGGACTAGGAGAAGAGAAAAATTCTGGGAAAGGTAGGCAGAAAGAGACCTTGAAGAGACACCAGGTAGCCACAAAAGGAGTAACAGTTCTGGGCATTCTCTGATAAGCTAAGACCATGTGGAAATACATAGATTTGTAGAAATGGGTCAACAGTTAAGAGAGAGCTAGCCAATAAGAAGCCTTATCCATTGGCCAATAGTTTTATAATTCAGATAGTGTCCATTTGCTTATTTGGGCTGAAGGGTGACAGGACCTGGTGGGGCAAGAAAAAATCCAGTTACAATTTTCCAATATCACTGAAACAGTTTTTAAGGGGATGTGTTTCCTACTCCTTTTCTTTTACTTCTGAAATGTCCTTGTGCTGCTGATGTTCTAAGTGGCAATGAACTAAACCTAAACTAAAAGTTTAGGTTTAGAACTAAACTAAAAGTACATTAAGAATTCCAGAAACCTACTGTCATTTCAATGAATTATCAAGCCCAGAATAAATTGTGACTTCTGGTCCTCTCTGACTTCCAGGTGATTTTTGTTTGTTTGTTTGATTAATTTGCTCTAGGTGTTGCTCAATAATTAAAGATTTCTGGTAAGCAGTTTTCTGCTTAACTTATGGTTGTAGAATTCATTTTTCATGCTTATGTAATTAGTTGCATACAAGAACATAAATTCAATGACCTGTTACCATATCCATTCGTTTTTCTGTTGCAAATAGTCTTTTACTCTTTTTCTTAGCAGACACCTTATTTACATTGCAAGAACTATCTGTATACTTTCCTTCCTTTAAAGCATCCTTTTTATACCCTAACATAAAAGTCATTTTATGATGATGTTATTATATCCTAGGCATGCACCAAACATGTTTAAGGGTATCAACAGAAATAAATACACTCATCCACAAACATTTGAGCCTGACATGATATTTACGGGAAGGAGTTACATTTGCTGAAAGTTTTGGAAAATGGGGATTTTCAGAACATTGCTATGTTAAGGTGTCAAGGTGCCAGGTTTCTTGTCTAAAAAGTTCAATATCCAAAGATGAGTGCTTCTCTGAAGCCATTTTCCACAATGTTCTTATTTCTTCTTGCCCTACAAACAACCTATTTTCCTTAACATTATTCAACAGAGACTTATTTTCCTAAAGTAGCATATTTAAAACAAATATTAGCATTAGAACAATTATTTAAAACAGAAATATTATTCCTCATTAAGGTGACCAACATGCCCAACATAGTCAGATAACATGCAAGGTTATTTTACACTTTATTGTTTGTTTCTTATTTTGAATTACTTTTAATAAAATTAAGTCTATAAAAATGAATTTGTAGTAACTTTTGTTTACTTTACTTTTTTGTATTTTCTTTGATATTTAACCTGAGGGACAGCAACAACTTTCTTTTATAATACTGCTGCTGAATTTACAATACAAAACCAATATTATTATAAATATCATCCATGAGTTACAGCATAATGGATTCTTTTAAAAGAATTTATATTTTGAATTCAAACATACTTTATAGGAAAGCAGTAGGTTTTGGAAAAATGATGGGTGTCCTAAATTAATATTCTATTTAAAACCCCACCTCATTGTTTTACTTTGTTGTTTCTCAGAATTGTTCATGTTTTTTATGAGGATGCTATTGAGTTTCCTGTATCTGATATGCATCCTAAAGCAGTGACTTTCATCTATATATGAAAAATGACATATGTTAAACATGTAAATCTAAACCCAAGTTTCAACATAAACCTTGGTTTCGTTTGTAGCCAGGTGTTAACTTAGGGACATGATAACTCAATAAAGCTCGTTAACTATTAAGGTAATAGAATCTATTTCTTAATTTAATCTTCAACTTTATTATACATACACATATTACAATAAAGGAGAAATGTAACTGTCTGAAAGTTCAAAAGAATCCTTTTGTAGAAGTGCAAGTTCAAAGGGATGTAAAAGGATAAAATTGTTCATTGTATATTATAAGCATATGAAATATAACAAACATAATTTAAAAATTACATAGTATATAATTCCAAAATTGGAGAATTATATTTTAGAATTGAAGACAGGTCATCAGAATGAAATTTGGAGCATCATATAATTTCAAAAATTTTAACTTCTTCAAATGTAACACTAGATAAATCACATTTCTAAAGACTATCTCAAGTATAAAATATTTATCCAAAAATACATAAATAAGTAAAAACTAGGGTTTATGGCACTTTTGAGACCTACAATATTCAAATGTATATTAAAATGTGTTTTCTTGACCACAAAAACATGAAGAAAGAAAATCTGGAACTTTTTGGTCATACAGTCATTTAATTGAAGGGAGTTCCAAATGTTTGTTGTACTTACAGTCATGTTTCCTTTCACCTTCACTGTGTTACCTTGATAATTTTGCAGTCTTGTGAATGGTAACAAAGTATAAAACAAAGATCGCTGAAATGTCAAATATGTTCTCAGGAATTGCTGAATTTCCTGGGGAAAGACTAATTAAATTATGAACAAATGAATACTGGAAATGTGAAACAGTATTTCTGTGCACAATGATGTCATAATATAATGACTTCTATGAAGGATACAAAAAGCATGCTTCATAGGTGGGGAAGTATACAGATAATTCTTGCAATATAAATATGTAACCTCTGAATAAAGGACTAAAAGACTATTGGCAATAGAGGAATGAACAGATATGGTGGCATGTCATTGAATTTATGTTTTTTTCTTTTTCTATGAATTTTTATTTAAATTAGAAACAATATTGTTTTACATACCAATCCCTCTCCATCCCATCCTCCAATGACTCACACCAACCCCCTCATCCCATGCCCCAACCACTCCCCAGAGAGGGTGAGGCTTCCATGGGGGATAATCAGAGTCTGTCATATCTTTTGGGGCAGGGCCTAGGCCCTCCCCTGTATATGTAGGCTGAGACAGTATCCCTCCAAGGGGAATGGGATAACAGTGTTCATTTGTACACTAGGGATAAACACTGGTTCCACTGCCAGAGGCCTCATATACTGCCCAGGTTTTCTAACTGATACCTACACTCAGGAGGCCTGGTTCCCTCCTATACTGGTTCCCCAGCTGCCAGACTGGGGTCCATACAATTCTACTTGTTCAGGTCATCTGTGCCTGTGAGTTTCCCTATCATGGTCTTGACCCCTTTGACTCCTCCCTCTCTACAACCCAGTTGTAGGAGTTTGGCTCAGTGTTTATATGTGAGTCTCTGCTTCTGCTTCCATCAGCTAATGGATGAAGGCTTTAAGAAGGCATTGAAGGTAGTCATTGATCTAATTATAGGGGAAGGGCATTTAAGGTAGCCTCTTCACTATTGCATAGTTTCTTAGCTGGGGTCATCCTTGTGGATCCCTGGATATATCCATAGTACTAGATGTCTCTTTAAACCTATAATGTCTCCTTCTATTAAGGTATCTCTTTTCATGCTCTCCTCTATTCTTCCCCAGACTCAATCTTCCTGATCCATCATGCTCTCCCACCTGCTCTTCTCTGCTCCTCTTTCTCCTAACACCCCCCCACTGTGCTTCCAATTTGTTCAGGAGCTCTTGTTCCTCTCCCCTTTTCCTGGGAACCATGTTTGTCTCTCTCAGGGTCCTCCTTGTTTCCTAGCTTCTCCGTAGGTATAGAATATAGACTGGTAATCCTTTGCTCTTGTATGCAGCTAATTACTTAAGCATGAAAAATGAATTCTGCAACCACAAGTAAAATAGACAAGTGATTACCTACAATCTTTAATTATTCAGCAACATTTTATACCTCCTAATACTTTAACAAAAATTTATTCCCAGCATTGAAAATAATTTTAATGGATGTTTCATTATATTATAGGTTAACTGTAAAAAAATTAAACTCACTATATCTTAATAAAATTCAACAAAATTATGATGAAAGAGTACTTTAGAGGAAATTTGTTATAGTGACCACTGTTTTATCATCTCATTTATACAATCATTCAGTATTAGCAGTTTTTCTTCTACCCCAGAATGGCTGATAGTTTTCTGTTGTAACCTAAGCTCTATATAGTTATAATGTTCTGTTTTGATTGGCTCCACTTCTCCCTTCAATTCCTTCTGAATTTTAATCCACTAGTATCCTGATTTATAGTATTTTGTTACATCCCAGGCTCAAAAACACAAATAAATAACTGCAAGACTAATACTGATTCCTTACAGTGTTCTCACAGTTGTATTGGCAGAAATACCAACATGAGAAAAATTAAGTTATGAGAAGGTTATATCAGAATGAGTGCTGGTTTAGTCTGGCTAGTACCTTCTGGATTTCAATTGTAATTCAAGAGTCAATTTTGTAAAACTTTATAAACTCCCTCTTGTTTTAAAATCATGACCATCACAACTAATCAGGAGGACAATGTATTTATTCCTATGCAGGTTTGTGGTACAGATTATAGAAAATATATGCTTAAATTGCTGTGAACATTACAGAGATGGGCCCACATAGATAAGATATGCCATTCAGGGAAACCAAGGCAACTAACTGTATCTCCTAGTGGTAAGAATCATTCAATGTTATTGAACATTCTGATAGCTGAACTCATATGATATGGGATTTTCCCAGAAGTGGCAGGTGCACCAGGAAGGTTCTGCACCCTAAAAAGATCCTGTCTTCATTATAGTACCATTTAGTCCACCCCTAGGTTTTCTTTAAGAGGATCATGGAAAGAAATATCTGAATGGTTTGTTGTTTAGCAAGCTTACTATTATCCAAGATGTGTTTATCTAGTCCCATCTTATAAACATGGGCACTGATCCTGACAAGTTCTAATCCACAATGATATGTGGAGGTAAAAGTGTCACATTCTTTCATGAATGTGCCATTACCCCCCACACACATTCACCCCACACACACACCGGTGACATTTGTGTCAAGTGAAACATTACTCTTAAATGTTCTCAATGTGTACACTAAAGAAATGCTCTTTAAACTCACAAGTATGTACACATATACATACTCATAAATACAGTCACATACATGTATGTAAACACACAAAGTCACATTCAAACATACAAATTCTTACATGCATTTCCAAACTGGAGATCGGTAATGAATATAAATTTTTCTATGATCAAAATTAAGAATATTTTTACTTAATTAAACAACCTTTCTTTTACTCCAGAGATTTTTTTGTTTTTGTTTTTGTTTTTCTGTTTTTCAAGACAGGGTTTTTATGCATTGTTTTAGAGTATGTTCTGGAACTCGCTCTGTAGACCAGGCTGGCCTTGAACTCACAGAGATCTGCCTGCCTCTGCCTTTCAAGTGCTGGGACTAAAGGCATGAGTCACCAATGCCCAGCTACTCCAGAGATGTTTATCCAGTACCATCTTACAAACATGCACATTGAGAATAACAGAATTATGAATAGAAAGTTCTTTATATATAGAACTATAGAAATTAACCTAATTAAAAACTTGGTATAATTAAGAATTTCAACTTAGGATCTTTATACTAAATCTCATTATGCTTAGTCATGTATCATCTTACATATTTATTGAGTAGGAAAGAATAAAATAATGTGTATCAAAAGAAGACTGATACATCACAAACTTAAGTAAAAATGACAGTTGTATCTAAATTATTGCTTAACAATTTGAAAATGAAATAAAATATATAAAGGAAATATTTATTTACTGGGTTGATTATTCAGGTGTGTTTCCTATTGTGGAGGATTTCTGTTGTTTGTTGTTGTCTCTGCTTTGTTTGGACTGGACTTCTCAGAGGATCTGTCTGAAGCATATCTTTCTAGAAGTCTTATAAGAGTCTCTCTTCCACATTACACATCGAGGGTTACTAACATGGATGCTTCATGATGACAGGTTTGGCACAAAGGCTAAATACAGGTTAGCCAAGGAATTCAAATATAGTTCAAAGGAATAAAGAACATATTTTATTTCTTAGTGAAGGAGAATGTGTAGTAAAAATTTCAGTTTATCATTGCATCTAGGAATTTTTGCTACCTGATAGGAGAAAAGATACAACAAAATAAATGTAAAAGATAAATTGAATAAAAAGCTCAGGGGAAGAGGTACAGGTAGGAAAACGGGGGTAAAGGGGAAAGTGCCAGATTTGGAGGGGAAGACAGGGTTAAAGAGGGGCTTTCAATATGACATTAGACCTACAGTGGCATTTACTGATATTTTATATTTTTCGTGTTTGTCCTTATGTACTCATATAAAATCACATCCTTTCTTAAAGTCTTTAAGTGGTCCTGACATTTCATTGGGTCTTTATGTATTTATAACAGGAAAACACTATTTGCCAATAGAACAGCAGCAACTTGTATTCACATAGTATAAAAACTTGATAAGAAAAGTCATAATTCTAATTGACTGATAAGCCTGTCCATGATAATTACTTAGACATTTATATAGTTCATTAGTTGTAAATTCATTCATATATTTCGCTGTGTGTGAGCACAATTATTGCTATAGGATAAATTACAGTGAATGTGTCTTACTGAAAGATCAATATGCCTGACTGTGTTGTAAATAGAAACTTTCTTAGGGGATTGTTTTATGGCAGTCATTGTCTTGTTCAGGGGTCCTTTAAATCTTAGACTTAGGAAGGAAAGCAGAAATGGAATGAGCAGAAGTGAGATGTTAAGTCTAAATAGTGCTAACTCACTAACTTGAAAGCATTCTGGTCATTGGGTGCTCAACTACTGTGCTATAAACAGGGCATCTGCTAATAGTGACTTTACTTATTTCAGAGATAAATACTTCTAAATATGTGAAAACTACAGTAATTAAATTTATAATTCTGATTATGTTCATACCATATCTACAGTATACGTATAGAAACCTGGAACTGTATAAGGTGTGATGTAGATGAACTATGTAAAATTGCTGATAACTCAAACATCTCTATTTTTAAAGATATAAACATGTATGGGTTCATTTTTGAAGGTAGTTCAAATTATGATAATCTAGAAAACATTTGAATGTCATTACTGGCTACCTTTTCTCAAATGTGAACCTAGATCATGGATTAATTTGAGAACTTGAAAAACATTTCCTAAAACCTGTTCCACAGCCACAATACATCTCCATGTACCATCAAAAACATAGATTTGTAAAAATCAATAGAAAATATAAAAATCTTAAAAAGCAACTGTATTAAATATCTCTATTTTTCTAGTCCCCGTATTTCATGCAATAAAATTATGAGTGCATAAAAACTTGCTGCTCTCAAACATCATGGGCACATGATTTTCCGTAAATATACCCACATTTCTTGTCGTTTTCTTCAAAAATCTCAAGGAGAACCTGTTCAGTGCACAGGGAATGGGCCGGCCCCTTACGTGACTTCATCTCATTTATACTCTCATTAAAGCCTAGCCTGTCTATACATGCTGTATTGTTACCCAACCTCTCAGAGGCCTAGCTTAATGTTATAGTGAAATAATAATCACAATCTGTATTCTGTTACAAAGAGTGAAGAAAGAAATTTATATGAAGTTTTTGGGTTCTTTTTATTTTGACTATACACTTAATACATTCAGTGATTTTTCTAAATTTTATGTTTTTAAATTATAAGTAATTACACATCCTATTCTAGTTATCACATATTTTCTTTGATGTGTTTGTGATATGTATATGTGTGTGCAGTGTGCAAACCCATGACTGCATGTGTGGTGAGTATAAGTTGATATCAAATATTATCTTCTATTGCTTTCTATATTTTTATTTTAAAACAAGACTTTGCACTGAACCTGGATTTTGTCATCTCAGCTAGACTAGATGGACAGCAAGCTTCATAGATGCACCTGTCTCCAAATCCCCAGAGTTAAAGTTACAGGGGATTTGAGCCTGTACCACACTGAGACATAGATGCTGGGTATCTAAATTGGGCCCTCAAGCTTCTGAGGCTAGCACTTTACCCACTGATCCACAACCAAGTTTTCCATATCATGCTCTCCCTTATTCCTTTCTAATTACAAAGTATGACTAAAGAAAAGTGGAAAAAAAGTGTTCGGGCTATCTAATTGTTCCCATTCTTACATTTACTTCTTCTCTTCCTTTTATTCCATTCTAAAATTACACCCTGCTTTAGTCCATATATGACATAACCCTTGACTAAAAATAATTTTATACAAGGATTTCTTCCTATCTTTAGAGTTTGCTTTTACAAGTAAAACATTTATGTACAGAGAAATTAGAAAATAGATCTAAGAAAAAAATAACTAGATTTTCCTGGTAACCTCATGTACTCACTGGCCCATATCCCTTCATTAGAAACACTTCTCTCTGATGAATTTAGCATCTTCTTTGACTAGAAATTGGAAAACATATCTTTTATTTTCTAAATGTCCAGTTAATTTTCAGTTTTTGTCATTTGTAACCATTTGCTATGCTAATTAATTGTATCCCAAGGAAAATAACAGTGCTAGTGTGTTGAACAGCATACTGCAGAACTGGAAGGACAGAAGCACTGGCATTTGTAGGTTTTAAAGAACCCCAAATAAACCATTTATTACCGAGCTTTTGTGGCTGGCCATGGCAAGAAGGCAATATGAATTGGTCGGCTCATTTATCTCCACCTCTTCAGAGACCAACTTCTGTTTTTGTTTTTTTTTTAACCAACTACATTAATGCATTCTTTATGTTTGTCTGTCAATAGTCACTGCTATGAGATACCTTCCATTGCCCAGAAGAGTTTAATATTATCAAGGTTACAGCTGTACTTGTTCATAAATAATTCATTTAAAATACATTTTTTAATTAAAAAATAGGTCATATGATTCATTTTGCAGTCCTGTGGGTCATCAGTATATCATCTGGGGATGATTCATTAATGCTTTCTCTGTAATCTGCAGTCTGCTATCCCACATTTGTTCATAAATGTACTAAGCAATACTGCCTGTGACTCCTTGTCTTTCATTGAAAAATTCACAAAGGTATTTTTGACTAGTAACCCCATGGATTTGAAAACAATATGGGCTCATCTAATTTTAATACACAAATACCAGCCATGTGGTGCTTGGAAAGCTATACACATTTGTCAGTTTAAATGATAGTTGAGATTTGGAAGCAAATAAAATATGGCATCACCTCTTTACTTATATAACATTGCCAGCAACTATAAATTGAAAAAAAAAATGTAGAAAATAGCATGGGGTATCTGTTGTTCCATATATCTGGTTCTAAACTCCCAGCCTTTAAAGAACACGATTAAAATGGAGCACCAGATGCAAAGCTTGTTTTCAGAGGTCATTGAATAATAGATAGCAACACTACAGAGGAGTATGTTGTAAGAATTGCTTTTTAATTTGAGGATTCACACAAACTATTTAGAAAGAAATGTCATTCTACAGTCCGCTCTTGTCCTTATGGTGCTCTATATGTTCATTTTGATGGCATCCTTGATCACCACATGTCACAAAACTCGGTGCATCAAATCAACTAATTTATTTCTTAAAAAGACTTAGCCCTTGAGGTCAATCTTTTCTCAACTAACTTATCACTTCAAAAGCAAAAAAAAAAAAAAAAACAAACAAAAAAAAAAACAAAAAACAAAAACCCACAAACACAAAATTCCAGTAAAGAAATATACATACTCACCTAAAAAGATGATCTACCTTAGGAAAGGTGACTGTAACTGCCAATCTTGCCTTTTCTTAGATAAATGCCAATAGTTAGGCAGGAGGTATAGGTAGGACTTCTGAACTGAGAGATATCTGAGAAGAAGGAAGTCGGAGTCACCAGCCAGATGCAGAGAAGGCAAGATATATAAGAGGAGAGATAAAAGCAACAGTCTACTTGAAGGCACATATTTTAATAGAAATGCATTAACTTCAGTTATAAGAGCTAGTTAGAAACAAGCCTAAGCTAGGTCCAAGCTTTCAAAATTAATAAGAAGTCTCCATGTAGTTCTTTGAGGCTGGCAGAACAGAGAAAGTCTCTTTACATTTAGGTCCTCTCAAACTAGACAATGTGGGGTGGCAAGTTCAGCATACCTCAGGAGTGGACTGCTTTTAGCCTAATAAAATCACAGGTGTTGCATTTCCCCAAGTCCCCAAATTTCTGCTTTTGACAAACAATGCACCAGTCCTGCTAATGCAAACTTTAGATTCTCAGGACATTTGAAAAACATCCCCTGAATGGAGGCAAGAGAGAACTCTGTATAATGAAAAGACATGTATGATTTTCCTACATGCTGAATGGGGGATTAGCCTGAATGCCAGCCCTTCCGCAAAGAGGGTTTTCTCCAGAAAATGTTTCAATTTCCCTGGTTGCTTTACCTGTAGCCCTGAGCTTGTTCAACTTGACATAAACAAGAGTCACTCCTCAGGAAGGACTCTCAAAGCATCGCCTCCATCTGATTGGACATGGGCATGTCTGTAGGACATTTTCTTTATTGTTACTTGATGCAGGAAGGCACAGCCACTGTATCTGGAACCATTATTAGGCATGTACGCCTGAGCTGTGTAGGAAACATAGTAGAGCGAATAGCTAAACACTTCCCTACATGGTTGCTGCTTGAGTTCATGACCCAGCTTCCCTAAATGATGGGCTGAGATCAGGACCTATAAACCAAATAACCCCTTTCTTCCTCAAGTTCTTTGGGTCCTGGCATTTATCACAGCAACAGAAAAGCAAACCAAAATAAGCCCATTTCTGGGGGCTCGTGAATATTCTCACCATTAATTCTTTTGTCTGTCTCATCACAGAATGAAACAAAATTTGTACAAGTATCAAATTTCTTTCAGATGTCCTTCATCTTCCTTCACAGATAAAGCCACTAGACGATTTGTAGAACCCCATGTTGGACACCATGCTACGAGAGAAACTGAGGTTTCCTCCTTAGATTCTTGCTCTGGCTATTAAGAAAATTTAAGGATATATAGTAGAGCACATAGAGGACACTTAGAGTTTGAGAGAAAACAAAAGGGACAGCAAGGTGTAAATTTTACAGGTTCAAGGAGGAGGGAAATAGAGAAAAAGACTGAAATCCATGTCTTTTGAGTAGGCTTCCTATTTAGGAATGATGTCTGCAAGCAGCCTTGTTTTCATCATGATGGTGGGGTTGGTCTTCACAGAAAGACTAGAAAGCCCACAATGTCAGTGAAAACAGTTTTAGGCTTTAGTTGGTATTTGAAAGAGAGTAGAAGGGTGGTGCACTATCATTTTCAGTATTAGGATTCTGAGCAGTAGACAGATTTTGCAGAATTTTGTGTCTATTGCTTAGTTAAATGATTGCATTGGAGAGTAGTTTCTGAGGAAATAATTATTGCTTCCAGATTATTATTATGGCTATAGGTCAGTTATACTTCCTAAGGTGTGGTTTGTTGACCGCAAGGTTGAAAGCCCCAGGTATAGCGCATCTTAAAGAAGGAGATGTGTAATTGTGTAATATTCTAATACTTAGAGTAGGTGAAAGCGCCATGTCTCCACACAGGACCACAATTCTATTCTCTCTTCAATGCCACTTACAGCTTCTATAACAAACAATAATTGAATCCAAAACTAGTCATATGTTGGAATGAGGTGAGTGGGAATTACATAATGACCTAACTATACCTGGCTCTACTCTACTTTCTATTTTTGCCATTAGAAGTTATGGTTGCTCTAAGAAATGGAGAAGATATTTACTTATCCATTTCCTTGCTACATATCCTTTTGCTTGATTGTATTCTGTTTTACCTAATATCACAAAGCACACAGTGAAAGCCATACACTAAAACAGAATCAATATCTGATTTCCTTTGCAAATACCATTACTTGTACTCCATGTGAAGAAAATGATTCCTAAGTACATGATATATACATTAATTAATTAATTAATTAATTAATATAATTAATTAATTAATTCACATGAAATATTAGGCATGCAAATTGTTCAACAATCTTTCCTATTAATCTGCCAGAAGCAACTCCATTCTTGATACAGCAATTAGGGGATGAGGGGTAACTCATTAATCACACACTCAAGAGAAAATGGCTTTTATGATCTGTTTTTGTTTATGTGGAACAAAACAAAAATGCAAAACAGACTATTGTAAAATTCTACTTATCAAGAGAATGTAAAAAAATGGAACATGAGCTTCTGATAATTTCCATGGAATCACATTGTGTTTGAAACTATCTTTCTCAGATATTTGTGTTTCTTCATGGTATGCAATTAGGCTTCCAGATGACATAGGAGTAAAAATGAACCATGGACATATAAATAGTGGCACACACCTTTGATCCCATCACTTGGGAGGCAGAGGCAGGCAGATCTATGTGAGGTCAAGGACACCCTGGTCTACAGAGCTAGTGCCAGGCAGAGTCCAAAGCTACACAGAGAAACCTGTCTCAAAAAAAAAAAAAGAGAGAGGTTGAAGAGCAAAGGCCACAGTGATGTGATCCAAATAACCAAATGTAAAACATAACAGCAGGATACTGTTACAACAAAATCCAGAGTCGAAAACTTGTTACCAAATTATTTTAAAATAAAAGACTGATTCTTGCCAGGCATTGGTGGCACACACCTTTGATCCCAGCACTCGGGAGGCAGAGGCAGGCAGATCTCTGTGAGTTTGAGGCCAGCCTGGTCTCCAGAATGAGTGCCAGGATAGGCTCCAAAGCTACACAGAGAAACCCTGTCTCAACCCCCCCCAAAAAGACTGATTTTTTTCTTAAATATTTTTATTAATTATTTAAATGTTTTGTGCACAGTATTTTGATCATACTTACCTTGCAAATTCTCATATTCACTTTACTGAGATTCAGCCCCATCAACTACATACTTTCATTTTTATCTCTCTTTTTAACTCAACAGACAATCAACTCCAATTGTGCTGTTCATATATGTCCACATGTGGTACCATCTGCTGAGGCATGTCCAACCTACCAATACCACACATTTAAGGAAAACTGAATCCCTCGCCCTCAGAAGACATCAAGTCTCCATCAGTCTTCAGTTAAGTGTAGAGAAATATGAACTCCTTCCTACTTTATGCTAGAATGGTGACTGGCTTGATCATGTACAGTTGTCTGAAGGCAACCACATTTGCTAAAGGCTCATGTATGCCTTCTTATTATATTCAGAAGGCATTATTTTGCACCAGTTATCTCTGACTTCTAACTCTTCTTTTTCATTTTTTAATTTAATTTAGAAATAAGCTGGCTTCACATGCCAATCCCAGCTCCATCTCCTTCCCCTCCTCCCCCACTCCCCTGGAGGTGAGGCCCTCCAATGGGGATCTGCTAAGTCTGTCATATCATCTCTCCATGTGGAATGGGCTCTCAAAGTCCATTCAAATGCCAGGGATAAATGCTGATCTAATACTCTTAAAAATCTTTCCATATCCTGTCTTGAGCATATACCCAAATAATGCACATTCATACAACAAGGGCATATGTTCAACCATGTTCATAGCAGCGTTGTTTGTGATAGCCAGAACCTGGAAGCAACCTAGATACCCCCACCTGAAGAATGGATAGAGAAAATGTGGTACATTTACACAATGGGATACTACTCAGCAGAAAAAAAAGCAATGGAATCTTGAAATTCAAAAGATAATGGATGAAACTAGAAGAAACCATCCTGAGTGAGGTAACCCAGTGACCAAAAGACAAACATGGTATGTACTCACTCATATATGAATTTTAGACATAGAGCAAAAGATTACCAGCCTGCAATTCTCATCACCAAAGGAATTAGGTAGCAAGAAGGACTCTAAGAGAAAAATGCATGGACCCTGGAAAATGGGAAGGGGCAGGATCTTCTGAGCTAATTGGGAACATGATGGTAGGGTAGAGGGAGCTGACAGAATGAGAAGAGGAAAACAGGAGGGAAGAGGAGGAAATGGAATAGCAGAAAGGTTGAGTCTGGGAAAGAATGGAGGAGAACAGGATGAGAGATACCATAACAGAGGGAGCCATTATAGGTCCGAGGAGAGATTTGGCAGTAGGGAGATTTCCAGAGATCTACAAGGATGACTCGAACTAACAATCTAGGCAATGGTGGAGAGGATACCCTAAATGCCCTTCCCCTGTAATGAGACTGATGACCACTTTATATGCCATCCTAGAGCCCTCATCCAGTGGCTGATGGAAGCAGAGTCAGACACGCACAGCTATACACTGAGCTGAACTCTGGAACCCAGTTGCAAAGAGGGAGGAATGAAGATCAAAGACCAGACTGGTGAAACCCACAGAAACAGCTGGCCTAAACAAGGGGGAGCACATGGATCCCAGACTGCTATCTGGGAGGCCAGCACAGAGCTGATCTAGATCCCCTGAACGTGGATATCAATGAGGAGGCCTGGGCACTCTATAGGGCCCCTGGTAGTGGATCACTATTTTTCCCAGGTGTAAGAAGGGACTTTGAAATCCCATCCCACAGGAAGGGATGCTCTCTCAGCCTGGACACATGGGGAGGGCCTAGGTCTGGCTCAGATTGATCTGGTGGACATTGAGGAGCCACCATGGAGGGCCCTACCCTCGATGGGGAGCAGAGGGGGGATTTGGTGGGGGGCTGGTGGGAGTTTGGGGGGAGGGGAGAAGGGATTGACATATGAATCAAGCTTGATCCTAATTTGAACTAATAAAAAAATCTTTCCATACTCTCTTCTATGACTTTACCTAAGACTTAGTAAGGAAGTGTGATAAAAATGTTCTATTTCTTTGTACTTTGAACACTTGGGAGTTTATGACTTAACTTCCTTCCCACACAAAGTAACTGAGGTTGCCAGAGAGCTGCACTAATCTATAGATAGAGAGATATGAAATTAGGTGACAGTTATCTTCTATGTCTATTTAGCAAAATAATATTACTTGATTCACACATCTGGCCTATGAGGTCCTAAACCAAGGAACATTTGTCAGATTTCAGAAAAAGTTCTTCTTCATCTTGTGGAATGTGTCTTACATGCAATCAGAATGCATTTTGTTACTCCCATGATATCCATGTCACCATCAAAGTCATTGGACATCTTTCCACCCCACCATTATTGTAGTTCACTAGGTTCCCAGATGGATGAGACTGTTGATGTTTTTTTTTTTTTTTTTTTTTTTTCTCCTTGAAGACTTCCTTGTGTCTTTTAGTAATATCAGAGCTAACCAAAAGTGAATAACCATCCTGGTAAGAACCAACTTGGTTACTCTATATTGTGTGACAAATGTACAAAGTGTTTTTACTGCATTAGGATCTTTCCACTAAGTTCTAGTAAGTTACAAGAGCAGTGGCAGATATCTACAACAGCAAGGGGGACTTATCTAAGTGTATCAACACTATATTCGGGGACTGTGATCCACAGTTGGTTTGGACAGTTGGGGGGATTTTAATTTAAAAAATAAATTACCTCCCTTTGTGAAAGGGTTGGAGGAAGAGAAAAGTATACTAATATCAGGTGGTGACCTGGCCTGGAGGTCACATGCACTATGATGTCTTTTTTTTTTTAAATTTATTTTCTAGTGAATGATCTCTTCTCCTGTCCAGTGTTTGGACTTTCCCAACTAGAGTTTGAGGGCACTAAACTGGCATTAACCCTAGCCCATGGTCACTCTTCCTTCCTGCCCCTTTCCCCCTCATCCTTTTACAAACCACTTCTCAGAAATAAAGACATTTTGTCCCTATTAAAAAAGAAAGAAAGAAAAAAACTTTATTCTTCATCTCTATCAATGATTGATTTGTAGTTCCCCAGATTTTACAGATAATCGAAATTAGGTCCACCAATCTAAGGACTTCTTGCTAAGAATCACAAGAGTGTAACAAGTGACTTTTGTTGTTGTTGTCCAGGATCTGGATTAACTATTTTGCCTAAAACTTTCTCAATTTTTTAATTATAGCTGAGTAAATTTTAATTTTATATAGGCACCCTATCTTCTTTTCTTTTCTTTGTTTTTGTTTTTTGTTTTTTATTTTGTTTTTCAAGACAGGCTTTAGAGCCTGTCCTGGAACTCGCTCTGTAGATCAGGTTAACCTTGAACTCACAGAGATCCACCTGTCTCTGCCTCCCAAGTGCTGGGATTAAAGGCGTGCACCACCAACTCCCAACTGGCACCATACTTTCCTTATCCATTCATCACATAATGAATATCTGCGTGCCCTAACTGTTATGAAGAGAAGCTCTGAACACAGATGAACAAATATCTCTGCAGCAAGATTTACAGTCCTTTCCCTATATTCCTATGAGTACAATTCGGCTCATATGGTAGATCTTCCTATAGTTTTTTGTTTGTTTTTTTCCTTCATTTGCTTGCTTGTTTGTTTGTTTGTTTGTTTTAAGATAAGGTCTCTCTAAGTAGTCCTGGCTGTCTTCTAAGAGCTCATTAAATCGAACATGTTGGCCTCAGTCTCACAGAGATTTTCCTGTCTCTGTTTCCCAACTGTAGAGATTACAAGGGTATATTACCATATCCGGCCTTCTCGTAATTTTCTTAAAGAAATCCACACTAATTTCCACATTGGATGTACCAAGTTATATTCTTACCAATAACACATTGTAATAGTTTCCCTTTCATTAATCCTGACCATCAATAATTATTGTTTCCTTAATCTGAGACTTTCTAACTGGGGTGCCTTGGAATCTCAAAGTCATTTGCACTTGCATTTCCTAGCTGGCAAAAATGGTGTACATTTTTTCTTAGATAGTTATATTTTTTTCTACATAGAACTTTTTATTCAGTTTCACTCTCCACTTACTATGTTTTTTCTTTAATGTTTTTGTGTTTGTTTATTTGTTTGGTGTGGTTTGTGTGTGTGCGTGTGTGTTTCATTGTATTTAGTTTCTTGTAGTTCTAGACACAAATGCTCTATCAGCTCTAAAACTGCAAGAGATTTTTCCTATTAGTCCAGTTTTCTCTTCAGATGAGCAACAGTTTCCTCTATAGAGAAATAGGATTTTAATTTCATGGTCTTTCTTCTCGATTGCTGCATTTAGTCTGTGGGTGATAAAAATCTTATTCAGAAAAATCTTAAGCTGAGCTCAGATCCCTAAATGGTGTCTTTTCTGTTTCTTCTAGAAGGTTTTTCAATGTTTTCTGTACTATAGTTAGGATATTCTATCCATTTGGAACTGATTTATGTAAAGGGTGAGAGAAAGACGTGTCATTCTACATGTAGCTATCTAGTTTTCCCAATTGTCTAATAATGTCTTTTTGCAATATGTGTTTAACATCTCTGTCAAAAATCAGGTGAAGAGAGAGCAATGAAGAGATTTCCTCAATAGTTATAAGTACTTTCTGTTCTTGTAGCAGACTGGGATTCAGTGTCCAAAATCCCACGATGGCTCATAAATGCCTGTTATTCCAGTTCTAAGGGATTCAGTCCAGTGCCTTCTTCTATCCTCTCCTGGCTCTTTGTACATACGTGGTGTATTTGCATACACTTGTGTCCAAACACATACACATAAAACAGAATAAGTAATTTCTTAATTTAAAAATCAGGTATTTTTATTTGCATGGGATTGCATCTGGATTATTAGCTCTATACCATTGATCAATGTCTTTTTTTTCTATAAGGCATGCTGTTTTTGTTAGCAGAGTAATATGAAGTCAGACACGGTGTTACCTCAGCATAATTTTCACCATTCAGTAATGTTTTAGTTATCCAAGGTTTTTGTGCTTCCATGTAAATTATTTCCCAATTAATGTGAAATAGTGGATGGAAATACTGAATGGTATTGCATTGTGTCTGTGGATTGCCTATTTTAGATGGACATTTTTATAATTTTAATTCTAAGAATCCATTATCATGGGAGATGATTGTACCTTCTGGTATTCTCATAATCTTTCTTTTGTTCCTTTCTAGCTGTTGTATCTGACATTGCATTTTTTTATTTTTTCTCAGTGTTTTCATCACAAGTATTTATGAATGTTCCTGAATTTAATGTGTTTATTTTCTGTCCTATCAAGGTTGCCCTAATTCCTGTTTCATAGGGACATGCATACTTCTCCTAACATATAATTATTGTTTGGAAAATCATTCAATAACCCTGTTTCAAGAATTTATTAAAAATATGAAGAAGATGAGTCAGTGATGAGTGATGTGAGGGAAAGTTAAATAGTTAGTGGTTTGGAAAGAGATGAACTCACAAGTTAAATTGTTTATATAAATAAACTAGCATACAGAATCCTAGTTAGAGAAGTCATAGAAAATTGTATCTGCTATCATACTAACATTATTATTATTGAAAGAAAGCATTTAATTTGGAGCATGTATATAGTTTCAGAGAATAAATCCATGACCATCATGGTGGAGCTCTTGTCAGCAAGTAGGCAGCCCTAGCACTGGAGCAATGGCTAAGAGCTTCCACGTTGAGCCTAGAACTAGTAGTAGTAGTAGTAGCATGAGAGAGAGAGAGACAGAGAGAGAGAGAGAGAGAGAGAGAGAGAGAGAGAGAGAGAGAGCACTGCAAATAGTGTGGCTTATAAAATCTCCAATCTTGCCCCAGTAACACAGCACCTTCAACAAGGCCATATCTCCTCATGATTCCCAAACAGTTCCATCAACTGGGCATCAAACATTCAAACATATGTTTCTATGGCAGCCATCCCCATTCAGACCACCACAGCCTGAGTCCTACAGCCATGTGGGCAGTCTCTGCCAGCCACCTGAGTTCTGCATGCCACGTGGATGGACAAAATAATATAGCCACTTATATTAGGTACAAATGCTGCTTTGCCAATAACTAGGATTTCTCATCTGCTAGCTCAGTCTTAATTATCATAAATCTATATATTTTATAAGACTTATCTTATCGGACACCTTCCATTGGCGTCCTCCCTGGCTGGTGGATCACATCATGCAGCTGGAGGAAGAGTGGAGGGGAAAAAGGACCACTTCCTACTTGTCCTTCCTTAAATATGAGTCTCCCTGTTATGTCATTTCCTGCCTGGATCATCACTTCTTTACTACATTTCCCAGAATCCTCTTTGACTCCTAGTCCCGTCTAACTTGCTGCCTCTTTGGCTAAAGAGTACTTTATTCAAAAATCTATAAGATGAACATACACAGAAGTACATTCATCATCCTGAAGAAACCTATAATCTCTTTTGGAAAGCATAAAAATGACAAAACCTTTGTTCTGTGCTCTGGAAAACAATGTAGGGCATCACTATCAAATAGTATTTCATTTTACCTGCTAACAACAAAAGCTGAGAGAAGTACAGAAATTCGTAATTATCTAAACTAAGTGGATGGGATTAGCTAAGTCATGGTAAATCAGAAAATGATTTCTTGAAACTTGAAATCTTGCTACAGATGGCAGTGAATTAAACAACAAAGATAAAATACAAAGAAAGGAAAGGAGAGAAAATAAAGTAAGACCATTAAAAATGCTGAAACACTGTTATGGAACAATAGCCCCTTTACAATACTGAAGGCTTTCCTGGAAACTTCTATCTACATGAATTTGCTGAGGGAAAAAGTGAATGGAAGAAAGAGGTGGGAGACAGTTAAACTTTAGGGTTACACAAACATGGCAAAGGCTAGAAACACAGAGTAGCCTATTCTGGAAGGCTTCGGCTGGCAGTGCTGTTCTCAGAATGTAAAGGGATAACAGAGAAAATCAGCATGAGAACAGCAGGCTTGTCCACAATGCCTGTGTAGAAGAATAGCCTTGGCTTGTGAATAAATGCTCTTTGTGTTTCTGGCTTGGCTTTGACTTGTATGCTACTTAATTCATTCCACATTTACCTGCTGGCTGTTGCCTTTTATATACAGGCTTTCACTATTCCTTGGCAACATTTAACTGTGTAGCATTGCCATTATAGTGTCAGTTTAGCTGGATAAAACAAAATGTTCTATAATCTAAAGGAGTAGTTGGGGGAAAAGTGCTAAATCAGGTTATTTAGCTTTTTACAATATATCTCTCCTCCTCAGGGCCTGAGACTGTCCTTACTCCTGCTTCTTAGGGACATTTATAGTTGTTCTAACATATAATCACTGTCTGGAAAACCATTCAATAAACCTGTTATTACATAAGGGCAGTTTTCAGAACATAATCCTGTGGGATGATCTATTTTTGTTTCCTGTCATATAATGGTGTCTTGTGTTTGTTTATACTACAAAGAAGCCTCTTGGAAATATAGGTGTAAACATTTCTCCTTGAAGGGGTCAGTATGAACAACAACTAAGATATAATGGATCCTCTATTTATTTGAGCTTACAAATAGAGAGTGTAAGAGAAGGCAAGATGAAGCAACCACAATTAACTGAAGATATCCAATAATGTTTCACAAATTAAAAAAGTACTCTCTGGAACTAACCATTCCAAAGGTAAAGGAAACCATAGATTAGACACAACTGAAGAAATGTTTGATTTTTCAAGAACATAATGTAGATAAATTTGGATTATAAGAACAGAATATAAACTACACAGGTAGAATAATCAATTCCCTTAAAATCCTAACAGGAGCTGCAGATGAAGTAAAGAAACAAAAGTATAGAAGAAATTAGAGCTATATTCCAGGTCATGAAAATCATTACCAAGTGTTGGGTTTCATATAGACAAGTATAGAGGCAGAAAACTACAATATAAAAAAATGATAGTACAACTATGTTTCAGTGGAGGCCATCTTCACTGAACATTCACATGGACATTTTGTCACATCATGATCTTGCAAATCCTGCCATACTGCCCCTATCCCCAAGACCTCACTTTAGTTGGATCTGCTCCCAAACTCCCTATCTTCTGATGGAATTGTACATTAGTGCTTTGGCATGAAAATATTTTGGAAATCAAGTAGTCAATATTAAACATAAATCCTCATATTAGAGATTACTTAATTCTATTCAAATAGAAACATCCAACCATTCTATGAATACATCAAAAAATAAAAACAAACAAAGAAAAAACAGCAAATGAAATAAGGTCATAAAAGATGGATTGGTTACCAGGGAACTCAAACAAAGGTAGCAAGATTTTGCCAGTCATCAAAAAATTAGTGTGGAAATCCAGTTGGCCAATAATAATTCACGAGTATTGTCCAGGTAAAGGAGAGACACAACATCCTAATCGGGGCCATGCAGTCTGAATTCCCTAAGAGGCTAGAACACTATGCCTAAGAAAAGGATCTGTGTTTTTAGAGCAACATTGATAAAAAGCAAAGAATAGGCAAATGAAAAGGGGCTGGTACCTTACCAGTTGCATATCAGGCCTTTTAGTGTGGGTTGAGCCAATGCAGGTTTGAGCAGTGACATGTTCTGGTTTAAACATTTAAAACACTGTAGAGAGAATTATGCTGATACTCTGTAGGGAACAGAAGTAAATGTAGGTCTGCCAGCTGAGAGGCTGTTTCAGCCGTCTAGAATTAGTCTCTACTGTTAGAGAAGAAGCAATAGAAAGTGTACTAATACGGGCCTATTTTAAAGGTAGAATCAATAGTATTTCCTCTTGGATTATATGCAGAATAGCTTGGGAAGGACAGGAAAGAGGGGAATTAAAGATAACTCAGTGGATTTTGGTCTAAAAAGGTCTGAATTTTTTTTTTTCAAATTTGGCCAAGATAGCTACAGTGACATCCATTCAGAGTAGCGCCTACTACCGTGTGATTAAAAAAAAAAAATGTTGTACTGATAAAAAATTTTAAACACTTAAACACAGAATGAAGTTTTTACATGAAGGGATGCCGATTAGCCTTTTGTTCTATTTCTTAACCCTGCAGTATCTTTGCAGTAGCTCCTTCATTGCTTTTTCTCACTTAATGATTTTGTTTCCTATAGATCTCTGCTTTTGTCTTATTCATCTGTATTGGTACTAAACTATTAGTGAATAGAGGAATTAAAACTACTTCATTTTTCCAAATCTTATGTATTGAACTTTTATATTTTCTGAGTGGATTTTCAGATCTGTATAGTAATTATAGTTCATTAGTAAAAAGTATAGAAAAAATATAGAAACCCTGATAAGCCTCTCTGCCGATGCAGCAATCCAAATCAGACCAAATTAGAAAAAGCCCATGATTGATGGATACAATGCTCCTGGATGACCTACAGCCCTTGAGAGAGGAGGGTAAAAGGAGACCAGAAAATCATGAGTCTGGTTCTTGTGGGACAGTTTAAATTAGCTGTGGGAGTGGCCTTGAGCATCTCTGGGAAAGGGATCATCATTTGAATGGCTTTCTGAGATGCAGCAGGGTTTTGAGGGAGCTGAGGTAGGGGTCTTGGGTGGAACCTTCAATATAACATCCCAGACTCTTTGGGTATATATGGATGCCAGTGACTGGGGTGAAGCTTCCACCTTAACATCCCAGACTCTGGGTATATGGACACCGGTTTATGTCTGGCTTTCTCCTGCTGACAAGGGACGATGTGGGGAAGGGGAAGAGTCAGGAGTTGGTGGGTTCATGCTCACAGGAAGGTGTCGTGAAAAAGTATCTGGTTAGCTGCCATCCTTGAAACTCAGGTACCTGTTCCTTGAGGTGGACAATACAGGTCGCCTTGAGAAACAGTAGATTGTTATCATTGACCTTAATTGTACTGAAAGAGGTGAATGTATCAGGAAAAAGAGCAAATAGGTCCTTCATTGTGGCATCTTGGAACACTGGAGGGTGGAGGGTACCAGCTGCTAGACAGACCAAGAATCCTGAAGAGGTGTCTGCTTGAACCTGGAGAGGTGGTAGCAATGGTGAAATCCCAGGAGCTGGTGCAGGTGGTGGTATTATCTGGAGGACCCTCTGTGAGTTGACTTGAGCCAGACAGGAATAGACGCTTATTCAAATGTAGAAACTTTTCAATCAGTGCTAGGTTAATTCTTCTGTAATAATCTAAAATTGTAAGAATAATGAAAATAAATTATGCATGTTCTTGAGAATTTCGTTGGCTTGCTTTTTTTGTTTGTTTTCTATCTTTGACTGAAAATCAACAGTAGCATGTCTGATCACATTTCTATTAAGAAAGAAGGGTATGCCAGTACAGAAGCCTAAGCCTGAAGCTAAAATTTACTGACGATATTAGTCAGGCTTTTCTAGAGGTACAGAACTGATAGGTAAAATGAATGTTAAAAGATACTTATTAGGTTGATTTTCAGGATACAGTCTGACTAGTCTAAGTGATTGCCTTCATACTGGAGAATGAAGATCACAGTGGCTCCTCAGAGCACAAAGTTGGATCCCTCATCAGTCCAAACTCCAGGGGAACCCCTGGCCCTCAGTTCATACTGAAAAGCTAACACAGCTGGTTTCTGATGTCAGGGAAAGGCAGAAACATCACCAGTAAAGAGGGGAGAAACTCCCTAGCAAGAGACAGGGCAAACAGGCTAAAGCAAAGAGCTCTACTAGGACTTCCCTGTATCATGGCCATGGAAAATAATGCCCACTTTTAGGGTGGGTCTTCCCACTTCACTTAACCAAATCAATAATGCTAGCCTAATCTAACACTCCCTCCCAGATGGGCTGATAGGGTTGTCTCATGGATAATTCTGGAGCCTGCCAAGTTAATCAATAAGCCATTAATCCAGTCACTATTAAGCACCACACTAAGAGAGATTTTCCTGTGAAGACTCAACAGAACACTTTAGGAAAATGGATTTTTAAAAAATGTGTAAATCATCCACTAGCTTTATTGAATTGAAAAAAAAGCTACATAAAGCTAATGAATATTGAAACTCACCAAGAGACAAACTCTTTTAATGTTTACCTTGAATTAACCCACATCTTTGAGACTGTATGTCTTCTTCCTAAACTTAAGACACAATGCATTATTAGGTAAAGAGGAAGTTCCAATAAAGCCAGTTACCCAGATGCTGCTTATATTTTAACACTATTTAAACAATATCTCATATAGACATCATTCTTGATGAAACCTTTGCTTCACACAACTCTGAATGAATTAAAGAGAGAAAGTAAAAAATACTTTTTAGAACTACCTTTATATTGAAATATAAACATCCATGTGAAACATTTACATAAAAGAAACTGACCTACAGAATATAATATATGTAAGTGAAAATTGCTTTTCCATTCTTCATAAAAATTTAGTTTGATTGACAGGTACAATGTGTAAACAATATGCATGTTCTACTTTCATTTATATTCAACTCTCTCCTGTCACGTTAGGCTATATACTTGTTTAATATATTACCACCACAATAACAGCTTCACAACATATCAGGTCTGTGCCCTTCTGTGCTACAAACAAACTGATGCCAGAAAAAAGATTTTGTTGTTTTTGTAACCCTTGGTATATCACACCTCAATATAGTTGTATTTCTATACTTTGAGAAAAATAGAGGAAGTAGATACCATACCTCAGCTTTAGTACCCACACCCAAGCATCTCTCTTAATATAAAATAGGTCTGCTATCAATGAGATTAAATCAGGGAAATATATAAATTATTTGGATGCTCTAAGAAAGGGATTTACTGTATTTAATTAATAATAAACATTTAGTTATAGAATGTACACTTTTAAGTATCTGTGAGCTGCCTATTACCTATCCGATAATCTACTATATATAGTAGAAACAATAATAGATAACCTTTCATACAATATAATGAGACATAAAATATTTAACTTTTAAATTCAGGATTTCCATGGTAGATAATAAGTATCAAAATAGCTGTAGGTATACTCAGATCTGTGACAATAGTTAAGGCATACACAGTGTTTCAAGGGAAATCTTTGTGGAAAAGAGCATTTGATATTATTTGCCAAAATGTTACCAAAAAGAACAGAGTTGCTTAGGAATCTTGAAAATAACAGTTCCTGTGCAAGAATATGTATTCCAGGTTCTTACTATCTTAATAATTCTTTGACATCATTTGAAAGAAAAAAAAGAATCTTTTTTAAGGTTGTTTGAGCTTGGAGTTATAGATTTTTTTATTATTACTTATATTTTTTCAATACATCCTGATTTCAGTTTCCCCTCCTTCCATTCCTCCCATTCTTCACATCCCACCTCACCTCTTCCCTGGGTCCATTCTGTTGTTTCCCTACAGAAATGAAGAGGTCTTCTAGAAATATTCACTGAAAACAACAAGACTAGGCATAACTCTCATAATGAAGACTGCATGTGACAACCCAGTAGAAGGAAAGGGTTATTTAGAACAAATGAAACAGTCAGAGACACTCCTATTTCCCCTTTTAGGGGTCCCACAGAAATATTAAGCTAACAGTTATAATGTATATATATATATAGAGGACCCAACACAGACCTCACAGGTTTCATTATTGCTGCTTCAGTCTCTGGGAGACACTGTAAGTCCTGCTTTATTGAAGTCTGTGTGCTTTGTTCTCCCAGAATCCTATATGCCTCTGGCTCCTTCATTTCTTCTACTCCTTCTTCCACAGGATTCCCTGACATTTAATGGAGGGACACAGTGGACATATTCAATAAGTGCTCTCTTTCTCTCCATCTACTGTTTGGCTGTGGGTTTCTGCATCTGCTCCCATCATCTTCTGTCAGTAATCTTTTTGATGATGACTGGACTAGGCACTGAACTATGAGTATGCAAGGGTATTGTTAGAAATCACTTTATAGCATTTTTTAATAATTGGTTTCTAGTCTATCTAGCCTCTTCTTCCTGGTCATTCAGGAAGTAGAGGGCATAGGCTCCCTGTCATGGTATGCAGCTCAAGTTACTCCAGTCTTTATTTTTCCACTCCCACAATTTGTATCTCCATTGCCTCAGTACATCTTTTAGGTTAGATTATAGGTCAAAGATTTTGTGGCAGTGTTGGTGCCCATGCCCTACCTCTGTCAGTCTTGCCTGGTTACTTCTGGTTGGCCAGTTCAGGTTCTTGATCCTCCATTGCTAGGAGTCCTCTATAGGATCCTTTTGATAGAATCTTGAGAATTCCTTCTGGACTAAGCATCCACATAGTCTGCCAAATGTGCCCCAATTCCAGTTGTCTTTCCCACAATTCTCTCCTTATGTCCTTCCACCTATCCACCTCCACCTGATCCCTTCTGTTCCCATTCCTATTATCCCCCTCTAATATAAAACTTATTATATTTACCCTTCCTGGGAACAATCCATGTGTCATCCTTCAAGACCTGCTTGTTACTGAGCCTTTCTCAACTTGTGGATGGGCATAATTATTGTTGATTTAACAGCTAACATCCACTTATAGATGAGTGCAAATGATGTTTGTCTTTAGGGGTATAGGTTGCCTCACTTGGGATGACATTTTTCTAGTTCTGTCCATTTGCCTGCAAATTTCATGATGCCATTTTTTTTTCACAGTTGAGTAATAGTCTATCATGAAAATACACAACATTTTCTTTATCCATGCTTGGGTTGAAGGGAATCTACATTGCTTCCAGTTTCTGCCTTTTATGAATAAAGCTGCTATGAACATATTTCAGCAAGTTTCTTTATGGTATGATGGAACATCTTTGGGTATATGCCCAAGAGTGGTATAGCTGTGTCTTGATGCAAATAGATATTCATTTTTTTCTGATGAACCACCATATTGATTTCCATAGTGCCTGTACTAGTTTGCACTACCAGCAGGAACAGAGGAGTGTCCTTCATCCACATCATTGCCAGAATGAGCTATCATTTGTTTTATTTATCTTAGTCATTCTGAAAGGTATAAGATTGAATTTCAAAGTCATAGTCATTTTTAATTGCAATTCTCCGTTAGTTAACAACAACAAAAACAAAATATTCTTTAACATTAATTTAGGTGTTTATCTCATCCATTTTGTTTTCTTCCACTCAGAATTCTGTTTACATATGTTCCCCTTTTTTTCCATTCATTTATTTAGCTCATAAATAAAGTCATGCACAATTATGATACACAATACAGTATGTTCACAATGGCATTGTTAAATTACACCAATTAACATGCTATATCACACATATTCATCATTTTTGTTTTGAGAACACTTAAAGTATACTATCTCACAACTTTTAAAATATAGCATATTGTTATCAACCATATTTATCATGCTCTCAGTAGACCTCAAGACATCACAGAGTCCATGCCTCTTGTCCAACTGCAGTTTTATATCCTTAAACCAATCATTTCCCCATTGTTAAAAGACCCACATTGAAGCCTAATAGCCACAATTCTGCTCTCTGTTTCCATAAGTTCATCATTAATAGGTTACACATAAAATTGAAATTGTGTGACATTTGTCTTCTAGTGTGTCTCTTATTTTTTTTTTTTGGCAAGCATATAACTTTATTAATTACTAAAGGTGAAATAAAATTTGCATGCACAGGTGAGCACTCACTGAAACACCTTGACACCTTGGATTCATCACATATTTAGTTTCAATATATATATATGTATATATATATATATATATATATATATATATATATATATGAGAAATAATGGAAATATGTTATGCATCAATAGCAGCAACAGCTTTTCCAGGTTCTGCAGTCATTTGAACAAAATTGTGCCTTGTTAGCGCCGTAGGCAGCGAGTCAGTCTCATATTTACCACATTTTTAATTGGATTATTTGTTTTCTTGAGATCTAGTTTCTTGAGTTCGTTATGCATTTCGGGTATTAGCTCTATATCTGATGTGGAGCTGGTTAAAAAAAAAATTCACATTCTGTAGGATGCCACTTTGACCAACTGATGTTGTGTGATGCCTTAGAGAACCTTTTCAGGTTTAAGGGGTTCATTTATTGATTGTTGATCTTATTGTCTGTGTTATCAGTTTTCTGTTTAGGAAGTAGTGTCTTTTGCCAGTGTGTTTAAGGCTATTTCAAACTTTCTCTATTCTCAAGTTTGGTGTTTATGCTTTAAGGTTGAGTTCTTTGTTCCACTTGAATTTGAATTTTGTGCTAGGTGACAAATAAGGAAATATTTACATTATTCTACATGCAGATATCCAGTTAGAGCAGTATCATTTGTTGAAGATGCTTTCTTTATTTCTGGCTTTTTACGTAAAATCAAGTGTCCACAGGTCTTTGAATTTATGTCTTGTGAATTTCATTCAATTCACATTGATAAACATGTCTGTTTTTATGCCAGTACTATGCAGTTTGTATTAATTGAGCCCTGTAGCACTGATTGATATTTGTGATTGTAATACATCCAGAAGTTCTTTTATTGTTCATGATTGGTTAAGCTATCCTGTGGTTTTTTTTTCTGTTGTTTGTTTGTTTGTTTTTCCATATGACATCGAGTATTGTCTTTTCAATGTCAGCAAAGAATTGTTTTGGAATTTTGGTAAGACTTGCATTAAAACTATAGGTTGATTTTAGTAGGATAACCAGTTTATTAAGTTGATCCTATCAGTTCAAGTATGTGGAAGAACTTTCCATCCTCTGATATCTTCTTCAGTTTCTTTAAAGACATAAAGTTTTTCTCATACAAGTATTTTGGTTGGTTGGAGTTATCTCAAAACATTTTATTTTGCATGTGGTTATTGTGAAAGATGTTTTGCCCCCTGAGTTCTTTCTTATTCATTTGTTATTTGTATAGAGGAGGGCTACTGATCTTTTTGAGTTAGTATTGTATTCAGATACTTCATTGAAGGTTTGTATCAGCTGTAGAAATTTCCTGCTTGAATTTTTGGGATTACTTATGTATATTATAATATCATCAGCAAATAACAATATTTTGACTTCTACCTTTGCAATTTGTATCCTTTGATCTGACTCAGTTGGTTTATTGCTGAAGATAGAACTTCAAATACTATCTTAAATAGATATCGAATGAGTGAAAGCTTGTTCTTGATTTTAATGGAATTTCTTTGATATCTCTCAACACTTAATGTTGGCTATGGGCTGGCAGAAAATGGCCTTTATGATGTTGAGGTATGTTCATTGTTTTTCTACTTTCACAAGATATTATTTTTTTGCAGATTTTTTTATTTGATTTGGAAACAAGATTGTTTTACATTTCAATCCCAGTTCCCTCTTCCTCCCTTCTGTCCCTACCACCTCCAAAAAACAAACAAACAAACAAACAAACAAACAAACAAAACTACCAATCCCATACCCTTTCTGAGCCCCAGGAAGGGAGAGGCCTTCCATAGTGGGTCATTTGAGTCTATCATATCCTTTGGGAATAGGGCCTAGGACCACCCCCATGTATCTTGGCTCAGGGAGAATCCCTCTATGTGGAATAGGCTCCCAAAGTCCACAGCTATGATAGGGATAAGTACTGATCTACTACAGGAGGCCCCATGTATTTCCAAGGTCTCACTGACACTCATGTTCCTGGAGTCTGGATCAGTCTCTTCAGGAACTATATGCTGGAAGGAGAAAACAGACTAGTATAGATTGTCTTCAGACTTCTTTAATGTCCCATGGCACTTAGACCCCACCCCTGACACATAGATGCACAATTAATGAATAAATATATTTATGGAGAGTCATTCAAAGGAATAAATATTGGAGAATTGATTATTTGCCTTGAGATTTATAGTATTTGAAATACTGTATTGAAATTTATCTACATCCCAGCTCTTTTGCTCTATGAAGACAAGACAGCAGCCTAAACTCTGACACACTATGTACTTGAGAAACTGAGTTTTGAAGTCTGAATCAAGGATGTCCAGTAATAAATTTTCATTGAGAAGAAAATGTCTACTGTTTATTTTACAGAGTTTTCCATATCACAGCTCTTAGTGTTATTTCTAAAGACTGCTGATCTCTGCAGTTTTCAGGATTAAAATCATCTTTCACAGAGAATGTTTCCAAGAAATCCAAGGACAAAATAGAGCACTGGTGCAGTAGGGACTTTGCCATGCTACCCCTGCTGCTGTCTAGAAAGGTGGTGTTTGTTGATTTCAATTCCTGAGCAAGGAATTTAGTTTTTGAGAAAATAAAGTTTCTTCAAGTGGCATCCTTTCTATCTTAATTACTAGTCCAAACACAGAATAACTATCTTAGGTGTGAAATTAATTTAGCATTAGTAAGAAGTACAATTTCAAGATAAAAGTCTATAGTAATTCACCACTAGCAGTTTGGATTATACATTTATTTCAACAACAAAGTTCACAGATGCAAATATCCAGCACTTAAGAGTAAAGAAGAAACTACATTTTACATAGAGAAGCATGAGGATTAGAATTTTTGAATATAATATCAAGTAATAAGTACAAATGTTGGGAAATCGGAAGTTTTTGGTGGGAAAAGTGAACTGTCAAAATCGCTGCCCTACTATAATATACTCTGAAATACTGTATTCAGTAGCTGGGTGCTCACTTCTCTTCCATTTCAGTCTCATTGACCATTTCAGGTGCCTCTTTTCAGCACCCCACTACCTTGTTTAATCTGGCTACCCTTTACATTTGCCTGTCTTTAAAGCATCGTAACTCATCAAAATTCAAAACAAGTATTTCCACCGAACCTTACACTTCTGGTTCCCTCTATTACTATTAATGTCAGAAGAATTGATTGCTTTTAGCAAATCAAAGACCATCTGCTGTCATTTTTCCTCATTCTTTTGTCATAAAGTATCATTTGTATTTTTTTAATTTGTATTTGTTTTTCTTTTTCTTAAAATGCTTTGGCGATGCTGCCCTTTGTTCAAGGCCAGATAAGTGACCACCATGCAAATTCTATTTTGTTACTCCTCATACTTCCTTGTCAGGATTGCACATTGACACTCTCAGTCACTAATCTTCTCTCTCTTTTTGCCTGTGCCCCTTTCTCTGCCCTGGTTTCTCATAGCTTCTTACTTTTTACCACTCCCTCTGTACCTTCAATTCCTATACTCTTTCCTCCCTTCTTGCATCTTATCTCCCCTTTCTTTTCTTTATTTTTTAGATGGACAGTAGGGATAGCTGCATGTTTTATACATTTATGAACTGATTTATATATGTAAAGCTTATTTATTGGATACAGCTTATTCACCTACTTTATAGAAAACAGTATTCTAACAAACCAATTGTCCAAATGTTTTTATGTTACTATTTGAATCTGTAGACTAAAACTATGGGCAGATGAACATCTAGAAAGACAAGCAAGGATACATATCTGAAATATACTTTAGATTATCCATGGATGTTTGGGAGGTGAGTTTGGATTGCATTTCTAAGAACACTGTAGATTCATTCATTTATAAAGATAGGAATTATACACATATTATGTTATTAAAACTATAAGGATAAATACATCATAATTAAGACCTATGCTATTCCTCAGAGAAACTGAGGACACAGAGTGGAAAATACAGAGTGTAGTTAAACATTCCCTGGATTAAAAGCAACTGGGGGATCACAACATTAAGAAGGTCCTCTCTCCTAAAAAAAGATACAATTATTCAGGAGATCCACTTCACCCCTCATGTAATGTAACAATATCCCTCATTGTACATCCCATTGTAAATCTTCTTATTTTAGTCTTTTAAACTATTTATAATGTTTTTAGAAGCATCTCTCATGACATTTTTTGTGTATTTCAGTAAGAAGTAAGATAGATCACAAAATAAAAACTGATTTTAATTTACAATGGCTCTTTTCATCATAGTACAGAAAATAATATTTGTAGTATCATTTCAACTACCTACATTGGAATTATCCAAGGATAAAATTTATCTACTATCCCATGAATTACTAAAGAGGAAATATTTCAAATAAGGAAAATAATTGACCATTGTAATTATGATCAAAAATGGAAAATCATGTTGACAGGCAGAAAAGATGATTACTGAGAAAAAGTTATAGAGAAAAATCAGGGAAAAATATAAATGGGTCTGTATACAAAGTCAATGCTGAGTTAAAACAACAGGTGTAAATTGATCAAGCCAAAATTAGTGTAGTCAAGATCACTATTGAAGAACAAGAGTAAATGGTCTAAATCAAAATGATGGTTTCAGAGAGAGAGAGAGAGAGAGAGAGAGAGAGAGAGAGAGAGAGAGAGAGAGGAAGGGCAAGTAGACAGAGACAGACTATGAATTTCATCAAAATAGAAAAGGTTAATGATTTGGATCTATCTGTTCATAGTCACCTATTTATTAAGTTGTAATGACTCCTGAGATCAAAAATCATCCTTTTTAAAATTAGTTTGTTATAACTAAACAAGTTCCTATTTTCAAAGATTAAAAATAAGATAATGTATTATAGATTTAGATAATTTACCTCATATTAGCAAGACAACATTCTAGTTAGTGGGAGAACTTAATGGTAGTTAAGACTGAGAAGGATTTTACACACCATTATATCTATTCTGTAACCTTAATGTTAACGTTTAGATACAAAGAAGATACTTAGTGTTTCACTTCTCTAACACATAACACAAGATATTCATGTAAAGGACGATAAACTGACTTCATCTTGAGGCTTTAATTTTTATTTTTTAGTATGTTGACCACATTGCTGTGGAATATAAGGAAGCTTACCATGATAGTATCACATGTTAGAGGGAAAGGATCACTTCATGTCACCCAGGAAGCAAAGAGAGAGAGAAAAGAAAGACTAGTTCACATATTCTTCAAGAATGAACCCACAGTGATCTAAAATCAGAAAATTTGTCTATACTTCCTACTGTTTCTTTCCCCCAAATCTCCATGACAAGGCCACCAAGCCCTCAAACCATGAGCTCCTAGAGGTACATTTATAATTGCAGCTATAATGGAAGTGAGGTGTCTTCAAAAATGAAATACATGTAGTTAATGTTGAAATGAGGATGAAATTTTAGAAACCCAAGTTTTCAGTGTGGTTTTGCAAGTATACCATTCTACTGTGAGAATTCATGAAGGGGTGTGTGTGTGTGTGTGTGTGTGTGTGTGTGTGTGTGTGTGTGTGTGTCTTTGTGTGTGTGTGTAATGTATCCCAAATAAACAGCCCTATAATGGTCAATCCATTTGTCTGATTGATGGAATCTCAAACAGTCTTGAAGATGGGCCTCTGCACATGCTTATAAAGGTCATCTTCATTAGTTTAACTGTGGTGGCAAGACATGTCCACTCTGAGTGGCAACATTCTCTGGGATGTAAAAAAGAGGAAAGTGAGCTAAGTGCTATCATACACCTAGCTCTCTGCTTCCTGACTGTGGATATATTGAGATCAGCTTCCTCAAGCCCTAATACCATGGCTTCGTGACATGATGAATACTGTGCTGGATGGATAAGCCCAAATAAGCCATTCTTTCTTCCTTAGGTTGCTGTCAGTGTATTTCATGACAGCAACAGAAAATTAACTAAGATAAAATTCTAAGTACTAAAAAAGGAAAAGTTTTAATGATTGAAATGATAACTAATCTTTTAAAATGTATAAATATATCATTTGACAGTTGCACATACTAGGGAATGTTTATGGGGAAAAATAAGTATAAAATGTGAACTTGTGTCAGTTAGTAGTTCACCAATTACAACTTTATTAGTTTGCATTTCAAGTACTGTGTGTTTGTGATTTCCATTCTTAACAAATACCCCAAGACCTTACAGCAAATAATATTTTTCATTATGTCAAGTTTTAAAAAAATACTTAAAATAGAAATAATAATGAAGAATTGAGATGTAAGGCTTCTGTCTTCCAAACCACTGTGTTCTCCAAGTGCTCAGACTATGAAGGAAAGATGCAAATATCAGAGAGATGTTACATGCGAACTTTAACTCTTGCTGTCATCCTGTTCTTTCATGAGATATGACCCCTCACCTGCTAGCAGCTCTCAGGAAGACAGACAAAAAAGGGGAGAAAGATCAGTTGAAGCCTGCTGCAGTGTGACAGGTGAGCCTGAGTGGCACTTACAATGCTGTTACTAATTTATTAAGTATTCCAAAGTTAGAATTTAATCGAAATATTCTTGTCACATTATCCATCACCAATGTAGAAGAGAGTGACTTCTCTTAAAGAGCCATTAAGTACAGCCCCCTAAGGCAGGCTTTTACTTATTTAGGTATGTCACAATGGACTAGTTCCATTTTAATGACTTGGATAATTGTGTGACAAGTTATGAAAAATGAGAGTGCCCCAATGCCTAGTCCAAAGAACATGCTAAGGTCTACTAGCTAGGTGACTGAGAACCACTTGTGCAGGTTAGATTTATGTCAAGCAAGATAGATTCATGTTGAAAGAGGGAACTTCAATTGAGAAAAGGCCCCAGGAGATTGACATCTGAACACGGCTCTAGAGAATTTTCTTGACTGATGATTGATGTGGGATCCCCAACTCTTTGTGAACAATGTCACCCCTGGACTAGTGTTTCTGGCTATTATAAGAACCTGATTGAGGAATGAGGAGCAAGTCAGTAAGCAGACCTCCTCTTGGTGGATGCCCCAGCTCTTGCCTCCAGGTTCCTGCTCATTTTGAGTTCTTGCCTTGAATTCCCTCAGCAATAGAGTGTGACCTGAAAGTTGTAAGGTAAAATAAACCCTTTTCTTCCCAAGTTGTTTATACTCACAATATTTTAACACAGCAATAGAAACACAATTAGTATATGTGCATACAAAGAAAAACATGTTTCTTTGTTCTATTTCCTTACATGAACAAATTGGTACATGTTGTAAGGATTGCTGTGGCAGACTTGGCCATGTGTTTTGGAGAGGATTGTGGTAACATTTGAACTTTAAGTTGAAAAGCTGTTGAGCATTCAGAGCTCAGTGGGCTGTTCGGAAGTAACTTCCAAGATAATACTGAAATCAAAGCAGGTGATAGATGCCAAGCTTGGGAAATTGAAGAAGGAAGAATGAGAGATCTTAAAAACCCTTGTCTGCACATTATTTTTTAATGTTTGCTCAATTTTAATCTTTATAGTTGATAATAATTTTTTACTCATTTTATATACCAAACACAGTTCCCCCTCCCTCTCCACTCTTCCTCTCTGCCCCACCTCACCCAAACCTCCCCTCATCCACTCCTTCCATGGGAGGCCTTACCCTTTCATCAGAGACTTTTAATGTTTGAATTAAGAATTGTGGTTCTGGTCAGCTGGAGATGATATGTTAGCTGTGATTATGAAGAGACCAGCACACTAAAGGGGCCTTCAATGCTGGTCAGCTGGACCTGAGAAATTATGGACGATTAAGAAGAGACCTGTATCACCAGGGTGGAAGTATTCTGAAAGTATTCCCTCAGGGCTAGCACATGTTAGCTTTGGCCAGAGGATGCTATAGCCACATTTCAGGCAGACTTCTGAGACTGGCAATATCTAAACCAGGTGCTGTTGATTTGGAAGAGGTGAGGGGCCCATTAAGAGCAGCTGAGACATGCACTGTGTGGTAGGGCTACTGTCCCTGAAGAGAACATTAGAAAGGCCATGGATGAAAGTACAGACTCAGTGTCAGTATAAGGCCCAGGATTGAGAGAGGTTTGGGATTGAATTTGCCTCAATATGCTGCAGAGTCACAGTCCCTGAGGAGCAAAGGTGAGGCTACTGGAGAAGTTACAGCCCATTTACATAGACCATGGTATTTTGGAAATTACAGTACATGAGGTGATAGCCAAGAATAGATACAGGTATGGAGTGTAGCCAGCCTGGGCCTGGGAGATGTTGTACGTGTGTTGTCCAAGTTTGGATTCTAAAAGGTCATAAATCTCAGAAGTCTGACATTGAACCTTACACTGTTGGCCTTTGGTTTCAATTCGATCTGATTGTGACTGCATCATGGTTCTTCCCTCTTGGAGTAAGAAACAAGAAATTTATTTTTACCTTAAAAGAGTACACAGTTAAGAGATTTTGGATGTTTTAGGGATTTTTTTTTTTTTGTTGTTTTAAAGAATCTTGATTTTCAAGTGCTTGAATTATTTTAAAAGTTGGACTTTGCAAAGGGGACAAGACCAGGCTGGAGAAAAGCACAAAAACAGCTGACCTGAACAAGGGGGAGCTTATGGACCTAAGACTAATAGCTGGGAAACCATCATGGACCCAAGACTAATAGCTGGGAAACCAGCATAGGACTGTTCCAAACCCCCTGAATGAGGATGTTAGTTTGGATGTCTGGGCAATCTATGGGGCCTCTGGTAGTGGATCAATATTTATCCCTAGTAAACGAATGGACCTTTGGGAGCCCTCGCCACATAGAGGGATACTCTCTCAGCCTAGACACATGGGGTAGGATCTAGGCCCTGTTCCAAATGATATGACAGACTCCCCGAGGAGCAGAAAGGGGTTGGGATAGGGGGTTGGAGGGTAGCAGGTGAGGAGCGGAGGTAGAGGGGACTGAGATTGACATGTAAAAGAAGCTTGTTTCTAATTTAAAATTGGTTTAATTACAATTATAAAAAGAAAAAAAGAAAAAAAAACATTGGGACTTTTAAAATTTGAAACATGTTTTTTATTGTGTAATTGATATTAACATAGTACCTTGGGGACAACAAGAAAGGAAAGACTGTGGTTTGGTAGCAATAATTTTATGAGTCAAATTGACAAGAGAGCAATTTTACTGGCTAATTTTATGACAATTTTTGAAAAGTGTGAACTATTTTAGACTATGGAAGCTCGATTGAAAAGAAATGATCCTACTAGATATTCTTGGGAAAATGTGTGATGCATTTTATTAAATGCTTATTATTGTGGGAACGCCCAGCTAACTCTAGTCAGTACCATCCCTGGGCTCATGATAACCATTGATATAAGAAAGTAGGCTGATCAGCCATGTCGAGCAAACTAGTAAGCAGCACTCCTTCATGGCCTGTTTCGGTCCTTACTTCAGGTTTTTACCCTGTATGAGTTCCTGCCCTGATCTCCTCAGCAAAGGAATATAAGCCAAAAGTTTTAAGCTGCAATGAACACTTTCCCCCCTAAACTGTATATAGTTGTGGTATGCTTTCAAACATATGCCACTCCTGTCTAACAGTAAAAAATCATGTCTATCTTTAACTTCTTCCTTTGTAAGTTTCAACTTCATATGTAAAACAAAAGTCAAACTACAAAATAACTCTTTTATATGATGACAAGGTAAATATGCAAAAGTCAGCATTAGCAGTGTGTATCATTGGGTACAATGTCACACAATTTAGGTTAAAATATAAGTCAATTTTGGCAATAGAAGAAAATAAAATTCAGACATTTTGTTGCCTTTTTTCAAATCAATAAGTATATTCAACACATTTTGATGAAAAAGTAATAAGTAAATGAATGTTGAAATAACTTCAAAGTGAAGATTCTCTTTCAAGAAAAACTTTTAACTAATTGAAGTATCACTTTAATCTCAATGGTAGTTAAGCAGAAGATACCCCCCCAAAAGTTTGAGCAATCTCTCAGAGCTGGAACTTGTGTGTCAGACAATTTAGATGAAGATACTTGCTTTATTATACAATTGTTACTTAGAGAAAATACAAAATTCGGTAAAAACAATAAAACGGGTCTGTTTCAGTTAGGCTACATGTTATTCTGAGTTTTATTTGGTTTATCTTTGTTTGCTTTTGTTTGTGTTGTTTTAAAACTGGGTGTTCCTCAAGCTGCCCTCAAACCTTATTGGAGATGACTGTAGATTCTCAGTCCTCCTGTTTCTATATCCTAAGAGCTGTGACATATGTGAATAAAATTTGATTTACAATTTCTCTGATAAATATGAGACATTTAGATATCTAAGAGGATTTTTTTTCTGGCATACTGAAATAGTACAGCAGGAAAAAGGAAGAAGATATTGAGGACCTAAGGGTAGCAAGTGAGATGTGGTCATTTCATGGCTGTTGGGGAGGATCATTACACCCTAGGAAAGAAAATACTAATGTGGGAAATTGCCAATATGGAGCCCGGTAAAAATACAAGGGAGTTTAATAGGGAAAACCCTTACTTACATAGCAACCTAGCCAGCCGGCAGGGCAGCAGTCCATAGCCGAAGAGAAAGTAAATGCAGCCCCCCAGTAAGTGTCCCTCACTCTATGTCACCCTGACCTCACAGGCGTGGTCAGGCACACCTGTAGCCAGCCCCTAAGCAGGCGTGGCTACAGCATCACCTACAAAAATCCTATTTAAATCTCAAAAAATATTATATTCTAAATAACAGCCCACTATGAGACACTTTATTGAAGTAGCAGGGAAAGGAACTAGGTAAAGTCTTGCATACTTTGTTTCTTTACTTTCATAAGGTTTGACCATTCAGGTGGAACAAAAAATAAATAAATAAAAGACTAAGAGACTGATATTGGGGTTCAAGCCTCCTTCAAGCTGAAGATCAGAAAAGCAAAGCAGCTGGGCACTAGCTCTTACTCTATCTCAGACTGAAAGGCGATCCTGTCTCCACCAAACCTCAGACTAACTTCTCCTCAGCATGGCTGGAGAATCCTGAGACTTTAATGTCTTCCTATCCTCAACGCGGTTGGAGAATGAATCCCTGATACTGAGACCTGGCTCTTGTCTTATATGCCTCTCTATTGCTGGAATTAAAGGCATGTGATCCCAAGTTCTGAGATTATCTTTGTGTGAGCTTTTTCTCTTTAGGACTAGACCAATCTTGTGTGGGTCTGGGTGACCCTGGACTCACAGAGATCCATCTATCTACCTGAGTCCTAGGATTAAAGGTGTATAGCACCACTTCCTAGCTTCTGACTGCTGGGATTAAAGGTGTGTGCCTGTCTTCTATGCCTTGCAGCTGACTTTGCTTCCTGAATCGTTAGTCAAGCTTTAATAAATCATAAGTAATATATCACCACACATTCAACAACTTAGCACCCTGTCAAGACCTGTGAATGAAAAAATGTGAATGGAAATGCAATGCCTCAAACAGATGGTGACCTGGTCATAGCAAAGCAGACACAGAGTGATCATGGGACAGCTACCTACAGTCAGTGCACAGGGCAGTGTGACGGTGACATACAGTCAGCATATGTAGCATTCAGCTCACTGTGTGGACAGTACCCATCTCATTGTTAGACATACTTACCAGCACCAATAAATCACATGCTTGCTAGCTAACACATTTACCCATACTATGCATATGAAAAGGCTTATAATAGCTGCTTCCATTTATTTATACTTTCTTTAAAATTTAGTACATTTTTAATAGAATTTATAAAATTTCATGTGCAAACATTTTTCCCTTAAAGCATAAAACCACTCTAGATGAGAGAGGTTTTATTGCTTAACTTTAACACGATTAAACTAAAAAAAATGTTTCAATTCATCTTGCAAAATGAATTCGTTCTTCATAAATATAATAACAAATACATATAATTTCTATTATATTTTGTAGTTCACATAATATTTCTTTTAGAACATAAAGAAACACATAATATTTCTTTTTATAGACACAATAAGTTACTTCTTCAGACTGTTATGTCTGGGTAGAAAATTTGTTTTCTTGGCACCTACAAAGAATCCAATTTCATTGTTAAAACTGCATTGAAACTCATTTCATTAATTACTCTTAATATTACGGCATTCTTCTTATAGCCTATTTACAGCTGGTTTTGCTTCTAAATTGGTTCAAATGGCCAGGTATGATCCATTTGTTATTATCAATCAATCAACCTCCTACATATCAAGAACGTTCCAGATGTGCTTGTTTATGCCTCATTTATACCCAGTGGCCAGGAATCATGTGTTTATGCACCAACTGGAGCATTACCATATAATTATTAATGATATGTCCGTTCCAAATGCTTATGCCCTAATTGCTTCTGAAGGTTCCAGTCACCTTTAAGTCTAAATTTAAGGTATGTAAAAAGGAAGATAATTGCTTGTGTGATACTTTATATTTCTAATTTTCTGCTTTTGAAGGGATGTCATTAGCTATTGGGTTACACATTTAATTTAGCCTTTCTTTCTGGAAACCATACAACTCTCCCCATATGGTATACACTTCCGTTAGATGATAGGTTAGAGCAAGAGACTTCTAAGACCTTCACAGTTCACATCACTCTATATGAACCTGGGGACAGTCACTTGGAGACCACTGCTCAAGACATCCACTCCTGCTTCAATCCTCTTTTTCCTCTGAACCTCATTGGTATACACACTGAAAAAGTATTTATGATCACAGAGCATTCAGAAAGAACTTCCCTTTTGGCATGCTGTATAATATAGATAGAACCATTTCATAAGAGGAATGGCTATGAGTGGAAAGGGAGAATGTCATCTATGTTACCACCCTAAGTGCTAAGTATCAAGGACATAGATTACAAAGGTGTCAGGTAATGTGTCACCATCAATATCACCCTTCTTGTATTGTATCTTACCTTACTGATATATGCACATAATTTCCTAACTTCTAAACTTTACCAAATAATACATTTCGAGAGAAAACTAGTCTAAATATTAAAATTTTTAGAATGTGAAACCTGATAGATGAAATCACCTATGTTGATTATAAAACAAAATGAAACAGAAGTCATTCTTATATCAACATAAATTTGACTATTCAGTAACAGGAAAAATCAATACTTATAAAAAAGAAGGCTGTGCACATCCTCTTAGGAAAATACTAATAACTATGTTATCACATGTCTAAATATTTTTCATGCCCCCACCCCTTATCTCTTAATCCCCCTTTCACACACATATGTATATGTATTTTTTCCTTTTTTTTTTTGGTTTTTCGAGACAGAGTTTCTCTGTGGCTTTGGAGGCTGTCCTGGAACTAGCTCTTGTAGACCAGGCTGGTCTCGAACTCACAGAGATCCACCTGCCTCTGCCTCCCGAGTGTTGGGATTAAAGGTGTGAGCCACCAACACCCGGCTTTTCCTTTTTTATTTAGAGACAATCATTTTACATATAAATCTCCAAGTTCCCTCTCCCTCCCATCCTCACATGCCCCCTACCAACCCCCCAACCTACCCCCCACCTGTTCCCCAGGGGCATTGAGGCCTTCCATGAGGGATCATCATAGTCTGACACATCATTTGCGGGAGGGTCTGGGCTTCTTTAATGTATCTGGGCTGAAAGAGTATCCTTCCATAGTAAATGGGCTTCCAAAATCTATTTGTACACTAGGGATAACTACTAGTTCCACTTTTAGAGGTCCCATAGCCTGGCAAAGGCTCCTAATGGGCACCCACATTCAGAGGGTTTGGTTTAGTCCAATGCTGGTTCCCAGCTTTAAGACTGGGGTCCATGTGGTCTCACTAGATCAGGCCAGCTGGTTCTGTAGGTTTCTCCAATAAGGTCTTGACTGCTTTGTTCATCTCAACTCCCTCTCTAAGGCTGGATTCCAGGAGTATGGCTCAGTGCTTAGCTGTGGGTGCCTCCTTCTGCTTCCATCAGCTACTGGATGAAGGCTGTCCAGGGGGCCTGGTTTGGTCCTATGTTGGTTCTCCAGCTGTCAGGCTTGGGTCCATGAGTTCCCACTTTCTCAGGTCAGCTGTTGCTGCAGGTTTTCCCAGCGTGGTCTTGACACCTTTGTTGATCACTCCTCCCTCTCTGAAACTGGATTTGAGGAGTTGGGCTCAGTGCTTAGCTGTGGATCTCTGCTTCCACTTCCATCAGCTAGTGGATGAAGGTTCTAGGACGGCATTTACAGTAGTCATCATTCTCGTTATAGGGGCAGGGTATCTAAGGTAGTCTCTACACTATTGTTGAGGATCCTACTTGGGACCATGCTTGTGAATCTCTGTACAATTGCCTAATGCCAGATTTCTCTTTAAACCTATAATGGCTCCCTCTATTGATGTGTCTCTTTTCTTTTTCTCCTCTATTCCTCTCCCACTCAATCTTCCTGATCCCTTGTGTTCTCCTTCCCCTTCCTCTTCTCCTCTCCTTTTTCTCTTATCTCCTTCCCCCTCCCACAATGCTTCCAATTTGTTTAGGGTCTCTTGTCTTTTCTGCTTCACTGGGGGACCTTGTATGTCTTTCTTATGGTACTCCTTGTTTCTTTACTTCTCTGGAGGTATGGATTGTAGGATGTTAATCTTTTGCTCTATGTCTAATATGAATATATGAATGAGTACATACCATGTTTGTCTTTCTGTGACTGGGTTCCCTCACTTAGGATTGTTTCTTCTAGTTCCATCCATTTGCCTTCAAATTACAAGATTCCATTGTTTCTGTTGTTGTTGTTGTTTTGTATTTTCTGCTGAGTGATACTCCATTGTGTGAATGTACCACATTTTCTTTATCCATTCTTCAGTTGAGTAGTCTTTAGGTTGCCTCCAGGTACTGGCTATTACAAATAACGCTGCTGTGAACACAGTTGAACAGATGTCCTTATTGTTTGAATGGGCATCCTTTGGGTATATGGCTAAGAGTGGAAATTCTGAATCTTGAGGTAGACTGGTTGCTATTTTCCAGAGAAACTTTGATACTAATTTCCAAAGTGGCTGTACAAGTTTGCACTCTAACCAGCAATGGAGAAGCATTATCCTTTCTCCACATCCTCTCCAGCATAAACTGTCATTGGTGTTTTTGATTTTAGCCATTTTGAGCAGAGTAAGATTAGGTATCTCAGAAGTGTTTTGATTTGCATTTCCCTGATGGCTAAGGATGTTGCTTTCTTAAGTATCTTTTAGCCATTTTAGATTTCTCTATTGAGAATTCTTTGTTTAGTTCTGTACCCCACTTTTTAATTGAATTATTTGGTGTTTTGGAAACTAGATTCTTGAGTTCTTTGTAAATTTTTGACATCAGCCCTCTGTCTGATGTGGGATTTGTGTATCTTTTCCCATTCTGTGGGCCACCATTTTGTGTTCTTGACTGTGTGCTTTGCCTTACAGAAGCTTTATAGTTTCAGGAGTTCCCATTTCTTAATTGTGGATAACAGTGTCTGTGGTACACGTGTTATATTCAGGAAGCAGTCTCCTATACCAATTCATTCAAGGGTACTTCCCACATTCTCTTATAAAAGGTTCAGTGTGGGAGAGTTTATGTTGAGCTCTTTGATCTATTTGCACTTACGTTTTGTGCATGGCGATAGATGTGGATATATCTAGAATCTTCTACATGTCCTCATCTAGTTATGCCATCACCATTTGTTGAAGATGCTTTCTTTTTTCCATCGTATACTTTTAGCTTCTTGCTAGATCAATAAGACAATAAAAGGGGACCAAGGGGATACAAATTGGAAAGAAAGAAATCAAACTGTCATTATTTGCAGATGATATGATAGATTTTATAAGTGACCCAAAGAATTCTATCAGGAAAATCCTACAGCTGATACACACCTTCAGCACTGTGGCATGATACAAAATTAACCCAAAAAATCAGTAGCCCTTCCATGTATAGATAATAAAGGGGCTGAAAAAGAAATCAGAGAAACATCACCCTTACACTAGCCATAAACAGAATAAAACATCTTGGGGTAAGTCTAACCAAACAGGTGAAAGATTTGTATGACAACAATTTTGATTCATTAAAGAAAGAAATTGTAGAAAATACCAGAAAATGGAAAGATCGCCCATGCTCTTGTATAGGTAAAATCAACATAGTAAAAATGGCAATCTTGCCATTAAATCTTTGGCCTAGCTTTAAATAGTTACTAGAATGTCTTAGATCCTCTTGTCAGTGTTTTTTCATGTACTAGAAAATAGGCAATCTGGGGCTAAGGCTCAGTGGTAAAGATCTTGGCTAGTATATGTGAGGCCCTTGCTCAATCTTTGTCAACAGACACAAAAATAAGAACAACAGAAATAACATAATTCTTCTTGATTCAATGTACGACCAAAGTCATTAAAAACTTAAGAAATAACAAATAGATGGTGTTGAAAACAGAGCATCCGTGTGAATATCTGGGAAACAGGAAAGCAAAATTGATGACATTTGAAGGTAGAATTTGATGGTATAGGTTCTGAGACTACTACTGTCCTGCTTCAGCATCCTTTCTCCTTATTTTTGCAGATAAGGACATCACTGTGACCATTACCCAGGTATGTGTGCCCAAACTAGTTTCATTATTTCTTTTCTAAGACCATGGCTATTTTGAGAATTAAAGATGAGGACTGGGGACAAAATTAAGAATAATTGCATTTGAATGGAAGTCAATATAGGAAAATATTTTCCCAAAGTTCCATTTGCAAGTTTTTGTAATTAGATTTGTAGAAGCATTACTAATATTCTAAGTAGAAGTGGTAGTGTTTCCCATATAGAATTATACTTCTGTTGTCAATGAGTGCAAACTAAATCATACACCTGCCAGTTCGAAAATGTCAAAATCAGAATGAATTCCATTGATAACATTGGACTCTTGGTATATACATCAACAATTTAATTATTTTTTAAAAAAACAACGTGTTTGGAAGAATTTCAAAAGCAAACATACATAAGAATTGAATAACAGTGAACAGCTGTAATAAGACCATGAAGGAAAGTTGAAATTATTGGCAACAGTAATAAGGCAACCTGTCTTGTGGCTAGACAGAAAACATGAATCATTACTGAGTCAGGAAGATAGAAAACTAATTATATTCAAGGAGGATAACAATGAGTAGCAATTTGAAAAGAAATGGAAATACAATATTTCTGATTGAGGAATACTTGTGAAGTGTCCCTGATAATATTGCTACAGTCACCTGGACATTCATCAGACATTTTGCAAGGGTCAAGTCCTTGAAGTGAATAAAAATATACATATGTTGATAAGTGTCCACAGATATATTTGTAAGAAAATATATTTGTTCATTTACATTTATAAAAGTTAAAATAAGGTGATTATTAAAAATCCTGAAAAGACAAAGAATGAGCAAAGAAAATCATCTGGCATATGTTGATGAACAATTCTCTAATAACTCTGAAACTTTTGATTAACTTAAACTAAATTTCATTATTAATTACAATCACAGTAATAAGTGGGTTTTCTTAGTGTGTTTTAAAGTTTTAATTCATTAACTCTGGTACTATTAATTGTTAATTGAAAATTTATCTGCACCTATGTATACTTATTTTTAATTAATAGTGATGTATCAACTAAGGAAGTATGAAAGATATCAAGGAAGATAGGATACACAGGACATTTAGATTGAAAGAGTTTTTAATGGATTTAGAATAAAAACAAATATGAGTTTTTCACTAACATGGACTGATGGGGAATGTACTTCTGTGTATGTTTATCTTATTGTTGAATAAAACACTGTTTGGTCAATGAGGCAGCAAGTAAGGTGGGACTAGGAGTCGAGGAGCATTCTGGGAAATGTAGTAAAAAGAAGTCTTGCGATCCAGGCAGGAAGTGACATAGCAGGCAGACTCATATATAAGAAATGACAAGAATGAAGTCATCCCTTTTCTCTTCCTCTTCATCTTGGTCTCTGCTCAGGAATCACCAAGTGATCCACCAGTAAGAGAGGGCACCAGCAGGAGGCATCCTCAATAAGATAAGTCTTATAAAATATATAGATTTATGATAATTAAGACTGAGCTAGCACATGAGAGATCCTAGTCATTGGTCAAGCACCATTTGTACCTATTATAAGTCTCTGTATGTTACTGGAGACCATAATGTGGCAGCCAGTGGAACCTGGGTGGCCTGGCAGAAAGTGCCCACATGTAGCAGGACTCCCGAAGCTTGGCAGAAATACTTATTGTTACAATGGACTGTTCAGTATACAATACATTCACTAAATTAATGTATTGATATTATATTATATACATTGTTGTTTATCTTTTACTGTTTTAAAATTTAAATTACAAATGAGATTGTTTTACATATCAATCCCAGATACCTCTCCTGCCCCTCCTCCCATGCCACCCACTAACTCCCTATTCCATATTCTTTCTGCTACCAGGGAAGGTGAGGCCTTCCATGCAGGATCTTCAAAATCTGTTATATCATTTGGAGCAGGGCCTAAGCCATCCCCCATGTGTCTAGCCTGAGAGAGTATCTCTCTTTGTGGAATGGACTCCCAAAGTACATTCATATGCTAGGGACAAATAATGATCTTCTACCAGAGTCCCTATAGATTGCTGAGGCCTCCTCACTGACACCAACATTCAGGGGGCTTGTATTATTCCTATTCTGGTTTCTCAGTTATCTTTTTGGGGTCCATGTGCTCCCCTTTTTCAAGTCATCTGTTTCTGTGGGTTTCACCAGCCTGGTCTTGACACATTTGCTCGTTGCTCCTTCCTCTCTGCAACTGGATTCAGTTCGGTTCAGTGTTTAGCTGTGGGTGTCTACTTCAACTTACATCAGCTACTGGATAAAGGCTCTAGCATGGCATATAAAGTAGTTATGAATCTCAGTATCGGGGAAGGGCATTTAAGGAAGCCTCTCCACTATTGATTAGATTGTTAGTTGGTGTCATCCTTGTAGATCTCTTAACATTTCCCTAGTGCCAGATTTAACTTTAAATCTATAATGGCTCCCTTTATTATGGTATCTCTTTTCTTGCTCTTCTCTCTTCTTCCCCTGATTCAAACTTCCTGTTCCCTTGTGTTCTCCTCTCTCCTCCTCTTATCCTCTCCGCATTCTCCTGGCTCCCTCTCCCTCCCCACATGCTACAAATTTGCTCAGGAGATTTTGTCACTTTCCCCTTCTCCTGGGCATCATCTATGTCTCTCTTAGGGTCCTCCTTGCTTCTTTGCTTCCTTGGCAGAATGGATTGTAGGGAGGTAATTCTTTGCACTCTCTCTAAAATCTGTATATGAGTGAGTACATACCATGTGGTCTTTGGGGGCTGAGTTACCTCACTGATGATGGTTTCTTCTAGTTCCAGCCATTTACCTGCAAAATTCAAGATTCCATTGTTTTTTTCAACTGAATAATACTCCATTATGTAAGTGTAGCATATTTCTCATTCTATAGTTGAGGGGCATCTAGGTTGTTTCAAGTATCTGGCTATTAAAAAATAATGCTGCTATGAACAAAGTTGAACAGATGTCCTTGTTGGATGAATGTGCTCTTTTGGGTATATGCCTAAGAGTGTATTGCTGGATCTTGTGGGGGACTGATTCCCATTTTCCTGACTAATCTCCATAATGTTTTCCAAAGTGGCTGTACAATTTGGCACACTTATCAGCAGTAGAGGAGTCTTCCCCTTTCTCCACATCCTCTCCAGCATAAACTTTCATGTTTTTGATTATAGCCATTCTTAAAGGATGGTATCTCAGAGTTGTTTTGATTTGCATTTCCCTGATGGCTTAGGATGTTGAGCACTTTTTAAAGTGTCGATCAGCCATTTTAGACTCCTTTGTTGATAATTCACTATTTAGTTCTGTACCCCCACTTTTAAATTGGATTATTAGGTGTTTTGGAAAATAGCTTCTTGAGTTCTATGTAAATTTTAGAGATCAGCCGTCTGTCTGATGTGGAGTTGGTGAATATCTTTTCCCATTCTGTGGACTGCTGTTTTGACTGGTTGAGTGGGTCCTGTGCCTTACAGAAGCTTCTCAGTTTTAGGAGGTCCCATTTATTAATTGTCTCAATGTCTGTGCTACTGGTGTTATTTTATGAAAGCAGTCTCCTGTAACAATTAATTCAAGGGCACCTCTCACTGTCACTTCTAAGTGGTTCAGTGTGGCTTGATGTATGTTGATTTCTTTGATTGATTTGTACTGAAGTTTTGTGCATGTCAATAGACATGGTTCGATCTGAAGTTTTCTACATGCCAACATCCAGTTGTGCCAGCACCATTTGTTGAAGATCCTTTCTTTTGTCCATTGTATAATTTTAGCTTCTTTATCAAAAATCAGGTATCAAATGTGTGTGTGGGTTAATGTCAGGGTTTTCAATTTGATTCTACTGTTCTACTGTCTATTTTTGTGCAAATACCAAACTTTTTTCAGGACTATAGGTCTAAAATAGACCTCTAACGCTGGGATGGTGATGCCTGCATAAGTTGGTTTTTGTACAGGGTGGTTTTGGCTATCCTGAGTCTTTTGATTCTCCATATAAATTTGAGGATTGTTCTATTAAGGTCTTTGAATAATTGTCCCAGTACTTTGATGGGGATTGCACTGAATCTGTAGATTGCTTTTGGTAAGATTATCATTTAATATTTTGATCCTACCTATCCAAGAATATGGGAGATATTACCATTTTCTGGTGTCTTCTATAATTCTTTATTTAAAGATTAAATGTTCTTGCTGTACAGGTCTCTCACTTGTTGGGTTAGCATTACCCCAAGATATTTTATGTTTGTGGTTATTGAAATGATGATCCTCTGCTTTCTTTCTCAGCCTGTTTATCATCTGTATACAGTAGGGCTACTGATTTTTTTTTATTTAATCTTGTATTTGGCAACTTTGAGGAAGGTGTTTATCAACTGTAAGAGTTTTTGTGTAGAGTTTTTGGGGTCACTTATGTAAACTATCAAATCATCTGAAAATAGTGACAGTTTTTTTGAACTTATGTTATTTGAATTAGAAAAAAATTGTTTTACATGACAATCCCAGTTCCCTTCTCCCTCCCATCCTCCTTTAAATCCCCAACTATAACCCTATCTATCACATATCCTTTCTGCTCCCCCTGGATGGTGAGGCTTTCCATAAGGTGTCATCAGAGCCTATTGTATCCTTTGGGACAGGGCCTAAGCACACCCCTGTGTGGCTTGGCTCAGGGAGTATTCCTCTATATGTAATGGGCTCCCAAAGTCCACACCTATGCTAGGGATAGATACTGAACTACTACAGGAAGTCCCATAGATTTCCAAGGTTTCCTCACAGAAGCCCATGTTACTGGGGTCTGCATCAGTCCCATGCTGGTATTCTAGCTATCAGTCTGCAAATAGTGAGAGTTTGACTTCATCCTTTCTGATTTGTATTCCCTTGATATCCTTTTTTTGTCTTACTGTTTTAGCTAGCACATTAAGGACAATACTGAAAAGGTATGGAGACAGTGGACAGCTTTGTCTTGTCCCTGATTTTAGAGGAATTGGATTAAGTTTCTCTCCATTTAATTTGATGTTGGCTGCTGGCTTGCTGTATATTGCTTTTATTATGTTGAGGTATGGTCCTGTTAACCCTGATTTCTCCAAGAATTTTATAATGAAGTGGTGTTGGATTTTGTTAAAGACTTTTTCTGCATCTAGTGAGATGATTGTGTGTGTGTTTTTTTTCCCTCAGTGTGTTTATAGGGTGGATTACATTGATGGATTTATGTATGTTGAGCCATCCTTGCATCCCTGGGATGAAGCCTACTTAATCATGGTGGATGATTTCTCTGATGTGTTCTTGGATTTGATTTGCCAGTATATTATTGAGAATTTTTGCATCAATGTTCATGAGGGATATTGGTCTATAGTTCTCTTTATTAGTTGTGTCTTTGTTTGGCTTAAGTATCAAGGTTATTTTAGCCTCATAAAGAGTTTGGCAATGTCCCTTCTGCTTCTATTGTGTGGAACAATTTCAGGAGTATTGATATTAGCTCTTCTTTGAATTTCTGGTAGAATTCTGCAGTGAATCCATCTAGCACTGGGGTTTTTTTGTTGGGAGATTTTTGATGACTGCTTCTATCTCCTTAGAGTTTACAGCTCTGTTTCTGTTGCTTATCTGTTCTTGATTCAATTTTGGTAAGTGATATCTGTTATGAAAATTGTCCATTTCCTTTAAATGTTCAAATTTTGTGGAGTACAGGTTTTCAAAGTATGACCAGAATATTCTCTGGATTTCCTCAGTGTCCATTGTTATGTCCCCCATTTCTGATTTTGTTAATTTGCATGTTCTTTCTCTGCCTTTTGGTTAGTTTGGATAATGGTTTGTCTATTTTGTTGATTTTCTCAAAGAACCAACTCTTTGTTATATTGATTCTTTGAATTGTTTTCTTTGTTTCAACTTTATTGATTTCTGCCCTCAGTTTGATTATTTCCTGGTGTCTTCTCATCCAGGGTGAATTTGCTTCCATTTGTTCTAGATCTTTCAGCTGTGATGTCAACTCTCTGGTGTGGCTGTTCTCTAGTTTCTTCATGTGAACACTTAGAGCTCTGAACTTTCCTCTTAGTACTGTTTTCAAAGTGTCCCATAAGTTTGGGTATGTTGTGTCTGTATTTTCATTGAATTCTAGGAAGTCTTTAATTTCTTTCTTTATTTCTTCCTTGACACAGGAATGGTGCAATTGTGTGTTGTTCAATTTCCATGAATTGGTAGGTTTTCTGCACATCGTTTTGTTTTTGATTTCTAACTTTAAAGCATGGTGGTCTGATAAGACACAGGGAATTTTTCCATTTTTTTTCTACCTGTTGAGGTTTCTATGCTGCTGAGTATGTGGTTGATTTTTCAGAATGTTCCATGGGATGCTGAAATGAAGGTATATTCTTTTGTGTTTGCATAGAAAGTTCTATAGATGTCTATTAATCCCAATTTTGTCAGACTTCTTCCTTTCCAATTTGTATCACTCTAATATCCTTTACTTGTTTTACTGTTCTAGCCAGCACTTCAAGTACAATAGTGAAGCAATATGGAGAGAGTTGTCAGCCTTGTCTTGTTCCTGATTTTAGAGAACTTGCACTGTGCTTCTATCCATTTAGTTTGATGTTGGCCATTGGTTTACTGTATTTTTACTGTACTTTTATTCTATATAGGTATTTTCCTGTTTTCCCTGATATCTCCTGGGGCTTTATCATGAAGGGTTGTTGGATTTTATTAAAGGCTTTTTCAGCATGTAGTGAAATGATCATCTGGTTTTTCTTTTGCATGTTATTTACATTATGGATTACAATAATAGATTTTCATACATTGAACCATCATTGTATTCCTGGGAGGAAGCATACTTGATTATGGTAGATGATTTTTCTGATATGTTCTTGGATTCGATTTGCCAGTATTTTGTGTTTGGGTTTAATGCTCTGTATATGTCTGTTAATCCCAATAGGGTTATAACTTATGTTAGTTCCTTTGTCTCTTTGTGAATTTTCTGTGTGATCGTCTGTCTAGTGGTAAGATTGGGGTGTTGAAATCTCCCACTATGAGTATATGAGGACTTATGTGTGGTCTGAGTTTTGGTAATGTTTCTTTTACAAACATGGATGCCTTTGTATTTAGGGCATAGATGTTCAAAATTGAGACTTCTTCCTGATGGATTTTTCTTTTGATGAATATGAAATTCCCTTCTTCATCTCTTTTGATTGATTTTAGTTTGAAGTCTAATTTATTAGACCCTAGTATAGCTATACCATCTTGTTTCTTTGGTCCATTTGATTGGAAAGACTTATTCCAACCCTTGGCAGATAATGACTGCCTTTGAAATTGAGGTGTGTTTCTTGTATGAAGCACAATGATGGATTCTGTCTTTGTATCAATTCTGTTTCCCTGTGTCTTTTTATAGGCAAGTTAAGACCATTAAGAGTGAGGGAAATTAAGGACCATTGAGTGTTAATTTTTGTTTGTTTAGGATTTGTTGTTGTTATGGGTATTGTGTTTGGATTTACCCTGCTTTTTCTTTTGACATTTGGTAAAGTGGGATTATCTATTGCCTATGTTTTGTGAGTATAGTTAGCTCCCTTAGGTTGGAATTTTCCTTCCAATATTTTTTGTAGAGCTGGATTAGTGAATATGTATTATTTAAATCTATTTTGTCATGGAATAACTTTTTTTCTCCATCTATAGTGATTGAAATCTTTGCTGGTATAGTAGTCTGGGATCAGTCCTCCTTCAGTGTTTATAGAAAAATTATACAGGATCCTCTGGCTTTCAGTTTCCATGGAGAAGTCAGGTGTAATTCTGACAGGTTTGCCTTTATATGTTACTTGGCCTTTTCCCATTGTTGCTTTTAATATTCATTCTTTGTTGTGTATGTTTGATGTTTTAATTATCATGTGAGGAGGGGACATTTTTGTGGTGCAGTCTATTTGGCGTTCTGTATGCTTCTTGTACTTTCATTGGCATGTCTTTCTTTGGGTTGGGAAAGTTTTCTATTATGATTTTGTTGAATATGTTTTCTGCACCTTTGAGTTGGGTTTCTTCACTTTCTTCTATACCTATTATTTGATTTGGCCTTTTCATGGTGTCCCATATTTCCTGGATATTTTGTGTTAGGGATTTGTTGGACTTAAGATTTTCTTTGGTCGATGAATCTATTTCTCCTAGTGTATCTTCAATGACTGAGATTCTGTCTTTTCATCTTTTGTATTCTGTTGGTTATGGTTGCATCTGTAGTTCCTGATTGTTTTCCCATCTTTTGTAATTACAACATTCCTTCAGACTGTGATTTTTGTTCTTTTTAAATTTAAATTCTTTAATTATCATTCATATTTACATATCAATTCCCCCATTCCCTCACCCTCCCATCCTCAAATATTCCCCACAATGCCCCCAATCCATCCCTCAACTCCTCCCCAGGGATAGTGAGGCCCTCCACCAGGGACCTTCAAAGTGTTTCATATCGTTTGGTGGAGGGCCCAGGCCTTCCTTGCTGTATCTGGGCTGCAACAGTATCCCTCCATACGGAATGGGCTCCAAAAGTCATTTTGCGCTCTAGAGTTGAAGAATGGCTCCACTTCCAGAGGTCCTGAGTTCAATTCCCAGCAACCACATGGTGGCTCACAACCACCTTGAATGAAATCTGGTGACATGCAGGCAGAAGAGTGTATGCATAATATATAAATAAAACCTTTGAAAAAAAGAAAACAAAAGAATCTTTTACACAGAGAAACCCTGTCTCAAAAAACAAAAACAAACAAACAAAAAACTGTGTGGTTTTTTTCTTTTTACTTGTCTCTTTTTCAGCTTCCAAACCTTGTTCTGTCTGAATTGTTTCTTGCAAATTTTTGATTGTCTTTTCTTTCATTTCTTTAAAGGATTTTCTGATTTCCTCTCTTAGGGTCTCTATCATCTTCATGAAGTTGTTTTTAAAGTCATTCTCTTCTTCTTCATCTGTGTTGGGATGTTCAGATTATTGGTGTAGAATCCCTAGACTCTTGTGGCACCATAATTGTTTTCCTGTTGTTGAATGTGTTCTTATATTATTGTCTTCCCATCCTTTTTTCCAGTGGGTTAACATGGGGTTTCTTTCTCTCTTGATGGGTGCAGTTCCAAGGTTCTCTTTTGATGGGTGCAAGTTGGTCCAATATTCTGATGGGTCTCACAGTGTGTGCAGGTGGTTCTAAGGCACTCCCTGTCCCTATGGGTGGGAGATGGACTAGCCCAGTGTTTTCAGCAAGCAGACTCATGGTTGCTTGGTCTACCAGTGGGGTTGGAGGGGATCAACCTGCCTGCAGATCCCAGGCCTGGAGTTCCCAGATTGGGCAGGAGGAAGCTGGGCCCAACTCAAGAGCAGAATCTCACATCTTCCCTGAGTGTGTGTGGAGAATTTAGCTGATTCTTGGTTGATTAGTCCACGAAGGTAGGGGGGACCCTGCCTCTGTCTTTTACTCTTATTACTCTTTGCCCTCCCATCTTTGTGGGGGTACAACACAGCTCCAAAATGAATCACAGACAAATGCTCAATCTTTGCTATGAAAGCCTAGCATTAGCTTTGCTTGTTTTTGCCAGCATTGCTAAACTTAAATTATCCATTCCATCATTGTTCTTGGGGCTTTTATCTTTCTCTATTCCTGTATATCTTTTCTTTAAGTATTACTCCATGTCTGTCTGTGTACCTGGATTGCAGGCCTCTGATGTGTTCCTCTTTCCTCCTTAATTCCCAGAGCCTTTCCCTCCCATACATCTCCTTCTATCTATTCTCAGTGCCTGGCAGTCCTACATATCCCTTCTTCTGCCTCATCATTTGCCATGTAGCTCTTTATTAAAACAAGCAGGGGTTTTGGACAGGCAAAGAATCACAGCTTCACTCATCCCTCTATACAACTGGATTCCAAAATTCAGCTCAGTGTTTAGCTGTGGATCTCTGCTTCTGCTTCATCAGCTACTGGATGAAGTCTGTAGGATGTCATTTAAGGTAGTCACCAGTCTCATTAAAGGGGGAGGGAATTTAAGTAGCCCCTCCCCTATTGCTTATATTCTTAGTTGGGGTAATCCTTATTGATTTCCCTAGTGCCAAATTTCTCTTTAAACCTATAATGGTTCCCTCTATTACAGTATCTCTTTTCTTGCTCTCCTCCATTCATCCCCCACCTCAATCTTCCTGATCCCTCTTGTTCTCCTCTCCCCTCCTTTTTCTCCTACCTCCCTTTTGCCTTCCCCCTCCCCCATGCTCCCAATTTATTCAAGAGCTCTTATCCATTTCCCTTTCTCTGGGGGAATATGTATGTCTAATATCCATATATGAGTGTGTATATACCATGTTTGTCTTTCTGTCATTGGGTTACCTCACTTAGAATGGTTTCTTCTAGTTCCATCCATTTGCCTGAAAATTTCAAGATTTCATTTTTTTTGTTGTTTTTTGTTTTGTTTTGTTTTCCCTGATGAGTACTATTCCATTGTGCAAATGCACCACAATTTCTGTATCCATTCTTCCATTCTTTGGTTGAGGGCCCTCTAGGTTGCTTCCAGGCTCTGGCTATTACAAATAATGCTGCTATGAACATAATTGAACAGATGTCCTTGTATGAACAGGCATCCTTTTAGTAAATGCCTCAGAGTGGAGTTGCTGGGTCTTGAGTTAGAACAACTCCCATTTTCCTGAGAAACTGCTATACTGATTTTCAAAGTTGCTGTACAAGTTTGCACTCCCACCAGCAATAAAGGAAGTATTCCCCTTTCTCCCCATCCTCTCAAGCATAAACCGTCATTGGTATTTTCGATTTTAGCCATTCTTACAGGTATGAGATGGTATCACAGAGTTATTTTGATTTTCCATTTCCTTGATGGATATGGATGTTGAGCAATTTCTTAAGTGTCCTTTAGCCAGTTTAGATTACTCTATTGATAATTCTCTATTTAGTGATGTACCCCACATTTTAATGTACAAAGGACTCAAGACCATTCTGGGGAAACCCACAGAAACATCTGACCTGAGCAATTGGGAGCTCATGGACCCCAGGTAGACAGTGGGAGAACTAGCATAGGCCAAGGCACCAACAAAACCAGGGCACCTGATCTTGTGTGACAGTCAGGAGGCCTGGGCAGTCTATGGGGCCTCTTGCAGTGGAATCAGTGTTTATTCCTATTGCATGAATGGACTTTGAGAGCCCATTGTCATATAGATGGATACTTTCTTAGCATAAATACATGGGGAGGGCATAGGACCTACCCTCAATGATGTGACAGACTTTGATGATCCCCCATGGAAGGTCTCACTCTCCCTGGGTAGTATAAGGAGAGTGGGACTAGGAGGAGGAGAGAGAGGTTGGTGTGAGGCATGGGAGGTTGGGATGAAAAGGGGACTAGGATTATTATGTAAAATAAGATTTTTTTCTAACTTAAACAATAAAATTTAAAAGGAATCACAGCTTCACAGAGTTAAGCAAATATAACATAAAAAACACACCCTAAAATAGTATTCCCCAACATATTTATTCACAAAATTTTGTATTTTCATGTGAGAATTCTTCTTAGAGAGCAAGGATTAGCATTCTGATCCCTTTCCCCCACTTGGGAAAAATAGGCAATAGACTACTATGAGTTCAAGCCAGCAAGTTCTGCCTTGTAAGTCTCTCAAAAACAAAGAAAGAAGCAAACAAAAATGAAAACCAAAATCAAAACTGTCTTCCAATTTCTAAGGAGGGAAGAGAGCTCAAGTATTTATTTCTGAGGATCCTCTGTCCTCCACCTTCTATGATTTACACTTCCCTAGATTTATCTATAGCTCTTCTAAATTTCTTTTGTTTTTTACCTGATGCCATACTTTACCTTTTGTTGTATGCCATTGTTACATTGATATGACAAAACTTTGCAACCCATAAAAAAACACCTACAAGATATTACAATTGCCAGTTATGATAATGTCTTCTTCTATCAACTTTTATTTTATTTGTACATGATATAGATTTTAATTTCAAGATTTATTTTGAAAAAAAAAACAAATTCACTAAGAAATTGCTTAGTAATTATAAGTGTTTGTTGTTCCTGTGTAAGATAATTGTTTGGCTCCCAGGACCTACATTTGGAAGCTCACAGTTTCCTGTACCTCCAGTTACTCTAGGGCTCCAACACTCCCTTCTGGTATGTGCAGGTCCTGTGTGCATGGTACATATACATTCAGACAAGAATCTGATCATACACACTAATCAAAATGAGTGTTTAAAACTTCATCTCAAAGTCAAACTATAATCATAATTAATAATTGTTCATTTTATCTGCCACAAATTCCTAGAAATTACCTCTCTAGTTTCTGTCCCTTTGATTCTGACATGCTACCTCATATTACCTGAATTAGACAACTCAAAATTTTAGACATATTCCTCTTTTCCACTTCTTTTCCTGAATCCTTTATGTCTGCCTTATTTTGTTCAGCATAATGTTTCCAATATTTGTCTACATTGTGGTATGAATATAATTTCATTAATTTTTAAGGTCAATTATTTCACTTTCCATGTATACCACATTTTGCTGACCCATGAATCCGTCAATAGACAATATCATGCACACATTTTGTCTTTTGTGAACAATGGTTACATGAAAATGAGTAAGTAAATATGCATTCCCTCCCTGCCTGAAATTATCTTGCTATATTCCCAGAGGTACAATGGATAGATACTTAATTTTTTAAAAACTGTAAAGATCCTTTCCATTGTGGCTACATAATTTCTTTGGATGTGTACATTTTAACCAGAAAAGGCTTTGATAATTGAGTTTGTAATGCTTCCAAATATGCAGATGTCTGACAAAGCCAGTGTCAGTATCTATAAGTCTCCCTGCTTTTTGGGGGGGAGAGTGGACCTTAAATCTGTGAAAGGATAATAATGCAATGTTTTTGCAGATTGGGATACTTGATAAAAGGATGGCTGGATAAGAGAAAGTTACTCCAAAATTTTCCCCTCATGTGCATTAATTAACCTCATGTGGTTAGTTGCCACAGTAATTAACAATGTTTGGTACAGACTTTTATCTTTCCAAAAATTAAAGACATTTTTTTTCTATATTGAGTGAATAGTTTTCTGCCCATATGGGCTGGATAAGGATATCTAAGGCTGTTATTAAATTATAAAATAGTTAAAGAGTGAATATCAATTACACATAATTTGATTAATTACATATTGTCATTCTTAAAACACTGCTATCTATTTATCTATTATTTACCTCTGGAATTATGTTTAATAAAAACAAATCAACAGTAAATTAAGCTTTGATTATTAATTACCTGTAAGTGCATGGTCCTCTCCCATCCCCTCTCTTGATATCTCCTTTGCTGATATAACTAATTCCCTTACTCCTAGGTATATACTTCCTTTATTACTTAGTTGCATTTTATAGACATAGATATAAATGTCCTTATGTTTACAGATTAAATTGTCATATTTGCTCTACATGTTGCATGTAAAATCATAAACATACACTTATATGTTTTATTTCAAAACAAGAAAAAGTTTTCAGAATGTATTTTAGGTCATTTTGTCATTCATTATCTAAATATCAGGTTTTACTTGCCCAAATCTTTATCATATATCTATTCTACTATATGCTTAGGTAGTATGTTATATAATGTGTGCATGTGTGAGTGTGTGAGAGAAAGAGAGATAGAAACAGACAGACAGACAGACAGACACACACACAGAGAGAGAGAGAGAGAGAGAGAGAGAGAGAGAGAGAGAACAATAATTAAAATATACATGGCTTATTTTCCCTAAGGTCATGATGAACAAAGTGACATGAGATAATATCAAACAGGATGCAATCAAGAGATTCAGTAATCATGAAAAGTAAGTATGTGATTATTGCTGCTTTGACAGTCATTCTGTGTCCTGGAACTTCTATTTCATAAGAAGAAAAGTAAATTTTAAAATAATGTTACAAAGCATCATAGAGCCAATGCATAGGCTTGGTGATACTGTGCATTTATTGATGTTACCATCACTATCAGTGTATGAACAACTCAGAGTGATAACACTTCAATAGCATTGACATCAGTAGATGATAGGAAATTTTCCTATTTTATTAAGCTTTAATGTGAGAAGAATTTATACACTGTTCATTTAAATGCCATCAATGTCACAAAACTATATATATACATATATATGTGTTTATGTATACAGAATTATTTCAGTTATTATATATGAATTTATGTATATGTAGATTATTCATCAGAAATTAACATTTTTTCTTGAACTATTCTGGATTCAACTTTGTAGACAATATAGTTTCTATACAAACTACTTGACTCTGCTATAATGGAAAAGCAAATGAAACTGTGTATGCTATAAACTGAAATATATTTTGAGTTATTTAAGCATATAGACACCATTATTAACTCTAGACAAGCAACTCAAGAACTGGAAATTGGTTGTTGTTATATGATATAAATATAAACATATTTAAATTTTTATGGTTACAATATTTAAAGATATAAAGAAGCTATGTCATGCTTTGTGTGTTTTTTTTTTGAAACAAGATCTTGTCATATATTTTTTCAGGTTGTCATGAATTACACTATGTAGTCAATGTCTGTTTACATATCCTTGTATGAGGTTATGCTACCTGTATTTCTCATGGATGGACAGTTGAGAGCCAAATAACTGGCACCACAGACTCCTGAGTCTCATTTTGGTTCTACAACATGAGCTATTACCTACTATTCCTGAGACTGATTTATCAAGTTTTACTGCATGCTTAATTTGTACACTTCCCACTGTCCAAAATTCTGTTGACATTCCTTCTCAGGTAACTTGTCTATTCTTTTAATGCCTATTAGTAGTAAAAAAGTTTACTACTTTGAGGCTAATTTTGAGGAAATTGTGTACAAAAGTAAGCAAGATTATTTTACAACTTTTTTTACATGTTTTAAGTTTTTCATATTGATCATATTTTTACACATTTTCCAACCTCTTCCAGATCCTTGATACCCCAGACACCCAACTTCATGTTCTTTCTATCTCTTAAAAAAGTAACCACCTCATAAGACCTGGAACCCATTACTTAATTATTGGTATTATTTGTTGCCTTTGTTTTTCCAGTTGGATAAACATTAGTGAGTAATGTATTTTTTTATGTTTTAGGAAAATACACAAAAATATCCATGGACTGAGATTTATGTTTGCATACTATTCTTGTACATGAAGCCTCTTCTGGATGGTGGTTGATATATCCAGTATCACTCTGTTGAAGAAAACTAATTTTACCTCTCACAGCAACTACCAGTTGAAAAGAGCTTCTAGTTCTGGGGTGAGATTTTGTGTATACCCTCACTTATGCATCCTAGGATTTTGCCTGGATTGATATTGTGAAGGTCTTGTGCATGCCATCACAGTCTCTGTGAGTTCACATGTGTGTCTACCTTGCTGTGTCTTGAAAACTCAGGATTTATTGAAATCATCCAACTACTCTGGTTCCTATAATCTTTCCTCTTCCTCTTCAACAGACATCCTTTGAGGGGAGTAGTGCTATGATGACATCCCATTTCTAATTCAATTCTGGATTTATACTTTGACTGAATTTTCATTCAGACATAAGTTGTTTAGCTCCCATGGGTTTATGTACTTCCTTCTGTTTATATTGTTTTTGATATTCATCAAGGTAGTCAAATATGATGCATGATGTTATTTCAATTTATTTATTTTGGGGGGGGTTTGAGACAGGGTTTCTCTGTGTAGCTTTGGAACCTATCCTGGTACTTGCTCTGGAGACCAGGCTGGCCTTGAACTCACAGAGATGAATCTGCCTCTGCCTCCTGAGTGCTGGAATTAAAGGAGTATGCCACCAACACCCCACTAATACCTGGCCTCAATTTATCATATTTTTAAGACTTGTTTTGTGTCATAATATGTACTTAGTTTTATAGAAACTGAGCTGCTGGGAAAAAAGTGGGTCCTTTAATGTTTGTCTAGAATGTTCTGTGGATCTCTTTTATATGCATTTAATCTATGAAACTAATTAAATCCAAAATTTATTTACATTTTTCTGGATGATCTGCTTTGTTGGTGAGAGTGAGTTATTTAAGTCACCCACTATCAATGTGCTAGGGTCATTAGGTAAGCTTATTTAATTTTTATTTACAAAAGATAAATTCATATATTGTATTTTGAGCATATCTTTCCCTGCCCCATACATTTCTCACCTCTCTAATTAACTAACTTTGTATTTTCTGGTTCTGCCTCTCTCTCTCTCTCCCAACAAAACTGCTAAAGTCAAAATTCAGAAAACTCATACAAAGAATTAAAAACAAACAAGACAAAAAATGTAATGGTGAGGAAGCAAAGGGGAAAACTTATTCACTTTGTGATTTTAGAAGTAGTAATAACTCTTTCTATGATATTGGTTGCCCTTGTGTCAAGAGACTTGATGCTTGGAATTGCAAATTCTTTAATGAGGATATGATGCCCTTTTCTATCTCTTACTTTTGCTTTGTAGTTTATTTTTTCCAGATATTTCAAAAGCTATTCTGCTTTCTTCTTGTATGTGTTTGTTTAGAATCCTTTTCACCACGTTTTTTGTGAAGGTTGTATCAGGCATTGATGGTGAAACATGTTTCTTGGATGCCTCAGAAAGAAAATTCCTGTTTTCCAAACCAATGTGTTAGTCTATGTCTTTTATCTGGGAACTGGAGATTCACAATCATTATTGAGCACTGTTTAATAATACCTAATACAGTCGTGTCTGTGTATTGAAACCTATGTCCTAAAATAAGCATTTCCCCTCAAGTTTGTTACATTGAGTGGGTTTTTATTGTTGTTGAAGTATGTGTGGGTATGTGTAGGCTGTTTTGTTGTCATTCAAAGTCTAACTAACAGAACTAACTTTCTAGGGTGACTTCTAAGCCGTCATATTTTAAATTCTGCAGAAGGCATTTGCTTCCAATACTTTGAATGAGAGTCTGTTATGTCTGTTTTCACAGAATTGGAGAAAAAATGGAGAGCCTGGAGCACAAATGCACAGAAACTTGAATTATGACACCCTTTTCAAAATACTCTTAAAGTTTCATTAAAATGACTAAGCCTAAATTTAATTTCTGACCCTTAATTACCGATTATTGGAATTCTCATAAAATATTATCCATAACAATGCAAACAAGAATAAGCTAGAGGAAATCAAAATGAATTAGATAGTAAGAAATGACATATTTACATTTCTAGACAATAGAGGCATGAAAAGGGATTGGGAGTGAAGGTGAGAATGACAGCAATGGGGTAAAATGAAATTCAGTAGATAAGATAAAGTTTCTAGATCTCAATTGTGGTGGTAGTTTCTAAGTCTATAATCTTAATATTACATTAATTAACATATTTTTAAAACAATTATTATGTTTTATTATGTGAATTTCCATGTACAGATACATGCATATGTGTGCAATTGTTCTGAGTGGGCCAGAAAGCATTTGATCCCTTAGATCTGGACTTATTTGCAGTAATGATTGTGTTAAAATATTCAATCCAGAAGAGCCAATCTTTAACTGAGTCAGTGAGTATAAACCATGAATATATCTGATATATGGAGTGTCATATAATGAATGATATGAATCATGGTAGTTCAGTGGTGACAAACTCACTAAACACCTTGGCTTGTATGTACTGTCTATTCTTTGACTCCCTTCTAGATACAGTCCCCAGTTTTGGTGTTTAGGTTAATTTGAAATACTTGTTCATTTTTCTGTGTGGAAACAAATTTGGTATGAATATCTGTGATGATTCAAAAGTCAATCTCACAGCAACTGCTTGTAAAATGAGCTATTTCACTCCTCCATTTGGCAGGATGGACTTTAAGAATAAAGCCACATGGCCATTCATCCACAAAGGCTAGGGAGCTGTAGAGCTTCTGTGAGGAAACACTACCACACTTGTTCCACATTAGTTCTGCCACACTGAAAACAGACACAAGAGGAAATCTATTTTCTATCATCTATCAGTATATCTATCCATCTATCTATCTATCTATCTATCTATCTATCTATCTATCCATCTATAATCTATCTGTCTCTAGTTCTATCTTTATATCCTTCCTTTTCTTCAATTATTACATTGTTCCCTCTTTTTTATTCTGCTATGGATTGGTTGTTTAAGGCTCTGAATAAACTTGCTCAAACATGTTCTTAAGCAACATTGTTCTCCATGGACCACTAAGCCAATCTGCTTTGATGTATGATATGACTATTAAGTTGGTGCCTTCACTAGTGGGAACACTTTCTCTGCTTTTGGAACTATTTTCCTGTACCTATCCATCACTTAGATTTTCACATACATTCCAAATTTCAGAGAAATGTTTTATTTTTCCTCCCTCTAATTCGAGTCCTTACCTGCAATTTCTAGTTTTAAGCAAGCAAATGACAAATATTGTTGAAAGGAGTGAACAAATAGTAAAGCCTCCAAAAATAGTACTGATTATTTCAGCTTTCAACTACCTGAGTTATTATTAATTTTTTTCAGTCACTTGAGTGCTTTGCTCACTTTTGCCATATATATATATATATATATATATATATATATATATATATTCATAACATGTGCCAATATATTGAGGGTTAAAATCATATCACCTGAGAAACAGGTAAAAGATGAATTCTTCGGGAACAGAATGAAGGGTGATAATTTGAAGAAAGGACAACATTGCTGAGGGTTTGGGAATGTCATCCAAAGTAAGTCCACTGAATGTATTGCTTTGTTATTTTACATTCAACACTGTCTGAAGTAAGAACAGAAGAATAATTAAAACTAATGAAGAAATTGTTTGATAAAAACTATTTCTGCCTTTTAAATTGAAGTTTAAGGAGAAGATAATCATCTAAGACCATTGTCATTGCTGAACAACAATTGCTTCTCACTCAAAAGTTATCTGTCATCTCAACCACTATAAAATAAGCAAATAACAGCATCATATAATCCACTGAGTCAAAACATCAAGTGTTCAATGTTAACAGAGTTTACATGGTCCTGTGGCATTACTGATAAGAAATATTAAATTTACAAATATCGCAGTACACAAAGGATCTGTCTTTTAAGCAGAGAAAAAACATTTTTATCTTTCACTATAATTCAAAACAACATATAAATATAGAAAACTTAATACTGATGATTTTTGGGTTTATTTTTGATATTTCTCAAAGAACTACCATTTCAGAGAAAGTTATTTGGGTACTATCTGATACATATTTCTTATTTGTCTGAATTCAAGGGAAAGATATAGTGGGAATTGGTTTCTCTTTTTAAATTCCCAAGTCTTGTTGTATTCAAAGCATGATTTTCATTCAAAATTACTGAGCACTAATCCTAACAAATTATGTATTAACCAAACCATTCTTTACAAATAATATATATCAATGAAGACATGCAAGTCTAATACCAGGATAGCACCCTTACAATCTTATATTTGCTTTCTAGTTTAAGAGTATGGAGGGTAAAGTTTGATATTACTAGGAAACTTAACACGTTTAGAATGCTTTTAAAATTAAATGAATATTCCCATTATCAAGCAATGTACCATTATTGAAGCAGTTACTGGGACAGGCTTTCACTGGGGTCAGAGTCAAACAAAAATTCAGCAGGAATACAGAGCAAGGAGGTAAAACAGGATAGACTTTGAAAGTGACATTTGAACTCATGTGTGAGTGTTAGTCAAAATTGGAAGACAATAATATTGCCACCATTTGTGCTCTTATTCATTTTATTTGATCAATTTTAAAAGCCAAGTACATCGGAAACATTTATTTTTGTTATATCGCCCACATGTTCAAATTGTTACAGAAAAGAAACTTGATTTCTCCTAATGTAATGTCATTAACTAATGCAAGTTTTGAATAAGAGAAAGCTCTAGGAATCACCACTGCACACTGGTTGAAATAAACATTAGCAGTAGATGAGATTTGTGACATGTTTCTAGTTTGTCTTCTATTTATCCATATATTAATACTTTAGTCCATTTATTCACTGACATCTCTGGCTCTTACAGAATTTAAAATGTTTTACAAAATACCACTTCAAGATAGGATTCACATTTCTGCTAATTTTCTTGGGGAAGAACATTACTCAAGGGTTATGTCAGGATTTCCTGTGTTGGCTTTTAGTGTGAAGCAATAAGCTAGACATGAGATTTTCCAGTCCTAAGCTTATTGCCACTCAAGAGCTCATGTTTCTGGAACTACCTTTCTCCTGCTTCTCTCTGGTTGGCTCTCTTGAAGGTGATTTTTCAAAGTGCTCCTCTCATATTACTTTTCCTTCATGTCTCTACTGACTTTGGGACTAAGTTTGCATATCCCAAATCTCATTTACTTTGTCTACTACATACTTTGTCATTACACAGAGGCCCAGAAAGGATTACAAAAGACTTTCTGGCCATAGAAGGAAGATGCGACTTCCTTTCTAAGGCAGCAGTCACTATTATACTAATCACATTGACATATCTATTACATACTAAGCATCCTAGGGTGTAGCTATTCAAATTTTCCAAGTTTCTGTTTTATTATTTGAGTTGTTGTTGTTGTTGTTGTTATGTGCTATGATTTTCACAGTACATCTTTTAAGCCAGTTGTGCTTAATTCAAGACCCTATGTTGCCAAACACTCATGGTCACTAAAGGTCATCCTGAGCCAGGCTCCTGAATTCATTGTCTCCTCCCAATGAAGACTGAAATGCACTAATAGGAGAAGGGAAACCCAGGGCAATCATTACTAAGATCTATTAGAGGAATATGAGAAGTTAAGGTAAAGAGAAATTTAAAGAAGTGAACAATACACCCAAGAGTTGAAGAGGTTCCTAAGAGAGGAAAAGCCTTTGAATTTTTTACCTGGGGGTTTTGTGCATATGTGGCAGATATTCAACAAAGGCTGAGATAATTCCTATGAGATTGGTTGCTTCATTGTGCTAGCTTTCATTATAATGAGGTGAGTCCATGGAGAGTTCATAAGTTCTATGCCTGTCCCCTGAGCCTAAGAGAGGTTATTCTGACCTATTCATGTGATAACCTCTTGGTTAGGGGTCGCGAATGTCCACCTCTGCACATCTCTGCATCAAGCTTTGATGGTAATTGACCTTAACTGCCTGCTCTCTGTTAGTTACTTTCCAGATATTACTGCCCTTTGACCTTGCACATGAAGTGAGTGCTGTAAATTAGACTAAGTTCCTCTGTTCTTGCAGTTGCCCAGAGTTCCTACACATGTGTTTCATTACCTCCACGTCCATGGGATGTTCAGAAATCTATTTTCTGAAATAGGTGAGGGCTCTCTTAGAGGTTATCTTCACTTGGTCTGGTACAATTAGCTACACTGGTTGCAAGAATATGTGAGATGAAGTAGTGTCTTACTGGTCTTACTCATGGCCTAAGGGCTAGCTGCCCTGCCTATACTGACTTAGAGCCTTGGCATTCCACTGTCAGTGTATTTCTAATATCTACACTTCTTTATCTGTCTGTCTTAATACTATATTTTAACTCCAAGTGCCCATTTTCTATGCAAAATAGTAAGCAACTTATCATTTCCACTAGTGGTCCTTTTCTTTACTGTCTAAAAGAAGAAGAAGGCTGCTATCTCAATGCCAAAATAAAGGACAGAATTGTGATGTGCTTACTATCTTTCAATCCTCTATCCTTCATCTTTTGGGCATTCTATGGGATTTCTCTATTTTTGGCTAAAACTTTACCACCATTCAATATCAACAGATAGTCAGTATTCTAAAATAATTATAAAAAATACAATGAACCTTTCTCTGGAAATTTTCCAGAAGAATATTTATAGAACCTGGAGCTTTCTCCAATAGACCTGTCTTCTTCCTGGTTTCTCATTCACTATGGCTGATATGTGAACACAAAAAAAGCACAGGGCTTCTTTGGAGGAGAGAATTGCATTTGGGATGTGCATCCCCCAGCAATTTTCTTCTCTCAGAGACAAATTCTGTGCCCCTGCTTACAGAGCTCTTTGGGTCCAGGAGCCCAGGGACATGATGAACTGAAGGACTTCAAGTTCATCCAACAGCTGTGCAAATGTGGACACTTACTCACCAAATACAGGAAGCACACTGGTATTCCAATAATTGTTGCATTGTGTTCTTTTACTTTAGAACAGTGAAAGTATAATACAAATTTTGTAAATGGAATGATTCAATATATGTAAAAAGTAGATAAATTTGATATATAGGTGGAAAAAAAAGAGAGAGAGAATCCAATTAGGAATTTGAAGTCAATTTTTAGGCAATCAGATTTGTAAGAGTAATGAGTAGAAAAAAGTTGAAAGTTAATTGAACAGTGAAAGGCAATGTAATTTCTGAAATTTGCAACCTGACACATGTGTTCACCTACAGGGAAGTATCTTGAGACAAAGATATTTCTGTAGGATTAAAAAAAAAGAACAAAAATAAGAAGAAAATATCTACCTTCTTACAAAATTTCTCCTGTGCTCCCATTTTTGAACTAGATATAACAACTACAAAAATGATATTAACATGAGTATTTTCCTAAAATACTTAAGAATGTAGAAGGATAAATAATTGGGCAGTAGACAAATGAAAATATTCTTGACTCCAAACATCCTAAGTTAGTAAATACCACATTTATCTGGAAAAAATTTAATTAATAGATGTAATAAAAGGTATATATTAGTGATATTTTTACTTTTTAATGTATGTAACTAAAAATTTCCTATAATATTAAACAAATTATAAGGGCAAATGTGCATTTATTCATGACCAGTATCTTGATTTTTTCAAGATACCTCCTTTCCTTTAAAATGTTAGCAGTGACCTAGTCTATAAAGTTCACAGCTCAGGACTCATTTTCAAAAATATGTGCATCTCATTCAAGCAAGTCATCTAAGACATTAACTCACCCTGAAATATGTCAACATCAAACTAAGAGAGAAGTCAATTTCCAAGGTCAAGAAAATGCAGAAGAAATGTATGGAGATGCCAATGATATATCCAGCCTTTTACCAAATGTTGATGAAGGCAGGTCCTGCTTTCCAAGAACATAATTAAAATAATCTGTTGACTTTTCTGAATGTCAGAGTGGTATTTGGTGGTATTCAGATAACAAAGTGCCCCATTCAGCAACTACAGCTTACTTGCTGGCTACAGTAGTACCTAACATAGAAACATTATGATGTCTGTCATCTGACATGAAATATAAGCTAATTCCTGAGAGATTTAAGCCTTTAGCCTAAACACAAGACTGTCTTTCTCTTAACAAAGCACACTATTATGTATTAAGAGATATTGGGTTAGGGTTAAATAATAAATAATAATGAATTATTTGTAATAGTGTTTTCTCTGCGTGTAAATATACTTAGATCCTGAGGAATACTTTTGTTTTGTTTTAGAAATAATCTTATTTTACATATCAATCCCCCAATTCCCTTGCCCTCCCATCCTCCCATATCATCCACTGATCCACCCAATCCAACCCTACCCACTCCCCAAGGATAGAGAGGCCTTCCATTGGGGAATCATCAAAGCCTGACAAATCATGCAACATAGCAAACATTCACAGATACAAAAATTGAAATAACACCCTGTATCTTATCAGACCACCATGCTTTAAGACTAGAATTCAACAGCAATAAAAATTGTAGAAAACCTACAAAGTCATGGAAATTGAATAACACACAATTGCACCATTCCTGGGTCTAGGAAGAAATAAAGAAAAGAAATTAAATACTTCCTGGAATTTAATGATAGACACAACATACCCAAACTTATAGGACACTCTGAAAGCAGTGGTAAGAGGAAAGTTCATAGCAATAAGTGCCCACATGAAGAAACTGGAGAATAGTCACACTAGAGAATTGACAGAACAACCGAAATCTTTAGAACAAAAAGAAGAAAACTCAGCATGGAGGAGTAGATGCCAGAAAATAATCAAACTGAGGGCTGAAATTAATAAAGTTGAAACTAGGAAAATATTACAAAGAATCAATGAAACAAAGAGTTGGTTCTTGGAGAAAGTCAACAAGCTAGACTAGACAAACCTCTATCCAAACGAACTAAAGGCAGAGAGAGAGCATGCTAATTAATAAAATCAGAAATGAAAGGGGGGATATAACAACAGACACTGAGGAAATCCAGAGAATCACCAGGTAATACTTTGAAAACCTGTACTCAACAAAATATTGGCAAATCGAATCCAAGAACATATCAGAAAAATCATCCACCTTGATCAAGTAAGGACACAAGGATGGTTCAACATAGGAAAATCCATCAATGTAATCCACCATATAAACAAACTGAAAAAGAAAAACCACATGATCATCTCACTAGATGCCAAAAAAGCCTTTGACAAAATCCAGCAACCCTGTATGATAAAGATCTTGGAGAGAACAGGAATAACAGGAATATATATAAGTACGATAAAAGCAATAAATAGCCAACCAACAGCCAACATCAGACTAAATGAAGAGAAACTCAAAGCAATTCCTCTAAAATTGGGAGCAAGAAAAGGCTCCCCACTCTCTCCATATCTCTTCAACATTGTACTTGAAGTCCTAGCTAGAGACATAAGACAACAAAAAGAGATCAAGGGGATACAAATTGGAAAGGAAGAAGTCAAACTATCACTATTTGCAGATGATATGATAGTCTACATAAGTGACCCAAAAAACTCTACCAGGGAACTCCTACAGCTGATAAACACCTTCAGCAAAGTAGTAGGATACAAAATTAAGTCAAACAAAATCAGTAGCCCTACTATATACAGATGATAAATGGGATGAGAAAGAAATCAGAGAAACATCACCCTTCGCAATATCCACTAACAACATAAAATATCTTGGGGTATCACTAACCAAAAGAGTGAAAGACCTGTACAGCAAGAACTTTGAGTCTTTAAAGAAAGAAATTAAAGAAGATACTAAAAATGGAAAGATCTCCCATGCTCTTGTATAGGTAGAATCAACATAGTAAAAATGGCAGTCTTGCCAAAAGCAATCTTCAGATTCAATGCAATCCCCATCAAAATTCCAACACAATTTGAAGCTATTGTAAAGAATAATGCTTCTATGATTTCTTTCTCAGCCCATTTATCTTCTGTATATCTCTACTCATTTTTTGAGTTAATCTTTCTTCCTGGCAATTTGCTAAAGGTGTTTATCAACTGTAGAAGTTCCCTAGTAGAGTTTTTGGGTCACTTATGTGACATATTATATCATCTGCAAATAGTGAAAGTGTGATTTCTTCCTTTCCAATTTGTATCCTGTTGATCTCCTTTTCTTGTCTTATTGTTCTTGCTAGAACCTCAAGGACAATATTGAAGAGATATGGAGAGATTGGACAGCCTTGTCTTGTTCCTAATTTTAGAGGAATCAAGTTGAGTTGCTCTCAATTTAGTTTGATCTTGGCTGTTTGTTTACTGTATATTGCTTTTATCATGTTAGGTATGTTCCTGTCATCCCTGATCTCTCCAAGACCTTTTTCATGAAGGGGTGATGGATTTTTTCAAAGGTTTTTTAAGTATTTAGTAAGATATTCATGTGTTTTTTCTCTTTCAGTTTGTTTCTATGGTGGATTACATTGATGGATTTTCATATATTGAACCAACTCTGCATCCCAGGGATGAAGCATACTTGATCATGGTGGATGATTTTTCTGATGTGTTCTTGGATTCCGTTTGCCAGTATTTTGTTGAGTATTTTTGCATCAATGTTCATGGGGAATATTAGTCTGTAGTTCTCTTTCTTAGTAGTTCTCTTTCTTAGTTGTGTCTTTGTATGGCTTGGGTACCAATGTAATTGTAGCCTTGGGCAAATGGTTTGACAATGTCCCTTTTGCTTTATTGTGTGGAACTCTTTAAGGAGTACTGGTATTAGCTGTTATTTGAATTTCTGGTAGAACTATGCACTGAAACCATCAGGCCCTGGCCTTTTTTTGGTTGGGAAAATTTTGATGACTTCTTCTATTTCGTTTGGGGTAATGGTTTTTTTTTTTTTAAATTGCTTACCTGGTCTTGATTCAATTTTGGTAAGTGATATCTATCTAGAAAATTGTTCATTTACTTTAAATTTTCAAATTTTTTGGAATGCAGGTTTTCAAACTATGACCTGAGGATTATCTCAATTTTCTCAGTTTCCCTTGTATCTTAATCTGAAGGTCATGTCATCCTCAGAAACATGATGAAAGGGCAAACTGGGATACATGAGACCCCATAACATGTCCCCATTTTCATTTCTGATTTTGTTAATTAGCAATCTTTCTCTCTATCTTTTGGATGGTTTGGATAAAGGTTTGTCTATCTTTTTATTTTCTCAAAGAACCAACTATTTGTTTCATTCATTCTTGTATTGTTCTTTTATACTTTATTGATTTCAGTCCTCAATTTGATTATTTCCTGACTATTCTCCAGTATCTTCATGTGGTCACTTATTGCTTTTGAACTTTCCTCTTAGCACTGGCTTTCAAAGTTTCCCATAAATTTGGATGTATTGTTTCTTTATTCTCTTTGAATTCTAGTCTTTAATTTATTTTTTTATTTCTTCTTTGAGACAGGAATGGTGTAATTGCTCATTGTTCAATTTCCATTACTATGTAGGTTTTCTGCAATTTGTGTTGTTGCTGATAAACCATGGTTATCTAATAGGATACAGAGGTTTATTCTACCTTTTTTTGTATCTGTAAAGGTTTGCCTTTACATACTTTGTTGCCAAGTATGTGTTTGATTTTAGAAAAGGTTCCATGTGGTGCTGAGAAGTCATTTTCTTTTGTGTTTTGATGGAATGTTCTGTAGGTGTCTGATAATACCAATTGAGTCATAACTTCTGTTAATTCCTTTCTTTCTAGGGTAAGTTTCCATCTGGTGGTCCTGTCTAGTGGTGAGAGCAGGATATTGCAGTCTCCCACTATGAGTGTGTGATGTTTTAGATGTGATTTGAACTTCAGTAATGTTTCTTTTAAGAATGTGTGTGCCTTCATATTTGGGCCACAGATGTTCAAAATTGAGACTTCATCTTGATGGACTTTTCTGGTGATGAATATGAAATGCCCTTATTTATCTCTTTTGATTGATTTTTAGTTTGAAGTCTAATTTGGTAGATATTAGGATTGCTACCCCAGCTTGTTTCTTGTTTCCATTTCATTGGAAAATCTTTTCCCAACCCTTTACTCTGAGGTTATATCTGTCTTTGACATTGAGATATGTTTCTTTTGTGCAGCAGAAGGATGGATTCTATCTTTATATCCATTCTGTTAGCCTGTGTCTTTTTATAGACAAGTTAAGACCATTGACTTTGAGGGATATTAATGAACATTGATTGTTGATTCTTGTTTGTTTGTTTTGTATTTGTTTGTGGTGGTGGTGGTGGTTTTGTTTGTGTATTTGCCCCTTTTCTCTTTTTTGTTTGGTAAAGTGGGATTACCTATTGTCTATGTTTTTCTGCTTATATTTATCTTCCTTGGGTTTGAGTTTATTTTCTTCTTTTTTAATATTTTATTTTAATTAGAAAGAAAGTTATTTTACATGTCAATCCCAGGTCCTACTAACTCCCCTCCTCCTCTGCCCCCCCCAACTAACACCCTACCTATGGCATACACTTTCTGCTCCCCAGGGAGGGTGAGGCCTTCCATAGTGGTTTTCAATGTCTGTCAGTTTCTTTGGGATAGGGCTTAGGCCAACCCCCTTGTGTCTAGCCTCAGGGAGTACCCCTCCATGTGGGATGGGCTCCCAAAGTCCATTCCTGTGCTAGGGATAAGTACTGATCCACATCGCAGCGTTATTTGTAATAGCCAGAACCTGGAAACAACCTAGATGCCCCTCAACTGAAGAATGGATAGAGAAAATGTGGTACATTTACACAGTGGATTACTACTCAGAGGGAAAAGAAAACATAACAATCAAATATTGAAATTCGCAGGCAAATAGATGGAACTAGAAGAAACAATTCTCAGCAAGGTAACCCAGTCAAAAAAAGACAAACATGGTATGTAGTCACTCATATGTGGATTTTAGACATATAATAAAGGATTACCAGCCTACAATCTACACTGCCTGAGAAGCTAGTTAACAAGGAGGACACTAAGGGAGACATACATGGGTTGGAGTTTCTCTTCCAGTACTTTCTGTAGTGCTGGATTAGTGGATATGTATTGTTTAAATATGCTTTTGTCACAGAATATCTTGTTTTCTCCATCTATAGTGATTGAAATCTTTGCTGGGCATAGCAGTCTGGGCTGGTATCTGCTGTCTCTTAGTGTCTGTAGAATATACCTCCAGGACATTCTAGCTTTCAGAGTTTCTATTGAGAAGTGCGGTGTAATTTTGACAGGTCTACCTTATGTGTTACTTTTCCATTTCCTTTGCTGATCTTAATATATTTTTCTTTATTTTGTAAGTTTGGTGTTTTGATCATTATGTTGTAAGGGAACTTCTTTTTGTGATCCATTCAATTTGGTCTTCTGTAAGCTTCTTGCAATTACATATGCATATCCTTCTTTAGGTTGGGGAAGTTTTCTTGTATGATTTTGTTTAAGTATGTTTTCTTACCCTTGAGCTGTATTACTTCACCCTTGTCTATACCTATTATTCTTAAGTTTAGCCTTTTCATGGCATCCCAAATTTCCTGGATACTTTGTGTCAGAGATTTGTTGGACTTGAGATTGCCTTTGGTCAATGACTCTATTTCCTCTATTGAGTCTTCAACACATAGGATTATCTTTTTCATCTCTTGTATTCTATTTGTTATACTTATATCTGTAGTTTCTGATCATTTGCCCAGCTTTTCTATTCCCAGCATCCCCTCATTTGTGTTTTCTTTGTTGTTTCTATTTCAGCTTTCAATCCTTGAACTGTTTGAACTTTTCTCTTTACTTGTTTGGTTGTTTTTTCTTGGCTTTCTTTGTATTCTCTAAGAGATTTGTTTATTTCTTGAATTTTTTTTTTGGTTTGTCTTTTCCTCTGTTTCCTGTACTTTTGTTTGTTTTCTCTTCCATTTATTAAAGGGATTTTATTGTTTCTTATTTAAGAGTCTCTATAATCTTTACAAAGTTTTTCTTAACATCCTTCTCTTCTGTTTTATCATGTTGGTTTGCTCAGGTCTTGCTGGTATTGACTCCCTAGATTCTGGTGTTGTCATATTGGTCTTTCTGGTGTTGAATATGTTCTTATACTGTCATCTTCCCATCCCTTCTTCAATTGGGTTCTCTCCCTCTAGTCTCTCTAGGTGTGCCTAGACTTCACTTGTCAGCAATTGTGGATGTTCTTGCCTCTCCTGGTGTTCTCCTTTCTCAAATGGAGGGCATAGAGTGGCCAAGACTAAGGTGTGGCAAGACTCCAGGTCGTCTGTCCTGCTAGGGCATGTCCATTAAGTTCCCAGGAAGTTCCATGGGGAGGATGTCCAGAGTTGGACCCCAGCAGGGCCCACACTCACCTCAAGCAGAAAGTAGAGGGGGCAAGGATAAGATTTGGCCAAACTCCTGGTTATCTTTCCTGCTTGGGTGCATCCAGTACATGTGGAGCAGACCCAGAAAATTCCAAGGGGGGATGGTGGGAAAGGCCACAGTCACCTCAAACAGAGGGCAGAGGTTGGAGGTACCCTGAGGAATGCTTTAGTTGAGATAATTTTCAGGATAAATGCTACTGGGAAATGTGGTTACATAGTGTTTATGATTTAATAAAACTTGCCTGAAGGTCAGAATGTAAAGCTAGCCATAGCCACAGAGGCTAGGCAGTGGTGGTATATACCTTTAATCCTAGAAGCCACACTAATTAGCCATAGAGGCTGCATGGTGGTGGTGTATGCCTTTAATCCCAGAACTAGAGAGAAATATAAGACAGGCACTCATGTCTCATGTGGGTATTCAGTGCTCAGTCTTTAGCATTCAGTCTCCAGTTACTCTGAGGATTCATGAAGACAGAATCATCCTTTCAGGCTGAGGTAGAGGTAAGAGATAAGGGCTGGCTGTTTTGCTTTTCTGTTCAGCTTGAACCCCAATATCTGTAATTGGACTTTTATTATTCACACTAAAGGAAAACTAAAAATGTACTATGTTCCAATGCATGCATTTTACATATGAATTCCACATATTGATTCTTAGTTATTAAAACTATACAAATGCTCATGTTTTATTTGTATTTTGTTATAAAATATTAGATCTGAATTATTGAATGAACATGTTAATAAATCTGGAATTTTGGGAGTTATATTTGGATCACTGGTATCACAACTTATGTAGATGTTAGGCAGAAGACATTTAAATAGATTTTAGTACATTTACAGCATACTTAATTTAAGCTTTTTATGTCCCTATGACATTTAATATGTTAAAATTTCTCTGTTCATAGTTTCAATGATTTTCCTTAGGTATTTATTTACATCAGTCTTAGTAATGAAAATGAATTCAGTAGTCTTGGTGTGCTAGTTAATTTTATGTCAATTGGATATATATTATGGTCATTAGAAAAAAGGTCTCAATTTAGAAAATGCCTCCATCAGAGGGGTCTGTAGGCAAGCCTGTGCTTTCTGAATTAATGGTTGATGTGGAAGTGCCTATCCCACTTTGAGAGGTGCCATCCATGTTCAGGTTGTACAAGAAACATCCTGGGTTCTATAAGGAACCAGGATGACCAATCCTAGGGGAACAAATATTAAGGTGTGCTCCTCAAAGTTTTCTGCTCTTTTAGTTTCTTCTTTGAGTTCCTTCCTTGATGTCTTCATGAAAGAATTTAGCATTAAATCAAAAATAAACCCTTTATTCCCTAAGGTGTTTCTGGTTAGGGTCTTATCATAGCATTAGGACACCAGACTAGGACACTTGAATATATGGCTATAGCACCATTTATTTAATGGGATATACTACTAGTTCCTATTCTTATACAATTACAGAGGGTGGAAATTATGTTATTTTGCTAACAGAAAGATAACTTTGACAACACTGTTTTGAGAGGTTCATTGTTTTAAGAATATCCATGCCTTATCCATCTGTACATTTATTGGCAGATATGTACATATGTATTCAGTTTCAAACCCTTTTGTAACAGTTATTCCAAATCCCAATGAGATTTTCCAAGTTGAAAACATTCATCTGAAAAATATTCACTTAAACTAAATATGTAAAAGAAATAGGAAATACACCAAATTCAATAAAACATGAGTACTACAGCTACGCCATGGCTTCTAGACACAAACTTGTACTTAGAAAAAAAAAGAAATAAAATATTCAGACTAGGTAATGCAACAGTGTACAGAAAAAATACATACTAACTGATCTTAGTCCAAATTTGGGAGTGTACTAAAGGGAAATGTCCTCTACTAAAGTTTGTTAATCATGTTCATAAAAATTCTTACTGTTAAATAAAACATAGAAATCCTACTAAGATAAATGTGCAGCTTCCTAAATTATCAAAGGTGAAAACTCTTCCTAGCATCCCTGGGATCATGTCAGTAGACATGGCCAGATCCTTTTGTGGCCACTTGTCTCTTGCTCAAACACAGCCCTCTTTTTCTGAGTGTGTTTATTTCTGCTGATTTTATTTAACTATCTCCTTATTTTATCATCCAACTGTGCTTCCACAGATACTGAAGATTGGTTTGTATTATAGTTATTTAAAAAACTTTAAAAAAATTGTCAGTTATCTCCCATGGATTACACAGGTTGGGTCTAACTGATTTGATTTTTTGTTTGGTTTTGCTTGGTTTTCACAGAGTAGTAACTTTCACATTTAATAATTGGATCCTTTAAGGTTTGTGAGTGTTTATCAAATAAATCTAACACATTACATATGTGTCATTTTTTTATATTTCTAGAAAGATACATGTAACTCCATCTACTCTTTCTTTACCCAACTTGGTAACAAAGATGTGTAATGCCTGATGCTTGACACTTATTTACATGCAGTTTAGTTTTTGAGCTATGTTGGCAGTAAATTTTGTAAACTTCACAAGATCAGTTTGATAGGGCATCTTTAATTACCACAGCTGTGTCTTTCAGGAGATAAAAAGTGCTTCTTTTAGTTTTGACCATACACCAATTTATGCGAAACATGTGTTTGAGATATATAATATTTCAATTATGTATACAGCCACAGCATTAAAACTTTTACCATTATCAGATTTACAAGACACATTTTCAGATTGTCATCCTCTTTGATTTATCTTATTACTTCCTTTTCCATTTTATACATATTTTCACACTATTGCCATTAAATTTAATTCCTGCCTATTTTATTAAACAAACATTATATTATCAAGTATATTATGTCAAATGCTACAGTAATGTGTTTTATCAAAACAGCAACTTTTACCTTGAAGTTCTTATTTTTATTTTAGTTCTCAAATTGAGAAAGTCCAGTATTGAAAGATTATTTTAATCACACAAAAATCCTCTTAAGCATATTAGGATTTTCTAAGTTCTATCTTGTATGGTAAATTTGTATAAAAGATGTCATTGTCACCAAGGGAAAGACAACAATTTAGAGACAATCTATGACTCTTCTGGTCTTTAGAATCTGTGTAGAATATCCTGCTCAAGAAGACAAACTGGAGATTAGATTAAGGTGTTCCAACTATTCATGGACTCAGAAATAAGGGCTCAGAAATTTGTAATAGAAATGTTAATGCTTGAAATTACAATTGTGCATAAACCTCAATATGAAATAATGTTTCAAGTGAAAAGGAAGACAGAGAGTATGGGACTAGTAAGGTTGACTTTATATGATTGTCATTGCTGGTTATTCTCAAAGTCATTCTCCCCAGATGATGTCCATACTTCCAACTTAGTAACGTCTGCAGATATAAAGCCTTGGAAGGTTCCGGAAAGGGTATTAAACTTGTTAAAGAGAAAATGTAAATCTTATGACATTAAAGGAGCATTGCATGAATGCAGTCAGAGAGAAAATGAAACAAAGACATAAGGGACATGTGTAATGTTCCTTTTTTGTTTTCAAAATTTTAGGTTACATATGTAGTAAAAAACATAAATAAATAGAAACAGGAAGCTTCCAAGTTGACTCCCTTGGATAGTTCCTCTCTCCCCTCTCCTGTTACAATCTTCCTATCATTCATCCTCATGTCTTCTGTTTCTATGTCTTGGTTTCATTCTAAACTTTGAAATTGACAAATTCGAGTACTCATTAACATCCTGTCTTCTTTTGTGTATAAATCACATTCAAGTTATTTGGTGATTTATTGTTATTAGCAGAGATGCCTCAATGAGAATAAACTTAGCTCATCTCCATGAAAATTGGAACAGCCAAGGTTTTTAAGGAACACTTTTCTTAACCAAGAAATACACTTGCTCTCCCCTCAGTAGCAGTCTTCAATATTGTCTCCCAGAACTTTTTGACAGATGACAATAAAATTTAGAAGGAAACAAAGTCAAATGTCCATATCTTGTCTGAGATGCTTTGGTGTAAGTGAAGGATCTGAGGTGCAGGTTGGATATATTTAGATCTTATATCAAAGGAGGAAGCACAAAGAGCACATGCTCTGAATTATCCTGTGATTTTCAAAGTCAAATGACAAAGTTTCACTTGTGCCTCACACTTAAATATGATTTGTCCATTTTCCCTCATATGAGAGTGTAGAACAAGTACCCACATGTGCTGACTCATTATTGATGGTAAATTCTCTTTCTTACATTTCCTGGAAGAAATTTCCAGTATTTACTATATGACTCATGAATATTAAGCTATAGCAAGCAGGCTAGTTTTTGTTAGGACCTCACAAAAATTGAAAACCATTAGTAGGAAATATTGCTATATCTTTTCTCAGCATCTTTTGGTGGGGGATTTCCTTCTGTATGCTATGAATATGTTTTTCTTTGTTGTTCATGAATAAAGCTCTTTCAGCCAGTGGACAGGCAGGATGTATCCAGGCATGAAGTATAGGCAGGGCTACCAGACTAGGAGAACGCTGGGAGGAGGAACACAGAGAATGAGTTGAGAGAGAGTGGGGCATAACATGTAGCTGCCAGAGTAACATGCTGGACCATTATGGGCAAGCCACAGCCTTGTGGCAATACAGTTTAATAGAAATTGGTTAGTAATTAAGAGAGAGCTCTTCAATAAAAAGCCTAAACCATTGGTCTAGCAGTTTATAATTACTAGAAGCCTCTGTGTATTTATTTGGGACTGACCATCTCCAGGACCAGGCAGGACAGAAACCTCTGTCCACAATATACAGCACAAAATCATAGATGATATATAAATAAAGGTAAAAACAATGATGCATTTGAGTCATTGTTTTCTTACTACACAGAAGTACCAACTTTTGTTTTTTATTTACAATTGTAACTTCTTTCTAACAGCCCATCCAAAAGCACAAGTGCAAATTTCACATTGGATCCTACATAGCTTATTACAAACTTATACAAGCCAAGATAGTCATTCAACCAACTTACCCAACAGTGAAAGAATAAAAGATGATACACCAGGTCTTTTATTTTGTTTTTTTCAAGACAGGGTTTCTCTGTGTACCGCTGACTCTCCTGGAAATCACCCATTGTTCTCAAATTCAGAGATCCACCTGATTCTGCCTCTTGAGTACTGGGATTAAGGGTGTGTGCAATGGATCTTTTTATTAGAGATCCAAAACTGTCATAAGAACAAGTACGTCATAAGGACCTAGAACTAGTAATGGGAAGGTTGGATTTCAGACTGCACCTGCCTCTGTCTCTCCTTCTTCTAAACCTCTTTAATTACATCTCTTTTGTTTATTGGCCTCGTTTGGCATCAAGTGCTTCATGTGTCTTCTCTATTTCTTTGCTGTTTGTTAGAAATATCTTCCTGTAAGTGTCCATAGTGGCCTGTCCAGCATACTCAGCTTCACAACCAGTTGAGTTAGCATGTCAATGGTGACCTCATTGCTAATGCTGGATATGGCTGAGTCAATAATTGATAATATCATGTGAGAAACTGAGCCTTGCACATACATTTCTGCACTTTCTACTTACAAGGGTCACTGATTTTTCAGGTATGTCTATGCTGATTATTATTCTGAATTTCATTAGTCAGATACTAGTATTGATAATAATAAAGATGTGTATTATATTCATTAATAAACTTTTACATTACTCATCCATAACATTACAATTTCATATAATAGAATGCAATGAAAACGACACAAATCAAGCACACCAGCATTCCAAACCCTATTCTTTATAATTTTTATTTTCATTCCTTTTGAAATTGAGACCCTCTTTTCTGTATAATATGTCCCATCATATTTCTTTGATTTATCAATGCTTCAGGTATTCTTTGATCAAAATATCCTCTGCCATTTAAGCTATTTAGTATAAACATTTTAATTTTAAATTATGGATTCAGCATCTATTTGATATTTAAAAAATCTTTATAAAAATGCATTGATTTCATATCAAGGGAAACATCATTGATAGTTTTCTCATTTGTATCAATTTTTAATTACTTTTTAATTTATTTACACTTCTATTGTCAAGACACCGTATAGCTGCTTCCTGGAATTTTATTTTTGTTCTGTTTCTTCATAAAATTAATTCTACTCTGCACATTGCCATTGATTGCCTGAATTGAAAAGCACTTATTAAAATGCAATGTGTAGCTATACTGTAAGTAGTACAGCTGTGTGTGCAAAAAAAGCTTCATCCCTAATATTTCCATACAAACAAAAAACTAGAAAACATCAATATAGATGACCTTTATGTCTCATCATGGGTTATTAGTTTTCTAGTAAAGTCATACTTGTAATTTTGTTTTCTTAGCTTTAATTTCTCATTTGTCTTTTTCATTGTGGGTAGGAAAGATGCAAGTTAGTGTCTGGATGAAATATATATAACACTTTCTCATTAGCATGCTGATTACTTATGAAATCGTCCATCTTCCTGTTTAAACAAGAGTGTTTTCTGGGATCACTTACAGATGCACTCTTTGTGTGACTTTTCATTAAAATAAAGGTTCCCGTTGCTCTCCCATATACACTATGCCATTTTCTCACAATGTTTCTGTTAAAAATACCCTGGTATGCATTTAAGTATGTTTGTTTTGAAGATTATATTGACATCAAAACTTAGCTCTGGATGTATGAAAGTGAGCCAGTGCTTCCCTTATATGTCAACACTAAGGTGAGGCAGTCTAATCACCAATATCCAGTCACTTTCCTCAGGCATTGGAATGTCTTACCTCAGAGGGTCCTCAAAGTATGATATTTACCTCATGGTATTTTGAAGCCTGAAGCCGGTGGCTCTCTATAGCTTAGGTAATTGAGTGTGTTTGTGATTTTAGTTTTGTTTTTATATTTTGTATTTAGGTAAAATTTAATTTTATTCTGAGATTTTAAATTTTTTATCATGACTATGTATGAATTTTAATTGTTCTCCCACTCAATAAGGATTGAGCTATCCATTCTGGCAGAGAATAATCACTTATTTATTATGAATTAATTTGTCTGAATCAAATTCTGTGTTGGTTACTGACTAAGTTCAATGATAGCACAAATTACTACTTATCTAGTGCTTATTAGATAAAATCCAAACACCAAAATAAACTGTATTTTTAAAAGTTATGGGCAAAAAATACTTACTAATAACAGACTCAATATGAGCTCAATGCTCAATGATTATGCATTTCAATGTGAACCATAGAGCTGACTTTTAGTATCTTTCCGGGAAATTAGTTCAGGTTTCTCTTGCTGTTACTTATTGCATAGTTCTCAACATAAGTCAATCCTCCTTGCTTTTCTCAAAGGCAGACTCACACTAAATTTCCCCTTAGGTGATCTATTATTGTCACCAGAGAGTTTTCCTGTGATTTGATTTAAATTCCTCTCCTATCTTTCTCTTTACAATCAATCATTTTGAAAAGTAGAGAAGAGGAGGCTAGGACTGACTGAATTATCTATGTCTTTGACTGGTGATAAACATTAATACCCAAATAATGATGATCATTATTCCCAAGTAATTACAAAAGCTACTTCCTGCTTTGCTACACCTTAAAGTGCTGGTCCATGATTGTAGATAATCCTCAGGACTGGACTTGGTGGGTGAGGTCTTCTATGTCTTTAGAGACTCCAGAATTGTAATTTTGATCATGCAGCCAGTGTAAATCCAGCAACATACCACATCTCTTTTATTAGACTCAAAAGGAGATCAAAGCCTACTGTTGTATCCCCATTCTTGGCGGTCACTTACTTCCCCAAATTTTATAACCATGATAAATCAGCAGAAACTCTCAGTAGTTCTCATCCTACATTTGTCAGATTAGCTTCTCCATCAAGTGGATGTCTTTCTCTCATATGTGCAAGAGTGGCACTGATCCACAGCTAAACTTTTATGCAATTTCGATGTTTATTCTCATTTGAATAATGGTGATTTAAATGGAAAACTGGATTTGGATTATTCCTCAATCTGTTTTTAAACACAATAATAACGATTGTGTGTATATGTGTGTGTGCATTTTTTGATATCAAAATTAACACAATCCTTTATATTATTAAAATTTTTGAATGAAATTTACCCTCATCAGGGAAATTCTAGCTTAATAAACAGTCCCATTTCTTACTATTATATTTAAATATTTCAGTATATTTTTCTTATGTTTAATAGACAATGAATATTTAGGTAGAACTTAATTTTTTAGAAGAAATAAACCTGTCTGCTTTAATAACAGCTCTCTCATGAACCATATTTTACAATTTATTGTCCTGATTTACACATAAGATATTAAACACATGCAACATAAATCTTGTACTTTGAACAAGGAAATGAATGTTTTGTGATTAAAACAATCTTAGAGTCTACATGTTTGCAGTTGGTTTGGTTGTGGTTTTCTGTAAAGGTCTCTGTCTTTTGTAAAGACCTTTGATAAGGGGTGGGTGAGGATTACACTTGTTTGTGGGCATAAGGACAAACATTTATAAAGTTTTGTTACAGATTATGCTAGTTTAGTAAATTAGCAACTGTAGCTTCTCCTCCAATTTCACTAGCACTGAGTAGTTAAGTTGCCAGCACCAGGTATGGTTTACCTATTGTTGAGCAGGTACTATATCCAATTAGAGAGCTGTTGACTGTTGCCAAGGGTTGTGTACCATAATTGAAACTATAGGGTTATTGCACCTTGGTGGCTCTTGTTGTGGTCTAATGCTTGGGTAATGTTGCAGAGGAAAGGGAACAAAGATTGTAAGATCAGGGGCCTTTTTGTGAGATTGTGTCTTCTAGTAACTTCAGAAGCTATACCTATCCTGTCTCAACATTATAGTCCAAACTAGACAGATAAAAATCTGTGATGCCTTAATCCTCCATGAGAACTAAAGGCATCAGAGAGATGGGCCTTCTCAGTAAGAGCACACTGATTGTCCAGTGCCAATTGGTCAGCCCTGAAAATAAACATAAAAGTAACATTATATTGGCTGAACACTATATTATGTGTGTGTATGTATGTATACATATATATGTTTATAAAACAAATACATATATGAATCAATAATTACTGAAAAAGAGAGACCATATATTTGAAGAAGCTTGGGGAGGGGTATATGGTCAGCTTTGAAGGGAGGCAAAGGAAGTGTGAAATGATGTAACTAAATTATGCTATCAAAAGAGAACAAAAAACCCTGGGAAACTTAACCAAAGGATTACTGCAACATATAATGCTACAGATATGGCTTTTATAAAGGACTGGATTTTCTTGCAGAAAAGTTGACTGTTTATTCATATGATCTCAAGCCCCCTTTCATACATCTTGCTGTGAGTTTCAGTTTAGCTTGCAGTGTAGATGAACTGGGAAGGAAGACATGTTAAGGCTCTGTGTTCTGACAGTGATCCCGACTGCAGCAAATAATGGAAGTTCTCTGATTTTTGAAATTGGCTCACTTGAAAGATAAACATTGGCTACCCAAAAGTGTGATTAGCAAACTTAAATTGTTTCTGACAACTCTGTGCTCTGTACATTTTTTTTGGCGGGGGGGGGGTTAGTTTTCAAGGCAGGGTTTCTTTGAGGCTTTGGAAGCTCTCCTGGAACTAGGGCTGGTCTCGAACCAACAGAGATCCACCTGCCTCTGCCTCCTGAGTGCTGGGATTAAAGGCGTGCACCACCACTGCCTGGCCACTCTACAATTTTAAACAAATAAGTTTGGTACCAATCTGGTTCACATAGCAAACAGACAAGTCTTGATATACAGCCACATCGCATCCATGAGCTGATTGTTACTTTTGAGATTTCAGTCTTTTAGTAAAAGGATATTAAGCCTTGAAAAGATGAAATTTAAATTCCCTGCTTGTGATTTCTCTGATAAAATGACTACTCAGATGCAAACTGAAAAGAAATAAAAGGAATGGATTAAATTAAATAAATATCAGGGGAGCATGAAGAACATATCCTGAGTTTGGCGTGTAGGTTTCACTTTCCTCTCTAATCTGATGTGAATCCACTTGGCAAGCTGTAATTTCTCATCACCCACATTTGCCCTCATGATTTCCTTTATGGATGGAAATGTAATAAAACCAAGTCAGTCATGTCCGAACAAGGAGAAACTGATACACCTTCCTCTTACGTGCGTTATACTTGACCTGGGATTTTACTTGTTTTGTTACTTAGGAAACTCAGTTATTTCTCCTGTTTCACAGCTTAGCATTTTCAATATAATTATGAAATGCCTACAGGGGCACAGATATGATAAATGTGTTCCCATTTCATGCTACTTGTTGGGAGATGTCAGTGACAAAACACTTTGAAACTGTTTCATGATCTCCCAATTTGACACTGTGTCATTTATAAAGGTTGTTCTGTTCCTCATATACTTACTTCCCCTTCTACTCATGTAGATCTTGTGCCCTCATGTCCAGATCTTATATACCCGTATGATTGCTAAGACCTCAAATTACTAGTCTCCATGGGCAGTGAGGAGTTTCATTTTACTGTATACTCTGTAAGCTCACTGAATTAAATTAATAGTATATGTGGTTCTTCTGTGTGGAAATTAAAAAATATTTATACTCGCTGTTTTGAACAAGAACGTTTTTGCTTGCAGCTGTCAAAACAAGCTGTCATTTCAATTATCTAGAGTGTCTATTAGTCAATTTTTAATAAAGTTCCAACTAGGTTTTCTTGGGTTTTAATGAATGACATCCTGTGCACACCTTTTAAATATGTGTTCCAGGCCCCTACAGAATTCTGAAATTAGGTAGAAAATAATAAGTAATCTAATCATAAGATGCTTAACATTTTCCTACATTGCCTAGAGTGTGCACTGCTCTCACAATTGCAGTTCCTTCTTCAACACCCCCACTTTCTGTAACCAGAGAAGCTATAACTGAGGGTAAAACATCGATGAATTTGAGACAAGCATCTGCTTCTTTAATGGGACAATATGTAAACAAATCATTTAATGATTCTTAGTCCCCAATTCATTACCATGTTGAACTCTCTAAATGGTGGCAAACACATGTCATTCTTTTCTCTACCCTTACCAATATTTAACCAATAATATCATATGTAATTTTTTATCATTAAAATTTTCCCTAAGGTAGTATACTAAATTTTCCTATTGAGATCCTCAGAGTCATTATATATATATTATATATATATATATATATATATATATATATATACAATAACATTTCAGAGAAGAAGGCTGAGTCCCATTTAATCTGGCTCTTGATGTGACAGACCAATCACTAAGCTGGTAGCCATGGCATAAATGCACAATTTGGGCCATCTCCATCCTTGGTGCTCTTGCTTCTTCTCTGATTTCTAGAACCCCATACCCTCCTTGATGTTGTTCTACTTTACAAAACACTATCCCTTGAAGAGGTAAAAAGAGCAACATCCTGTTGTTTTGCTTCTATAAAACAGCTTCCTTGGAAGAGGTTCAAAGATCAGAGGTAGGAATATCAGTTCAACATCATATTCAGCTACAGGGTTAGTTTTGGATAGCCTGGGCTGCATGGGAGTAGACTATGCTTCAAACTAACAACACTACCTGAGGTCTTAGATCAATGAATATTCTATGACTGTAATTTACTTATCCCTAAACCAATGCTATGAACTGAATAGCTCCATAAAAGTTAAACCTGTCACCTAATGACAAAAGTCCAACTCCTGCTGTTTTCATATTTAGAATTTTCTGACACAATCTTTGTGTTTAATATTCTTTTGAACACTAAAGGCAACTTTTCAAGTTTTATTTTCTCCATGGCAAATCAGACTAATTCTGAATGTAATAGACCCGGTTTATATGCTCTGATTACCTGACAACATTTAGGAAAGGTGTTCTCTCATCACAGGTGTTTGTTTTGAATCCATTTCTAGATTTACTTTATAAGATATTGGCCATTGATTTATTATTTTTATGTTTTCCCTTTCTGCCATGAAAATAAGATAGTAATAATACTCACATTTATGATTGTCATGAAAAGTTAATTATATGATACATTAAAAACATTTAGAAATGTGGCCATGATTGACAAGTACTTGAAAAATATTATTATTATTATTATTATTATTATTATTATTATTAATTATTATTTTGTGATTTTGCAACGTTACTTAGTTCTTGAGCATCCATTAATGTATGAAAATTATTATAAGCGTTACTGAGCCCTGGATGCCTTCTCATATCCATTTTGCATGACTGCAGACCTCTTTATTTTTCTCAGTTGGTCCTCTCATACCAACAAATCTCATTGCAGTGTAAGACTTATTTATGTATAATAATTTTGATATAAACCATAGTGGCTAGTTGTCCATGGTTCTGTTGACCATGTCCTTTCCAGAGGAAAGCAAGCATCCATAGCCATCTTTGCAATCCAACAGATGTTACCATCTTTGCACTATCTTTGCCATGATATTCTTTGGTATTAGAGGATCTGAATAAGATGCCCTGTATGGGGATGAGGTAAGAAATTAGAAGTCATTCATTCCCAACACATTGGCTAAGTATGAGTTCTATATGACCCATGGCCCATTGGTAAAAAGATTCTTTGACCAAGGATGAGAACAATACTATTCCAAGGACATAAACATAAGTATTTAAAAAATCAGTTTGGCTGTTATTCTGTTTCATATAACACTAATAAATTTCACACTAGTGCCTCTGACTTTCCCAACCATATAATTTTATTTTTCCTCATGTTCACAGTAAGATGTATGCATTCCTTTCTGTGAAATAGGCTACAAATCAAATTAGGAAACAGTAGATTACAAGCAAAGTCATCATAGCACAAATTCAGCAAGCACATTTTTCCATCAGACTGCATAGCAATGTGCAGCACTATGAAATGAGCCTTTGGGGAGAAAGTTTCCAGCTCACTTTCAACTTGATTCATCGGTGTGCTGTATCCAGAGTTCCGTATCTTCAGCAATAGAGTCTGACCAAGTATCTGTGGCTGAAAAAGAGGGTACCTAGCCAACAACCTAGAATTAGAAATTTTATCAAGAAACCCATGATGTTCAGTAACACTATTATCCATTCACTCAAAGTTTCCCATGAATTTTTATTTACTTATATTTATTTTATGTGTATGATATGAGTGTTTTGTCTGTACGTCTATAAGTATGTCTCTCTGTGTGTGTCTGTTACTGATGGAAACTGTAAACTAGAAGAGGGAGTTGGGTCTCCTGCAACTCAGTTACAGTGGTTTTTGAGCCACTGTGTATGTGCTTGGAACTGAATCAAAGGCCTCTGCTACAGCATCAATTTTTTTCAATCACTAGGCCATCTTTAAGCTGCAACAATTTGTTCATTTTTATTATCTTGTGTATGTGTGTGTATGTATATACCCACAAACAGAATAAGCTTCATATGTCTTGAATCTAAAGTTACAGGTAGTTGTTAGTCATCTAAAGTGAGTGTTGAAAAACAAAGTGAAGTCTTCTGGAATAACATTAAGTGCTTTTAACCTGTCAGCAATCTCTCCCGCATCTCCATTCAAACTTTTAAAACATTATGAGACAAAGAATCTCTGCAGACATCATTTAGTTCATTTGGTTTTGAGCATATATTGCTAGGCATGAGACCTTCCCTTAAGAGTGGCTTGTATCACCAGTCAGTCTCCGTTGCAGAAAACCAATTTTTCATTTGTTAGTGCTTACCAATTGGAGACAAGATTCTGCATTAGCGATGGGGGGTATGTCCACTTCTCACAGATCTAGGACCCCATCTGTGGCAGACCCAACCAGATTTTCATGGACTTTCTGATATTTTCAGAAGCTTCTTCAAATTCTTTCACTATGACTTTTGTTCCTTTTTTCCAACTTACTTTTCTCCAATCTCTTATTCTAATCTAAGTGCCAATTCTTTCAGATCCTTAGTTCCATCTTCATCCACACAAGGGTACAAGTTATCGTCTCTATGTAGCCTATAGATTTTTACTTCCTTCTTTTTTCTGAAGAGTACTAGGAAATGATGATCGATCTCTTGACTCTCCTCTACAAATGTCATGCATATGCTCTTTTATGCCACTACCTCAAACCCAAGCCTCCTTTCTAATACAGTTAAGAACTGAGCCAATGTAATTTTAGCACCATCTTCAGTTAATGTAGTAGCATATTCAAAGGTACTCCCTCAAATTTCTCAAATCCTATTCCATTAATTGGATCAAAATCATGGTGTTTGAGGGAAGAAACCAGCTTTTTACTCGGGTAAAACTTTGCAGTAAAAGTTCCGTATATGGGTCACTACAAATCCTAAGAAAAATCCTGAAAGGAATATTATTTTCCGTACTGTACTTTCCTGATTTGCTGACATGGCAGTTCAGCAGAACACACTGGGAGAGAGGCTGATTTATCCATGGATAGTCAGTGCATATATAGAAAACTTTAGTATGGGTTTGTGATATGCTTTTTAGGCCTCTAGGTTCTCATGGTACCTTATATTCGGTTAACAATCTGTAACATTGCTTTCAAATAAAGATACTGTGCAGAATTTAAAAACCTCAAAGTCTGGCATTGACTCAGCTTTCTTATAGATGAAATTCCTTTTAGCTATGAATTTCCAAAATAGCAATCCCATCCATATAAAAAAATGTCTTCTGGCAAATAGTTTTCTACCATGTTCAGTGTCTCGAGAATTTCCCAAAATTCTACTGCTGCTGCAGTATCAGCATCAGCAGACTTTTAATTCCCATCCTCATTCATATTATGGAATGAGTAATGACTCTTGAATGACTTAAGCCACAGCAGTAATTTCAACAACATAGTCAGGTCAGCATTTTTTCTCTATGTCATCATCACATTGCTTTTGCTATGACTGTCTTGATAGTGATCCAGATATATGCCTCATCTTGATATGAGTCTGGAGAAGTTTCTGCTTCTCTGGAGTAAGACATGCAGGAATTTGTACTGCTCTTTATATTTTCAGTGAAATAAATGTCAACAAATTATGTCTCCTTTCCTTATTCTTCCAGATAGTGATATCTAGTACAAAAGGAAATGCCTGAGTAGCCGTAATTACCACTGTCTTTTCCATCTTTACATGTCTTAATTACTCCTTACTATGATTTCACTGTGACCTCTTGCTTGTAGCACTAGCCATGAATGCTGCATGCATTATAAAAAATAATATAAAAGAGTTCAGAATAAGAGAAAAGTATACAATCAGCACACTAAAACAAAAGGTATGAGGCTATAAGCACCTTAATGGAGTATATTTTTGAGTATGAACAGCCACCTTCAAACCTTAAAATACAGACTGCACATAATGTATCAAGTGTTTAAACTACTAATATAACATGCTTAAGTATGTTGTACTATATGTAGCTATATATAATCTACTTTCATATGCCAGGTAGTACATTAGGTTTGATTAAATTAGTTTTAGTACAAATATATGGTGGCACACGGCACTATGAAGTTGAGTCTTATGTCAATTAACAATTGTGACATCTTAGCTCCATTGTAACATCTTAGGACAACCTTCATATATGCTGTTGTTTGTGAATGTTATGTCATGTATACATATACTTAGAAACTGTAGACAAACTAGGAGAGTGACACATACCTATAGTTTTAGACCTGAGAAGAATGGATAAAGAGAGTGATGAGTCTGAATCTCTTCTGGGCTACATAGAGCATCTAATGCTAGATTCAGCAGTGTAGCAAAAAAAACCCTGAATGCAATGGAATTCATGGATGGGCACTCACAATCCTTCCTTATAATACACTGGAGAAATATAAAGAGGTATATTCAGTTCACATTTAATTGTATATCTACTTTCACTTATGTAAAATTATAAAAAAGATATCAAATTTTAACAATCTTTATTTAATTAAATATATACAAAATATTTTGACAATTAATATTTTAAATATATTAATGATTTGCTATACATTATTTGTTCTTATTAAAAATCTTAGTTTGGAATATTTTACACTTACACATAATATCATTTGTCTAATAATTATGAGGTTACAACTACTGCTTTCTTTGTGGCAGATACAACAGAGACCTGTAAGCTCACCACAATAATAAAAACATTTCCAACCCAGAGAATTCCCAATATCTCTGGAAGCTCAGGGAATACAACACACTCCAAACATGGTGACATGATATTTCTTTGTCATGCAAACAAGTGTTTGATATAAAGTAAAAGCAACTGTGCATTTTACTGTCATCTTTGATATAAGTGGCAATAAATGAGTGAAGTATTTCTTTGGATATGTTAAAATGAAACATATATATGGGATATTTATGGGAATACACACATATATGAATATATACTCACAAATATGCATATGTGAATATGCATATATATGTAGGTGTATATATTGTACATATACATATATATGTGTATATATGAATTATAAAGAGCACCTATTTTAATGACCTAGGCTAGCACTCACAATAAAGTGTTCTTATATCAAAACTGGATAAATGAAAATAAAGACATAAATATATAGACAAATATAGTTGACACATGTACAGAGTCGAGTCCTTTAATCATATACTTTCAAACTCAATCCAATACCATATTAAAAAGAATGCTCTTCAAGTGCTTCCTAGAGACAAAGGAATGGTCCAACATATACAAGTGAAACACCTGATACAACACATCAAAACAAGGAAAGACAGAAGCTATGTGATCACCTAAGAGGATGCCGAAAAGTCACTGATAACATTCAACATCACTTTACCATAACAAGGCTAAATGCAATGAACAAGGAAAACTTGAAAACTTTTTTCTGTCTGAGCTGGATTAGCTGCAAAGATTTCTAGATGTAAAGTGGAAGTAATAACTACACTGTGGAAACAGAAATTCTGGACAAATTATATATATAATATATATATATATATATATATATGATACTTATATACTTGATATATATGATACTTAGTGCAAAAACAAAGCAAGCAGCAAAAATAGCCATCAACATAAAAGTGTAACTCTCCTGCATTGTTAATTGGATATAGCTATGTTTCTCTCTAACACTGTCTTCATTAGTACAAAATTTGGCATTTTTATAATAAATTTTGGACCTTAAATCACTCCCTTTTGCATTTCTCTTTCCTCTCTCTCTCTCTCTCTCTCTCTCTCTCTCTCTCTCTCTCTCTGTGTGTGTTTATGGGGGGAGGGGTTGGGGTAGAGAGAGGGAGTGTGTTTTGATATATATTTATTCATATGTTGCACAGGTATAGATCAAGGTCCCACAGCCACTAGCATGTACAAAATAATACTTCCAGGTGAAAAAAGAGTCAGTGACTAACAGAAAACAACAAACCAGGAATGGGGCTCCCCAGCTACATCCAACAAGAAACAGAGGCATAAATATCATACTAGTATACTTTTATCAAAGAACACCTTTGTTCCCTTTAGAAACATGGTTAGAAAAATTTTATCTGAAAGCATGGGCAATTACTGTGCTGGAATATCATTTCTATCTACACTGTGTATAAGCTAACTTAAATCATTTAAGCTTCTTGGCTAGCTATTTTCCTGACTCAATCCTTGACTTTTAAAAATAGCCTCTCTGCACTAACAGCAGTGGTTCAGGAGGCTTCCCTCTTTCTCATAGTACCTTCTTTGTCCTTTCAATAGGAAGGTGACAACCAACTCCTGTGAGGATATCTTCAAGTCTATATTCACTGAAGAGGGATTAACTCAGGTACTACCTAGTCTTCCATTCAAAAATCCCAAAAGAAGGTTTTAATTATTAGTATTATCACATCGAAATAGCAAAGTCAGCAGGTCAGCAGTCATTGTTGGAACAAGAGAGCAACAGTTATAAAGAGAAATAATATGTTCAGATAAGAATAAGAAACCAAACCCAAATAAAGACTTTCTACAAGTAGAAAACTAGCATTTTTATCTATATCGGGGGTGGCTTAGACTGTTATTCATCAAAGGATCAAAGACAACTTGTTTAGATGTTCACACTCACTTTAATAGACACCTGCTTCCCTGATGCTGCTTGCCCTGTGTCTGTGGTTGGTGGAGTAGGCATTGACTGCTCATGTCAGACATCTGAGAAGCATTCAAAGGCTCTCTGCCTTTCATCCACCATAAATAACTTTTCATCGATCTTCTAAATACTATCTCATGTTGTTTTTAACCATCTTGTTGTTTTCCTTTCTTCTATGCTGTCCTTGTTTAAGCTATGATCTCTTATAGATAGTGTGATACCTTCATTAACTTTTGTACAATTTCATCTTTTGATCCCCTACATCTCAAACTCTTCCCCATACACAGTGATATTGTGAAAGTATACTTTATTCCTGCTGGGTCAATGGCTCTCTGTCACTTAAAAATATTAAGGTTTCAAGAACTCAGCCTTTAAAAATTAAAGTATTTATTATTTAGCATGTTGTTGTAGAATATTTTGAACCTTCCACTACCTTTTACATGGTTGTCCTTTGAAATCAAATTCAATAACATTTTTTTTGGGATTTTTTGAGACAGGGTTTCTCTGTGTAGCTTTGGAACCTACCTGGCATTTGCTCTGGAGACCAGGCTGGCCTCGAACTCACAGAGATCCGCCTCCTCTGCCTCCTGAGTCCTGGGATTAAAGGCACATGCCACCAATGCCCGGTGACTTTCCTCTTTTCTAACCCATGCTTTGTAAACTATAATCTTTTCATAAAGACTTCATCAAGAATTTTGTCTTTATGTTTTGTCTAATTATTTTCATGCAGTGTATTTTGATCACTTTTTTACACTCTACCCAAATGCTCCCCACATCCCTACCTACCCAAGTTCACTTTCTCCCTGCCAAAAACAAGAACAACAAGAAAAATTAAAATGAAAGTGGGTGTATATGCAATAGGCTACAAAGATTTTCAAACTTAGACATTCTCAAAACAGACATTTTTTTCCATATTACCTCAACCAGCAACAAGAAAGTGTGAATTTACATGTTAGACACTACTGTGGCATGTTGCAATTTAGCTTTTTTGGAGCACCTGTAATTATTTTTTTAATGTCTATGAATTTGATATTTTGCTAGGTAGAGTAGTGTAGGATAAAATGAGTGGTTTTAAAAAAAATACTATGTTGTAACATCTTCTTCAGACTTTTAAAGTCTTTACTAAGAAATAAGCTGTTATTCTGATTGGTTTTCCTTTATATGTGACTTGTGCCTTTTCTTCCTGTAACTTTTACTCTCTGTTTTATAGTTACTATTTAAACTATAGTAGGTCATGTTACTTGGTCCTCTCTGCTTGATTTTTTGTGTGCTTCTTTTGTTTATGTGGAAATATCTCTCCATAATTTGGAAAATATTTCTTCTATGTTCCTCTATAAATGATGTGTAACAATGATAATGGGTTTTTCTTAATATAGCCCTATAAATTGAAGATTTGATCTTTTCATGGTGTGCAGTTCTTGCATGTTTTCTTTCATGTTTTTTTTTATTTCCACATTTTTTTGCTCCCTTGGTCCAATTCTTCTAAATTATCTTCAAGTACCATCATTTATCTTCTACTTGATGAATTTTATTGTACTATCATTCTTGAGTTTGCAAATTGGATTCTTGAATTTTTTTTCAATTCTGCCTTCACTTCAGCTTAAGTTCTTATGTATAGTTAAAATTGTACTGAATTCAGTTTCAAATACTGAGTTGTCTTCATCATTGAATTTAGACATACTTCCTTCTTTTCTTAAGCATCATATTATTAAATATTATTCATTTGTGTGTTCATTTCTTATTTAAATGACTGAATTATTTAATGAGTCTTATAATTGCTCTTGTAAATTCTATGTCCTTAGTTTCATATATTTGACCTCCATTGGAGAACACTTCTATATGACAAGTGGATTTGGGCAGTAGAACATACTGTATATGCACTCATATCATTAGTGTTTTGCAATATGATCTATATATCTTTTCGAGTCATATGTCTGCTGTGGTATTATAACTGTGGTAGTTTGAATGTAATTGTCCCTCAAAAGCTATTGGGGAGTGGCAAATTAGGAGGTATATTGTTGCAACAAGTATAGCATTGTTGGAGGAAGTGTGTCACTGTGGCTGTGGGCTTTGAGGTCTCATATATGGTCAAGCTACAAACAGCATCCCATTTCACTATCTGTTGCCTGCAATTCAAACTATAGGATACTCAGCTACTTCTCCAGCCCCATGTCTCCCTGCACACCTCCATGTTGCATCATAATGACAATGGATTAAGTCTCTAAAAATGTTAACCACCCAATTAAATGCTTTTCCTTTATAAGAGTTGCTTGCTGTGGTCATCATCTCTCTTCACAGCAGTAGAAAGCCTAACTAAGACAATAGCTTACCATTGACTGGGCTTGTGCAGGAGCTGCAATACAAGATCTAAGCTTTGAAGTATGGTGGTGGCACAATCTTGCTTATTTCTCTGTGGACTAACCAGGGGTCTTTTTTTCATGAATGAGTATCTGTGGCCAAGACAGGAAGTATGCTGCAGATGGCAAAGGTAGCTTTGGGAAATGCATTAGTATAAGACAGTCAACATCATGTAATATATTTATAGTATACATCTTTTCCTACAACTACTGTAAATTTTCTTTAAACTTTAATGCTTGTATTCTATTTCCTTAGTTGTTGATATATGACATTTAAAAATAATATACAACTGAGAATGTCTATTGTGCCATGACTCCATTACCTCAAAAATTATTAAGACTAGTAGAGGGGATAATGTCACTCCTTCAATTACATAGACAGTGTTGTTTATTTTTATGGGTTCATATTTTACAGACAGTGCCACATATGCTTTGTCCACATAATGCTAGAACATCTGGATGAAAAGTAGAAAGTGTAGCAGCAAGCCCAGATGGTTTGTAAGAACAAGGCCAAATATCCAGATGGCAAATGCAAGGAGGAGCATCTGGAGAGCAGATACCAAATCCTTCATTCAGATGGCATGGTTTCACATAGACAGTGTATCAATAGAGTCTTTGTGGTGAAGATGGAGTGTTGTGAAATAAGCTGAAGGTCAAAAAGGAATGGGACAAACTTTCTCAAAAAGAAAGTTGAGAGCTCACATTAATTTTTACCAGTCAGCAAAAGTAATTTATAATTGTTTAGCATGTAATGTACTTAAAGAAAATCTAACAGAAAAAGACAGCTTAGAAGATTCACTTTTTAATTGTTACCCTGTTTGCTGAGCTTTTGATTTAGGATAATCTTCAACACAGCTCACGTGTGTAATAAATGGGCTCAATTAAAAATTGCATTTGATGCACATTAAAAGTTCCTTGATCTTTAATATTACAATATTCTGCAATCCAGAATTGCATCTAGCATGTCACATTCAATAAACAGACTTTTCTGCTATCTCAGAATAATTAACTTTATCTCTGTCACAGGGAGCAAAAGTAATGAAAGCAGGATAGACATTGTTCATTTGTTCCTGGCATGAGGTTCTTATTATTTTAGCCTTTCTCCCCACAGCAAGCTCATATTTAGTATATTATCAACTTTCATGAAGTTATATGTGGCAGAAAACTTCACAACTTCTTCATGCCTTCTCCTATCTCAGACTACAGAAACAATATGAGAAAGATAATTTAAAGAATTTGAGAATGCAGTATTGAAGTAATCCTTTACTTGATGTTTATTTTTTATAAAGAACCAGCATAGGTAAAATGTAGAGTGAACCCCTAGTTTGAAAAAAATTGCATAAAAAGAGAACCCGTTCAACCCAAAGAATTATTATTCCACAAAGCAGCCTGTGACAGGGATATAGCTTTTCTTTCTGCTGCTTGAATATCTTGACATTCCTGACAATCATCTACTGGAGGTAACTGCAGATCTTCCAAGTTCTACATTGCATCAGCCCATTGATTTATAATTGTTATGCACATAACCATGACCATCAAAACAACCTGCCGAAATCTTATTCCTAGTATATTCAAATGAGAGTTTATTTGTAAATACAGCTATTGTAAAAGCAAGTTGTGTTGTCCAGGAGACTGTCTGTTTCACTTAATGTGTTGGATTGGTAAGATTAGTACATTTATATTAGTGGGCACTGATTACTGCTTGGTAAATAATAGGCAGCACTAGAAAATAGACTTAGAACATGAATCTGCCACAAAAGTTCTTTATATTATTTGAAATAAAACTGTGGCCAAGTAAGTGGGAAACAAAATTTACCAGAAAACTTTTATAAACCTGAGAGAAGTTGAGATTTGATAAAGAGGTAATAGGATCTTGGTGGGTGGAGGGTTTAGAAGGTGTTTGTGTGGTAGAAGAATAGCATTTCCATGAGTTCTAGCAAGATAGGGAAAAAAGAGGAAGCTAATCATGGAAGTGTGGACCAAAAAGCTTGCACTGCTGTGAATTGTTCAGGTGAAGACCATGACCAAAAGCACCTCAGGGAGGAAATGGCTTGTTTACATATCCTGGGTCACAGTACGTTGAGGAAAGCTAAGATAGGAACTCAAAGAAAAAACTTGGAGATGGAGATTTAAGCACAAGCCATGGATGGAAATTGTTTTCTGGCTTGCTCTCAATGGCTTCCTTAACCTCCATTCCCATACAACTTGCACAAGATGGTACCACCCAAAGTGTGCTGGGTCCCTCATATCAAGTAATAACCAAGAAAATGCCCCATAGACTTGCTTGCTCTCCAGTACAGTGGAGACACTTCCTCAGTTAAAATATCCTCTTCACAGGTGTCTGTGTGATGTTTAAATAGCCAACCAGTACACTACCTTGAGCAAGGATATTGTCTATAGGCAACAGAAAGAAACAAATAGCTATTTTGAAAAGTGGCTCAAACTGGGACAGAATGGGCAGCACAGAAAGAATGATAAAGTTATTTTAGCAGTACTACTATCAAAATTATCCACCACAGCATAACATTTAATCAAAAAATGTAAAACAGATTTATAGGAGAAATAGAAGTCATGCTAATAAACTAAGTACTGCTCTATTTAGAAAAAAAGTGAGTAATGACAATATCCCTAAAAGAATTGACAGGTGGAGACAGCAAGGTTACTCAGCAGGTAAAGGCTTTCTGCCAAGTTTTCGAACCTGTGTTGGGTACTGAGGAAGGAGAACCCTGACTCCAGCAAGTAGTCTTCTGATGTGAACTCACTCATGTGTCCTGGTACACACCTGCCTACACACATGAACACAAAATAAAAAATTTAAAATGTAGTATAATTGTTTTAAGCTGACATTAAGGGTTGAAGGGGTATCTCAGTAGGTGAAATGCTTCGTGTTTACATGTGAAAACTGGAGATGAGTCTCCAGCACCTACAGATGAGGCAGATGTGTGGGGAGCCTGTCTATCTTGATACTGCTTAGAAGGCAGATAGAAGAGATCCCCAGAGCAATCTGGCTAGCTATATTAGGTTAAGTGTTGAATTCTGGGTTCAAGTAATATTCCATACCTAAATCATCCTAAAGTGGGAAGACATCAATGTCCCACCTTTGGCCTTCATATACACTTACACAGGCACATGAGCATTTATGCATCTGTGTAACCACTCATTCATGAACATGTGTATATGAATGTACATATACCACACACAAAATAAGTAAACCAATAAATGGATGATGGATTATAGACAGGTAGGTAGAGAGATAAAAATTCAGATACATAAAATAATGCTGAGGAGGCTCGATAAGACTTGATGATCAGATCTTGAGGCAGGAAAGCAGTGGACAGCTGTCTCTATGTGTCAAAGCCCAGGCTTTAGGAGGTGTGCATATTCCTGTGGGATGCCATGGAATGCTGACAACTTGTAACCTGTGTGAATAATGACTGGAAAAACAATCAGGTCTGGAAAACCTCAAGTTGATTTTACCCTTCTGTTGGTGCAAGTGGCTAGGCCTAGACTAACAATGTGTTGTTTTTATAAGATGCCCTTTATTTGAACAGAAATTCTTCTTCAGGGCTCTGGTGAGAACAAAACTTAGAACTATGGGAAAGTTATTTCTTTGCTCATTGCTTCAAATCCTTCACTATGTTGCCCCATAAGAATCACAAACTCTGAAAACTATAGGAATATGCAATGTTCTGTAATGCAAATTCAACATACTTTGTGTTTATTCTTTATTGGTCTACCCATCCCTGTAGAAAAAACCACATATCATGATCCCAGATTTCCATAGTTGTGTGTGTGTGTGTGTGTGTGTGTGTGTGTGTGTGTGTGTGTGTGTCTGTCTGTCTGTGGGGGGGAGTGAGGCCTCATGGTTTTTCATATCCTCATTTACATGTTTATTTGTTTCATCCTTGTTCAACACAAATATGGGCTGTCATATGGATGAGGCCTTACAGATGTAGCATCTGACATTACTAGGAGACATAATTTCAGAGCATAATCCCTGAACCTCTGGCTCCTCCACCCACTCCTGTGAAATGTTCCCTGAACCTAAGTTGCTAGATAGTTTTATAAATACGACAATTTTTTGAATTACAGGAATTTTATTCAAAAGGTAAAATATATAAGCAGTGTAGTAAACAAATAATATAGCTCTAAGATCTTGGGAATGGGGATGAATTAGGTGACCAAATTTGGGGCTAATGAATTTCATATTCAAAGTAGAAGACTTTTTAGAAGATTCCTACATTTCTTTTATTTGAGATAATATTTCATGTACCCCAGGTAAGCCTTGAACTCACTCTTTAGTAGAGTACGATCACTTGTGACCATACAAATTCATAGAAAATTAGGCATAGGAGCAGATGGCTATAATCTCACTGGAGGTAGGGGGAGACTAAGACCAGGAGTTCAAGGTTATTCTTGGCTATATAGCTGGAAGTTAGCCCATTATATCTAAGATCCCATGAGAAAGTAAACACCGTCAACAAGACACATAGGAACACATACAGAGGTATCAGAAACAAAACATTCATTACACGACTAGCTATTAAAGGAAGACTGTGGTTTGTGGGAAAAAAAAAAGTGATCTTAAATTTGAATTTACTTTCAGCATAAGATAAACCATCTAAAATAAGATAACATTTAATCAGAAATTTAAGGATAAACATTTAATAATGAATGTATGACATGGACATGTAACAAGAAATAGAGGTCATAAAAGCAAGGCAGGTGGCGTTCTTTAGGGTGAAATTTATGTACACTTATCTGTACTATGCTCACATATGTGGAGTGAAAAAATTTACTAGTATAACGATTGCATCTTTTTATTCACTATTCATTCTTGTAAGTATAGGTTTTAATTACCTGTTATATAAAAGGACACTAAGTGTTAGGAAGAAACACTAAGCGATGTACATCTAGGACTCTTCTAAAAGACAGAAATGAATTGGGCATATGTTCAAAAAATTTAATTTGACAAATGTTGGAACGATACTAAAAACAACCAAATTCAGGATAATAATTAGAGAAGCCATTTTGTTATTAACAGAATAAAATAAATGAAAACTCAGAGTAGTTATCAGAATGAAGATTTGGTGAAATAAGTTAGAAATAAATTTGATATACCTTAATTATTTAGACATCTTGAATAGTGAAATGAATGATAATTTTCTATGTAAATTCTTAAGAAATAGGAACTCAAGGGTATATTGAGCAAATAACACAAGTAAGAGAAATATTTTGAAAAAGATATTCAGTATGATTTTTATATTTTGATTTTTACATGAATTTTCATAGAAAAGCTACATTGGAAGCCATCAAAATATAACCTATAATTCACAAATAGTGTTGGTATATGTAATGGGAAAATAAATCATGAGAACAGATGAGTTCTCTGGGCAAGAATTAAATTTTCACCTTAAAGTGGAACAAAACAAAATTTGCAGCATACCCAATCTGTTGCATAATACTTATTAAAACTAATGAATGTTTAATAACAGACAATGTCAACAAAATAATAATATTTGGTTTATACTCTTCAAATTAATCACTCTTTGGTCTTACCTGAATTAGGTCCATCATTATTTAGCAAGTTTCTCTTTGCCTTTATTTTGTTTTGTTGTTTAACTAATTCTATAGTAATTGCATCCATACTCATGCATGTAAACTATTAATTTTGTTGAAACATACCACACTGACATTTTTTATAATAGTTCTTTGTATATGATAAAATCATATATTGAAAATTAAAATTAGAGATGAAAACCAGAAGGTGCAATCTCACTTCAATTATTCTGATAAAATATAGAAAATTAAAATTTTATAGAATTGTATGAATCCGAATTTACAGAACTTCACTGAATGTCTAAATGACAGAATAAATGAAGCATTTCCCTGTACATGCAACATAAGTTAATGATCCTATCATTGCCAGATAATCTATGATTTGATTTCTGGAGATGCATTAAAATATTAAACCATATATGCCAAGATGTTGAATAAAATCAGAAATTTTTATACATGGGTACAATTAAATAGATAAAAATTTAGAATTTTTGTACTGCCTTGAATCTCTTAAGGTATCTCGGGAATGTAACAAATACTTATATTAATGTAAAATGAAGCTTAACTCTGAATGTGGGAAGTAAAGTTTCAGCATCTTTACATATTATTCACTTATCTCTTAAATCTTCCAGTTGGAACAACTTTAATTTCCTTTTTAATTCCAAGAAGTCTACGAAACAGTAAAAGGGCAAAAGGTATCAGAAGAGTTTTCTTTATTTAAATATCCATAATGATAAGCAGATTATTAAAGACTTGAAAAGTATAATTAGGCCAAATGTCAAGTTCTATTTTATGTCAGAATAATGTGACTTTTGTAATGGAGTTCACCATGATCTTTTTTTTTTTCTTTTTACTTTTAAATACCTAGATTAATTCCTTACATGTTCAAATGAAAATTAGGGTTGCTTGTTGTAGGATATATGCATATAAGTGACTCAGTATGTGGGTGTGTCTGTGAATGTATGTATATGTGTTTATGTGTCTATGTATGTGTGGGGGGATGTGTTTTTTGTTTATGTAACTGGTCATAAATTGCTATCATAAACTTAATTTAATGATGTTGTAGAAAATTCAGTAATCAAGTGATTTAAATAAATGAAACCAGGTTGCCTTCTGCCATTATTCTTTGGTTCACCTGGTATAATTCAATAATGTTATTACAATTTATTGAAATTTTGATGACATTATAATATGCAATAAGAAGCAATATAGAATTGGACATGATTTCAAAAACTTGATACAGGAAGGTAATGGGAAATACCAGAAGCAATTATATTGTAAAATATACCTTCTACAAATTTAGAATAGTATGTACCAACTCTGTGCATAAATGTTTATAATTGAATAAAATATTGTCACACATGCTTATTTACATTGTAAAATCTAACCAGGATAGGGACTAGGACAAAGAATTTAGATCATACTGGTTTACACCAAGGAAATACTATAGTAGACATCACAGATATTTTTCATTTCTAAAAGCAATCATTAAGTGAAAATTAAAAGTAAATGAGTCTAATATTGCAAAGTGAATGATATTTAAGATCTTTTTCAAATTGTGAATATTTTGGCAAGTATAGAGAAAAGTAAGACTGTATTATCTAATAGAAGAAGCTACTCTTTCAACGGCCATCATACAGAACTGGGAACCAGTATATATTCATCTCCACAGCCCAGTCTGGCAGCAAATGGAGTGACTGCCATGAGGTTTTCCAGACACTGATGCCTTTTCTCCTGCATCCTGTTTGCAACTTGTTGTCATGCAGAGCAGTCAGTTTAGAGACCAGAGGATAATGATTGGAATGATTTATACAATTAAACATTTGCTAACAATTCTGGTAAAAGATTTGGTTGAAGCTCGAGATCTTTACCAGGTAATAATTGTAAATGCCAGAAAAGGGTATCTGACATGTGGCAATGTCAGTGGAGACCCAACAATATGATTATTAACAAGCATCCCACCTGATAGATGTAAGCCAGGACAGGAAAGGGAAGAGGAACTTTCATTGAACTGTTATCCTGTTGAGAAGTGAGGTTATTCAAATCAACAAATTCATTTTCTCTTTTAATATACATTGTACAAAAATATTGTGTTTTTTGACTTTCTATGTTTGTGTTATTAGTTGGAGATTAGTGAGTCTTAATGCCTCTCAAATAAATAAAAGCAAGCAAGATATGATTATATATGTTATTTTCAAGTGATTCAATATCAAGCACAGAAAATCAAAACTAATAACTCATTTAGGCATGCTCCTGAAAAGTTCTCTGGAAACTTTACTTTGAAGAAACTGGAAGCCTTCTCAGTTAGAACTGAGTATTGGTGGTTGACCGGGTACTTATCAGTGCTTCAAATCTTGAATGCATATGTCAGCTACTTTAATTTATTTCATTTTATTCTTTTCTGTTACAATAATCCCAGTCACAGTTTCTCTTCTCTCCACTCCTCCCAGTCTCCACACCCCCCCACCAGATCCACTCCTCCTCTATTTTTCTACATAAAAAAGTAAGCCTCCTAGGGATATCGGCTGAACAGGTCATAACAAGGTACAATGAGGAAAGGCATAAACCTCATATCAAGGCTTGGTGAAACAATCCAGTAGGAGGAAAATGGTCCCATAGCATGTGAAAGACTCAGAGACACCCAGACTCCCACTATTAGAAGTTCCACAAAAACACCTAGCTTTGCCATCATAGCATACATGCAGAGAACCTAGTGCATACTAATGCAGGGTTCATGATGGCTGCTTCAATCTCTGTGAGCCCCCATGAGCCTTGCTTAGTTGATTCTGTGGGTCATGTTCTCCTGGTGTCCTAAACCCTCTGGCTCTTATTATCCCTCCTCCCAATCTTTGCTGGGATCTCTGATGTCTGCCTAATATTTGGCTGTGGGTTTCTGTATCAGTTCCCCTAAATTGCCTCTTTGATGATGATTGGCCCAAGAACCAATCTATGAGTGTTACAATAAATCTTTCCACCAAAAGCTGCCGAGCCCCACCACCACATGTGTGCTTTACATCAGCCCAAGTTAGGGCCCCAATTAATGCACAGAGAGACTTGTATTATGCACAAATGCTGCTCGGACAATGACTAGGATTTCTCATCTTCTAGTTCACTCTTAATTATCATAAATCTATATATTTTATAAGACTTATCAGAAACCTTCCATTGGTGTCCTTCCTTGCCAGAGGATCACATCACACAGGTGGAGGAAGAGCAGAGGGGAAAAAAGGACCACTTCCTACTTCTCCTTCCTTAAATATGAGTCTCCCTGCTATGTCATTTCCTGCCTGGATCACCACTTCTCTACTACATTTCCCAGAATCCTCTTTGACTCCTAGTCCTGCCTAACTTGCTGCCTCATTGGCCACACAGTACTTTATTGTCCAGTAAGACAAATACATACACAGAAGCATTTCTCCCATTATATGAGTATAGCAAAATGTCATTAAGATCATTTAGTTGCCTTTTTTTCTTTGCCAATCTGTTTTCAATCTATACTAGGTCTCTGGGCTACCTAGCCTCTTGTTTCTGGCCATACAGGCAGGGTGGGAAATGAGCTCCTTCTCCTGCTATGGGCCTCAAGTTAGATCAATCATTGGTTGACTACTCTCCCAAGTTCTGTGATGTCATTACTCCAATATATCTTACAAGTAGGACAAATTATGTGTCTAAACTTTTATGGTTGGGTTGGTTTGCCAGTTCCACAACTGGAAGTCTTTCCTGGGTACAGAAGATGGACAGTTCAGTCTTTATATCCCCCATTACTAGAAGTCCTTGCTAGGGTCACCCTGTAGATTCCAGGGAGTTTCTAGTGCACTAGGTTTCCACAGTTCCACCCCTCCCCAAGTGTTACTAATTCTAGTCATTTCTTTCTGTAATCTCTCCCTCTACCCTCCATTATGCTTCCTGTTCCCATTATCCCCAGCCCCAGTCCACCCACAAAATCTTTTTTTTTTCTATTTCCCTTTCATAAGGAAACCAATGCATTCCCCCACCCCCCATGCCCTTGAACCTTCTTAACATTGAACCTCTCAGGGTCTGTGTATTGTGGCATGATTATCCTTTCCTTAACAGCTAATATCCACTTTTAAAAATATTCATTTTACATATGAACCACAGTTCTCCCTCCCCTCTTCCTGATCTCCACACCTCCTCTCAATGCCCCACATCTACCCCTCTGAAAGGGCTCAAGAGGTGGCTTAGCCATTAAAGGCTAGACTCACAACTAATATCCACTTATGCTGGGGCCCTGCTTGTATCAGTCCCATGATACACAGTCTATCTATTCCAGATTGATGCCTCTGGGGATAAGATTAGGGCCAACAGACTGGCCTTAGGTCCATCCCTGAATTGGACCAGGAAACTCTTAGCTACCCAACAGTGATAAAGACCAGACACAGGCATATTGTCATTTCAGGAGGGCTCTCAGTCCATGCTGGAAACTGGAGTCTCTGGTTTATTCTAGCTCCCTCCTAAATAGCCTTTCAACTGTTGGGGTGACTGCAGAATGTACCTTCTATCATATATATATATATATATTATATATATTATATATATATGTATATATATATATATATATACATATATATATATATATATATATATGACATCAATTAATTCTTTTAATTCAAGAATCACTTAAATAGTCCCTAGGCACATAGAGAAAAGCCTCAGAACAGGTGCAGGCACACCTAGGGCCTAGGTGTGTAGTTATGCAAACCAGGAGACATTCTCTACTGAGGACAAGCCAATCAGGTGGCAATTTAGCCAGCATCTGAAAGACAATGTAGAATCAGGCTCCTGGAAAATGGAGTGGAGATTTGGACCCCAAGAAACTTTATAATTGATAGTTTTTGGTCCCCCACACACTTATAAGTACATATATAGTATGTTTGTCTTTTGGAGTCTGGGTTACCTCACTCAGAATGATATTTTTCTAATTCCAACTCTTTGCCTAAAAATTTAATGATGCCATTCTTTTTAAAACATGATATTACATTTTCTTCAAATATTTTTCCCTTGAGGAACATCTACGTTGTTTCCAGTTTTTGACTACTACTAATAAAGCTGGTATGAACAAAGTTGAGCAAGTGTCCTTGTGGTAGGATGGAATATCCTTTGGATGTATGCCCAAGATTGGCAAAGCTAGGTCTTGATGTATATTGATTCCCAGTTTTCTGAAGAGCTGCCATGTTTATTTCCATAGTGGCTATACAATTTTGCACTCATACCTGTAATGGATGAGTGTTTCCCTTGCTCTACAGCCTTGCCAGGATGATCTGTCAGTTGTTTTATTAGCTTATCTTACATGTATAAGATTTAATTTTAAAGATATTTTGATTTGTATCTCCCTGATGGCTAATGTTGTTGAATACTTTTTTCAGTGTTTCTCAACCATTTTGGTTTCTTCTTTTGAGAATTCTGTTTATACATGTACCCCATTTTTAAATTGGATTATGTGGTTTATTGACATCTAGTTTCTTGAGTTCTTTATATATCTTGGATATTAGTGCTCTGATGAATGTGGAGTTGGTGAAAATATATTTCCATTCTGTATGATGTCATTTTGTCCCACTAATGGTTTCCTTTTCCTTACTGTAGCTTTTCAATTTCATTAGGTACCATTTATAATAATTATTTTTAAGAAATGGTCTTACAGCTGGGCGTTGGTGGTGCACGCCTTTATTCCCAGCACTCAGGAGGCAGAGGCAGGAGGATCTCTGTGAGTTTGAGACCAGCCTGGTATACAAGTGCTAGTTCCAGGACAATCTCCAAAGCCACAGAGAAACCCTGCCTCGAAAAACCAAAAAAAAAGTCTCTCTCTCTCTCTCTCTCTCTCTCTCTCTCTCTCTCTCTCTCTCTCTCTCTCTCTCACACACCACACACACACACACACACACACACACACAACATATATATATATATATATATATATATATATATATATATATATGTCGTACTTGAAGAAGAAAAAATAGTTGAAGTTGTTTGACATGGAAGCAATTAAATGCATGCTTTGATTGGCATTAGAAGTGGAAGAGCAATTAGACCCTATGAAATCATTCATGGGGAAAGTTATAGAAATGGGATTAAAAGTTAATGCTTATTTCTCCCAATATTTATTACTTTGCTGAGACAAGAGATTATTTAAAATTATAGAATAGAGGTGTAACTGGAAAGCTCTACTTTCTATCTGAACAGATGAAAATTCAGAGTTCATATAAGACTGCACCACAGTGGGGTAAGATTATTTGGCTGAAGCACCCAGCTTTCTTGGGGGTAAGATGTTTGAGTGACAATGCTCAGGATCCAATAATCCCAGCTCCATCTAAGAATAGGCAAAGAAAGATGAAATGTCAACAGCAGTTTTATGACAGAAGAAAAGATATAGCAGATGTGTTTCAGAGGCCAAATCTAACATAGGACAAATGAGAACATAATGCCTATCAAGAAATAATAGCACTAGAAGATAGTGAAAGCTGAAGACATCTGCACAAATATGATAAACATTTCATAATAATAATAGATGGCCTATATCATCACTCAAATCCAAATACCTAAACTTTGAGTAGTTGTGACTCATATTTGGAAAATTGGTTTTAGCAATCCTTCAGCTTGATCAATTTCTTATTGGAATTTCCTAAATGTTTGTACAGAATCAGGCCTAAGGAAACCCTTTACCTATTTTTTGCCTCGACTTTGTGATTACAAAGAAGCCATGTCTGACAAAGCTGTTGGGGCATGAAAATTCCATTACGAAATATCTAAAACTCTCATTCCAGGGTTCCAGTAACCTGGAGCTCCCATCTGTATTGAATAGCAGATGCTAGCTGATTTGTTATTGAATAGCATGGCCTCAGTGGGGGATGTCTCCTAATTTTCATCTCTATGTGCCTAAGCATTGAGTATGTCTACACCTGGGCAGAGGCCTAGGTGTGTAAGTAACAAGTGAGCACAGAGAGAGTTAGGAGTCATCTAGGAGATTGGAGGAGAGAAATGACCTCGTGGCCATGAAAGCATGGTTAGGAAACAGTCAAGAAGATGCTGAATAAACCAGAGACTCCAGTTTTGCAACATGGAACTGAGAGCTCTCTAAAGATGATGTCTATGTTTGATCTTTATCACCATTGGGTTGCTAGGAGTTTCCAAGTCCATGATCCCCCATTCATGCCGAACCTCATGGCTACCATGGCTTGGGGCTGAGACATGCAAGGTCAGGACACAAAGCTATGATTTTTGAAGTTAAAGAAGCATCTCATCTATTTAGTATTTTATCAAGTAATCTGGTTTGATGAATAAAAAGAATGGTTGTGTTGGTTAGCATGTAAAACTTAGATGTTCAAAGTAAAGTATACTGTAAAAAATATAATTCTAGAAATTATTTTTTACTGAAACAATACCACTAAAGTATTTATACAGTGTGGCATTCAAGTACAACTACTGTCACAAAGTAAAACTACCCATATTGTTATGGTGTTAGAATACATGCAAAGCTAGGAAATCTGAAAACTCCACTATTCCACCCATGCCTGAACTCAGAATTAGTTACATTAAATCATTCCCCAAAGATGGCTGTTTTTTCATGTTTATTGGACTCCAGAGAAATGGGTACAATCCCCTGTATTGTGGAATGGACACAAAATATAACAGACCTCCTTATTTCTCCCCTTGTAAAATACCAAACATTTAATCCCATGCATTCTAATTCTGTTAATAACAGCTCTAATCATAAATTCACATTAATAGTATGTAAGATTTCATCATGTATCAATATGTAAAAGACTCATACATTAGCTGCTAAACTATGTAAGAATGAAATGGAAATATTGTATAACCTCACTTCTTCACACAGTTAGAGAGAAGCAAAAGTAGAATTTTGCTGAGGTCCATTGATTTAAAACTTGCTGATCTCTATTAAAATAACTTTTTCCTATCTTTGTGTGCAAAAGTACTACTGACTACCTTTGGTTGGTTATTAGATTTAGGGTTGAATCACTAATAGTCTGGGAGTCTTGAAGAACGCATGACTCATTTAAAAATCAAATATATCAAAGCAAGGAGAATGAGAATGGGAGAAGAGGAGGGGTGAGGAGGGCATGAGAGAGCAGGAAGGTTGAGTCAGGGGGGGAATAGAGGAAAACAAGATAAGAGATACCATAATAGAGGGAGACATTATAGGTTTAAAGAGAAATCAGGCACTAGGGACATGTCCGGAGATCTACAAAGATGACACCAACTAGCAATATAAGCAACGGAGGAGAGGCTACCATAAATGCCATCCCCTCATAATGAGATTGATGACTGACTTATACACCATTCTATAGCCTTCATCCAGCTGCTGATGGCAGTGGAAGCAGACACCTACAGCTAATCACTGAATGGAACTGGAATCCAGTTGCGGAGAAGGATGAGTGATGAGCAAAGGGGTCTATACCAGGCTGGTGAAACCCACAGAAACAGCTGACATGAACAACAGGGGGGCTCTTGGTCCCCAGACTGATAGGTGGGTATCCAGCATGGGAGTCATCCAGACCCCATGAACATGTGTATCAGTGAGGTTACCTTGGAAATCCATGGAGCCTCCTGTAGTAGATCAGTACTTATCCCTAACATAGGTGTGGACTTCGGGAGCCCATTCCACAAAGAGGGATAGATACTCCCTGAGCCAAGACACATGTGGCTGGGCCTAGGCCCTAGCCTAAAGGATATGACAGACTCTGAAGACCCTCTATGGAAGGCCTCACCCTCCCTGGGGATCAGAAAGGGTATGTAATAGGTAGGGTTTTAGTTAGGGGGGGTGGTAGGGGAAGGGGAGAGGGAGAGGGAAGTGGGATTGACATGTAAAACAACCTTGTTTCTTATTCAAATAAAAAATGAAAAAAAATCAAATCAGAAATAATTTTTGAATTGTCTTAGCACAGGATTTCCCCCTGTGAGTTCAATATATACAATATCTTTGACCATGTTCTTTACCACACACTATGCTTAGTGAACTCTCCATGGGAGCTGATGTCTTTACTGGAATCATCTTCTTGTTATTTCGGGTAGGTTTCTGGTTTCTGTGAGTATTTTAGGATTTTGAAATCTGAAAAGCAGACATGGTACAAATAAGAGCTGAGGAAGCTAGCCTATAAATGCTTGGCTTATAGTTACCATATACTTATGTTCAAAGTTATTCTTAGCCAGATTGACCACTGCTGATATACAATGAAAGCTATTCAACTAAATAAAAAAGAATGCTTCACCAACAACCTATCATTATTAACAATAAAGAAATATTAAGATGTGCCATGGATTGGAAAAAACTAGGCTGAATGTCAAAGACTAGCCACTATGAGTCTCTAGAGGGTACAGTCAGTGAGACCACAGGAGGAAAGTGGTATCAAACTAACTTGGTGGGAAAGCATGAAAGCTGTTATATGGATTTCACTCAGTTGTTAGCCAGGTAGAGCAGTTGAAAAGAAAAGTTTGCTTTGTTGCACTGCTGACTCCATTCAGCTTCAACTATCAGAGTGAAAGACAGAGTTAGGGTTTAAAACCCAACCAGAGACCCAGCAGTTATTATAGCTAAAGCAACCCCAAGATAAAACATTCTATTTGGGGCCCATGGTATGTAATGGTCTATAAAAACTGTCACTTTTCTCTTTAACACCAGAACCTCCTGGCATTAGTGGAATGTGAGTGATGCAGTTCTTTCACCTGAACTAATGTTCCTCATAAGATTGCTTTTAATTTAATAGTAAACTTCCAGCCTACTTAACTACAATATGAAGCTTATCATAGAAAGTCACTTCTGATTCTTACATTATTCCAACTGGACTTACAAGTTTTAATTATAATAATGTGAATGGAAAATGAATGATAATCAAGGCAACCAAATTTTTGCTTAATAAGTTAATCATAAATTTTCAGAAATCTTCTATACATGCTAATTATGATAATGTCCCCTAAGTACAATATATATACTTATATAAGTATATATATTGTACTTAGGGGACATTAGTACAACTAAACATTGGCCTTATAATTACATCAATGACCTAGGTTTAACACACCACATGAAGGTTAATGAATGGCTGGCATGGAAAATACTTATGGCCATTAAACCTAAATACATTATCTGAACTTTCATTATTATTTCAAAATAACCAAGAATGTATATTGGAAGGAAAGGAAAACATCAATTATCAATTTGCTGTGTGGCTTCTCACCTAAATGTTGCCAACTTTATCAACTATTTGAAAAAAATTCTCAAAAACAGATCACGAAGTCCTTCAATGAAAAGATATTTTAGTTACATGGCAGGCAGACCTTGAGTGCTATTCTGAGAAAACAAATACAACTGCAATCCACATGAAGGAACTCACATGCACAGAGCTTCAAGTGACAGGTGTATGAAAAGAAGCATAACCAAAGATCTTAGAACTACAAAGGTTGAGTGTAGTTCACCCAAATCTGAAATGTGAGCTGATATGAATGTAGGAGGATTAGTTAAAATATAAAACACCAAGTAAGGGAATTTAGAGTTAAAGTAGAGCTGTGAATTTTATACAAGAGAATATTAAAAATTTAAGATTCAAGTAAAATAACTGAGTTCTACTACTGGTGGAAGTGCCAACTTGTACAGCCACTTTGGACTTCAGTCTTGAGGCTACACCTCAAGAAAATGGGAATCAGTCTACCACAAGATCCAGCAATTCCATTCTTAGGCATATACCCAAAAGAAGCACATTCATACAACAAGGACATCTGTTCAACAGTGTTCATAGCAGCACTATTTGTAATAGCCAGAAACTGAAAGAAACCTAGATGCCCCTCAACCAAAGAATGGACAGAGAAAATGTGGTACATTTACACAATGGAGTACTACTCAGCAGAAAAAAAAAAAGATGGAATCTTCAAATTTGCAGGAAAATGGATGGATCTAGAAGAAACCATTCTGAGTGAGGTAAACCAATTGAGAAAAGACAAACATGGTATGTACTCACTCATATGCAGATTTTAGACATAGAGTAAAGGATTACCAGCCTATAATCCACACTGCCAAAGAAGCTAGTAAACAAGGAGGACCCTAAGAAGATATACATGGTCCCCTGGAGAAGGGGAAAGGGTCAAGATCCCCTGAGAAAATTGTGATCATGGGAAGAGGGGGGGGAGGGATCTAGGAGAATGAGAAGGGGAGAAGAGGAGGGATGCAGAGGACATGAGGGAGCAGAAAGGTTGAGTCAGGGGAAGAATAGATGATAACAAGAATGGAGATACCATAATAGAGGGAGACATTTTAGGTTTACAGAGAAATCAGGCACTAGGGAAATGTCTGGAGATCTACAAAGATAACACCAGCTAACAATCTAAGAAACAGAGGAGAGGCTACCATAAATTCCTTCTCCTGAAAAGGAGATTGATGACTAACTTATATGCCATCCTATAGCCTTGACCCAGCAGCTGGTGGAAGTATAAGCTGACACCCACAACTAATCACCAAACAGAACTGGAACCCAGATGCAGAGAAGGATGAGTGAAGTGCAAAGACAAGGCTTGTGAAACCCACAGAAACAGTTGACCTGAACATCCGGAACTCTTGCTCCCCAGACTGATAGCTGGAATACCAGCATGGGACTGATCAGAACCCAGGAACATGGGTTTCTGTGAGAAAACCTTGTCAATCTATGGGACCTCCTGTAGTATTCCAGTACTTATCCCTAGCATAGGTGTGGACTTTGGGAGCCCATTCCATATAGAGGAATACTCCCTGAGCCAAGACACACAGGCATGGGCCTAGGCCCTATCCCAAAGGATACAATAGACTCTGATGGCATCCATAGGGAAGGCCTGACCATACAGGGGGAGCAGAAATGATATGTGATAGATAGGGTTTTAGTTGGGGGGGTGGAAGACAGGAGGGGAAGGGAACTGGGATTGTCATGTAAAACAATCCTGTTTTTAATTCTAATAAAAAAACACAAAAGGACAGAGGAGAATGGTAAAAAACAAAAACAAAATAAAATAATCATTAAAAAAATACTGAGTGTGGCTGGAAGTAAATAGAAAAAAATTTACATGCAGACATTAAGAAATTGAAGATTATCAAAGCAAACACACACACACACACACACACACACACACACACACACACACACACACATGCACACAAAGACACATACAATCAGAATACATATATTCAAAGCCATATGGGCCAAGTGAGGGAAAACAACTAAAACATGGGCATATAACAAATGTGAGAACATGATTAAAGCATTAGAGACAAAGCTATACAAACTATTATTCAAGAATAAAGACACAGTCATTTCTAGCACAGAAGGTGTATGCTCATCACCAAAGACATGGGGAGATGAAAGAATAAGATAGAAAAACAGACAAAAATAAGAACACAAGAAACAAGACTTAGCAGTCAGGAAATGACTGTGAGCAAAGGCTACAAGAATAACCTACAACAAGGATGTTTGTAAGGAGCATCAGGAAGCATACTGGTTCAAGATTACTAGAAATAGAAATAAAAATGGGCACAAATGTTTGTATACATATAAATGTTATAAATACTGTGGGAAGGGCTAAATGCAGTTATACCACTTGAAACTGTTTACAAAAACTGATATTAACTATAAATTTTCTGAAGTTTGATTTTTTAAAATTTCATTTTGCATTTCAACAACAGTTCTTCCTCCCTTGCCTCCTCCCACCCCGCTTAACTCCCCATTCTGCCAAACCTCCACCCACTACTCCAATAGGGTAAGGCCTCCTATGGGAGGGTTGACAAAGCCTAGCCCATTAAGTTGAGGCAGAACCAAGCCCCTCCCCCCCCCCGAGTTAAGTCTGAGCATGGCATCCCACCCTAGGGAATGGTCTCCAACAGGCTAGCTCATGCACCAGGTATAGATACTAGTCAGGGGACCCTCAGATAGACCCTGCTACACAATTGTCTCTCACATGCAGAGTTCTGTCTAAAGCTGTCCATCTAGAGTTCGTGAGTACCCACGAGTTGGATTCAGCTGTCTCTGAAGATTTCCCCTTCATGATCTTGGCCTCCCTTGCTCATGTATAATCTCCTCCCTCTCTTCCACTGGATTCCAGGAGGTTGACCAGGTACTTGGTTATAGACCTCTGCAACTAGTTCCATCAATTACTAAATAAATGCTTTATGATAGTTGGGGTATTCAACAGTCTGATTATAGGGGGAGGCCAGTCCAGGCACCCTCTCCACTACTGCTGCAAATCTTAGTTATGGTCACCCATGTGGACTCATTAGAATTTTCCTAGTAAGTATACATTTTAAAATCAGGCAAAGACTCTGGTAACTCCTGTCCTGGAATATGCAGACCAGTTGACTCAGCCCCTGAGGACCAAGCAACCATGAGTCTGCTGATATCACTAGGCTAGTCCTGCTCCTACCCACCTGGAGAACAAGTGCCTCAGAATCACCTGCATCCACCTTGAGACCCATCAGAATAGTGGACCCTCTTGCACCAACTGGGAGAAAACCCTGGACCCATACACACCAGGAGAGGAAGTGACACCACCTGCACCACTGGAAGAATATATGGGAAGATGACAGTATGAGAACACATTCAACAGCAAAAAACACCATTGTGAGGCAACCAGAATCTCGGGACTCTATGCCACAAGACCTGAAAATCTCAACACAGATGAAGCATAAGAAAATGACATTAAAAAAAACTTCATGAAGATGATTGAGAACCTAAGAGAGGAAATGAGAAAATCCTTCAAAGAAATGGAAGAAAAGACAAACCAAAAATTGCAAGAAACAAATTCAAACAGTACAAGATTTGAAAGCTGAGACAGACATAATAATAAAAAAAAAAAACAGACACAGGAATGCTGAAATTAGAAAAGATGGCTAACTAATCAGGAACTACAGATATAAGCATGACCAACAGAATACAAAAGATGGAAGAGACAATCTGAGGCATTGAAGATACACTAGGAGAAATAGATTCATTGGCCATAGAAAATCTAAAGTCCAACAAATCACTAACACAAAATATCCAGGAAATATGAGACACTGTGAAAAGGCCAAACCTGAGAATAATCGGTATAGAAGAAGGTAAAGAAACCCAACTCAAAGGTGCATAAAATATATTCAACAAAAATCATAGAAGAAAACTTTCCCAATCTAAAGAAAGACATGCCAATGAATGTACAAGAAGCCTACAGAACACCAAATAGAGTGGACCACAAAAAAGTCCCTTCATCACATAATAATTAAAACACAAATCATATAAATACAGAAAGAATATTAAGAGCAGGAAAGGAAAAATACCAGGTTACATATAAAGGCAAACCTATCAGAATTACACCTGACTTCTCCATGGAAACGCCAAAAGCCTAGATAGATATTCTACAAACACTGAAAGACCACAGATGCCAGCCCACACTATTATACCCAGCAAAGCTTTCAATCACTATAGATGGAGTAAAAAAGGTATCCCACAAAAAAAAAAAACAAATTTAAACAATACATAGGCACTAACCCAGTCCTACAGAAAGTACTGGAAGGAAAGCTCCAACCTAAGGAAGTTGAATACACTCACAAAAACATAAACAATAGATAATCCCACTTGACCAAAAGCCAAAAGATAAAACAGGGTAAATTCATACACAATATCCCTCAAAACAACAAATCAAAAACAAACAAGAATTAACACTCAATGATCCTTAATTTCCCTCAATATTAATTGACTTAATGCTCCTATGAAAAGACACAGGCTAATAGAATGGATATAAAGAAAGAATCCATCCTTCTGCTGCATACAAGAAACACACCTCGAATACAAAGACAGACATTACCTCAGAGTAAAGGGTTGGGATAAGATATTCCAATCAAATGGATCCAAGAAACAAGCTGGTGTAGCTATCCTAGTATCTAACAAATTATAGTTCAAACTAAAATCAATCAAAAGAGATGAAGAAGGTCATTTAATATTCATCACAGGAAAAAAAGTCCATCAAGAGAAGTCTCAATTCTGAACATCTATGCCACAAATACAAAGGCACCAATGTTCTTAAAAGAAACATTATTAAAACTCAAATCACACATAAGACCTCACAAAGTTATAGTCAGAGACTTCAACCTCCTACTCTCACCACTAGACAGGACCACCAGAGGGAAACTTAAAAAAGGATACAAGGAACTAACAGAACTTATGACCCAATTGGGATTAACAGACATCTATAGAACATTCCAACCAAGCACAAAAGAATATACCTTATTTTCAGCACCAAATGGAACCTTCTCTAAAATCAACCATGTACATGGCAGCATAGCAAACCTCAACAGGTACAAAAGAATTGAAATAGTCACCTGTGTCTTAACAGACAACCATGTTTTAAAGTTAGAATTCAACAACAACACAAATTTCAGAAAACATACAAACTCATAAAAATTGAACAATTCCTGGGTCAAGGAAGAAATAAAGAAATAAAAGACTTGCTAGAATTCAATGAAAATGAAGACACAATATACCCAAATTTATGAGATACTTTGAAAGCAGTACTAAGAGGAAAGTACATAGATCTAAATGCTCACAGAAAGAAAGTAGAGAATAATACAAGAGAATTGACAACACAACTGAAATCTCTAGAACAAATAGAAGCAAGTTCACACTGGAGAAGTAGAAGCCAGGAAAGAGTTAATCTGAGGGCATAGATCAATAAAGTTGAAACAAAGAAAACAATTAAAAGAATCTGTGTACCAAGTTAAACAGACTTATAACATCTAATGAAATAGAAGCAGTCATCAAAATCTCCCATCCATAAAAAGCCCAAGGGCAGATAGCTTCACTGCAGAATACTACCAGAAATTCAAAGAGCTAATACCAATACTCCTCAAATTGTTCCACACAATGGAAGCAGAAGGTGAATTGCCAAACTCTTTTTATGAGAATAGAATTATCTTGGTATCCAAGGCAAACAAAGACAAAACTAAGAAAGAGAATTACAGCCCCATATCTCTCATGAAAATGGATTCAAAATACACAGTAAAATACTGGGAAGTCAAATCCAAGAACATATCAGAAAAAATCATCCAAAATCATCAAGTAGGCTTCATCCCCAGGATGCAGGATTGGTTCAACATATGAAAATCTATCAATGTAATGCACCATATAAACAGCCTGGGAAAGAAAAACCATATGATCATCTCACTAGATACTCAAAAACCCTTTGACAAAATCCAACACAACTTCATGATAAAAGTCCTGGAGAGAACAGGGATAACAAAAAAATACCTTAACATAATAAAAACAATATACAATAAACCAACAGCCAACATCAAACAAAATGGAGAGAAACTCAATTTGATTCCTCTAAAATCAGGAACAAGATAAGGCTGTCAACTCTTTCCATATATCTTCAATATTGTACTTGAAGTGCCATCTAGAGCAATAAAACAACAAAAGGGCATCAAGGGGATACAAATTGGAAAGGAAGAAGTAAACTTTCACTATTTGCAAATGATATGGTAGTTTATATGAGTGGCATGAAAAACTCTACCAGGGAAATCGTACAGCTGATATATACATTCAGCAAAGTGGCAAGATACAAGATGAACTAAAAAAAAAAAAAGTAGCTCTACTATATGCAGATGATAAATGGGCTGAGAAAGAAATCAGAGGTACATCACCCTTTACAATAGCCACAAACAACATAAAATATCTTGAGGTAACACTAACCAAATAAGTGAAAGACCTCTATAGCAATAACTTTGAGTCTTTAAAGAAAGAAATTAAAGAAGTTATCAGAAAATGGAAAGATCTCACATGCTATTGGTAGGATCAATATAGTACAAATGACAATCTTGCCAAATACAATTTACAGATTCAATTCAATCCCCACAAAAATACCTGCACAATTATTTTTGAGAGAAAAATACTCAACATTGTATGGAGAAACAAAAGACCCAGGATAGCCAAAGCAACCCTGTACAATAAAGAAACTTCTGGAGGCATCACCATCTCTAACTCCAAGCTCTATTATAGAGCTATAGTCCTGAAAACAGCTTAGTATTGGCCCCAAAACAGACAGGTATATCAATAGAATCAAATAGAAAACCCTGATATTAACCCACATACATATGATCACCTGAGTTTTGACAAAGGAGCTAAAGTTATACAATGGAATGAAGAAAGCATCTTCAACAAATGGTGCTGGCATAAGTGGAGGCTGACATGTAGAAGATTGCAGATAGATCCATGTCTATCATCATGTACAAAACTTAAGTGGAAATAGATCAAAGACCTCAACATGAACCCACCCAAACTGAACCTGTTATAAAAGAAAGTGGGAAGTACCTTTGAATGAATTGATACAAGAGACTGCTTCCTGAACATAACAGCAGTAACATGGACACTGAGATTGACAAATAATAAATGGGAACTCCTGAAACTGAAAAGCTTCTGTAAGGCAAAGGACACAGTCAACAAGACAAAACAGCAGCCCACAGAATGGGAAAAGATTCACCAACCCATATCTGACAGAGCGCTGATCTCCAAAATTTAAAAAAATTTCAAGAAGCTGGTTTCCAAAACACCAAATAATCCAATTTAAAAGTGGGGTACAGAAATAAATAGAGAATTCTCAAGAGAAGGATTATAAAATGGCTGAAAGTCACATAAGAAAGTGGTCAACATCCTTAGCCCTCAGGGAAATGTAAATCAAAACAACTCTGAGATACCATCTTACTCTTGTTATAATTGCTAAAATTAACAACAAAAAAAGACAGTATATGCTTGAGAGGATGTGGAGAAAGGAGAATGCTCCGCTGTAGGGAGAAACTCTGATAAAGAGGTGCCACTGACCATGCCTACTTGGGCATGGTCAGAGTTACATAACAAGGGTTTAAAAAGGATGAAAGTTCCAACAAGGCTCTCTTTCCCCTGGATGAGCTGACTGGGAAGGATTTAAGGGTCCTTCCTGCTCAGGTGCAAACCAGGTCACCGGCTCCCTGGGTGAGTTCTTTTCCCCAATAAACTACCCTATATCAACCTATTTCTCACTTCACTTTGTAATTGTCAATACTCCTCCACTACTGGTGGGAGAGCAAACTCAGTGCAGCCACTTTGAAAATCAGTATGGCAGTTCTTCAGGGAAAAAAAGAATCAGTCTACCGCAAGATCCAGCAATTCCACTCTTATGCATATACCCAAAAGAAGCACATTCCTACAACAAGGAGATCTGTTCAACTATGTTCATAGCAGCATTATTTGTGATAGCCAGAACCTAGAAGCACCCCAGATGCCCCTCAACTAAAGAATGGATAGAGAAAGGGTTATACATTTACACAATGGAGTTCTAGTCAGCAGAAAAAATAAATGGAACCTTGAAATTGTCAGGAAATGGATGAAACTACAAGAAACCATTCTGAGAGAGGTAACCCATTCACAAAAAGACAAACATGGTATGTACTGACTAATTTACGGATTTTAGACATAAAGCAAAGGATTACAAGCCTACAATCCACATTGACAGAGAATCTAGGAAACAAGGAGGACTTTAAGAGAGACATACATGATCCTCTAGAGAAGGGAAAGGGACAGTATCTCCTGAGCATATTGGGAGCATGGGGAAAGGAGAGAGGGAGATAGGAGAATCAGAAGGAGAGAAGAGGAGAAATGAGGAGAACTTGAGGGCACAGGAAGGTTGAATCAGGGGAAGAATAGAGGAGAGTAAGATAAGAGATACCATAACAGAGGTAGCCATTATAGGTTAAAAGAGAAATCAAGCACTATGGAAATATCTGGAGATCTACAAGGATGACACCAACTATCAGTATCAGCAACAGTGGAGAGGCTACCTTAAATGCCCTCCCCTGATAATGAGATTGATGACTAACCAATATATAAATATATATATGCCATCCTAGAGCCTTCATCTAGCAGCTGATAGAAGTAGAAGCAGACGCCCACAGCTAAACACTGGAATCCAGTTACAGAGAGGGAGGATGATGAGCAAAGGGATCCAGACCAGGCTGGTGAAACCCACAGAAATAGCAGACCTGACCAAGGGGGAGATCATGGTCCCCAGACTGGTAGCTGGGAAACCAGCATGGTACTGATCCAAACCCCATGAATGTGGTGCCAATGAGGAGGCCTCAGAAATCTATGGGGCCTCTTAGATCAGTACTCATTCCTAGCATATGAATGGACTTTGGGAGCCCATTCAACATAGAGGGATACTCCCTCTGTTTAGTCACACGTGGAATGGCCTAGTTCCTATCTCAAAGGAAATGACAGTCTCTGAAGATCCCCCATGGAAAGATTCACCCTCCCTGGGGTATGGGATAGGTAGCGTGTTAATGTGGGGCAAGATGAGGGTGGGGAAAGGGAACTGGGATTGACATGTAAAACAATCTTGCTTCTAATTTAAATTAAAAATGGAAAAAATAAAATCAAGTGAAAAATAGCAGACGGGACATGCGTGCTACATACAAAATACCCCTAGGCTCTAATGTATATCAAATGTAAGCAGTTAACAAGTAAGAATAAGAGGTAGGTCTTTAAAAAGATAAATAAGTGCTAAAATATCATTGTTACAATTAATATTACCAAATAAGAGATGAAAACTTTTAAGTAGTAAAATTCATTACAAGATAAACTGAAAAAATATCCAATGCAATAATAACCACATCAAATGACAAACCATCTAAAATGTAGTATCCCAGTACAATAAGGGATACTAGGAATAATTTGTAGACACTACTGTCATGTATGCCTCAAAGGTTCTGCCTCTATGATGCAGACAGAAGCACCTGTTGCCAATGTACAGGACACTTAGTAGCACTGATGCCATTTCCTGATCTAGGAAAATATTGCTCTAGTTAAAATTGTCTAAAATATGGTGTTCCATTTAACAGCTATTCATTGAGCACAGCAAGGGAGAAGTATTAATTGGTGATTGTAGATTTAACATATGAAATCATGAATAACAATTGCATGTATCTCTCTGAAGCATCTTCAGGAAAATCATTTCAAGTGTTTGTGTTGTACATGAAAGTAACCAAGAGCCTGACTATAATGTCTGACACTCAATACAACTTTAGCAAATAGTTCCAGAAGTGAAAACTGGCAGATTTAGTGTAGTCTTAAGAAAATGACAAAAGGATAAGCAATATATATTGTGTGCTACAAATAGGAGAAAAAAATTAAACTTCATAAAACCTTGCAAATGGGAAATATAAGGTATACACAGGAAGTCATGTGTTTTCAAAATATACATGGAAAGGCATAATTTCACCTGATGCATTTGGATATTACCAGCTGTGATAGAATTGACAGAATTATATGAATTGACAGAGTTTGTATAGACAAATGTTAACTTTTGCAAAGAAGAAATTATTAATATTGGTATTTTCTATCTCGAGGGATTTTTTGAGTGTGGGTTTAATAATCAAATTCAACCTAATTTAGTTTCCCTCTTGCATCTCGTAAGAAACAAATAGATTTCATAATAAAGGGATTCATTCCAAGTAAATTTATTGGAAGAAATGTTCCTCTTTACACAACTTATGAATATAATCAGGAATTGGTTCTCTCAATATATGTCTTACAAAACCACTCTGAAAACTACAAATTATCTTTCAGTTTTACTAAAATAAAATATCAATACTCGTCAAACATAGATATGTCCTTTAACTTGTAGGAGAGGGCCTAGTACTTGATGTTTTATTTAATGACAGGCCAGACCTAAAGTGCCTTTTCTTTTAACTGATGTAATAGACATGTCCACTCCACATTTGGGCTCCGCATTAGTATTGGAAGAAAACAAAATGATTCTATATCTTTGAGGTCTTATAAAATAGAGGAATTTTGTTTGGGTGAAGAATAGCATGAATGAGGCATGGATTTATCTACCTCAGCTTCAAACTATAGAATTCTGCAGGGATCCCTAAAGCCTTATCTAGCATGCTTTAAATTTTTATTCCTGAATTATACTTTCCCCCAAGAGTATTTAGCAGGTTTCTTAGTAGTATAGTATTTTAAAACATTCCTGCTCAAAAGAAGCAGGGATGAAATTTGGAAAATTCTAATTTTTGACTGCAACCCTTGGAGATTGTGTCTGGAAGTTGATAGAAACAGAGGAGTCCCTTTAAGGCCTTTCAGTGACTCCTAACATCAGATAGTCACTGTTGGAAAACAGTGACTCTGTGAGCTGCTATTTTGACACTCCCTCTGCATTCCACATGGTATTCTGTACACCAAATGGCATAACCTATGCTATACTGTGAGTTGTTAAACCCTACATGATTGTGAACTATGAGCAAGCCAACCTAGAAGTTCAGAAGAGATCAAAGCAGGATTTGCTTGGGTGCCATATAACCAAAGTTTATCCTATAATGATTGAAATCATGTACCTTTTAAAAAGTAAATAAGATGTATTAAAAATTAAGTTTTGTGTAGAATAAGAAGCATGTAGATACATTAGAAAGGAAGATTGGATTCAAAGACATAACTCTGACATCCACAGATTTCATCAACTAGGCCCATGCCTCAAGAACAAGAAAGCAGAAACTTAAAGACAAATCATTTTTTTTTGGTCAGACCAATAGATAATAGGTAGATATTTAGATAGATAGACCAATTCTGGATTAATACTAACCCCCCACACTTCTGTAATATGTATCAGCACCTAAACTGTTTTACTTATATGGTATACATGTACTCAACAGAAGAGAGATGTAGAGAAATGGCAACTTCTGAAGAAAGAATAGCATAGGTGACACCAAGTGGTGTTTGAGATTCTCTATTGGCTCTAATCAATATCTTGCTGCTATGCAAATTTAAGGAAACTTGAAGCAGAAAAAAACCCTCTCCATGTGGATTTAATATTCTTTAGACAAAGCCAGAGATCTAAAATTTATTATACACAAACCCATATAATAGTTCATTAAATCAGCCAACATGTACCTGACATGAAAATATATCTAATATAAAACTGATTTTTCCATGGGTATATATATATTATATATATATATATATATATATATATATATATGTAATTTAAAAATACAGAATTTTTCTTATGAAACCCATTCCATAGGAGAAAGACATTTTTTTGGTTTCTTTCTAGAGATTTTCCTAGAATATGTTCACCTTTACTTTTTTATTTTTATTTTTTATTTTCTTTTTTGGTTTTTCGAGACGGGGTTTCTCTGTGGCTTTGGAGGCTGTCCTGGTACTAGCTCTTGTAGACCAGGCTGGTCTCGAACTCACAGAGATCCACCTGCCTCTGCCTCCCAAGTGCTGGGATTAAAGGCATGCGTCACCTACGCCCGCCTCACCTTTAGCTTTGATAACCTTATTTTCTTACTCTTCAACTCAGTTTATTTCTAAGAAAGTTTGGTATTTATCAAGGGGAAAAATGTATAACAGAATTAGTTTTTACGCCCCTTTAAAATTTTAGATGTTATAATCAACATTTCATACTACTTTTCAAAATAGATATCACTATGACCTAATTGGTGTATTTTATAACTTTGAACTTAGAATATTTCTAATGTAGAAATGTAGTTAGCCATTTTGGAAAGCTGCCTAACAAAAACAATTAATTTTAAATTGCGTCTTCTGCAGCAGCATTTCTTTTTTCTGACAAATATTCAAAGCTTTCTCCCTCTTCTCTCTCTCTCCCTCTCTCTCTCTCAGAAAAATAAGCAGAACATATTGTTGAATTTTCAAACTTGAAAAAAACATTTCTTTTTACATTAACAATTTCATGAAGGTCTCATTTTTTCCCAAGAATGTCTTAATTACATGATTTACAAAGCATTATACTTAATCAAACTGCTCTGTTAAATGAGGGTTGCAAAAAGGGGATAATAGAGAGATGGTCAATGGAGGCTAGTGTATTTAGTTATTGAAAAATAAATAGACAAATCTAATTAGAACCACCCAGGCCCACTTCTTTAGACTTAGGCTAGGTCTTTAATCTGTAAAGACTTTAAAAACACACAACCATAGAAGTACAAGACAAGGAACAATTTAAAGAATAATGAATACAAAGCAAAATGTATTCCTCTTTTATTTTAAAACAATCTTATTTACAAACCAATCCCAGTTCCATCTCCCCCCAGTCCCCCTGCTCCCCCTACCTTCTCCACACCCCACACCCATCTGCTCCTCAGAGAGGGTGAAACTTCCCATGGGAGATCAACAAAGTCTCTCACAACACTTGTGGCAGGACCAAATCCCTTCCCCATCTATCAAGGTTGTACAAGGTATTCCTCAAAAGAGAATGGGCTCCAAAAAGCCAGTTCATGAAGTAAGGATTAATACTTCTTCCCGTGTTAGTGGCCCCACGCACTGTCAAAACCACACAACTGTCACCCACATTTAGAGGGCCTAGTTTGGTCTTATATAGGTTCTTTGCCTGTCAGTATGGAATCAGTGAGCTCCCACTTGCTCAGGTTTCTCCATCATGGTCTTGACCCCTTTTATCAATTCTCCCTATTTACTACTAGACTACAGGAGTTCGGCTCAGGGCTTACCTATTTCTCTTGTAAACTTGGGGAATTAAGTATCCTGTCAGTTGCACATTTTATGAATATAAGAAAATTCAAAATAAGTTAAAGAGGTCACAATAAAAATTAATCCAGTGAGATCCTTTTTCAGTGGGCATTGACAAGTGAGCCCAGTCATCACCATTTAGCTGCTGCTGCTACTGCACTGGATTAATTAAAAAACTGGCACTTCATCATCTTCCTGCATAGTTCCAAGTTTCCAAAGCAATAACAATGCATAGGCCCTGCCAATCATACTTAACAGCTAGCATGTGACATTCAACCAATCTGAAATTTCAAGGAGATGCTCAAATTTTAGAAAATAACTTATGCTATTGAGTTTCTATAAACGGCAGCCAAATATGATGAGGGTAAGCCATTTGTTTTCACTTTGAGCTTAAGTTGTTGAATTCTCTCAGGTGAGATAATAAAGAAAGTTACACATATACAGTGTTTCCAAAATATACAAGATTTGGCAAGGTCTGAGAAAACACACAACCCTGAAGTACAAGACAAGGAATCACTGGGCCATGGAGTCGCTTTGCCCTGTGCTCATTTCAGGGCATACGTTCCTTTCATGACAGACACTCTCAAATACAAGTCTTAGAAAATGATGGAAGGCAAGTCTGTGATGAATGCTCTGAGAGGCTTCCAGAGATGGCTGACCGCTAAGTTTGCTTTCTTTTTTTCCATAAGATCAGAGGTTGGTTCCCAGCACCTACATCACCACCTCACAATTACAACCTCCAGCTGCAGGGAACAGTGTCTTCTCTCTGTTGGTACCCACCCACATAGATACGCAATTATTCATATAAATCAAAAGTATATATTTTAAAGGAGTCAAAGCCAAAGTCAGTATGGTATGCTCTGTGATGGAGAGTTGATAAAATCAAGGGCAATCAATCTTGATGCTTTATACTTGCATATCAGTTAGAAAAAGTTTAGCAGTTTTCTCTTTCTAGAATATTCCATATTTGCTCTCTCTCCTTGATGTCATCCCAGGGTCATCATCTGAGTTGAAAAGTGTTTCAATGGCAATTAGCTATTCTAAATGGCAATAACAAATTATTCAGTAATAGATAATGGATAGCTATGCAAAGAAATTTTACCTTTTATCTATCAGAATTTCTATTTATAAGGACACGTGCCATGTTTGCACCTTGAGTAGAGCTGTGCAATTTGCCTTTATCTTATTATAAAATCACACCACATGGAATCTAGGTCATGCTTGTTATTATTAATACACAGTAAAAATGCCATGCATTTTCTATTTGCCCTTTTCAAGGCTCTCTCTACTATCCTCTCTACCTCTATTCTGTCTCCTTCAAGTTGTCCCCAATGTGGGAAATCAGAATCTTTCTCTGCCATGCTAAAATTAATATTTCCTTCCTTCATAGTTCTTAAATGACCTTGATCAGACTTTTTTCATTGAAGAATAGCACACATTTGTTTCAGGCTATGGCAATTTCTGAGGCCTTTTGTTTAATTGCCGATGTTGTTTTATTTTCTAACATACTGCCACCAAAAGAGGCGTCTTCTCTTGCAGCTTGCACCTTCATCCTCCCTGTCCCCTTGCTCCCTCTACTCTTACATCATCTAACTTCATGCCTGCTCCCACTAATTTCCTTTCCTCTCATTCCCTCTCTCCTCTTTATAGCCCTGGTGCCTTCCTTTCACAAATTTACAAATTATATCCACAAAATTGTCATTTTAAACCTAAAGTGAGGCTCTATTCTCACATCTAAGTTAAAAAGAAGTTAATATATTTTTACTTCTCTTGAAAATAAGTTTTCTAACTATAGAGCTATGCACATAATAAGTAGAGGATGTTTACCTTGAAGTTATCTTTAAATTATAGTTACACTTTTTATGGTAATTCATAATAGCAAGAGGTATGCTTTAGGCAAAAATTATTTGTTTACCAAGCTAATATATCCAAATTCATTATTGAATAAGCAGATATTTCACTGATATCTTGGATAATACATATAGGACATGACAAACTGGATAACATGAACAAAAATATTAACCATCTGAATGCATGAAAAATATAAAAACCAATATTAATTTGCGTTTTCTTTGAACTTAGTGACAGCTAATATAAAATGGAGGACAAACAATGCATTCTTTATAAATACTTAATGTTCCATGAAAGAAGACAACTCAGTCTGATGATTATGAGCATTTAAAAAAGTAGAGAACTCTGAGGCATACCTGCAGTCCCACTCTGGGGCACAACTATAATCTCACTGTGGGACACACTGGCAGTCCTAACCTGGGGCACACCCGTAGTCTCACAACTGCACTCTCACCCTGGAACACACCTGGAATCCCAAACTGGGCCATAGCTGTTCTTCCATAGTGGGGTATACCTGCATTTCCACCCTGGGTCACAGCTGCAGTTCCACCCTGGGGCACAACTGCACTTCTCTCCTGGGGCAAACCTGCAGGCCCACTGTGGTGCAGATCTGCATTTCCACTGTGGGGCATGCCTTCAGTCCCACTGTGGGGCACACCTGCAGTCTAATGTACTCGATGGATAAGCTGGAAAGAAGACTTGAAGCCACTAGATTGAGTCTCTCATCTCCAGGAAGCAAATACATGAATGAATATGTGTAAAGAAGACATGATTCATAGCCAGTTATTATGATAATACCTCAACTAAATAAATGCTTCCATTCACATATTGATTTAGGTATTAATATCCATGTTTGCAAAAATTTAAGGTAAATCATCCAAACATATTAAGTAAAATAGTTTAAATGTTACACATTTCAGTTAGCAGAGCCAACAGGTTGCTTTGGGTGGAGAGAACAAATCCTAGTTTTCTAACAATGTTGTCATAGTTGCTAGAACAGCTTCTATGGGAGGAAGGAAGCTGGTGTGCATCAGAGTAAAGCTCACTTGCAGCTTATCATGTTCTTAAACAGTTGGGGATGCTTTCCAAAGTTTTAAAAGTATCAGGAGACAGAATTCCAAGTAAGTGACTCTGTCACACAGAAAATCTCTACACAAAGTGTCTATGATGCCAGTGGACCAGACAAGTGATGGCAGTGGTAGTGTTCTCACTTCATCAGTTGTTCAATGTGTATGCTGCTAATGCAAAAGACTTGACAATTTGTGTGGATGAATATGCTATGTACAGGTTGACCATCTCTATTCTTGTCAACAGAAGTCTCACATAAGACACCAGGAAAATGCTGTACTTGGATATGTGATTTGCTTAGAAATGCTCCACAAAGCCAGTGAAATTTAGGAACTGTTTATGTGTTAGGAAAAGAGTAGGGAAGCTAATATATACCTAGCCTCTACTAATATTGGGCAATGGATAAGGTCCTGAACAAATCTGTCTAGACTTAGGTTAATGGAAAAAAGAAAAAAAAGTTGAAATTCTATTTCCAAATAACATTTCAATCCTGGGGAATTTTTTTTGCAATAGAGATACAGCCTGTTTTACTTGCAAAGTCTCAATTTTCCTATTTTTCAAGTGGACATGGCATCATTTGCAAGCTATCAAGAGCTCAGAAAGGTTTAATGAGGTGACATATCTGAAATGTTATCTAAAGGAAAATATTTTTATTATCTCTGCAGATAATACCTCAGCTTGACTGAAGAAAAAAAAGATAACACAAGCTATCATTGTATTATGATAAAGCAATGAACTACCACCTGCAGGAAATTGGCTTCATGAAAGGCAAAGGCAAAGAGCACATCAGGATTACATGGAATCAATCAGAGGCAGGCAGGAAGAACACAAGCTGGATGAAGTGGAGTCTTTCATGACAGGCAGGAGAATATATCAAAGCCATCCTTGCTAATTTAAAAAAAAAAAAAAACCACTCTCTCTGCTCGAGGTGAGAACATTGCCTCAGACAGCATGCTGGCTCTGCTGGACTTCTGTGAAGATGCTATGACTCCATTTGTGGTTTTCTTAAAGAACGATTTAGGAATGAAAAGGGCTAGCTACTGTGAGTTTGCTCACCAGTGAGAGCAAATGCAGTGAGAGATTTCCATGTTCCCTTCTCAACCAGGGATGTATTTGCACCAACTGTGCCTTCATTTTTGTATTTTGATTCTGGGCCAAGATTCACTTAAATACCACCTTTAAAAATGATAATTTTGTATTCAGTTAAACGAGTATACCATTATGAAACTAAGTAATACAACAGATCAGTTAAAAATAAATACATATATCCTTCAAAACCAGTGGGAAATTCAGGAAGAAAAGTAATGGTCAAAAATGATAGGCTCAGGTAGCTACATGGAAGATCAAGCAGAAAGACTGTAAGAGTCACAGTGGAATGACAACACCCAGGAAACAGTGTTTCCCAGACACATCAGGACTGATAGATTATGAACTCACAAAGACCATGACAGAATACACAAGAGTTCCATCACTGAAAGGGGAGAGTAGATATGAGCTCCCATCCCTAACCAAGAAGCTCTCTAATTGACAACAACTTGCAAAGGAAAGATGAGATTTCTTCAGTGTTGTATCACTTGATATATAAACCATACTTAAGAGCAACCCTGTGCGCAGTAGTAGAAAGTGAAAACAAAGGAACCTAGTGTTATTTTCATAGAATTTTTGTCCCATATTGCTTTATCTGGATATTTTTTTAAATTTTACTGGACTTTTCCTTTTATCATAAGGCTCCTGGTTTTGTGTTTTTATAGGGTGTGTGTATGTGTGTGTGCATTTGTATTTCTAGTGCATTTTTTCTGTTTTGGTTGTGGTTCTATTTGCCTGTTTGTTTTCAAAAAAGAGAGAGAGACAGAGAGAAAGAAAGCATGGAGTTGGTGGGGTAACAAAGTTGAGAAGGCCTTGGAATAATTAAGGGCCAAGAAACTGATCAGAATATGCTGTATAAAATTTTTAACTAAATATTTTATTTTTAAAATTTACAGATTATGGATCACAGCAGGTACTCCATGAAGATTAATTTATTCACAGTACTAACATTGGTCATGGGAAGAGCTATGCAAGTGCTATGACCTTATGGTTTAGTTATAAATCCAATAACAGATAGTATAATACACTCCTATAGTATCTGCAACTTGGATAACTGAGGCAGGAAGATGGCTTGTGGCCCGAAGTTTAAGATGAGGCTACGCTAAAAAATGAAACCCCAAGTCACACAATATGGACAATTCTCACTCCCTAGTCAAAGAAGACTCTCTGTGTGGATAACATCACAGAAAACCACAATTGAACACAGTCCAGAGATCAATGGATCATGGAGAGCCCAGTGCCAGTGGGAACCTCTGTGTCCCAGCTCCTGCATTTATGGCTCAGGGTAGATCAAAGAAGGTAAGGTAAAAAAAATGTAAAATCTAGAATACCGTGATGGTTGCTGTAGAAATGTCTGCATAAATAAGACCTGAACAATGGCAATAAAAATAAGCCTGGTAATGTAGAAAAGCAAAAGTCTCACAGGAAACTCCCAACCCTAGACAAAGAACCACAGGAAACTAATAATTGCTGAGAGGGAAAAATCTCCTCTACCAAAGATGAGCATACTAACAGGTTCTCCAATAAAAAGTTATATACACAACCTACAGTAAAAATAGGCTGAACAGTTTGTATTTATATATTTGTACAAGCAAACACACAAACATATTTACATGATATGTAGTTACATAACATGTATGTGTTATGAAACAATAATAATCAGGGAAAAGAGGACATTGATAGTGAGCAGGCATGGAAGAAATTGGATGGAGAGAAATTGAGAGTTGCTGGAGAAAAAGGAAAGGGGATACAATTATATTTTAATTAAAAATTCATAAAAAGTAAAATCATTTTAAAAAAACACAGCAACAGTAACAGAATGAAGTATTCTGGGATGTCTACCCTTCAATGAAGGAACATCCAGAGAAATCTCATAGTGTTTAGTACCAATACATAAAGGACAGTACCATGAGAATATGATATATTAGCAGTGCATATACAATGGGCTGGATTATGAGATCCCCAAAGCCTCATAGGTATAAATCTTTAGAACATAAAAGCTTGTAACGTCATTGGTGTTGACAAAAAAGCTGAAATGTCCAAATACTATGCTGACAGTTTTCACTTGAGGACTACCCAGATCTACTTTCAATAAATATCAGACAATAAATGAACTAAATAACATTAATTGCATTTTATCTATGGCTTCTGTCCTTTTAGTCTTTTCTAGTAAATTTATATCTACTTTTTTTATATTAAAACTACTTAATTCACTGAAGGGTCAATGAATTTGAGATAGTAAATAACTAAATTAATTAACTCACATAACCAGGAAAGCTTTGCATAAATTATTTAAATAAGTTTCTAGTAATATTCTTAATAAACAGAGGATGGAAATGTTTACATTTAAGAACTTAGAGTTAAAACAGTCCCTAAGGAACATTTTAGCATAAGTTCCTTGGAACATTTGGAAAAGTATATTAATTGAACTACATTCTTTTCCCAAGAAGTGTGTCCATAGCAGAAAACAAAGAATAATTCATTTATCACTACTAAAATATAAAGTTTTAGTTTATAAAACATACCAACTAGGAACATAAAGTCTTAGTTTATAAAAACATACTAACCTGAAGATGCCTAAATGTTTCATTGGAAGCACATCATCTGGTAATGGTCTTTTTAGCTATTGTCCACTCTCATGCTCAAGAATACAACCTAAAGTTGACGCTACTGGTCAGGTTCTGCCAATTCACTGTGTAATAGATTTTGAACCCACACAAATATACTCACACACATACACACACACTCAACACATATACACAAACACACACAATTGGACGTGCAAACACAGCTTCTTTTTTCAACATTACTCTCCATGTTTAAATGGCCACTTAGCTAGGCTGAAGAACAGTCATTGTTGAACTAACAAGAATATTTTGAAATATACCTGACAAAAAGAACTAACAGATAGGTGTTCTCAATTTCATTAATTTATCCATATTTTCATATATGTATTTCATTAAAATTTCAGTGTCTTTTATCATTTTCCATCTAAAAGCTTAAGTTAATAATTAAGTACAATAATTATTATTATAATAATTATCAGTGCATAATTTATTAGCAAAACACTTCTGGTAAAAATTAAGTACATGAGTTTGATGTTTTGGTTATTTGTAGCATGGTTTTCTTGTAACATTGACTTAATCATAATACTGTACAATATAGGTAAGTAATTAATGTAACATTTCCCTTTTCTGAGGTACACAAAGTTTTAAAACAACATTTTCCTTATTCTGTCATATTCTGTTCTGTAGGTAAGCATAAAACTTTGGGTAGAGTGTAATATTGAGATAAAATTAAGTCTTACAGGCAGTGTTTTCTACAATAACTAAATTTCTGAATAAATGACTTTGAACATAAAATGTGTCTTAATTGATTGATAATTGGATGCCATAATTTTCTTCTCACAAGGGAAAGAAAAAGCAGAGCTTCACAAAAAGGAAAGGATGATGACTAATTTTTTATGTCAATTTAGCTCGGGATATAAAAGTAGAAATGGATAATGAAATAGAAATACTGCAGAAAACTCAGAGCAAAATGAAGATGACTATGAAAGCTCAGTTGGTCAAGGAAACAATCCAGTGAAAAGCTTCATCAACAGAGGTCATGTAGAAAAGACACCTTCTCCCTAAAGAAATTTTGATCATTCAAAGGAAATGGTACAAGTAAAACTAAACCCATAAAGGTGATAAGCAGGATCTTTTTGGATATGAGCTCAAATTCATATGTAATGCTCATAGAATTCCCTATAATAGCTTAGAACATTTCAGTAAAATCTCAGAAGGAAACTTGGCAAATATAGAAAAGTATAGGGCTGTGAAAGACACTAGACCCACATGCTTAAGATGGCATTAGAGAAACCAGACTTGGTAAACATGAGGGCAATTTTCCTCAACAAGAGAAACTGAGACCAGTTTACCTGGCACCCTGATGTTTTTTCAATATTCTGTGGAGGTAGCCCTCATCCAAATCCCCCAGACTCCTGAGCATTGCTTCACAGTCACTGTAACACTTTCTTATGAAAAAGACCCTATGTTCTTATCAAAGAGTTTGCTGTTATATTTATTGCAAATTCTTCCTCCCTAGACCTAGTCTTCATCATTGTTTCTCAGTCAATACAACCCATTCTTGTGGAAGAGTTCACATGAGCTTTGCAAAAGATAATGTACTTTCCAAGAGAGTTTTGATATAATTATTCCTTAAGCTTTGTTGTGATAATTGCCACCAGAAAACTTTTTTCCAAAGTTAAACTGTGTTTAACTTTATAAAAGATAAACAGCTCAGGGTCTGACTCCAGAAATTTGAAGCAGCCTGGCTAACTAAATCTGTGTCCAGTTTCATTCTCACCTCTCCAGGGATACTTCTGTAAACTTCTTTTTTTTTTCTTTTTTTAATCAAATGCTACTAGTCTTAAAAAAACAAAACAAGACATCATCATCATCATCATCATCATAATATAATAATAGTAATAATAATAAGCATAGTGATAAATGGCTCTTTAAATGACTCCTAAAGAGATTAGTTCCTTGCTCAACCATCATCAGAGAAACTTCCTTCTGAAGCAGAAGGGAACAACAAATATGGAGACCACAGCCAGACATGCAGAGAGACAGAGAGGGAAGGTATGTCTCGATTAAACACCTCCCCCATGCACCAAAATTCAGGGAACCATCTGTCCTCAAGAGGAGGCAAAGTGTAAGAGCCAGAGGGGATGAAGGAAACCAAAAAAATAAGGCCCAGTAAAGCAACATAAGCAAACCTCTATGTACTCTGAAGCAGCATGCACAGGGTGGGCAAGGGTCTGCCCTAGGTTCTCTCCATGTGTATAATGGCTTCTAGTTTAGTTTTTTATGGAATTCCTGAACATGCAATTGAGTGGCTATCTTATTTTTGTGCCTTCTCTTGGGTTCTTCTTCTGTTGGTTTGTCTTGGCCCATTTTAATGTGATTTTTTTTTTACTTTATATTCATTTTGTGATATTCTATTATTTTCTCTTAGAATCATGTTGTTTTCTAATGAGACACAGAAAGAGTATGGGTGAGGATGGAGGGGAGGTAGAGAGGAGCTATGAGGAGTAGAGGGTGGGCAAGCCATAATCAGGATATAGTATGTGGGAAAAGACTCTATTTTCAATAAAAGGAAACAAACATAAAAGCAAATAGCCAGTTGCAGCTAAAGTACTGTAAATAGAACAGCAGTATTCCTAGCTGTTTGTAGTGTGACTCTGAACAAATCAACTAACACATCCATGTTTGCAAAATGAGGATAGTTAGAGCAATTACTTACTGGCAAAGTCACACATACTGCTCAGGATCTTGTAGCACTAAGTGAGGGTCGTCTTAGTGCTGTTATTATCAGCATTGCAGGTTCTTCAAGCAATTAAAGTATCACAGTGCCTGTAGATTGTACAATATGATGCAAAATCAATTTTATATAAAAGATCCATGAGAAGAAATAGGCTTCTTGAGAAAACTTTGGGAGACAACAACACATCTGGATGCAGTTTACTTAGTTGTATATAAAATACCATGAAGAATCTTAAAATTCTACAATTCAGGTAAGCACTGTGCAACTTAAAATTGCATTAAAACATTAATTAAGATTACTGCGAAGGAGGCTTGAGATATGGCTCAGCAGTTAAGAGTGCTTTCCAGTACAAAGGAGGACTGGATTTGGGATTCTAGTCCTCATTAGGTAGCTCACACACACATGTAACCACCTCAAATGAATTTTATGCCCCTGCTTGGCCTCCATGGGTACTTGAATACACACATTTACATACACATTCATAAATAAGTGCACAGACATACTCACATGCATGTAAATAAAATGTATCTTTAAAAATGGTTGGCAAGAACATCAGAAGAACATTTTATAATGTTATTTACAGTGAATAATCATTCCCAGAGCCATGGAAATAACCTCTACATGTATTCCCTGACAGGACTGCAAATTTAAAATATTTTTAATGTTTGAAAAATACAAATGTAATCTAGAAGCAATCCTTCATTTGAATACAATAAAATTATTTAAAGACACTACCAAGTTTTCATTGCCAATGCCTTATATATTTACCTTTCCCAAAAGTCTAATTTCCAAAGTTATAGAATTATTTTTTTGAGACGGTGTCCTGGTTTGCCAAAATCACACCATATAGACCAGACCAGCCTCGAACTCACAAAGACTGACCTGCCTCTCCCTCCAGAGTACTGGAATTAAAGACATCCATCATTATTTTTGACCAATATTATAAATTGTGTAATAAACACAATTGGAGCAATCAGGCCAGCTTTCCCTTCCTCCTCCTCCTCCTCTTCTGCTTTCATATTTTACTGTATATTTTACAGGAAAAAAATGTTTTCTCTAATTACTGCCTTGAATAATATTTAACTGATAATACTTTTTCATTCCATGTAAAGGAAAAAGTTATGCCTCATTTTGTTGGTAATCAGCATTAGCATTATTTGTCCTAAATGTGTAATGGACATTCTACATAATGGCACAATAATACTGTGCATATTTTTCCTTACCAATAACATTTTGCCACTAGTTAATTCCATTCAGTTCTGTTTTCATCATACTTCCCTTTCGAGTTTTCAGGAAAATGTGAAAACTCCCCCCACTGTCATCCTAAGGGATACAGTCACAAAAGGAAAAAGCATTACTTGTCACCCCAAGCTTACACTCAGCAACCCTTGCAACACAGATGTGAATGACAAACAGTACATTGGTAGCTTTTAAGGGAACTCAAGAACACAATGGAACTATCCCTTCACACTCATTTTGCATCTTTCTTAAACCACCTTACTAGAAGTAGGAACAAATTCCATCTCCTCCTAACTAAACATTAAAACATTGATTAAGTTTCTACAAAATGATTTTCTCACAACGGATCATCAAAGCAGAATGAATAATAAAAAGAGGGATAGAATATATCATTCATTAATTATCGAACATTTTCTTCTGACTTCAACCTGGCATGGATTAGGTTTTTGTAATGTGCATACTAGAATACTTAGGGAAGAACATGATATTGTGTTTAACTATTAAGCTTTACAAAACATAATCCCTAATGACCTCCTTCTGCATACTTCAAAAAGATTACTAATTAATGACCATTATTAGATTGTTTTATTATACCATTTACTGAAAATTTATGTACATGATGAAAATTTTATTTCAAGAAGTTAAGGATGATAGATAAAAGATAATATAGCTCATACATATATAAATATATGATAACTAAATAGCTAACAGATAAATAATAAGGAGCTCATATTTAGATAGATTATAAGTAAAAATACGCTAAAAGAGAAACAGAGCTTATAGATAGATAATAGAAATGATAGTTGATGGATAGACACATACATAGATATATAGATACATAGATAAATGGTGAATAGTACTTGAAATTAAAAGCATTTAACCTTGAACAAATATTGCAAGGCATGTAGGAGTTCATAGCCATTTTTTAAAAAAGGGTATTTCAAATGAGGGTATTTCTTTTGGAATTTTATCATTCTTTTAGCAATTAATGCTGATAATTTGGTAGATTCTCTAGACTTGGAAAAATTATCAAACATTTCAAAACCAAATTATCTCCCTTGGTTTTCAAACAAGGGGGGCCTGTTATATCTGACTTACAATTTATAATGACTTTGCAAACAATGCCAATAGTCAGCAATATAATAATATGATGGAAAATGTGCAGTGCAGATTAATGGGAACCCCAAGCCTTAATTGTTTTATTAGAATTGGAGCATTCATCACAACATAGATAAACACAGATAACAGGGCTATATAATAGAGACTTTTCAGAGTTTCCACAGTTTTTGAGAATATATAAAGGACTGCTTCAAAAATAATGCCTCTTCTGTTTCAAAAGATACATACCAATGATCTAAGAAAAAAATTCAATATGATAGTTACTAACACATTAAGAATTATTGCAATAATATAATATGCAGAATTCCATTCACATGAGTAGATCATATGGAAACAATTTTTTCAGTATTTTAGTTTGAAAATGATAAATGGCATATAATTTATGACATTGTCATTTACTAATTAAAATGACTTATATCATTTTGTTTAGTGTCTTCTCATTTCTAGACCCTGTAATTTTGAATTATTATTAGTAACAAATCTTACTCAGCAGCACTTCCTAATAGAACTCAGCATGGACAATTTTCCACTGATTCCATCTCTGCCTGAATCCTACTAATCCTTTGATGGGGCTCAAGGAAGATCTTGAATCCCTATAGAGTTCCTGATGTACTCCCTACTCATAACAATAATAACAAGGCGCCAAGCAGTGGAAAAAGCAGACCTTGCAACTGTTCTTTGTCCTGGTAAAACAGGCTGTTGGATGGGTCTGGTTGATTTTTTTTCTCATACTAGACTTACCCTCTGGAGACTGAAAGTCTTTTACAGGATTTGTGCCTAAGGGGATGGTTGAGAAGCTTCAAAGGTGATTTGTCTCAAAGTAACTTCTTGAAAGAGATGCATATAGTTTACTTCCCATATAAGTCAACTACACAAGTACACATTGGCATACTTACATAGAAAAAAAGGCGACAGGGTAAGATGTAACAGTGTTTTCAAATTTTGCATTTCAGCAAATAATTACATTGATTTTCTTCTTTTGTTTTCAGGGATTTTAGTTGGTTTATTTATTTTAAGATAGTTTCTCATAGTCCATTCTGGCTACACATGGATTTTCTATGTAACCTACCTTTGCTGACTTTGAGTTTCTGACCCTCCAGCTTCCTCCTCCTGAGTACTGAAACTTCAGGAATATAAATCATGTACAGGTATAACAAACGTTCTAGCTTGCTGCCAATGGTTTCTGATTATTTAGAAAGATTTTAAAGCTGTTAATACATATTTGTTCCCATAAAACAATTTAAACTCCATGAAAAGTCACTATGGTGCCTTGAAAGCAAAGTCTTTAGTTAGAAATGTTTTCTTTTCAATTGGGCAACACTGGTTACTGGCTCTTTCATAGCTGTACTATTACCCTGTCTTAAGTATCAATACATCAACAGTTTGTGATTCATCTTGTGAAATAATATTTGTTAGCACACAGTCATATCATTGGAACAGCAACTTTTCTCAGGTAAATCATTTTTGTGGAAATGATGAAGCTAATAATTTCCTTTGTGAAATTTTAATGGCTCATGCAGGTAACACACTGAAAGTAGTTTAATGTTTATAAATAGTCATGAGGGGCTTCAACCTCAGGTGTCATTCCTCAGGTACCATTCATCTTTTCTAAGACGGAGTCTCTCACTGACCAAATATTGTCCTATAGGAAATGCTGGCTGGCAAGTAAGCCTGAGGGATCCACCTGTTCATTTATGTAACCTGATATTAGCACATATTATCATAACTGGCATCATGTTTATATAGAAAATACTTTATAGACTAAGTTATTTCCATTATCATCTATAATGTTTAATATTTATAGACTATAAAGATAAGTGGATAAATTCTAGTGTAAGAATGCCAAAAGTGGAAAAGTGAATCACAGAGAGAATATCCAATGGTAATTTATAAAGAAATTTTCATTGAACTTGGAAGAAAATGTTTCTCATTTAAAGCCATGTACTCCATAGATCTTTATTCTCCACAGAGCAACAAGCTTAGAAACTCTGTTTTAATTGCTACCCACTGGGAAAAGATTGTATAATGAGGGCTGAAATCTGCTATAATCTATGGTCATAAGCATAAGTAGTAAGAGACATCTTGTGTCTGTTTAGCAAAACAGTAGCAGCTTCAGCACTATTGTCTACACCTTCCCTGTCCATGTGCTCTTGACCAAGTTAGAGTTCTAGGTGTGTGTTCCATTCTGTGAAGCAGACCTCAAAACAGAAAGAATTTGGTTACCCCCATAATAGCACCATCAGTAATATACTATTGCATATATCTTGGCTAGCAGCTTATTAAAACTAATGTGGTCCACAAGATGGTAGGGCTCTCAATGACTTTCCTCCCTAGAAGAATGCACTCATGGAGGGGTAATCCCTCAGCCTCCATACATGGGGAAGGGCCTAGGCCTTGCCCCAAATGATGTGACAGAATTTTATGATATCCCATGAAAGGCCTCACTCACACTAGGGAGTGGATAGGGAGTAGTGATGTGGACTGGAAGCGGGGGGCATTGCCACAGAGAAGGACATGGGAGGATGGGAGGAAAGGGAGATGGGATTGATATATAAAATAAGATTGCTTCAAATTTAAATAAAAAAAGACTACACTGCATCTCCTAACACTGTGGGAGAAAGTTCCATCTGGCTTTCTCAATATTTTGCAAGCCCAGTTTGTGCTGTCTTCAGTAACAGAGTGTTGTGTTATGATCTTGTTCTGGTGGATTCAAGAGTACTGACAATAGTCTATATTGTTTGGAAACCCCTGAGGGCTTTCCTGACCTATGACTACATCTTTGTACACCTTTAACTTCTCAAAGAACCATCACATACTCATGTAGAGTTCCTTCACTAAAAAAAAAAAAGAACCCTTCATTTATAGTTGTAACTTACTAATAAAATAGTAGATTTCTTTCTAAATTTTTATTTTTAATATAGTTACTCTTGGTGTGTGCACATGCAGATTCATGTGAGTGCCATGATATGTTTGGAGAAAAAAAAGACAACTTCCTTTTACCATGTGGATTCTAGCTATTATACTCAAGCAATTAGACTCACCCTTCAAGTACTTTAATCTGTTTAGCAATAATACTAGTCCAGAAAATATTAATTTTAATGCTTTTGAGGCATATTTAGTTCAAACAATCTGAATGTCCTCCATTTCTCCAACTCCAGATCTTCTCAGATTTTTACCAAACATTAAAATTTACCTAACACATAAATATTGAGGTATTTATATTTTATCAATACATCAATAGATATAAATAGATAGATATGACTTGTATTCATACCTTAAACTATTAGGATAACAAGTCCTTTTATTTTCTAATGTCTCTAATTGATGGCAATTGAGTTGCAGCTACAATATTTGTCTGTCCTCCAGTTTCATATATTATTCACTATGCTACTCTTCTGATTACCTGTTCCAAAAATTCCTTGAATTGTATCCTGGGGCATTGAGATGAAAGGCAGCATTAGAATATAGACATGCTAACACAGATGTAAACCAAGTTGGTATTGTGAAGTTCATGAGGTATAATAAGATGCATTCCTTTTCTTAAGTGTGTTAACTACTTAGGCTTCTGCAAACACATATAAATCACTACTCACTCAGCACAAGTCAATGGCATTTTAAACAATGACATTACAGACAGCACAGTATATATTTAAGGAGTGACTAAATTATTTTCTAATAGTTTTCCATGCTAATTACTGTTTGTATTATGGAAGTACCACTATATTCTACAAATTTTCATAGTTAATATAGATAACTGTTACAGCAAGTTAATGGAGATAGGTGTGGCTGTTTCTGAACCTACATGCCACTTGCAATCCAAAGGATTCACTAATTTCCAAAACTCCACTTTGGTCAATTGGCTTCAGTTTTGTAAATAAAATTTCTATTTTAGTAATGACTCAAGTTGAAATTCTTGAATCTGTGTTTGTGCCTTTAGTTTCCTCATATCCCATTCACAACCATATAGTGGTAACAACCATATGTACTTTTGATACAAACCTAATAAAATCAGGCATCCTTTACACATCCACATTACTCCAAAGCATCATTGTCACTAACTTGCACTATCAGTGGTGCAATTCATCTTTTCATGTTGCCCTACTAATGTTTGTCAACAGAAGCTTGTACTTCCCTTATTATAACACACATACTATAATCATAAGTACTTGTCTTTGATCTCTTCTCTTTCTTAATCCCACATTCCAGTCACCAAGTCACCATCCATATATTCATCTCAGTTCCTACTGCAAGTCTTATTTTAGGACCTATACACATATTTGTACCAAGAATCTATTTGCCTCTGTTCTGGTTTCATTTAATTGTCTACCTGGAAGACTTATATTTTGAGAATCTCCCCATTAATTCCTAGGTCAACAATATATCAACTACATTGTTTCCCCATATAACTGATTTTGTATAGAACAACAACAAATCCTGTATCCTGTCATGTATGTGCTCATAGTCCCTTCACTGTAAACAAATTCACATTGATTTGTGCTTGTTATTTTCATTTCTCCACTGAGAACCCAACTTTGTATCTATGAAAATGTTTGTTGGTTGGTTTTTTGGGTGGATTCCTGACAGTGGTAGTAGGGGTGTGTGACACTTTTGCCTAACTTTTTGTGACCCCCTTTCCTCCTACTGGGTTGCTTTACACTTCCTTAATGAGGTTTGTGTCTGATCATATTCTATTTTGTTGTGCAGTGTTTGGTTGATGTCCCTGGGAATGATGGTTCTGCTCTTTTTTGGGGGGAGGCAGGGCAGTGTGGGAATCAATCTGGGAGAGAAGGGAGGTGGTGTGAAATTGGAATTAGGAGAGAGAGGGGAAGCTGTAGTCAAGATATTTTGTATGAGAGATGATTAAAACATAAATTACATAAAAACAAAATCTCATAATGATCTTGCAAGTGAAATTTATTTATTTATTATTGAAATATAGCTACCTTTAAGAATTTCTGGGTAGAATATGACACCAATCCCATAGGTAATGAGTTGATGGAGTACATACCTTAATGCTAGCTAAATTAAGCACAATGTGACTGATATTTAACATTTAGCAGAACAATAATCATATGTAAAATGATGGCTGATGTGTCAATTCATTCCACAGTTCTTAGTGTCTCACAGCAGACAGGAAGCTTACAATTGTGCTAACTTCTAGTTCTTTGGAGTTTTCTTGCCATTGAGTAGATCTGACATGCAGGTGAGGTTAATGTTCTTATTTTCAGGAATAGCTGGTACTTGGATTAAGCATTCTCTCACTCACTTTATGTAGCTGTGACTACTGTTTGATATACACAACTTAAGGGATAAAAATATTTACTTTGTGATGCAGGATGTTTGGCCAATAGATGAAGGAAGATAGCTGGGACTAAAAGATGAGGAGAATTCTGGGGAAAGTAGTCATAGAGAGACCATAAAGAGATGCCATGTAAAGACTGGGAGGATAGGATGCACTGGGCATTCCCAGTAAGCCAAGAGTGATCAGTTCTTCCTGTTAGTGGGGTGGCTGGCACAGCTTATCCCTGGAATGGGAAACTGAAAATTAGAGAAGAAGGCAGGTGAGAGAACAAGAGAATGGTCTTCAAGAAAAAAGAGAAAATAAGCAAAGAGCATTGCTTCTGCTCTGAGGGCATCCTCCTGTTGCTGAGCCTTTATGCTAGATTCTAAGAGAAACACTTGGAGACTTCCAACTTTTAAAACATGCTTCCTTTACTTTACATTCAGCTGCCTATATGCCCTAAGCCATTGCCACTGGCTTCCAATCACTTGAAAATGCTTGGTCAAATTATAAAAACAAAATAATCATATACATAGTTTGCTGAATTCTTAACTGTACCCAAAGTTTAAAAATTAAAATACTTTGCTGTTCTATCTAAACATCTAGACTGTAAGGTAACTGAGAAAGAGCACTTTAGAGAACTAGACAAGAGACATAAATAATGATAAAACACTGGAAAACTTCAAAATGGGCAAAAAAGGGCCTTTTAGTTTAGATGAAGGTTTTTGTTATCATTGTTTTTGTTTGTTTGTTTGTTTGTTTTTTAAACCAGATCTATTTATTCCACAACAGAAATTAAAAATGTGGTTCATACACTAGGGATAAATACTAGTTCCTCGACTAGTGGCCCCATAGACTACCCAATTTCCCCAACTGACACACTCGTTCAGGGGACCTAGTTCAGGTCAGCTGTATCTATGGGTTTACATAACAAAAATTCAGTCTTGAGGCCTGAATTTTTGGAGTCCATTCCCTATAGAGGGAACTTTCTCAGCAAAGATACAGGGGAGAAGGCCTCTGCCCTGCCCCAAATTATGTAACAGATTTTGGTGATTTCCCCATAGGAGGCCTCACCCTCTCTGAGGAATAGATGGAGGGTGGTGATAAACATTGTCATAAATGTGAACCTCAATCTGTTGTCAGTTAAAAAGTAGACCTTCATCTAGATAAAGGAGAAGGAGAAGGAGGAGAAAGACAAGGGGTAATAGATATCCTGCAGTGGCCAATCTCTCCAAAAATCCATAAGGAATACATTGTGACTTGGGTTTTGAACCAATAGAAATTCCAAAATTTTTGAGTTTTTTTCCTTATCAATGAGTTTAATGGAAAAACTTGAATTTTCAATGTAAGCCCTGTCATTATAAGGGAAGTTTATTCATTTCCTTAGATTTCATAATGAGAAATTAGATGTGGCTATTCTCTCAAAGTTTCAATCTATATGTATTCTCTGATTAGACTCTTCATATCTATATCTTAAGTTTCCCTCTATGCAGCTCTCAGTGAGGTCCTCTCAAAGCTCAAGCCATGTCTACACTATTGGAACCTGAGGATAGTATAGAACGTAGGCTTTGCCATTGGAAGAGCTGCACAAAATATTGGTATCTCTGTGACTCACCAGTGCCTGAGATGCAATAGAAATAAGACAAATTGTTTAGATAAAATTTTTGGAAAATAAAGATACATAAGAAATGAAGCAAAGAAACAATATTGATTGTCTAGACTTTATTGTCATCTGAGTCTATCTGCCAAATACTGGAGCCAGCTGTCCAGCACAGGGACCTAGAGGGAGGTATGAGCAGGGGACTCTGTATGAGAGACACCATACTTTCTAGGGAAGCATATCTTCCTGGAGTCATGTCAGCTCCCATAGCAATGATGGCAGGAAGCCACAGTACACTAAGACAGCTGCAGCAGTATAAAGTGTCTGATTGCACTCCCCAGTGAACATTGCTTTCTGGTTCTTAATGACACCAGATGGCACAGCCTACCCGTGGTACTCAGGAAGCTAGGTTTGCATGTGTGGTGACCTTATGAGGACTACTGTAATCTGAGAAAAAATGAGGGAGCTCTTGGAAGGATCTGGAGCTTGTTCTTGGTCAAAGGAGTGAAACAATAGATATTCCAACTGGAAGATAAAATTCTACCTCAGCTTTAATATTTCAATTTTCAATTTCTTTCAGTTCTACCACATGGTTCATGTGTTTACTAATATGAGTTTGGAAGCAATTAAAATGTGTTTTTCTACAAGGAATGACAAACAACAACAAAATACAGTCAGGCAGGCAGTGGCTGCACATACTCTGTTAGTAGGCTGGAATATTCTTAAGGTAGAATCAGCCTACATAAATAAATTTGGCCTCAATAAGATGAATATTCTGAGTCTGCCCTAAAATTTCAGCACACAGGAAAGTGTTCTAAATCACAGTTTCTTTTCCCTCACTATCTTTTAAACTACTTGAATTTTCATTTCTTCCCAGAGAATTTTATGAAAACAAAAATAAGAATTTAAGGTACACACACTAAAAACAGCAGCGGCAATGAATTATTTTATAGCATTTGGCAAGTGGGAATTTCAGGCTTTCTATACCAGATGGTTTCTAGCTTCCCTATTAACTGTGTCTTTGAATTCCCCTTTTAAACACATTAGTGAATAAGAGAACAATATAAATGATCATTGCCCACAGGTACTTAATGAAAAAGAAGTCTAATATTCACCCATTCCTTCTACACGATTGCATGTACATAGGATAACACCACACTTTTCCTTTGGCAACCCACTGGTACTGGAATTTATTTGTCAAAGCAGAAGTCATATTTAAAATAGAAAAAGTTTAAAATGTCATGTTTCAAAGTCTCTAAAAGGTAAAGTATCCAAAGCTGAACTTACCTAAGTGTGCACACTGTGCTGATGTGTTCGCATGTGGACTATCATTCCACTACAACACCTCCTATTTAGCCAAAGTAAACACCCTTGTATCTGGAGACAAATACAGAACAACACATTGGTGGACACAGAAACACTAACATGCTAGTGTTCACTTTCAGTGAACAATTACTTCTTGGTACTCATTGAGATATTTGTAGTCACATGGCAATTTGGAATACTGGAGAGAAAAAGGAAAAAAGACATATTTTTAGACATTATCCCAGAATATAATCTTCTGTCATAATATGTTAGGAAAGCTCACACATGGATGCTTCCATAATTACAGCATTCAAATCTGTAAGTGCTAGAGTGAAGATTGCAAATCTACTTTCATTACAACCTCTTGTTTTCAATCACTGGTAACAGTTGAAAAATTGTCCTTGAGACTAAATTCTCACAATGTGACAAATAAAGGAAGCTGCCAAGCATTTATTTGTCAAAGCAGAAGTCATGGAATAGAACAAGTTTAGGGATGAATTGATAATAATGGCATTCTCATTGAATACAATCCCTTCCTCCCTCTGACTCTACCTGAAAAAATGGGTGTAAGCATTGGTCAATAAGTGTCTGTATCAAGCCTGTCATCTGAATAACTCACAAGGCCAGCCTGGCTATTAAGAAGACAGGTGCAATTTTCTTCTGACTCATATGAATTGTTTGTTGTTAAGCAGTGTAAGTGTATCAGATCATTTTTAATCTTCCACTCCATTTTCTCAATAGTGATTTAAATGGCGAAAGCCAAATAATTATCAGCTTGAATAAAAGTATTCTGTGGTTTCATAGCAGTATATGAATTCACTTCCAATAAGACATTTAATCTTAATGTTCCATTCTTATTCCTTGAAAATTTCTACGATGATTATTTTAATGTAATGCATTTTTAAAAATGTATTTAAGACATCTTGGAAAATGTGTAAAAGGCATGGATCATGTAAGAGATGACTTCTAAGCAGATCCCTTTATATTTGTAACATCTTTGCATTTATTCTTTATAAATTTTTGCAATTACCTAAGACATTTTCCAGGCAAAAACATCAAAGAATATTTAATTTTATAGAAAATATAGAGTATAATCATGGCAAAGTCAATACAACTTCAGTAAAGTCTACCAAACTCACAGTAAACATTTTTTTTGCATTTTTAAATTTTTTTTATTTCATTTTACTTTCCAACAACAGTTCTCTCACTCATGCCTCACCTCCATCCACCTACCTTTAACTCTCCCCTAGTCCACCCAAGTCCACTCCTCCTCATGGGTAAGGACTCCTATGAGGAGTCAACATAGTCTGGCAAAATAGGTTGGGCAGGGTCAGGGTGCTCTCCCATGGCTTAAGACTGAGCATGGCATCCTACCATAGGGAATGGGCTCTAACAAGCTAGCTCATGTACCAGGTTTGTGTTGTGGTCTTACTTTCAGGGGTCCCTGTGACAGTCCAAGCTTTACAACTGTCTCCCACATATGGGAGGCCTAGTTCAAACCCTGGAGTCTCCACAGCTGTGGCTCTAGAGTTCATGGGTTTCCACAAGCTTGGTTCAGTTGTGCAACTATCACTATTCACAGAGGAAATGATAGTATACATAAGTGACCCCCAAAACTCTACCTGGAACATAGTAAAACTTTTAACAGTCAAAATGATTCATTCCCATTTAAGTTGGAGTCAGAGCAAAAGCTGGAGGTTACTTTCTTGTAAATATACACAAATTCAGGATTTCTGAAATTTCTCTTTATCCGACACATTTTCCCTCTCACTCCAATTTGAAATAATAGGCATGCTGTCAAACTGTTACAATGTTTTCCTTTTAGTTAGAAGATTAATTGCACTCTTACCACATTTTAGTGTTTCAGAAATTTAATCTTGAATGCATTTTTTATATTCCAGAGATTATCTATTTCTAATAAGCTTTGTTTCAAAACTTCAAATTAGTCATTTACTTAAAATTGAGTAGTTTTCAACATCTTGGTGGAAAACACCCAAACATAATGGAAAATAACTTTTTATGCTAGCACTGCCAGTGTTCATCTGCACTTGATTTATGAATCGCTCTCACAGCCATTTCCTCAGCATAGCCATCTATAAATATCCTTGCTCTATAATATTTTTATTTTTAAGATGGAAGTTTCACTCTATCAGCACAAAGGCCCTCAAAATCTTGGATTCTGGTGGTTGCCCTAATTTTAGTCTGGATTGGCTTGCCATTTCAGCTCAGCATTCACAAGCTACCCAGTTTTTGCTCTGTAGTGGTGATGGCTGTGCATGTCACTTTCTCGGTGGATATTGTTATCCTTAACTTCTTTGACATTACAAGCATTTTCTTCCCAAAGCATCTCTTCAGTTCAAGTTGCATTTGTTGCCTTTGTTGTTTATTTTTTCTTTCCTTTGAATACCAGATATCTTCAAGGTGAGTCTTACAGTACAGATACAAATGTACTTTTCTACCAACACTTTTAACTTCTGTGCCTTCTTAATTTCCCAGCACTCCAGACCAAATGTTTTCTGATTTTGCTCTGTCACTAGCAATATATGGCTCATAATCCCAATGTGGTCATATGTTTATTTCCTGAGATTTAAGTCAGACTAATTTCAACTGCCATTGCCAGGAGCAAGTATTCCAGACATTTACAATTTCTCAGTCACCAAATTATTCAACCATTGCTATATCCCAAATCCTTTTTATGGACTTTTATTGTCTTCAATTGTTTAAAGGAAATTTAAATACAGAACTACAAAGTATTATCAAATTAATCCCCATTCCTCCTCAACTTCTGAGTCACAGAGAATGTTGGTTTATTACTAACAGAAGATTCTTGGATGATTGGGCCAAATGTACCCTACATCATTTGTTGAAGAGCTTTTTTCTTTCTATCACCATTTCAATAAGTAATTTGCTGTGTTCCTCTCAGCATAAGATTTACCTTCAACACATAGAGAAAAACTTTCTATTGCTTATACCAACTTGGATATCAAAATCCTAATATTCATCTAATTTATATTTACCTTTTCAGAACTCAGGAAAGGACAGTGATTTCTTCAACAGCCACTTGAAAGCAGTGAATATTTCCAACTCCCTCATGTTCCTGGGGCTTTACTCTTTTTCTATACTCTTTCTTGCATCTGCTTCTTGAAAACATTTGTTTCTGCCTCCCTGTCTTCTTCACTAATTATTATTTTAAAACTTATCCTTTCTGAAATTCTGATTTTACAGCATAACTTCTAAAAGCAGGTGCCACCTCACATTGCCATTGAAAGTGATTTTTCTATTTCCAGTTCTCGTGAATATTGTTATCACTCTTGTCTCCTTGGATCTGAGCTCAAAAACCCTATTCTCTCTTTAAAATCTCAGAGAGGATTTAATCTACAAATGGTAAAGCCAGCCTATATGAATCTAACAAGCACAGAGACTGATGAAAAGCTGATTGTTGACCTAACTTGGAGTTTTGGGATACATTTTTAGATTCTTTCCTATGATTGGAGGCCTCTGATATCACAACTTGTGTGAAGACAGTATTTCTCCTCACTATATAACCCTCATTCATTTTTTTATCAATTTCTTGTGTCTCTATTTCCTTTTATTGTTTAGAAAGTTCTTCATTTTAATGTCACTCTGAATATTTCTCCACTCTTGCTTTTCTTTCATTTTCCATATTTACTAAATATATTTTGCACACGAATTTTCTAATTCTGTCTTAATTGTCTTAAATCTTAATAATGTTTCAATCTCTTTATCATTCATATTTATAGCAGCAATAATTTCTCTCTGATATATTTTCAAATTATCAGTTTCATTTGTTGGTTAGATATCTGCTTTTGGTTGTTATCATTGTTCTTCTTTATATTTATTTATTTATTTTACATCCCAAGTGCAGTTTCCTACCCTCCCTTCCTCTCATTCCTTCTCTTCACATCACCGCTGCCTATCCAATATACTCTGCCTCTGTTTCTGTTCAGAAAGGGGCAGGCTTCACACAGGTATGAACAAAGCATGGCATATCAAGATGATGAAGGACTATGCACTTGCCCTTGTTTTAAGGATGGGCAAGACAACCCAGTATAAGGAATAGTTTTCCAAAAACCAACCAAAGGTTTAGGTACAGACCTGCTCCCACTGTTAGGAGTCACTAGTAGACCAAGCTACATAATCATGGTATATATCATGGCCTTGTTTGGTCCCATCCAGGCTCTCTGGTTGCCAGTTAAGTCTCTGTGAGCTACTACAAGCTCAGACTAGTTGATTCTGTGGACATTCTTATGACATCCTTGACCCCTCTGGTTCCTACAGTCTTTCTACCCTATCTTTATCAGGATTCTCTGAGTTCAACCTAATGTTTGACTGTGGATCTATCCCCATCAATTACTGGATGAAGTCTCTCTGATGACATTTGGAGTAGTCACACATGGCACTCAGGATTATTTTTTCTAGTACCATTCATTTGTCTCCAAATTTCATTATTACATTTTTTTTAAATTTTTTCTTTCTCTCCATTTTTATTTAAATTAGAAACAAGATTATTTTACATGTCAATCCCCGTTCCCTCTGCCTCCCCTCCTCCCCTGCCCCCTCCAACTAACACCTATCCCATTCATGGTGAGGCCTTCCATAGGGGATCTTCAGAGTCTGTCATATCCTTTGGTATAGGGCCTAGGCCCTCCCCCTTGTGTATAGGCTCAGGGAGTATCCTCTGTGGAATGGTCTCCCAAAGTCTATTCTTTACTAGGGATAAGTATTCATCTACTACAAAAGGCCCCATCGATTTCCAAGGTCTCCTCATTGACACCACATTCATGGAGTTTGGATCAGTTCCATGATGGTTTCCCAGCTATCAGTCAGGGAACCATGAACTCCTCTTTGTTCACATCAGCTGTTTCTGTGGGTTTCACCAGATCTTGACCTCTCTGCTCATCACTCCTCCTTCTCTGCAACTGGATTACCGTTCAGTTCAGTGTTTAGCTGTGGGTGTCTTCTTGCACTTTCACCAGCTGCTGGGTGAAGGCTATAGGATGGCATATAAGTCAGTCATCCATCTCATTATCAGGGGAGGGCATTTAAGGTAGGCTCTCCTCTGTTGCTTAAATTGTTAGCTGATATCATTGTTGTAGATCTACAGACATTTCCCTAGCACCTGATTTCTCTTTAAACCTATAATGCCTTCCTATATTATGGTATCTCTTATCTTGGTCTCCTCTATTCTTCCCACACCTCAAACTTCCTGCTCCCGCATGTGCTCTTCACCCCTCCTCCTTTCCCCTTCTCATTCTCCTAGCTCCCTCTCCCATCCCCTCATGCCTCCAATTTGCTCAGGAGATCTTTTCCCTATCCCCTTCTCAGGGGACCATGTATGTCTCTTTTAGAGTCCTCCTTTTTCCTAGCTTCTCTGGTGGTGTGGACTGTGGCCTGGTAATCCTTTGCTCTAATGTTATTGTTTTTAATGCTAAGAAATACTACACTATGTAAATGGAACATATTTTCTTTATCCATTCTTTGATCCTAAATAGAATATCAGTAACACAGACACTAAGGTTGATAATTTAAAATGGAACCTCATGAAACTGAAAAGCTTCTGTAAGGCAAAAGACCCAGTCAATAGGATGGGTAAATTTTCACCAACCCCACCCCTGACAAACAGCTGATTTCCAAAATATATAAAGAGCTCAAGAAACAAGACAAATAATCCAGTTTAAAAAAATGGGGTACAGATCTAAACAGGGAATTGCCAAAAGAGGAATCTCAAATGGCCAAGAAAACTTAAAGAAATGTTCCAAATCCTTAGTCAACAGGGAAATGCAAATCAAAATGACCCCTGAGATTCCATCTTACACCTGTCTGAATGGCAGTTAGGTATTTGTATTTCAAGATTATTCTTTGTTTCCTAAAGTATAGCATTCTCTAAACCCTGATATTTTAATTAGATTGATTTTATTGCATGAAAGTATTTTTTAAAACCATCTGGAAAGACAGTCATTAAAATTGTATTATAGTTTTCTGCAGTTCATTTCTTATTTTGCTGCTGAGTTACTAATATTCTTTATCTTGATTTTTCTTTGCCTCAAAATATAGTAACATATAGTTATCACTTTATCTTTTCTAAATGTGTGTGAATGAGTTTAAATATATAAAGTACACATGGTCCTTACTTTTGACTTTGGGAATATGTGTAATCACTCACTCATTGGGGTTTCTGCAAATGGGAAGGTTTCTGTAAAGATGAGATTTTCTTTCCTTCCTTTCTTCTTCCTTCCTTTATCCTTTTCTTTCTTTATTTTAGCTCTATTTTACCATAAAATGATGAGTTATAATTAAATAAAATTTATTTCTTATAATTTCAGATGTATGACTTCTATGATCTCTGTGCATACAGATTTGATGTATGTTGAGAGTACTCTTCCTTGTTCACTTTGCTGTTGACTATCACAGTCAAAGGAGACAAGGAGGACCTCTAGGTTTCAATGAGGAACATTTAAAAGAGTCCCACACATATAACTTAAATTGTTCTAAGAGGCCCACTTCCAACTATCACCTTACCGTAATTAGAATGTCAACATATAAATCTGAGGAAGAAGAAATGAATGTTTAGTCCATTGCAGGTCATTATACGACTTACCTGGAGATGGAGCATTTCAGCTCTACATTAACACTAGTGGTGTTCTGTGGCTACCTCATTGAGACCAGGATGAGAATTTCAAATATAAATGCTTTGTGTTTATTCCAAAAGTATACCATAAGGAGCTTAACAAAGACTATGATGCCATTTTGCTTGGAAATCAGGTTTTTAAACACTGCAATTAGGAGTGAGGATGCCCTGTAGCCCAGTTATCTCTAAGCAACCTCTGAAAATACCTGAATCTTATCTATCTCCCAGTTTCTCCTTGGTGTCTTTTGTAAATTAACAATTTTCTTTATACTACTCTCTTTTCTTCCATTTACTATTATTGTGATTTTCCTTTGTTTTATTGAGGCTTTTCGACTCACTTTGTAACAAATGTGCATTAAAATATAGGTTATATAAGCTCTCAGTGTAGCATATTAAATGGAAAATAAGGATAGCTTTCCTAAAAATTCATGAAAATGAGTCTTCCATTATTTTTTCTAGAATTAGAGGGCCACACAAATTGGTAATTAGTAGCATCTATGGTTTTATTTCTCTATGTTCCTTCCCACCTGAAGAGTCGGGTCTCATGATAGATCTGTGAATGGCACAAATATTTCTAGTTCATATGGTACCCCAGGAATCTTAAAAAGATTATCTCATTTAATGAGAGCTTTTATTTCTTAACATTTTAACATTTTTCTTTTTAAATTATGTGTTTATGTGTGAATGGATGTGGACAAATGAGTGTTTATGTCCTTGGAGGTCAGAAGTGTGCTTCAGATCACCTTGTACTAGGTTATAGGAGTTTGTGAGCTTCTGGACTGGGTGTCAGGAGTTTAAGTCAAGTCCTCCCCAAGAGCAGTAAAAAATTTTAACTACAGAGCCATCAACCCAAAGAAAAGGTGTATTTTGGCATTTGGAATATTAAAGACTATAGGACAATCATTACAAAAGAAAAGATTTGTATAATAACTTTATCTGTTGGTAATTGTGAAGAAAAAGTAGCAAGGGAAGTGAACACATTCGGACATTATGCTGTTTAGGAATATCCCCTCATGTTTCGGTTTGGCCATGTCTCCTTATTTCAGAGTATCCAATTGTACCTAATATAAGCATAATTATCACATTTAATATTCATTTGACTTCAGTATGAACCATTGACAAAAGAATAATCTTATATAATTATTGAATACATAGTCTTTTATTTTATTCTCTTTTTATTTTATTTTTAATAATTTTTGAGAATTTCATAAGATGGATTTTGAACATATCACACTAGTCCATTTAGCACAATGTTAGTAGCATGTTCTCCTCTAGGGTCAATAACCTGTCTAGCTACAGGTTCTAGTCCTTGACCATGATGTGAAATATGGTTTTCATCTCCAGGGATGAGTCTTGAATCTAATTAGAAAATGGCTAGTTATTCCTATAACATTCATTGTATCATTACATCAGTGGGCATATCATACCATGACAGTCATTGCTGTAGCATAAGATTAATGGCTATTTAAGACTGATGATTACTTTTTCTCCAGTGGCATATAGCACTATGAAAGCTACCCTAAATATCCGTCAATGAATGGATAAATAAATAAAATGTAGGCCATGTACATGATGGAATATTATTCCTCTATTAAAAACTGAAATTATGACACTGACAGGAAACAATCATCCTAAGTGAGGTAAGACAGGGCCAGAAACACAAGCATCATATATGAACACACCTTTCATATTTGAATGTATCTGAATCTCTAAGACATGTGGGTTTCAATTAGTGCTCATAAAATTTAGGAAAATAGTAAGAAGATCTGGGGAGACAGATGATTCTTTCAAGGGAAGGACACTAGGACGCAGTGATATTAATGAAGGAGACAAATGGATTAGGAATAACTAAATGTAGAGGTGGTACAAAGGCAAGATAGAGGAGGTAATTAAGGAGTAATAACTAATATGAAAGGCTGATTTTTAAAAAAAGTTTTATGGAAACCTAGTACTGTGGAAGCATCCTAGAACATATACATATAGAAAAATAACATAAATTGGTTTACTCTATAGCTGTGGGACAATGCCCCAAGTAGACACCAGATGCCAGCAAAGGAAAGTACCAGGACCAATAAGGGAGACCTCTTTTTGAGTCATTGTCCATCAGAGTCCAATAGACCACTAAACATTATAAGCTATTGCCACTGTTCTTGATTACCTTCTGATGCTTGGTGATACCCCTCTGTTGTTGCAGACACCACTTTCTTGACATATGAAGCACAGAGAAATCAAGCAGGTACTGATCTGGAAGCTCTAATGAAAACTTTTATCTTTCTTACTTCTACATATCTTATTTTCCAATTTACTCCATGTATTGCTGTGTAACTCGGTGGGTGGCTGGCTGGCTGGGTGGGTGGCTGGCTGGCCCCTGATGTCCTCCTCTCCTTGTTCTCTCATTGGTCCTCCTCTTTCTTGTTTCTCTTTCTATTATATTCCCTGCCTGCCAGTGCCACCTATCCTTGCTATTGTCGAGCTGTTCAGCTCTTTATTAGATCATTAGGTGTTTTAGACTGGTAAAGAATACACCTTCACAGAGTTAAAGAAATGCAGCATAAAGAAAAATAACATAACTTAAAAATAATATACAAAAATCTGTGGTCTGTTAGGAAGGAGTTTCATCTCTTGTCTGTTTTAATGGTCTGAAATCAGGGTTTGAGGAAATTTTATTTTCCTATTCTCCACAGATGTTGTGTGTTCTGCATCCTCAGATGTTTGGTTTAAGTGAAAGAGATAATTCCTCCCATTTCTGGTCCTTTAACTGATTCATGCTGAACATCACTTCAGGTGGCCAAAGAACTGGACCATTCATCAGACTGCTTTTTTGGCAGACTGTTATGTTCCTCTGCCTTGTTGATTCCCTGTAATACAAAGATACCTAAGGTCCTCTGTCTTTACATTTATGAATCAGATCTATATCATCACTTCCCAAACCAAGCTTCTAACCTTGATTGTCAGTATCATGTAATCTAACATTGAATATCAGTACTACTACCATTGCTTGCATACTAGCAGGGTGTGCAAAACACTTTTCTATGTGTTGGAGTGTTATTCTGCAGTAATTTTCTGGGACCCTATCTGAGTTAGCTTAGAGTCTTCTGAGAGGGGACCTTTAATGGAAGAATTGTCCAGATCAGGTTGGCCTGTGGATGTGTCAGTGAGAGATTGTCTTGGTTGTTAAGTGACACAGTCATGGGTTGTATGCACAGTTAGCTAAGCCTGAGCCCCCAAAACAAGCCAACTAGTGGTTTTCCTCCTTGTGTCTGCTTGCAAGTTCCTGCTTGAGTTCCTGCCCTACCTTGTCTCAATCCTGCACAGTGACCTGGAAGCATAAGTAAATGCTTTCATGGCCTATGTTGGTTTTGGCTAGAGTGGAAACTAAGGCAGTCTCCCTCCACTTATGTCTCTTCTTGATTTTCTGGCTGACCATCTTGTGGCCCTCCCAACTAGATGTCAGTATCATGAATTGGACCTTACACTTAATATATATCTCAGCCCTTCCCAATAGTCTCTATACCAACTGCAGAATAGTGTTCAAAGAAATAACTACACAGTTTTCTGTATTTTCCTCATTGCATTGTTGCAGATCTGTGTGTCCAGTGCTTGAACCACATTCTGCATTTGTCTTCTCATTTGTATAACAGACTTTGACAAGTTTTCCAGAGTTAAGCTTCATTGTTTTAGTGAAAGAAGTCTTCTGCTTTTCCTGGGGTGGTTTCAAAGGGTCTCCTCTACATTCTTAGGTAAAACAGGACTTCTTGTTTGCATAGAGTTTACTAGATTATAATTCCAGAAATTCAAGAGTCAAATCACAATAAAATGTGTCTTTTAGGGCTGGAGGGTTGGTTCAGTGGTCAGGAGTACTGGCTGTTCTTTCAGACAGTTCAGGTTCCATTCCTAGCACCCACATGGCAGCTCACAACCGTATGCAACTTCTATTCCAGGGGAAGCAACATCCTCATACAGATTCGTACAGGGCAAACACTAATATACATGAAATTAAAATAAATAATTATTTTTAAGAATGTGTCTTATAGTATAAAGTTTAATAATTAATATACTTTCAAGTGAATATCTGTAAGGGGAATTTTCACTATTTCCCTTTCATGTCTTTATTGTTGAATAATTCTTGAAACAAAAAATATATATATAAAGAGAGAAAAAGACCTTTTCTTGCTAGACTACTTCTCTAATGTCCATTAAGTAAACTTATTAAATTATGTCATATAGTCCATATTTGAGTAGAATGCACACTTAACATATCTATTTTAAAATCCTATCACCACACTTGCTCTTTGTTGTCGCCTTGAAATTACCTTTTACAATCTTGTTTGCACAGATGTTTTTGCTTAAAATCTGCTTGATTTGTATATAAATCTACTGTGCCCATGATCAATTTTCATTTTGTTTCATTTTTGCCACTAGGGAGGCTCTTTTCTTACATGACAGAATCGCTGAAGATGATCTGTGAATAACTATTTCTGTATTCTGTGTGTTAATCTGCATCAAACCACTGTAAAGATATTTTTCCTATTTTGAAGAATTGATCACAGCAACCCAAATCCTGAATTCAGCGTAGAAAAATCTAAACTCAGCAATTCTTTTATTGAAATCCCAATATACCCTGAGCTGTAGAGTTCACTTCACAGTTACTGTTATTTTTACCTGCATCCCATTGTATGTCTTAGCAAAGGGCCAGAAGGTTCCTGGGGTGACCTCTCTGAATTGCCAAAGGAAAGAGATATATCAGGCAGGAAATCACTGTTGGGGTAGACAAGTTTAGCTTCAGTCTATTTATGCTGTCTATAATTGTATATATGTCATAGATACCAGGGAGGTAATTGCAGATTCTGTGCTGTCTTTAACAAAATAGAGAAGAGTCTGGAATCCCGCTGTTGATGCATGAATAAGCAAGGCAATTTATAAACATATCAACTTTAATGCTACAGCATTTCCCTGGACTTTTGTGTGCTACATGAATAAGAAAAATTACAAGAAAATTCGGAAGAATTTCCAATGCAATGACAGTTTGTAAATGCTGACATAACAATAATAGGGGCAGTCAAAATGGCATGGACCTTACTTGCAATGAATTTCTGGGACTTCATCTTAAACATCTCAGCCTAAAGATGTGAAGGAAGCTTATAATAGGTCATCTATAAGTCAAATGGTTTCTCAGTTTCTGTTTTTTACACAGGTTGTCAAATGTTACAACTCTAGTTTTAGCTTGTAGGCTATCTTCAACCTCACAGCACACCTGTCAAATATTATATTTGTATAAAGTGAACAATAAGGATCACCAACCTAAGTTTAGGATCTTCTGTAGACTATATCATTGGGCTGTTTCATAAAGCACTACTATTTGAAGTTCTGCACAGAGTGCTGTACACTGTGGTGTGTTTGTGCTGTGTGTACTGGTCTTTTATGTGCAATACCAACTTTGCTGCTGTATTTTAACCTCCTTCCACACTGCAGGAAGCTGCTTTCAAGAACAATACCAAGAGTCACAGCTATCATTTTTCCATGTTTTCTGAAGTATATTTATGATAGATTGTCATCAATTTGCCAATTAAACATTGGGAAGGCACTGATCTTACTAATGAGTCACACTTTAAAGTAATAAAATACACCTCTGAAGGCATATCAGTGGTGCTTACAAAAATATATAGTTATATTTAAATGGAATATACTTTTTAAATTACTTTTGATACATTTGTTAATTTATAATTAATACAACATTGCATTTAGCATTTAAATAGCTGTCTAGATGACCTGTTTTCAGAATGATAGAAAGATGATTTCAAAGTTCAAAAGCACAGACTAAATAAATGAAAGAAACTAATAAAATCAGAAGTTCTTGGAGGGCTGTGGCACTCCTGTGTTACACTGCGATGCAATTATAATGACAGTCAAAATGGCAAAATAAGAAATTCAGACCACACTCAAAGGAGGCTTTGCTAAGATCTACTCAATATGGTTGCTGGCAGTGTTTTAGCCTACTTGATGACAGGCATTTTAGGATTATTGAAGACTGGAGCTATTAAAAGCAGTTACCCATGGTGATGAGATGTGTGAGAGAATTTGTATTCTCCAGGTCAAGCAGCCCTAAGGTGTACAGGTTAACTGTGACAATGAGCAGGCATTAGGACGGAACCAAAGTTCACTTTCTACATAGGCAGAAACAAATGCTGCACCCCAGCAGTGTGTGGAGGCCTGAGAGCAGGCAGTTTGCACATTCATGCATCTAGATAATAAACTCTTCTCTAGCTGACTTCTATGAACACATGCAGAATAATAACAAAGAGATGCATAGTTTGAATTTAAATTCACCCTGAAAAGAAAGGCAAAAGGATATTTGATTACTTATGGTGGGAAATGCAGATTGCTAAATCACAGTCAATGGCAGTGTAATAGAGTCTTTCCACTTTTTAAAAGCTTAAAGTTAGGTAAGAAAGTAATTTGTCAGTAAACATCTTGAGAACTAAAGTGGTTTGTAGCTGACACTGCCAATAAAACTTCTGTAAATGGAGCTGATTTATTTTTAACAAAATGATTGATTTCTTGGTTTACTTTTATAGCAATTAATCTGACCAGGCTTATCAATTTAGCCCTGGTCTTATAGCTCTCAAAATTTGAGCATTTTGGATCATTTTCAAAGGCTGTGTAATCTTCACTAAGATCTGAGGCTAAAAAAGGAAGAAATGGTTTTGAAATAAGTGCTATTACAGTGTCTGGTTTCATTTCCCTCAACTAATACATCTTTTGTTTTTACTAATCTGATTATAACCAATGCTGTGGGTGAAAAATTCTCCATAATTCAATTATTTAACCACACCAATGCTTTGTTTAACACAGAAACTTATGTTCTTTGAAAAGCTGACAACCCCATGCAATATACCACAACTAACACTATTTTTTCCCAAAGTGGTCAACTATGACCCTCTATTTAAAAACAAGAAGTATGGCTTGTGCTTTTTAAATTCTGAGCTTATGGATCATCAATTGGGCCATAGTAAGCATCAAATGAAGGACTGATTGCTGCATAGCAGGCCAGATAATTGATTACTGACTAAGGGGATGTGGTATAATTGCCAGTATTTTGTGGGAAAGTTTTATGGTATTTACAAAGATTTGATTCTTGAGGGAATGGGTATTTGAGCTGTCTGCTAGTGAACTCATAATGATTGGATTAAACATCATGGTTTTCAAATGAACTTCTGGGATGTACATACATCACAGTGGTAAGGCTCTTGCCTAACAAATGTGTGGGTCTTTGGTTCAATTTCCTGTATGAATGGATGGGAGCTACCTTTATGTAGCCCTTTATGTAATTAATATAGAACTGCTCTAGGAGGAAATGGCATTAATTAGAGCAAGCAGGGAGGTCTTCGCCAGCATAGGTACCCTTCCTTTTGGCCTCCTGGAACAAAAGTGAACACTCCTTGTAAGTGATGAAAATGATTCAGTAATCATGGAAACATTATTAGTAAATAATCATATTAAAAGACCTACACTTTCTCTCATTTGCTTTGTAACTTAATAAGTTTTATTTTTCAGCAATGGGTGTTACTTAGCATTATGATGGGTATGTAGATATTTTATTCCCAGGGCAGCTTTCTTTTGCTGTACTGGAATTCATTGGTAGCATCCACAAATTATTATAAAAATACTCCTCTTGCTCTTCAGGAGGCAAGGCATACAGCCTTGGTATGATAGTCACCTGTTTGTCTGAGAAGTACTGAGGTTTGGGGAAAGTTATTTTAAGGAAGATTGTCCTTCTCTGAAGTGAGCACATTTTACAGATTATTATCACAGTTTGACTTCAGTGGAATCTCTCAGCAATCATATGAGATACATAGGATGGTATGATGATTTCTCTCATGTAGACCCTAGGAAAAATCAGGAAATCTGGAACATTTAGATTTATTGGTATTTGGATAGGCCTTTTGTACTTTTTGACTACCGAATTATTAGAAAGGGTTAGGAGCCATGTTCATGCTCAGAACAATGGTCTTTCTCAGACTGTGAATTGAAGATTCCATAGTGTAGAGAAGAAGGGATGAAAAAATCCCTCAAGAGGAATTCTATTTTTAAATGAAAATTTTGTCTTTTCTCATCTTCAGAAGCACCTCCTCAATTATGCGACATTTGTATGTTTTCTTGGAGAGGAGAAACTTTGAACAAGTTTTCAGGAGGGCAATTTTTATTTAAATACAATCCATTTCACCTGAGGGAATCCATAAAGAAGTGAAGCAAAGATTGATCCACTTGAATTTTGCAAAGAAAGCTGTAAGTGACGTTTGTATTATGCTGACAATAGCCTTAACACAAAGACCTCAACACAGGCTGAAGAGGGCAACCAGAGAAAGTCAGTATGGGGTATCAGCAGATTCTGGATTTAATACTGGCTGGAATTGTTTATTGTGTCATGACATAAAACAAGACGATGTACCCAGGTGGTAGTGGCACACTTCTTTAATACCAGCAGTTGGGAAGCAGAGGCAGGAAGATCTTGAGAGTAAAGGGCTAGCCTGGTCTACAAGACAACTTCCAGGAAAACCAGGGCTGTTAATTGTCATCATAGAACTGAAGAAAGCAGATGCACTAGATTAAGCTCCTGGAGTTCAGTTGAAGAGAGGGATGAGGGATCATATGAACTAGGGGTGGGGGTGGGGGTCAAGATCATGATTGGGAAAACTACAGAGACAGCTGATAGTGGGAGCTCATGGACTATGGAATGACAGCCGGGAAACCTGCATGCGACTTAAACTGAATGTGGGTGGCAGTTATGTTGGGGCATTTCCATGGGACCATAACTTTTCCCAGGTGAATGAAATGGTTTTTAGGAGTCTATTCCCTATGGTGGGATACCTTGCTCAGCCTTTATACGAAGGGGATGGACTTGGTCCTACCTCAACTTGGTAAGCCAGACTTTGTTGACACCCCCAAGAGAGGTTTTACCCCCTCAGAGGAGTAGATGGGGGGGTGAGAAAAGGGAGAAGTAGGGGGTAAATCAGGAGAAGGAGAGGGAAAGGAAACTGGGGTTGGTACGCAAAAAAAAAGAATTCTAAAAGAAGAGAAAACAAAAAGAACAAGTCACAAGTCACAGTACAAACTTTACAAATGTAGTAAGAGTTGTATTAAGGTAACTGAAAGAGATGTGAGGGTAATAATACAGGATATTTTCTGACAAGCAACAGTCATATTAAGACACTCCTTCTGGTGAATAGGGGTTTCTACAATGCTGTCTAGTTCACATGTCTGAGCAATGCCATTGCAGGAAGTGGAAAAAGCCAAAGAGAAGTACAGTGAGACTTATTATAACTGTCTGTCTCACATACAGAGAATTGCAGGCTGCAAGGCTTTGAACACTTGAATACTATGCCACTGAGTGTGTGCTTTGACACACACTTTGATATCATTGTGTTGCTCTGTTCTTTAGTTTAAAAGGTAATAATATAACCAAGTGTTTAGTGTTGTGATAAATGTATCACTTAATTCATGTTAAAAAAAAACATACGTTATATGCACGAAGAAGTATCAGAATAATAGACTATTGTTCCAAATGGATTATTTTCTGGAAAGCATACTTTGCTGCTGTGGAATTCCTCCAGCATGCAGTATTTACAATTTTGCTTAAAAACACGTTTCTCTGTATCTGAGGATCTCCGAGTTTGGCACATGCAATAAAAGGAAAAGGCAAACATGTTAAGTCAAAAATCCTCAGCACCAAAGGAGCTGTCAACCTTGGTGTTTGAGGCAAAGGATCTAGATTATTCGGTAGCACTTTCTGAAGGGAATTTTGTCACCTTCCTCTCCAATTTCACTGTTGGTCCACATCTTTTAGTATATTTAATATTTTCCCCAACTGCAATACCATGTTTGCTTTCTGAATTACCCTTCTTAGTAGTGTACAGATTCATCCCCAGCCTCTGCCCTGGGGTAATGTTTACCATATGGAAACCAGTGCACATGTATTTGCTGGATATTAATTATTGTCTTAATTGCATCTTGCTCTTTCTGGTGGATTTCTAAGGAGGATGCTAATAACAAGGTGTTTGTCTATATTTGCTCTGCTTACTCCCTGTGAAAAGATTATCTAAATTAATGTGACTGGCAATTGTATTGTTCTGTTGATTGGCAGGGAAACAAAATAGTATGTGCACCATTTGTGAAGCCACCTTTGATTGGATCAGTTAACACCTATTGTGGCATCCCTTAGGCCCCATCTGGCTTTGTAGTGCTTGTGGTAGCTATGTCACCCCTGAAAGAATCTTACTTTGTGTTTCAGACTTGAAACATTGGGAACATTTTAAAATAATTTCTTAGAGATATTTTTTTCTACCTAATACCTGTTTTGAAATGTCCCTCTGGGAAAGCAAAAGTGGCTTGTTAGAAAGAGAATGAAAGGTTAAGCCTTTGGGGGATTAAAGGTCACTAAAGGAGTGCCTCAGTGTTTTCAGACAGACAGCAGCACTTGCCTTTTACAGCGTTGAAAACAGAAAATGTCATCATTGGACCAATGTGTTCATTGCAGTATAGGTAAATGGACAGTTTCACTGTCTATAGTGAAAACACCTAATGAATGTCAGCTAGACCATCCACCTTATCCAAAGTACAATTGGACAAGTTCCTGTGAAGGAACCCTGTGACTAAATGCTGTTTTCTATCCCTTGACACACAGGACTAACACCTCCCATTTCCTTCACAGGGTTTCTCTCCATCTCCTCTAACTTCCTTTCTACATATACTCCTTGTTGCCAGCCAACCCACCTTTGTGTGTATGTGATGCTAGAAACTAGAAATTGCTATTTTCTGTAAGGACTACCACTACATTCTGCCATTTTATGTTCCTAGAAGCTGAGGTGCCTTGACCAAATATCCTAATAGAGTAGTTCCTGAAGAAACAAGTGTACACAGGCACAAAGTGTGCCGGGTAACACAATCTGTGATTTCTGCCAGTTGTTCCCATTTAGTACATTTTCAACATTCAGTTTCCTGTTTTGTTAACTTAATGGCTCAGAAACATTATCATTTGTTTGACTTTTCTCTTTCACACTGAAGACTTTGTATACCAGGGACCTGGCCAGGAACATTATGAATCACCACCAGGATGCCATAAGCTGAGCAGAAACACCCCTGTCTGCCACAGCCTTATCTTCCTGAGCTAACACTTGATGCACTTTCCAAACTGATTTTAGCCTTATGTAACAGGACTAATACAACATAGCTATGCATTCTCATAGTGAATGCTAGTCTTGGGGACTACCTTACTGTTTCATTGGTGAACATATTAATGCATGCACACAGATCAAATTAAATAGAGTCAAGCCATGCAGTCGTCTTTTCCATAACCTTATTTATCCATTTTACTTGTCTATTTAAGTTCATTGAGACAGGGTCTTGCTATATTGCCATGGTGGCCTTGAACTCATGGAAATCTTTCCCTAAGATAACAAGTGCTAGGATTAAAGATGAGTGCCCCCATGCCCAGTAGCCTTCCTTTTCTCATTCCCCAATAGTGCATTCTAATATTGTGATCCTTAGGCCACAGGTTTGTGCTCCTTTGTTCAGGTATTGAGTTTAAGTGATGAAAGCTGAAGGGTGCACCCATCTGCCTTTGATCTTCTTCCCAAGTGATAGGAGGCTGCCTTTTCTTTGTCCACTTTCAAGGGTTTCTTAGCCTTGAGACAATTTATGTGCATAATGTAGAATGCAAGGTGCAAGAAGGCACATTTTAGAAACGTCGCTGAAGAATCAAACAAGGAGAAGGAAGCACAACAACACAAGCCATATATCCATTATGTTTGTTAAGATATGTCAAATGAGTAAAGAATAAAATAGAGAAAAATGAGGAAATATTGCAAGAAGTTGATAAAAGCAGACCAAAATATATCTTCACCTATTCTTTATTTTTTGGATTATACTCCTTAAATGAACAACGAGGCAGTTCTATTTAGCTTAGTAAGTTAAGTGTTTACTCCAGCATACTTACTGCTCCACCCCACTCCAACAGTTGATTCTTTCTCATACAGCAGCATGGGTAGCTCTGAGCTCAAATGTGATGTGCTGAGCAAGTAGTGCAATTTTGCTTTACATTTATGTCTTTCTTCTCTTTATTTGCCTTTACATATAACTTCAGGTCTTTGTCAGACATGACAATAGTACAGCCAACATCTTCAGCCAGATTCTAATCATATTACCCCCTCTGGATTTTAAGTTTGCCTCTAACAGAAGCTATAATATGTATGGTGTCACCTTTTCAGTGAAGGGATTCTAGTTGGCCCAAACATAGCAAAAATAGCACTGGAGGCCTTGCCCTTCTCCTCCATTTCCTCTGCCTTGGTAAAAGACAGTAGATGGCATTCCTAGAGCTAGACACCAAGGTCTATTCCCTTATTTGGCCATGTCCTCCTCCAGATGCTGACTACCAAGGTCTAGCTACCAAAGGCTTCAATTCTAGTAATCAAAATCCCCCATTGTCTTACCTAATTAACCTGCCCAATGAAAATTAAACACCTCAGAAACTCACATGGGTTTTCCTCTTTCACCTTTGTAAACTATCATTTGGCTCTGAGACATGCCTCTTTATCCAGAGGCAGTCCTTTGGTTCCCACCAGGAAACACACCTCTTCTGCATCTCTCCTGTTCCCTTTCCTTTCTTCCTCATATACTATCTCCTGTCTTTGTCTCTTATGCCCTTCCCTTTGTCTCTCTAGGTAAATAAATGTCCTTTGTGATGATAACTTGGTCTTGGTATGTCCTGACACAATACTAGTCCCTTCATTCTGGCAATCAGTATTATGATATATATATATATATATATATAATATTATATATGGATTTACAAATGTCTTCCTTACAGTGTATCATTGAAAGTCCTTCATTCCTTCTGCTATCACCAAATTATTTCTAGGATGTATCCATAATTTGAAAGAATTGTATTGGACAGGCTAGATTAAGGGAGCTTGAAGTGAGACCCTCTATATGATTGCAGTGGGGAGTGCTGAGGTGCGAAGCCAGATCCTGTTCACTGTTTTGAGGCCACTCCAGCTCTCCCTTCATAACACTGATTGAAATAGACCTGAATTCCAAATGAAAGTGTTTGACACCTATAGTCATATAAATCAGACATGTAAATACAGGTAAGTGTTATCCATAGTAAATATATTCAAAATACTACAAAATATATCAAAAACATTATATATAGTACTATAAGAAACAAGATTGTTTTACATGTCAACCCCAGTCCCCTCTCCCTTCCTTCACCTGCCCACCACTAACACCCTACCTATCCCATATCATTTCTGCTCCCCATGGAGAGTGAGGCCTTCCATGGGGTCTTCAGAGTCTCTCATATCCTTTGGTATAGGGCGTAGGCCCTCCCCCATGTGTCTAGGCTGAGGGAGTATCCCTCTATGTGAAATGAGCTCCCAAATTCCATTCCTGTGCTAGGGATAAGAACTGATCTACTACAAGAGGCCCCATAGATTTCTGAGGCCTCCACATTGACACCCACATTCATGGGGTCTGGATTAGTTCCATGCTGGTTTCCCAGTGATCAGTGTGGGGGCCAAGAGCTCCCCTTTGTTCAAGTCAGCTGTTTCTGTGGTTTTCACCAGCCTGGTCTTGACTGCTTTTCTCATCACTCTTCCTTCTCTGCAACTGGATTCCTGTTCAGTTCAATGTTTAGCTGTGGGTATCTGCTTCTACTTCAATCAGCTGTGGGATGAAGACTATAGGATGGCATATAAGTCAGTCAGAAATCTCATTATCAGGGGAGGGCATTTAACATAACCTCTCCTCTGTTGTTTAGATGGTTAGTTGGTGTCATACTTGTAGATGTCTGGACATTTCCCTAGTGCCTGATTTCTCTTTAAACGGATACTGGCTCCATCTCTGATGGTATCTCTTTTTGCTCTCCTCTATTCTTTCCCCTACACAAACTTCCTTCTCCCTTGTGTCCTACTCACCCTTCCTCTTCCTCCCCTTCTCATTCTCCCAGATCCTTCTCCCCTCTCCCCGTGCTCCCAATTTGCTCAGGAGATATTGTCCCCTTTCCCTTCAACAGGGGGCCTTGTAAGTCTCTCTTAGAGTCCTACTTGTTGCCTAACTTCTCTAGTGTTATGGATTGTAGGCTGGTAAACCTTTGCTCTATGTGTAAAATCCATATATTAGTGAGTGCATACCATGTTTGTCTTTTTGTGACTGGGTTACCTTGCTAAGGATGGTTTCTTCTAGTTCCATCCATTTGCCTGCAAATTTCAAGATTCCATTTTTTTTCTGCTGAGTAGTACTCCATTGTTTAAAGGTACCACACTTTCTGCATCCACTCTTCAGTTGAGGGGCATCTAGATTGCTTCCAGGTTCTGGATATTAGAAATAATGCTTCTATGAACATAGTGGAAGAGATATACTTGTATCAATGTGCTTCTTTTGGGTATATGCCTAAGAGTGGAATTGCTGGATCTTGTGGTAAACTGATTCCCATTTTCCTGAGGAATCTCCATACTGATTTCCAAAGTGGCTGTACAAGTTGGCACTCCCACCAGCAGAGGAGAAGTGTTCCCCCTTTTCTACATCCTCTCTAGCATGAACTGATATTGGTGTTTTTGATTTTGGCCATTTTGACAAGAGTAAGATGGTATCTCACAGTTGTTTTGATTTGCATTTCCCTGATGGCTAAGGATGTTGAACACTTTCTTATGTGTCTTTCAGCCATTTTAGATTCTTCTGTTGAGAATTGTCTATTTAGTTCTGTACCCCACTTTTTAACTGCATTTTTTGGTGTTTTGGTGGCTAGCATCTTGTGTTCATTGTATATTTTGGAGATCAGCATTCTGTCAGATGTGGGGTTGGTGAATATCTTTTCCCATTCTGTGGGTTGCCATTTTGTCTTGCTGACTGTGTCCTTTGCCTTACAGAACTTCTCAGTTTCAGGCGGTCGCATTTATTAATTGTCGATTTCAGTATCTGTGCTAGAGGTGTAATGTTCAGGAAGCTGTCTCCTTATCAATTCTGACAAAAGCCACCTGAGCCCCACCGCCACATGGGCAGTCTCTGCCAGGCACCAGAGTTCTGCCTGCTGCATGGATGGGCAAAATAATACAGAGACATATTAGGTACAAAGCTGCTTGGACAATGACTAGGATTGCTCATCTGTTAGCTCTTTCTTAACTATCATAAACCTATATATTTTATAAGACTTATCAGATGCCTTAATGGCATCCCTCCTTGGTGGTGGCTCAAATACTGCTGCTGGAGCAGGAGCAGAGGGACCCTTCCTGATTCTCCTTTGCTTAATATGAGTCTCCTTGCTATGTCACTTCCTGCCTGGATCAGCACTTCTCAACTACATTTCCCAGAATCCTCTTTGACTCCTAGTCCTGCCTAACTTGCTGTTTCATTGGCCAAACAGTATTTTATTTAACAATCAATAAGATAAACATACACAGAAGTACTTCCCCCATCACAATTCACTCAAGAGTACTTCTCAATTTCTCTTCTAAGAGGTTCGGTGTGGCTGGATTGATGTTGAGGTCTTTCATCCATTTGGACTTAAATTTTGTGCATAGACATAGACATTGATCTATCTTCAGTCTTCTACATGCCAGCATCAAGTTATGCCAGCACCATTTGTTGAAGATGCTTTCTTTATTACATTGTGTATCTTTAGCTTCTTTGTCAAAAATCTGGTGTTCGTAAGTATGTGGGTTAATTATCATGGGTTTTTGATTTGATTCCATTGTTCTACCTATTTTTGTTCTACCCACCCACAACAAAATGAAGTGCCTTCACATACCTGTAGCAAACTATAGTAAACATAATATAATTTTATAATTTTTCTTGTGAGAAGCCATTATGAACAAAGTTAAAATACAATAAATTGTGAAACAAATGTAATGCAATTAAGAATTAAGAACAAAAATAATTTTAGAAACATAGAAAATAGAGCATGATAAGGAACTGACAGGCATTTAGCCACGTTCTCAGTGCCGAAGGTGGCACACTTCTGCCTACATCGTGTTATAACCACAATAATGTGGGAGGGCACTGCTATGATACTCCACAAATAGCCTTGCAGCAACATATATGTTTTGTCAATTAGTCATCTAAGCCATCAGTCTGCATTAACACTCCTGTTTGTGCAAGAGAGAACTAAGTTCTAATGAACGTGACTCAAAGACCTCAAATTCGGGGATGATTTTTTTAGTTTATACTGAAATGAGCTCTAAAAATTTTCAGCCTCAAATTTCTTCTGTGACTTACTTTATCATCATCACCAACAGAATATTTGAAACACTAACATATATTAATGACATTAATTTAGAAGATAGGCATGGGAATATATTTAAAAACCTATAGTACTTTAAAATGTTGTTGTATCCTTTGAATGCATTTGGAATGCAATAATATAATAAAAGCATATTTATAAGTGTGGAATTCAAACTCTGCCTATAAATACAAAAAATGCAGTTATTCTTTATGTCAATTTAAAAGATACATGCTGATATGTGAACTTCTCCTGTGCAGACATGATTTATGATCTGTTCATTCTACATAGGGCATCAATGACAAAACTAAGTGATCTAGCAAATTCCAGCTTAGTGAATTGAGAGTTTACAGCACTTTTAGGACAAGAGTGAGGAATAACTTGAGAGAACATGAGTGACCCCCAAAAAGCTGCTTCACTGTAAAACATCCCCCAATATCCTTCACTTCCTGTATACTCTAGCAGAAGAGGAGGGGAATATAGGCAAGGATAAGAGCTAAAACCCAAAGAGAAGTTATTTTAATGCTCCCTGTCCTCCTAAACCAAGGTAGAGTAAATAGTTTGAATACAATAACCATGGACCTAAAAGACTTCCACAGCCACAGGTTTAACCCTAGCTATCAGCATCATGTGTGACTTTCTTCCTATTACATGGCTATTACATCAAATCATATAAATTTGTTGGTTTCACCCCTAATCACTACATGTTACTATCTTACAAACTGGCACATTGTAAATAACCACGGGTAAACAACCAAGTATAATAATACTGTTGGTGACAATTCTCCCACAGCTGATGTGGGAAATTGGTTTGTATATTTATTTGTTTCGAGACCACTAATGGAGTTAAACCTGTCTTCAGAGGGCAAAGTTTATATTTCGAGAACTACTATGAACTTTAGGGTTTTTGCATGGATTCTGAGGAAGACAGAGACACAAACAGAAAGGAGATTTAGCCCTGATGACCTATCAGGGCTAATACCTGACCCATGAACTTTATTTAGTAATAAAACAAAAAAAGAAGCCACTATGTCTGGCATCCAAGGCATGGCCTTAGACCAAGCCAAAGCACTACAGAGCCATCTTTGCCATGGTCAGCTTTCCTCAAGGGTGCTCTAGACATTCCCACTGAGGTGTGGGCCTTTCTCATTGCAGTCTTTTGCTGCAGCCTGCCCCCTGACTGTGCACCACCTGTGCTCTCTGCCCAGAGGCAGTGACCGACAGTAACAATTTCCTTGCTTTCCTTGGGCAACAGACTACTTGTTTACTTGTTACACAGAGGCCCAGCAATGCAGCTTTTTCCTACCCAATTCCCTAAATTCACTCATCAAGCAGCTTACTCCTCATCCCGCATGAACCTGCTTGCAATTATCTCAGGTTTGTGTACCCACCACACCTGCTTTCCCTGCCCTCACAGACAAGCATGGTCTTAGGCACTATGCTCCTCCCTTCCCACACAACCAAATGTCTCCAATACAGCTGGATACCCCACTCAGCTTCATCTATGCTGTCATTACCATCAGCAGAGCTGCTGAGATACCTGGGAATTATTAAAGAAAAAATTAGGTGTAAAGAAAAGAGAGAAAGAAGTTTTTCCATGTTAAGAGTGGGGAACAATGTCATGGTACATGAAGTTATATCTCTATATGGTTCCATAATGGATGCTTTAAAACAAATTAGCTTGGATTGACATAATGTCATTCATAGTCATTGTCAGTTATATAATTCATATTCTATCTTTAAAAAGTAGTTTGAGGCGACCCTGCTCAGAGGGATCTGAAGCTACAGGTTTGCTCACCGGATCGGAGCTCAGCAGGAGGATCTGACACACCCAGACAATGCCAATGACCTGGTAGAGGTTCGATCTCCATCCACCAGCCCAGTCCCACCTCCATCCACGCCTGGGAGGGCCAGGGGCTGTTCCCAGTTCTGGTTCAGCAACCCTGCTCAGAGTCATCAGACGCCAGGTGTTTGCTCGCTGGATCCAAGCTCGGCAGGAGGATATGACACATCATATGGGACACTGCTATGGCCCCAGTTGCAGTTCTGCCCCCATCCACAACAAGAGGACAGACATCAGAGTAATGGAACTGTTTGCATCTATCAAAAGGGAACCTTGGTCCCATACCCACCAGGAGAGGAAGAGACTCCTGCTACACCCACCAGAAGAAAGGATGAGAAGAGGTCAATGTAAAAGCACATTAAACAACAGACAAACCAATATGACACCACTGGAGACTAGGAACCATACACCAGCAAGAACTGAACATCACAATGCAGATGAAGCAGAAGACAATGACCTTAAAAATGTCTTCATGAAAATGATAGAGGACCTCAAAGAGGACATGAGAAAATCCCTTAAAGAAATGGAAGAAAAATCAAACCAAATAATACAAGATATCAAAAAATCTCTCAAGGAAATAGTTCCATACCTAAAAACTGAAATAGAGACAATAAAGAAAGCACAATCAGAGGGAATTATGGAAATAGAAAAGCTGGGTAAATGATCAGGAACTACAGACATAAGCATAGCTAACAGAATACAAGAGATGGAAGAGAGAATCTCAGGAGTTGAAGAAACACTAGCAGAAATAGAATCATCAACCAAATAAAATCTTAAGTCTAACAAATCCCTAAAACAAAATTTCCAGGAAATATGGGATACCAAGAAATGAACAAACCTAAGAATAATAGGTATATAAGAAGATGAAGAAATCCAACACAAAGGCACAGAAAATGTATTCAACAAAATCACAGAAGAAAACTTTCCCAGCCTAAAGAAAGTCATGCCAATGAAAATACAAGAAGCCTACAGAACACCAAATAGACTGAACCAAAAAAATGATTTCCTCTCCACATAACAATCAAAACACCAAACATACAGAACAAAGAGAAAATATTAAGAGCAGCAAAGGAAAAAGGTCAAGTAACTTATAAAAGCAAGCCTATCAGAATTACACCTGACTTTCCCATGGAAACTCTGAAAGCCAAAAGGTCCTGGATAGATATTCTACATACACTAAGAGACCATGGATGCCAGCCTAGACTACTATATCCAGCAAAGCTTTCAATAAATATAGATGTAGAAAATAAGATATTTCATGACAAAACCAGATTCAAGCAATACATATGCACTAATCCAGCCATAGAGAAGGTTCTAGAAGGAAATCTGAAACCCAAGGAAGTTAATTAGAACCAGAAAAATATAGGCAATAGATAATCCCACTTTACCAACAGCCAAAAGGAAAAGGGGATAGAATCCCACACATAATTTCGCCACCATCACCAAATCCAAAACAAACAAGAATGAACAATCAAGGGTCATTAATATCCCTCCACATTAATGATATTAACTCTCCCATAAAAAGACTGAGATTAGCAGAATGTATAAGAAGATAGAATCCATCCTTCTGCTGCAAACAAGAAACACACCTCAACTTCAAAGACAGATGGTACCTAATAATTAAAGGATGGGGAAAGATTTTTCTAATCAAATGGACCCAAGAAATAAGCAGGGGTAGCAATCCTAATGTCCAACAAATTGTATTTTAAACTAAAATCAATCAAAAGAGATGAAGGAGGTCACTTCTTACTCATCACAGGAGAAATCCATCAAGACAAAGTCTTAATTCTGAGCATTTATGCCCCAAATACAAAGGCATCCACGTTTGTAAAGGAAACATTACTAAAACTCAAATCACACATAAAACCAAACACACTTATAGTGGGAGACTTCAACACCCCACTCTCACCACTGGACAGGAACAACAGACAGAAACTTAACAAAGAAATAATTGAAGTTATGGCCCAATTGGACTTAATAGATATCTATAGAACATTCCATCCAAATAAAAAACAATTTATCTTCTTCTCGGTGCCAGATGGAACCTTCTCTAAAATGAACACATACTTGGCAACATAGCAAACCTCAACAGGTACAAAAAATTAAAATAACCCCCTGCATCTTATCAGACTACCATACTTTAAAGTTAGAATTCAACAACAACATGAATTACAGAAAACCTACATGCTCGTGGAAATTAAGTAACACCCAATTAAGTAACAATTCCTGGGTTGAGGAAGAAATAAAAAATGAAATTCAAGATTTCCTAGAATTAAATGAGAATGCCAACACAACATACAGAAACCTATGGGACACTTTGAAAGCAGTGCTAAGAGGAAATTTCATAGAGCTAAGTGCCCACATAAAGAAACAGGAGAATAATCTTACTAGAGAATTAACAGCAGAACTGAAAGCTTTTGATAACAAAGAAGCCAATACACCCCAGAGGAGCAGATGCCAGTAAATGATCAAATTGAGGGCTGAAATCAATAAAATGGAAACCAGGAGAAAGATGTAAAGAGTCAATATAATGAAGAATTTGTTCTTCAAGAAAATCAACAAGATAGACAAATCTTTATCCAAACTTGCAAAACAGCAGAGAGTGAACATGCAAATTATTAAAATCAGGAATGAAAAGGGGGACATAACAACAGACAGAGAGGGAATCCAGAGAATCATCAGGTCATACTTTGAAAACATATATTCCTCAAAATTTGAAAATCTATGGGAAGTAGACAATTTTCTGGACAGATTTCACTTACCAAAATTAAATCAAGAACAGATAAGCAACTTAAATAGACCTATAATCCCGAATGAAATTGAAGCAGTTATCAAAGTGTCCAAAAGAAAAAGAAAAAAAAAAGCCCAAGGCCAGATGGCTTCAGTGCAGTATTCTACCAGAAATTCAAGGTACAGGTAACACAACTCTCCTCAAAGTATTCCATACAATAGAAGCAGAAGGGTCATTGCCAAACTCTTTTTATGAGGCTTCAATAATCTTGATACCAAAGCCACTCAAAGACACAAGTAAGAAAGAGTACTACAGACCAATATCCCTCATGAACATTTATGCAAAAAATGTCAATAAAATACTGGCAAATTGGATCCAAGAACACATCAGAGAAATCCTCCAACATGGTCAAGGAGGCTTCATCCTAGGGATGCAAGGGTGGTTCAACATATAAAAATCCATCCATGTAATCCACCATGTAAACAGACTGGGGGAAAAGAAAACACAAGATCATCTCACTAGATGCCAATAAAGGCTTTGACAAAATCCAACACCCCTTCATGATAAAGGTCTTGGAGAAATAAGGGATAACAGGAACACACCTCAACATAATAAAAGCAATATACAGCAAGCCGACAGCCAACATCAAATTAAATGGAGAGAAACTCAATGCAATTGCTCTAAAATGGGGGACAAGACAAGTTTGTCCACTCCATACCTCTTCACTATTTTCCTTGAAGTTGTAGCTAGAGCAATTAGACAACAAAAGGAGATTGAGGGAATACAAATCCATAAGGAAGAATTCAAACTCTCACTATTTGCAGATGATATGATAGTCTACATTAGTGACCCAAAAACTCTACTAGGGAAAGCCTACAGCTGATAAACACCTTCATCAAATGAGCAGGATGCAAGATTAACTCAAAAAAATCTGTATCCCTATTATATACTGATGACACATTGGTGGAGAAAGAAATCAGAGAAACATCACCCATTATAATTGCCACAAACAATACAAAATTCCTTGTGGTAACACTAACAAAAAATGTGAAAGGCCTGTTCCATAAAAATTTTGACTCTCTAAATAAAGAAATTAAAGAAGATAACAGAAAATGGAAAGATCTCCCATGCTCTTGGAAAAGTAGAATCAACATAGTAAAAATGGAAATCTTGCCAAAAGCAATCTACAGATTCAATGAAATCCCCATCAAAATCCCAAAACAATTCTTCACTGACCCTGAAAGAACAATTCTCAACTTTATATGGAAAAATAAAAGACCCAGGATAACCAAAACAATTCTGTACAATAAAGGAACTTCTGGAAGCATCACCATCAAGCTCTATTACAGAGCCATAGTCCTGAAAACAGCTTGGTATTGGCACAAAAATAGACAGGTAGACCAATGGAATAGAGTTGAAAACACTGATATTAAACCATACACCTACAAACACCTGATTTTTGAAAACAATCCAAATTTATATGCTGGAACAAAAAGAACATCTTCAACAAATGGTGCTGGAATAATTGGAGGTGGACAGGTAAAAGTCTACAGATAGACCCAAGACTATCGCCATGCACAAAACTTAACTCAAAATGGATCAAAGACCTCAACATAAACCCAGCCACCCTAACCCTTTTAGAAGACAAAGTGGGAAATATCCTTGAATTAATTGGTACAGGAGACCGCTTCCTGAACATTACACCAGTAGCACAAATACTAAGATCAACAACTGATAAAGGGGACCTCCTGAAACTGAGAAGCTTCTGTAAGGCAAAGGACACAGTCAGCAAGACAAAACGACAGCCCCACAGACTGGGCAAAGATATTCACCAACCCCACATCTGACAAAGGGCTGATCTCCAAAATATACAAAGAACTCAAAAAGCTAGACTCCAAAACATCAAACAATCCAATTAAAAAGTGTGGTACAGAACTAATTAGACAATTCCCAATAGAGGAATCTAAAATGGCTGAAAAACGCATAAGAAAGTGTTCAACATCCTTAGCCATCAGGGAAATACAAATCAAAACAACTCTGAGACACCATCTTACTCCTGTCAGAATGGCTGAAATCAAAACACCAATGACCACTTTATGCTGGAGAGGATGTGAAGAAAGGGGAACACTTCTCCACTGCTGGTAGGAGTGCCAACTTATCCAGCCACTTTGGAAATCAGTATGGTGACTCCTCAAGAAAATGGGAATCAGTCTACTACAAGATCCAGCAATTCCAATCTTAGGCATATACCCAAAAGAAGCACATTCATACAACAAGGACATCTGTTCAACTATGTTCATAGCAGCACTATTTGTAATAGCCAGAAACTGGACGCAGCCTGGATGCCCTTCAACCAAAGAATGGATAGAGAAAATGTGGTACATTTACACGATGGAGTAATGCGCAGTGTGTGTGTGTGTGGTGGTGGGGGGGGAATGGAATCTTGAAATTTGCAGCCAAATGGATGGAACTAGAAGAAACCATTCTGAGCAAGATAACACAATCACAAAAAGACAAACATGATATGTACTCACTCATATGTGGATTTTAGACATAGAGTAAAGGATTACCAGCCTACAATCCACACTGCCAGAGAAGCTGGTAAACAAGGAGGACCCTAAGAGAGACATACATGGTCCTCTGGAGATGGAGAAAGGGTCAAGATCCCCTGAGCAAATAGAGAGCAAGGGAAGAGGGGGGGATGGAGCTACAAGAATGAGAAGGGAAGAAGAAGAAGGATGCAGAGGTCATGAGGGGGCAGAAAGTTTGAGTCAGGGGAAGAATAGAAGAAAGGATATGTGATAGGTAGGGTTTTAGTCGGGGGAGTGGTAGGGAGGATGGGAGGGAGAATGGAGCTGGGATTGTCATGTAAAACAATCTGGTTTCTAATTCAAGTAAAAAAAAGTCTGGAAAAAATGGTTTCATAACTGTGACAAATATGAAAATTTGACTCTTAAAATGCAAACCTTATAAAGACATACCTGCTGATAAGACACCAGCATTAGAAAGACTTACTAGTGAAAATATTAAGAATTTGATAAGATACAAGTCTTACAAAGATTTACTATTGATAAGATATGATTGTTAGATTTACTAATAAATATAATAAAAATACTCAGACATACTCATAGTAATTTATTAAGAACCTACTACATGACAGAATGATGAAACTAAAGACAGGCAGCCCAAGATTATTAAAAAGCCAATTTTAATTTACCAGTTATCTTATAAGAATGACCACTGTATGATAGGTAACTCTAAGATTATGCATAACTTAACTGGAATCCTATAGAAATGTTAAATTTAAAGGAAGTTAAGGAAACAGTTTTTTCACGAGGTATGCATTCCCCCAATGAGAAACAGATGTTAAATTCATAGGCAAATCAAAACAAAATTATCCCTCAAGATTGGAAAGATTTAGTTACACCAATATTGGAAACTGGTCCTCAGTTACAATGGAAAACAGATAGGAAACAAGGTTAATATTACAACAAAGTAGAGATAGAGAAAATAATTTTCACAAAGATTCATTTCTAGATGAAGACCAATATGCTGAATTGCAAAGAGAGCTTGAAGTGGATGATAACATCTTGGCTGGATGCCATTCAGCAATTTTAAATGCTTGGGACAAGGTTGAAGAACCAGGAAAGAAGTCTGAGTCATTTATTAAAATTATATAAGACCCAAAAGAAGCATTAGTTGATATTTTTACAAGGCTCTAATTAGTAATAGATCCAGAAGTCAGATGAATATTCATTTAAACTTTGGCATTTGAAAATATTTATTATAAATATTTATTATAAATATAAAAGGGTGATTAGGCTTTAAAGGCAAGAACAGGACACATTTATGAATGGATTAGAAATATGGATGATATTGGATCTCATGCTTACAATGCTGCTTTTATATGAGAAGGAATTTCTAGAAATTTCATGCAAAATCAAAAGGTCAAGTGTTTTAATTATGGTAAACAAGGTCATCTGAAAAGGAACATTCTTAGAAACAATGTTTATTTTTTCCTAGAGATGATCCAACGAGAAGGCCCCAGCCTTCTGGAGTATGCAGAAGGAGTGGCAAAGACTGGTATTGGACTAATGAATGCAGATCAACAAGGGACATTTTGCTACTGGGAAATGCCTTAGAGGGCTTTTTGTAGACCCCAATGTCAAAATTGATTCAATCATTCCCTGTCAGCATTGGGAAAACTCCTCCAAAGAGCAATTAAAGGACCTAATGCATGTTGTTAGAAACCATAATGGTCTAGATGACAGAAAACTTCAATAAACAAAACAAAATTTCAAGGAGTGACCATAAAACAATATTTTGACAAACTTTTATTAATGACCAAAGACCAAAGTTAAGGAAAATTATAAATTGCATTGAAATTGAAAGTTTTCTAGACACAGGCACAAATGTAAGAATAATATCACCACAAACTTCATTCCCGATTGTCCTTTTCAGAAGGTAAATAATCAGCTTCTAGGAATTGGAATTTTATCTACGGTAAAAGAAAGGACAGAAGGACAGGGAAGGAAATTAAAGCCATTTATGGCTAATAGCAGTGAATTAATGGCAATGTGATTTGTTATAACAAATGAAATACAGATTAACATTCTGCCAAACTCAGAAAGAAACCATAAAATAAAGAATGTTTCTGGGAGAAATATTAAAAGTTAATATCAAGAACAGACACGAACCATCTAGGTTGTACATAATCAGGGCACAACAGCTGGTGAACTTCCAAAGGTACCAACATCCCTAGCTTTAAGATTATTAGTGACAAACCTGGGGTTACAGGAACAGCTCAACATATTGAAGACTTGACCAGTACTTGTAATTCTTCTATATTTATCATTAAAAATAAATCTGGAAAATGGAGAATAATAGATCTAAGAGAGAATACAAAGCTGATCAACTCAATGGGTTCTTTACAGCCTTGAATTCCCCTGCCTTTGGCATGACCTAAAGAATTGTTTAATATAATGATTTATTTTTAAAAACTGCTCTTTTACTATACCTTTACAAAAACAGGATAGAGAAAAAATTGCCTTTGCAGTGTGTAGTTACAGTAATGCACATCCTGTTAAAAGGCATCAGTGGAAAATTCTTCCACAAGGGATGTTACACAACCCTACCTTGTGTTAATAGTTGTATAGCAGACATTAGAAATAACTTTGCTACTGGTGTTATGTTCAGGAAGCAGTCTCCGGTACCAATTAATTCCAGGGTATTTCCCACTTTATCTTCTAGTAGGTTCAGTGTGGCTGGGTTTATGTTGAGGTCTTTGATCCATTTTGACTTAAGTTTTGTGCAAGGTGATAGGCTTGGGTCTAACTGCAGTCTTCTACATGTCTTCAACCAGTTATGACAGCACCATTTGTTGAAGATGTTCTCTTTGTTCCAGAGTATATATTTGGATTGTTGGTCAAAAATCAGGTGTTTGTAGGTGTGTGTGTTAATTTCAGGGTTTTCAACTCTATTTCATTGGTCTACCTGTCTATTTTTGTACCAATACCAAGCTGTTTTCAGGACTATAGCTCTGTAATAGAGCTTAAAGTTAGGGATGGTGATGCCTCCAGAAGTTCCTCTATTGTACAGGGTTGTTTTGGCTATCCTGGGTCTTTTGTTTCTCCATATAAAGTTGAGAATTTTTCTTTCAAGGTCAGTGAAGAAATGTGATGGGATTTTGATGGGGATTGCATTGAATCTGTAGATTGCTTTTTTACTATGTTGATCCTGCCTATCCAAGAGCATGGGAGATCTTTCCATTTTGTTATCCTCTTTAAGTTCTTTCTTTAGAGACTCAAAATTCTTATGGCACAGAACTTTCACTTTTTTGGTTAGTGTTACCCAAAGGTAATTTATGTTGTTTGTGGCAATTGTAAAGGGTGATGCTTCTCTGATTTCTTTCTCCATCAATGTGTCATCCATATATAGTAGGCTACAGATATTTTGAGTTAATCTTGTATCCTGCCACTTGGCTGAAGGTGTTTATCAGCTGTAGGAGTTCCCTGGTTGAGTTTTTCAGGTCACTTATAATAAATGGGACCTCCTGAACCTGAGTAGCTTCTGTAAGGCAAAGGACATAGTTAGCAAGACAAAACGACAGCCCACAGACTTGGAAAAGATATTCATCAACCCCACATCTGACAGAGGGCTGATCTCCAAAATATACAAAGCACTCAAGAAGCTCTTCTTGAAAACGGCAAACAATCCAATTAAAAAATTGGGGTACAGAACTAAAATAGACAATTCTCAATAGAGGAATCTAAAATGACTGAAAGACACATAAGAAAGTGTTCAACATCCTTAGCTATCAGGGAAATGCAAATCAAAACAACTCTGAGATACCATCTTACTCCTGTCAGAATGGCTAAAATCCAAAATACAAATTACAGTTTATGCTAGAGAGGATTCAGAGAAAGAGGAACATTCCTCCACTGCTGGTGGGAGTGCCAACTTGTACAGCCAGTTTGAAAATCAGTATGGTGACTCCTCAAGAAAATGGGAATCAGTCTACAACAAGATCCAGCAATTCCACTCCTAGGCATATACCCAAAAGAAGCACATTCATATAACAAGGACATCTGTTCAACCATGTTCATAGCAGCATTTTTTTTTTTTTGGAATACCCAGAAACTGGAAGCAGCCTAGATTCCCCTCAACCAAAGAATGGATAGAGAAAATGTGGTACATTTACACAATGTAGTACTACTCAGCAGAAAAAAGAATGGAATCTTGAAATTTGCAGGAAAATGGATGGAACTCAAAGAAACTATTCTGAGCGAGATAAGCCAATCACAAAAAGACAAACATGGTATGTACTCGCTCATATGTGGACCTGCTTTATGATACATAGTAGTGACCATGCTTTATCAGACCTGTTTTTAATGATGTTGCTCAGAATGGTTTCCTTCCAGATGATGATTGAGAAGATAATTTTTAAAAAATGGTGCCAGGTACCACAAGAGTAACAGAAGTGTGATGTTTTTCTGGGATTTTCCTTTTTACCTTTTCTTTTTAATGGAGAGTGCTGGATGTCTCTACAATTTTGTTCAAATGACTGCAGAACCTGGAAAAACTGTTGCTGCTATCCATTATTGGCATATATATATATATATATATATATATATATATATATATATATATTTGAATTTTTGGAAACTTTAGCTGTGCTATCAACTTTGGAAAAAAGTATTCCATTTTATCGTGTTCAGTTGGCATTGTACAAAAATTAACACCCATATTGTTCTAGATATGTTGAACTTAATTCTTTTCCATTTGTACAGGGGTAATGCACTGTATTAAATATGTAAGGTCTTAAAAAAAAGAAGGGATTTTGAGAGCCCATCCCATATGAAGCGATGCTCTCTTGACCTGGACACATGAAGAAGGGCCTAGGCCTGGCCAGGATGATGTGGTAGACTTTGGGGAGCCCCTTTTGAGGGCCTTACCCTGCCTGGGGAGTAGAGAGGGGATGGCTAGGGGCAGATGGGATGTTGGGGGAGAGGGGAGGGAGAGGGAGAAGGGATTGACGTCTGAAGCAAGCTTGTTCCTAATTTGAACTAATAAAATAAAATTAAAATTAAAAAAGAAATAAATTTGTAAAGAGTTCCCTCAATTTATAATTTATGGTTATATGATAGCATCTTACTAACTGATTCATACACAGTTTCAAAAAAAAGACTGAATAAGTCAAGAAAATTTTGCTTTGTTGTTGAGTCCAAATTGCCCTGAAAAATACAACAAGAAGAGTCCAGGATATAAGACAGGTTTACAAAAATTCAACCACAGAAAATACACATCAGGAGAAATCAATTTTTAACTCTTAATTAATTTCAAAAATTGCTAGTAGATATTAACTTGCTGTGTCCCATGACAGGATTAACAACTCAAAAGCTAAGTAAGTTATTTCAAAACTTACATGGTGATAAGGACTTAAATAGTCTAAGAAAATTATCAGTGGATCATCTGGATCCAGAGCTTGATTGTATTCTGGTTATTTTATTTTCTGTGTATTTTCCCACAGGAATTATTATTCAGAGAGAAGAAAATATTTTAGAATGGATAATTTTGACACCAAAACATTACAAACATTTAAATATCTATGTAGAAAAGATTTCTAAATTGATTTTGAAAAAAAAAATGAGATTTTGTCAATTAACAGAAATAGACCCAGCAGAAATTATGCTACCTTTTACTAGTGATGAAATTGCCGCACTGTGGGCAGAAAAAGAACATTGATAAAGAGATTGCACTAATATTTTGGGAAAGACAAGCAACAAATATCCCAAATACAACAGGCTTCATTTTATAAAAATAACTATTTGGATCCTTCCTCATATGGTATGAGGAATACCAATTTATGGAGTACCTACATTTTATACTGATGTAAATAAATCAGGAAAGACATGTTATAACTCAGGAAAAATAAATGAAGTGAATCAAAGCTCTTATGATTCCTATTGAAAGTCAGAATTATAAGCTATTCTCATGGTATCATTATATTTTCCAGAAACTCTTAATATAGTTAGTAACTCTCAATATGGAGACAGAATTGTTTACAAATTGCAACCACTGAACTCACTCCAGCTGATTCAAAATTAATTTTGTTATTTACTCAATTGCAATAAATAATCAGAAGTAGATACCATCACTTTTATATCACATATATCAGAAAACATAAAGGCCTACCAGGCCCTCTACCAAAAGGTAATAATGAAATTGATCAGCTATTTGTAGAAAATGTGCTACAAGCCTCAGAATTTTATAAGAAACACTGTTAATGACAAAGGTTTGAAGAAAATAAATTTATAATTTGATAAAAAGCTAAGGAACTGTCCTACTTGTTTGTATAACTGAACTCCAGTAATTGCAGTAAGTAAACCAAAGGGTATTTAAAGAAGTGAAATTTGGCAAATGGATGTGTTCTGTTTTATGAAATGTGAAAAACTGAAGTATTTGCACCATACTATACATACATATTTAGGATTTCAATGGGCATCTGCTTTGAGCTCTGGAAAGGCTAACTCTGTAGTTACTCATTTACTAGAAGTTATAGCAATCATGGGAATACCTATACAAAGACTTACAATGCTCCAGAACATATCCCTGTGAAAAAAAACAGGTTTTTTTTTGCATGTTACAATATAAAACATATTATAGGTACACCACACAATCCTACAAGATAAGTAATAAGTAGTTATAGAAAGGGCTAATCACACTTTAAAAGATATGCTTAATAAACAGAAAGGGTAATAAAACATCCCTGTAATAGATCACAAAATGCTCTATTAAGTTTAATTTTTTGGAATACTAATGAGAACGGAACTATAGTCATGAACAGTTATTGGATAGTAGAAAAAATTTCTGAACTAAATCATCTTGTATAATTCAAAGATTTGTTGACCTGAGAAAAAACAGGATACATGTTATGTTGGAAATGAGATTTTGCTTTTGTTTCCATGGGAGAAGAAAAGCTTTTGATGCCATCAAAACTGATAAAGATTAGATTTGAATAGTAATGACTGCATGGTCATTCCATCTAAATTAACTTACAAGACTAACAAATGCCTTTCATTTTATCAGACATGACTGGCCATGACAGGAAACTGTCTAAAGTTAGTGTAGGGTTTTGATTTTTTGACTTTTCAGCAGAATAAAAGCATCCAACTAAAGAATCTGAAGACCACTGAATAAATAAAACATCTGAAGAAGGAGGAATAATCCAGACAAAATGTTTCAAGGAAAAGAGTAAATCAGCTTAATAGTATAGCAGAATTTGAGGCCACCTCTAGGCCAAAGATGATTGCCCCAACATTGCAGAGGAATCTTGGCGTGACTCTTCAGACAGTCAGATGTCTCTGTCACTTTTATAGTTTTGGAAGTTTTTTGACCTGCAATTTCTCTTTATTCAAGTAATATTAGATCCTTCTCATATTTCTGATGGGGTTGAAGGATAGATACATATAGTCACAAATTTCCTCAGTTATGATAGGAAGTAAATTAGAAAAAACTTTGACTCACTAAGAGAGGATAGATTATGGAATATTTTCTGTGAATTTGCCTAATACAGATGAACTAGACATTGGGAATACAATTCTTATTGGTAGTAATTCTTATTGAATAGAGGTTTACTATGTTAGAGTTAGAACCTATTTTTCTTTAGATAAAAAGGAAATGTTGTGGTAAATTTGTTTGCATTGTCATTCTGAGACCACTAATAGAGTTAAATCTTGATTCAGAGGGTGGAGTCCAGGATCAGCTGGTTAAAATGATACATGGAGTTTTCTGTAGTACTAAGAGGAAAATATAGACATAGACAAGATAAAGAAGGGGTTTGAAGAGACTTGCTGGCCTTTTTGTTCTGAGAAGTTGGAGAGGGGGAACAGGTAATCAGTCTCTCCAATGCAATGTTGAAATATCAGGTAATACCCTAATATCTGACCCCTGAGATTTATGTTGTACTAAAACAATAAAAGAAGCAGTTATACATACTAGCCTGTGTAGTACCCTCCAGGACTGCTAAGATAGCCAACAGGGAGATAACATCTAGCTCTGTCCAGGCCTCTATACCCCATATTCTACAACCAAGGCATAACTTGTTTTCAGAAATAGGAACTTGACATCTACTTTTGGCTTCTAACCAACAATAATGTCCACATATCTTATTGCTCTTAGAGTCCTTTGGAACCCACTGGCCAAAATCCTATAGTAAGGTATTCTATTTCTAGCACTGGCATTTTAAATTAACAATTCCATGGCTTCTGAGAGTACTTTTCTTCACCTATGCAAACTATCATCTACTCTTAAATTCCTGTACTACTGTTTTATTATTTTATTTTAGTTTGTAGAAAGTTACTCACTATGTAGTCTTGGGTGAGCTCAAACTAAGGCTCAGCAATCTGCCTTTTTTGCCTTCAAAATACTGGTGTTCAAGTTATGCAATATCAAAACTGTTTTTTGAGCTCCTATTTCAACTACCCATTCTTCCTTGCAATTAATCTAGCCCTAGTAGGATTCCTGGACAGAGAGATGCCCAACTATACTTGGTTGTCATCAGACCAAGTCTGAACATCAGGCTTATTAAATGAGACACTGAATTAATGAGACTTTGATGATGCCTGATACTGACTTGCATGGAAATGATTAACAAAGGTGTGTGACATAGAGGCAAAGGCATATTTTATCCTTCATTTTTAGGCAGAGACCACATAATCTTTTCCTGGTTCTGTATGCGGAAGATCGATTTACATTTCCATCCCATCCTAGCCTGTATGGTATTTAATGTGAATTATCAGCTTTATAGGATCTGAAACAATAGAGAAGACAACCTTCTGCACGTATCTATGAAGGACTTTGTAGATATGGAAATTGAATGGGAAGGCACTCACCCCAAATGCATAGTCTAAGTACAGGTATAAAGAAAAAGCAAAAAGGTGGCTGAGTACATGTATTCATCACTCTCTGCTTCACACCTGCATATGCAATGTAATCATCTCTTTCATGCTCCTGCTTGCATGTCTTCTCCACCCTCACAGTCTGTAAAGGTGAGTCCAAATAAACCATTTTTTAAGTTCTCTTTTGCCAGATGTTTTTTTCATAACAAAAGGCAATTAGCTAATACAGCATTTATGAGTTAAGTTCTGGCCAGAACCAGGACTTTCAGACCTGAGCAGCATGTAACATATCACAGTATGTTAGAGGAATACCAAGGTTTTTTGCTGTTTTCTTTCCTGTTTGGACATTCCTATGACTAGAATTTTTATAAACCCAATAGACCACTTCCAGTGGCACCTGATGGCAAATGTTCTGTAACTGGTAAGGGCATCTACTTAATGATTTCTGGGATGGCTGGATAGGCTAACAGCTTCCACATGGAAACTTCTGAGTGATTCTTATTTCAACTGAATTTTATTTTAGATTTACTAGTACCTCTACTGTCCCCACAGAGGCTGGCACAACACTTTGCTACATCTCCTTTTCTAACTGAGCCTTGAAGTCCAACCTCTAAGAACAGCCCAACTATCATCACAGGGTGTCACAGGGTATATCTCATAAATTGCTATTATACATAGTGCTCTTAATTTATCCCAATGGCTATTCTTCTCTTCTCTCCAGTTATCTGGAATCTGTGCTCCTTTGCATTGTTGCAACAACTCATTCCTATTTATTGCCTCTTCATGTGCCTTCTGTGTAATAAACATATATAGGAATGAGGTGTCACATCTGGCACCTTATATGGCTTGACTGTTGACTAAATGACAGGGCAAGTCTCAGTAGCTTGAAAGCACAGCCTACATGGCATTTGTCACTGGGTCAATAATTCCTACCTCTTTATTTTTTACTGCTTCTGTAATTTAATCATAACCCCTAGACAGGCTATACTATTTTATATTTCACTGCTTCCTTTTGACATGGAACAACAGATTCTTAATTCATATAGCTATGTATGATTGATTGCTTTCACAGTTCATAACCTAAGATAAAATTCTCTAGTGGTAGCATTCAGGATCTGTCTTATAGTATATCCACCTCCATAATATTTCATTTTATGGTAGAAATATACACTGTACACTCTTGTGGGTTTTAATTGACCACCCCTTAGACAAGCTTGGTCCACTGAACATGTACCACTGTATCTCATACCTGTTCACATGTGCCTATTGCTCTTCTACTTTTAGGGGTTTCTAAGTTACACTTGGCTCCATTATCCACAAAATACCAAGTCTTCTACATATCAATACAGAAAAAAAATGATTTATCATTTAATGGGATTTCAATATCCTCCTCTACATCCTCATTCACAGAAACCTCATTCACCTATTGCAAAAGTAACAGGGTGATTCCTAGCTAAGAATACACCTTTCTTCCTTAACAAGAAAAACAATGTGATTTCACATGTCTCTTTCTTATTTACTCTCTCTATCACTTTGGTAAACTATTGGTTAGGCTTTAAAAATCTTCCAAAGGTTCACAAAACACATTTGACTTTCCATCAGTTTCTTCCTTTGGTATTTCTGTCAATGCATATCTTACCACATTTATCTATGAATGACTTAAATACATCCCAACCTTTTCTTGTCTTATCTTGTTTGCTTTGGAATTTTACAAACCTGATTGGTATCCTGGTCTAAGTTACATAGTCTTCCAAAACCTCCTCAACCTCATAAAGAAAATGCCCTTCCATGGGGCTCAGCAAGGTCACCACAATCCCTGAGGCCTGAATTAAGTTTGTTCTTTTCTATTTGGTGAACACAGCCCTACAGTGCTTAGTCACCTGCTAATCATATAACACCTATTCTCATGTTTAATCCTACTGTATAATATTCCATTCCATAATATTAATGGGAACAACAGAGAACAGGAAGCAAATGTCCTGAATTAATCTTTGGTTATTTTTTACCTTCATATATGTATTATGTATGTATGTGTTTGTATTTATGCAATGGAGGTTTTGCCTGTCTATATTTCTGTGTCCTATGTGTGCATTGCCTATGAAGGCCTGAATAAATCACCAAACACTTGAACCTGAAGTTGAAGATGATTATGACCCACCATGAGGATTCTTGAAATTGAACCCCATCTTCCAGAAAAGTAGTCAGTCCTCATTACTGTTGATCCATCTCTTCAACCTTCATAATGGTTCTTATGAACCAGTCCACAAATGATTGACTTCCTTCACATTGCCTCTTCTTACACAGCTTTTGTCTCAAGAAGAGATGACAGTTGCATTACTGGGTTTTTCTGCCCTCAAACTGACACCAACCACCTTCATGTCTCATGTCCTCATGACCCAGACTGGAAACTTGCTTCCATTTTGTTTAAAAAGTCAAAATTTAACTGCTTTTCAACTCAAGCAGTTCAGAGGGACAATCACAGGTTCCATTCCCTCAGACATTATTACAACTAATATCTGCAGGCTGAACTATGGGGTTCCATGCTTCTACCACATATTCTACCTTTTCTCTATTCAACTCTTCATCAATTAATAAATTTTCACATTCCAGTATGAGCTGTTCAATACAGATCTAATTTGTGTTGTTTCTTTAAGTTGCTTAACCAACTCTGAGAAATGTCACTCATTTTATTCAGTGTAGTCACAGATTTCAACACTAATGTAGAATAAAATACGTCTGTGTCTCTTTTCTATTGTAATGTTTCCTAAGGAAGTTGCTTCTGAACAGCCATCTTATCATTAGTTGCATGCTGTGTCATTAGCAGCAGCCATTCATGTGGTTTCTTGGTCGAGAGTTCTCTGTCATAGCTAGAAAAAAAATCTTTCCTTATGCTCCATATGTCTCTTACAATCTTTCTGCTCCCTCTTTTGAGAAGTTCACTGAGCCTTAGATGTAGGTGTTAATGGTAGGTGCATCAGTTGGGGCTGGACAACTCACAATCAGTTGACCTTTATATTTTGACTAGTTGTAGACTTATGTAATGTTTTGCTTCCATTGCAAAAGAAGATTCTTGCATGCTGGATAAGATAAATATCTGGGTTGGTTTTCTGTCCCACAGTGTGTAACAATTTGTTGCATGCACTTTGCATGAAAGATGTGAACAGATGTCTAAAGGTCTCAGTTAAGGCACCAGTTACAGATCAAAGTAATAATTACATCGAAGTGCAGATGGACCAATGAATATAGACCCTTTTGTTTGTTCATTTATGTATTTGTCTCTCCTCACTTTGATCGTCTAAGCCCCTCCTATCCAGAGCCTGCCCTATCTCCCAGATCCATTCCTCCTCCTCCATTCCCCTTCAAAAAAGGGCAGGCCTCTCAAAGATATCAAGTAAATGTGGTGTATCAGTTTACAATAATATTTGGCACAACCCCTCATATTAAGGCTAAATACAGCAATCCAGTAGGATGAAAAGGGCCTCTAATGGGGGCAAAAGAGTTAAAGACAGCCCTGCTTTCACCATTAGGAGTCCCACAAGATCACTAAGATCACAAGCATAATAAATATGCAAAGGACATAAGTCAGACCTATACAGGCTCCCTGATTTTCCCTTCAGTCCCTATGAACTCCTATGAGCCCAGGTTATTCTTGTAGTGTCCCTGAATGAACAGGCTTCTATAATACTCACCTCTTTATCAGGATTCCCCAGGATCCACATAATGCTTAGGTCCAGACCTCTGCATCTGTTCCCATCAGTTACTGATGAAGAGTCTCTGATGATGATTATGTTAGGCCCTGACTTACAAGTATAGTTGAGTATCATTAAGATTCATTTCATTGACTTTTTTTTCTGGACATGTTTGTTGCTATCATAGTCCTATCAGTTATCCATCCTCTAGTTCCTGCCCCTCCAGCCAGTAATAATCATGAGATTCCTCTCTCAGTATTGTTCTCAAGTTGGATTCATTGATTCGTGACTCACGCAAGTTCTGTGCCAACTTTATCCTAGCTAACATGGTAGGCAGAACAAATTTAAATCAAAGTTTTTGGTGGCTGTGTTTTTCCCCAATTCTTCCACTGGAAATCTTGCCTGCTTTCAGAAGATGGACAGTTCAATCTCTGTATCTCCCACTACTAGGAGTTTTCACCAGGTTCACATACAGATTCCTAGAAGTATTCATTACATTATGTTGCTACCTTGCCCCTGATGTGCCTCAATTCCAGTCATTTCTCCTAGTAGTCTCTCCTTCCACCCTCCCTCCTCTCCCCTTCCACATCTTTCCCCAATTAATCCCTCCCAAAGATACTCTATTTGCTATTCCCAAAGATACATTCATGCCCCCGTGAACCCTCCTGGGTACCTAATCTCTCTGGATCTGAGGATTTTAGCATGGTTACACTTTACAATTAATATCCACTTATAAGTGAGTACAAATCATGTTTGTCTTTCTAGATCTGGGTTACCTGACTCAGAATGATATTTTCTAGTTCATTCCATTTGTTTTCAAATTTCATGATGTTATTTTTTTAACAGGTCAGTGATAGTCCATTGTGTAAATGAACCACATATTCTCTATCCATTCTTCGGTTGAGGGACATGTAGGTTGTTTTCAGTTTGTGGATGTTATGGATAAAGTTTCCATGAACATAGTTGCACAAGTGTCCTTGTGTTAGGTTGGAGTGCCCTTTTTGTATGCTCAGAAGTGGTATAATTGGTTCTTGAAGTAGGTTGGTTCTCAATTTCCTAAGAAACTAAAATATTGATTTCCAAAGTGACTGTATAAATGTGTACTCCCACTAGAAATGTATAAGGGTTTTCTTTGCTTCACATCCTCAGCAGCATGAGCTGTCACTTATGTTTTGATCTTAGTCATTCTGACAGGTATAAGATAGAATCACTGAGTCCTTTTGATTTACATTTGCCAAATGAATAAGGATATTGGACATTTCTTTTAAGTGTTTTTGTTTGTTTGTTTGTTTGTTTTTGTTTTTGTTTTTTGCCATTTGAGATTCTTCTGTTGAGAATTCTCTGATTAGCCCATTTTTTAAAATTGGACTTTTGTGTTCTTGATGTCTAATTTCTTCAGTTGTTTATATATTTTAGATATTGCCCTCTGTCAAATGTCGAGTGGGTGAACGTATTTTTCCTGTTGGGTATGATGCCAAATTGTCCTATTGATAGAATCCTTTACGAGGTTTCATTTATTAATTGTCAATCTTAGTGCCTATGCTACTGGTCTTCTACTCAGGAAGTTGCCTCCTATGCCAAGGCATTCAAAGCTATTCCTTACTTTCTTTTCTATCAGGTTCAGTGAATTTGATTTTTATTGTTGTTGTTGTTGTTTAGAGACAGGGTTTCTCTGTGTAACTTTTGGAGCCTATCCTGGCACTCACTCTGGAGACCAGTCTGACGCCTCAAACTCACAGAGATCCACCTGCCTCTGCCTCCCGAGTGCTAGGATTAAAGGAATGTCCCACCAACGCCCGGCCTAGTGTATTTGGTTTTATGTTGAGGTATTTGTTTCACTTGGACTTGAGTTTTATGCGGTGTGATAGAAAGGGATCTATTTACATTTACATTCAGATATCCAATTATATCAGCACTATTTGTTGAAGATCTTTTTTTTCCATTGTATAATCAGGTGTCCATAGCTGTGAGAATTTGTGTCTGTGTCTTCAGTTTGATTACATTCATCTACCTGTTTGTATTTATTCCAGTGCTATGCAGGTTTCATTGCTATTGTTTCAGAGGACAGCTTAAAATCAGGGATGGTGATATCTCTGGAAGTTTTTTTTTTTTTTTTATTGTACAGGATTGTTTTTGCTATCCTGTATTTTATGTTTTTAATCTAGAAAGTTGAGTATTGTTTTTACAAAGTTTGTAAAGAACTCTGTTAGATGGAGATTGCAGTGAATCTGTAGATTGCTTTGAGTAGAAAGGCCATTTTTAATCTATTAATCCTACTAATCCATGGACATTGGAGACTTTTCCCACTTTTGATATCTTCTTCAGTTTCTTTCTTCAAAGTCTTGGAGTTCTTGTCATAGTGGATTTCATTTGCTTTGTTAAAGTTACACCAATATATTTTAAAATATTAATGGTTATTTGAAGGGTGTTGTTCCCCAATTTTTTCCTCAGCCTGTTGGTCATTTGTATAGAGGTCCCATTTCATTTTTTTGTTTGGTTGGTTGGTTGGTTTTTGGTGTTTTTGAGTCCAGACACTTTATCGAAGGTGTTTGTCAGTTGTAGAAGTTACCTAGTTGAATTTAGGGGTTGCTTATTTATACAATTATATCATCTGATAATAGCTACACTTTAACTTCTTCCTTTTTAGTTTGTATCCCCTCCATCTCTCTTAGCTGTCTTATTGCTATGGTTAGAACATCAAGTGTTTTAATGAATAGATATGGAGAGAGTGGACAGCCTTGTCTTGTTCCTGACTTTAGTTGAATTGTTTTGATTTTCTTCCCATTTAATTTGACATTAATATAGGCTAGATGTAAATTCCCTTTATTATATTTCTGTACATCCCTGGTATCTCTGATATCTCCAAAATTTTTATCATGAAAGGGTGTAGGATTTTGTCAAAGACTTTTTCAGTATATTATGAGATGACGAGAGGTCATGTGTTTTTTTTTATATCAATTTGTTTATATGGTAGATTGCATTTGTGAGGTTTTTACATGTTGATCCATTCCTGTTTCTCTAGGATGAAGCCTTATTTTTCATGTTAGATGATTTCTTTGATATATTCTAGCATAGAGGTCCTAAGTGACAAGAAATAGTGTAGTCCTCCCATCCTCTATTAATAATCAATGCCTTCAATGTACAATAACAGCGGTGTGGCTGAAATTATGACAGCAACCACATGAGCTTTGAAATGGATAGTTCCCTTCTCAACCATTCAGTTGAGGCAGACACATCACAGCTCAAAATTACTGGTATAAAACTTGGAATCCAGGGGTATAACCAAGGCATTCTCAGATTCTGATCTAAAGAAAAAAGATTTTTAAAAATGTGTGTTTTTAAGCCATTAGATTTTTGTTAGTTTTCTGTCCAGCAACCAAAAACTAATAAACCATTCAAAATTATAAAGGAAGTATTTGTTTAATAAACACAGTATGCAGTTATCCCTAAACTATAATTAGTATTTATTGAATTTGTGATATGTGACATTCTTCTGACTTTTGTAATTTTTAGTTTGTTGTATTTTTACCTATTGCAATATTCAATTAATGAGCTATTAAACAGTAACTACTTTAGATAGAATGTGTGACACATAGCGAGTTCTTAGAAATAGTATCTGTCAACTCACCATGGGAAAAATACTAAAAATTATGTTTGAATATAATGCCGTACTAGCAATGTGTGCCTCCTTTTTCTGCAGTTGCCTTCCACATAATATAATGTCACCTCCTATCCCTTAATTGCCCTTATGTTCCACAACAAATTGAATTTAACAGCATGAAAATCTTAGATGCCATAGTAATCTGAATGAGTATGTAGTAAAAAGCATATAGATATATATTATCCCCAGACAAAAATAATTACCTCCTCAAATAGTGAATTTAATCTGGTAAATGTGTAGCAAATATTCAGAGATGGTATTTTTGAGTTCTATATGCTAAATTATATACTGCCAATTTTAACTTTGAAAAATCCAAATTTGACCCTGTATACTACACACAACATGCTATATCTAGCTCAGCATAATATTGCATAATTTAGGAAAATGAGTCCCTCATAGGAGGACTTGCCTTTTCCTTTGCAGAACAAAACGCATTCTTTCATCTCCAGTGGCAGGTGTTAATGTAAATTCACTGCACACTTTCAGAAGGGGGGAGAAGCTAAAGGTTTGGACTGTTTGCAAATCGCCTGCTATTGTACCTCTTTAAACTAGTCTCTTTGACTGCATGGGGCTTTGATAGCTCATCTAGTTGCAATAGCATGAGCACAGTGCTGCAGGCACCAGGCGATTGGGGCAGTGTATTATTGACAGAATCTTTTGAATGATGATTTATTATGAACATCAATAGGAACAACACTTGTTCTTTCCAGAAAGCCTGTTTGTTCCTCTTGCCTCACCTGGGAGGAGCACGCTGTCCAGGACTAAGACACTATTTGTACTGTTATTTAGTCAATCTGCAATAGCTGCATGTTCATGTACTATGCTGGGTTGTTGTGCTGTGTTTTTTTTTTAATTTTTCCCTCCTTTCTGTCTCACTGTTGATAAGTTACCAATCACTTATAATTGTGGCATGCCTGGAAATATCTGAAACCAAGACAATTTTGGCATGAAGTAAATACAATAAACTAGAAATGGTCTCACAATAAAAAGCATTTTGCCTCTGGCTTATAGCTGGTATCCTGAAAAGAATAGGGAATGCTTATAGATTGAGGTTATTCATTCAAATTTCATGCTAGAGAACAAAGCATCTTATGCATTGTGTGCATTCCAGGCAGACTAAAACACAAAATTGATGACTATGTGTAAACATGTTCTAAGCAAGAATTACCTTCCTTGGTGATTTACTGAAAGTTTAGTGTGTCAGTTCTTCTCAGTCCTAGCTCTGCTGAAGTATTGGTACCTTGTTTGATAAATCAAAGAAATTTATTTACTTCTCTTCTTAAGTCAACTAAATAAAGCAAAGGTGAAAAAAAGTGGCCAATGTGAGCAGTGTTAAGTAAGTGAAGATGCCAGTAGTAATAATTTCAAGTACTAAAACAAACTTGAATATGAATTTACAAAGGATAGCTGCTTCAAACTGCTAAGAAAAGCAAACCAGATGCTGTCTTTAATCAAATTACTAAAGGAAGTAATTTATGCTATAGATCAGGTCTGAAAAAATTAGTTTGTAAAATATACATCCTGCCTGCCCTCAAATCGCTCACCCATTGTAGTGTACCAGTCTGAGATTCTTGGAGTCTGAGGTCAGAATTTTAACCAGAACTTCAAGTAGAGTCCCCAAACCATTTTTCCCACTTACTTTCCCTCACTGTCAGCCCACTCACTAACCAATGGGGACCAGGGTCCTAAAACCCAGAATGGCTCCAAGACTGGAAAACATACATTATTCAGTTTTAAATAGCCTCACATATTGAAATAAGAGCAAAGACTTGGATACCTATGCAATAATGGTGTGACTAGATATCTACCCCAAGAAATGTCATGAACTTTATAAGTCCAGATGCCCAGATCCTTTGCAAAGAACACAAATGTGAATATTCAAGACAATTGCCTCTTTTGTAAAAAGCACCTTCATTATAATATTCCCAGAAAAAAGCAATTTATCTGAAATACAAAGTAAAGACATCAAATTAACAAGTATGAATATGTTCAAGGACAGTAGTGTAAAAATTAATTCCTCATGATGAATAGTAAAAGAAAAATAAGAAGTTGAATGGAATAACATAAGCACTTCAGAGTATGAAAATGAACCTTAACAAAGAGATAGAATCTCTCTCCTGGAATCCAGTTGTAGAGAAGGAGGAGGAATGAGCAAAGGATCAAGATCATGCTGGTAAAACCCACAGAAAGAGCTGACCTGAGCAAGTGGAAGTTCATGGACCCCAGTCTGACATCTGGGAAACCAACCAGCATAGGACCTATCCAGGCCCCTAAAACCTGGTTATCAGTTGGGATGCTAAGGTAGTCTATGAGGCCTTTGGCAGTGGAAACAGTATTTATCCCCAGTGCAAGGACTTTGGGAGCCCATTCCCTATGTACAGATACTCTCTCAGCCTAAATACATGGGGGAGTGCCTAGGCACTGCCCCAAATGATGTCACAGACTTTGATGATCTCCCATGGGAATCATCACCCTCCCTGGAGAGTAGATGGTGGTGGGATGGGAGGTTGGTGCAGGGTATGGAAGGATGGGATGGAAAGGGGACTGGGATTGGTATGTAAAATAAGTTTGTTTTTTTATTTATATAAAAATAATTTAAAAAGTCTCAAACACAAAACATCTAGAAAATCCAGGATAATATGGAAATACACATATACAAATATACATATATAGGAGGGGAAAAGTCCCAGTTTCAAGAATTGAGAATATTTTAACATTATAGAAGAAAAATTCCTAAATCTACAGAAATAAAGAAGACATCATTAGCAAAGTACAAGGGGCATACAAAAGTAACTCTGCATAAAACACAATGAGTAAAACACAAAATATTCATTAAAAGAAAACATACTAAAAGCTCTAAGGCCAGGCATGGTGGCACACACCTTTAATCCCAGCACAAAGGAGGCAGAGCTCCATGAGTTTGAGGCCAGCATGGTCTACTGAGTGAATTCCTAGACAGGCGCCAAAACAATACAGAGAAACCCTGTCTAGATAAAATGAATAAATAAATAAATAAATAAATAAATAAATAAATAAATAAATACAAGCTCTAAGAGGAAAATACTAGGTCTCACATTAAATAAAGCCAGTTATGATAATATCTGAATTCTTAATGCTAACTGTAATCATAAGGGCTAGAAAAGATGCCCTACAAACTCTAAAGATTTCATATGCCTACGCAGATTACTTTACCCAGGAATATCATCAATCACAATCAAAGGAGAAAGAAAAAAGAATTTAATGATAAAATTATATTTAAGAAAATTCAGTCCAACACTCATAAAAGCCTGAAAATACATTTCAATCTGAGGAGAGAGGTAACTCTAGCCAAGAAGATACAGTGATAAATAATCCCATAAATGTTAACCAAAAGATGCTCAATGAATAACAACCTAAATCAGTGTAACAAAATTAAAGAAGTTAATAAACACTACTTAGTAATAACTGTAAATATTAATACATTCAATTACCTCATAAGAAGATGCAGAAGAACAAATTGTATATGTAAAGAACATACATATTTTTTTGCTGTCTCCAAAATGCACAACTCACTATCAAGTACAGATAATGACTTCAGGCATAAGGATGAGAAAATGTACCCTAAGCAAACATAATTAAGAAGAAAGCTGCATAAGTATTTTAACATTGGATAAACTAATTTTAAAATAAAAAATTCAGTAAAAAATAAGTATGAAGTAAACTTCATACTTATTAAAGAAAAAAATCCACCCACAGAACATTAAATTCTAAAGATTCATAAATGAAACACAAGGGCACTCACATTCATAAAAGAAAACACAACTATAACTAAAATTAAATATTGACCCTCATACAGTGATACTGAGTGACTTCATAGCTCACTCTCACCCATACATAGCACATTAAACAAAAAGAAATTGAGAAACACTGGGGTAAAATATCTCCATAACTCAAATAGTCCTAAAAGATATCTACAAGACATTCTACCAAAACACTAGAAAATGAATTTTTTCTTCAGGAACCCATGTTGCTTTCATTAAAATTGACCATTTATTAGGACATAAAGCAAGTCAAAACAGACAGATAAATATGAAACTACACCCTACATTCTCTCTGACCAGCATTAATTCAAAATCTAGATATTAACAGTAATAGAAATGTGAGAAAGTATACAAATCAATAGAAGATAAAGAACTCCCTAATAAATGCAAATTGGGCCAAGATAGAAATCGAGAAGGAAATTTATATTTTTTAGAGTTGAAGGAAAATAAAAACACAATATACCAAAACTTCTGGAGAACAATGGAGTTCTCTGAAGCAAATTCATATCACTAAGTGCCTACATAAAAAACTGGTGAGAACATATATTATCTTGAAAGTTTAGAAAACCAAAACCAAAAAAAAAAAGCACCAAAAAAGAAGACAGGGGAAGAAAAAGTAAACTCAAAGCTGAAATTAATGAAATAGAAAGAAGAAATTCAACACAGTGAAGAATCAAAGAAACAAAGAAATGATTCTTTCTAAAAAAAAAATACTGAACAAGATCAACAAATCTGTACTAAAAGTTTGAAATTGAAAGAGAAAGGGGATCCATATTAACAAAATTAAAAATAAAAAGTGAGACATCTCAACAAATGTTAACTAAGAAAGTTCAGAAAATCATAAGCACGTTCTTGAAAAATCAGGAATCCACCAAACTAGAAAACCTAATGGATGCATTTTTTTATACATACAACCTAGCAAATTTAAATCAAGGTGATATATGCAATTTAAACTGTGACATGGACTATCCCAGTCAGGTATGGAAGTCCCTGGGATGAGGGTTATTGAAGACTAGATTAGTAAGGGTTCAGTGGTGACAAGCACAGAGGCAGTTTGAATCTGAGTGTGTTTTGCAGTTCTCAAGCAAGGTTTTCTTTTATAGAGATATTTTCTCAGGGGATGTTTTTGTTAAACAAACCCAAACATATGACATTGTTACTTGGCACAGTAACACAGAAATCCAAAACACAGAATCATCCAGTGTTAATCAAAACACGAAATTGTCCTTGGTTAATCAAAACATAGGACCATCCTTGATTAACGTAGAATCATCCAAGACAAACAACATATTTCTTAAATTAATATATTTTATGGTCAGTTATTGTTTACTATTTATTACCTAGTTCTAGTGAGTTTTCTGAAATGTTGAGCTATTTTAATTATTTCAGCTCTTTCTTATTAAAACTTTCACTACCAGACACTTAAGCCCACTCTTGATGACACATGTACAGAGATATGAAATATAATTGTTGGGGAAATTTTTAGTATTTGTACTTATGTGAATGATTTGGAAAGCACTGGTTTTTCCTGAGATGAGGTCATGGCTAGTGACCACATCTCAGGGAATGGTTTCTTATCTATACCTCTTACCAGAAATGTCAGTGTAGGCTTTCAGAAACATTCTGTTAATGTGGGGGAATAAAGGAATAGAAGAACAAACAGAAATTTCCATGAGAATCACAGCACAATATTTTTCTCTGGCTGAGAGTTCCACAACTGTTTCCAGGAGATCACCTTCTTTTAAAGTTATTGCCTCTGTCTAGGAAATTTTTCAAACAGAAGCTACTGGATTTGTTGTGGCAAAGCAGACCTATGAATCCTTGTGAACTAGAAGCTGTAATTAAAGCCTCTCCCTGGGAAAAATGTGCAGTGAGACAGATGGATTCAGTGAAGGATCCTACCAGATTACCAGAGAAGAACTAACTCCTATTCTCAAATTAATCTGTATAATAGAAAATGAAGAAAAATTTACGTTTGTTCAAAACTATTACCATTACAACAAAACAACAGAAATACTCAACAAAACATAGATAAAAGTATATGCCAATATCATTTACACACATAATGCAAAATTTTTCAGTAAAATGCTTACAAAAATATCATCAATCAAGTTGGCTTCATCCCTGAGATGCAATGATGTTTCAAGTCATCTAAATCAATAAAGGTAATCCAGCAGAAACACAAGGGAAAAAAATCAAAAGCTAGATGATTATCTAATTAAATGCAGAAAAATCTTTTGCCAAAATTCAACAATACTTCATGATGAGAGTGCTAGAGTGGGACATACTGCATCATCATAAGTGCAGTGTCTGGCATGCTCACATCCAATATTATTTCAGAGAGTAACTCAAAGAATTTATACTATAACCAAGAGTGACGCAAGGATGTTCACTGTAACTAAAACTATTGCATATAGAAATTGAAATGTTAGCTAGAGCAATAAGACAACCAAAGGAGATCAAGGGGATGCAAATAGTAAAGACAAAGTCAAAGTATCCTTATTTGCAGATGATACAGTTTTGTAGATACAAACCCTAAAGATGCCACCAGGAAACTCCCATAGATATTAAACACTTTCAGAAAACAAGCAGGTTACCAAAAAAAAAAAATCAGTAGTCTTTCTATATGACAAATACACTTAGGAAGAAAGGTAAACACTACCTTTCACAATAATACCCAAAAATCTTGAAATAACTATAGCCAAGCAAGTGACTGACTCTTATAACAACACTTTTAAGACACTGAAGAAAGAGATTGAAGAGATCAGAAAATGGAAAGACCACTTGTATACATAGGTTGCAGGATTAATATTTTAATGGTCATTTACCAAAAGCAATCTACAGATTGAGTTTTAATTCCTCCACAGTTTCTCACAGAAATTCAAAACAGAAAAAAAACAATTTTCAGCTACATAATGAAATGCAGAAAATAAATGTATCTAAATCAACTCTAAACAATAAAAGAAGGTGGCAGATATTACAATCCTAAGCTTCAAGTTGTATCAGAGCTATATTATCAATAAAGACAGCATGGTATTGACATCAAACAGACACAATGATCAACAGAATCAAATTGAAGACCTAGACATAATTTCACAAATATATAGATACCTTTTAAAAAACCAAATAAACAAAACACACGCATCATAGAAAAGAATATTTTCAACAAATTGTTCTGGTTGAACCAGATTTCTGAAGGTTGAAAAATTAAAATAGATTAATATCTACTACACTACACAAAACTTAACTCCATGTAGATCAAGGATCTCAAGATAAGAGAAGATACCCTAAGTATGATAAAAGAGGAGTCGGGGACACACCACACTTTATTTCATTAACACAGGACCTTGCTACCACATTAAGAACATTAATTAGTGAATTGGACCTGTGAAGCAAAAAATCTCCTGTACAACAAAGGACAAACATCATCTGAGCAAAGGAAGAATTTATAGAATGGTAAAAATCTTTACCTATTAATAGCGGAGTACATATCTGACTAAGGGTTAGTACATAGACTATGTAATAATTATAAAATTGAACATAAAAAAACAAATAACCCATTTGAAAAGAGGCATAGAGCTAAACATATCTCTTAAAAGATGAAACACAACTGTCTGAGAAATTATTTTAAAAGACTCAATATCAAGCCAATGCAAATTAAAACTATTTTGAGATTTCAGGTCATGCCAGTCAGAATGGCCATGAAAGTTTTATGCTAGTAAGGATGCCGAGAAAGGAGATATTTTTACCTTGCTCACGTGAGAGTGGCATAATCAAAGAGGAAATCAGTATGGAGATTCCTCAAAAAGCTGAAAAGAAATATAACACATGAGTCCATTATTCTACTCTTGAACATGGTGCTATCTAGTTTTGTGTCATGTTAAAGGAGGGGACACCAATTGAAAAAAAATGTCTCCAGAAGATCCAGTAATATGGAATTTTCTTAATTAGTTATTGATGGGGGAGAGCACATCCCCTTGTACGTGGGGCACCCTAGGCTGATAGTTCTGAGTTCTAAACAAATGCTGGTTAAACAATCAACACTAAGCAAGCCAGGAAGCAACAACCTTCCTTGGCCTCTGTAACAGTTCCTGTCTCTACATTCCAGTCATGAGTGAGTCCCTGTCCTGACTCTTTGGTGATGGATTCTGATGTGGAAGTATAAGCCAAATAAAGCATTTCCTCTCCATCTTGCTTTTGGTCATGGTGTCTCATTACACCAATAGTAATCCCAAATATGACATAAATATATCCAAAGGAGCTACATCTTATTACAAAGATACTTGGTTATCCATCTTCATTAATGCTTTATTCATAATAGTCAAAATTTGGAAACATTTTAGACGTTCATCAACTGATAAATGGCTTGTGAAAACACCCCTTTAATCTCAGGATTGAGGATTAAGAGGTAGAGGATATCTCTGAGTTCAAGGCCACCCAGGAATATAGGAGATTGAATCAGTCTAAAAAAGAAACAGATTACACACCTTTAATCCCAGCACTAGGTGGGTATAAAAGATAGAAGCAGGATCTTCAGTATACAAGAGGAGGCATTCATTTTCAAGCTGCACTGAAGGGAGGTTACAGTCTGATGCTTAGTGAGAGATTGTAGAGAGAGGATCAGCTCATTCAGCCTTCGGTAGAGGTAAGAAGCTAGTGGCCAGCTGCTTTGTTTTTCTGATATTTAGTTTAAGGTTTGAACCCAATACCAGTTTCTGGGTCATTTACTTATCATGCTACAATGAAATAGTTTTCAAACTGTTAAGAAGAAAATGAGTCTTGTAACTATTTGGATAAAGCTAGAAACAAGCATCTTGAGTGAGTTTATCTAGACCCAGGAAGAAAAATATTGCCTGCTTTCTCTTATATGTGGATACTAGCTTTGAAATTTTAGGTATGAGTTTTTATTTTAGAATGCCCACAGATGTTAGGCAGTTAGCAAGGACCACAGCAAAGATCTCCCAAAGTTTGGGAAGCAATAACATGTTATCAAGGTATAGAAGGAATAAGATGACTAAATGAGTAGACAGATGGAATAACTTGGTAAAGTGAGAGATATAAAAGGAAATAACCAGCATTTAAGGGCTTTTAAAAATCACCATGGAAAACTACTGTAGGATTATCTTAAAATATATACATACATAGAAAGAATTCAAATGAAGTTGCTGTATTATAATGAGACAATGCACAAACTAGACATCATATGCTATTAGGTAAAACCTTTGCTATCAGGAATGGGTTCCATCTTTTCAAGTCATTGGCCCAAGTCATACCCCAATGCTCTTGTTGGCAGCATTATAATAATTATTGCCAATTCTATTGATTATCCTCCACAACCTGATTATAAGACTCTACTGATAAATATACCACACACTTATGTCATCAAAGATGGTGAAATAGAGCCCATGACCATCAGAAGCTTCACTCTTATGAAGAAATATTCTAATTTCTGGGAGGTAATATACTTGATAGAAGAAGAGAAAAATATTCTTTAATCTCACCTAGGTATGAATGCTGAGAGAAACTACTTGAGTCCTGACTGCAAGAAATACTGGTTTCATTCTGGAACAAATGCCATGGAAGTAGGCAAGTGCTTTTTAAATGGATATAGAGCCCACTCTATTTAATGGAAACCAAAACTGATACTGTTAATGATGTCAAGAACCTGAGGGTAAATACACAATGTGTGAAGTTAAAAATCCACTTCTATAATACTGCTCAGTAAACACAGCAATAAAGTTCCTCCTAGTGACTTATTTTTGTACCCAATACTGATAGAAGCTTCTATTTGCAGTGAGTTTTTATTAACACAGAAACTGGACAATGTGCAGAGAAAAAAAAACTTGGTACATTCACCCATAAATTAGATGTTTCATCATGTCTCTCCCCTCAAGGCTCAGTGATTTCTGTGGAAGAGGTGGTAGAATGTTTTTTAAGACCTAGAGATGGTAGACAATTCCATGGAAACCAATTTTTAGGCACACTAGAACTGACCAAATACGAACTTACAGGGCCTGTGTTAGCATGCAATAATTGTGCAAGTTGTAGCCAGATAGAACTCCAGAACAGAGATGGAAAAGTAGAGACAATTACCCACCCCTATTCAAGAAGCTACTGGAAACTAACATTGTTGGGAAAAGTAACTTCAGTTTTCTCCAAAGGAGTGATGCTTGCTACATGACCACACTCCAAAGCACTTCTCCTTTTGGATGAGCTGGCTAACATACAACAGGCTCCATGATCTTTATGTGATGTTCTGTTCTGTTCTATGTGTATTTAATGAGGGGATAAGAATACATAACATTGGTTTAGTAAGGAGGGGATTAGTTTTTGAGAGGAGTTAATGGGGAATCTTCAAAGTCTGTCTTGTCATTTGGATCAGGGCCTAGTCCCTCCCCCATTTGTCTAGGCTGAGAGAGTATCCCTCTATGTGGAATGGTCTCCCCAAATCCATTCATATATAATGCTAAGACACTGCCAGAGGCTACATAGAATTCTTAGGCCTCCTAAGTGATACCAATGATAATGGAGTCTGGGTTGGTCCTATGCTGATTTCCCTGCTATCACTCTGGGTCCATGAGCTCCCACTTTTTCATATCAACTGTTTCTGTGGGTTTCTCCAGCCTGGTTTGACCACTTTGTTCATCACTCCTCCCTCTATGCAACTAGATTCCAGGTGTTCAGCTCGGTGTTTAGCTATGGGTGTCTGCTGCTGCTTCCATCAGTTACTGGATGAAGGCTTTAGGATGGCATATAAGATAGTCATCAATCTCATTATCAGGGAAGGGTGCTTACGGTAGCCTATCCACTATTGTTTACATGGTTAGATGGAGTCATCCTTGTAGATTTCTGGACATCTCCCTAGTGCCAGTTTCTCTTTAAACATTGAATGGCTTCCTTTTTATGATATCTCTTATCTTGCTCTCCTCTGTTCTTCCTCTAACTCAATCTTCCTGCTCTCTCATGTCCTCCTCTCTCATTCTCTTCTCCCCTTCTCTTTCTCCTAACTCCCTCTCCCCTCTCCCTATGCTCCCAATTGGCTCAGGAGATCTTGTCCCTTTTGCTTTCTCTTGGGGACCATGCATGGCTCTCTTAAAGTCCTCCTTGCTTCCTAGCTTCTCTAGCTGTGTGGATTATAACCTGGTAATCATTTGCCCTATGTCGAAAATATATACATGAGTGAGTATATACCATGTTTGTTTTTTGGCGACTGGGTTATCTAACTTAGGATGGTTTCTTGTAATTATGTCTATTTGCCTATGAGTTTCACGATTCCATTTTTTTCTGATGAGTAGTACTCTATTCTGTAAATGTACCACATTTGCTTTTCCCATTCTTCAGTTCATGGGCATCTATGCTGCTTCCTGATTCTCATTATTACAAATACTCCTGCTGTGAACATAGTTGAACAGATGGACATGTTTTTTTTGAATGTGCATCTTTTGAGTATATGCCTAAGAGTGGAATTTCTGGATTTGTGGTAGACTGATTCCCATTTTCCTGAGGACCCACCATACTGATTTCCAAAGTGGCTGTACTAGTTTGCACTCCCACCAGCAGTGGAATTGTGTTCCCCTTTCTCCACATCCATTCAAGCATGAAGTGTTGGTATTATTGGTTTTAGCCATTCTGACAGGTGTAAGATGATATCTCAGAGTTGTTTTGATTTGCATTTCCCTGATGATGAAGGATGTTGAGTGAGGCAGGACTAGCACATTATTTCTTCCAGCATCTAATGCATATGGATATAGCCTCAGGTATACTTTATAAAACACTTGATTTTTGCTGGAGTCATGTTCAGATTGTGTATCACTGATGTTTCCAACTAGAGAAAGACATTTATAGTCACCCAAAAAGCAACTGTGATAACTTACCAATGAGTAACCTTTTCTTCAATGTTCACAGTAATCCAGTAATGATTCAGTTCATAGTTGATATCTAATTCTGAAGGCAGATACTGTTTGTTACATTTGCAATGTTCTGTTATAATTTGAAGACAAATATTGACTCATATTGAGTCAAGCTTTGTATGTATTGGTACTGCAGGCAAAACTTTTCTATTTCTGTAGCAATAGCCTTATTTTCTCCAATTATACTCTATGGTCCATTAGTTCATATCCCAGTATTCCCCATGTCTTATAGCATAATCTTAGGCTCCCAAACCAACTTTTATCCTTTTGTGTGAATCAGTAAAGAGCTCATCAAGCATTTCTTCCTTGAGGGAGTTCCCCTTGTTGGACTAGAACTAAATCAAGTTCTAAATCACTATCACTCCCAAAATTAATATGACATATATCCTCAGTGATATCTAAGTCTGACTGGTCTTTCAGTCTTTTATATGGAGTGACTAATAGATATTGTCATGGGGCATTGTTTGTTTCTTTGATTGATTTGGGGGATTTTTGTTATTTTGAGATTAGATTAAATGTAGCCTCAGTGTACGTTGAATGTAGTTAAAAGTGACCTTGAATTGATGCTCATGCTCAAATCTAACATGTGCTGTGTTTGCATCATTACTTCCAGAATGAATGGTGGTTAATGTTGCCTGCCAACAAGATTAGACTGAGAGATACCTTATGGATTAGCAAGGCATTTCTAATTTGGGTATTTCTGTGTATGACTATGACAGTGTTTTCAAAGTGAATTATTGTAAAAGAGAGCAACTGAGTGGGAACATTACACCCTTACTGTAGAGATGGACAAACTGTCAAGGGGTCATGAAAAAACAAAAGAGAACAGATACCATAGTCAGCCTACACACACACAAACTCCATTATTCTTGGGGTTGTGCATCTATTGTTTCTGTCACTGCCTGTGAACATTGAACTACAGCAATTTCAGCCCTTTAATGCAGGCTCATTCACTCTAACAACTCTACATGAATTACCTGTACCTTCAGCCTGAGACCATGACTGCATAATTATACATCTTTCTGAGGCTTCATCTCCTGGACTGAGTACCTTTCAGGTTCCCTGCCTCTCTGGGGTATGTGTATGCTACTAGTTTTGTTCATCTGGAGAACTCTGGCTGATAGAGTATATAAGAGTATCATACAATATTCACAGTCTTATTTAGTGAAGTCTCTTGCTCTCTTATCAAACCTTGACTTCTACTAGTACAGGACTTCTATTTTGTCAGTGTATCATTTCTCCAGTTTAAAATGTGAAGTAATATTTGCTTTGGAATGCCACAACTCACTTGAAGATAAATTATTTTGCTTTAGTTTGATTTTTAAAAATAATTAGTAGCTATAAAATTATGTAACATTTGGAACTAGGGGTAAATATAATATTGACCATTAAAAATTCAGGACTTTAGAACCTCATTTTGGTAATTGCTGCTCATTGTTGGCCGCTATGAAAGAAGAAATATCATGTCTAAAAATAAATCAAAAGTTTAGCATTTTCTTACCTGTGTACAATCTGTCATGAATGTCTATGGGTATTAAGTTAGGATAGCATTGATTATTTCTTGTGCACTGACACCAGAGTTTTAACTACCATAGCGATCACTTGTTTGTACTATTCTCTGATTAAAATAACTTATATATGACCAGCTAATGGGGAACACAAAAATTGCAACACAAGCATATCAGTGTCCAAAGGGCAATCAACTGATGACTGAGACACTGTCATTTAATTACTTGCTCTCTTGTCCATTGGCTTGGGATACATTCATACTGCTTCTCAGAATATCCCAGTCATCAATTGCATGTAACAACAGCATGCTCAGGAAAGTGCTACGATGTCTAACACTTATTATTTTTCAAAATAGACAATGTTTCATGAATTTGTGTTTGACCCTTGCATGGGGGTCATGATAAACTTCTCATATCTTTAAAGCTCAATATATGCTGCCATATTTAAACTTCATCTACCATTTAGGGAGGGATACTTAAAATGTTTTAAATTTATTACATATTTTGTTTTTGAAATTATAATTACAAGATTACTGTTCCATTATTCCTTTTAACACCCTTCCCACTTACCCCTCCCAGCTCTCATTCAAATTCATGGTCTTGATTTTAAACTAATTTTTGTTACATGCATTACTCAATATATATGTGTATGTACATTCATATATCGGTATATGCATTCATACTTCTGTATACACATTTATTCCTGAATATAATCAGTTCAAATTCAGTCTGTGTAATGCTTCCTATGTATTTGTCTATAGGGTTGACCATTCGGCATTAAACAACTAAATAGTGTACTCTTCTCTGGGGGAGGCCACCTCCCTTGTTCCTGGTTTATATAGGTACCTACATTTTTCATTGTGTAGTAATGAGGGCCTCACAAGCTTTTCTCCATCCATCATGTTTGAGCAAAAATATTGGTGAGAGTTTATGGACAAAGCTTCTGATTTTACTAGGAGACACATATCATAGAAAACTCATGATTATCTGTCTCTTACAATCTGCCCATACCCTCTTCCAAAATGTGCCCTAAGTCTTACAATCAAGATTGTTCATATATGTATCCACTGGGAATGGGTTCCATAACCCTGAATTTTAATTCATTGTGGTTTTCTAAAATACTCTTTATTTGTTACAAAGAAACCTTTCACTGAAGAAGGATGAATATTTCCCTTATTTGTGGAAATAAGGACATATATTTACAGATTATTGTTAGGGCTTATTTTGATTTAGTAAATACTAGTTGTAGATTCTCCTTCAATACCAATGACTTTACTAGTACTAAGTAGTTACCTAGGTTTCTTGTACCAGTCGAGGTCTCTTTCTTGTTGAATGGGTTTTAGGTCCAATTAGAGAGCTCTTGATTATGCCAAAGTATATGTGTCATTACTATTTCTTTAGGTTTATCGTGCCATGATTGATGTTGTACATAGATACCACAGCTGGATGGGACTGTTCATTGCCTCCCTCCTTTAGAAGCTTACACAATGCCTTTTGGTTACATGAAATATAGTCTGTAAGGAGGATACATTTATAACAGTTTTATATAAGGGGTATGTGGGCCTTGTTTCTCAAGTGCATGTTGTCTTCAGAAATAATCGCACATTGCCTGATATATAATCCCATTAACTAGTTACCTTATTTCCATAGTTCGGTTTCATTGTATCATTGGATTTCTACTATATATGCTGGCAAATACCACAGAGATGCAGGTGGTGTTTTGTGTCTTGAGAAAATAGTTTTCAAATCCTGCTACAAGAGAAAAATAAACAGAAACATAGATTAATGGATGACAGTAAGTCTCAAATCATATCTAATTTACTGATCACTGATACTCATTTGAGTATCCTAATTCCATATACAGTTTAGTATAATAGTAGTGAAATTTCTAGAAAACACCCTGTAGGAATCTCGAAAGTAGTGACAAGTTCAATTATTTAAAAATAATGGATTCATTGACAAAGATGCCACATTTGTTCTAATACGGTTCATTTTTGTCACTTCAAAAACAGATCAGTTAAAAAATGGGGGTTATCTATATAAGATAGGATAAAAGTGTTAATAAGTATCCACCAGATGAATTTTAGAGTGTCTTTAAAAAGGATATACTACAGTTAATATCTATCACTTAACAAAAATAAAGCATCTCCCTTAGAGTCTTCATATCCAGATTAAATTCTACACATAGGTCTTACCCACACTGGAAAAGGTTTTAACCACATATTCATTACTATTCTAGTTCTTATGACCAAATATTCCAACATAAAGGAGAAAGGATTTATTCTACTTTCTAGTTAAAAGCTATATAGCATCCATGTCAGGGAAATAATGGTGGGAGGAGCCAGCTGGTCACAGTGTCTTCCATCATCAATCAGAGAGATGACAAAAAGTAGGGTAGGACTATAAACTTAAGCACCACTTCTCATGGGCCACTTCCTCCATCCGGGATGTGCCTCTAAATGCTTCTCAACCTTGCAAAGTGTTTCTACAAGCTGGAGACCAAGTATTGCAACTCTCTAGCCCATAAGAAACATTTCATATTCAAACCACAGCATCATAAGACATATTTTTACAGATTATTAGACTGGTAAAACTGTCAATCCTACTCACTAAAGATGTTACATGTTGTGTATCAATAATACTTTATGTCCAGTGCAAAACTGAACACAAGAAATACTCTTCCTGCCTCATTAGCTTGATGAAACAATACATATATTTTTAACATAAGAAAACCTCGTAAATGGGGAAAAAAAGAAAAGCTTGACAATGTGTGAGGTTCCAGACATGTGCAAACAGGATTTAGCTTAAAAACTAACCCAGTAAGAGTTTGAAATATGAAGGAACAATGTAGAATTAAAGTTCTAAAAACCTGCATATATTATGTAAAAGAATGAAATAAATTTTGCTACTTTGACCTTTTGGGTATGTCTTTCACATATGAACACCATTTATCTATCTCAGCCTCAGGTGTGTAAAACATAAAGTAAACCATTAAAATAGGAAACAAGCAAATATCATGTAGGGGTGCTATGTGCAAAGTTTGACAAAGCAGTAATCTTTCACAAATTAAAGTCTAAAGGTTAAAAGGAATATAAAATGCAAGAGAGTTAGAAAGCAAAAGGAAAAAATTGACCCTCAGATGCTTTGAAAGTTGGCTATGCTAATTGATGAAGAACCAATTTTGTTATACATGTTCCTACCAGTTATGCTTACCTTATGTAATGTCCAGCTTTTTCACAACACATGTTAATAGTGACAAATAAAACAATGTTTTCACAAGGGTTACTTTTTAACCCTAAGATTGTCAGCAGAGAGGAGCTGAGGAATGACATCAGAGAAAGAGCAAAGGATCTAGGTTCATATCTCTTCCAATAAACCAACAAAATTCATCTCTATCAGAAGCCATCACTGCCAACATAAATTAACTTCAGGCGGTGGATATTTCAATAGATAATAAGCAGGATGGATCTGATGCCAAAGCTATAATGCTCAGATGGAAGCTGTGATCAAAACACTGAATGGCCAGGAGGGTTGGTCATAGACAGAAGCAGAGGAGGTCCCTTCAAATAGCCCATCAAAGGCAGATAGTCTTTGAGCTTTGGAAGGAAAAACTTTAAGCTGGCATGTGAAAGTGAATTATAGCAAGGGCCATCTGCTTTTTGCTCCCTTATACTGAACTGTCTTTTTTCACAGAGCCTGAGTTAGTGATGAGCAGAGGATGGGAAATGCCCTTATTTTCAGTGAAGGTGCTTATCAGCTAAAATAAACATTAATCTGTCAACTTTCATCTCCATCTCTACTTTAACACAACGTTTCTATTTTTCATATGCAACCCATGCTTTTCTTTCTCTGCCCTCAGTTTTCTTTGAGGAAGAAGATGGTATTTCATATTAAAGATTCTCTTGTTCACTGAAAAAGGAAGAATGATAACACAGATTGTAAATTTCAAGAGACAAAAAAGTAAAAAAATCAACAACACAGAATCAGAATCAGAAGAATGCATTTACTGAAAAGACCACTAAACTAAATGATGGATTGTATCACGATAGTCTTCCATCAGCAGCATAAACAAAGCATGCTGCTCTTATGGACTGAGAATAAAATGTAAGTCTGCTTATTCAATATTCTAGTGGCCATCTAACATTTGCCTCTGTAATCCCCTTATGAATAAAAGGGAAGTCAAATAACAGATTCATTCTAGATAAAAAGCATTTGGTTTATTATCTTTGTTGTTGCTTGCACTGTGACAGCAGATCCCAGCAGATGTTGGAATTTTCGTTGTGATACATTACAGACTAATGTATAAAACTAGCATCAAGCACTCTATATTTGCGTCGATATTTCCTTTTCTTCTAACTCTTTGATTGGAATGATTTTACTATTATACTCACTTAGTTTTTATTGAGCACCAAAATGAGTACCACACAGCGACATAATAAAAAATGTATTCCAAATGCTATGTAGACATTTGATTTTTTTTAATTTACAAAGGTCCCTTAACTTACTTTAAATGAGTTATCATCTAAGAAATATTTTATTTATTTAGTCTTGCTTAGCTATGTATTTCACAAAATTACATCAATTTTAATCACTCTATTAAACTTCAATATCTTCATTCAGAAAATGAATAAATAAAATCATTTTAAGGAATTGAAAAAGGATGAAAATAAGTCTTGGCAGAAAGTTAGTCATTTCTGTAGACTATAAATACAGGATAAAAAATAAAAGACATGTAGTTAAAATCCAGATGCTATTTTATTTAAAATCAGTGTTTCCCAAGTCAATATTCTTCTAAGTTTAAAGAAAAAATATTTCTCAGTCAAAGGAAAATATGTCTGTGATAATACTCAGAGAAACCTTTACCATGAAACCATCTAAGTAACTCTGATACCAAATTAGACCACATTTAGTATAAATAAAGCCACATTCTGACACCTCCACATTTTACTTGGAGCACTCACATTGATCCCAGTTGTCCACAAATATATATCCCTGTGGATTATGAATTAGAGTTTCCCAAGCAAATACAGGGGTTATTTTATTGCACTTAATAAAAATCATTTTCCATTGTTTCTCCTTTTATGGATATATTGTACTTGTTTTCTATTTTTGAAATCTTAGTACTCTGAACTGAATATGAATGAGTATTTCTGCATGGAGATCTAGTTGCCAAAGTGGTAGGAATGAAGTAAGCATCCAGGAGGTAACTAAATCTTAACAGCTCCACCCCTTAAAATAAGAGTAATGCCTCAAAAATGAATCAGGATGTGGCTGACTCCATTCAGCATGTGAGGACTTAGCCAGGAAGCAGAGGGTGTCATCAAATAATGTACAGTGTTCTTTTTATAGATTAATTCTCTCTAGAACAGTAAGCAATCAATTTCTGTTGTTTGTAAGTGAATAGTCCAAAGTTATACTTATTGTTTTTGTTATAGCCATCCAAAAATACTGACAGTTAGGTTAAATGACTTATGAATATAGCATAATAATTACAAGAAGTTTGCAAACATCCATCCTGTTAAAAAAAATACAAGTTCTTGTGTTGAAAGCCATGGAGTAATTAATGTGGTAAATGCCATGAAGGAATAAAATTAATGTGTTTAGGCCACACCCTCATTACTTGCAGACTAAGGCCTAGAGCTTGGTCAAGCAGAAAGAGAGGAAAAGGCCAGGCCAAGTTTAAAAGTTACACTATCATATATGTTGATCAGTTTTGTCTTGACTTGCTTAAATATAAACCTCAATTACTCAGGCTTCACACTCATAGTCTATCTGAAATATGATCCAAGTTAAGCATAATTTAGATACTTCAGTGTAAGTACTGGTAGATATAATTTAACTTATGATTGACTGCATAAAAGATTATATTATATAATCAAGAGAAATGAGTTGGGAGTAGAAATTAAATTCCCGCTGTGTAATAATCCCTAACAGCAACAGAAACTGTACTTACTGTATCAGAGTCTCATGCCTGTGCTTGCTTTCTAAGAACTTCCTTGTCTGACTCTAAACAGCACTCCCACTCCTGTAAGGCAGTCCCAGAACTAAATCATTTACCATGGATGCCTGGCTTTATCTCTTCCTCTTCTAGCTATAGTCCAGCTAATCCAACCGTGGCTGGACATGAACAGAAAATCCAAGAATCTAGCAGCTTCTCATTCCACAAGGCTGGGTGTCTCAATTGGTCTTCAATATAAGCTTCAATTGTGAAAAAGAAGGATATAATGCTAGTGAAGGAATGGACTTTCTGTAAAGGAGAGAGCAAGCAGGCAAACAATAAAATCTTCCTTCTTCAATGTCCTTATATAGGCTTCAAGCAGAAAGTGTGGCCCAGAATACAAAGGGATTTTCTAGCTCAAATGATTGGATTAAATGTACATCTTCCTACACCAGAATCCAGATCTAAGGCATGTCTTTTCCCATCTCACAAGATCCTGATTAAAGGCTTGTCTACCTACCTCAAAGACCTGGATCAGAAGAAGATTATCCAACTTGAAATTAAGCAAAAGTCTCTCATATGTGTGCCCTCTATTTTGGGTTTTAGCTAATTCCAAATGCAGTCATGTTAACAGCCAAAAATAGCCATCAGAACTCCCCTCTTTGGCAATTTGACACACAACTATATGTCCTTGTATCATGATCAATTTCCAATTAAAAAAATAATCAGGTCAGATCATAATAATGCCTAAACATTATATAAGTTCCCCTGTGCAATCACAAATGCATTATAAATTAAGAATAGGTGGCAATATCACTTGAAGGACATTTTTTAGTATCTCAAAATTAAATATGACAGCCATTGATATTCTGTTCACTGATGTTACAGCACATGATAAAAGAAATTGGGGAAAGAAAACAGAAATATCTGTATAAAGGCATTCTTAATAAAATACAGCACAAGCACTCATGTCACCTATAATCCTCTTTTCTGTAACTGGTCACATGGTCTTTGCTGGTACTTATAATGTCCTTCCTTTACTGTATATTCTGTATTTTCTCCAACCTCAGCAAGAACCTGAGCATGTATTGACTCTTTTCCATGAGTGAGCCATACCTACATTCCTGATGGGTTTGTGCCCTTTGTTATTTTTGCCTGAATAAGATTATTGAGGTTCCCATTGACTTTAGTCACTGGACATGGTAGCACCAAGAAATTCCTGAAAGTTCCTGCACTCCAGATATAATATTTTTTAACCTCTATTTTGGATAAGCAATCCAATTTCCCCATGGTAATCTGAATCAGTTGCCCTTCCTAACACTATTATTTCTTCCTTAGCCTGTTTGTGTAAAGGTAATAGAAAGCCCAAACTGGCCAGGGATAAGTCGGAGCTTCCAGTTTAATGTATTTTTATTTTTTGGCTCATATCAGGAGCTCTCCCCACTCTGGAACTAAACATCTAGACAAGCAGAACTTAAGAAATTTTACATAGTGGGTCACAAGTTATCATAATGAGTGGAACCATTCCCTTATCCACCGCTTGGTTCCTGAACCCATGGATCCTGGTTATGGAAGAAACTCTATCATATATAGGACAGTTATTCAAAGCATATACTGCTGTCTGAAGAACAGTGTCCCAGCCCTCCAGGCTACTGCCAAATAATTGCTGCGGAAACTCTCATTTTAAAAGACTATTCCATTTTTCTGTTATGCCAGTGGCTTCAGAATGGTGGGAAATGTGTTAAGAGTGGTGGGTTCCATGTTAATGAGGCCACTGTTGCATATCCCTGGATGTGAAGTCAGTTCCTTGGTAGGAATCAATACTGTGTGGACAATAATGACTGTGAATAAGGCATTCTGTCAATCCATGAATAGTAGTGTTTTTCCGAAGAAATTACTACAGAAAACGTAAATCCATACCCTGAATAAGATCTACAAAGCATTTTCCTTTCCATGGAGGAATTAGTTCATTATAGTTAACCTGCCACAAGGGTGCTAGCTAGTATTACTGGGAAATGCTGCCATGTATGGGGCTCGGTCTTGGTCTCTTTTGTTGGCGGAACTAGTACTCAGCAGCAGCTGTAGTCACGTCAAACTTGGTAGAATTCTATGTTGTCAAGCCCATGCATGTAGCTGGAGGTTTCTGTCCCACCTGGTCCCACAGCCAATTACCCCTAATTAAACACACTGACACATATTAATATAAATTGTTGGTCAATGGCAAGGCTTCTTACTGGCTAGCTCTCTCTTAATTATTAACTGATAACTACTGATCTATATATTTCTATACGGTTTCATCTTACTGGAGAACTTCTGGCATCCTATCTTCCTAGTAGCTACATGGCATCTTCTCCTTGCAGTTTCTATCTGCCTCCCTCTCCCTAGCTTTCTCCTCATCTGGTAGCCCCACCTATACTTCCTGCCTGGCTACTGGACACTCAGTGTTTTATTCATCAACCAATAAGAGAAATATATATACAGAAGGACATCCCCCATCACATACATAATCCATACCTCTACCACACTGGCTACTTTGTTCATGGGCACATTTGGCAATGACGGGAATGGCTGAGAAAAGAGTCTGATTTTTTACAGAATGAGTCATCCTATATAATTGAGTTCCTTCTCAGGTGAAGTCACCTTTTGATGAGCATTTACATGAAGCACAAATTTCTTCACAGCCTTCTCCTATTTGGAAAGATATACCCACATATTTATTCCCCAGATCTCTTCCTCACCAATTTAGAAATCTTTATCTTTCAAAGTCACTGATTATCCAGACAAGTTATTGGCTGCAGCCCATGAATCAGTGAAGAATTTCACATCAGACTGTTTACCCTCCCCCCCACAAAAAGCTATGATCATGTGTACTGCCTCAATTGCATTCCAATGTGATTTCCCTCTACCAATGCTTTTAGCATTGTCTCATAAAGGTTGAAGTGCTGCAGCTGTCCACTTGTGTGTGCTGCCTGCATAACTTGCAGAACCATCAGTTGGTTGGATCTATTTCCCAATGTTTGATGCTCATATGTGTTACCAATGAGTTCAACATGGTTTCTAGCTCCTGCTCACATACTCTAATCAACATGATACCATTAATAGAGTGCACCAAAGTGATATTTTCTGGAAGACACAAATAATCAAGATACCCTAAAGTGGGAAATTACCAATATGGAGCCAAGTAGAAATATAAGGGTATTTAATAGGGAAAATCCTTACTTACAGAACGACCTAGCCAGCCGGTGTGACAGCCATCTGTACAGCAAGCAGAAAAGTGAAACTGAAAGAGAAACCCAGACACCTGAAACTCTCACTCTACGTCACCCTTGAAAGCACACCCTAAGCAGGCAGCTTCCCCTACTAAGTTATGACACAAGGCTTAATGTATTCTTGAGGTAAAATTGTTTAAGGACACACTGCTGGCCATACCAACTAAAAGCAAATTTCTTCTACTGGTCCTTCTCAAAAGAACAGAGAAAAGGGCATTTGTTAGATAATATCATAGCTACAGATCATATACCAGAAGATGGGTTAATTTACATTTGTTATAGCAGCTACCAAAGGAGTCACTACCTGATTGAGTTTTTGATAGTCAACTGCCATTCTCCATGATCAGTTTGTCTTCTCTAACAGCCAGGTTGGAAAGTGAAAGGGAGATGTAGTGGGAACCACCATCCCTGCATCTTTCAAGTCATTGATAGTGACACTAATTTCTGTAATTCTTTTATAGAAATGTAATAATGTTTTTGATTCACTGTTTTTCTTGGTCAAAGGACGTCTAAGGGACACTATTTAGCTGTCCAACCACAATAGCCCTCACCCCAAAGAACAGGGATCCAAAGTGACAATTCTACCAATTTCTAAATATATCTTCCTCAATTAAACATTTCTGATACTGGAGAAATAACCAAAAGATGAGTTCAGAAAACCACTGGATCTACTGTGAGTGAGATGTTAGCCAAAACTTCATTGATTGACCTCCATAAGCTCTTCAAATATGCTGATGCCCCTCTCTCCTTTGTGTGTCATATAGGATTAGTGAAGGACATGTCTTCTGGAACTTCCCATTGTGGAGGAAGTCTCTTCCTTAACACTAAGCCAAGCGATATCAGGAGTCCCCAACTCATTTTCAGTTGACCATCTTTGGATAAATGCTCAGCCAAATATCAAAGCATACTTTGATACAATTTAACTGTGCAAGCTCCTATTTTAAACTTAGAATCTCTACTCAGAGGGCTCACATTATTAAACACAGCATGATTCAGTTTTGTGTTCCTTCTACCATTATCCCTCATGCTTAAAATATATTCCTGCACATATTTCCCACATTTCTGCTTGAATGCATTAGCAGACTCATTAAGCTCTTTATTAGCATAGTGAACCTACTCTTTCTAGAGACTGCTTTGCCTTCAGTCTTGATATAGATCTAGAGGCACTATTAATTGGGGATATTTGTATTGGCTTGCATGGTATTTCCTTCAGAGAAAATCATTGCTGGGTTAGCAAACAATGAAGAATTAACTTTCTCCATCAAAGGTAAAACAGGCAGTAATTCAAGGGATGGGTCTGATGGTAGAGAAACTACTTCCTCAGCAAAGTTAAACCCTTGAGATCTCAGGATTCAACACACTCAGCTTCAATAGGGTCCTCCCACACACCCCATCCCAAGTTACAGGATTCATTCTTTACTAATTATTGCCCTTATTTTAACTGTTGACACCCTATCAGGTTGGGACTTGAATAGTCACTGTAATTCAACCAAAGTTTATTTGTTTTTGAAAAACAGAGAAAAGAGATGTATTGAATGTAGCCATGTTGGGAAGAGGAACAAAGAGGTCAAGAGACACAAATGCCCCCCCAACTCCATCAGAGTCCTCACATGAGGTTTAGGTTTAAGAGGCATGCATAAATAAACAGATCTTGTGGAAGTATGGTCCTGCCCAGCATCATTCCCAAAACTCAGTCTTGTCTTTGATGTGGCTGACAGGTTGTCAGACTAGACATAGTTTCTTTCCAGGACACAAGTTCCCCATCTAGCTGACTTCACACTTCTTTCTTCTAACATGACATTCCTGAGAAAGTCCAATGTTTTAAAATCCACTCATTTTTTAGACCTGATAGCCAGAGGAGGTTCAATTTTCTCAATTGAGCTTTTGTCTTTATAGATGAACCTAGCTTATGTCAAGTTGAGAAAGAAAGAAGGAAAAGAAAGAAAGAAAGGAAGAAAGAAAGAACTACACAAAATATCTCTAGAGCAATCAGCCTAGTGAGATTACCTACATTAATAAGCACTGGGTTTCACTGAGAGTCCCTGATTCAAAGAAAATAATGAAAGACACCTGACATTGACTTTGGGTCTCTGCAAGTGTACACACATCCTTGTGAGCACATGTATGTGTGTTAGTGTGAACATATCTAACACACACACACACACACACACACACACACACACACACATTTAAAATAAATTTAGCAAGCACATGTAGCAAGCAAATGCAATATGTTTTACTCACCAACAGAATTTTACTTGACCATGAAAAATAACAAAGTGCTGTTGTTTGTAAGAATACACAGGAGGAGGAGAACATGAGGGATAAGGAAGATCCAGTTGGTGGAAGAATAGAGGAGAGCAAGAAAAGAGGTACCTTAATTGAGGGGGCCATTATAAGTTTAATGAGAAATCTGGCCCTAGGGAAATGTTCAGAGATGCATAAGGATGATCCCAACTAACAGTGTAAGCAATAGTGGAGAGGCTACCTGAAATACCCTTCCCTTATGATGAGATTGATGACTAACTTAAATGCTATCACAGAGCCTTCATCCAGTAGCTGAGGGAAGCAGAAGCAGAGTTTCACAACCAAGCACTGAGTTGAACAGCTAGAATCCAGTTGTAGAGAGGGAGGAGTGATGAGCAAAGGTGTCAAGACCATGCTGGGAAAGCCCACAAAAACAGCTGACCTGAGCAAGTGGAAGTTCACAGGCCCAGTCTGACAGCTGGGAACCCTACATGGGACTTAACAAGCCCTCAGAATGTGGGAGTCATTTGGGAGACCTGGGAAATCTATGGAGCCTCTGGTATTTATCACTAGTGCATGAATGGGCTTTGGGAGCCCGTTCCCGACAGAAGGATACTCTCTCATTCCAGATACACAGGAGATGGCCTAGGTCCTGTCCCAAATGATGTATCAGACTTTGATAGGCCCTCATGGGAGGCCTCACCATCCATGGGGAGTGAATGGGGGATGGGATGGAAGATTGGTGGGGGAATTGGGAGGACAGGAGGTAGAGGGAACTGGAATTTGTATATAAAATGAGATCATTTTTTATTTAAATAAAATTTATTTCAAAAAGGAATACACACAAGACTAGTGGGACATTGTTTTTAAATTATCCTTTTGTATATGGGTATTTTGCCTTTATGCATGTTTGTGCATCATGTATTTGCAGTGTCCTCAAAGGTTGAAGAGGGTGTCTGATTCCCTGGGACTGGAGATACAGGCAGCTATCAGCTGCTATTCAAGATCTCTGGTTCCTCTGAAGAGCAGCCATAATGTGGGCTTTGGTTTGATTTCTACAACTTGATCTCTGTGGCTTCTGAAAAGAACATTCTTTTCCATGGCACATTTTACACTTTTAATCCACATCTGGAGCTGGTCTGATGTGCATCGCTGAGTTCTGTGTTACCATTCACCATATTCTCAGATGTTGGATGTTGTTTAATTTAATCACACAGGTCATTCCTTTTCTTTGTCCAGAGATGCTAAAAGCCACCTACCAGTAAAATTGTTTCCCTTATTTCTCCACAAACTGTCCATAGTCTTATATGCAGAGTCAACAAATCTATTGCCTCCTCTAATTGTTGAGTCAGGAAAATCAAATGCATTCATGTCCTTAAGCTTGTAAAATAGTTCATACCATGGGCTTTAAGTATTCTCTGAGCAGCCAGGAGAGGCAGCAGTAACTGGAGAGGCTTAAGTAACTAGTTATTGATTAATTTGAAAACGTGTTCCAGATACTTAAAAGATTCACACACATTTTTGTTGCTCTAGGACCACTCCTGGTGCCAAAATCTGTATTTAGTCAGGGATCACTAGAGTAACAGAACTTACAGAATGAATTCCTTGCCCTCATTTTCATATATGGCTCTGTGTGTGTATGTGTGTGTGTGTGTGTGTGTGTGTGTGTGTGTGTGTGTGTGTGTGCGCGCACGTGTGTGTGAGTATGGTCCATGTATATGTGCATGAATTTTTATATGTGCACATCTGTGAGTGTCTCTGTGTGTTTGTGTCTGCCTATATGTACATATGATTTATTAGAATGACTTACAGGCCATGATCCAGCTGATCCAGATAATCCAACAATGGCTGGCTAGGAACAGAAGTCCAATAATCCAGGAGTTGCTCAGTCCAGAAGGCTAGATGCCCCAGTTGTCTATCAGTGCAAGTTGGAATCCCAAAGAAGTAGGTTTAAATGCCAGTTAATGGGTAGACTTGATATCAAGGTGAGGGTAAGCAGGCAAAGCAAAAGTTCCCTCTTTCCATGTCCTTATATAGACTTCCAGCATAAGGTTTAGCCCAGGTTAGAGCTGGGCCTTCTGGCTCATCTTCTTGCCTCGATATCCATCTGGATTAACGGCATGTTTTACCAGCTCAAAAAAAAAAAAAAAAACCTGGTTTAAAGACACATCCTCCAACTGAAAGCTTCTGACTAGAAGTGGATCTTCCTACTTCAAATTAAGCATAAGTCCCTCACACATACACAGATACACAGTCCTTTTCGGGGATTTAGTTAATTCCAGATTTAGCTATGTTGACAGCCAATAATAAGCATCACCTACATATCAAGCTTGTCATATTGATGTCTTTATCTTGATAAAAGAAAATCAGAAAAAAATTCATTGGAGATTCTAGCAGTTCTATAACACTAAACTGTGTACTTAACAATAGTTTTTTAAGGACCAGACACTGGTACTTCAAGGACATTTTATAAGCTTCAGTATTGTGTCATGTGATTTTTCATGGTGGTGATGTGGAAGCTGATGGAAAATTAAGGAAGTAGTGCCGAGATGGAAGGCCTTAGATCCTTGGTGATATTGTTCTTGGGAATAATGCTGCACTTCCTGGTCTATTCCTTGAATACTTTTGTGACAGCATTGGAAATAAGGCTTGATTCATTCCACACTCAGGTCCAGGGCTTGCTCTAAATATCTGTGATCTCCTTGTCCTTTTGTGATCCAGACATTACCTTCAACCACAAAATAGCTTAGCCAAAAGGCATAACAAAACCTAAGCTTATTCCACAGCATGGCCTTGAACTTGCAAAACTACTTTTAATAACAAATCTAGCCATCTCACGATTTCTGTTATAGCACTAGAAAATTAACTGTATATTGATAATAACTCATTTTTCACAGTATTTGCCATTACCTAGTTTGTTACATTACACAAATAGTTACTAAGTGTCCATCTTCTATACAGGATATGCAAATCCAGACTTGGCTTTTAGAATTTGTTTTGGAGAAAGAATAAGCAAGTAAGTTAGGAAAATGTCCTAGATAAGTTCACATTGTAAATATTATACCATTAAGACAAAACATATTAAAATATATGAGAAAGAAAGACTATCAGTTACACACTTAGCAATGTCCTCTTTCATTATCTGGCATTAGCTGAGCTTGCAAGCTGGACCATTAGAAGACATAGAACTATTCATGAAAATTTTCTAAAAGGAACATTAATTTAACTTTTCTAAGTATCACACTTGTGGCAGATAAAATAGAGAATATGGATTCTGGGACTAACTCTCAGTTGATCTTGGAAGCCCACAAGAAGTTTAGAAATCTGAAGTCATTAGAGAGATGTCACATATTTTGCAATAGATAATGGAAAGGTAACCTGCTGCTTCACCTCTAAAGCAAGAAAAAGATTGCATTTCATGCAACATCCTTTTCCACTGGAGAGAAGCTGATGCATATGTCACCTATCCACAGAGCTAGCAGCATGGAAAAGAGGCTGCATGGCAGAGATTTGGATTTGAAGTATGAGGATGGGGCCAAGCTTTAACACCTCATCTAGGTCTCACAAGATGTTTGATGGCATGTAATTGTTATCTACCAGTGTGGTTAATGGTTTGGATGAAAATATGACAGATGACAGATTCTACAAGGCCATCAAATGGGTTACAAGCAGGAAAGTGAGCCAGGCTGACTTGTAGATGTTATTGCCCCGGAGGGGATTTAGATTTAACACTGTACTGAACCTTCTTGTACAAATATCTGACACAGATCAATTAACTATTTTGTACAGTTTTTGCTTTTTGCTTCTATTTACAGGGCTGTGAATTGCATCCCTATTCCTTTACAGATTTTTTTTTCTACAAGAGCTGTATTTTAACTGAATGGGCTTTTAGTAGACACATATATAACTTGTTTTACTTTATAGCCTCAGATAGGATGATAAAAACACTGCGCCATCCACTGTTTCCATCACATTTTGCCTTTGTATTTTTATTTCCACTTTGTAACTGTAAGCTAGATTTGATCAATTGGCATAATAACAGATTAAGTAGTTTAAGGAAATAAGGCAATCTAATAGGAATAAAGCTATCCATTTTTTCAGTTTCATGTATTGAGACACACTTAGGATGTTACTAGAATTGTTCTGCCTGCCCAGAAAATGTTTTAAAGGTTTCTGTGAATTTAGCATATTTTCTTTTTGATAGTCATGTTTAATGTGCACTATCTAAAAACATGTGATCTCATGTGCATTGATATCTAATGTGTATGCTACTATGTAATGTAATTTAACTATCTAATATATACACATTTTTAATCTAAGACAGGCAAATTTGAAAATGGCTAAACATTTCCTACATTGCCATTTAATAACAAAATATCAACATTCAACTTTTAAGTGATTTTCTTTAAAAATGTAACTACTTAGAATTTCTAGTTTAATGTTTCACCAAATAATTCTGCAAATATGATGGAAAGATAAAAAGAAATTTTTACATAGCGTTATTTTATTTTAAATTCAATAGTTATTTAAATCCATGAGACAAATTATAGAATAAAAATAGTACTCTATGAATGGCCAAGAAAATCTAAGAGAAGCAACATACAAATAAATAAAATCATATTACATGAGAAATTATAAAACAATACCATCCTTTCTCTGATCATTGTTTGTTTCATGAGACACTCTTGAATATCATGTGACCAACTATATTCTAAGATTAGACACATTAGGACACATTTTTTCTGATCCCATTTGTCAGAAATTCAAAAATTAAATATATGCCCTCAAGAATTTCATTTAATCTGCCTGTGACATAATTTATTCACAAGTAAAAAGTACTGGAATTGATGATTATCAAGGTTCTTTACACCTCATGCTATATTTGATATCACCACTTTGCTATAAAAAGCTTAGATGTAAAACTTGAACCTATAGCACAAATCTTTGAGCTCATAGCAGAAAGCCAAATCCGCTGTGCCTATAAGTGCTAATACTGTATTAGTGTAACAATAACTCTTTCTGCCAATGGCCTGAGTTAGGGCCCCAAAATAACACACAGAGATTAATATTAGTTACAATGCTGCTGGCCAATGTCTAGGATTTCTTATGTATCAACCATAACCATTAATCTATATATTTTATAAATACTTATCTTATAGAAGACGCCAGCGGCATGCATCCTCTCTCTCAGGATCACATGTCGACTCCTTTCTACTACATTTCCCAGAATCCTCATTCTCTCCTAGTTCCACTATCTTGTTTCGCTACTGGCCAGCAGTGTTTTATTCATTAAAAAATAAGAGAGATATATACACAGAAGGACTTCCCCATCATATTAGTATTCTAGGACTGCCATAGCAGCACACGACAGACTATGTTGCTTGTCCCACCATTTTGCAGGCTGAAAGTCCAGGAGGAATATATGGGCATGTCTGATTTTGCACCATTCCCCTGGTTGTCCTTTGGTTGGCATATCACTATGGTCTGATGGTCTTTTCTCAATTCACACATATTCTGTTCCTCCTAAAGCGAATACACCAATCTTACTGAGTTAGAGCCCAATTTTATGGTCTCTGATGCCTTTATTTTCTCTTTAAATACTTAATCAACACAGTCACATTGCATGGAATGAATTTAACATCAGAATTTGATGTGATATAATTCTGGTATAGAAATGTACTTATGATAGACCCAAGTTACAAAATATGTTGCATATGTTTACAGATATATTTTCATATATGACTATATGCATGCATATTCTTTATAATTATATATTTGTGTACATATATGCATACATACTTAATTTTGGAATCAAGTTAGAATTACTAATTTATTACCTTGAGATTCTTGTGTATCTCCTACTTACTAAAATTGGCATAAAGTTCTTAATTTCATAGATTCAAGTATTAAGATGTTAAATAAAAAGAACACGAGAAAATGTAGAAAGAAAACCCCTAATCGACAATACGTATTTCAGCACTAAATGTAGCCCTTATTTGCACACATTATTTGTGTATTATGTCAGACAATATGGGATATATATATATATATATATATATATATATATATTCTATTGAAATCATTGAAGCAAAATATTGTAATCTTTATGTCCTGTCATGAAGCCTCACATCTGCAGACATTATGGGATTATGGGCAAGGAATCCTCACCATGCCCTCCTTAGTACCAGTATTCTTTAGTCTGAGTCTCCCTTGAGTGTGGATATCCTTCTTAGTTGTGTTCTTTTGCAAAAGGCCACAGTTTTCTCATCTCCCTGTGTCTCTGTGTCTTTAGGACATTAGAGTGAACATGGACTTCTCTCCATCTTCGCAGCACTGTCACAAACAGTAGTTTTCTGACTATGCTTCTATCCACTGAAATTCAAATGGAAATCCTCATTAGTGTTCTTATTTACAAGAGGGAAGTTGACACACACTTCTGAGAGATCTGCCTCAGAGGCAGGGGCATTTCTACAGTCAGGCAGTGTTATGTTTCTAGTTGCTGAATGGTGATATCTATGTCAAAAGACAAGCTAAATTCACAGTCTTGTTTTTCTCACTTATATGCAGTTAGGTTCAAAGGAGCTAGCCTTTCTGAATAAAATGGAGAGAGCAGAGAGCCTGGTAGTAGAGGACAAAAATAGATCGCACCAAAATTCTGGCAACAATCCCAATTCTCATCCAAATAAAGCCACGATCTCAGGGGATCTCCTTCTTTCTGACAAGCAGGGTTGGCTAATGAGTAATTATATTTCCAATTTCATGCTATCATTACAATTTGCACATTTACTGTAACCTGCATTATGCAAATTGTCCTTGAAACGTGTCTAATGTAAAAATTTACATTTATACTATTGTCCACAACCTGTGATTTATGTGATAACCCAAAGATCTCTGCAGTAAGTTGTGCTTTGTGAATAGCACTGGTGGATGGCAAATTTCAGTTTGGATCGATGCAGTTCAAACAGGTTGTAAATTTTATTATTTTTGCTTCACTGTAATTTATCTAGTGGGCAAATCATATACACACAAACTCAGTGCAAATAAACTCAAAAAGTTACATATATCATTTTCACATATACACATGCAAATATGTTACATTAATAATCAAGAAAATTAGGCTATCAACTTGAATGTGGGGATGTCATGGAAAGAGTTGGAAGAAATAAAGTGAGGAGAGAAATGATGCAATTGTATCATCAGTAAAAGTATATCTTAAAAATTGAGATATAATACTGGATATACATACATTCCTACCAAACCAAATATCAGTAAAAATCATTCAGTTTTTGTTTTGTTCGTTTTTCAAGACAGAGTTTCTCTGTGGCTTTGGAGAATGTCCTGGAACTAGCTCTTGTTGACCAGGCTGGTCTGGAACTCACAGTGATCTGGCTGCCTCTGCCTCTCGAGTGCTGGGATTAAAGGTGTGTGCCACCACCACCTAGGCATCATACAGTTTTATAAGCCATGCCTTTAGTTTTGTTTTTTCAGTAATTGGCTTGGAGTTACATCTTTAAAATAATTTGTCCTTTGACAATACCATATATACATATTGCATTCTGGTTACTCATACCCCATCCTGTCATCCCCTCCTCCTAACTCCAATCAACCCCACCCTCCAATTTCCTTATCTTCTTCTTTGCCATATTCAAGACTCAAGGTTTTAGTTTCTGACACAATTACTTAAACCAATGCTAGCTGTGTGACATAGGTTTGCAATTATCATTTGGAACCTGGTGGGGTCACCAGTATCTACTTTCCGACTTCCAGAATCTGCTCATAATAAGAAGTTCAGCAATGATGGATAGAACCCTTGTGCTTGTCTTCTATCCATGTCTGAGTGTGGATGGGCCCATTCTTGTACAGAACAAGGGCAGGCATTCATAACTGCTATGAGTTCATGTTTGCAATGGATTATCCAGAAGATGCCATTTTGCAACCCTTCCCTTATATTCTGGGTTTTACATTCTTTTCACACCCTCTTTCACAGTGATCCCTGAGCTTTAGAAGAATGGTATAAATGTCTTGTTTAGGGATGGGAACTCATCTATCTCTTACTCTCTGGACTTTGTGCATTCATAAATGTCTATACTCACCACCATAATACTGAAAAGAATCTTTTCTGAGTAAGGCTTAGAGTAGCAATTATCTTTGTGTTCAACATACATATAATTTTGATGCTATGCCATCAGCAGTATTCACTCCTCTACTTATGACAAAGGGGTTATGGCTTCCCTGATATCTTTTTGCTTAGATTTTTATTTACTGCAGAACAGATATGTGTATCACAGCATGTCTATGGATGTCAGAAGACAACTAGTGGATGTCATCTCTATCTACCCAACATGTCGCTCCCTGGGATTGCATTCATATCATCAGGCTTGATAGCAGGTGCTTTTACCCACTGAACTGAATCATCTCTTGATCCTGGGTTTGCTTATTTATTTATGTTTCTGCTAAGTTTACAGTTCTAGGCTTTATATTGAGTGTGTCTCAAATCCAATCAAGTGAATCTGATTACCATCATAACTGTACTACTACTACTGCTTACCTAGGCATATCTAGCCTTGCAGATTACCCTTGTAGTTCACATTGAGCACAGGGTGGTTAGACCTTTGAAACCTTCTCCTCTCTAGCAGCTTGCATATTACACTGCAGGATGAAGAAAGGCAGCCAGGAGGGAGAAAGAGTTAAGCTCATTTCTGGCTTGGTGTGACTATATGAAGCAAATAAGTTGTGGTGTCTTCAGTAATGCATTTTATCATCTAGTTTTGCTGGGCTGAAAAAGAGTAATGGCAAGGGACCTGTATTATCTCTTGGATCATTTTGACTAAAAATCCTAAGATGGTATCTCAATCCTGGCATTAGTTTTGTTTTGTTTTCTCCCATGGCTTATAAGAGCAACTTTTTCCAATATGCATGGTATCCCTTTTCAGATTCTACCAAATATGGAAATTGTGATTAATCTCAAAATAGTCCATCACATGCTTTTAATTACAGCCTGCTATAGTAAAAAGGATGCAAGGAAGATCAATTATAAAATTCATCCTTTATTAACCATTGTTACAGTGTTCTACTTCAGGGTCCTGAATAATATATTCAATAAATAACAACAAAAAAGCAAACAAAAAGTGTATGCTCCAGTGTTACTTGTACATTTAAATGATGAAAACATTAACAAGCCAAAACAGGCATTTGGGAAACAAGTCATTGGAAGTTTGTGGTGTCTTTATAAATATTCCTCCCGAATTAAAGTTATAGACTTTAACTGCTAATGTTAGCTGAGAACCAAAATATGTATTTGTTTGTGACAATTTAATATAAGCATATTTAATATAATAACCAATTAAAATGATAAAATATTTTAACTGTAAATAAACCTATCAAAGATCGCAGAATGGTATTCACTATATGAAATAAAGACCCATCAATTAGCATGATAAATTTCATTATCATGAGTTCCACTGCTGCAAAGTCTGTGACCCAAACTAAAAACTGAACATCTATTACAACCTTATTTTTGTTGAAAACTACCTAGAGTATCTTAGATGATCTAAGCAGATGAATAAGTTATGAAACTCAAAGTCACAGTAAAAACTCCAATTAGTAAAATGGTGAACAATGATGGAAAATTTAGCCATCTTGTTGTACTAACCTCACATTTATGTGGCATTTAAAGTTGTAGCAGATGGTGTTCATAAGCCACACCTTATGCTACACTTCATCCTTCTTGGAGGAAACCTTTGCACTGACCAAATGTTGACCATTCACCTCCACTGGACCTTGTAGTTACACTTTATGGATGGCATTTTTTTCAGGGAAGCATACCTTCATCCTGACATTGAATATCTTTTCTATAGATATAGAAATAGAAGAGCAACCTACAATCCACATCACCAAAGGAACTAGGAAATAAGTAGGACTCTACAAGAAGAATGCATGGACCCTGGAGTAGTGAAAGGGACAGGATCTCCTGAGCTAACTGGGAGCATGAGGGTAGGGGAGAGGGAGATGGGAGAATGAGAGGGGAGAAGAGGAGGAGAGAGGAGGAAATGGGGGAGCAGGAAGGTTGAGTTGGGGGAAGAATAGAGGAGAGCAGGATGAGAGATACCATTACAGAAGGAGCCATTACAGGTTCGAGGAGAGATCTGGCACTAGGGAGATTTCTAGAGATCTACAAGGATGACACCACCTGTCATTCTAAGCAATAGTGAAGAGGCTACCCTAAATGCCCTTCCCCTACAATGAGACTGATGACTACCTTATATGCCACCACTATATGTTGTGATTTTTTTCTGAAAGCTCTTCTACATAGATCCGTTAGCTTTTTTTTCCAAGAAATTATTTTTAATTAGTTCAAATTAGAAACAAGCCTGCTTCGCATGTCAATCCCTGCTCCCTCTCCTCCTCCTCTCTGACCGATCACCAACCCCACTGCATCCCCTCTCTGCAAGACCCTTCCTGGGGAATGCCCAAAATCTGTATCTACTCTATCAACTCTCTGGTCCCCAGGGAGGGTAACGCCCTCCATGAGGGATCCCCAAAGTCTGTCATATCATCCTGGCCAGGGCCTAGGCCCTCCCCCATGTGTCTAGGCTTAAAGAGCATCCCTCCACATGAGATGGGCTTCCAAAGTCCTTTCTTACTCCAGGGATAAATACTGATCTACTACCAGAGGCCCTATAGAGAGCCGCGGCCTCCTCACTGACATACACATTTAGGGGTCTGGATCAGTCCCAGACATCAGTATGTGATCCATGCATTGCCCTTTGTTCAGGTAAACTGTTTCTGTGGGAATCACCAGCCTGGTCTTGACCTTATTGCTTATCACTCCTCCCTCTCTGCAGCTGAGTTCTAGGAGTTCAGTTCTGTGTTTAGCTGTGGGTGTCTGCCTCTGTTTCCATCAGCCACTAGATGAAGGCTCTAGGATGGAAGATAAGGAGGTCATCAGTCTCTTTATAGGGGAAGGGCATTTAGGATAGCCTCTCCACTATTGCTTAGATTGCCAGGTCGTGTCATCCTGGTAGATCTCTGGAAATCTCCCTAGTGCCTGATCTCTCCTTGAAACTATAATGGCTCCCTCTATTATGCTATCTCTCATCCTGCTCTCCTCCTTTCTTCCCCTCACTCAACCTTCCTGCTCCCCCAGATCTCTGAGCCTTAAAGGTAAGTGTGTGATAAAGACACCCTAACTAAGACCAAGCACTGAAAAGTCTAAGAATCTCTGCATGCAATTCAGTTATGGGTTTCTCTGTTAATTTCTATCTACTTCAAAAAGAAGCTTTGTTGCTAATGTTTGGCTGATACACTAATTTAGGGCTAAAAAAGTCATTTTACATTTATGTTCACTTAGACAAATAACAGTAGTGTCTTTTCCTCTGGGCCCCATGACCAATCTAGTTTCAGAGTCTTGGCCTCATAAATGTTATATGAGCTCTATCTCATGGTATAGGCCTTAATGCCAATATTAAAGGAACAAGTTGTTAATCCCATTTGTGCAATATTTCATCAATGTATCTATTTTGCAGGCAGCACTATTACAACTCACACAGATGGTAGTTGTGTAGGATGGATGAATATTTTTCTTCTAGGGTAGTGTACATAGCATTTTCTAGCAATATGAGTGCTAGTTGGTAGAAGCAAAATTTGCACCATGTTCCTGTTTTCCCTTTATCCATTTATAACAATGTATCCTTTGTCACCTTCCTTTGAAGAGTACCTCCTCCCTGCCCACTGCCTTTTGCTAGGTTTGTAACCTCTGTGGTTGTGCTAAAAGAAACGCATATACCACAAAAGCTGACATCAACATATAAGAGAAAATGTCTTAACAAGTCTTGGTTACCTCACTCGGGATGATAATTTCTAGCTCAATTCATTTAGCAGGAAATTTCATAATCTGGTTTTTCTTAACAGTTGAGGCCATCCAGCCAGCAGGAAAGAAGAGGCAAATGAACCTATTTGCAGCAGCACAAGATTAATAGAAATGAGATAATTTAAGTAAAAAAAAATATCTAGAAACAATCTTATGGTAAGGATGAGCATTCACAATTAATAATAAGTCTACCTGGCATTATTTGGGGGCTGGTGGTTCAAGAAACTGTGCTTTAGCAATTGGGGTGTATCCTTTACTTAAATTAATGAATAATTTTCATTAATAGTGCTAATGTTCTGTAACTATGACAAGGCCTTGTTATTCAAACTGTCATCCATGAGCCATAAGCATCAACATTAGCTAAGGGCTTGGAAGAAATTTATAGTTTCAATATCCATTCCACATCTATTGCATTTTAACAATACCTCTGGGTGAATCATATGTAAATAAAAGCTTGACAAAAATAAAGTGATCCAAATGAAGGGAAATAGTTGAATAATATTCTATCATATAAACATACCATATTTTCACTATCCATTCACCTGTTGGTGAACATCTTATCTGTTTCCAATTTCCGGTGGCTGTAAATATGGATGAGCCATCAATGAACAAGTGTGAGCAAGTATCTCTGTAGTTAGATGTAGAGTCCTTTGGGGATATCCACATGAGTTGAAAGCTGGATATTGTAATAGGTCTACTTTCAGCACTTTGAGGAAACTTCTCACTTATTTTCACTATGACTGTTCAAGTTTGTTCTTGCACCAGCAATAAACAGGTGTCCATTCACCTTTTCCTCAATCCCCACCAGTATCTGCTGTCATTTGTTTTGTTAATCTTGGACATTGTGATTAGGGTAAGATAAAAGCTCATAGTTTTCTCTTAAATTCATGATGGGCATTATATCAAACATTTTACATATTTCTCAGCCATTTGTGTTTCATCTTTTCAAAACTTTCTGCTTAGTTTTATAAGACATTTTAAAATAAATTATTTGTTTTCTTGATAATCAGTTTTTAATTGTTTGCATATTTTAGAAACCCCCACCATCAGATGAACAATTTGAAACTATTTTTCCCCTTCTGTAGACTATCTCTTTGCTTGAATGAGGATGTCCTTTTCCTACAGGGAACAATTTTAGTTTGATGTGGTTCCATTTATTGCTTGTTCTTACTGCTTGCAGCATAGGCATTCTGTCCAGAAAGCCCTTTTCTGGTCAAGGATTTCAAGCATGTTTCTTTCTTTTTTTCTGTCAAAATCATAGTACCAGGTCTTATGATTGTTTACTTCATCTGCTTCAAGTTGAATTTGGTACAGGGTGCTAGATATAAATATAATATAGTCTTCAATATGTATCTATCCAGTTTGACCAGAATTACTTGTTAGATGCTGTCTTTTATGCAGTGTGCATATTTGGCTTCTTTGTCAAAATTCAGGTGTTCATAGTTGTCTGGAGTTTGAGTCTGTTTCATTGACCCACATGTCTGTTGATATTACTACAACTCTGTAGGACAACTTGACATCTGAGCTGCAGATCCCTCTAGCTATCCTTTTATTGTTCAGGATTGATTTAGCTATCCTAAGCTTTTTGTTTCTGTGAAAAACTGTGTTGAAATTTTGATGGGTATTGAATTGAATCTGCAGGTTGCTTTTGGAAGGATGGTAATTTTCACAATAGTAAGCTGACTAATCCATGATCATGGGACACATTTCCAATGTCTAGTGTTTTTTTTTAATTTCTTTATTCAATGTTTGAAAATTTAATATACAAGAATTGAAACTTGCTTGGAGTTATTTCAAAATATTTGATTTTGGAGGTCTATTGTGTTTCATTCGTATATTAAAAGCTACCAATTTATGTGTGTACATTTGCATCTCACTACTTTCCTAAAGAATTTTTCTTCTGTACAAGTTTTCTGGTGGGGTCTTGAGGTTATAGTAACAATATGTTTCATAATCTTAAAATTTGCAACAAATCCATTAACAAACATAATTACTTATTGAGAAATAATTTTGTATCACTCCCCTCAACTATCAGAATAAATTTATTTTTAGAATATAACATGTGTCATCCCACAACAGCCTTCATGTGGGCATGTTATGGCCCAGATCTGAAATGTCCATGAAAGTCTCATGTTTTAGAAGTTGGTTCCTTGCTTATATTCCTCTAATAAAGGTTGCAGAAGCATTAGAAGTAGGTCATTAAGGACAGCCCTTTAAAGATTATAGTTCAGAACCAGTAATGGTCATGTTTTCTCTGTTTCCTGTTTGCTATGATGTGGACAGTCACAAATACAACAAATTTCCACATCAACCCCAGGTGCAGGCCACCACCACATCAGCCACAGTTGCAAGCATACATACAGACCAATTCTTGTCACTTATTCCCCTCTGCCATGAGGGAATGAAATCAGAAATTTCAAGCTACAATATACCTATTCTCCTTTAAGCTGTTTTATAAGGTATTTTGGTAACATTATCAACCACTATAGATCCCATTAATTAAACAAAATGAGGAGATGACAGACAGAGAAAGGGAGATAGAGAAGAGACTATTTAGAAGGACAGTGATTTTTTTTTTAAATTGAGATACAAATATCTTATCAAAAATCAGGAATTGGAATACAGTCACAGAGAAGGGTGAGTGAAAAGCAAAGGGGTCCAGACCAGGCTGGTGAAACCCACAGAAACAGCTGACCTGAACATCGGGGGAACTCTTGCTCCCCAGACTAATAGCTGGAATACCAGCATGGGACTGATCCAGACCCCAGGAACATGGGTTTCTGTGAGGAAACCTCAGAAATCTACAGGACCTCCTGTAGTAATTCAGTACTTATCCCTAGCATAGGTGTGGACTTTGGGAGCCCATTACATATAAAGGAATACTCCCTGAGCCAAGACACACAGGGGTGGCCCTAGGCCCTATCCCAATCGATACAACAGACTCTGATGACACCCTATAGAAGGCCTCACCATCCAGGGGAAGAAAAAAGGATATGTGATAGGTAGGGTTTTAGTTGGGTGGGGGGGTAGGGGGGATGGGAGGGAGAAGGGAACTGGGATTGTCATGTAAAATAAGCCTGTTTCTAATTCAAATAAAAAAAGTTGAAAAAATATTTTAATATCTTCCATCTTAGTTGTTCTATATTACAATATTACTGGACTTTGGTTGGATGACTCCTACCTCTTCGTCTTTATTCAAGCCTGATGAAGTATGGGCCTGAATGAAGCTCCATGAGTCAGAGAACATTGGTGGTTAGTGGATTGCCTTAATCAATTTACCAGTGTTTTGATTTACTAACAAAAGACAGGACAGGATAGTATGCCCTGAATTCAAGGCAGATTGGGAGATCCTTAAACTATAAATAAATAAAGATCGCATCTTCACAAATAGATCCCCAGAGCAATCCCTATAACAGACAAAAATAGAGGGATCAATCTATTATTGCCTGTTTTGGCTGCTTCATCAGTAAATACTTCTGGTCACAAGTAGATAATAGAAATTGCCATTGTCAGAGTCTATTGCCATAGACTGCCCAGTGCTCCTAGCTGACACCCACATTCAGGGTGCTTCCTTTAGTCATATGTTTGTTCCCCAGCTGTCATACTGGGGTCCAAGAGTTCCCACTTGCTCAGGTCAGCTGTTTCTGTGGGTTTCCCCAGTGTGGTCTTGATCCCTTTGTTCATCACTCTTACATCTCTGAAACTGGAACCAAGATGTATGCCAAGTGCACAAAAGGACTTCAGGAGCCCATTTCCCATGGAGGGATACTCTCTTAGCCTAGATACACAGGGAAGGGCCTTGCCCCTGCCCCAAATGACTTGAAAGATTTTTGATGATCCCTCATGGAAGGCCTCACCCTCTCTGGGGAGTGGATGGGGCTGTAGGTGGGGGGCAGAGGAGGAAGAGAGGGAGAGGGAACTGGATTTATATGTAAAATAATATTATTTTTAATTTAAATAAAATATAAAAAATATATAATGGGTCAGAAAGCTAGTGCAACCTTCCTAAAATATGTGAAGATGATCCTTTTAATGTCTCCAAACAATGAGGAAGATGGAGTACCAACTGGCCATCTCTTGTCACCAAAGCTTCTAGTACTGATACTGAGTTTTATCTAATTGAGTTGTTGACTGAACATGTCCCATAAAAATCCCAAACTTCCCAGCCTGTTGCCAAGACAGTAGGTTGTTCTCCACAAACTGACAAGGCCCCACTGAAGATAACACCCACACAACTCATTGAACATGGAGAGGTTAAGCTGGTTCCTACATAGACCCTTCATTTTTATGTAGCTCTAGTATTTTTTTTTTTTGGAGTGGGGAGGCATGCTGCAGGTTTCTAAGCAGAGAAACATAAACACCCACCCAGGCACAAACTTTTAATATGTAATGCTATCCTGCCTGCAAATATGCTATGGCAAAGGTGGCACTAAATTTGTGGGAGTAACAAACAAGTGTCTAATTTTACTCAATCCCACTCCATGAAATTAAACCCATAACTACTGCTTGGGTCACACTTGGTCACACTGCTTGGGTGACTAAGAACCAGAGACTAGAGAGCCCAGAGATCTAGTGTAAAAAAAATACTACTGATCTTTAAAAACAGAGTGACAAAATAGCTCTTATAATGGTATTCACAGAATATTTATGCATAGTAGTCAGTGGATAGATGCGTGTCTTGCCAAATTTATGTATAAAGATGAGACTGAGTACTAAGCCTTAAGTGTGGTATCTTTATCAACTCTTCCACCCCCAAGGTTCAGGGATCAATGGGAAATTGGAGAAGTAAAAAAAATGAATAGTTGGAAGATGAGGAGAAATGGTGCAAAACTCTGTCTTCTAGAAATGGCATGGCTATTGCACTAAGAAAATCTTATTGTGGTAGTTACTTGCAGTAAGCCAGCAAAAGTTCAAACAAGACAAATACTGGACAAGATGGGTTTGCCATTTGATTCTATTGTTAATTACTCCAAGATACATTGTCAATAAACAATTAGAAAAATATCAGAAATTATATATTTATGAAATCTAAGATTTGCTGTTGAGAAACTAGTGCATAGAGGTAGAAATCAAGGAAGGAATTTTAAAAACTTATTGAAAGAAATTAAAATTGAACACCAAAACATAATGGATAATGTGAAACATCACTAATAGGGAAATTTGATGCCACCAAACCAGAGAAACACAGCAATCTCAGATTAACAAATGAGTCCTGCACTCAAAGAAGTAAAAATTTCAGCAAGACAAATCCCATGGAAGGACAATGGTAATACAGTGAGAGCAGAACTAGGTGAAACAAATCTAAATGCAGGAAAGTTCAAATTAGAAAGAGCTGCTATCATTTTTTAAGTATATAGACCACTCAATATAGTAAGGAAAAGAAAATACACAAAACTGCAGCTAGACAGAGCAGGGTATCACATTGCTGTAATTCTAGGTTTATGGAGGCATAGGCAGGAAGTTCTCTGTGAGTTCCACATTAGTCTTGTCTACATAAGCACATTCTAGATAGGACACAGATATACAGTAAGACTCTGTCAAATGTCTTTTAAAGTAACATTGACTGAACTGAGAAAGATATCATTCTAGTATATGAAAATCCACATGCCAAAAGCTTGACAACCAATGCAGACACATTTTTCCACATAGTAATCTTAGTAGAACTGAATCCTGAAGAATTGGAAACCTGAATATATTAATAAGAAATAGGAAGATTAAATCAATAATAAAATAAAATCTCCCACTACATTAATCCCAGGACCTGATGGCTTCTAATTACAATGTGGCATGCAAAAAAAATATAAATAAAAAATCTAATACTATCTTCTCTCCAGATATTAAAAGGAAATTAAAGAAAAGAAATCTTGAAAACACATTCTATGAATCCAGTATAGTTTTAACAACAAAACCATGAAAGGACACATTACAAAATCGAGACTACAAAATGGCATGATGGATGGATAAACATGATAAACATAATTAATCCTTAGCCCAGTGCTAACAAGCTGAGTCCAACAGCACATACAAAACATTCACTGTGGCCATGAGAGCATTTCAGCAATGTAAGTATGGCTCCATATGTATAAAATAGTGAATGATATAGGCCACATCAAAATAATGAAAATAAAAACTCATATGATAGTTTCAACAGGCACAGAAAATATATTTATAAAATTTTTAACACCACTTCAAGATAAAATGTAGTGAACAAAAATAGCAAAGTGCTATGTCTTATTGAAAGCTATATGTCATCATCTAAGAGCAAGAATCTTTAATTGGGGAAACATCTGGAATAAGACAAAGATGTCCAATTTCATCAATTTCATGTAATAAATCCAAAGCAGAACCAACAAGCCAGAGAAATTAATTTAGGGCATTAAATCTTTAGAACAGAAAATTAAGGTTTTACTGTTCACATATGGCATTATGTTTTATATGGAAACTCAAAAAGATGACACCTTAAGGGGAGGGTGAGGTGGCTCAGAGGTTAAGAGAACTGGCTGCTCTTCCAGAGGTCCTGAGTTCATTTCCCAGTAACCACATGGTGACTTGAAACCATCTGTGGTGAAATCTGATGCCCTCTTCTGGCCAGCAGGCATACATGCCAATAGAACATGTATACATAATAAATAAATAAATCTAAAACAAAGATGAAATCTTGAGATGGGCAGAACTAAAAAAATGGCCTTATCAAAGTTCTAGAATATAAAATGAACATGAAAGGATGAATAGCATTGTTAAATACCCTTAGTAAATGACTTGAAATAGAAATAATAGGCCCCATTCATAAATGCTACAAAAATTACATGAATTTAACAAAGACTATACAACAAAAATTACAAATTATTGAGGAAGGAAACTAAAATGGATACAAAATGCAGTAAGAATTTATGCATGGATTGAATTACTGATATTGTTACTATGTTCATAATAACAAAGGACTTATATATTCCATGCAATCCCTAACCCAACACAGATGATAGGCATCACTAAGCATTGGAAGGCAGTCATAAATTTTGTAATAAACCACATAGTACTTCTAAAGGTCTCTTTAGTAGAAAAATTTCTAAAGTAGAAGGGTGAGCTCAGGAGTAGAGTACTTGCTTAGCATGAGCAACTCTCTAGGATTAATGTATAGTACAAATCACAACACAAATGACAATAACAATAAAGCAGAGAGCAGTAAAAATCCAGTCTTCAAAATGCACTGGAGTGTTTCTCTACTAATCAAATGTAACGGTGTTATCATAACAATACACAAAGAACAACAGCACATAATAGAGCCATGAAGTCCACTCACACCTTTAGAGTCAGCTGATTTATGACAGGGTTTTCAGAACAAATACTAGCATAATTACTGTCTTTGTAAAAGTAGCTCCAAGATCACTCAAGTTGATATGCAGAATAAAACTAGACCAATTTTCATTATTAGTTACATCAACTAAGTGTAGGTTAATTCTAAGACTTGAGACATGTAAACTATGAAACTGACATAAGTAAACATAGAGGAATGGGTATGGACATTGGAATGGGCAAGGGCTCTTTGAGGGTGATATCAAAAGCAAAGGTGGTCAGTTAAAGCAAAAAAACAGATAAGTGAGGTTGTATATAAACAAAACCTTTCTGTGTAGTCAGGGAAACAATCTCCAAAGCAAAAACATCACAACCACAACAACAACAACAACAAAAAAAAAAACCAGGAAGAAAATGCTTGAAAACTACATATCTTAGAAATTATTAACATGCAGAATGTACAGAACTGACAACACTCAGTTAAGAACAATTGTTAAAGTAGGGAAACTTAGTTTCTCCAAAGAAGACATACCGAGAAGTAAAAATGAAAAGAATCTTCATGTTAGTGATAATATGAAAATGTGAACCAAAATCAAAATGAGATATCACTTCTCTCCAGTTAGAGTGGTGATTACCAAAGATTCAGAATTTGTCATGTATCAGAGTAAGATAAAGGAATACCTTGACACTCTTGGAGACAATGGAAAACTAGTATAACTACCATGTAAAACAGGGAAGCAACCAATCCTACTACTGGAAAAATATCAAAGGATATAAGTAAGGCAAAAAGACAACAGTGTTCTCATGGTCAGTGCAATGCTAGTAACAATAGTGAAGCTAAGTACCCACCAGAAGAAGAATGAATGAAGCTAGGTAGGCATATAAACAGTGGAATAATATATAGCCACAAAAGATAAAATGCTGTTGTTCATGCCAAGAGGGATAGAACTGCTGTAAAATGCAATAAGTTATTCAAAGAAAGACAAGTACTGAAGGATGACACTCATATACCAAGGCTGAGGATTGTAGGGGAGAGACAGAAATAAGGAGGGGTTGGTCAGTGTGCTACAGTTAGAAAGGAATAAGAATCCTGATGACCTCTTGTACCTTATGGTGACTGTCAGCTTCTGTTCCTGTGATAAAATATCTTGACAAAAGCAATGTAAGGGGGAAAAGCTTATTGAATTCACATTTAAAAATTATTTCATTTCTTGTGAGATGTCAGTGCATAAAGATCTTGAGGCAGCTAATCACACACATCCAGAACCAAGAGCAGAATGCAATAAATTTGTGCATGCATGCTTATGCTCAGCCCATCTTCTTCACTATTAAACAGACCAGGATCCCCTGCCTAGGGAATGGTGAAAACCACAGTGGTCATATCTCCCACCTCAATTAACTTAATCATAGTAATCTCCTATAGACAGGCCCACAGGCATACATAATCTAGGCAGTCTCTCACTGAGACACCTTTGCTAAGTGATCCCATGGAGTCAAGTTGACAATGCTAGTCATCACAGTGACTATAGATAATAATATACTACATTTCATGAAAAGATTGAAAATCTTTTAAATGATTGTAGGATATGAAATGACATTTGTTTAATCTAATTGAAGTAGTCAACAATTGATTCATATATTAAACACACATGACAACCTATTAGTATGTACAATTTTACACTCATGAATCAGACAAAAATCTAATTAATAAAAAATTATAATAATATCAACATGCAAAAAAATTTTAAACTATAGATTACATTATTTACTTTTTCAGTAATCTGCTATTTTGTGCATACTGCTTTGACTCCACTCATTTGCAAAGCAAACTCTTGAACAAACAATTTGACAGGTGTCATTTCTATTAAAAGTAAAAACAAGGAAGTGTCTCTCACATCTGTGTTACTCAGATCAGTGGTTCTCAACCTGTGTTCCACAAGCACTCTGTAATTCAAATAACCCTTTGACAGGGGTCACTTATCAGATATTTTATATATCAGATATTTATATTACTATTCACAGTATTATCAAAATAAGTTATGAAGTAGCAATGAACTAAATTTATGGTTGGGTCACAGAATAAGGAAGGTTGAGATCCACTGCTCTAGATCCTTGCTGGAAAGCAGGTAGTACAAAAAACTAATGAATAAATAAACACATGTTAACTTAGCATAGCAGGTGAGGTATGTTCAAAGTCAATCTTACTCCATGAAGGAAAGATTATACAGCAAAGTGCTCCAGATTGTTCTCATGTCTTCTTCTTACTGCTTTGAAATTTGCTTTCACCCTTAGCAGAAAGAAATAAAGGAAGAGAGACAGAAAGAAAGAAAGAAAGAAAGAAAGAAAGAAAGAAAGAAAGAAAGAAAGGAAGGAAGGAAGGAAGGAAGGAAGGAAGGAAGGAAGGAAGGAAGGAAGAAGGAATGAGAACAGGCAGTCTTCTAAGAACACATATGCAAGTACTGAATTTGTGCTCCCTAGAAGACAGTTCCTGGGGCTGCTCAGACTTCCCTCTAGTAAGTGTATTCAGTCCTTTCTCAGGAAACTGAAGATGGAGTCTGTGCTGCTGTTAGCTTCCCAGATGATGCAATGGCCATCTTCTCTTACTTATTTACACTGTAATGGTTTATTTGATTATGAATTTTGACTTCAACAATTAGAAATTTGTTTTCCTGTATTCAGTAACCTTTATTTTCTATAAATTGGTAATAATAGAAAACGCTGAGTTATTTCTCTTAGAATATTCTTTTGTTCTTTCTGTGGTAAATGCTTTAGTCACAAGCTGCAAATGTATCAGTTTATCCTTTGGACATTTCTAAGCTCTATCAAGAATCAGATGAGGTGTGGAGGAAGAAGTTAGAGAATCTAATTTATATTGGGTGACATAAGAAACCAAATATTAAAATAACATTATCATTCGCAAAATAAGTCACTAGGTAGCATTGTTAATTGATAGATGTAAAAAGCTCATAAGAATATGAAGCACACACACCAATTATTTCTTTTTCTGCCAAAATTGTGGAGAAGTCCATATTAACTAACTATCCCTGCATTATTGTACTTCAGTAGTTTTTAAATGACTCATTTCTTTTACCCATTGCATGGTCTAATGGAATATATGAAATTTCAGTAGCATGAAGAGGGAACCTGGCTAGGGGATTTATTTTAAATCTTGTGTGAAAGCTTGGTGTTCATTAAAGTGGCGGATTAATGATACTCTCCAATAGAGCTGAGTATAATACAGGCAGGTGTGCAGGTGTCTGAACTGCTCTGCAAATCTGCCTTCATCGTGACCTGCTCCTTCCCTCTCACTCCAGGCTAAGCCTCAGAGAAGAGCTCCAAGCCTTGCCAGATTGCTAAGTGAACTTTGTATAATGTGCTTATTTGCCAAAGGACAGCACAAAGGTCCAAGAACACTAATTTTCTTACCTGACATTTAAAAAGAATAAAAGAAGTAAAAGCATTTTGATCTCTAGGATGAGAAAGGGAAATATCTTTTGTTAATTAACTGAATAAAAGTGATTGGTCTTCACTTATATCTAGTCTAGAAACTCTTAAATGTGCTTTTCCCCCTTAAATTTGCCTTTACAAAATCTATGAACATAAATGTTTTAGCTAGTAAAGGAGAGAGTTAATTAGTTGTAGAAAGTAGAAGCAATACTCAGAGGTTGTTTGAATATGACCAAAAGCATGGAGGTTAGCATGGTGTGTGTGTGTGTGTGTGTGTGTGTGTGTGTGTGTGTGTGTGTGTGTATACAAAAGTTCAATCAGTGTATTACATTTTAGTTTTCCTGATCTTACTGACAAAAATCTGTGTATTTACATTAAAAGGTATTTCTACTATATATCCTTGTGCATTTCTTTCTTCCATTGGCCTAAGACTAGAATAGAAATCTGGAGCAATCTCTTACCATATAAGGATGAGAACAGAGACTTTATCCTTCCATAGTGTGAGAGATAAGACCTAGGGAAGCTTCTGCTACCTTTGTTGAAGTTGAATTTAATCACAAACAAATCCTTACCATAAAGAAGCTGATTGCATAAAACTGCCACCGAATATTCAGAAATACACAGGTTTGACTCGGTCTCTTGTTGAAAAAAGAAGTTTTAGAACACAGGACATATGTCATTGTTAAAACCCATGAAGAATAATAGGTCAAAGAAGTTTGAATCAACCATTTTAGCTGCAAATCCCTATTACAAAATGTGAACTGGATTCAGAAAGTCCTATCTGCCACATGAAAATTTCTGCCTCAATTCAACTAAAGGATTTAAGAATAAAAACTAGGAAAAAAAATCACCATTTTCTTTTGTCCTTTCTCCTCTTTGACAGGAGAAATAAAAGGGAGTGGTTGTAGAGGGGATTATGCTGGATCAATGCAGTCAAGTCATGGCAGGGGCAGCTCTGAGTGACAGCAGAGTCATTTTCTGTGTAGGTTGCCACCCTCCCCAGGCAAAGCTTTGTCTCTGCCCCACTTTCTCTTTACCTCCCACTTTATTGTATTGCACTGCTCTGTGTGTCTTTTAACACTACTCTCCTTTTCTCTTCTATTTTATCATAAGCCTGAGAGTAAAACCCATGAAATATTTCTCAGCTTTTTCTCTTCTCAGTTCTTCTGTTTCATATACCCCAGAATTGCATTAAAATAACCTCACATAAGCATCAAATCAAAAGCACCAGACTGGCCAATATTGTTTTCTACTATTTTAAAATTTTGTTTTATGTGTTTCAGTGTTTCCTCTGCATGCATATCTGTGCATCATTTGCATATCTGGTGCCTATGCAGGCCAGAAGAAGGTGTTGGATACTCTGGGGTTGGAGTTATACACAGTTGTAAGCTACTCTGTGGGTACTGGGACTCAAACTTAGGTCCTTGGGAATAGAAACATCTGCTCTTAGCCATTAAACAATCTCAATAGTGCTTCTACCTTAATTTTAATCATGAAATTGAAAGAAGAAAGATACTGGCAGGTAAATATGTATACATGTACATAAAAACATGAAGTCTGATTAGTGAGGATAAGAATGTTACTTTAGGCTACAAAATCAGGTTTTCGTTTCGTTTGTTTGTGTTGTTAGTTTTCCCCAGCTTGTAGATTTGTTTAACTACTTCTAAAAATGGACCAACACATCCAACTTCCACATTTTAGGAAAGAGCTGGGGTGAAATCTTTCTTGAACAAATACAGCCTATCTGGGGACCAGAAAATGGAGCTTGCCCCTAGCTAACCATAGAGGTCTGTACAGACAGACAGGAAGTGATGTATCTGGGTAGAAAGAGGTTATAAGCATTGACAAACAGGAAATCACTCTCTTCTCTATGCTTAGGAGGTAAGGTGTGTGTGTGTGTGTGTGTGTGTGTGTGTGTGTGTGTGTGTGTGTGTGTGTGTGTGTGTGTGTAGAAGTTAGAGGACAACTTACAGAGGTGGTTTATCTTCTACCATGTGAATCCTGGGAATCTAACTCAAATTCCCATCTTTAGTCACAGATACCTTTACCCACTAAGCCATCTAGCTAACCCTAAGAACCCCTTCACTTGACATACTAAATTTTGTCAAAGTTGGAATAAAATATATATGGAGAACCTAGATGAAATCATATAACACTATGCTTTTACTCAAAGAAAGCAATCATAATTGTGGTGGTTTAAGTGAGGAGGTCCTCCACAGGCTCATTTATTTGAATGTTTGTTCACCAGGGAATTTCACAATTTGAAAGGATTAAAAGGACTAGGATATGTGGCCTTATTGGAGGAGGGATGGGCATGAGGTTTCAAATGTCCATGCCAGGCCCAAGGCACAAAATCTCTCTCTCTCTCTCTCTCTCTCTCTCTCTCTCTCTCTCTCTCTCTCTCTTTCTCTCTCTTTCCCTTCCTCTCCCTCTCTCTCCTTCTCTCCCTATCTCTTTCTTTCTGTCTCCCAGGCTACAAATCAGGACATTGCTCTCATCTACTTATTCATCATCACAATAATCACCATAATGGTTATGGACTAATCCTCTGAAACTATTAAGTGAGCCTCCCAGTCAAATGCTTTCTTTTATAAGAGTTACCTTGGTCATAGTGTCTCTCCACAGCAAAAGTGCTTTGAGTAGTGCCCTGGACTGTGGGGTTCTGGTAATTCGTGGGTGCTAGGGGGACTAAGCCTGAAAATAAATGGGTGAGAAAGAAAGAGCGAGACCAAGCAAAGTTTTTGTCAAGGTCTAATTTATTGATTATAAGCAAGGAGTTTTTAAAGAGAAAGGAGGAAGTAAAGAAAGAGGAAGTAAGGGAGGGGGAGGAATGGGTGTTAAATGCGCTCAGGCCTGGGCAGGCATCCGGAACTTTCCTGTGGTTTATCTAGAACACTAACCTAAGGGGTGTGGTGCTTGATTAAATTGGCAGTTTAGCATGGAGGTGGCCAAGCTTCTTGTAAAGGAGACTTTTGTATCTGACCAGGGCTGGCTCCTGACAGAGTAGGACAATACTTAATGAAATGTCATTATACTAGCAAGGGTGGCTCCTTTCTCCTCAGGCTAAGAAACAGTGAGCTGTCCGGAACATAACATCAGCCATGAGACAACACACTTTATTAAGGCTTTTGATTTCCACAGCTCTTAAATGAGATATATTAACTTAGAGAGTTCCTGAACCCCAGAGAAATGAGCATAGAATCAACTTGGATGCAAATACTGACAACTTCAAGCTTCAAGAGTCAATGTGGCTGTTTCTCCACTCACACAAGACCAGGAAAATATTTTCTTGCTTTCCTTAAAGTTAATACAGAGCTAGAGAACAGTAGCATTAACTTCCATTCTGATGAGTGGGTGGATTCATACCATGGCTTTACCATGTTAAGTCATCAAAGTGTATTTTGGACTCTGTTGAGTCTATATGCATATGTACCTTAACAGAAGTCACTCAAAAAATCCCTTAGGGGCACCCTTCCAGTTTTGTCACCAGTCTTAATCACTTTTAACAGACCTAACGCTTTCATGTTATAGTATCAACCATGTCTCTCCTTGGGTGGCAATATAACTCATTTTGATGCATAATCAATTCAACAAAATGTGCTGGAAATGCTGTATTTGTGCAAAAACTAAAAATAGTTCACTAACAAGTAATGTCAAATGTTTTACTCACTGAAAGTATTACAAAATGTTTTAGGCTGGATGGCTCCATTATAACAATTTAAACAGTCAAAGAGTTCAGACAGAAAAAAAACTAAAATCACCAACATTAGAGCACATTTTTCTGTCTCCTGTTAGTAATGATGCTTCTACTTCAAAATATTGGTACCATACATTCTAAGTCCTAATATGAATTCCATTTCTCTTGTTCTTCTTCAAAAATGATCTATCTTTCATTGTACCCTGATCTAACACTTCATGACTTTTCTTCTTTGAAATAAGTTTGGATTTGCATATGATGAAACTAAAATTTACCATTTTTCTAAATCATATTATTCTCATAAATAACTAAGTACATAAATACACATTTTGCTAAGCAGTTTTTGAAGATATGAAGAAATAGTATGTACTTTGCAAATGAGAATATCCAGAGAACACAGCTAATGGGTGGTGACCACTGTGACAACACTATTATGCTCTTAATATCTGAAATATATAGCACTCTCTTGATACACAGTATAGATCGAAGGCTCCTAGAGGACCAGCTGAAATAGTAGTCTTCAATATGGTTGGTATTCTAGTGAGTATCAATTTAAAAATATATTTTGTCTAGGTTCTATGGCAGAGTCTACAAGCCTATTCCCTCTACTTGAAAATTTTAAATCTGAAAAAGGAAATGTTTCAGACAGAATTGTTTTTACGACCAGCAATTCCCAACAAATGTTCTCTAGTAAGTTGACTCGTATCATAGAATAGCTATTCTAACAAACAGATATTAGAAATATACATGAATTTCTAACATTAGGTTACATAAAGAGGACTCATTGTGGCAGTTTCAAGGAGAGTACAAAACTTCCCAATTGCTATGGTTTTAAGTTTCTAACAAAGTATAGCAACTCTGTAACACAAAAAGTGAGTGCATGATATTTCTCTGAAGTTCTTCTCTCCCTTTCATTTTATTCTATAAAACATGTTTATGAGTTATAAGTTGAAATATGGACCTGACTAACAATTTTGAATGGGTTAAAGGAGAATTCAAAATAGAGAATAAATTATTTTACATCTTAAGTAGACCAAAAGTCTTTCTTTCACCTGTCTTTCTAATCAGTAGGCAAACTGTTTTGCTAAGGCAAAAGATCCAAGGTTGAGCAATAAATCATTGTAATCTTTTGCTTGGCTAAACATGTGTTCTCTAATTCCTGTTGTGTTTTGAATTGACTAGCAAATGTATCTCTAAAAATTGTCTTTGTTTCTTTCTTTACTAACTTTTGATTTAGCAGCATACTTTGCTGTAGTTGTCCCGACCTGCAGGACAGCACCCTAGGGGAATGGAGACAAGAGATGCCAGAGAATGACCCCAAGACAGGATTCTGATCAAGTGGCCAATTTTATTTTTTTCAGGCTAGCTTATATAGTCAGTAGTATGGGGTAAAGGGGAGGGGGAGAAAAGGCCAAGAACCAGGTGTTAGTTTAAGCAAGATGTTAGAAAACTATAGAAAGAGGATGTTGGCAGGGTAAAATGTTCATGGGTTGTGGGAAGAGGGAGGGTTACATAGGTGAGTAGTGGGAAGAAGGAGGTTGCTTGGGTAAGTGGTGGGATGCAGGAGACTTGCTTAGGTAAGTGGGCTTGTGTTTGGAAGAAAGGAATGACGTCTGAGTCATGTTGTTCCTTCTGTGTGCTCATGCTTCTAGAAGCCATTTATAATCAAAAGACAGTTCTATAACCCTGTGGCTTGTCAAGTTTTGCCTAAAGGTTCATGCCAAGTTGTATGGCTTCCAACATATTCCCCCTTCCTTGTGTTAAAGGAAAAGGCCAAGTTTTGCAGCAGAGGGGGATAGAGGCCTGGTGCCCTATCAGATTGGGCAGGGTAGATTCTTGTGCCCCTCAGGACAGGTACTTGGATCCATCCCAGGAGTTTGGTAGCCCAATGTTCTTTTGTAGGGGCAGGGAGATGGAACATTGATCCCGTTGTGCATTTTCCTCAAAAGATGTGATCTTAATCTTTCTGCAGTATCATCCGGGTCTGCACCTCTGAAGCTGGCCATAGGCATCATGAGACTAGTTCCATTTTGAAACAGCCTAAGGTGAGTGGTGTTGGGGCAGCCAAGGTCATCCTCCTTTGAGGAGAGTTTATGGTAATGAACCTGAATAGGCCTAGTGGCAGACTCTACCTGCTGTTTGATAAAGGCCATTAGTCAGTTGAAGGCCCAAGGGCCAAAGGATACCAATAGCTGAATTCCCACAAGGGGTCCCAAGATGGGAGGTAGGAGAGTGCTAAACCATGGGAAAGTGGAGAACCAGTTTTGGTACCAGGCTTCCTATTGTTCTCTTGCCTTTTGGCATTTTTCTAAACCCTCTCTGACTCTGACCATGCTATCTTTAATGACTCCTGAATGGTTAAGGTAAAAACATTCCTCTCTGAGGGCGGCATAGAGTCCCCCTTGTTGGAGGAGGAGTAGATCTAGGCCTCTTTTATTTTGTAGAACTACCTCAGCTAGAGATTTAGGAGACACCTCTAAATAGCTTCTCTGATTTTGGAGTTCTTTGACATCTCTGTCTATAGTGGCATTGAGCTCAGTATAGCTGGATGGGCCAATGATGAGGGAAGAGATCCCAGTACCTGCTCCCATAGCTCCCAAGCTGAGGAGGACTGCAATTGTAATTGCTGATATAGGTTCCTTTCCTCTGTGAGCATGGGGAAGGGCAGAGGTCCCTTGGGATTGTTCTCAGAAGTGAAAGAATTTGTCAGGCTGGTGATAAGTGAGATGAGAATAACCTGCACAAGAACACAGAATACCACCTCCTCAGAGATATAGGTGGAAAGGCAGGGAGTGAGGCCATCAAGGCAGGCCCAAAGGCATTGTTAGGAGGAATCAGTGGGGGACAGGGTAAGGTTGCAGAGATAAGAATGGGTTAAGGGAATTGAAAGTGAGGGGTGCCACACAGAGTCTAAGGGTGAGCTGGCTAAGGGTGAGTTTGGAGGTGAGATTTTCAGGAGGAGGAGAAGTGTGGCTATTTTATCTCAGCATGCCTGTTTTTCTCTTCTCCGTGCATATCTCTAAACAGTCCACTAGCCATCTTGTTTTATTGTTTCCCTTCAAGAAAGCACAAACATTTCCTCCTCCCCAAATTGGGTCTTTTTTACTGCTTAGTGTATAGGTTGTTTTATTACTTTTGGAACTCCCGTGTAAGGTAAACTTCATTGAATACTTGTCATATGTTTAGAAATTTAAATATCTATCAATTGTAATGTTATATATTTTAATTTGTCCAGTTTTGTAATATAAGTAACATCCATTTGCCATGGATGATTAGGAAGTGGACCTCTAGGGTTTATTCCTAAATTAGTTACAGATAAACATTGTGGATACACATTATTGTTTGGCAATTTTGATGAGTAGTCTCTCTAGTTTAACCAAATTGGGTTTTTTTAGAGCTTTTGTTGTTTAATGATGAAAGTTATGAGACTGTAGAGTTCTTCTAAGACAAATCGATCAATTTTATTAATCGATCTGTTGATAAGTTCCCTCTAGCCAGTAGGTAGGGAAAGGCCTGAATGGGCTCCCTAATGTGACCCACAAAACATGGCAATTTTTGTAGGTGAATAGTATTTTGAATTTGTTTAAATAACATTTTCAACCTAATAAATATAGTTTTATGTATAGAATTGTCTCTATTACTTAAAGAGCCTTAAAACACGATTATTAGTATACAAATTAAATGAATCATTTTATTAGATGCTGAAAGACCATTGCAACAGCTCATAAGATGATGATCTGAGCTGTGGTTGGAGTAGTCTGTTCTGTATATTTTTTTTACCACTTATAATATAAGCTGTTCTTAGAAGAACCATCAGTGAAAATTGACATAGTATTTTATGAGATTGTTTCTTACTATTTTTGGGAAAAATGTATTAGTATAAACTGTAACAATCTATGAGCTATAATTGATTATCAATGTTCCCTGAAAATTTAGCAAAAACAATTGTCCAATTAATCATTATTTAGAAATAACCAATCAACTTGTTGCTTGACATAAGTAACATATTTTTTTATCTTTAAGCCTTAAATTCTTTAGAACTTAGCATATGTCCCAAACAATTTTTGAAATTTTACTTAAAGGTTTTTGAGCAGCCTTTTCTAATCCATCTTGTCAATCTTTTCACTATGTGACATTAAAAATTTAGGAGGATTTTTGTATCCTCTCCTCTGCCAAATTTTATAGAATTGTCCTTACAGATCCCTTTTTGCCCCTAAGTCAACAGGGCTGATTGGATGCTGTTTTTAATTATATTTAAAGCCATTTCGATAGCTTTTTAACTATATCTTAAGTAATTTAAATATATATATATATATATATATATATATATATATATATATATTTGTAAATCATATCCAAGGCAATTTAAGCAGTTTCTTTTGTCAGCATTCATGCATTCACAATCATATATCGTGCATTCAGGTGTGGCCACACCATACAAAACAGAGGAAGCACACATTTTTTATCTCTCCTTTTGCCCAGGTTATAACCAGTCTGTTGAAATGAAAAATCCCTAATTGAAATCTCTAGTAACATAGCAGTTATAGCCAATTCTTGAATTATGAGCATGCAAAATTTAAACATATCCAAATTTTTCTATGTTGTCTTTCTTTTTCTATAAGGTCTTGAAACAGTTTTCTGACTTGCTGTATTAATAGTAATTTCTATATATTTGATATCAGTGAGACAAAGAAGGGACTAGCTCCCAAAGGCTGTAAGTGTTTTGGTTTTGGCCCTGGCCTCCCTGGCCTCCCTTGCCTTTTGCCCTCTGGGCTTGGGCTGACCTGTTATATATGATATGTGGCTGCCTGCTGTGGCTGTAAATTTCTTATCTTTTTTGAGAGTAATTTGGTAAATCCTTAACATCTCCTGGCACTTGCTAATCCACCACTATTTCATTGCCTCTCTGTATTTCCAGTTAAAAATGAGAGAGGTGTATAGTTTAATTCTGTGGGGTTAGCATCTGTGGATGGTGTAGTTCATACCCCAGATACATATATGGTTTAGCAGTTTGAATTTTATCAGGTATTATTTGGAGCCCTCTTTGCATTAGGCTGGAAGTTAAATCTTACAAGCACAGGGAAAGTTGATTCTGCTGGGCAGCAGCCAAAGAATGTATACTGAAGGCCACTTTTTTCTAATAGGATTAAGAGCAACAAATTTTTAGCATAAGGTGGGGCTGTTGGCCATACCCTATAGACAAAACCTTCCATTGGTATCAGGCATAGGGCCCTGGAAATTAACCTTGGGAACAGTAAAGGCAAAGTGAGGCTTATTCTCAGGGTTTAGGGGAATGGTGAAAAAGCAGTCTTTAAGATCTTGGGGCCCAGGGCTGGCTCCATTGGAAGTTTCCCTGCTGTCATGGGGGTAAGGGTTAGTTTTAGATCTGCATTGTGCAGCCTAATGTTTGCCTTTATGGCAAAGCAGACATAAAGTAGGGGATGTCAGCCCACCTAAAGCTGTAATAGCAGGAGTTCAGGGAGCAGGGCATTCCCTAAAGAAGTGACCAGGTTGTTTGCAATTAAAGCAAGTTTTTGGTTGGTGATTAAAGGCCAAATGTTTAACAGACAGGTGTGAGGAGAGGATTTCTTTTGATTGTTGCAGTGAGCAAAGTCCTTGCAATTCTCCATAAACTCAATTTTGCATAAAACAAAATCTCCTGCAAGGGAAGCACTCTCTAGCCAGTGCTTGTCATTAGGGAGTAACCATTTGTCACTGTAACTCTCCGGGAGGAAGGGCAAGGGTACATGGGGCAGTGGGTACATAGTTAGAAGGACAAGTTGAACAACAGGAAGCTGTTCTGGGTGGGAAGCAGGAATTTTTCTTTACCAACTCTCTTTTATCTATTTACATCAATGGTTCCCTCTTAGGGGAAACTAAGACAGAGATTCCCTATATAATCTAAAGATTTATTAAATCTTTTTTCTTAACCCTAGTTCCTTGCATCTTGTCTGAAGACAGACACAGGAACCTTTTCTGGTACAAAGACTTTATAGTAATCTTGTAGGCAAATACCTACTCTAGCCCATTTGATTTCATTAATCATCCATTCCTGTGGAAACCAAGGACAGAGGTCTCCAACAAAGATGAAAAATTTCCTTAATTGTTTCTGTTTAACCCAGGTTCTTCACATCTTGAGGGATTTTTGATCCAAATCTTCCTTGCTATGTGCTTGTCCCATTATTCACTGTTGCCTCAGGTGGTGTTCATGAACCCAAAGATCCTGAGCACTGGGTAAGGCTGCTGGGTATCTTCTGCTTGAGGACCACAATTGACCATGTTGCAGTTGCCTCAATGCATGGACGGGCCCATCCCTCTAATGAACTCTGAAATTCTCCTCTCCTGGAAGAGCCCCACATTGTGGGAGCCAGTTGTAGTTGTCCAGACTGGCAGGACAACAACCTAGAGCAAGAAGTCTAGGCAGGGGAATGGAGACAAGGGATGCCAGAGAATGACCACAAGATAGGATTCTGATCAAGTGTCCAATTTTATTTTTTCCAGGCTAGCTTATAGAGTCAGTAGTATGGGGTAAAGGCGAGGAGGAGAAAAGGCCAAGAACCAGGTGTTAGTTTAAGCAAGATGTTAGAAAACTATAGAAAGAGGATGTTGGCAGGGTAAAAAGTTCATGGGTGGTGGGGAGAGGGAGGGTTATCTAGGTGAGTGGTGGGAACGAGGTTGCTCAGGTAAGTGGGCTTGTTGTTGGAACAAAGGATTGACATCTGGGTCATGTTGTTTCTTCTGAGTGCTCATGCTTCTAGAAGACATTTATAATCAAAAGACAGTTCTATAACCCTGTGGCTTGCCAAGTTTGGCCTAAAGGCTCATGCCAAGCTGTATGGCTCCCAATACTTTGCAACTATCACTGATTTCTGGCTTACTGTTATTACTCTTTAATGTGGGAAATTACCAATATGGTGTCAGGTGAAAATACAAGGGAATTTAATATGGAAAAGCCTTACTTACAGAGTGACTTACCCAGCCAGTGGGCAGCAGTCTGTACAACAAGCTGAGGATGAAACCAAAAGCAGAGAGGTCTCACTCTTAAACTTTCCCTATGTCACCCTGACAATGTCCTGTCAGGCATGGTCAGGCACTCCTGTAGCAAGCCCCTAAGCAGTCGGGGCTACAGCATCCCCTACAACTCTTAATGACAAACATTTTTGTTATAACACAAGGCAGATGACTCTGTTACTTAGAATAATAACCAGCAACCACACTAACCAATCTCTTGCAAAAAAGTCCTAGCAGAATATATAGTTCCCATGACAGATCTCACTTGCTCTGAACCTCAACATAGAAGGACACTTGTCTTTCTGTAATCCTAGTCTGACTTATTTTACCAGAGAAGACATCAAACTCAATGCACACAAAATCAGGTAGCCAGTGGAGCTTTTCTTTCTTGTCTCCTCACTTGTCTTTAGCTAACACGGTTTTGTTCTTTCTGTCTTCCCTAGTGATAACAACACATTAATGGAAACTGAGTGACCCAGGGTTTATTGTGAAACTATTGAATTATGACTGCTTAGACTAAAGAGACTTAACCAGAATGTGAAGATTTTCTTTCAATTTCTTTGATCTGGTAATTATTCTATAACAGTCCAAATCAATTTGCATAGAATTCTAAAAAAAATATTTTGGAGTATGAGTGTTTAATAGGCTCTCTTGAATGATGGAATAAAATTACATTCATATGATTCATCTAACAGATAAGTGAAGCCTAAAAGCTGAGTAAGAAATAATGATTTGGTGACCTAAAGATGCCTTGAGGTCCATCTGTAGATACGGAGTAAGGGTAAACAAACCAGATCAATCTGGTGTCAATTGACCATGCTCCTATGATAACATGATGATTCTAGGAGTCAGAAAGTACCTACAACTTTGCTCACTGGGGCCCAGTCTTAACAAAACTACTCCTTCTCAGATCCCTGCACTTGTAATGGTCTGAACATGAATCCTTTAATTCTTTGCTTCATTCCACAAACTCTCCTGATTGTGCATGAAATGTGCACAATTCTAAGAATCTATCATTCTACCTTTGTCTTCATCTGTTCTTGGGGCCAAGATTTGTAAATACAACATAGACAGAGTTTGTGCATTTACAGTTGCTAAACTTGAGGAATGAAAAGCCTAAAGCCGAGCAAAATCACTTGGCATGATGCTAACACAGCATGACCAGAATAGAGCTATCAAAAGAGTCCATGCTCATTCCACTGACTGTCACATATAATATCATGACCCAACACCATAACAGACTTAGTCTATACGTTTGCATTCATATGTTGATATTTTAAATAAGTAGTATTGGTTTGTGTGGTTACTACAAAGACAGAACCAGCATAGACAGGTTGATGGGAGAATAAGAATTCAGAAGAGTCACTGTTACAAGAGATGAATCTAAAATACCAAAACATATAGTGTTTAACAAAGAACAATAGCCACAAAATGAAGTATAATGAAAGTTCATAAAGGGTATTATTTGGTGTGAATGTCTCTTTGAATCCATGTGCATTGGATTTGATGTAGGAAGATGTAAAAGAAAGGATTAAAAGGCAGAAGGTTGGTTTGAGGCAAATGGTGAGAATCTGAAGTCATGAAGGTTCTCATGCTCTCATTACTGGTGTGCTTGCTAAGCAACTGTCTGAACTCCTCAGAACTTTCACTAACACACAAGAAACCAATATTTTCAATCTAAGGAGAAGAACCCAAAACTGTTTTCTCAAATGAAGCACTGTAGAGCCTTAGTTTATCTTGAGTAATACTTGACGTAAAGCAATCTGTTAGTTAAGCATATTTTGCTTAAGATATTGCCTCTCATATTGTGTGCCACAGCACTGTTTGATGCTGTGACACAAGAAAAAGAAAAAGGGAGAGAAATGTGTTTTTGTACTGAATGTGAATGTGAAAGGTCACTCTTCCATCTATAGTGTCCATGGAATTATTCATGCAAAGAAACATTTGATAAAAAATACATGGGACAGGAGCTGGCTATGAGTCTGATAAGCTATAAATGGTATTTTATTTTCCATTTTCTCACAATCTGTTTTTTTCATGGAGAGTGTCCTTGCCACAGTGAGCAAAATCTGACATGTTAACAGGTGATTAATCAAGAGTTTAATCAGTGGAATAGCCTGGTAGTACTACATCCTGGTGAGAAGTCAATAATACAATTTTAGTATCTTAGTTCATGGAGTGACTGTATTAAGCACTATGGTAAAATTATTATTTATCACACTATTTGAGATGGGAAAATATTGTAACATCTGATGGTTAATTTTAAGACAAAATAGCCATGCAGCACAACTTTGGAATACTTATCCTTACTTTATGCCACAAAGCTCCATAATGGAAATATCATTTCCTCCTGTCTCCATCAACAGTCCAAAATGTCAAGCAATGAGTATTTAATTGGACTGAAGTGACTATTTGACATGCAGAGCCGAACTGTTTCATCAGGACTCCATAGGTAGTGAACACTTGGTGACTGATGGGTGGAAGGGAATGTACATTCTAATAAGGGGTCAAGGGACTTCAGGAGTTGTGCTGTGTAATTACTTGAAGCAGCATGTGAGATGGTGCGTGTCAAATAAGAAAATCACAGTTCTATCACTGAAGAACATAGACATCATATGCAAAGAATAAATGTAAACTAAGACCTAATGCCAAAGTTACCAAAGTATTTTTATTTTGTGATAGGTTTTTAGAGTGTTGTCTTGAACTGAAACACAGGAGGCTTTCCCAACAGCTACATGTGTGACACAGTAAATGGTGACATATCTGCAGATCTTGTCATAGTAGGTTTTGTTAAAATAGTTGTTTGTAAGCCGGGCCTTGGTGGTGCACACCTTTAATCCCAGCACTTGGGAGGCAGAAGCGGGCAAATCTCTGTGAGTTCAAGGCCAGCCTGGTCTCCAGAGCGAGAGCCAGGATAGGCTCCAAAGCTACACAGAGAAACCCTGTCTCAGAAAAAAAATAGTTGTTTGTAACAGAAAGTATTTATTTTCAGTATAAACAATTGCATGCAGTAATTGGCAGTATGTTTTTATGAGATCCTAGACACATACATTATAATTATTCACAATAACCTAGAGTAATGAATTTAGTCAGAGGGTTTAATTGTACAATGGTTTACATACAAATTTAAAACAAAATATTTCATTAATCACTGGCCATCAGAGAAGTGCAACTCAAAACAACTCTGAGATACCACCTCATACCTGTCAAAATTGCTAAAATCAAAAATACCAATGACAATCTATGCTGGAGAGGATGTGGAGAAAAAGGAACATTCCTCCATTGCTGGTGGGAGTGCGAAATTGTAAGACCACTCTTGAAATCAGTATGGCGGTTGCTCAGAAAAATGGGAATCAGTCTGCCTCAAGATCCAGCCATTCCTCTCTTGGGTACATACCCAAATAGTGCATGTTCATACAACAAGGACATATGTTCAACCATGTTCATAGCAGCATTGTTTGTAATAGCCAGAACCTGGAAGCAACCTAGATGCCCCTCAACTGAAGAATGGGCAGAGAAAATGTGGTACATCTATACAATGGAGTACTACTCAGCAGAAAAAAGCAATGGAATCTTGAAGATTGCAGCCAAATGGATGGAACTAGAAACCATCCTGAGTGAGGTAACCCAGTCACAAAAAGACAAACATGGTATGTACTCACTCATATATGAATTTTAGACATAGAGCAAAGGATTACCAGCCTATAATCCTCTTCACCAAAGAAACTAGGAAACATGAAGGACTCTATGGGATAAATGGTCCCTAGAAATGGAAGTGGCATGAACTCTTGAAGTAATTAGGAGTATGAGGGTATGGAGGAGGGAGCTGCGACCATAAGAGCAAGAGAAGAGAGTAGAGGAGAGGAAATGGAAGGGCAGAAATATTGAGTTGGGGGGAAGAATAGAGGAGAGAGAGCAGGATGAGTGATACCATATCAGAGGGAGCCACTATAGGTACGAGAAGAGATCTGGAACCAGGGAGATCTCCAGAGACCTACAAGGATGACACAATCTGACAATCCAGACAATGGCAGAGAGGATAACCTAAAAGCCCTTCCCCTAAAATGAGATTGAAGACTTCTCTTTATGCCATCCTAGAAGCAGAGACAGACATCCACAGATATACACTGAGCTGAAATCAGGAATTTAGTTGAAGAGAGGGAGGAATGAAGATCGCAGGGGTCTATAACAGGTTGGAGAAACCCACAGGAACAGTTGACCTGAACAAGGGAGAGCACATTGACCCCAGATGCTATCTGGGAGGCCAGTACAAGACTAATCCAGACCCCGGAACATGGATGTCAATAAGAAGGTCTCTGCACTCTAGGGAGCCTCTGGTGGTGGATTAGTATTTTTCCCTGGTGCAAGAAGGGACTTTGAGAGCACATCCCATGTGAAGGGTTACACTCTGGCCCTGGACACATGGGAAAGGGCCCAGGACCAGCACAGGAAGATTTGGTGGACTTTGCAGAGCCCCCGTTGAGGGCCCTACCCTGCCTGGGGAGTGGTGGGTGGATGGGGTGGGGGGTAAGCTGGGGGTGGGCTAGGAGGAATGGGGGTGAGGGCAGGGAGAGGGAGAAGGGACTTACATGTGAAACAAGCTTGGTCCCTAACTAGAACTAATAAATAAATTTTAAAAAATTAAAAAAAAATACTATCTTAGTCTTACAAAAAATTTTCCAATGAACTTAGCACTATTCCTCTTAAGAAAACCAAACAATAGTGATTACCACTGGGGACAGTGAGAGAGTGTCCCAAAATATGGACCTGCACTTGTATATTCCTGTATTACATTTTAATATTCTGAGAAAAAAACTATAATTTTCCTATCCACATCATTTGAATTAATAACCAAATAATCAGCTGTATCACTCACTGGATTATCTGGAACTTAAAAATTAATTAGTCTACAAAAATCACTTCAAGTCAGTTTTTCAAAACTCAAAGGATTATTTTATACATTCAGTATCAATAGCCACCAAATGTTGAAACTTGCTCTCTCAAAAGTAATTAAGATAGGAAAAATTCAAGAAGAAATTACTTGATATAATACAGAAGGTACTCCATATAACAAAGTTTGAATATTCTAATACCTCTATGCAAAATCCATTTCAAATTTTAGTCAAAATTAAAGAAGGTCATTGTTCCTCCACTGAATCTATCATGAAGAATGTTAAGATTCTTCCAGAACAAACAGTTTTCTAGTAGCAACCCTCTTCTCACATGAATGAAAAATATGAACTGGAGAAAGTAAAGTAGAGAACTGAGCATAGAGGAGAAAAACTTCCTGGAATTGCAGTGTGAATGCTGGAAGCCTTTCAACAATACCAAGTCAGGGCCAGCCTAACATTGTTCTTTTCAAATGTCAGACAGTAAAGGAATTGATTCTTGGGAAAACAACAGACACTAAAAGTGATAGCATGAGAAGGCTGTATAGGTAATTTAGTCTTCCGAGTAAATAATAAAGGAATGGAACAAAGTATATTGTAATGAAGATATAGTTTGAGACACAATACTCAAGGAATTATCCAAATACCTTTGATTGCAAACAGTAAAAGGAACAAAATTACTTAGACATTCCTACAGGTGTAGATTCACATATCGGGGATAAAAACTTCAAGGACTGTGATGAAACAATCAACTACCCCAGGACAGGCAGCACCTCAGCTTTCTCAGGTCTCCCAAAGATGATCAATGCCCCCAGGTCAACAGGAAGAAGTCTTGAGAACTTGATTCCCTTATTCCCTAACTTTTCATGCTTAATTCCCTACCTTTTTAATAATAATAAGAGGTGAGATTGTTGTAACTTTGACTCTGCCCCCTCACAATGAGCAGGACATGCATAGCGGTGTAACCATGTCATGGCTATGTCACTTGTTACAGGGTTGTGTAAGGACTCAGTACACATGTGCAAGATTCCACTTTTAAGAGGGCACCTTCACATGTCCTCTCTCTCCCCTGATCTCTCTCATTCTCTATCTCTCTCTGTTCCTCTCAGCTTTCTCCATCCCTCTTTTCCAGTTCTTTCTCTCTCTCTCTCCCTCTTTAATAAACTCCACATGAATGATGAAAAATAGGAATCTATTTGAAAGAGTAAGGTATCTGTACTACTGGAGGACTAGAGTCTCCATGTTTGAGTCTAGCTATAAAGCATATACAGAGATGAATGCCAAGCTTCACAAATAAGAGAAATTCCAAAGTAAGAGGGGAACACATATGGGTTCAAAGAACAGATTTAATGGTACACTGGACACTGGCAAATAAAGCCCTGAATTTTATGTTGGATGACTCTTTGCATTGCTAAAATGTATTAGCAAGCATTTAATTCCTCATTTTCAAGCTCTATACCTAGACCCAATAATAAAACATAAAATGCAAACACATGAAACCAACAAAAATAATAGAGAAAACAAGATTGGGTAAGAAGGACTTCCTATACTGCATCATGTAGACTAAAACTATATGTGAGTGTGAGGGGGATGAATTTATATGCATACACTAGTCTTAATATATAAGCTCTATAGCTCTATAGTGCTCTATTCTAAAACAAAATAAAGAGGATTATAAAGAGACCACAAAAAGTAAGGACATAAGTGTTCTAGGTTTTGTTCAAGTGTTAGACTTTTCATATATTAGTATAAAAGTCAAATGTCCAAAAATAATAGTCTAATGTGGGGTTATCAACACATGCGGTAGTATTTCATCTAGGCAAATTTTAAATAGGGAAAATTTAAAGACTACTAGGAAGTTGTCATGGATTTTCATGGATATAGCAGAATACCTGAGCTGGAGAAATCTACAGGAAAAAAGGATGTTATCTGCATTTGGTCAGAGCTGTGCCGCTGCACGATAATATGGAAAATGAAGAACATTTAGAGAAAAACCAAAACTAAAGGCTGAGCTCATGCTATGACCAAGAACCTTCTTCTACAATTATAGTGTTAATCTATTCCAATCACCTCTTTAAGTTGTCATTTCTACATTCTGTTACATTTGAAATTAAGTTTCTATTTAACTAGGAAACATTTTGTACATGTAATGGAATACAAAGCACCTACCAGCTCTCCCTACAAAGAGTTAACAAATTCACCCTGTCCATGAAACTGGAAATGAAGGATTTACTCTTGTGACTTTATTATGAGTTCTCTATTCTCAAGTAGCAACAAAATCTTTTTGCTGTCAATTGCAGCCAATTGGCATTTCCCATGTACTAGGTCCGTCCCTTGAGAACTGAAATGTTCTGCCACAGTAAGGAGAGCAAGCTGGCTAACAGAGTTGTTATCACAACATTTATCAGGTTTTATAGTTTGCTTTACTCAGTCTGGCTACATATTGTATTGAAATAGACAACTGCATGTCAAACTTGCTTCAAGAGAAGCTGTGACTAAATGATTCAAAATCAAGGTGCTCATTCCTATCTCATATTTGTAACAAGCTGCTTCTTATTTAAATGGACACGGCATCATAATTTCTCATTTAGCATCAACTTGATACACAAATATGCAGTACAGAGTACATTAATTTTAAAAAACATGTTTTATTATTCTACATATAACTTCTGTGAGATGACAAAGCTTGTACACACAATGCACTAACCCATATTTTCTACTAACACTCTAAAATAGCAAAAGGTCTAATAAAACCTTTATTCTAACACAGGGGTCGAATTGTGGGACTTTACACATGTCACCATTAGTAGGGAGGTATGAAATATGACTTAATCTTCACTATACAAAATTTTATAACCTTCTGTTCATCTATGATCATCTAAAAATATAAAGAAAAATTCCATTGACAGATACAAAGGGTTATATATCTCAAGCGTCTATCTATATAATTTTCTAGAACAAGAAATTCAATGAAATGGACAATCATCACTGATTAGGACTGGAGATGAGGAAGAAAAAGAGGGATGAATTGTAGAAGCTAAAAGAACTTCAGGAAAGATGGAATGATCTACAACTGGACTATGGACATAGTTTGCATAACTGCAATAATTTTAAAAAATCCTGAATTGTGTGTTTTCAATGGGGTCTCTGACGATATGTTAATTATACCTCAACAAAACTGCCATAGTAATTAGGAAAAATAAGAAATCATGTCAGAGTTCTCTAACTATTATGAATACATTTCATTAACATTTTCATTTCTGTGGTGTTTTAATAGCAGCAAGAGGAAAGCATCAAAGTACTATCGAGGACCAGTCTCAGTATTCTAGTAAGTGCCATGTATCAGAAGAGATGAACTGAAGGGAAATTTTATCCTGGTAGCCACCATGACAAAGATATATATATATATATATATATATATATATATATATATATATATATATATATGTTCCTTATTAAGAGAGGAGAGACAGTGGCATCAAAAGCTACTGTGTACACTCTGTAGCTCATTGTCTGTGGGTATACATATAGGATGCTGTAAAAGAGTTGTCACCACATAGTGTGTTCCTGTTCATTGTCAACAAATCATTTTGTCATCTTTACAAAGCCCTAAGGAAAATAACAAATGTTCACACAAGCAAACAAAAACCTTCTAACCTCTATAATCAGGGTTGCCTCTATCTGAAGAGAGTCACGATTTCAGTGCTCAGTGTGAGAAAATATGGCCAGTGTCACACTTCCTGGCATTTTCCCTGAAGAAACTTACACCTTCCCAGATGCTTTTCACTTAACATCACAGGACGTCTGTGCTTTTATCATTTTTGTTTTACCCTGAACCCTAAGTGTCTCACAGAGGGCAGCAGAATCTTGTGGTCCTGAACCTGTAAGAGTTCACAGCACATGAAAATTCCTCAATACATGTTTGAATAATGAGTTGCTAGAGTATATGAAGAAGTTTTTGTTGATAAGACTAGCTGTTTCACAGAGCTTGTATGTTAAGAACTCTCTGTATATGTGTCGTCAACAACATTATTCACCAAATATAAAATTATGATAAATTCTTAGTATTTTAGTAGCTTGTATTCAAGAAATCTATATTTGCATTCTTAGAGAGTTTGTGGGTTAGATGACACATTTCAAACACAAACTTGATTAAGAAGATAATGAAATCAGTACCAGACAGTGAGGTATGTCTCTCATTTCAGTGTCTGGGAAGCTGACATGGGGGAGAAGCAGTTTTAGTAAATCTAGACTACATGAAGCCCTACCCTATAAAAAGGTAACTATACAAGCAATTTGAACGCTATCCTAATAATAATAAGCAAGAAAACAAAAAAGCAATGGAATCAGTCTGCTATAATAAATTTTAAGAAAGAATAGTGAATTTCTGGGACAGCCTACAAAACTCTCATATTAAGTACATTCATGCCTCTAAATTGAAGCAAGAATCATTCCCCATGTATATAACAACTACCTTATTCTATATACCATATAGATTCTTCAGAGCATGCTAAGTTACATGGAAACCCCACCACTCAGCCATGATATGTATATCATGCATGTTCTACAGCTCTTAATTCCTGAGCTAACACCACAAATATTCCCTATAGTGATGTATTATTGATCACAGAATCTGCTTTCAAAAACCCTTACAGGTTCCTTGAATGATATTTTGTCATCACCACATCCCCAATCAAGAACATCTGCATCAATTCAGAAAAGCTAATTTACATTTGGAAAGAAAATTAGCAGTTTCTGTATAAAAATGAATAACAAAATAGCATTGTATTATATAGCACATATGAGAAGAGTTTAAAAGAATACATCATTTAAATCTGTTGGGACCCATCCCCCACGGGGTCTCTGTGAGTTGTTTTCCAGCATAACCACAGGTACCTCCTGTTTTTCTAAGCCTCGCCCACTCACATCCTGTTATGAACCTTTCTTGTTACTGAAACATTATGCCTTGCCCCCATCCCCTTCTTGCTTTGTTGGCTGTGGGTGGGGGTTGTGGTTTCCTTGTTTATGATAGGCTGTGGGAGTGCATTCTGCTAGCAGGTGATGTTTTTCCCATCTCCTCTTGTATATAAGCTGCTGGCAGCAATAAACCAATGGCATTCGCTTCTACCGAATGACCCAAGTTGTATCCTTCTTATGTGTCCTTCTTAATCCATAGTCTCTAACCTGATCCAGTTCTTTGGTCACTGATGCTGGCACTGGTGACAAAATCAGTGATAATATATACAGAAAAATCATTTTCTTTATCATCATTATATGAAATATTAATGTAATAACTTTGTTACTTATTTTACCCCATGCATGTCCTTCCCAGTTTTAACTATGATGTTGGGATTTACAAAATTAGACTTTACCTTCCACTTACATGTATGTATACAGGCCATTAAGAATGTCATTTTTCATTTATAAAATTTCTTCCATGTACTTCATAGATATGTGTGAAATAAGATGGATGATATATTCATATCTTATATAGGAGATCATAAAAGCTTTCTAAGAACTTCAAAGTCAACTAGTCTGCTCAGTTCCTAAAGTAAACACAAATATTATGATTCATGATCTATAATTGTAATTTCCACATGGCTTTCTTGTCTTGTTTGTAATAATTATAGCTCTTTTAAAAAAATTGATAGTGCTGTGGACTAAGAGATTATCTCCTTTTAACTGTAACAGTAATTTGCATGGCAGTTCCCAAGCTCTCTGAATGTTAATGCCAATATAATTTCTCCAGTTTGAATGTCTTTAGTTTTTTTAAGTACAGTCAACATTTATGTGACTAGCAATTAAAGTTTACTTAGGTTTTCAACTTTGCATCTGGTCAGCCTTTGGTGGCCAATAGAAAAGGTGTCAGTCCATACCATCAAGGCCCTGCTGCTAACTCATCAGTCCTCCTTTCTTTTGACCCTGGCATATCATTTCTATCATTTATTCTAGGTAGATCTCCAGCTGTTTGCATGAGGCATCTTGCAATTTTCATCACTGCTCTCTGGTGCCATCATTGATAGTCCCTGCTTGCACATCACCAAACACTTTATCCTATACCCATGTTTTAATAATGATATTGAAAACCCAACTTTCTGCTGTCACCTGTTATGATTATGCTTAGATTTCTCCTGTTACAGACAGTCATAGACTTCAAGTTGAGAATCAATCAGTTAGTGGAGAACCAAATAAAATCAAGTCATCAGTAAATGTGCTTATAGTTGTGGTAATGTGAAAGTCTTGGATGTGACCAAGGGATGTGATATTTCAAATATGAGCCCAATGTTTACCAGGCAACCAGATAATAATAAATGAAGAAGGGGGTAAAATCTACTTTCATTAGTTAAAATGTAGAGTCTAAACAAGTCATGGAAAATGACAATCAATGGGCCAACTTCAGGTTCCTCAGCAGATAGGTTTTATACCAAGAGGTAATCCACATAAAAAATAAGACATTCATTGTGCTCTTTAAGCTACTGTTGTCTTCATGAAATTTTACTGTCATGCACCATACATTACAATGGTTTTGTAATTTTAAATGAAATCACTTCATGCATCTATTTCAGAAAATAAATTTTATCAAAAAGAAAACCTTTTCTTTTCTGTTATTGACAAGTTATTCAAATATCAGTTTTTTTGACCTCGAAACTCTGTGACTGACAAGCAAAATCCATAACAAACCTGAGATTACTACAGTTCTAAATACTTTTTTTTTACTTGAATGGCTTTGATTAACAAAAGTATATTCTATGGAAAAATATATTTGTTTAAACTTCCAAGTATAAGATAATTTGTTAGAAGTTACTTTATTCGCTAGTTAACTACTAAGACTTATTATCATACTTATCTAAAAACATAAAATGTTGATTTATTTTTCCCCAGCTGTTTTAAGATGTTTCATAGGAAACAGTGATCAGACTTAACCAGTCCCAAAACTTTACCTGTTGTGTATGCTCAGGCTTCTCTAAGGAGTTTACTACGGTGGACACTGCACATGAGCCAAGTGGACCTTGGTAATCAATAAAAAAATAATAATGCAGTATCACATGTTTCATACAAACCTGAAGAAAATTTCCTACTGCTAAAAGGAACAGGTGACACTAACAAGCATTTCTAAGTACATTGTCACATTTTACATGGAGTGAAATTTTCATTAAAATAGAATAGATGTGACAGTAAATAGATATGATATGTTGTTTTCTGATGTGCACACACATGATGTGCCATTTGATGCCTCCATATAAACACACACACACACACACACACACACACACACACACACACACACAAGCAAATAAAATAAGTGAATATTTTTGGAAGAAAAAAAGGAGGATAATAATAATTTTATCATTGAATTCTTCAATTTGTAAAAGTTTTATGTGGTGAACTGACATTATCTTGCCTTTGTTTTCATAGATGATGCTTCATGAAGCATAGTGATTTCTTTGAGGTTCTTTTATTAATTCAGACAATGATATCTTTGTTTTCTTTTCTGTTATTCAGGTGTACCTGCCATTCAAATTCAGAACTGACATAGATAATCAGCTACTGAAATAACTAGAAACACACTATTTAAGTATTATGGAAACTTCAAAAAAAAAGAAAAATATTTATTCTTTTAATTCTTAACTCCCCAGTAACTATTTACATTAATATATCTTTATAGATGATTAGAATATCATGATAAAGCAATTCTGATTAAATGAAACTCAGAGAATCTTTCTAGGTCTATCAATCTACCTATGCAGGTATGAAATTCTATTAATGATATACACTGGCCCTTTTTCAAGCTTCAACTTTTCAAAACATTATGGGTATTCTAAAATTAGATTGTGTGTACTATGGAAAACTATCAAAATCTTACAAAATTGAAAAAGAAACAGCATGTGATCCTACCATCAAAATGCATGTGTATGGTTGAGATCATTTATTAATATTTTTGGAAAACATGTGAATATATTATAATATCTGTCATCATAATACACCAGAACACATTTCTGGCCTTATGTGTAATATTTTTATTAATATTTTATTTTAATTAGAAAGGAAATTATTTCCCATGTCAATCCCAGGTCCCTTTCCCTCCCCTCCTCCCCTGCCCCCCCCCAACTAAAACCTTACCTATCCCATACCCTTTCTGCTCCCAAAGGAGAGTGAGGCCTTCCATGGGGGGTCTGAAAAATCTGTCTTATTCTTTGGGATAGGGCTAGGCCAACCCCATTATATCTTGGCTCAGGGAGTATCCCTCCATGAGGGATGGGCTCAAAAAGTCCATTTCTATGCTAGGGGTAAGGACTGATCCACTACAAGAGATTCCATAGATTTCCAAGGTCTCCTCACAGACACCCACATTCACGGGGTCTAGATCAATTCCAAGCTGGTTTCCCAGTTATCAGTGTGGAGGCCAAGAGTTCCCTCTTGTTCAAGTCAGATGTTTCTGTGGGTTTCACCAGCCTGGTCTTGACCCCTTTGCTCATCACTCCTCCTTCTCTGCAACTGGATGCCAGTTCAGTTCAAGGTTTAGCTGTTGGTGTCTGCTTCTACTTCCACCAGCTTTTGGATGAAGGCTATAAAATGTCAAATGAATTAGTCATCAATCTCATTATCAGGAGAGGGCATTTAAGGTAGCCTTTCCTCTGTTGCTTAGATTGTTAGTTGGTGTCATCTTTGTAGATCTCCAGATATTTCCTTAGTGCCTGATTTCTCTTAAACCTATAATGTCTCCCTCTATTACATTATCCCTTATCCTGCTCTCTTCGGCTCTATGTGTAATATTTTGATGTTAATCTCTATGAAAAAACTTGACCCATATTTCTGATGTATCATTAGTGAAAAATGGCAATAGAATGTCCAGCTAAATTATATTAAGCTCCAACCACCTTTATTCACACTGCCAATTTCATGATACTCCTTTTCAAAAAATCTAAACTCATGTATGAATACATGAATTCAAGAGAATTCTGCCAAATATTTTATTATAGTATACTAGTTGCAAATTGGTTTTGGCTTTGAATTTTTCCATCATTCTTTTATGTTACTATCAGATGACTCCAAATATAAAAGATGTAATTTACTAGCATCAAAATGTGATAAAAAATCATATGCCACCATTTATCTATAAATAAATAATGATACAATGATAATAAGTGCATATTGGCTGTGAATACAGTGTTTAAGCTTTAAAATGCTTTTCAGCATATACACTCAATTTAAAAGGTAGTGGAACCTCAAAGTAGCTCAGAATTAACTCTCAACATTTTCTTATTTACTAGACATAATATCGCACCTTCTTAGAAGAAAAAGAAAAGATTTTGAAAATACAAACTTGTAACATTACTGTTTAATAATCATATTGAGTAAAATTTGGATTCTATGTCAGTTTGAATCAACAAAGTCAAAGTAAAGCAAAAGACAATTGCTGGAGACAATGAACCAGAACATTCCAGCTACATTTTACTGTCTCAGAAGTATTCTTTCAAATGAGGCACAAATAGGAGAGGGAATAGACAACATACCAGGATACCACTTCCATCTGTCAGTAGATTATCAAGTAGAGGCTGATGCCAATAGAACAGCAAATACAGCAGCAGGGTCAGCATCTAAAAGACTGTATTTGGAAGAAAAGAGTATCCTGTCCTCTCACTCTGTAAAGCCAAAAGTGACTGCCTCACTCCCTATTGCTTCCTGTACATTTCATTTCTTTATTCATCTTCCTGACTTCTTCTTTACTCTCTTTGTCTACTTCCTGTCAAATAGCCACTGGCTCTGCATCCTAGCTTCAGGTTTTTATTTGATTATTGTAATCTCGCAGTTCATGGTGTGTTCAAATGTCCTGCAATATATGTTCATATTGGGGGTGTCAAGACAGTGTTTTTCTTTGGCTTTGGAGACTGTCCTGGAACTAGCTTCTGTAGACCAGATTGGTCTCGAACTCACAGAGATCTGCCTGCTTCTGCCTCCCAAGTGCTGGTATTAATGGCATGTGCCACAACCACCTGGCTATATGTTCATATTCATAAATAGACAAACATATTCACATTTGGGGGAGAGAGTGGAGGAGGACTGAAAGAAAGGAATCAGAGATTTCATGAGTCCAGTAGTTATGGGGCAGAAGTAGGAGCAATAAAACTCACTACTATCAGTGAGTTACTGAATATGAAATGTGTACCTCTATCCCATCAAACTTATAGTGCTGCTGGCATGAAATCCCTGGTTCTAAAGCAAAGGACAACTCTAGCTGCAGTAGCTGTAATGATTTCAGATATCTTTGAACTGAAGCTAAGGCTTTCTGAGATGTTTATATCTTTATATATGAACAGGCAAAGAAGGACCTTACTATGCTTGCTGGGATGATTGATCTTGAATAACCAAAGGGAATGAGGCCACTAATCCACAATGAAGTAGAAAGCATATGTCTGGAAATTCAGAGAGCCCCCGGGAACACTCATTAGCTATACTGTACTCTAGGAACAAGGTCAGCAGAAAACTGTCATGGAACACAGACAAGGCTTAGTGGGAAGGAAGGGCAGGGTGGGCTTGTTGTTGATCTCTCTCCCTCCCTCCTTCCCTCCTTCTCCTCTCTCTCTCTCTCTCTCTCTCTCTCTCTCTCTCCCCCTCTCTCAGAAAATGACAGACTCTAATTTTACAGCCCTGGCTAACTAATCTAGAACTCACTGTGTATACCAAGCTAATCTTGAAGAAGTGACAATAGTTCTGCCTAGGTTTCCAATGGGTTGGGCTATAAACACATGCCACCATTCCAGCAAGAAGTCAAAGAGATACACACAGCCATCAGCTGTGATCAGCTGATGTGTTACATAACTGTAATGAAATATCTTGTTATTATAAATGTTTTGTAGGCATGTAACAAGGAATTTTGTTTACAACCACCTCCAAATTCTTACTCACTTGAAATAATGCATATGCATTTTAATCTATACCTTTATCTATCAGTACCATTAATATCATAATTTCATGTATGGTATATTATGTAAAAATCACCACTCAAAGATTTTGACCTTCTCTTCTGGGGAAGAACTTAATGCACTTTTGTTCTAAATACATTAGGAAGTCATGCTGGGGAAAAACATGACCTATGACCACATTGTTATCTTTTTGGAGTACAGTGTAATAAAATATATGTGGTTAATGAGCTGACAAAGGATTAATTTGTGATAGTAACTGTTGTCTGTCTATTTGACCCAGATATATAGTCAAACATTTATCTTCAAGTGCCTATTACACTGCTTCTGGATGAATTTGATCATTGATATAAATTTGTTTTGTTCTAGTAAATTTTGACTTGTTCTAACATAACACCAAAAAATAATTCATAAGAAAATGATTTCTCTCAGTCTAGCAGTTTGAGAAGCACAACATTAAGGTACCAGCTGTCATCTGCCAAGGTCCTTCTAGTGTATAATTCCATAAAACAAAGCCAAAGAGCCAGAGGATACAAGAGGATCACTAGACAAGAAAAGAATCAACTACCTTTGATAACAAGCCCACTTCTGCAGCAACTCATAGATTCCCATGAGGACATTAGTTTTTCTATAGAAGAGACAGCTTTCCCACCATCACCTCCGCACAGGATTTAGTCATCTATCAGGTCTTATCTGTTAACAATGTTGAAACCGTGATTCCCATTTTCACTGCATGAATTTTAAAGAATAAATTCAAACACATATCTGATGACATCGAGTGTGTTGAACACCTAAAGAGAACCAAACAGAGTAGGATGGAAAACAGCTCTGATCAAATTGCCATGGGATAGGCATTACTAATCCAGGCCTGACGACTTGGTCTGAAAGCTTCACTTCTCTTGATTTTTTAATTTGGGTGAGACCTTAGACTATTTTCTCTGCTGGTTCTAGCCAATGACAAGTCAGATTTCTCAGCCTCAAAATTATTTGAGATGATCTGTAATAACTTCACACACACACACACACACACACACACACACACACACACACTCACACACACACACACACTCACACACACACACATACACACACACACACAAACACTTAAATATATGCATATATGTATTGTGTATGTACATACAAATATTGTATTTTTTGCTAGAACTACTAATAACACAGCAAGTTTAGAAGACAACCAAAACATGCCAAATGAAATCACCACAGGCTATTCTTGAATTTTTAATTCATCCTTCAGATGATACCTTGATGGTTTGCCTCCATACTGAACACTTTATTAAGTTGCAGGATGCCTTCTTATCTCACCTGGATATTTGCAGAACTTTTCTAATTTCATCCATGATATTGTTCACTCTCCAATTCTATAAATTATTCTATATACAGCAACTAGAATGATCACATTAAAGTAAGTCAAATTTTATAATTCTTTAGGTAAACTTCTACAAATATTTCCCCATTCAAAAGTAAAATCCTGGTTTTAGAGGTATAGGTTTAGCCTATATGATGTATCTTAGCAGCTATAAACCATCCCTTTTCTTCTTTTCTTCCATTCACTTTCCATTCTCATCATCCTGTGGACCCTTAAGCTCTCTGAGTGTTCTTTCATTAATGACTTTAACTTAGCTTTTTACTACATGGTCATGTTGTGGCATGCAGCATCCATAAGAGCAAATACTGTTTCCAATGTTCTGTCCTCAGCTCCAGCAACAATCCAGCATACTGGGAATGTGCCTCAGATACTTGTTCTGCAGAAAAGTACAAGCAAGTTCTGGTATGCTATGTTCACAGCTCTCAATGCATTCAATAAGTTCACAAGCCATTAAGATTAAAATCATAGTTTTTCCTCTTTCTTCTGTATCTACTATAGAAAATGACAGTACCATAGTTTGAATACTCTAGTAGATATAAAACTATATTTAAAATATGGTGCATGCTTTTGGAGAATCATGAGACTGAAACACTTGACAATGTATAAAATTCTCATTCAACACTGACTGTAGGCTCAGGCTTTTCTATTTCTTTATATTTCAAATGGCTCAGAAAACAGAGAGTGCCTAAATATCACCATATTTATTATCATGGTTAAGAAGCTGCAAATCCTCCTGCCCAATCACACTGTCATTCTGTAGAAGGCATTGAGTCATTTGGTGATCCCAATTACTGAATTTGCACAGTTTTCTGGACTGCTCACTTGAACCTTAGCACCTGGGAATCTAGAAAAGCCTTGTTTCCCATGATGAATAGAGCTGTATATTGCTGCTCTGCCCAAACAATTGCTTTACTCTTTCTCTTATAGTGACCACTAGTTTTGAGTGACAAAACTTTCCATGGGGTGTCACAATTTATTCTAACCCCAATAGAGAGCTCACAACAAAGTACAGATATCACCAAAGTACAACTTGGTGAACCATGAGCTTTATTGTAATTAGTTGCAGGAGTATGGATTAGGGTTACTTACAGGAGCAGAAATGACTCAAAGACAACTGCATCAAGAAAGCCCACCCCAGCATGGGTGACAGCTCACTAAAAGGTGGGAAACTGGAGTTCACTCCACAGCCTGAAGGCAGCTCAATCAGTTGGATAGTGTCCCTTCCAGGTGTCTCAGTTGCTGTCCAGGCAGCTCACCTGGTTTCTGCCACTTCCAGGGAACCTTGCCTGGTCATAGAGTCTTCTTTGCAGCTCAGCTTTATTTCATCCTGGAGAGACACCAAGCATTTATTGCCTATTACGTTTGTAGAGACAAGGTTTAGGAGTAGGAGGGAGATGTAGGGAATCTGGTCTGTTTCAGGGACCCCCTGAAGCTATATTTTTACCCTTCCCTCTGAAAGAACTTCCTGCAGGATGGAATGTTTCAATTTCGGAGAAAACTTTCCCAACACCGCCTCCAACTATACATACTCTTCAGCCTGCTCCACTGTGTCCATTCCTGTTGTTGCCCACTCTCTGCTATCAGCTGCTTGCATTTCTCATATAAATTCTTGTGAACGGCCTACTTGTCCCCAGACTGCCTTGGCTTCTGATACTTCCTATATACTACTTGCTAAAGATAAATTTAAAATTAAAACTTTTGTCAAAATCTTAAAGAGCTGTTTTTGATTTTGTTCAACTCCTTTGTGCCCTCCTTATGTGGCTTTAGGATAAAATTCCAACACCGTGCTTACTCATGATCTGACAAAGTCTGCACATCCCACTTCTCTGATTCAAGAACTTCTATGTCCAGGCAAGCTTGCTGAAGAGTATGCTTGATAGCTCTACACTCAACTTTGTGCAGAATATCTTACCACATATCCAGCCTATAAAAGGTAATTTCTTTGTTAATGTTCAAAATTGAACTGAGAGCTGGGGATGCAGCTCTGTTGGCAAAGCACTTGCCAAGTATGCATGAAGAGTTTAGTTCTATCCGCACCAATGAATAAACTGGATAAGATAGGTAAACCAGTACTCCAGAGGGGGCAGGAAAAGGGAGCAGCAGTTCCAGGTCATCCTCAAAAAACATGGTAAATGTCAAGCCAATCTGGGCACATAAGACCCTTTCAAAACAAATGAAAAGCTACAAAATTCTCAGATAAAAAATAAGTCATTCTTTTTCTTTTAGTTTCTATCGACTTTCTCCATTCTGACTCCAATAGCAGTTCTGGACACTCTGAACATTTTAACAGATAATTAATCAAGTTGTGTTGTAGTTACAAGAACTAACTGTATTGACTTACTGTTTCATTTGCAATCTTTGAAGGTGTAGTTAGAGGCATGCATCTTCTCATTTCCCATCTGCATGCCAGGTTCTGAAGTTGATCTTAGAGTTGCTGTCTCCTCTGCCAACCTAAGGTTATATATACTGGCTTAGCATAGAACCCCAGTCCCCAAAAATGCTATCAGGGAAAAAAATGAACACTTTTCAGGTGAAAAATATACATTTATAGTCTAGTCTATTACTTTTAGTAGCATTTTAGTTGTTGCATACAAGAAAAACTGTTAGTGATTGTGGTATAAGAGTTGTTTAGATTTTTGGATAACTTTTTTGAGAAGCAATTGAGCTTAAATTAAATTCATTGTAACAAACCTTTAACTGATGATTGAATCTTTATTTTTATTTCTATGATTTGTTTCTACACAGGATACCTTTAGTTTTCTTAGAGTCTGCAGTGGTTCTGACCCAGCTTAGCCTCAGATAGTCATGAAGATGGACCTTTACATGCCCAGTGGAGATGCCTCTTGTATCCACGACTGCAATATTACTTTTTCCTTGCCACTGTAAACAGAGCCAGAATTGATATTGCTCTATTTGTTTCTCTCCCGCCTATGAGAAGATTTACTCAAACATGTGTTTCTTTCATCTCTTGCATGTGTTCATCATCAGAAGTGTCTTCTTGGGCAACCATTCTTATTAAGATGTGGGGGTTCCCTCCAACCAGCAATCTCCTCTCCTGCAGGGAATGAAACTTTAGCTGTCTTAGAAGAGCTAAGTACAATGTTTTGTAGCACATGCTGTCATTGAAAGCACAGTGCAGAAAATAAAAACTATGAGCATTTGATACAATTTAAAATGTAGCTTATGGAGAGCAAACAAATTAAGGTAAATTTACAGAGCTTCATTTAGATAGGCTTGACATAAAGAAGTCAGGTATAGCAGACAAAACAGAACATTCAATTCACAATGAAGGAGAGCAATAAGAATTGGTCATTAATTTATATTTTAGCCATATTATTGAGAGTTCTTGGCAAAATAAACAGTGTTAACGATTATTTAATGCTTGGGTATGGAATTAGGTGTTCTTGGTCTCAAATCTCAGCTCTTTGTCTTCCTAAACTTGGAAAGTGACTTATTCACAGAAGAACAGATGTGGTCATCTTTACAATAAGGAAAATTATAGTGAGTTAAAAGATATACTGCAAATGAAACTGTACAGGGTAGATAATAATAGCTAATTGTTATTCATTTTATTCTTATCATTGGCTCTTGTTTGTATCTAAAGTATATTTGTAAACAGGAATATATTTCTGAAGTACAATAATTTCTCGGGCATTTTGGAAATATCTCATGAATTACAGTGTTCTTTAAGGAATCTGAAAAGCAGCAGAAACTCGGTGTCTGTTATTTATAGATCTCATTTTCCTGAGCAGTCTTAATCTGTCCTACATAAAAATCCAGTATATGATAGTCTCCTAATTACATATATTGTTAAGGGGGGAAGCAAGTCACATTTCTTTAGTGTCATTTAATGAAATTAAACCAATCAATCAATAAGTCTCAACTCCTATCATATATTACCTTGAAAGCTGGCAGATTGCCACATGAAGTGAGTCCTGGGACAATGATGAGTACATGGTCCCTTCAGGTTACATCATCCACTTCTTAAGCAGTTTAATCCATAAAGCCTAGAATATGGTGGAGTTCTTTTATTAACTATAGTTTTGGTCAGGGAAAGAGAGAATAAAAAATTTTCCTTTGTGAGTATGACTAGAGTGCTTTTGAATTGCTAGCTTATGAACACTGAAAATGCAATAGCTCATAAGCTCATCTTATTTGGTCCCTTGTTTAGGTTGCAACTCTGAGCTCTTTAGTTGCTATGGTGACAGTAATGGTAGGGACTGATTGGAAGGAAATAGCATCTTATTTGGATTTTGTTGTTGTTGTTAAAATGGTAAAATACATTCCATATTGCCACATTAACCAAGATGCTGGGTTATATATGTTTTGGTCAGCATGTATTACTTTTTCTACAGATTGTTTCAGTATGCTATTTTAGACTAAAATCTCTAAAACTTGACTTGGAATTTAACAATCTTAAAATAAGTTAATCTCCATCTAATGGGATTCTTTTTTCTTAAAGCAATTATTAAGTACATGAATTATTATAAGAGAAGAAATAAACTAAATTGAGTATCTAATTGCTAACTTTCAGAAGTTTGAGCAAGTACAAAATAACTTTTCCATTGATAGCATAATTTAATGACAATCTAATTTAAAATCAGGAAACTATAAGAATTCCAGAAATAAGTAACTTATGAGAACTTATTTCCTTTTAATTCTCTGATCCCATCTGGAACAAGGTGTGAGTGAAAAATGGTTTAATTGTCCAGAGGCACATGTCCTTTGAGTCAAAGGAAATATAATATTCTGTGCAAAATTTGGCCTACAAAATGTTTGACATTTTTATATCTTTCACAATCAAGGCATTGTCATAAAACCAGGTACTTAACCTCCTCCAAACTTCAGATATATTTAGAATATAATGGCATACAAACTTGGTAGTATGTCAATATGCACAGCTGGAAAGCAGATGTTCAGTCAAATGATCTCAGTACTGGAAAAAAAACTGTTAAGCCTATTATTCAGAAGAGAAATCCCCATAATTTATTGTCACCATATTTGACTCTTCCATCTAAATTAACTCTACAATTATTATTTCTATTATTGTTGTTGTTGTTGAAACCAGTTAAGGAACCACAAAAGTTGGACTATGTATGCTATACTACCTGAGCACTAAGAAGTGCCCAAGGTGTCTGTCAATTGAATTAAACTATGAGATGTATACTGTATTAGGAAATGAAGTGATAAATGTGTAAAACTACTATGTGAGACATAGTATTGGGTATACCAACTTTTAAAACAGATTCTTATGCATCTACTAGAGCTCCAAGACAGTTTTAATGGGGCCAACATTACCAGGGAGACATTAAACATTTTTTAGAGCAAGTAACTTTGCATTTACAAATTTCCAAAGTCTTGCACAGGGAGATATGGCAGGCTTCCACAAAGGCCTGTTTTTATAATCACTGGAAAATCCTTCTAAACTTCCACAGCTTCTTCGACTGAGCCAAATTATTTGGGTAAACTACAGCTAGTATGTGCTAGTTCTAATTTAGTGAGTCTGAGAATCTATACCTCTCAAAGGGTTTATCATCCATAATGAAAATGGAGACTGTATGTGTTGGCACTACTTGATGTTGCATAGTTACTTTAGGAAAACATTGCATGACTTCTTAGCCTGTGATTTACTAACAGGATTTCCTTAAGGATCATGACTGAGGACAAAACTCCCTTATAGTGCTACAGCCATTTAATGACATGCCCAGAGGAGCCGGCAAAAAAAAAAAAAAAAAAAAAAAAATCCAATTCCAAAAGTACCGCTTAAGCATGAGTACTGCATCCCCAGCCAGAAGAAAAAAATCCCTTTTCTCATAGTCTCTTATTAAAAACAAAAATTAAATGCCTGTGAATTGGTGCTCTATGAGTCTAGCTATGTCATATCCCTGAACACATAATTAGATAATTACATTTTAGACAAAAGAGTTGCATAGTAATTCACCACATAAATTTCAGCTAGGGAATAGAAATTGATACATGAAATATATATCAATACAAATATAAATACATTCATGTGTGCTCTGTGCAGACTTAAGCTATTAAGGGTCGTTAAAAACACAGAAGCAAAGTGCTCCTGGGGATTATACTCTACGAGCCATGTTTATAATCGGAAGGCAGCTAATCCCTGCTCACCTATTGGAATGCTTTGCCCTCCCAGTATAATATTAACTATTACTTTCTATTTGTGATGTTACATGAAAATGCAAATATTGGCAAAAATGCCATTCCCCCAAAGATCTTGGCATACACTCAGAGTTTATAGACTCACAAAAGGGAAAAAATAATAAGAAGACAGTAAAGGGTGAATTAGGGAATTTTAAAGATATTAACTCCAGGTTAAATTTATTAACTCATTTATAGTAGTCACCCCTCATGCCCTTGACCTTCTGTTTAATAACTCCATGCTGTTCTCATTGTCGATATTTTCCCCTTGAAGCTATGGTAGATGTTTCTAAGAATCAGTTAACCATTTTTCATGTGCTGAACTTGTAAATTCTGCTGTAAATGTAGGCATTGTTGAATATTTTTCTTTTACTGTTTTATTGTGTGAGCATGTGTGTACATTCTACATTCTATAATAGCCACAAATAGGTTACACAGAAATATATATATATATATATATATATATATATGTTTGCATATATATATATATATATGAGAGAGATGTGTGTGCATGTGTGTATATGTGTATCTCTAATTGTTTAATAATATAATTTGAGTATTCTAGTCCTTGTCTTGGAAAGACATTACAGACTACTTCCCAGTAGATTAAATGCTACCACTTTGTTATGGAATTCATGATAAAAGTTTCAGAAATATAGACTCTATTTCTTATAAGAACCAATGAAAAACTAAGTCTAGATAGTATTTTTTCTGCAAAAGAGCATGGTCTGTTTGTGGGGCTCCTAGTAGTGGGATCAGGACCTGTCCTTGGCACTTGAACTGGCTTTGGGGGAACCTATTCCTGTGCTGGGTTGCCTTGCCCAACCTTGTGGGGGGCGCTTGGTCCTGCCTCAACTTGATATGCCATGCTTTTTGGACTCCCATGGGAGTCTTGCCCTCTTCAAATAGAAATGGAGGAGCAGTGGATGAGTATTAGAAGGTAGGTGGGGGAAGTAACCGGAGGAAAGAATGAGGAGAAATTGTGGTCAGTATGTAAAACAGATATTTAAAATGTTATTTGAAAATAGCAATGAATGTCTTCCTACTAGAGTCAGTTCCTCCATGATGCTCACTCCATGCCAGGGATATTGGCAGCTGTCAACGGGGTGTGTATCTTATCATTGACACTGGTGGTGAAACAGAAAAGATCTAGAGAGAGGTCTGATAGGGCTGTGGAGTTTTAAATGGTAGCTGATATACTGCATGGCAAGGAAAACTGGCTGTAGAAATCAAGGTAGAGGTATGTTGGAGGATCCTGAAGGTGAGATTCCCTGTGTGGACCCCAGAGATAATATTCTGAGAAAGGATTTCCTCATACACTGTTGGAGTGAAGTGAATGAGAATTAACAGTTATGATGATGATGGTCTTGGAGTAGTATCACCACAGGCCAAAGCCAGGAAGAGAACATACAGTTAAAAGACAACCAGAGACAGACAGATTTTCCACACCACTCCTTAGCCTCCATTGCAGAAAGCTCAGCATGTAGAAACAACATGTCCCAAATTTCAGCAACAAAGTTGAAGCTGGCCTCTGGTAGATCTCAGACTAAGAGACACTATCGAAAGTAGAATTCCCATATAGGAATCCCTCTGGGCTGAAAAGACACTGATTCCACTTGTTTAAATACAGAAACTATAAACCCTTCTGCAAACCCCAGACATAGCTACAAAGGGAAATCAATAGGATAGGATATGCTGCCTAAGCCCTAATACAAAGGAGCTATATTCAAATGATAGTTGCTGGGAGGAGGAAAATAAGATTTGTCTAACGGGGTGACACCTGGTATATCAACACCAGTCCACAGCAGGCTTCATGCTCAGGAGTATTTGGTCAACAAAATAGACTCCATATTTTGCACTTCTTTGTGTTTTTGTTCTTTTATTTAGGGGGCATGTATGCATTTTATTTTGTTTTATTTTGTTTAGACAGGGTTTTGATGGTGGTCATAGACATGGAGGTTAATTTTTTGCTATTTGCTTTGAGAGAGAGAAAGAACACAAAATTTGGTAGATAGGAATGCAACAAATGTCTGGAAGGGGAGAGAGTATTATCAAAATACATCCTATAAAAATTTTTAAAAAGGCACAAATTTTAAAAGTAATATTTTTATATAAGCACAAGTGAAGTCAATCCATGACAATCAGCCAAGTAGAAGAGAAAACAATTTAACATACACCCCACACAAAAGAAAAACAACGCTGTATAAGAAAGATTACATTTTATGAGAGTTCTTGAGGAATGAATGATAACTGAGAAAGAATCCATTGTTTAGCAAACCTCATAAACTAATATTGAAGGAAGAAAAGAGCTGTCCATAATGCACCCAACAAGAACAGCCACCAGCAAACCACATTAAACAGCAAACCTCTCTCAACAAAAATGTAACCCCATATGACTTTAAAACCCCATTTAAAAGATGTAATTTGACTTTAAAAGCCACATCTGATTATTTTCTGTCCCTAAGAACCACATCTCAGTGGAAGAGTGACCCAAGCTGCTACAGCTATTTGGATGTATGATAAAGGCAAAGTCAAGGAAAGCCTAATCGGAAGAGTTAAAGAGCTCTGCATATGTGGAAAGGGGGAGCACATCAAGAAGACACAGCAATGTTACTATTTGTGTAGCAAATGCCACGGATTCCAATTTTGTAAAGGAAAACACAAAAGGCAATGAAATGCCCCATATATTCTGAGGTCCTAATATGATAATAATGAGAAAGCTCAATATCCTATTCTCATCTTTTGGTAGGTGTTCCAAATTAAACAATTAAAACTAAAATGTCAGAGTGAAAATATATCAGACTTCTCCAAAGTAAATGACATCTCCAAATGCTCCATCAAACAGATACAGAATGAAAAATTTTCACAGTTGCCTATAGAATTTTCTGTAAAATGTCTGACTTTTATAACATTTAAAGCAAACAATAATAAACACAGAATAATAACAATAAAATCCATAATTAACACAAAAGCCATCAAAGAAACTTATTACATATTTTGAGATTCTAGTGGAGAAACATCAAAATAATTAGCATCATTGTTTTCCCAGAGTGCAAGTGATCCTTGCAAGTTAAGCAATGATCTTCCAGGTTGCCAAATGTGTACTTGATTGTTTATTTTCACATTCTAAACCTGATACAACATTCTGATTAATGATTCTGAAGCTTTTTTCATAAATACATACAATTGTCTTGTTTTCAAAAAAACAATTTACCAGAGCACGGAGACCTACCAGGTACTATAAAGAGAACTGAATCTTATTCCCTCTAATGCCATTACCTCCCAATATCTTCTTAGCAGGCATTGGGGCTAGGGAAGTCCTCATGAGTTTCTCTCTTTCCATGCTGTAATGTTGAACGCATTCACCTTGTTCAGGACTTGTGCAGGTAACCACAGTAGGGGACAGCATAAGCCAGGGCCACTAGCACAAGGCAATGAAAAGATTGATCATTTATTAATTGGAAGTGTGCTAGAAGCCTCAGAATTTCATAAGAAACATCATGTAAATAGCAAAAGCTTAAAAAAAGGACTTCCCCATCACTTGGCAACAAGCCAAGGAGATAGTAAGAAACTGTCCTACTTGTTCCTTTTATAACATAACTCCACTCCCAGCAGGCTGTAATCCTAAAGGCATTTGGAAGACTGAGGTCTGGCAGATGGATTTCTTTCACTTTACAGAATTTTGAAATTTGAAGTATGTGCATCATACTATAGACACATTCTCATGGTTCCAATTGGCTACTGCTCTCAACTCTGAAAAAGCTAGCTCTGTTATTACACACCTGCTAGAGGTGATGGCAGTTATGGGTATACCTGCACAAATAAAAACTGACAATGCTCCAGCATATGTCTCCACAAAAATGGAACAGTTTTTCAAATATGATAAAGCATGCCACCAGTATACCACACAATCCTACAGCACAAGAAGTGATTGAGACATCTAATAGAACACTTAAGGAGATGCTCCATAGACAGGCTGGGAAGACAAAACCTCCCAAACATAGGTTACAAAATGCTTTATTGACACTAAACTTTCCTAATGCCAATGAAAAAGGACAAACAGCTGCAGAAAGACACTCGACTATGGAAAAAACTGCTGAACTGAATCAGCCAGTATACTTCAAAGATGTACAAATCTCTGTATGGAAACCAGGACATGTGTTATTTTGGGGTAGGGGTTTTGCATTTGTTTCCACAGGAGAAGAAAAACTTTGGATACCATCAAGATTCGAGTTGAAAAAGACAAACCTCTAGACAGGGACAAGTGACAGGTATTTTACTAGGCATATCTCCTAAACTAAATAGAAACCTCCCAAAGAAAGGGGAAGTGTTTTGCTTTGTCTTCCCAGGAAAACTCATCTCCAGAAGTCCAAGAACACTACATGGGTAGATTCTTAAGAAGAGAAGGTAGCTATAACCATCAAACAAAAGGAATGTGCCATATGGTAAACTTTACAGCTGTCTCTCAAAGAACTCTATTTATATTTACTCCCTAGTCCCCATTCAATTAAATCAATGCTGGATTTAGAGTTGGATTTGGCTTTCCTCCTCTAAAATCCAAGCATGTTGTTTAAACTTTATAGTTTCTGTATTGTATCAAGAAGCCAATTGATGAAATACAGAATTTGGGGACTGTCTTTGTCTTTCTTGGCTCTTCAAGTGTACACCGTCTCATAATCATTATTTTTCCATGGTTGCTTTTCCCATCATGCACACACATGCAAGCAAACATTTCTCTGCTAATACTTATGTTTGAGTCCCACACAGCCAGTGAAGACCCACCTGAAAACAATCCCTGGATGCTCCAGAAGAAAATTGGGCCATACCTCTAGACTGTACTGAATACAACTTACTCCATTTCAACTGAAACTCCAACCAGTTTTTTGAGTACCGACTTAATCAAGTTGAGGATTTCAACCTAGATCTTCAATCAAGCAAGTCCCATCTAACATGGACTGGATATAATCCATTAGAAACTTTCACTATACTAACATTTTCTTCCCACTGAATCCCATGAGGCAACTGCTGTCCCATTTCAGCAGGAAGTAACTTGGAGAATGCTATGCCCTCTTCCCCCATTATGTCTATTAGAGTAGTATAAGCCTAGTTAGGGATAACTTACCATTTTTTATGGTTGAGATTGGAAGGAGGTGTTCAGGCTTGGACAACTCTTTTCAGATGACCTTAGGGTTTAGCGGATGTAGACATAGTTAGGATGTGCAATAGTAGATTATTGTATCTTCTTGTATTACACCTTTATGATTGTTAATTTTGGATACTTTACACTGTTAAGTTTTAACCCTCTTTTAGACTAAAAGGGGATTCATAGGGTGTAAGCCATGCCTGCTAGAGCTGGCTACAGGTGTGCCTGACCACACCTGACAGGGTGTGGTCAAGGTGAGGTCAGGATGATGTGTGATAGGGTTTTAAGGGGCTGCAAGTCACATGGGCGCCCTTCTCTCTGACTTCCCTGCCTTGCTGCCCCTGGAATGCTCTGGCTTTCGTTTGGCTGGTGTTTATCTAAATAAAGATAACCTTACAGGATATGAATCATCTCGTATCAAACCACAGTTGCTTTGAGTTCATGAGTTCATATAACATTGTTTCCCTTGCTCGCTAAGCCATGTCTTTTGCAATCTGTCACTTCTTCCTTAGTGATCTCTAAGCCTTGGCATGAAAAGCTGGGACACAGATACCTCACTTATACCTGAACCTTATATGAGCAGCACAAAGTATACTGGTATTTATAAAAGCAGGAAGAGGGCATGAAGTAGGGAAGAAATGGAGAATTATAAAAAGATCTGGGAGGAGTTAGGAGGAGTGGCAGGCAAATGTAAGCAATATGAGCGCATTTGTTCATATTCTTCCTCTCTCCCAAGTCCTTCTAGGTTCTCTCTCCCTCCCTTCAATACTTTTAGTTCTTTCTTTAAAACACACACACACACACACACACTCACACACACACACACACACACACACACACACACACACCACCACCACCACCACCAACAACAACAACAACGATACAGCAAAACTCCCCCAAACAAGTAAACATCACCCAAAATAGATTTTTTTAAAAACCTGTACCTAAATAAAAACATAAACAAAAAATGTGGAGTTCATTATATGTTGATGAACTACTACTGAACATGAGGTCTGCCTGTGGTTGATATCCCTTGTGTCATCCATTGGAGAAAACTGATTTTCCCTCTCCCAGCAAGCATAAATTAGAGTTCAATTTTAAATTTTTACCTCAATACCAAGGGTTTATTCATTCATTCCTTCACTCATTCATTCATTCTTTTTTAAAATTGCAAAATTAAATAGAGTATAAAATAAAAACAAAAACTATCAAATATGAGTTGAACAACACAAACCAACAGAAGATTAAAAAAAAATCCCAAAAGAAGAAACAAGAATAAGAGACCCCATCATTCTCACACTCAGGAACCCCATTAAAACACCAAGCAGGATGCTATAATACATATGCAGAGGAACTTGTGCAGAGTCATGCAGGCCCTGTGCATGCTGCTTCAGTCTCTGTGAGTTTATATGAGCTTTGATAATGTTGATTAAGAGACCTTTGTTTTCTTCCTGTCCTCCACCCCATCTGGTTCTAAAGCTCTTTCCACTTCCTCATCCACGTGGTTGTCTGAGCTCTGATGGAATGAATTTCATGAGTTCAATCTCTGTTCAATTCCTTGTGGGTGTCTATATTTGCTTCTGTCTGCTGTTGGTAGAAACTTCTCTGAAGATGGCTGGACAAGGCACTGATCTATGAGTATATCAGAATGTCATAAGAAGTCAGTTTATCACTGCAGTTTTTCATATTTATTTTCATTGCATGTGCATTGGTGTTTTGCCTTCATGTATGTCTGGGTGAGGGTTCAGATCCCATGGAACTGGAGTTACAGATAGCTGAGAGCAGGCATGTGGGTGATGGGAATTGAACTCAGAACCTCTGGAAGAACAATTAGTGTTCCTAACCACTGAGCCATTTCTTCAGCTCCACATTTTTTTTCTTTTTTAGAACAGTTTCTTATTTAGGGTTTCTACTGCTGTGTTGAAACACCATGACCAAGAAGCAAGTTGGGAAGGAAAGGGTGTATTTGACTTACACTTCCATTTCCATATAACTGGTCATAATGAGGAAAATCAAGTAAGAAATACAAACAGGGCAGAAATGTCATGTCTTCATCAAATTCCTCCCTTCAGAACTCAAAGAACCCTGAGGAAGAGAAGGCAAAAAGTATATAAGAGCCAGAGCATATGAAGGAAACCAAAAAGACAAGGACCTTTAAAATCACATGGTCAAACTGCCAATGGTGGTACAAGTCTCTTCTCTTGAGTTCTTTTTTTTGTTTACTTGTTTTGTGCAAATCTGATGTGATTTTTTTGTAATATTTTCATTAGTTCAAATTAGGAACAAACTTGCTTCACATGTCAATCCCTTCTCCCTCTTCCTCCCCTCCCTACCCCCACCTACCCCCCACCCCATCCACCCTCCACTCCCCAGACAGGGTAGGGCCCTTGGCCGGGGCTCCCCAAAGTCCACCACATCTGATTTGATTTTTATCTTATTTCATTTCATTTTAATTATCCCTTAGGAGAGTGCTTTTTTTCCCTAATGGCAGAGAGAAACATTGTGACTCTTGTTGTTGGGAAGGTGGAAAGGAACAGAGAGAATTAGAGGGAAGAAAACTCATAATCGTGATAAATTATGTGAGAAAAAATCTATTTTCAATAAAAGGGGAAAGGTACAAGGAAATCTCTTGTTCTAACTATGGCAATAAAATAATTATTATGCAACATAACTCGAATCTTAACCTTAACCCTAACTTTAACTGCTAACCTCTAACCCTAACCCCAAACTTAACCCGAGTCATAACCCTAACACAATATAAATAAATAAATAAATAAATAAATAAATAAATAAATAAATAAATAAATAAATTTGGGGGAGGCAAATCTCAGTGAGTTTGAAACCAGCCTGGTCTACAAAGTGAATTCCAGGACAGCCAGGACTGTTACACAGAGAAACCTTGTCTTTAAAAATATATTATGTATCATTCAGTTTGGATCCAACACAACAGTGTAATTCAGAGCCTTATCAGTCTTTCAGAATGTTGCACATACAAGGAAGACATTGGACTTATTATAACAAAACCAAAGTGAGTAGTGCTTTATCCAACAATACACACAGTGACATATTTGTTTTAGCTATTATGGTGCTGAATTTGAAATCCATTGATGATAGCATTTAATATGCCTACAGATGAACACAATACCCACAATTTTATAATATTTAATACTATGTTTTTACTTGTATCTTTCTAAAATATGTTCTCAAATAATTTATCAACATGAGAACTAGCTGTACAGTATATTTTTCTCTTGGAAATAAATGTATATTTTAGCATAATAAATCTTCATGATATCAGAAATGTTTTTGAAAGTATATTCCAGATGTATGGGAAATTTCCACAATTTTAAAAACCACTTCAATTGTCATTTAAACCATATTATAAACATATTATACAGACCTGAAATTAACTTGTGAGTTCTACCTTCCCAATGATCAGAGAACTTCCTGGAATGCTGAGAGTTATATTTCTTTTATTTTTTTATTAAGACAATCTTTTTTGTTTTACATACCAATCCCAGTCCCAATTTGTTCTCTCTCTCTCTCTCTCTCTCTCTCTCTCTCTCTCTCTCTCTCTCTCTCTCTCTCTCTCTCTCTCTCTCTCTCTCTCTCTCTCTCTCTCCCTCTCCCTCTCACTCTCCCTCTCTCTCTCACTCTCTCTCTCTCTTCATTCTCTCTCTTTCTTCATCTTTCTCTCCTTTCTCCTCAGGATAATCTGAGTTCTCCTGCTTCTACTAATTACATTCTAGTTTATCAATTTCCTCTCTTATGTATCCCCAATAATTGATTCAAAACTCCTAATCCAACCAATTATCTGTTGTTACAGGACTACCAGTCATTAGCCACAGAGCTGGAGACACAAAGACCATCATGCATGTCCAGGTGCCCTCAAAAGTCAACAACCTATGGCGCTTGAGTGAATAAAAGGTGATGAGAAAGAAACTGGTGCTTTAAGGTTTGCTTATGCAAAGATAAAAGAAAAAAGTTGACTTGGATGCACTTGAAACAGGTCAGAAAATATCCCTCAAGGGCCAGGACCTAGGAGAATTATTTTTTCCTAAAACTTAATTTTGTCCTCTGCTCTGCCAATATCTTAACAAGTCCAAGAGGTGGCATAAAGTTTCATAGAGCCTGGACTGCTATCCAACAACTGGCTACCTGAACCCCAGCTATTTCTTTCTTTTTTAAAATTAGAAACAAGTTTGTTTTACATTTCAATCCCAGTTCCCTCTCCCTCCTCTCTTTCCCTGTCCTCCACTGACCCCCTATCCCATCCCCTTTCTGCTCTACAAGGAGTTGAGGCCATCCATGGGGAATCTTCAGAGTCTATCATATCATTTGGAGCAGGACCTAGGCATTCCCCTTTGTGTCTAGGCTGACAGAGTATCCCTCTATGTAGAATGGACTCCCAAAGTCCATTTGTATACTAGAGATAAATAATTATCCACTGCCAGAGGTCCTACAGATTGCCCAGACCTCCTAAGTGACACCCATGATAAGCAGATTTGGGTCAGTCCTATGCTGGTTTCCCAGCTATCAGTCTGGAGTCCATGAGCCCCCCTTGTTCAGGTCAGCTGTCCCTGTGGGTTTCTCCAGTCTGGTTCTGAACCCTTTGCTCATCACTCCTCCTTCTCTGCAACTGGATTCCAGAGTTCAACTCAGTGTTCAACTATGGGTATCTTCTTCTGCTTCCATCAGATACTGGATGAAGGCTCTAGAACGGCATATAAGGTAGTCATTAATCTCATTATCTGGGAAGGGCATTTAAGGTAGCCTCTCCACTATTGCTTAGATTGTTAGTTGTACCCCCACTTTTTCAAGTCCCATCTAAAAGATGGTCAATGCCCCCTTAAGTCAGCTGGAAGCAGTCTTGAGGATTCCCCATCCCCATTCCTGCCTTACCTGTCACTCCTTTTTTAATCTCCCACCTTCTGATAATAAGAAGAGTTGGGAATGTTAATATCTTGGCATTATGCTGACTCTGCTGCCTGTAAATTGGCAGGGTACACACACTGGAATTCAGGCAGATACTTAGACAGGTAAAAGCACCCTGCCCAGCATGGCTATGTTATGCATTCTGTGGCTATGCCTTGCTTTGTGAGGCTACATAAGGACTCTATACACATGTGCAAGCTTTCCTTTTTAAAACAGTGCCTCCCACCTGTTCCCTGATTCACTTCCACTCCTGTTCAGCTGACACCAATCTCTCCCCTCACTCCCCCTCCCTAATAAACTTCACATGGGCTTTGTTGAGTACTCTGATTCCTTTGCATCACCCACAGCTGCTCAAACAACATTAACAATATCTTCTATTGTTTTAGGTTTTTTACAGTAAATGCTAGAAAACATGTTTATAAAATACTGATAGAAAATGTTGATAGATAAAATGAGGCAAAATTTAAATTATTAAAAGTACAAATATTTCAATAATCAAAATTGGATTGTTATTTAGTCTAAGTTTTCAAAAAAAAAACAAGCAAACAAACAAACAATACCAAAAAAAAGTCTCCTGCATTTACTTTGAAAGGCTCTGTACTTTATAGACTTGAATGGGTTGGTCTTCCATCTTATGGTTTCCTTTTCAATTTTCCTCAGCATCATCAAGTCTTCATTGTACATGTCTTTTGGTTCCTTGTTCAGATTTATTACATTTTGAGGTCTAGCTGAATTGAATTATTTTCCTGATAATTTTTTTCTCAGTATATTTGCTATTGCAAAATAGGTAGGCTGATTTTTGTGTTTTAATTCTGCTTCCTGCTACTTTGTTGAAAGTGATCATCAACTGTACAAGTATTCTAGAAGAAGTCTAGAGGAAAATATTAGTGGTTTCTTTACAGACTTGTATATCTACAAATAAAGATTCTTTGATTTTTTTCCTTTCTCATTTCTATCATATATGGCCTGTTTTAGTTAAAATCTAAAGCTGTTTTTAATCATGGAAAAAATTTATTATTCTTCAAATATTAGATGACCTCTTGCTATTATAGTGGTTAAAAATGTTAAAATTTGATGAACATAGAAGGCAGAATGCATGATACTTAGCCACATCATTAAAATAATTACTCTTTTCAATAATTATGATATGTTCTTCCTATGATTTTCTGAAAATGTTAGTAAACTATCAATGCATTTGTGTGACTTGGAGAACAAATACTACTATGAAAGTCATAGGTACTTTTCTTGTAGATTGTGGAGGACAAAGAATTTGTTTTCAGAATTAAATGGTTTAAAGGGTATCATAACCCATTATTTAAAGGTTCTCTACTTTTTCAGTATGGGGTGAGTTGCAGCATAACATAATTCTTTAAAATCCTTCCCGTTAATAGGTAAAGTCTTTCTATAGTCATTGAAACTGCATGGATTCTGCATTGTGCCATGCACGTTATCACTTTCTTAAGGGATGCCTTTCTATTCCAGTCTATTTATCCTGCTGGATGACAGGAGGCTCTGTGGAAAAGGACAAATACCTCCTTCCTCCAGCAATTGTCTTCCTCCACAGGCTTTAGAAAAGTCTAACATCAACAGACACAACCAGTTAATTGTGCTCTAGATTGCCATTTCCTAGAACTACCAGTTGTTTAATTCACTAAGAACTGGTCTGTTAGCTTTTTTTTGAGAATTTTATACATAAATACTTTATTGATAATATTCCTACCCATTCTTTTGCCCCTGCTAGTCCTCGAATATTCCTCATTTCAAATTCCTGACTTTTTCTTTAATTATATGTGTTGGTGTTATATACACAAACACACAAATACATAAAATCTACCTAATCCATTTAGTATTGCTCAGATGTACATGTGTTTGGGGCTGTTGATTTGTGATGTGATGGCTTGTCAGGGTTCTTGCCCATGGGGAAAAAAATGGCTACTTCTCCCTCTCTTAGCCACCATTGATTGCCTCCAGATATTCATCTAGGGGTGAGACCTTTTGAAATAATTCCTGTCTATATTAGCATGCCAACTAGTGTTGTCATTTTGCAAAGTCTTTTGAGATGAAGGCACTGTTAACATTTCAGTTTTAGCTTTCCTGTCCTGTCTACAAAATGCTATGTAGCACCCAGGATAGTGGTCCTTTGGTTGTTGCAATACTTCTGCCTTCTTTTCTGTGAATCCATACTGCTGTAGAGATTATACACTAGACACAGGACTTCAAAGAATAGACTAGATCTAATCCAGAAGCCTACTATATAAGCATTCTCATCAGAAGATGCTAGGCAAGCATTCAAGTAAGAAAAGCAATCAATATGCTTTTATCTTGGGGATAACTAATATCTATTTAATTGAATATAAAATCTACTTAATAGGAGAATATGCATGATTTAGACTCTAAGCATAGTCAACCACCCATTGCCATAGATGTCATAGAGAATCTACAACTGGCATTTTGTTAAGCCAATATAATTCTCTAACTTTTACCCACAGATAAGTAAACTTGAACTTCTTTTCTAAGAAATTCTTCTTTCGACAGATGGAAACCATCAGAGAAATCCACAACTGATCAAAATGAAGCAAATAAGTTGGTATGTAGGTACCCAGGCCCAACTGACATGTCTATAATGCAACCCTGACACCTTATGTTCCAGTGTATTTATTTTTACTCACCTAATTAATTTGGTACTTCATACATTTTATATAACCTAGATATTTTTACCTTTAAAGAACACTAAATTTTATGAAAGTACAAGAAGCTTATAGGACACCAAACAGACTGGACCACAAAAAGAAGTCCCCCCGACACATAATAATCAAAACTCCAAATCTACAGAATAAAGAAAAAATATTAAGAGCTGCAAAGGAAAAAGGCCAAGTAACATATAAAGGCAAACCAATCAGAATCACACCCGACTTCTCAATGGAAACTATGAAAGCCAGAAGGTCTTGGATAGATACACTACAAGCACTAAGGGAGCATGGATGTCAACCCAGACTACTGTACCCAGCAAAACTTTCAATCACTATAGATGGAGAAAACAAGATTTTCCATGACAAAAACAGATTTAAACAATACATATCCACAAATCCAGCACTACAGAAGGTTCTGGAAGGAAAACTCCAACCCAAGGAACATAACTACATGCACAAAAACACAGGCAATAGATAATCTAATATTGCCAAACACAAAAAGAAGCAGGAGAGCAAAATCCACACACAATGACACCACCAACAATAAATCCAAACCAAACAAGAACCAACGAACAATGGACATTAATATCCCTAAATGTCAATGGCCTTAACTTACCCGTAAAAAGATATAGGCTAACAGAATGGATACGAAGACAGAATCCATCTTTCTGCTGTTTACAAGAAACACACCTCAACTTCAAAGACAGGCGATACCTCAGAGTAAAAGGATGGGAAAAGATTTTCCAATCAAATGGCCTCAAGAAACAAGCAGGTGTAGCAATCCTAATATCTAACAAAATGGACTTTAAACTAAAATCAATCAAAAGAGATGAAGAAGGGCATTTCATACTCATCACAGGAAAAGTCCATCAAGATGAAATCTCAATCCTGAACATCTATGCTCCAAATACGAAGGCACCCACATTTGTGAAAGAAACATTACTAAAGCTCAAACCACACATAAAACCACACACACTTATAGTAGGAGACTTCAACACCCCCCTTACACCACTAGACAGGACCACCAGACAAAAACTTAACAAAGAAACAGAGGATCTGAAAGAAGTCATGGCCCAACTGGGGTTAACGGATATCTATAGAGCATTCCATCCAAACTCAAAAGAATATACCTTCTTCTCAGCACCACATGGCACCTTCTCCAAAATTGACCACATAGTAGGCAACAAAGCAAACCTCCACAATTACAAAAGAATTGAAATAACCCCCTGTATCTTATCAGACCACCATGCATTAAAGCTAGAATTCAGCAACAATACAAATGGCAGGAAACCTGCAAACTTTTGGAAAATGAATAACACCCAATTGCACCATTCCTGGGTTGAGGAAGAAATAAAAAAACAAATTAAAGACTTCCTAGATTCTAATGAAAATGCAGACACAACATACCCAAACTTATGGGACACTCTGAAAGCAGTCCTAAGAGGGAAGTTCATAGCACTAAGTGCCCACATGAAGAAACTAGAAAAAAGTCACATTAGAGAACTGACAGAACAACTGAAAACACTAGAGCAAAAAGAAGCAAACTCACCAAGGAGGAGTAGACGCCAGGAAATAATCAACCTGAGAGCTGAAATCAATAAAGTAGAAACTAGGAAAACATTACAAAGAATCAATGAAACAAAGAGTTGGTTCTTTGAGAAGATCAACAAGATAGACAAACCTCTAGCCAAACTAACCAAAAGGCAGAGAGAGAGCACACTAATTAACAAAATCAGAAACGAAAAGGGGGATATAACAACGGACACTGTGGAAATCCAGAGAATCTTTAGGTCATACTTTGAAAATCTGTACTCCACAAAATTCGAAAATCTAATGGAAATGGACAGTTTCCTGGATAAATATCACTTACCAAAATTAAATCAAGATCAGATAAACAATTTAAATCGACCCATAACCCCTAATGAAATAGAAGCAGTCATCAAAAGCCTCCCAACCAAAAAAAGCCCAGGACCAGATGGCTTCACTGCAGAATTCTACCAGAAATTCAAACAAGAGCTGATACCAATACTCCTCAAACTGTTCCGCACAATAGAAGCAGATGGGATATTGCCAAACTCCTTCTATGAGGCTACAATCACTTTGATACCCAAGCCACACAAAGATAAGAATAAGAAAGAGAACTACAGACCAATATCTCTCATGAACATTGATGCTAAAATACTCAATAAAATATTGGCTAATCGAATCCAAGAACATATCAGAAAAATCATCCACCACGATCAAGTGGGCTTCATCCCAGGGATGCAAGGATGGTTCAATATACGAAAAACCATCAATGTAATCCACCATATAAACAAACTGAAAAAGAAAAACCACATGATCATCTCACTAGATGCTGAAAAGGCCTTTGACAAAATCCAACATCCCTTCATGACAAAGATCTTGGAGAGAACAGGAATAACAGGAACATATCTAAACATGATAAATGCGATATACACCAAACCAATAGCCAACATCAAACTAAATGGAGAGAAACTCAAAGCATTTCCTCTAAAATCAGGAACAAGACAAGGATGTCCACTCTCTCCATATCTCTTCAATATTGTTCTTGAAGTTCTAGCTAGAGCAATAAGACAAGATCAGGATATCAAAGGGATACAAATTGGAAAGGACGAAGTCAAACTTTCACTATTTGCAGATGACATGATAGTCTACCTAAGTGACCCGAAAAACTCTACCAGGAAACTCCTACAGCTGATAAACACCTTCAGCAAGGTAGCAGGATACAAAATTAACTTAAATAAATCTGTAGCCCTACTGTATACAGATGATAAACTCAATGAGAAAGAAATCATGGAAACATCACCTTTCACAATATCCACAAGCAACATTAAATATCTGGGGGTAACACTAACCAAAAAAGTGAAAGACCTGTACAATAAGAACTTTGAGACTTTAAAGAAAGAAATTAAAGAAGATACCAGAAAGTGGAAAGATCTCCCGTGCTCTTGGATAGGCAGAATTAACATAGTAAAAATGGCAATTCTACCAAAAGCAATCTACAGATTTAATGCAATCCCCATCAAAATCCCAACACAGTTTTTCACAGACATTGAAAGAACAATACTCAACTTTATATGGAAAAATAAAAAACCTAGGATAGCCAAAACAACTCTTTACAATAAAAGATCCTCTGGAGGCATCACCATCCCTGACTTCAAGGTCTACTATAGAGCCATAGTTCTGAAAACAGCTTGGTATTGGCACAAGAATAGACAGATAGACCAATGGAATCGAATTGAAGACCCTGATATTAACCCACGCACCTACGAACACCTTATTTTTGACAAAGGTGCTAAATCCATACAATGGAAAAAAGATAGCATCTTCAACAAATGGTGCTGGCACAATTGGATTCGAACATGCAGAAAATTGCAGATAGATCCATACTTGTCACCATGCACGAAACTTAAGTGCAAATGGATCAAAGATCTCTCCATAAACCCAGCCACACTGAATCTTTTAGAAGAGAAAGTGGGAACAACCCTTGAACAAATTGGCACAGGAGAACGATTCCTGAACATCACGCCAGAAGCACAGACACTGAGGTCTGCAATTAATAAATGGGACCTCTTGAAACTGAGAAGCTTCTGTAAGGCAAAGGACACAGTCAGTAAGACAAAACGACCACCCACAGAATGGGAAAAGATCTTCACCAGCCCCACATCTGACAGAGGACTGATTTCCAAAATATACAAGGAGCTCAAGAAGCTAGCCACCAAAACACCATACAATGAAATTAAAAAGTGGGGTGCAGAACTAAACAGAGATTTTTCAACAGAGGAATCTGAAATGGCTGAAAGACACTTAAGAAAGTGCTCAAAATCCTTGGCCATCAGAGAAATGCAACTCAAAACAACTCTGAGATACCACCTCACACCTGTCAGAATGGCTAAAATCAAAAATACCAATGACAACCTATGCTGGAGAGGTTGTGGAGAAGAAGGAACACTCCTCCATTGCTGGTGGGAGTGTGAACTTGTAAGACCACTTTGGAAATCAGTATGGCGGTTGCTCAGAAAAATGGGAATCAATCTACCTCAAGATCCAGCCATTCCTCTCTTGGGTATATACCCAAATACTGCTTGTCCATACAACAAGGACATATGTTCAACCATGTTCATAGCAGCATTGTTTGTAATAGCCAGAACCTGGAAACAACCTAGATGCCCCTCAACTGAAGAATGGAAAGAGAAAATGTGGTACATTTATACAATGGAGTACTACTCAGCAGAAAAAAGCAATGGAATCTTGAAATTCGCAGGCAAATGGATGGAACTAGAAGAAACCATCCTGAGTGAGGTAACCCAATCACAAAAAGACAAACATGGTATGTACTCACTCATATATGATTTTTAGACATAGAGCAAAGGTTTACCAGCCTATAATCCTCTACCCCAAGGAAACTAGAAATCATGAATGACTCTAAGGGATAAATGGACCCCAGGAATGGGAAATGGCATGAACTCCCGAGCTAATTGAGAGCATGAGGGTAGGGAAGTGGGTGCTGCCACAATAAGAGCACAAGATGAAGAGTAGAGGAGAAGAAATGGAGGAGCAGATATATTGAGTTGGGGGAAGAATAGAGGAGAGAGAGCAGGATGAGAGATACCATATCAGAGGGAGTCACTATAGGTCCGAGAAGAGATCTGGAACTAGGAAGATCTCCAGAGACCTATAAGGATGACACGATCTGACAGTCTGGGCAGTGGAGGAGAAGTTGGCCTAGAAACCCTTCCCCTAGAATGAGATTGATGAATACTCTCTATGCTATTCTAGAGTCCTCATCCAGTGGCTGATGAGAGCAGAGACAGACATCCACAGAAATACACTGAGCTGAAATCTGGAACTCAGTTGAAGAGAGGGAGGAATGAAGAACGAAGGGGTCTGTACCTGGTTGGAGAAACCCACAGAAACAGTTGGCCTGAAAAAGGGAAAGCATATCGACCCCAGATGCTCTTTGGGAGGACAGTACAGGACTAATCCAGCCCCCTGATCATGGATGCCAATGGGGAGGCCCCTGCACTCCTGGGAGCCTCTGGAGATGGACTGGCATTTTGCCCTGGTGGGTGGGAGGGACTTCGAGAGCCCATCCCACTTGAAGGGATTCACTCTGTCTCTGAACACATGGGGAGGGGCCTAGGCCCAGCACAGGAAGATTTGGTGGACTTGGTGGAGCCCTGGTTGGGGGCCCTACCCTGCCTGGGGAGTGGCGGGTGGATGGGGTGGGGGGTAGGTTGGAGGTGGGGGAGAAGGAATGGGGGTGGGGGAGGGAGAGGGAGAGGGAAAGTACATGTGAAAATATTAATAATTTAATAAAAAAAATTTGAAAAAAAAAAGAACACTAAATTTGATGGAATTAAAATAATGTTGTCTGCTTCTATGCAGCCTATTTATGTAAGCTAGGCATACCCAATGGGAAAACATTTTTAGGTTTTTCATGAATACTGAAACTTTCACAAACCATGGAACTTATTATATGTTATAAAGGTTTTTGACAAGTTGTAAATATTACCATAACACTGGCCCCTTTCTCCAAGACTCACTAGCATCAATATCTCTAAGATAAAGAAAACAGTGAAGAATGTACTAATAAAGAAATTCAAAGAAATGTTTCGGGTGATGAAGGTTTATGCTGGGCCATCTCTTCTAATAATAATGTGAATAATAATGTAGCTGATAACATATTTATGGTATTTGGAAAGATGTTGACTAAATGCATTTACAAATCGTCATAGACAGAATTTAATTATAATTTTCATTTCAATTACTTAATTTTCTTGCCAAATATAAAATATTTTCTACAATTTACAATTCATATTAAATTGGAAAGGTAATGTATATCAAGAATGACCAGCAGCATTAGGGTCTTTTTCTATTTTTCAAAAATGACAATTCACTTAGCAAGGTCCACTTCCAGGGGCAAAGTTGGAGTAAAGCTTCAGAAAATTCAGGGGAAAGAACTATACCAATTAATGAGAGTTTATATCTACCTCAACAAAGAGGAAGGGCTTTGAAGAAGAGCTATCATGTCTAAGAATAAAATGCATCAACACAAGCTCCATATTATAATTGAAGAATTATATTCACATCTTCCCTAGCCTTATAGAAAATAAATACAACACCGTCACCCACAACAACAAAGACAGTGACAACATGCAATCTTTTGAAAGCTCTCTACAGACAAAGGTGTGTGCACAAATTTCCACTCATGATTTCTCACTTTATAATCTATTTCCATATAGGGTTTATATTTCAGGAAAACAAATATAGCTGGCAAAAAAATAATGAAAATGCTGAATAATAGGACAGGGACTCAAAAGAGAAAGGTAGGCTGAGAGAAACCCCTGAGAGGCTGCTCTCAACAATGGTGTGGCCAAACAATTGCAAGTTGAATTGTGCAGGTAGCAGAAGGTTTGGCTGAGAGAGTGAACTGCATAGGAATTGCATTCCCACAACTGATGGTTGGGAGCAGAATTTTCGAATAAAGTATGACAGGACTTTACAGTCCTGAGTCTGAGGTCAGCAGGTTGATTAGTCTCTGAGCTGGGTATCTCTCCTCATCACTACTATGAACTGGAAAGAACTCAGAAGCTTATCCCTCCAGCAGTGTGATTAATTCAAAGGATCTCTCACAACCCAGATGGGAAGAAGATAGGTCAATACTGTATGGACTGCAGTGCTTGACTGTGTCTCACACACTCACCACGTTTGGAGTGCAATCATCAGCATGAATGTTTCTTCTTTTCTCTCTCTCTCTTTCCATTCTTTTTCAAATGCATCACAATTTGTCTTTTACTGTAGTTTTAACAGTACTTTTGCTTTATTTTAATGTTTTTATACTTTTTCCTTTCCCATGCATTCACTTAGATTAGAATATAATTTTTATTGTTGGGAAACTTGCTTTTTTCCCCTTTTGTGCCTTTATCTTCTCCCTTTCTCTGGACCTGACAGAATTTATTCTGTTTGCCAGTGTCTTGTATAGTTTCATAATGTTCTGTTGAACCAGTTTGCTTTCTCCTCTTTGGGCATGATTGGAGATTGAATCCAGGCTGCTGAAAAATAAAAGTGGTTAACTAAGATTAGGAAAAAGGAAAGCTGCTCTTATTCCATATACAGACCAAAGCCTTAATCTCTGTAATATTATAGGGAAAAAATAAGGTGATACAAATGAGGGAATGAAATTAAAGTGAAACAAGAAAGAAAGAAATCACAGCCTCCCTATTTGTATAAGACATAATTCTAAAACAATTGAAACAATTGAAAAGAATCCACCAGAATCCACCAGAAAACCTTCCAATAATATACAAACATCAGTAGAATTCCTATAGGCTAAAATCAAATATACCTCAAAAGGAATGAGAAAAAATTCAATTTACACTTGCTTTTTAAAAAAGTAGGAGCAAACACAACAATAAAGACAAAGATGTCTTCAAGTTTGAGACACAAAACAAAACCCAAGATGAATGCAACATTCCCCATACTCACAAAATACCAGAGCTAATGATAACAGTTATATTATCAAAAACAATCTGATACATGTATTCAGTGAAATCCTAATAAAATCCCAATGACTTTTCACAGAAGGAGAAAATAAATCCTAAGCTATATAGAGAATCACAAAAGATTCTATAGAGCCAAGGCAATCTTAAGGAGAAAGAAGAGTGTTAGGAATATCACACTTTTAGACTTTGAGTTATACCACAGAGGCACATTAATGAACACTGTATGAAATTAAGCACAGAAAAAAAACATGTAGATCAATGGAACAGAGTACTCAGAAAAAACCCACACAGCTCTCCCCATTTAATCCTTAAGTTACTGTCAAATTTTAATTGCTTAAATTTGTTTGATAACCTATTAAATAATTATTCACCCTCTTTCTTTCTGCTCCAAACATGTATTGTTGTACCTGATCTGAACATCAACCCAAAATATTAAGCAATATATTCATTATATTTTGGGCTTATTATGTCTTTTCTTCCTCACTTCTCAGGTTGTCCATTAGCCTTTTTTACTCCTATGTTTTGCTAGCATAATTTTAAATATTTTTTTCCTTTATTATGACCATGAAAATGAAATACTTTAAGAAACAGAACAAATTCTGCCAATGCTAATAAATTTATAAGGTATCAGGAACCCTTTATGTTACCATCAAGAATAATTGACTATTTTATTTCCAAGTTCTGAAAGGTGCTAGTAATGAAGAACCACTGTTGTGGCATGAAGTGATGTCAAACAGTAACCATATAATGAGCATCAAATGGAGTGACTGTGAAGAGAAGAGTTTTGCTTCTATATAGCATAAAGATGAAATGAAAATATGGAGAATCAGCTGAAGAATGGATAGAGAAAATGTGATATATTTGCACAATGGAGTACTATTCAGCAGAAAAATAAAATGGATTCTTGAAATTCCCAGGCAAATGAAGGGAACTAGAAGAAACCATTTTGATCAAGGTAACCTAGTCACAAAAAGACAAACATGGTATGTACTCACTCACATATGGATTTTAGACATAGAGCAAACAGTTTACAATTCATACCGCCAAAGAAGCTAGAAAACAAGGAGGACCCAAAGAGAGACGTACATGGTCCCCCAGAGACAGGGAAAGGGACAAGATCTCATGAGCAAATTGGGAACATGGGGCAGGGGAGAGGGAGCTAGGAGAATGAGAAGTGGAGGAGGGTTGGGGAGGGCATAAGGTAGAAGGAAGATCTAGTCAGGGGAAGAATAGAGGAGAGCAAGATAAGAGACATAATAATAGAGAGAGCCATTATAGGCCTAAAGAGAAATCAGGCACTAGGGAAATGTCCAGAGATTTACAAGGAATACACAAACTAACAATCTAAGCAACAGTGGAGAGGCTACCTTAAATGCCCTCCCCTGATAATGAGATTCATGACTAACTTATATGCCATCCTACAACCTTCATCCCGGCCCTGATGGAAGTAGAAGAAGAAACCCACAGCTAAACACTGAACTGAACTGGGATCCAGTTGCAGAGAAGAAGGAGTGATGAGCAAAGGGTTCAAGACCAGGCTGGTGAAACCCACAGAAACAGCTGACTTGAACAAGAGGGAACTCTTGGCCTCCACACTGATTACTGGGAAACCAGCTTGGAATTGATCTAGACCCCATGAATGTGGGTGTTATTGAGGAGGACTTGATAATCTATGGGGCCTCTTGTAGTAGACCAGTACTTATCCCTAACAAAGGAATGGACTTTAGGTGCCCATTCCACATAGAGGGATACTCCCTGAGACGAGACATATGGGGGAGGGCCTAGGCCTTATCCCAAAGTATATGACAGACTGTTATGATCCTTCATGGAAGGTCTCACTCTCCCTGGAGAGCAGAAAGGTTATGTGATAGATAGGGTTTTAATTGGAGGGGGTGGTAGGGGAGGAGATGAATGAGTGGGAACTGGGATTGACAAGTAAGACAAACTTTTTCTAATTAAAAAAACCCAAAAAGATAATTTTTAAGGTCCATCTCTTCTTCATTCTCTGTGTTGGGCTTTTCAGTTCTTACTGGCATTATGATACCTAAAAACTGAAAAAAAAATACAAATATGTGTACACAGTTCATGAAGACAGGAACACCTATGGAAAAGATGCAGGTAGAAGTCTACTCTTTGCTATTCAATTGACATTGATGACAAATAACCTGATTAAACAAACTTCCATCTATTTAATGTGTAGACTGACAGCATACTGAAAAACATATATTCTTCAGGTAGTCTGCCTTCGTAAAGATATGCTGCTTGCTTAAGAAAGCATTCCAGCAGATCCAAATATCAAGGAAGAATGTAATAAATAACTTGTTGTTCAAAAATGTCTGTTTTGTCTTTCAGATATCTGGATAATGTTTCATCAAGGCCATATGAATATGTAAGGAGTTGGTATTCCAAATAAGATCTTTGAAAAGGAAGTTAGTAGACAGAATGGCTAATTGATGTCTCATGGAGGCAGGACTGGGCTTCATTAACAAAGTCGGTAAACTTGAAGCTGTTTACCACCACACATGGTATAGTTAGACAGTAGTTTGCATAGAACTTTGAAGGTAACATAGATGTTTTTGGGTAGAGGTCACACTTAGAAGGAAGAAAACAAACATTCATCAACTGAACCTTCAATTCATAAGGCCTCCATTGCCAGACCTGATTATTTTCAGGCCATAGAAGGTACACTCTCCTTAGCCAGATTCCAAAGTGAAATTGTGGGGTTACAACTAATGTCTGTGCACTTAGTGTTATTGGAAAGTAGGGTAAGATTTAAGGACAAAACAAAGCATCTTAGAGTTAGGATATGAAATGCAAAACAACACACACAATATGTCAGTTCTAAAGTATGAAAAGTGTGAAGGGCTGAAGTGTTGCTGAGGTTCAGCCTTGGACAGGAATGATGTTGGGGATAGTGCAACTTTTAAGTGGCAGGGGACTAACGGGAATCGCTTGATTTCTTCAGACAATTATCGTCATTCTTTTGTAAGACCTTGGTAGTATTTGCAAGGGGTGATTATGAAAGAAACAACACTAATCCCTGCTTTCGCTCTGCTTACCTATTCAAGGTGTGTGTGGGGGGGTGTTGATCCATTTGTAGCTGAAAGGGCAACCCATGGTGACATGATGCAGAGCACAGGTGTCCTTGTAAGAGCTGTGCCTTATCATTCAGCTTTTTTCAACAGAAACTGAAAGTATCTTTTATTTTTCAATTAATCTGCTTCAAGTAATGTTACAGTGATAAACATGACCAGTATTAACATGACAAGACATTATACACATTTTGAATAAATAATAGTGGGTTTTTAGAAAACTGAGGAAAATGTGTGGAGGTATCACATACCTATAATATGATTGGGAAGTAAAGTATGCTGTGCTAAGGATAAATGATACTCTATTCTAACTATGGGTAGTGAAGCCTTATTTGAAGTTGTTAGGTTAAAAGGACACAGTTCTGGACTTGATGCCATTTCTGTAGCAGCACAGAATGTTCTCCTTGGAACAAGAAGTTGACTTAGGGTACTATCTAAGTGAGACCTGATGATCAATTTGACTGGATTCTTTGGGGGCCTGTCTAACAACATCTATCCAAAGCCAGTGTTCTCCCCTATCCCATATCAGTCATCTAAGAGCTTATAATTAGACAATGCAGACCTTACTTATGAATTAAGAGCTCAGTTAATGAACATTTACCTATTTTGCACTGAATGTGTCACCTACACCTGAGAATATCCATAATCATATTCCTTACTAGCATCAGATATTGTGTCTACTTTACAATAAAGAGATAGAAGAAATAATACAAGAATACCACAATTAGAAATAAGTGGTTTAAAATTTAGCTTCACATACTGTGGGAGACATGGCTTTGACAGTGTGTGTGTGTGTGTGTGTGTGTGTGTGTGTGTGTGTGTGTGTGTATGTTATGTGGCCGATGTAAGCTCTGAGGTCAGTCAGAGATAAGAGAGTTTATGGTGAAAAGACATTGGTGGTTTTGAAAGGTCAGAAGAGGCAATCCTGAGAAGCTATGATAGATGAAATCCAGGAGTAGACACAGCTGCCACCAGCTACTCATGTTTCTCATCTGGACAGCACAGATGATCATCTGGTATGCAGTAGGTATTCAGTGAATAACTGTGCAGGAATGATTCAGTTAAACGAGGGTGTTTGATAGCATTTCATGGCCTAAGAATAATTCACAATGAGGAGCTTAGTGTACTGATGCTTTTCAAGCTCACAATGTTTCTCGGGTGTTGTATCTTCAACAGTTTGAATTGGCCGTGTTTCTTTTTTTTATTAATTTTTTATCTAAAATAAGAAAAATCTTATTTTACATACCAATCCCAGTTCCTTTTCCCTCCCATCCTTGTATTGCCCCCACCATCTCCCCATCCCAATCCCTCCATCCATCCTCAGAGAGGGTGAGGCCTCCCATGGAGGATCATGAAAGTCTGTCACATCATTTGGGGCAGGACTAAGGACCTCCTCCCTGCATATAAACTGACAGAATACCCCACCATAGGAAATGGGCTCTAAAAACCCCATTTGTGAACTAGAGATAAATACTTGTTCCACTGCTTGTGGCCCCATAGACTGCAAGCTCCCCCAACTGACATCCTTGTTCATTGGGAATAATTCAATTTACCACCTGACAGTCTGGGGTCCAGGAGCTCCACACTTGCTCAGGTCATCTCTTTCTGTGGGATTTCCAAATATAGTCTTGACCCCTTTGCTCATCACTCTTCCCTCTTTACAAATGAATTCCAGGAATTCACCTGAATGCTTAGCTGTGAATTTCTGTTTGTGCTTCCATCAGCTACTGGATGAAGGCTCTGTGATGGGATACTTCTCATTTTCTAAATTGAAATAAATTCTAATGTGATAGCAAGGAAATGTAAACAATTATTGTTAGAAAATTCAATATGATTTAAAAGGAACTTTGACACGAAGATGATAGTAGCTCAATTAAGGTATATTTGCTTTCATGCCCCAGATTTTATGCTTTTTTTGAAATTCCCATACAATTCGTATATGCTGAGAAAATTAAGACAATTTCCAGCTCCTGAATTTTTTCATCTGTGTTGAACTGTTTTTCAAATATCTTGCACTGTTCTCTTTCTGAACTTTGCTTTCCTGATGTCTCCTTAAAGACTCTTTGTTCCTTATTATTTGGAGTTATCACTTATGCTGAACTTGTTGTCATTTGCATTTATATTCCACAGAGGACTGACACTGAGCTGCATAAATCCCACAGACACATCAAGATGAAAGAAGGGATGGATAAACACATAATAGCTGTTTTTGATACTTTTCATCATTAGTCAAGCTGAGAAAACAAATTGGAATTTGAGTTTCTGGTGGGCTTTCTGAAGGGATCCTCAGATAAATGTAGTCAAAGATAAAAGATAATCCCAATTAGAAGATAATGGATATTATACACAATTATGGCTGTGGCCAAGTCAAAGTGGTTTGAAATTAAATGTCTTTGTGTGGAAACCACAGTATTAAATAAAATAATCAACAGGAATATATTTATGCTTTATTTTTCTAGTCTATTCTCATTTTCATCCCTTATTTTAGTAAGAAATTAAAGATATGTTAAAATAAAATGAAGCCAAAATTCCCCAACTTGGATTAAGATATAGAATTTAAACACCACAGCATTAAGATCGTCATAATTTATCATCCAACTTTATGCATGCTCATTTTATCTTGTTTATTTTGAACTAAATACTAGAAAGCTTCCCTGTGCTGTATAATAAGTGGACAGGAGGCTGATGGCTCTGTAACTTTTCCATGTGCAATTCACCTTAGTGAATATTAATTATTAAAAATAGATGAAAACTGTGACATAGAATAAGTGATAGTATTATGTCTTTAGATGCTATGGAGTAAGTCCCCAGGTCTAAACCTAAGGTGCCAAAAAAAAAAAAATTTAGCAAAGAAGGGAGAACAAAATTAGACAAAAGTGAAAGTGTCCCAGTAATTCAGGTAAAGTCACTATCATGTATTGACTCCTTCATATGGCTATGACATGTGATTATTTGCAAGAATAATTTTAAAATATCTTTCTCCCTTGAAAGTATTTCAGTCATCTTATGTGAGTGAAAATATAAGATCAATGTAATTTCATGCAAATTTTGTTATTGTAGCATATTGTTTTATCAAAAAAGCAGTTTAGATATATGGAGATACAATGTCATCAGGATTGTCAGGAATTATCACCTTATGCTTTATTCATCTAAATCACACAGTCCTTCAAAGCCTCAAAACAACTTAATTGTCTATCCCATTGACTGTCTCCACATAACAGGTAAAGGTTTGACCAGAAGCCATGATGGCTAGTAGCTGTAGTTCATCAAGTTTCCACCATAGGAAAGTACTTTAGATCACTTGGCTTGCTCTATTTTGTTCACCGGAGTTCTGATTTTCAGGCAAACACCAGGATTTATGGTTCCTTTCCAGAAATAGGTTACATGGAAATGGGAATCACATTAGAGTGATTCCGTTATGTTTTGTAGTTGTTGCTGTTGTTCAGACCCTCAATTTCAAAACCCATAGAATGGGTGGCAGAATTAGAAATTAGAGCTGGCCATAAAGATACTCCCCAAACTGGGCTTGTGGGACATTTTGAGAAAGGATACAGTAGGGCCCCTAATGTTTATTGCTCCCACTGCAGAGAATACAATTAAAGCCCCTTAATGTTCATTGCTCCAGTTCTGAGGGAATACCATTAAGTCAGACACATCACCTGATGCATCCTTATCAAGTCACACTTCATGAGCACAGATGGGACATTAGGCAGCACAAAGAGCATGGAGCTGTGCATGGGCTTCACATGAAGCACACGGCAGGAACCAGGCTTTCAGCAAACCTGCAAATGGGACCAGGACAGCCTATCCCCTTTCTCATTACCATCTTGGAAACACCTGGCAGCCCAAATGGAGTTGCATCAATATCAGTGTTTCTTGAAACAAATGAGGAATGGAATAATTTCCTGAAAGAAAATTCAGTTTTTCCAGTATACCTAATGAGAATTAATTAAAGCCGAGCTGTGATAGGACCCTAAAACTTTACCTCCTTTTAACTGTCAATTTGACATTCTGTGCTCCCGTGATCAACAACAATCAAGTAGAAGTTGACAGTGGCTTGACTTTCTATCAATACAGGTAAAGCAGAAGGGAACTCACTGAAAAGCTGCATTGATGGGACCTGGTTCTATAATCAAATCTTAAGTGCAATGCTGATGAGTTGATTTCTTTAATAACATAGAGTTTGCTAAGCACCTTCTATACCCCCCTCCCATTGCCCGGAACCCTTTGAAGTGTCATGTCTAATGTCTTATTCGATATGAAGTCATTTCTCTAAGAAATTCCATCAGTGGTCTTTAATATCAGGTTAATGTGCTGTTAAATCTCAAATTTTCCAGAATGATTTTGTTACTGAAGTGTTGTTCCTATTTCCACTGGGGCCACGAAAGACTTGTTTAAAAGGTGTTAAATGGTTCACATGCTAAGATACTATATCACAAATCAGACACAAGAGACACTTCATTAACTTAAAGTGTCCAAATTGTTTTAGAAGAATTTATGAAAAGCATTCTGTTTTTTCTAATTAGTAATTTATTTTTTAAATTTATTTATTTTGCAACCCTACTTCAGTTTATCAACCACCCTCTCCTCCCTGTAACTCCACACACCCTCCTTCTGTCCCCCTCAATGAATTCCTCCTCTGTTTCTGTCCAGAAAAAGGCAGGCCTCTCATGGAAATAAAAAAAAACCTGGTACATGAATTTGTGTTAACATAAAGCATCTCCTCTTGTATTGAGTATGGACATTGGGACCCACTATGAGGAATGGGGTCCCAAAAGCCATCTAAAGAGTTAAAGACAGCCCTTGCTCCCACTGTTAGGTGTCCAAGCTACCCAACCATCTCATATACAGAGAAGGCCATGGTCAGTCCCATGAAAGCCCCCAGTAGGTTCTCTGTGAGCTCCTGTGTGCCCAGGCTAGTTATTCTCTGGGTTTTCTTGTGATGTCCTTGACCAATCTAGCTTCTGACCCTTTCTCCCTTCAGCAGGATTCACCAAGCTCAGGCTAATGTTTGACTGTAGGTCTCTGTCTCCTTCAATTCTGGACAAAGCCTCTCTGCTGATAATTGAGTGAGGCACCAATCTATTAGTATACCAGAATATTTTTAGGCATAATTACACTGATATTTTCTTCTCCAATCCTGTGTGTCTCTATCCTCTGTCTCTATCTCAACCAGTCTGTGGTTCCTGGAGGACCAGACATTGTCAGGAGTGGTCTTACTCCTGTAGGATGAGTCTTGTGTAGGGGATTCTCTAGCCATGGCTGCTTGGGGGTTAGCTACAGGTGTGCCTGACCATGCCTGCCACGGCATGGTTAGGGTGATGTAGAGTAAGGTATGCTCATGTGGCAGCCCTGCTTTTGCTTTCATCTTTGGCTTGCTGTACGGACTGCTGCCCTGCCGGCTGGCTAGGTCGCTCTGTAAGTAAGGCTTTTCCCTATTAAATTCCCTTGTATTTTTACCTGGCTCCATATTGGTAATTTCCCACATTATCTGGTTGTTAGAAATGGGATATTGGAAACCTAGACCCCATTTGGGAGAGCCTGTGGGTTCCACCAGGATGGCAGCCTAGGCCAGGAAAGCTCCCTGTCTCCACAGGTGCTCCTGGCTCGCAGCTGACCCACTGTGCCACAAGTGTGTCCCTGTCCCGCGCGCTCTGTATTTCTTGCCAGCAAGAAACACACGCAGGACACTCGGATCCTTCTGCAGACAAGCTTTAATGCATCTTGTGAGGGGAGAGCATAAGCTTTCCAGAGCAGAGACACTGAACTAAGAAACCCATCCCTTAAAAAGGCTGACAAGCAGCCGCCTGGGACGTGTTACCCTATGAATGGCTTCAGCTCCTCAGGCCAAATGAGCCACGGGATAGGCAGAGATCAAAGGAATGGAGATTACCCAGCGCCTGTGAAGTAATTTACATCTTGGTGTCTTCAGGCACCATATTGTAATGGATAATGCAGGAACCGGCTCCCTACATATCCCCCTTTTTTATTAATTAATGAAAAGGCTTTATATTTTTACAAGCAAATAGGTCACCCATATGTTGAGGGATAGAGGCAGAGGTTGAACCTTCCCAAAATCAAACATTAAGACTGTGTACAAGAGTCGCCATCAGGCTGTTAGCTTGACCCGAAGCGCTCTTGACCTGTCCTCTGCCGTTTTTCTGGGAAAGGGAGTCTCGGGCAGGTAACCCTTATGCAGGTCAACGTACCTCCCAGAGAAGCCTGCATAATAGGCAACTCTGTGCGATGCCTTTGCTCAGCATCCCTCATTGGGGCTGCTCAAACCAGACACTCTACCCTGTGCAATGAGCCTAGGCTCCGGGTGTGTAAGAGCTGTCTGGCCGGTGGCCTATTGCTTAAGCATAGTTAGCCAAAATATAAGCGCTTGGGCGATCTCTTGGTTTGAGCCCTGGAGCTTACATGCCAGCCAAAAGTAACATCAATCCGCAAACGGCTGCATCAAACAATTCCACCCCCACCTCTTTCTCATAGATCAGCCAGAGGTAACAGCAATCCGCAAACGGCTGCATCAAACAATCCCACCCCCACCCCTTAAGCAGTGGCATTCTCTCCGCCAAGGACAGGAGTTAATCTGGATAACAATAGCGGCTCTCAACTCCCGGGGAGAGGGTGGAGTTCCGACTTTTGAAGGTCCGAAGAGGCTCTTCAGGTTGAGTCTTTCTGGGATCCACAGAGGATTCTCTTCATCCTGTGGAAAAACACAATATCGCTCCCCTGGATCTTATGAGAATAGGATCCGGGCCTCTCCAAAGATCAGTTAAGATATCTTTCCATTTTACCATTTCCTTTTGGCCTTTTAGGTTTTGAGGTGAGACGCTTGGCCCGAGCGTCAATGTTTATGAGGCTTTAAAGCCCCAGGCATTCCAGGCCTTTAAGAAGTGTTGAATAGCAGGCATGGCCTTTTCCCCTATCAAAGACTGGGAAAGCCATCTGTAATTTTGTAGGGCAGAGGCTAGGTTTTGAGTCACCTAGCTGAGCTGTTTTTTCTAAAACTTTATCTCTTGAGCTTTCAGAGTCATCAGAGCTATTAAGATTTAAAGCTTTAAACTTATTTATAGAATCATCTAACAAATTATTCACTCCCTTGTCATTAGACATCCCAAGAGGTCCTTTTTTCTTATTTGTTGTTGTTCTTAACAAATTATTTACTCCCTTGTCACTAGACATCCCGGGAGGTCCTTTTTTCTTATATTTTATTGTTAGGCGCGCCCCATCTCTCATCGCATTTGGTTTCTGATATGTAATTCTGGACTTCTTTAAGATTGCTACAACAGTGAGAAAAGTCAAAATAGCTCCTAGTAAAAGCATAGAAGCCTCTATATTAACCTCCCACAATAGCAACATTCCCAAGCCAAAGTCCAGAAAAAACATACCTCTCCGAATTTACCACCCTGCAGTTCTGAATCCGCCTTGTAGCCAAGGGGTCTCCGCGGTGCCAGAGATGTTCACATGTTCCCCGGTTTCGGCACCATATGTCCCGCGCGCTCTGTATTTCTCACCAGCAAGAAACACACGCAGGACACTCGGATCCTTCTGCAGACAAGCTTTAATGCATCTTGTGAGGGGAGAGCATAAGCTTTCCAGAGCAGAGACACTGAACTAAGAAACCCATCCCTTAAAAAGGCTGACAAGCAGCCGCCTGGGACGTGTTACCCTATGAATGGCTTCAGCTCCTCAGGCCAAATGAGCCACGGGATAGGCAGAGATCAAAGGAATGGAGATTACCCAGCGCCTGTGAAGTAATTTACATCTTGGTGTCTTCAGGCACCATATTGTAATGGATAATGCAGGAACCGGCTCCCTACATGTCCCCACTCAGAACTGTCCTCTCAGCTGGGAGACTTCCACAGACCTCCCCATGGTTACTTTCCCAGTTTCTAGTTGTGCGCATGGGACTGGCTTGGACTGTGGCCTACCTATACCCCAAGGCCTCCTTCCCTTGAGCCAAGTAGGCCTCAGCTTTCAGCAGGGCCCAATGGCTTCCCCTGGCCTTGGCAGCTGTAAAGCTGCATCTTTTTCAGTGCTTGTGGCCGAAGGCGGTACATTTTCTAAGCTAAACACAGCCACCTGTGTGACTTCTCTCCACCATCACCGCCATCTTTCCTGCTGCCAAATGCGTGTGGACTAACTGAATGCGTGTGCCGCCTGCTGGTCAAAAATAGTTATTGCATCTGGAGTAGGAGCCACAAGGTAAAATTATGGCAGAATATTTATCATTTGCTAAAATTGGTAATATTCTGCTTGTTACATGAATTCAGTGTTTGAGGAGGACACTAATCTGCCAATTACCTGCCTATATGAAGTAATGGCAGTTAGTTTGCTGGTAAAAATAACATTCCTAGCCAGAGGTCTCAGGAACAGGGACAAAGATAACCTCACCACCCCATTATAGGAAATAACAAAGAGGTTTAGGAAGACATATTAGGCCAGGCCACAATTGTGCAGCAAGTGGAAAAGAAATTGGATGATAAGCATGGCTCTGTGTCCAATACACTAAAGACAGAGCTGTCTGTTACCCAAGATGAGATGCAGCATATTTATGATATGATAAACACAGAGCAATCCTCCATGTCTGAGGTATTAGAGGCTAGGCTGTCAGAGGACCGTGAGGAACTAAAGAATATCTGTAGCCAGCTAGAAACTCAGATAGGCTCTGTGACCCAGAAACTATATGCAAAGGTGCAAAATACTCAGGACAGAGTTGAAGAATTGGACAATAAAATTCAATCAATTATTGAAGCATCTAAGGTAGCAGATCACAAATTTGAGTCTAGATTTGAATGTTTGGACGATAATTTACAGTACAGGGCTGACAGATTAGATAGGTCCATATGGAGGGTTACTGAGGACTCAAAATCAGCAAATCATGACCTCAAATCTAGGCTCCAATACCTAGAAAGCAGTTTTCATACCACCCAGATGCTGTCTAAGGAAGACCATATTAAAGACCTAGAAAAACATATAGAGGAGCAGTTAGAGCAATTTACAGATTCACTAACATGCTTGGAATCTTTTATGATGCAGGAAATTGAAACTTTTCATGAGGATATCATTACTAGGCTTAAAGATCATTGGGATGCCTCAGACACAGAATCACTCCAATCTGAGGCACCTACTCGATTCAGGTATCATGATTATTCTTCTAAGGTTGTTACTTGTACACCATTAGTCTACCCAGCTACCATGGTAGAAAAGCCATCTTCTAAGAAACACCCTCAGGGACAGATGGCTTATGTATGGCAACCTATACAGATGTGTGATCTTAAGAAAATTAAACAATCAGTTGTCTCATATGGACTCCATAGCCCATACATAAAACAGCTATTGCACTAATGGGCTACATTTAACAGGTTGACACCCACAGATTGGGAACAATTGGTGGCAGCTGTAGTTGAGAATTCATGCCAAATCCAGTGGAAGGCATTGGTCAGGGAAGAGGTGAAGCTCCTTGACTGTCAAGGCATAAAGGAAGGTTATGTAGCCCCCCTAGATAAGATTCTTGATGAGTGTATTTATGCTAACCCAGAGGCTCAGGCTGAATATGATGACCATATACTGTCCCTATGCAGGAAAACAGCATTAAATGTCTGGGATAAGGTTTGTGAGCCAGAAGAACACTTAGGAGCTTATACCAGAATAGAACAGGGACCCACAGAACAGTTCCAGGACTGCTTACAAAAAAGGTTAACTAGGACAATTGAATTACAGTTAACAGATCCAGAAACAAGACAATCAAATATATATATATATATATATATATATATATATATATATATATATGCTTATGTAAATGTAAACCCAATATGCAAAATAATACATCTGCTTTTAAAGATCAGATCAGCTCCACTAGAAGAATGGGTTTTGCATGCAGCCGACATTGACTATAATGTGCAAGATACTGGAGCTTGGGTAGGAGAAGCTATATGAAAAGGTTTAAAAAGGCAACAGGAGTTTAAAAGTTCTAGAGATGAGGACACAGGGCTTAAGTAAGAGCAGCACCTTACAGAGGTCAACATAGGTACCAAGAGGCTAGAGGTTACTATTACTATGAACCAGAACCTTGGGTAAGAAAAGCCGAGCCTTTCCCAGGAGACCATGAATGCACCTGGAACCTAGATGTTTCAGATGTGGTAGAATGTAACATATCAAGAGAAATTGTAGACAAATGAATTCTAACAATGCCTCATATGGAAGGCCACTGCCTTCTGTATTGTGTAGAAGATGTGGTAAGAGCGGGCACTGAACCACTGAATGTAGATTGACCAGCGATATGCAAGGAAACGTGTTAAGGCCTGGAAACCCCGAGGGGGGGCCCTCAAGAAGTCCCCAGCATCGAAATAGGTCTGGTCATTCCCAGTAGCAGTGGAAGACGATCTCTCACAAGATGAATAGATATTTCTTTGCCTATTGTGAAAAATGATACTGCTCTAGATGGTAGTTTGAAAAGTGATGAAGAAGCAAATGTGAATGGACAAAATGAGAAACACATATTTTGGCAAACTTCTATTAATGATAAAATGCCTCAGTGGAAAGTGAAAATTAATAATAAAATTATTACTGGTTTAGTAGACACTGGAGCAGATGTGCCTATTATTACCCAAAAGTCTTGGCCTCAAAAATGGCCTCTTAGAGAGGCAAATGTACACTTTTTAGGAATTGGAATTCTATCTAGAGTTCGACAGAGTTTTAGCTTGGTGGTCTGCATTGGACTGGAAGGACAAAAAGCAAGACTGAAACCATACGTGGCGGATATAGCTATAAATCTTTGGGGTCATGATTTCTTAAAGCAATGGAATACTCAGATTAATATTCCTCCAGTGTCAGATACAAATTATGTACAAATTAGATAGTAGAAAAGATATGGTAAGACACATTGAAGGTCAACAATATGACCAAAGCAACTCTATGGAAATAAAGCATTTAACTGGGGGTTTGTTTACAATATCAGAGGTTTAGTCCATTGTCATAATGACAGGAACTGGAAACAACCTAGATGTTCCTCAAACAATGAATGAATAAAAATAAAAAAATAAAAAATAAAAAATAAAAAAAAGTGGTACATTTATACAATGGAATATTTCTCAGCTGTTAAAAAAAGTCATAAAATTTTCAGGCAAATGGATGTAACTAGAAAAGATCACCCTGAGTGAGGTAACCCAGACCCAGAAAGACAAATATAATATGTACTCACATATAGTTAGACATTAGCTTTTAAGTAAAGGATAGTCATGCTACAATCCACAGACACAGAGAGCTAAGTAACAAGCAGGGCCCAAGGGTTGGAGGCACATGTATCTCCCTGGGAAGGGGAAATAGGGTGGATTGGGGGGTTTGACTGGGATTGGGTGGGCATAGGAACAGAAGGGATCAGGCATGAGGTGAGAGAGATGGAGGGAGAGAATACTGGGAGAGACAATTGGAATGGGGAGATTTGGAGGGAAAAGTAGTGGACATAGCATAGTGGACACTCTTTGGAATTTCCAAGAGTGACCCTAAGAAGTCCCCTTATAAAGTGGGAATATGGGGCCCTAACTGTCCATCTTCTATAACCAGGCTCTTAGTAGTTGGAGTGGGACTTCAACCCAGCCACTAGTCAGATACAAATTATGTACAAATTAGATAGTAGAAAAGATATGGTAAGACACTATGGAAAATGGTTACCAACTATCCAAGCCATATAGAAACTAGGTACAAATGATGCAGCTACAGAGGAGCCAAAAGCCCTGCCATTGAAGTGGCTTACAGATGAACCTGTTTGAGTAGGACAATGGCCTATGACCTCTGAGAAGCAAGGGGCTTTAGAAAGACAAGTTAAGGAACAGCTAAATGCTGGACATATAGAGGAATCTACAAGCCCTTGGAATTCTCCTGTATTTATTATCAAAAAGAATTCAGGTAATTGGAGAATACTGACAGATGTGAGTGCCATAAATAAGGTAATTCAACAAATTACCACAACCAGGAATGCCTTTGCATTCCTTGATACCAAAAGGATGGCCCATCATAGTCATTGATCTAAAAGACTGTTTTTTTCACAAATCCATTACAAGAAAATGATAAAGAAAAATTTGCATTTACTGTACCAACTCGTAATAATTTACAGCCAGTTAGGAGATATGAGTGGAGGGTTTTGCCACAAGGAATGCTAAATAGTCCTACTTTGTGTCAAAACATTGGACAACAACCTTTGGAAGTAATTCATAAAATCTTTTCACAATCTCTTGTTTATCATTACATGGATGATATTCTTTTATCAGATTCCAATAAGGAAACTTTGGAATGTATGTTTGCAATTTTGAAGGAAGTTCTGCCTTGGTGGGGGTTACAGATTGCCCCAGAAAAGATACAAAGAGGAGATTCTATTAACTATTTAGATTACAAGATAGACTGCAAACAATCAGACCTCAAAAGATACAAATGAGAAGGGATAGTTATCAAATTCTTAACTGTCTTCAGAAGCTGCTAGGGGAAAATTTTCAATTACAGAAGATTATTGGAGTAGAAGGACATGACTTAAAGCATTTAAAAATGGCCTTTAAAGGTGATAAGGACCTAAACAGTCTGAGAATATTATCTGCTGAGGCAGAAAAAGAGTTACAATGGGTAGAAAACAGAATATTGGATTCACATGTGGATCGGATAAACCTTGATTTAGACTGGTTGTCTTGCCATCCAGAGAATACCCTTCTGGGATTCTGATGCAGTGGGGAGATACCATATTGGAGTGGATATTTCTGCCACATAAACAGAATAAAAAGTTAAAGACATATATAGAAAAGAATTCTGAGCCAGGCATTGGTGTCACACGCCTTTATTCCCAGCACTCGGAGGCAGAGGCAAACAGACCTCTGTGAGTTCAAGGCCAGCCTGATCTCCAGAGTGAGTGCTAAGATATGCTCCACAGATACACAGAGAAACCCTGTCTCAAAAAACCAATTAAAAAAAAGAAAGAAAGAAAAGATTTCTGCTTTGATTCTAAAGGGCAAATTAAGACTCCGTCAACTGACTGGAAAAGATCCAGCTGTCTAACTAATGACGAAATGTCCTCATTATGGAAGGGCAATGAATATTGGCAAATAGCTCTTACTGACTTTTTAGCAACTATCAGCAACAACTATCCCAAAACTGACAGAATTAAATTCACAAAAAAGACTTTCTGGATTCTTTCACGCATTGTAATACAAACTCCCATTTCTGGAGTTCTTACCTACTACACTGATGCCAACAAATCAGGTAAGGCTTGTATTAAAGCAGGTGAGGTAAGTAAAGTAGTTCAAAGTCCATATACATCTAGACAGAAGGCAGAATTATATGCAATTCTCATGGTGCTTATGGATTGTACAGAACCTCTTAATATAGTTACTGATTCTCAATATGCCGAGAGAGTCGTGTTATACTTTGAGACTGCAGAATTCATTCCTGATAATACAGAATTAACTTCACTGTTTCTACAATTACATTAAACAAACAGAAACAGATGTAATACTCTATACATTACACATATCAGGTCCCACACAGGTCTGCCAGGCCCACTATCACAAGGCAATAATGAGATTGATCTTTTATTAATTGGAAGTGTGCTAGAAGCCTCAGAATTTCATAAGAAACATAATGTAAATAACAAAGGTTTGAAAAAGGACTTCTCCATTACTCAGCAACAAGCCATGGAGATAGTGAGAAACTGTCCTACTTGTTCCTTTTATAATCAAACTCCATTGACAGCAGGTTGTAATCCTAAGAGCATTTGGAGAAATGAGGTTTGGCAGATGGATGTCATTCACTTTACAGAATTTGGAAATTTGAAATATGTGCATCATACTTTAGACACATTCTCAGGGTTCCAATGGGCTACTGCTCTCAACTCTGAAAAAGCTGATTCTGTTATTACACACCTGCTCGAGGTGATGGCAATAATGTATATACCTGCACAGATAAAAACCGACAATGCGCCAACATTATACTAATGGTGAGAAATTTAATGTGATTCCTCTAAAATCTGGACAAGACACTGTTGTCCACTCTCTCCATATTTCTTCAATATTGTACTGGAAGTTCTTGCTAGATCAATAAGACAAAAAAAGGAGATCAACGGGATACAGATTCAAAAGGAAGAAAAAGGAGATAGCTTGATTGAAGGAGCCATTTTGGGGTTAGGAATAAACCTGGTGCTAGAGTAATTCTCAGGAATCCAAAAGGATGACCCCAGCTAAGATGCAATAATGGAGAGGTGTCTGAATGGGCCTTCCTTTAATCAGTTCTTTAAGTGTTTCTTGGACATTTGGTGTTCTTCTATTAGTAAATCTTTGTTTAGGTCATTACCCCATTTTCTTTGGGTTTTTCAATACCCCATTTTTAGTTGGATTATTTGGTTTGTTGATATCTAGTTTCTTTAGTTTGTTATATATTACAGAAATCAGCATTCTGTCAGCTGAGGGTGGCAGTTGGTGAAGATCTTTTCCCATTCTGTAGGCTGCTATTTTGTCCTATTTATGGTGTCCTATGGCTTACAGGAGATTTTAAGTTTTGGGAGGCTACATTCATTAATTGTCAGATTGTTCCTATGCTATTGGTGTTCTATTCCAGAAGCTGTCTGCTGTGCCAATGTTTTCAAGGCTATTTCCCACTTTCTATTCTTTTCATGCTCACTATATCTGTGTTTATGTTGAAGTCTTTTATCCACTGGGATCTGAGTTTTGTTCAAGATAATAGATATGGATCTATTTGCATCTTCTTCATGCCAAAGTCTAGAACCATTCATCGAAGATGCTTTCCTTTTTCTACTGTTCAGTTTTGCCTTTTTGAAAATTTGGCTACCATAGGCATGTGTATTTGCATCTGGGGCTTTAATTGATCACCTGTCTGCTTGTATGCCAATAACAGATTTTTTTATTACTATACCTCTGTTAGAGCTTGAAATAAGGTACAATGAAATATCTGGAGATTATTTTATTGTACAAGATTGTTTTAGCTCTACTGGGGTTTTTTGTTGTTTTTCTATATGAACTTGAGTATTGTTCTTTCAAAGTCCATAAAGATTTGTTTTGGAAACTTGACAGTGATTGCATTGAATTTGTTCATTGTTTTTTGGTAAGATGTCCATTTTTACCTTGATAATCTTACCTATGAATGAACATTGGAATCCTTCCATCCTTGCATGTCTTCTCCAATATAGTTCCTTAAAGACTTGACATTCTTGTCATACAGGTCTTTCACTTGCTTGGTTACAGTTACAATAAGATATTTTTTATTATTTGAGGCTATTGTAAAGGGTGCTGTTTCCCTAATTTCTTTCTCAGACATGCTATCATTTGTATGTAGGAGGGTTACTGATTTTATGAGTTAATCTTGTGTCCAGTTCCTTGATTAATATTTTTAACAGCAATATTAGTTTCCTATTTCAATTTTTGGTATCTGCTTATCTATACTATCATATAATATGCAAATAGTAACACTTTGACTTCTTTCTTTACAATTTGTATTCCCTTGATCTCTTTAGGTGTCTTTTCTCTCTTGCTAGAAATTCAAATACTATATTGAATAAGTATACAGAGAGTTGACAGCCTTTTCTTGTTTCTTATCTTAGTGGAATTTCTTTGAGTTCCTCTCCATTTAATTTGATGTTGGCTTGCTGAATATTGCTTTTATTATATTTATATATGTTCCTTTTATTTCTGATCTCTACAAGACTTTTATCATGAAGGGGTGTTGGATTTTGTCAAAGGCTTTTTCAGCATCCAATGAGATGATCATGTGGTTTTTTCTTCCAGTTTTTTATATGGTGTATTACATTGACAGATTTTCATGTATAGAACCATGCCTGCATAGCTCTCGGATGCAGCCTACTTGATTGTGGCAAATGATCATTTGTTTTCCATTTCTTCTAGACTTTACAATTATGTGTAATACAGGTTTTTGAAGTAGACCTATTCATTCTTTGGATTTCTTCAGTGTATATTGCAATGTCCTTTTTTTGTTTCTAATTTTGTTAACTTGCATATTCTCTTTGAGTCTTTTAGTTAGTTTGGTTATATTTATCTATCTTACTGATTTTCTCGTAGAACCAACCCTTTCTTTCATAGATTCTTTGTCTCCTTTTCTTTCTATTTTATTGATTTCAGCACTCAGTTTGAGAAATTCCTGCCATCTAGTCCTCTTGGGTATGTTTGGCAATATTTTTTCTGTTAATGTTTTAGGTGTGGTTTTAAGTCACTAGTATAACTTAAAATTTTATGGAAGTACTTAGTACTATAAACTTCTCTCTCAGTACTGCTTTCATTGTGTCCCATAAATTTGGGTATGTTGTGCATTCATTTTCATGAATACTGGGAAGTCTTTAATTTCTTCTTTGACCTAGTGGTAAATCAGTGGAGTGCTGTTCAGTTTTCATGACCTTGTAAGCTTTCTGTTGTTATGGATATCCAGCTTTTATCCATGCTGGACTGATAAGATAGAATGGGTTATTTAAATTATTTTTTTTTTGTCTGTTGAGACCTGTTTTGTGAGTGAGTACATGGTCAAGGTTTAGACAAGGTTTCATGCAGTACTGAGAAGAATGTATATTCTTTTGTGTTTGGGTGAAATGTTCTGTAGATATTTGTTAGGTCTATTTGTGTGTTTGTTAGTTCCATTATTTCTATTGTTTAGTTTTTAGCTGGATGGCATATACCTTGGTGATAGTGGGGTGCTGAGGTCTCCCACAATTAATGTGTGGGTTTTGGTGTGTGATTTAAGCTTTAACAATGTTTCCTTTACAAATGTAGATGCCCTTACAATTGGGGCATAGATGTTCAGAATTCACATGTCATTTTGGGTGAAACTTTCCTTTGATGAGTATGAAATGCCCTTCTCCATCTCTTTTGATTAATTTTGGTTTGAAGTCTATGTTGCTAGATATTAGGATATGTATACCAGCTTGCTTCCTAAGTTCATTAATTGGAAAATACTTTTCCAACTCTTTCTTCTAAGGTAATGTCCATCTTTGATGTTGAGGTGTATGTATACAGCAGAAGTATGGATCTTCTTTGTATATCCATTCTGTAAACCTTTATGTTCTTATTGGTGAATTAAGTCCATTGAAATTGAGGGATATTAATGACTATTGATTATTAATTCTTGTTATATTTTTGTTGTTGCTGTTATTGTTTGTAATTGTGTGTGTGTGTGTGTGTGTGTGTGTGTGTGTGTGTGTGTGTGTGTTTCCTTCTTTGGCTTTTGCTGGCATGGGATTATCTATTACCTGTGTTTTTCAGGATGTAGTTAACTATTATAGGTTTTTGTTATAATACCTCTGTAGGGCTTGATGTGTGGATGGATAGTATTTAAATTTGACTTTGTAATGAAATACTTTGTTTTCTCCATCTAAGTTTTTCTGAGGATAGTAATCTGAGTTGGCATCCTTGGTCTCTCAGAGTCTGCAAGATATCTGTACAGGCCCTTCTGGCATTTAGGGTTTCCAGTGAGAATTCAGGTATGAATCTGATTCTAATAGGTCTGTCTTTATATATTACTTGATCCATTTCCCTTGATTCTTTTAATATTCTTTCTTTGTTCTATATGTTTACTGCTTTTATTATTATTATGAGGAGTGGGGATATTCTTTTCTATTCCAATGTATTTGGTGTTCTGTAAGCTTCTTGAAAATTCATAGGCATGTCTTTCATTTGGAAAATGGTTTTGTTAAATACAGTTTCTGGGTGTTTCAGCTGGGATTCTTCTCCTTTTATTCCTATTTTTCTTGCGTTTGATTTTTTTTTTTTTATAACATCCAAGATTTCCTACATGTTTTTTGTTAGGAGATTTTTAGATTTTAACATGTTCTTTTATCCATGAATCTTTCTTCTATAGTTGCCTCAACATCTGTGATTCTTTAATCCACACACTGTATTCTTTGGGTGATGCTTGCATTTGTAGTTCTTGGTTGCCTACACAGATTTTCAATTTCCAGAATTTCCTCAATTTGTGTTTTGTTTATTGCTTCTATTTTGATTTTCAGGTCTTGAATAGTTTTCTTCACCTGCTTTGTCTTTCTTTTTGTTTTTTGTTTGTTTGCTTGCTTGTTTGTTTGTGTTTTTTTGTTTGTTTGTTTGTTTTTGTTTTCTTGGCATTTTTAAGACCTGTAGGCATCTAGGACCTGAATTCTGAGTTTGTCTTTGTTGAATGGCTGTTTTGTTCCTTGATTTTTGTTTTTCCTTTTCGGTCTTCTAGTGTTTATGGTCTGGATATCTGGCAACTGATATCTCTAATCAAGAAGGGAGTTTCTCTCCAAGTTGGGAGTTGGCCTTTTGGTGGTTATCTTGGTCTTTGGAGAAGCAGGTAGGTCTGTGTTCTTCTGATTGGTGTGGTCTCTTTTTTATAACTATTGTGATCTGCACCTCTTCTTCCAACTTGTGTGGTCTATACCTGAGCTTCTGAAGTTTGGTCCTCAGACTGCTAAGGTCTACATTCCAGCATGGGATTCTACTGAAGTTGGGTCCAGGACCCAGAAGGGGTGCTGGAGATAGAGTGGGAGGAGGAGGACCTTGAGATTTTCCCAGGGAACAGAATCTGCATGGTGGAGGTGGTGCAGCTTGGCTAGCAAGCAGGTATCTCACCTGTTGTTCAGACTGTTGTACATACTCCTTTTAAATCCTGTGTGAATTAACAAAGAATGGACAATAGAAAGAAGTGCTGCCTGCTATGCACTTGCAAATATTGGATGCCAGACTTTACAGAGAGCTATTCATCCACAGGTGGTTTGCAGCCCATATTATTAAAAGCATCATGCTTTGCGCCATTATCTTCAAATACTACTTTATGTTAGCTATTTCTTTTCTAAACTCTCATAAAACAAATTCTTAATGATATTCAGCCCAAGTTAATTCATTCAGCAAAAAAATGAATAAATAAAGTACAATATGAGGTCATTGAGGTTATTTATAAATTAGACCTAGTTGCCTTCCTATAGAAGTAAAACAGTAAGATTTAGTGTTTCATGATTTATAACTAGACAGACACTTCATATAGCTAAACTCCCAAACCACGAAAATCTTATACTTGATTTTTTTCTAATAATTGAAGAGCAGACAGTAGAAGGAAATCTCAAAATAGTTTTAATTTGCATTTCCATGGTGGCTAATGATAGTGAACACTTTTAAATATATGTCTTAGTTATTTGTTTTCCTTCTTCTAAGAACTTTATGTTCAATTAAAATTAGAACATCTAAGATTAAATTCTGAGTAGCTATATACCTCAGGAAACTGGAAAGGGATCATTGATGGGATGGGGAGAAAGATTTAAAGGGGAAAGTGAAACATTGAAGGCTGAGGCTTAAAAGGAGAAAGGTACAGAAATGTAGGACAGAGGATATTGGAGAAGGATAATTAACTATAATGATGTATAGGAAAGCCATGTGGAAGTCTGATTTTAAGTTTTGGAGCTATTCTACACAAATAGAAAACATAGGTTACTAATAAAAAAGCCCAGTGGTGGGTATTAGATGCCTCTGTGTTTTAATTACTTTTCTATTTCTATGGTATCATACCATCACCAAAGCAAATTTTGAAAGAAGGAGTTAACAGCTTACAGTTCAAGTGGACTACATTCTTTTACTATCATGGCAGGTAGAATGGTAGCAGGCAGGCAGGTGTCAGAGAGTAGCTGAGAGATAACATGCTAAGAGACAACTATAAAAAATAAGAGGAGACAGAAAGAGGAGGAAGGCAAGAAGGAGAAAAAGAAAGAGGAGGAGAAGGAGTAAGAGAAAGAAGAGATAATGGTGTGATTCTCCTTGAACAAGGCCATACCTCCTACTTGTATTAACCAAACAATTATACCAAATGGGGACCAAACATTAAGACATATGAGCCTGTGAGGCCATTCTCATTCAACCCACCACATTGCACTCCCTGAAACCTCTAGGAATGTAGACATATCATAATGTAAAATATATTTAGTACAACTTTAGCTCCCATTTCTTGCAAAAAGAAGTTTCCCTGATAAGGGATTAAGACTGCACTTAATCTGTAGGTATATGAAATCCCTAAGTCCTGCTGCAACCAGATTCAGGTCCAAGATGGGGAAGGAGGACATCAGCATGAAGAAGTGTCTGATCACTAGATGAGTTTCACACAAGTGGCCATCCCCAAATAGCTTGAGATATCTTTATTTATGCTTCAAAAACAATCATTTCCCCCCACTCTCTAGCATTAACCTCTGGGAAGGAAAAAAAACCAAATACGTGTTTTCCCAACTTATTACATCAAAACTACTTTGAAAGCAAAACAATCATCACCATTTTGTTACCTTGGCTAAATATTGAGCCAAGTACATAACACCCTGTCCTTACAAAAGTAAGAAGATAATGCACATAGGCACATATTATCAAGAACAATAATATTCAAAACTTTACAAAGCATGTACACAGAAAAAGGGGTGATTTACCATAAACTTCATGCATACAGAACATTTCTCCAAATGTTCCCTGGTCCTACAAAAGGGTGACTAAGCCTCCCTATAAAAGGCAAACTTTGATAACGCACTATTCTTCCATCTTAATGTTTTTTTCCCAGAATTAGGAGATGTAGTTGATGTGTGTTGCCTTCTCATATGTGCCCATTAACTTTTATTGTCTCTGATTCTGTCAGCACTGAATCAGTAAAGTGATAGTTGATATTTCCTGGCAAGAAACCTGAGAAGCATTAGTCCCCGAAGAATTTTAGGGGAAAACATTAGAGAAAAAATGGGGTTTTCAGGAATGATCACATCTGTCCCATTTGTGACGGACAAAGTGAAACTAAAAACTGCCAAGAAAATGGTCAGTATTATGAGAGAGAGAGAGAGAGAGAGAGAGAGAGCAGAGTGTGCAGGCTAAGAAGTCACAACAGTATTCTGCACTGTCCTGAAGTCCACTGGTCCCTGCCAAGTTAGAGACCTTTTCCACGAGCTTCACCTTATAGAGGCCCATTGGACAGATGTTCATATGCTAATCCAAAACTATGTCACACATCTCCCAATAAGGAATAAATGTTTCTGGATTGTTGGTAGAATTATGCTGGTTTAATAAGGTGTGGCTGAATATTCTCCTCCAATAACAATGACTTCAACAGCAGCGAACAGTAAAATATGTTTCAAGGACCAGACATGGGCTCCTTCTTGTTGAGCTTATTTTAATTCCAAAACAAACGTAATAATAATAATAATAATAATAATAATAATAATGATGATGATGATGATAATAATAATAATAATAATAATAATACCAAAAAAGAAAAAGTCCCCTTAACTTTTTCAGTCTCAACACATTTTATTAAGTTTCATCTGAGTCTCCAGGTAAACTTAACTTCAACCTGTTGTGTGATATTTTCTTTGTGTTCTAATAAATATAGCTTGCCTAGAGAGCAGAGGATATAGAGCTATCCACTAGTTAACCATAGAGGCCAGGTGATGGTGGCTCAAGCCTTTAATCCCAGCACTCCAGAGGTGGAGAGAGAAAGTGACAAAGCAGGGCAGACACATGACCTTAGCCTTTTCAGACTAAGGAAGAAAGCAACAGGTGACTGTTCCTGGTTCTCTGATCTTCTAGTTTTTACCCTAATATCTGGCTCCTGTTTCTTTTGTTTTGTTTTATTTTTTTATTAAGATTAATTATACACTTCAGTAACCTTTGCTTATAAATAAACATAAACAACAGCAAAAACTAATATAAACTTCCAACCTATAATCTCACATAATTTATATTACCATTATCAAAGGGAGGATTGGTACATAGTGAGGAAATACGGAACAAAATAAAAGCTTAAGCACACATGGGAAACTCTAAATCTTGTAACTCCTTGTCTGATTTCAGAAGGCTGATAGAGCTCCAACTTTCCAGTTATGCCACTGTAATACACTGGCCCCATTGAATCATATTGGTATAAGTATTCCTTTGTTGCCTTCTAGGAGCAGAAATTTACTCAGGCCTCTCCATTTTGTAAGTAGGAAGCTTAGCTGGTTGGATTCTTATCTTAAAGAAACCCCTTGCTTTATTCCACTTTAGAAAACGACTTTCTTTGATTTCCTCATCTCATTCAGCACAAACCTTGGCTCCAGTATTAAATTTCCTGGTACTCACTTTTATTTCAAATTGTATATTTTATATTTCTATTTGTCCTGCTATTCTTACATTTTAGACCTGCATGTGAGTGATTACTATTAACCATTTGACAAGTTGATTATTATTGTGTCTTGAAATCTCCACTTCCAGTGAAATTAATCCTTTACTTTTCCATGTAGCTTCAGGCAGATACGTAAGAAATGGGCAAAAGGCAGCCCATATTGCTTTACAAAGTATCCCAAGAATTGTCTCTAACCCAGTTGTTAATATTATTTCCTCCTGAAACATCTTGAGCTTCGGCCTCCAGCTCCAAGTTTCAATTCAATGATTTGTTAGATCTTGCTTAGAGAATTCAACCACTTTTCTACTACAAAGACCCAAAGTCTTTCAATTCCTCTGAAAAACAGCCCAGCCCAGCTTGTGATCGAAATAGCCCATTCTTAGTACTAACTTCTGATTTAGTTCCTTTTCTCTTGCTCTGCTAAGACACCATGACTAAGAAGAAAGGGATTATTTGGTGCTTGCAATTTCAAAGTTATCCTTCATGGACATTTTGACTAGGGATCTTTTCAGCAGTCAGGTAGGTACTAGACCAGCAGGTGAGAGCTCACATCATGAGACAAAACAATGATGCAGAGAGTGAGATACTGACAGGGAGATTGGGAATTATTTCCTTTATTTTACTTTATTTACAAAGCCTCCTCCCCATTGGAATTGTAAGGACACTTGAATTGCTGAAGAAGACTCAGACTCAAATATTGTGCACACACAAAGAGTGTTTATTCTGCAGAAACAACCAGCATGGAGGGTCAACTAATTCTACAAAATGGTGACCAAGAGAAGAGCAGGCTCCCTTTAAGCACAGCTAGGGGAATTCCAGGGACAGGTAGTTCATCTCAAACATGATTGGTTAAACATGCAGGAGTGACATTAGCACAAATTTGATTGGCTGGGGTTTGAAATTATCTATCTTTTGACATGGTAGGGTGAGTCAGGACATGTTTCAGTGGGGTTACAGGCACTGTCCATTTTTGGTCATGGCCTTGAGATATTATGAGACTGGCTTAGATCACACTTTGTACTCACTCCTTCATCCCTGATGTTAGGGGTGCTGTTGACAAATGTCCCTTTGTTCAAGAAACTTAAACTCAGGTCCAGTTGTAAAATGGAGGAAGTTTGGGCCTCTCAGCATATCTTCTCTAAGAAGACCATAACCCTAATCCTTCCCAAAAGTTTCCACCAACTGAAGACCAAGTATTCAAACATATGAGACTATAGGGGCCATTATCATTCAAACCACCACCCTCCCTTGGAGTTGTTGCTCACAAGTATTGTACAGAATCCCCAAAACATACAGCCTAATGCTGTTGTCATTAGTTGCTCACCAGATACTGAGGCTATGACCTTATTGTTGAAGACCACACAGGTATTAGACACATGACATGAGGAAATCGCATTGGTACTGGGCACAGAGCATATCTTTTATCCACCTCCCATAAAAATGGAAACAGGAGTTAAAAAGGTCACTACCATCTTTACCCTGCTGTGAATACTTTGATAGTAATGAATAGTATGGCAAAGATATATCCACAGGTGCAATTGTGACACAAATTTTGGGGGGGTAAGAAATGCTTTCTGACTGAATTTCAGATAGCTCTATGGAAGGAAACACATACCTTATATTGCAAATCTGGCCAATAAAGCATGGATGGGGATCTCACAGTCTCACCATAGTAGCCGAAAGTATGAATACTTTGCTTAATAGACATACTGTCAAACTGGCCTTTAAGTTTGTATCTCTCTATCTATAGATTAGTGAGCTCTTAGACCTCATAAGAGAGATATCTTTATGCAGTAGATTGTAGTTAATTCTTAAACTCATAGCTTATTAAGTACAAATCGAAGCAATTGTCCACAGACCCAGAGAGACAAGATAACAAGGATCGCCCAAGAGAGGACCTATGGATCTCCTGGGGAATGCCATCTCATGGGTAGACTGGCATTAGGTGGATATGGGAACATGAGGGACAGGGTTGGGGGTGAATGGATGGGGGATACTAAAAGAGTTGACTGGAAAGGAGGTGGCATTTCTAAGCCAGGTAGAAACCTAGTGTAAGTGAATCTCCCAAGAACCTACAAGAATTATCCTAGTTAAGACTCCAGGAATGGTGGATGTTTAGCCTAAATTGGCCATTTCCTGTGACTGGGCAGGCCTTCCATTGGAAGGACTGAGATATTGTCCCTGCCATACAGTCTTTGACCTAGAGTCTGTCCTGCCTATGGTATGTGAGGGGTATTGGTGACTACCCCAGTTATCATCAGAGAACCTTCATCCAGGAACTGATGGAAACTGATACAAAGACCTACATCCAAGCATTGGAGGAAGCTCAGGCAATCCTGCTGAAGAGAGGGGAAAGGATTGTAGAAGCCAGAGGGGTCAAAGTCATCACAAGGGAATCCACTAAACAAGTAACCTGGGCTCATAGGATCAAACAGAGTCTAGACAAACAACCAGTGAGCCCACATTGGACTAATCTGGACCCTCTACTTATAGGTAACAGTTGTGTAACTTGGTCTACTTGTGGGACTCCTACCAGTGGGAGCAAGAGCTGTCCCTAATACTTCAACTAGCTTTTGGGAAACTATGCCTCATACTGGTTTCCTTGCTCAGACTTAATAAAAGGAGAAGAGCTTAGTCCTACAGCAATTTGATATGCCATGCTTTATTGTACCCATAAGAGGCCTGCTGCTTTCTGAACAGAAACAGAGAAAGAATATATGAGCAAGGGAGGCTCATAAGGAAAGTTATGAGAAGGGAATGGGAAGAGAGGAGGGAGAGAAACTGCAGGTGGAATTAAAAAAAAAGAATAAACTTAATATAAAAATAAGTGATTGTGGAGTATGCAGCTACAAATGAGTCAACTATGCCAAAATCCCTTCTAGAGGCTCAAAAAACATAACTGAAAGGAGGTGGGAAGATTGTAAAAGCCAAAGGTCAGGGAAAACAAAACAGTTTCTTCTGCAGATAAATGGACAGATGCACTCATGAATTCATAGCCGCTATAATCACTTGCACAAAATATGCATTAAATAAATTTAGTCAACATTTTAGCATGGAGTGGGAATGAGTTCATGAGCTACTATCACTACGTTAGGAATCATAGGGAGCTAATGGTTTCCAGGGTACAGAAATTACTTTATATTGAATGTATGCCTTCTGACAGTTCAGACATACTGAGTGGAAGTATATGGATTGCACAATTGTGTTTTATAGGCTATTGAATTAAATAATAAAGGAAACAAACATTGTTTGGGGGATAGGGAGAGAGATTAATCTGGTCACAATTAAAAGGAGAACTTTACAATGAGTCTGTTCAAAATACTTTGTACTACATTCTCAAAGAATTAATAAAATATTTATTTTAAAATGAAGCAGAAGGTAATTGTTAAAAATATGATAACTGAATGACAAGTAATTATGCAATAAAGCATTTTTCACATGGCTGTAACACCTTTTATTCATTCAGACCTATTCAGAAATAGCAGAACTTACATGGATTTGCCTTAGAGGTTCGAAATAAGGATCATTTAGTGTCAGTTTTCTACATACAACCATAAAAGATTTACATGCATTTTCATAACATAGTATTATTTCATTCTAATTGAAATTTTTACCAATAAAATTATTCATTAGAAATACAATGTTTAAAGTAAATCTATAAATATTGTTGACCAGAAACTTAGTCTTGGAAAAATCTTCCACCAAAAAGTGTATGATTAAAGTTAGAAATTAAAATTTCATGAAAAATTTTGTTACTAAATTTTCTTGTCCTAAGTCATTTCTATTGAATTAGGAATGACTTGAGATTTGTCAAAACAAAAACAGAAAAACCACACACACATATATAAACAATTTTACATATAACTATGTGTAATTATATATAATGTATTATAATGTAATAAAGTATTATAAATAAATATAATAAAATAATCATTTAATAATATATTAATAATGTTCATTCACATACTATTTAAGGCACATGAATCATGTAGATATAGAGATTTTGAGCTTAGATAATTTGTCATTTTATGAATACTCATAATCACTTAAAGGCATGCTACTATTTGCATAAATATTGCAGAAAGGGAAAAGGAACATATAGACAAAATATTTGAATATGTATTCACTAAAGTTTGGGAACAGAAACAGTACAAGTTATTTCTAATCATTCTCTACTTGTTAGAATGCAATAACAAACACAAAATTGTAAGACAGAACAAGAAAAAAAATCCTTGATGAATTTTGGTGAATCTTCTCTTGTGATTAAAACATTTCAAAATTCTATTGAATCAGTGTTTACTTTCTGAGACAGAGCAGCTGAAGCAAGAGTATAAAAGTTGACTAAATGTAGGAAATACAATAATTCCATAAAAAGCTGATGTACATATGAAGTCTTAATGCATTTACAGTATAAATATAATATCATGAAGGTGTATTTATTACAGATATGTGAGATTGGGGGAAAGAAAGAGGAAAGGATATAGCAGCTATTGAGCTGAGTTCTAATGGTGTAATCAAACTGTGATTACCTCTATTAGTGACAAGGGAGACAAAGACACAGTTGAATTTCAATACTTTCTGACTACAAGTTGAGTAAAGAAGAAAGTAAGTGGTGTATTGATTGGGTCCTTGGATGCTAACATTGCAACAATTCCATTCTGAGTATATAGGCCTCAGAAGAAGCAACGCCAATACCTGGAAGAATACAGATGTCCAACTTAAATGGAAAGGTATAGTCACTCTTCACTTATTTTGTTTCATTCATATTGATATTCAAGGATGTCCACCCACACTGGGAAAGCATACATAGTTCCCTAATGTAATCAAGTACTAACATCTTCTAAAATCATTTCAGACATACATAGAAGTATATCTTTCTAGCTATCTCTTTGTCCCTTATTTCAGTGAAGGAGACACATAGAATTAATTATTTTATACACATAATGATAATGATAATAATAACAATTTCAAGACAAGATATTGGAACAAAAACCATTTCAATGATAGCAGTTTTAAGATGTGGTTCTATTTGACAGGAGTTAACTGAATAGTTATGGAAATCATTAGAAAAGAAGTTACTAGAAATATAGTGAAAGCAGAAGATTTTGGGAGGTTTCAGGAAAACTATTGAAAGTTCCCAAGGCCCTAGGAAGGTTGGAATAATTGGGATTACCATTACACAAGTGGGACAGGGTGAAAAAGATTTGGGGAATGAAAGAAAATGTGGACTAAATGAGAAATCTATAAAGAACAAATGTCCATATCATTACTGAATGTACACAAAAAGACATTAATAGCAAAAACAGTGAAGCAAGACTCATGTCATATTTCTTTTGATCAATGGCATAACAATGTCAACAAAGTTCACCAAACAAAGTTACAGATTACTACGACATGGCATGCCTTAGACACATTTATTTGTTTGTTTGTTTGGTTGGTTGGTTATTTGGTTGGTTTATCTCTTTTCTACTTCTCCACATTGAGAGTTTTGTCCTTTTGGAGTATGTATATGTCTTGTGAAGGCTATAACTGACTCTATTGGTCTATGTGTGCATCAGCCCTGTCCTGTGTGAAAGACACTGATTCCTTGAAATTATCCACTACCACTGACTCTTAAACTCTTCCTTACTCCTATTCTGAGTGGATCCTGAAACTTAAGGCAATGTGTGTGACTGAGTAATCCCATTTAGGGTACAGTGGTCCATCCAATGTCTTCCACGCTCTGAGCATTATACAATTGTGTATTTCTTTCTTAATTACTATCTGCTTCAAGAAGAAACTTCTTTTCTGAGAACTGAGTGATGAATTAATCTATGGGTGCAGCAATATGTCATTAGAAGTTGTTTTATTGTTATCTTTATTCTGAAGAAACATTTCAATATCTCTTTTCTGGGGTCTATTGCCTTTCTAGTCACAGGTTCTTGGCCACATTAGTATTATTACATTTCAATGATAGGATATAAATCCAATTAAAAGCACTTAGTAACTCCCATATTATCTCTGCCACTATTATACCAGTATACCTTATAGGCAGGTCTTTATTGTAGGTCACAGGGTTCGGCTATGACATTGATAATTACTTTTCTCCCCCATAGCACCTTCTAGCACCATCAATGCTACTCAGTATGGGTGAAGCTTCTAGTTGGGTATTTGCTCAATTTCTCCATGTTCAATGACATAAGCAAGTGCTGTCTTCAGTAACAGGGCCTCCTTACCATCAGATTAAGGAGGGCAGAAAATGGAACTGGCAGCAGCCTGTGGTACTTAAGGGGCTCTATGTGCCCCCTCATTGGCCATTTCTTAACTCTTTCTAAGGATATAAGAAGAAAAATCTTGTTATTAATAGGTTAAATTATAGTGAGAGATAGCTAACAAGGAAAAGCAAAATATAATTCATGACATTTAATCCTGAAGTCTCCCTCAAATCATAACCTTAGTTGGTATTCTTCACTAAGTAAAAAATGTTTTAGAATAAAATTATTTCAAAATTGCAATGGGCAAAATAGAAACTAATTTTTATTTACCAAAAAGACAAGAGCATCTGTTTGTCATTTTGAGTCAACTTTATGATTAAAAATATATAGAAAAGTATAATACAATATTTAGCCAATTATTTTTTTCTGTGTAAACATTAGGGGGATGGTTAAGACTTTCAGTAATCACACAATTTATAATAGACTCATTGTCTTGAATTAGTAGAGTCTGGTAAGACTGGTCAGTTTATGGCAGATTTTGAAGGGTTTGGCTTTTCAATTTGCAATTAATTGTATTTATATAATGATAACACTTAAACACACACATGGATAAAAGTTAAAACAAAAAACAAAACAACATGTACAAACCAAATCCATACAATATCAAGAAAATAGAGAAACACTTTTTATAAATACCTTTCTATGTTTGCATGAAAGAAAGATCTCTAAAGATCACAATGAAAAGGAAAGAGGCAAGAAGAAGGGAAAGAAAAAGATCATATTACTAGAAAACACACTATAACAGCTTAGAAAGCATTAGACACAAGCAATTATATGTGAAAACCTCACTGAATTTGCTGGGTAGTAATTTAATTTTCCAAAAGAAGATAAATGTTTGCATGAACAGTGGTTATTTTATGGCTTTTTATAGCCTATAAAAATGTTTACTATGAATAATTTACAAATCACACTTATAACATCTTATGTCAAATAGGCACTTGGTAAATATTTATCCAATGATGAATAACAGGCAAACATAGGTTTTTCTTCAAAGAGGATAATAGAACAATATAATATTATGAAACCCACCAGAGGCTTTATTAATCATTGTGTCTATCTCACCTTTCAGAAAATACTTCACAAAATAGTGTATTAAAGGAAAACACAAATAACATAAGTTTTCAGTATTTTCATGCTAAGAGTATAGCATGAAACAAAAATAGGAATAGACATAAATTCTAATGAATATCATACTGATTTCTTAGTAAAGAAAGAAACAACCATGCTCAACTGATATATAGGTACACTGGCTCCAGAATGTGAAAGCTGCCTATGAATTCCACAGAGATCCACGGAAAAGCTGAATTCACCTTCTTTCTCTCCATGAAGTAGAGACAGACAGACCTGCAGTCCCCAAGAGTGGGATAAAGAAGAAAGAGTCACTAGCAGACAGGCATTCCCAGGACACTACATTGCTGTAAGGAGGTCAGCTGCAAACTGGACTGGACAATGGAATTCCAATTACAGTCCTGAAGTGACTCTTTGAGACTGTCCAGGAGTTTATTTTCTTTCCCACAGAAGAATATGACAGGATGCATTTTTACCCCTCTTTGGCATCTCTGCTTGAGTCCTTCTGCACATTTGTGTCTAAATCTGTTTCTTCCCCCCTTTCCTACCTATTAAGTCTCTGGTAACACCCATGCTGTGTGTTTCCTTACTGCATAATGCTGCATGTGGTGCTGTCTTGCCCATCATTTATTCTTTTACAAAAATCCACTGTAGAAAAAGGAAGAACACATTCATATACCAGCCTAAAATTTTGCTGCATTTAAGCATTTACTAATGTGGCATTTGAAACCTTGTATTTGTTAGCTGTTGGTAGTCTTGAGCATGCCATTGAAGCTTCATATTTGTTTGATTGCTCTGCTTCAAGATATTCAGGTTCATCGTTAATGCACCTTATCCATCTGACAAGTGTACAAAATACCTGATCATCAGAGAACAGCTCATAGGGGTGCACTGGATATACTCACTTAGAGGAACTCAAATACTCATGACTGTTCATGCTCATTAGACCTGAGATACACAGAAAAGACAAACAAAAGAACTCTCAAACCTAAAATTCTGTGTGTGTGTGTAGGGGGATGCATCTGTTGGTGTCTATGTCTCTCTGTGTGTTTCTCTGTTTGTTCATCTCTCTGTCTCTCTCTCTCTCTGTCTCTCTCTCTCTGTCTCTCTCTCTCTCTCTCTCTCTCTCTCTCTCTCTCTCTCTCTGTGTGTGTGTGTGTGTGTGTGTGTGTGCCTTCTGTCCTCTCTCTGCTGTTTCTTATAAAGTATGGTAAACAAAAGAAAACTTTCCAAATTGAAGCAGAGCTCTTTTTGTGCAAAATTATTAACAATCATCATTTGTGAATCAATTTTGAGGAAAATTTAAACAATAAAGTTGAAATGGAAAAAAAGAATAAATGGAACAAAATTCTTTTATGTAAAATAACCTACTTTTATTTATTTATTTTTAGAATTTTGTATATGAATATAGTATTTACACCATTTCCCAGTCCCTCTCCTTCCTCCAAATCCTCTAGTTTTATTTCACGCCCTCTGTAATACATGTGTAATACACATACCACATACTTTTATAAAAACATCCTACTGTGTCCATTTACTGTTGTTCATATGTGCATTTGTTTAGAAGTGACCACCTGGGATTGGATAGCCTACCAGGGTGTTCATCCAATGGACAAAGCTGATTCTCCCTCTCTCAGTGACCATAGCTCTTCATCTTGGAACTTTATGAGATTTCCCGTCTGTGCTAGCATATCAACTGTTGTTAACATCTTTTGCTGTATTGTTTACACATCCATATCATTGAAATTCCTGGGTTTGTTTTCTTTAACATGTACAGGAGATCACTATCTTACAGCAGCAATAGCATGCATTGTGATATTTTGTCTCTTACAGCCTTTCTGTCCCCTCTTCAGTGATGTTTCCTGAAGCTTAGGTATAGGCTTTATAGATGTATCCATTGAAGTTGGTCCTTCCACAGTCACTTAAAAAAAAACTTTGTAAATAGTATGTTAGGTTGGGAAAAAATCAGTAGTGAATTTCATAATATAAATAAACTTTAGAAAAGATACATTTTAAATGTATTTATGGATAGATCTTGTAAATATGAAATATTTCATCTTTCCCTTTAATGGCTACCTACAAGGAAAATTCATTATCATAATCACCAAACATTAATCATCATCCAAATTACCCTTCTTCTATCATTTCATGTTTTATTCCAATTTCTTCTAGTATTTGACAAAGTATTGCTGATTTCTCTTTGCAACAATAAAATATTCTCTATTAACATGACCATTTAATAAGTTTGCTTATTTTAAACATATGTGAAGATTCTGTCTTCTGAATCCCTGTGAATGTCACATTTCAATAGTATACCCACTGAACCCACTAAGCATTTAGTTCTGCAGCAAAAATGTGTATCAATGATCTGGGAGGAGAAGTTTAAAATTTCTGCTGCACAAGAATGAGGATATCTGAGTGTTGTCTAGTCACACATGTAAAAGTCAGGCATGATGGAACACACGCCTAAACCCAACACTAGAAACACACATACACACACACACACACACACACACACACACACACACACACACACCTAAACAAAAAAAAACCTAAAATATTTTAAAAAATGAAAAGGAAATATTTATATTTCCCAAAAGGACTTCTAACTAATATGAAAATGAAAATCAATGAATTCTTTGCCAAACAAGTTGGGATTAATTCAGTGTGCTTCACTTCATATAAAGGAACATCCATTCTCATTAAGATCAATAATCTTCATTTATATAACACTAATATATTTTAATCTTCTCATTTTAGTTATGTCATAATAAAACCTAAATAAATGCAAATGGATCAACAAAACTAGTTACTGCACTCACAAAACCATGTTTGATTTGGTAATTACTGGACAGTTTTCCAGTAAGAAATACGAAGTAGAGTTGCCCTCCATTTCTCACAGGACCCACACTTGCAAATTCCACAGTTTATTTTTAGCTTAAGAATTAACTTCTGGCATGTTTGATGACATGTGCATTCATACACAAAACTGAAAAGCAAATCACACCTTGTTTATTGTCCCAATTGAGGTTCTACGGGCAAGTAACTGGTACCTGAATTCAGTTTTTATATTAATGACAAAAGACATAGTTTATTCTGTTTCTGAAATGAAATACACTGAAAGAAGCAACTTGAGATTAAAAGGTCTAAGTTTAGCTCACAGTTCCAGATTACAGATCATCATGAGAAAATTCCAACTGGCAAGAACTTGAAGCAAGCTGACATGCCCAGTTGAGAACAGAGAAAATAAGGGAATGTAGGTTGTGCTAGGTCATTTTCTCCAATCTTACATAGTACAGTATCCTCTGCCTAGGGAACAGGGTTACCCACAGTGGGCAGGTCTTCACCTCTCAAGTAGAAAGATATTTCCTCATAAACACACTCTTGATCTACAAAATCCCTCACTGAGATTCCATTCTCAGACAATTGTACATTATGTCGTATTGGTAATTACAATAACTAACAGATTTCTTTTTCTTATTCATTCATTTAGTGTTATATTTTGTGAATTTTTGTCTCATTATAGTTTTGCAACTCAAAATGTCTTCACAAATGTTATTAAAGTATTCTAGTGTTCTTAGTTACAAAAATACTGTAATAGACCTTCCAAGAAAATAGCAAATATATCTAATTAGATAAAATTTGTTCCCATGTCAGATTCTGTGCTTTTGGTTGTGAGTGTAACACTAGTAATTTGATTATCTATATTAAATCATTGGAAAATATAAGAGGAAGACAAAATATAGAGGGAAATGAGACAAGTAGAAGAGGAATTATGGAAAGGGATAACCAACACTAACTAATATTCAAAGCATACATAAAACATACATGGAAAACTGGTAATATATAGACTTCCAAAAATACATGCATACATAACAGAAGTTTAAATTGAGTTTCCATATAAATGAGGAAATAGCACTAACTAGACATTATATGCTATCAAATAAAACTTCTGGATTAGGAATAGACTATATTTTATCACTTTTCATCAAAGGAAGACTATAGCCTACCCCCCAAACATTACAGACTATTTCTAATGCCATTAGTTACACTTCTAAGCTCATGGCCACATTCTGTTTGTCCAGACACTGCATGTTATTGGCAAAAAACAAAGAAAAATTGAGCTGGTACTCATCTGGAATCTTTTCCCACACAAATTAGACCACCATAGTATGTTTATAGTACTCTGAAGTACTCTACATGATAGTGAAAGCAGTCAGAGATCTCATCCACCTATGAACATGGAAACTTACAACAGTTACTTCCATTAAAACTATGCCTACTGGTAATAGTGACACAAACATTATGAACATAACCAAGGACATATTGTTATACCCATAGAACAGAACATCGGAATGGTAACAGGCATATCAACCAAAACTCCAATGTATGCCTCCTTCCCATAAGCACATGGCCACCACAAATAGGACTCTATGACTTTTGTATGTGTGTGATTTTTATTTGTTTTGGGGGGTTGGTTTATTTCTAAGAGGGAAAGAATATGAATTTGGGTGGGAAGTAGGAGATGATCTGAAAGAATTTAGGGGAGTGGACAGATTGCAATCAAAATATCTTGTATAAAGTCTTCAAAGTAAATAAAATATAATGTTTATAAATACAAATATAAAATAATATATAAAATGCACATAAAACAAGAATGGCATTGATCACTTGGTACATACCCTAGAAACAATGTTTCAATATGCACTAATTTGCTGTTTTCAATGTGGACAGAACACAAATAACATGAAGAAAAAGACTCAGATATTTTTGCATATATATATGTGTGTGTGTGTGTGTGTGTGTGTGTGTGTGTGTGTGTGTGTGTGTGTGTGATGTATTCCTGTAGGAAACTGGAACTTCTGGTATCATTACTCATTTCTTTTATAACATATACAACCTGAGGCTTTTATGTAATAAGATATCACACATTGTTATACCAGTTTATAATTGAAGCAAATATAAACATTCTTCCAACTTCTCTTTGATTATCTGAGAATTTTTAAGACCATGTATGCAGATTGTCACTTAACCATTATTAAATTTATGAAGACTATTTTCACTTTACCTTAGGAATATGGGACAATAATCATACTAGAGGCAGTCTGAGTGGGCATTGAGAGAGAAAGAGAGATCATAGAAGATAGATAGATAGATAGATAGATAGATAGATAGATAGATAGATAGATAGATAGACAACAGAGAGACACAAGAGACACTGGAAGAGAGGACAGAGAGACAGATGGAAAGCCTGATAATCACTCATACCTGATAGGTATGAAAATTGTTCATTCAGAGTGACAGACATGATGAAGACCATTTGTTTACAAATACCTGTCATCTCTACAGAACAGGCCTGGTCTTGGGTCTCTAGGATGTGATCTGTTCTTAACTTCTTAGATCCATGAGCTAACAATTTGTGTCTGTGTAACCTCTATGCTTTAATATTCACATCTAGAAAAAAATAATTGTGTACATAAAATTTTAATAAGATTATAATTGATTTGGAGAGAGAGGAGTACAGAAAACCAAGACAGGATTAGAAGTTAGAATTGACAGAAGAGAAATGGAATCAGAAATCTAAAGGGCTATTCCAGAGTGAAGCTCAGGTTGGTGTGACCAGTCTGCATGAGGACTAGGCATGAACATCACAAGGGACTAATGGTCTGAGCACAGTTTGATCATGGATGGTCGAGACTATATTCCTATGTACATTTTCTTTGAATAAGATATTTGCTTATGGCAGGCACTCTTTCTTAAGATCACACTGCCATTTGCCATCCATACTTGGCCACTCACTGAGCTAAAGAAGCAGTATTTGCTGTTCCAAAAAGGTTTCGTGGTAGTTAAAACATCATACCTGTCATAAAAGCTAAGAACACTGATTTAAATTCTTTGCTGTGCTACTTAATTACCTTTTTAATTAGGATGAAGTGTCTTTTCAGCCTCTCTTATTTGAATACTGTCACCTTGCTTTAAGGGGCCAAGTTATAAACACACCTTAGTGAATTGCTCTCCCTGACTCCTCTTTCCCCACTGAGCCAGCTGCTCCTGTGAGTTCAACTGTCAGTGTGAGTGCTAAGAAGATGCTCCAGGGGCTCCCTAATAATGCCAGCAATAGGGACTGCTCATGGCTGAGGCTGGCAGCTGAACAGAGCTCAGGGGACCTGGATGTGTGAGAGGAACAAAAGAACAGGGCATTCTGGTACTTTAGGATGCTAGAGTAACTGCCAGTGCAAGTTGCCATGCTGCTGCCAGGTTAGGTAAGCAGGCAGAGGCCAGAAATGTGTCTGTCAAAATTGGATAAGGAAGCTGAGACTCAACCCCAGCAGTGGAAGTAAGGATTTGGATTTATTTATAATTCTTTGATGGAAAAATTTAATCATGCTGTAAGAAATAAGAAGCCAATTGTGTCCTCTGAGACTCAGAAGTAGGGGACATAGATGAGGCTGAGAATCTGCCAAGAGCTAAATTTTCCCCCAGGAGAAAGATTACCCAGCTAGGAAAGATCCTGAATGAAGATACAGGCTTCTAGTATTGTAAAAACATCATAGAAAAAAAAGAATCCTCACACAATTTCAAAAGTTTTTACTTGTGGTAAATTACATACATTCCAAAAATGTATGATATTACCAGTTGCTAAATATACAGTTCAGACTTACCATGTACAAGAATCACAACATCTCTCTTTGGATCCCCTTCATCTGGCAGAAAATCCCTTATGCTAAGACTGGGAAGCCACTATTCTATCCTCTGACTCTATGAATTATACTACTTAAGTACCTCATATCAGACAAATCTTTTAGTATTTCTTTTTTGGTTGCCTTATCTCACTTGGTAAGATGTACACACTTTCATTCACACTGCAGCTTGTGTCATAGTCCTCTCTCTTTTTGAGGATCATAATATGTATATGACACTTTTATTTAGCTGTTGCTAGACACTTGACTTGCTTCTGCTTTTGTTGAGAAAAGGGAAATACAAATATCACTTTGAGACCCACATTTTATTTCTATAGGGCTTTTTTTTTTTAGAATGGAATGTCTGTTCTCATAACTCTAAAAAACAAACAACAAGATTAAGGAACCACCATATTGTTTTTTACATTAGCACCACAGTGTTGCATTCTTCCTAAAACAAACAGGGCTTTTCATTTCTCTACACCCCCGCTAAAACTTGTTTTCTGGTGTGTGTGTGTGTGTGTGTGTGTGTGTGTGTGTGTGTGTGTGTGTTCCATTTTCATGGATGTGTGATTTCTCAGATACAATTAATTTGACATCCTCTTTATCTAAAAAGAAAAATATTGAGGTGTATATTATTAGCATGGTCAGTGGAGAGCTAGGACAGTAGCCCAAATTTCTGGTCAGCAACCTGAACTCAGATCTACAATGTGGCATTTATTTCAATACTCACAGTTAGCAATGCACCCAACCATTTGAAACTATCCTTTAACCTAGTCTATTTCCACAGCACACATGTTTACAGACCATCAATCTGGCCCCCTTAAAATTTCCTTACCTAATAGGGAAATGTATGCACATGGAAAACATTTGTTTAAGAAGTACACATTAAACATGAGTGAGCATTGAATTTGACAACATTCCGGCAGAAGTGAGTAGTGAGAAGATGCATAGAGATGGTGCCAAAAAGCATTCAACAAAATCTGAAAGCATTATGTACCATGCAAGCTTCATTCTGAAGTATGTACAGGAAAGGATACTTTACTGTAATATGGAAATTTAAAAACTGTGAAACACCAAGTAACAGAAAACATATGCTGCAAAATTTTCATATTTGTTATTGTTCTCAAAAGTATGAATGTATAAGAAAAGGTGTGTGTGTGTGTGTGTGTGTGTGTGTGTGTGTGTGTGTGTGTGTGCATGAAAATGCTATTTTAAGTTTCTCATACTCATTTCTTTCAACCAATAATAATTAAAGTGGTTATTGAAGTAGTGGAAAACAAGAAATAGGATACCTGCTCCTCAGATCACATTTTCCAAAGGGAAAGGATTCAAAGCAGGAGAAAACAGCATCATAGCTACAGGTTAATATAAGTCAGAAACCTCTGATTGTTCACAATGGACCCAAAATGACCATCAGATGTTCAGTGTGTTTGGAACAAGATTAAATTTAAATTGTAAAACTCCTTCTAATGATATCTAAATTGCTAGCTTGTTTTGAAAATCAAAAACAACATAAAATTCAGATAGCATAGACGATAGGAATGTTTCAAACTTAATGTAATTAAAATTATTTTACAATTAAGCTTTAAAGTATTAGAGTCAGCCAATCCTCTGTAGCTTTGGGGGTGGGGGAAATCCATAAATCTGAACTGTTCATTCCTGGAAAATTATGAAAGCAGAGACAGGATTGGCTGATAAAGTGTATGGATTACTTGGGAATTGTGGCATATTCTTGTAATTAGGAGCAGAAGCACTGAACCAAGAGGCTTGTGTGTTTAAGACATGAATGGGCTATAGAGCAAGGTCTTAACAATGAAGAATGAGGAATAGGAGGAGAAAGAAGAGTAAGAGGAAGAAAGAATACAAAGACAGAGAAGAAAAAAAAGAACACAAGTCATAAAAAGGACTGTCAAAGATGGACAACTATAAACATGAAGGGATTTAAGCCCAAAGACATTTAGATTAATTTCTTTGTTGTTCTCTACAACGTATATTTACTATATATCAACAAAGAGATATTTATCTTTAGTTTTACATGAGAAGTGTTATTTACAAGTGTACAAAGAGTCAATACCATCTTGGTTAACATATATTTTAAACAAAATGTGCTAATTACTGAAAGATCTCAATATTGTTTTAACAATTATAACACTGTTTTGAAAAACATTTTGTCTATATTGAGACTTACCCTACTAGAGGAAGTGAGGGTTAGGAGATTGGATTGGCATCACATAGAAGGAGCATGAAACATAATACCAACCATCCTAGATATACAAAGGTATTCCAAATTTGTCTGTTCTAAATATCAAAATCTAATTATTTTCAGTTGGAGATTACAGTCTTAAAATGGGAATTATAAATGTTCTCAATGGCTCAATGGGGGAGAATTTTTAATACAGGAAGAAAACTGAGTTTCCCACTCACCCAGATAAGAATTTCTTAAAGTCAGAGGGAAAATGTAAACAAAGGGAATGTCACAAGCAAAATAGATCATAGAAATTCAAAGGAGCCATGGAAATCAGCTCAACAACACTTAAAAGAGACTCGCCCTTTGGCCCAGAAGTCTATGTGTAGGTATATTTAAACAAACCTCTGGACTAGCATCTAAAACTTTGCAATGTACTATGATTACACATGATTGCCTGGTGAACATGTACATACTGTTATCTCATGGCCACCTCAAAGAGAAAATCTATGAATGCAAGGGATGTGACCTAAAGATATGCTTTATGGGCAGACCAAGGCACCTGTGACCACAATGATTTTCTCTCATATATTCTGTGAATTTCTTGTTTGAAGGTATTTTTACATCTTTTAGGCAAAAGTGGTTAGATAATAATAAAGTAAGCAACAGATAGAAGAAAATTTATAAAATATTCTTGTCAGAGTTGACTTCCTGTATGTAGAGACCTCTAAATAGGAGCATTGACTTTGAAACTTAGTAATAAATGGTTGAAATTGTTCTTCTTTGATGAAAAGTAGCACAGTATTAAATCAATGTAAGTGTATGACCTTAAACTGTGGTTCAAGCTAATAACTGTGGTTGTTTGGGAAAACACTCAATCATTGGAGAAATTATATAGCCCTATATAATCTTAAAATCAACTTTAAAATTAACATTGAAATGGAAGGATAAGCTTATGTCTGAGTAGTTAGGACACACAGGTATTTTCAAAAAAAATTACAACTCAGTGAAGTTTAACATTGAAATCAAATAGGATCATAAGATTATATGTATTGTTTTCTGATACCTTTTACTCTAGAGTAGTTGGCCATTGGATTAAGCAACGGTTCCACAAATACTCTGAGTCATTTGCAATCTGCTCCTTGAGATTTCTGAATTTCATTATTAAAGAATCAGAAGAAAGGAATCAAATGTCCTAGCAGATGCTCAGCAACCTGGGTATTGATAGCCCCTTCAGGAGAGAAGAAACAGAAAGCACATGTTACAGTGCACGAATGGCATAAGTATTATTAGTTATCAGCAAGGAAAAGTTTTAATATTTGGAAAAGGAAAGAACATGAAAATCAAAGAGCACTAGTTTTCAATATGTGGGTTCTCAGTCTTATGTGACATTGGCAAATTAATTTCCAATGAATTACTAATTTTGAATCAATGTTCATAAAAATGAAAACAATAGCTATCATGTATGTTAAACATAAGCCATTCATTCTTGCTATGGTGGGGTGCTATTTCATAGTGATTTTCTTAATAAGAGATGGTCAGCATTTTTAATGCATCTGTTTACCACTAGTGTGTTTTCATTTGAAAAATCTATATTCAGGTCTACTGCCCACTTTTTGTTTGACTTTTTTGCTTTTACTTCTGCATTCCTATATTCTAGACATTAGTTTCATGCCAGATGTTTGGCTTGCAAGTAATTGCTCCTATTCTGTGGGTTGCTTCACTCTAGGCATTGTTTATTCTGTTGTATAGTTTGGTGTAATTGCACTGCCCAGTTTTGTATTTGTTCCACGTGCTCTTGGGACCTTTTCTAAAAATTTTGTGGATTGCTTTTTTGTGAGAATTGTTTTTATATAGATTCATATCTACACAATGCTTAGTTATGAGTAAAATGTTTCCTCTGATATATAAAATAATGTTTAAAGGCCAATCACTCTGTACAAATGTCACTATCCTCAAGATTGATTTCACATTTCTCCAACCTGCAATATATTCTTAAACCAGTAATATTTGGTGATAAAATACACATCAAGTATATTACAATGCTTCTAAATCAGTGTGTGATGATTTGATAAGATGATACATCTGTTTTATTGACTGATTTTATCATAACTATAATGACAGCACAGAAGTATTCTTTGAATTCTCTTAACAAATAGAGCCTTTAATTTCCCCATTTTTCTATTAAAGTTCATCATATTCCATGTCATACGATAGAAATAAATGATTAAAAAAAAAGTAAGACAGCTTTCTCGGAGATTCAGGGGCTACAGCAGAGGCTCATTGCCAGAGACATACAGGCACATTTAGTCTCACGTGGCATGCCTAATATATTTCTCATACTCAAATCTATATGTTGCAACACCCAAAGAGTTCGTTGAAGTTTATTCATTTATGTCCTGTAGTGAGAACCATGCCTATCTACAATAAAGTCTAAAGAGTGGCTTCTGTTTCTGATGGATTTTGGTTCTTTCTTAACACAGTTGAAAGAGCTATCAGCAGTGTGTTCAGCTGGGTAAAGGACAGTAGGTAGCATTGCTCCTTTTTATTTCTCTAACTTTTTTCTTCTGCCACAAGAAATCAACTGCTAAGAATGCATTTGTTAATGGCAACTGGTTTTCTCTTTGTCTTATAACTACCCAAACTTCTCCTATCCAAGTTACTCACTCTTCTAAATTCAAGTCTGTCCTCAATGGTTATATTCATTTGTGGCTTTCAGATTCGTGATTATTTTTTTAGAAAGTTGCCCATGTTTTTTGTATAGCAACAATTTTCATCCATTTTTATAACTGGACTGTGTTCCAATGGCATTGTTAATTTATCCAATCTACTAATTATGGACATGGATGTTCTTGTAAATTTTAGGTCACTACAAATAAACCACCATAAGCATGTTTACTCATGTATTTTTTTTTTTTTTTGTATGGGCTGAGGTATGGCCATAGGGAATTGATGGGTCTTTGATGTAATTATGTTCAACTTTTGTACCTACTACCAAATAGTTCTCCAAATGATGTAGTATTTTATTACCTCTCATTAATATTGATTAAGATAAAGAATATGTTTTTTGTGTTCTAAACTCTTTACTATCAGTTTACATGATATGTAGAATTCCTTTAAAATAGCTTTTCCTAGACAGTGTGTGTGGTAGCTGCTATGTCAATGGCCATTTGTTGTGACTATAAAGTTACCTCAAGGATCAACAGAAATACCAATAGAAAGGACACCCTCTCAGATGCCATTTCAGTCACCAAACACTGGCAAATATAATTTTCCTATTTCCTGAATTTATATCACATCTTCAAAAATTTGTAACTTTAACAACTTTGATATTTAGTTTATAACATTTTAAAAAGTGTATTTCCATTAGTAAAAATCAATGTATTGACACAGTATTTATTTCTTTTAAGAATTTGCCTCCTCTCATAAAAATCTGTCTTATTTAGATATGTATATTGGGTTAATTATTTCAGAGACAATCCCTATTCTCTCTTAAGCAAACCTCTTAGTCATATCCTTAAGGCTAGTGCTTGATGTTTGCTTTGTCTGTGATCAGCTCTTGTTCTCCACAATATTATCCTATCCATTTCAAGCGGCTACCACCAACAAACACAACAGTAGCATCTACAAGGAGAGGAAACATAGGAAACATGTTTGTGCCTTTTATCTAATTAATTCTGGTTTAATGTATATTTTGGTGGATAACAGAAGCTAATCTAATGCTTTGTAACCTGATTCAGAAGCAGCTACATTACCACCCACATCTGTGAAAGACTAAGAATTATTCTTTTTTGTGCCTCCTCTTAATCTTCTGTGGAGTAATTACTCAGTAGTCTCTAAAGAGGATACCACTTCCTCCTGTAAGCCTACCTATTTTGAATTGGCTCTCTGAAACCATAATTCATTACTCTAAAATAATCACTCTAGTTACGTTCTCTGGAATATGTTGCTTTCACTGGGCTCAGCTAGCGCCTGGGAAGTTGGAAACACTCTTTGGTGATAAGAACTATGTTTTGCTTTGGGCTAGAACTTTACATAGACATCCATTTGTTTGGGGGATATGGTAGTCATCTGGGTTAACATGATAATAGTGTTTTCTACCATAACAATAGTGCAGGGGATTACTGTTTCAGGTTCATATTCAATGTTCTGAGGACTAATTTATTTTATGTGTTCACTCTCTAAATTCTGCTTTTCAAACTGTGGAAATGATATAAGCTGGAACATACACATGTAATATATTATCACTTTTTCCCTTAGTAACATACATCATAAGGTTCAAGAGCCTGGAAACAGACTCTGAGACACTAGCAAGTGAATGAGAGCTGCTTGCCCCAATGTGGGTGTAATCTGAGGCAAGAATGTTTGCTTTTATTAATTTACTTGTTTATTTTATCAAAAACAATTCCTGGAGAGTTTAATATATTCCTGGCAGCTGAAGAATAAATATCATAGTTTTGAAGGGAGTCAAGGTGTCATATCTTAGTGTCCTCTAATTTCAGGCAAGATTGGATTATTTTAAACATCAATCTCTTCACCAGATAGTATCTTTTGATCTGGTGCTGACTCCATCTTATTTTGACTTTGAATTCTTTCCTGTTATACCTTAAATTTCTGGGCTTGCTCTCCTTTCCTTACAAATATTATGTCCCTCATATATGGGAAGGCGGGACTGTGGAGGTGGCTCCATGGATAAGAATATTTGCTCTGGAGCATGTAGAGTTGGCTGCAAGTGTTTGGCACCCAAGAAAGAAGCTTACATGGCTGAATATGCCTGTAACTCCAGCAAAGATGCCAATCAATAAAGGCAAGCTTATGTTCAGGAAGAGATGCTGTCTAATGACAGTAGGGTGGAGTGCAATAGATAAAGAAACGGAATGTCCTACTCTGGCTTCCCTGCAAGCTGTGCATGTTCATTTGCACACTAAAATGATTTAACACACACACACATACACACACGCACACGCACACGCACACGCACACCACACACACTGACTTATCTTTGCTACTTAGGACTCAGTAGGGATCAGAGGTAGCATTCACCTCAAAGAACATTACAGTCCTGGCTTCACATCAGTGCCTTGTATGACCAAGGACAACAAGCAGCCAACTACATTATTGCTAATATTTTCAATTAAAACTTAATGCTGTAAAAAGAATATTTTTTTCCAAAATACCTGTGTAATGCTTTGAATTTTGACCTTTTGGATAAGCACAGATGGAAGTATCAGACCCGTTTTCAACTAAATTCTCCCTCATTCAAATTGCTATTAAAATGTTACTTCAATCATATAGTCTCCTTTGCTTCCTAATTAATCTGAGCACGCAAACAACCCACTCCCTTCTGCCTTCATCTTCCCTTCACATGTGCCTTATTGAATTATATAGCCCTGTTCCTGTCTAGTTTATTTCCCATGTCTCACCCAGTTACAACCCTACAATGTTGCAGGGTGTGTTGATGCCAGTGGTCTATTAAAGAGTGGGAAAAGATAGATATGGCTCAGGTCATTATTCAAAAGGACACATATTTTATGTGTCACAATGACCACATCCTATCCAAACGACTATATATGATGTTGGTCAGATAGCCCTACCTCAAATTTTGTTGAATTTACTCACACCCATATCTGCTGATGTAAAGGTGTGGAATTATTTACAGAAATATAAAATATGCATTTGGATCTGCAAATGCAGTTATAAAAGTAGCAGGGACTACCCCTCATCTTGAAATTGGAAAGCAATGACTTTGCAGATCTCTCAGTGAAGAATCTGTGCCTGTATGAGAAGTCTATTGCTAGTGCCATCTCAGTATTTTGTTCAGACACATCTGGATTTATTTTTAAACAAAGGGGAAGTTCTCTAGACCCATGGGTTTTCTTTTAAACCCAGACAAACTTCCTCTACCCCCTTTGGAAGCTGTGATAATTTTCATGGCACTCTAGATCATTTCAAAAAGAATAAAATATAATGAAGGGCTGCTCTTACAAACACAAATTTTATAGAATCCTTTGGACTGTCTGTGTGGGAAATTCTTCTCTCAGGGGAAGTAAATTTAAGTGGAGCTGCACTTGGGCTCAGTCAGTATTCCCCTCTCAATTACCGTCAATACCGCTGAATCAGGAGCTACACCAAAATTCCTGAGATAGCTTTTTAAAAAATATAAAATAAAAGAAGAAAGTGCTATTTCAGAGTAGAAAGAAGTCTTCATATAGGAAGGGCAACATCCCTGGAGGGCTAGAGCTCACAGTGTGAAATAATGAAATGAAAAAGAAGAAAAAGAAAAAGGAAAGCTTGAAATACTCAAATCAGAACATACACATCACCATCCTTGTTCTTGCTGTTAATTGTTCAGGGCTGCAAATATTTGCTGTTGTATTGCCTGCCTTAAGATACATGGTAAATTTTTAAACAGATATATAATAAATAACCTATATGATTATTGTAATGTAGAAAGAGAACAGCAAGTTTGTGCAATGTATTTAGAAGCTTTCTTCTTTTCAAATAAATAGAAAACAGTTTCAAACAATGTTCCCCAGGCATTACAGAATGGTAGAGACCCTTGTTGTGGCTTATTGCTTAAGCATGCTGCAGGCAACTACTATATCAGCATTTAATGGCTCAAAACAATAAGATACGTTTAGATGATGCAGAACATTATTCAGCAATGTTCTTAGCAAAAGATATATCATTGCTTGGGCTTAGAGGTTTCAATAAGAAGATCTGTCTTTATTTATTAGAATCATAAAAGTCAGTGTAGAATTGCTTACTACATTTAAAAAATTGTTGAGAAATAGCTCACTTTAAGATAATAGCATAATCTGATAATGTCGAATGTTTAGCTTTTCTATATACACTAACATTTAATAGTCAAGCCTGAGTAATTAGATGAGGAGGTTTGGTCTTGAACACTTTTACTAGTCCATAACAAAGACCTGCAAGTCCTGCTGCATAAAACACTCAAGTGTTTTCTAGCTGCTGTAAATTCCATTTGAGAGGTTTCCGCCTAGCACTAGCCCACCCCTGGGAGCATCATGAAAGCTGTCCCCGTCATGCATCTGGATGTGTGACTAGTAGTCTGACAGCTCAGCACTGCAAAACACATTCTGCCTCACCCATGTTTGTTTTGCTGCAGAAACTTCCTTGGAGACTCAAGGTACCACCGGTATGGGTCTGAATTATATCTGAGTTACAGAGTATGATATATACATGGTATTATGTCTGTGAAGCAAGGATTTGCGTCAGTGAGGTAATAGGTAATAGAACTTAGTTCTATCTGATTATAGGAAAATACTTAGTAATATTTCAATGGAAAATAAAGAAATAGAATTTGATCTATATTCGATAAATCTATATAACAAATGAGTTTCTGATTTGGGATGGTGAGTGGGTATGTCTCATGTTGATCCTCATTTTGCTAATTTAACCCAAGTTTATAGTGGATATTGTACTACACTGACCAGGTCTCTAAGAATCATAGAAACATAAAGACACGCCCTAAATGTATGGAGGTAAGACTCATCAGGGCTAAGACTCCTGGTAGAATGGGACTTGGCTGTAAGTCAAAGGCTGAGCCCTGGCTCTGCAGCTTGGGGAACTGGGCAGGCAAGTCTCTACCACACTCAATGTCTTAACATATAAAAGGGAATAAATCCCAAAGCTTACCTTACTGAAACATTGTGAGACTTTAACCAGGGAATTCTTTTTTATTTAAACCAGGCAATTCTCTTACAGCTTATTTACCTCAGAGCTTTGCTTATAGCAAGTGTGTGATTAATATTATCGGGAAAAGTAGAACACAGAAAAGTCAGATTCAGGTTTGAGCTTTCCAATATATGCCAATCATAAAGAGCCTAGTGGGACTGAGAAAGGAAGAGAAGTGGTGGTAATGGAAGTTCCTCTCCAACTCAGCCCCTTTAAGTTCCACTTCATAGGGCTGTTCAGGAACATAATAACAGGCCACAAACACAACCGCCCTTCAATACATGAAGGTGAGCTGCATGTAGGTGGGCAGAAGGGCTACAAAGGTGCAGTGAAGCACAATGGGAAAAGCATAAAACAGCTGTTGATCACTGGGAAGTAGGAGCAGCAAACAGGCAGGGCTGGCAGGAGCCAGTCAGAGAGAAGGCCATTCAGAGGCAGGGAGACAACAGAGCATTCTATGAGGCAAATTGGTTGAGCTCCTAACAGCAGGAAGCTGGGCAAGTCAACAGAAGGGTTTCCCCTTGTACTGTGGCCTTGGGTAGTGCATAAGTCCAGCAGTCCTCTCTCTCTCTCTGCGGTTGGTATATAGATGCAGACCTGTCCTAAAGGCAACTAGAAGTGTGGGGGGAAAAGCTGAGGCTGGGCGTTTATTCACAAGGTTCTACCTACCACCTACCAGGTCAGTGAACTTGAGCAAGTCACTTGACCTCTGTGGCTCACAAGCACATTTTCTAACGACTGGGTTGCTGACTGACCAAGCATCTCATGTTAGTTCCCTTCATTGAAACCTTCCCCAATTCCCCACTCACCCAACATTTAGTTATGTATATGCTTGTGTATTTTGTCAGGATCTATGCGTAAAACCCAGGGAATACTCAGGGAAATCTGCTTTGTTTGTTTGTTTGTGTTTTGTTGTTGCTGTTTTTGTTTGCCACAGGAACCAATTTCCTTTCTCTGCAATAATAGGAATGGAAGACACACACACACACACACACACACACACACACACACACACACACACACAACCACCACCACCACCACCACCACCATCACCACTGCCACCACCATCCTGCTGTAATCATTTCAGTCAATCCAGAAATAGTTCCAATCCTCTACTGCAGAGATTGTCTCCATTCTTCATCTGGGATTGCTTTTTCTCTGTGAAGCTCTCTGAAGCTTCAAAATTCTTGGTGATATTATTTTCAAGCCAGAAACCATGTGCAGACCTTTATAATTTTATTATTATTATTATTATTATTATTATTATTATTATTATTATTATATTTATTATTATTATTAATTACTATTGGAGCCCCTAGCAACCAAACTTCATTTCTTTGAAAACCTCAAGGAAAGTCTGCTACCATCACTGGATTTGCCCTTATCCAAACCTGAGTGTGCTTCTTGACCACAAATTAGGTCACAGACAAGTTTGGAAGTGCCAATCAGCCTTGGATTCATCAAGCTTTTTAAAGTGCTAGTGCTGCAGTACAAATGGCAATGTGTGCCACAGATAAGGCTATCATTTGCATAGTTACAATCAGCCAGTGAGAGAATGCCTGAGAGGCAGAGGAGATGCTGGCAAGTGCAAAGTCACTTTCACATTTGCATTCAATTCGGTTTTAAATGGAGAACAGAGGCCCCGACTGAAAGGGCATCTCCTCCTGTTCAGTTTGATTCAGCGGAGCCTGTGCCCAGAGAGCGGCTCAAGCTTTGAAAGTGCATTGTGATCTTCCTATGAGCTATTCTTCTCAACAATGTATGACATAGCTAGTAGGCATTAGTATCCATAATTTAGTGAAAGGAAGTGAATCAAAAACAGGTTGAGTGACTTGTTCAGCACGGCAGGAAATCACAGCTGAGGCAGAGGAAGACTCTACAGCTCTGTGATGGCTCCACATCTGTTGCTAAGCCCCATTAGCCATGTTTCCTACCTGTACCCTATAATTAGTCAAAATGAGTGCTACCAAACCAGGAATTTGCATACCCCACCCTGCAGTAGTTCCTTTCCTTTCAGTTACCTAGTTGACTCGCAAGACATTAGAAAAATAAAAGCACCCTCCCTTGTTCCAGTAACAACAACAATGAGGGTGAACTAGAATGCATTTATTCTGAGGACCAGAGGCACAAGGAGTTAACATTTTCTGAAGGCTGAACCTGATGCTGAGAGAAGCTGACAAGTCTTCAGAGAATCATGTTCTACTTAAATGACAGGTACCAGCATCTGACTGATATTTTCTATACATTTCCCCAGTTGCATGGTTTTTCCTGAGGACCTAAGATTTATGGACTATCCCTGTATTAATTAAGCATATGCTAGTCTTTTGAAGGCAGACATGATAAGTCAAGTCTCCAGCATTTTGTTGTATATCACATGCAATTTATTGAAGAGGCATGATACCAGGAAGGGAGAAAAGGTTAAACCCTTTCTTCAGGAACCTAATGGAAAACACTGTCAGGAACAGAGAGCAACCCCTCTAAATATGAAAAAACAAAAAACAAAAAGTAACTTCTTTACTAGAGGAAAAAGAAGTTAAAAGGCACAGCAATCCCTGACTCAGCAAACACAAGCGCTTGATAAATGCACCTGCTACCCTGTCTAGAGCTGATCTAGCCTTTTCAGGGTGGCCTTATCAAGTTAAGATCTTGTTGGAGAGTAATGAACACAAGAAAGACGCTGCTGCTCAATTGCTCATCATTAGAGCCTGTGTACAGCTTGAGGGAGAGCAGGGACTCTGATAAATCAGTGCTTCGAACCTCCAGATAATTGCTGCTCAAATTTTGGAATCCAGGTATTATTCTTGGCTAAAGTATCTGCCACATGGTTACACTGCATTAATACACTGAAGACAAAGCAGCATAGGTGTTGAGTCTTACAAAGGAAATTAGCAGACCTGAACTATCCATGAAAAAGACTTACTTAGTGTATCACATCTGGCAATATCTATGAAAATCATTGTTTGCCACATAAAGGGAATGGCAGTCAGTTATGAAAAGACAACTGAGAACACAGAAGAGTGGAGGGTAGCTGTAATGAGACTATTACGAACCTATGAAAGCAACTCTATATTTTGCAGCATGTCAGCTATGGGAATGCAAAACCTATTAACCACAAACACTGTTCTAATGTCCTTTCTCACCCTCACAACAGCCCTGAAGAATGGGTGGTGCCCAGTGATCACCTGTTAAAGATGAGAGTTACTAGATCTCTAATTGTGGATATAGATTTCATGCCTCCATTTCAACCCTCAGAAATTCACTGTCACACCCAAATGGTTTTCTTTTCTTATTGTTTACAATCTACTTGTCCTTCTCTGCCCTGAGTCAACCAGTCAGCAACACAAGGAGCATGTCCAGGGTCATCAGATCACTGTCACTTCTTTTTATCTGACTGGGGAAATGTCCTTGGGCATCCCTGTGGGGGACCAAATAATTCTGTTATGAAATATTTTGAGGCCCAGCCTCCAGCTTCAGTAAACAGGAGCACTATTCAGTAAACAGGAGCTCCAGCCCACTATTGTATTATTGTTAATTGCTAGTAGGGCTACTATTGTTTACCATGGCCTCAGGGTAATATGCCTCCTAATTTGCATCTCTGTGGGCCAAAGCACCCGAAGAGGCCTGCATCTGGGTGGAGGTAACTAGGGAGTGAGTAACTAGGGAGGATATGAATGAGGAGAGAGAAGAAGAAGGAGAAAAATGGTTCCCTTGTGGTAATGGCAGCATGGTTAAGAAACAGTCATAAAGATGGAAAATAAAGAAAAGACTGTAGTTTTATAACATGGAACTGAGAGCTCCTTAAAGATAACAAGATGCCTGCGTTTGGTCTTTATTGCTGCTGGGTTCCTAGGAGTTTCCAGGTCCATGAACCCCCTCTCAGGTAGAACCTCATGGCTGTTATGGGTTAAAGCTAAGACATGCCGGGTCACACACATCCCAAGGTCACCAATTGTACAGGCACCTCCATGTAAGTGGGACAGATATTCTCACTCCACCCTTAGCACACTCAAGACTAGCTTCCATTCCCCAGTCCATGGAATCCTTATAAATCTAGAATTATGGTGTTTTCTTCACCTGTTGCTCATGTCAGTGGACTCTACAGTATTTCACTACTGAGGTTGATTCAAATGATGATTTGTGGCAGATTGAAGCACCAAGGACCAAGTGCCCTCCAGTCTCTCAAACTGCACAGAAACTCCTGTGGTTTTTAGAGCAAACAACAGGACCTGAACTTCATTTGTTCCAATCTGGTTTTGCAGTCCTCCTTTTAGCCAAGTGGGGAAACAGATTAGCTTCATCCCTCACAGTTCAGTTGTTTAAATTTGGATAACATCCTCCAAAAACCTTGCATTAAAGGTTTGCTAATTAGGCCAGCACTATTGTGATGTGATGTAGACCATAAGAGGTGGATGGAGACTTCTGGGAGGCCCTTACATTACTGGGAATTTGTCCTTTAAAATCTAAAAACAGGAAGACCACTCAATCTTAGACTGTAATTTCCAGAGCAAGGAGCTAAAATAAGTCTTTTATATTTAAAAGTTAACTGTCTCAAGTAGTTTTTGTAGGAACTGAGAACTAATAGGGAAAATTGCTACCAATGGGGGTCATTATGTGGACCTGTACCAGAGAGTATGGAAAGGCCTTCAGAGTTGGTTTACAGAAGGACTTGGGAAGTCCTTCTTGTTTGGAAAAACAAGCTAGTGAGAGCCTAAAATATTTCAAAGAAGGTTGAGTCAGTCACTCTGGTGAGAGAAGAGAAGACAACCATATTGATAGAAATGGGGATGGCAAAGGTCATGCTGTGTGTTTTCAGATCAAAATGAGGAGTCTATATTCTATGAACTGAAGAAAGGTCATCTTCAAATTATGGTAAGAATGTGTATGCCTTGATACTCAATGTGGGAGGCAAAGCTTAAGTGGGTAGTTTTTAATCTCATATAGGAGATTTTAAAGGCTGTAGCTTATACAGGATGTGGTATGGATACCATGAGCTGCTGTTAGTGAAATTTACATAAGAATTAGGTGGACAGTCGAGTAAATGATTTGAGAAATTTCCATCTTGGCCAGAATATGTGTCAGTTAGTTGCCAAAAGAAAGCAGACAAAAGCTTTGCACTGGGAAAATAGCAAAGATATCACATGGCTATCTTGGATATTTGCAAGGCAACCCCATGCCCATTACACAATCAAAGGTGGAGAATTATAAATTAGTTTCTTTTTCCTTTCTTTTGTAAGCATTTTTCATCTTTTTTATTTTTAAAACAATCTTATTTTGTGTAGCAATCCCAGTTCCCTTTCCCTTCCACCCTCCCATTCCCCCTACCATCTCCCCACCCCACCCCCATCCACTCCTCAGAGAGGGTGAGGGCTCCCATGGGGAATCAGAAAATTCCCTAGTAGAAATTAGTTTCTAAACTTTCCAGGAAATGAATAGCTTCATGAAAGATATCATATATTAAAGCTTGTGTTGCTTTGTTCCCTTCTTTTCAGCAACAGGGCATTCAAAGGCCTCTGAAGATGTTCAGGCAAGTTCAGGTCTGTCACATCAATGGTAGATCTTGGATTCCATCTGATGTTTGCTAGACAGAATGCACAATACAAAAGCTATAGGTCCATAGCACCATTTATTGTGATTTCAAAAACAAACAAACAAAATCCTTGTAGGCTTGACATATGTTATGAGGATTGAGTCTGTGCAAGTTGGCCTCCAGAGTGCTACACACCAGAGCTGTGGGAGTGCAGGCAAAGCTGCAAAGAAGATAGAAAGATCTGAAACACATGGCAGGGACAAGCACAGCTCAGACAGTTGTGTGCCACACAAAATTACAAGGCCAAGGCTACCCAGCACCAGTGGGAGCCTGCCTTCTACCACAGTGCTCTTCTTGTGCTACACGGAACTTAGCGTTTCATGGTTGTTCCAGAGTTTTGCTCTTGCTTTGTGGTTAACTCATTTCCTATTTTCTCATTTCTTCCTTTGGAGTGGGAATGTATAGCCCATGCCTTCATCACTATTGTGTTTTGGAAATCTTTCTTATTTTTTTTTCTCTGGGCTTTATGAGTGGGTTTCATGTTAGCGTCCGAGAAGACTTGAACTTAGACATTTGAGAAATGTTGGAAGTGTAAAGATTTTGGAGACTTTTTGTGAAAGAATGAAATCACTCTTGACTAACAGATGTGAGTGAATGTTAGAGGTCATGGCACAGTGATTTGATTTGAAAACATTCAGTGTCCCCCACAGATACAGGGATAGCCACAGTTTATAGGAAAGATGGCATTATTGGAAACACATAGGGTCTTTAACTATTGGGATCTTTTGGGAAGTTCTCAGTCAGCTGGGGTCTTCTTTTAATAGATCATGAAGCCTTTTCTCTTCCTCTTACTCCCCCTGCTTCCCAGCAGAAGTTGAAACTTTTGTTCTGTTGCACTTTCCCACCATGATCATCCACTCAGCCCAGCTGAGTATGACAATGTGACTATGGTCTTGGACTAGAAACTCTGGAACTATGATCCAATAATCAGTTTGCTTCTTCATAAAGTAGTTACCTCAGGTATTTCATGATAGTAGTGGGAAGTTAACTCACATAAACAGCTACATGATCCAATTGGATGTGCCTGATTGTGGCTTCTCTTTATAGATGGGAATCTTTTAAATCACCAAGCTTTAATCCTAACAACACATTCTCAGTAATACAGTCATGATTACTGAGAACAAAAATGTCAAAGAAATAAAAAGGTTTATAGAAATTCCTTCAACAACTTCCCTTTTTTCTTCTTCCACCATTGTTCATTTCTTTACCTGCCTGATTATCCCAGAAGACAAGTATGCAAGCCTGTCTCTTGCCCTGATCTTAGTTCTAAGGGAGTTCCATTTCTCAGTGAGCAAAATTGACAGTATTCTCAGTGAAGGGACCAGCTGTCCCTTTTGGCAGCCATGACAGTAACATATGCTTGCCATGACCCTGCCTTGGTCACTAAGAGGTCAGATGCCTGCCTCATGTCAAGGAACCAATCAGAAGTTTGCTGGCAATGCTATGTTTTACAGCTCTGGTGTGCTTTATGGACAAGTGCATAGCAATGACACGAAGAGCATAGCAACCACCCTGGGAGGGCCTATGGTCCATAACAACCAATTCGCCAATCAACACAGGGCATGTCCTCCAAGCCTGGAGGCACACCAATCCTGAGCCTGTGCGTACCCTTAGACACTCCCCTTATGCTGCCTGACAAGATCTCTCTGCAGCCGGTTCAAGCTGTCTTTGCTAGCCATCCACCATGGCGGGTGCGTGAAAGACCCAAGCTAACATGGGGTTAGCTTGTTAAACAACAATAAAGCCTCATGCAGTTTGCATAAAGCTTTCAAATCTGCCTGGTGATTGGGGTGACCACGGTCCTGCGCTGGGACCCAGGAGGCCTGAGTTTTCCGGGGGTCTAACACTCAGGAGTTATAACATCCACACATTTCTTTAAACAAAATTTGAAAGTCCATAATAGGGTAGTCAGCTGCTAGCAGGATGAATTGATGATGTTGGCATGTGGGATGCCTCATGTTTGTTTTATGGGAACAACTCTAATCAGATGCCAAAACCACCAGCAAATTGTGTTAAGTGGAAGGCACAGGATCACTCTCCATATTTTGTTTCAATCTCTGCCACTGTAAAGATTTACAGAAAAGTAATTCAAATATTATTATAATAATATAGAAAAGAATTAATTACTTTATGAGTGATAGTTTAAAATATTTCCTAAATAATACAATTTGTTTTTTCTTCTTATAATAGCCATAATTTTGGGTTGTCCTCATAAAACTATGTGGTATTCAGTCAACCCATATTGCACTGTTTAAAGAGAAAGAAGCTACAATAAGGTCATCTTTGAAATGGTCTCCTCAGAAGTCAGTTGGATTGATAAAGTATAATATAGAATGAATGTGACAATTTAGTGACAAACATTATGATTTACAAAAATAAAAACAAAAAAACAGTGCCTTCCAGTGCACCCCTGGAAACACCACAGAGCTGAAAAAAGCCAAAGTGGTTAAAAGGCTGACACTTCACCAGCAGGTTCTCTATGATCTAATGATGAGAGGAGACACCTATGTCTGTTTATGTTTTCAATTCTTACTTCCACCACTTATAACCTGCATGAGCCTGTGTGTGCTTGCACTCTTAGGTGCCTAATTCCCACATTCAAAGTGGAAACTGAGAATAGTTTCTGCTTCTCAAATTTTGGAAAAGCCGAAATGAGATAGTTCAAATAACATTTCCAACTCTTAAAGTAAGTGGTCAACTTATTTTTGTCTATTATCACTAATACACTTGTGATTAGGCTCCTGGTACCCTACAATAACCCAAGGAGTCACAGTATATGCATAAAAGTGTGCAAATGTAAAGCAATTTATAAAGTTGCTTTTTATAAGCAGGCTTTCAGAACATTTACTATAAAATGGCATATGCTAACTGATCTTTAATTTGAAGTTCATGTACATTCTTTTTTAAATAACTAAAAGAAACAAATAGCAATAACAGCAGAAACCTGTTTTCAAGTTAAATAAAAGGTATTATTGTAATTCTCACAAGTATCAAAGCTCAAGTAACACCATACAGCAGATGCCCATGGCTGAGGATATCCCAACCCCTTTGCACACTGCAACCTCTACCATTTCCTCTTCCTTGTGTGTCACCAGGGCTGGTGTTGGGACTCTTCTGTGACATGACTTCTAGGTTCCTGACTGAACAAGACAGAAGAACAGAAGCATAAGCATGGATTGACTAAAAGTGAGAGAAATGCAAAGTAAATTCAACAGTATGGGAGCAGGAGGGGAGGAGGCAGCATGTGACCCTAGAATCCTGATTCAATGAAGGAGGAGAGGCTGATCCTCAGGGATGGGTATGAGGTAGATTGTTACCCTAATAGATAAAAGGATGCATAATTTATGCATCATCATTGAAGAGATGGGAAATCTATTTTTATTTTTTTATTGATAGTCTTCCTTTCACTGCAGTTGTGTCCAATGCATGCCTAAGCATGCATATTTTTATGTCTCTTTCTCCAAGTACATGCCAAACTACAAATTATGCACAGGAGGAGAGGCTGAATGTAGCTCTACCAGCAAAGAACAGGAAGTTATACTTTACCCTCAGGAGGTTTGTATTATAGGGATGTACCTTTGGTTGCAGCTTCCTTGAATCCCTTCACCTTGCTCCTAACCCTTGTCTTCTTGCTTGTATCACACATGGGTTGTATTCCCACCATCTCTGATGCTTTATGTCCATTCTGAATCCAGGTATCACACTGGCACCCCAATACTCATATTTTCAAAGTTATTCTGGTTGAGTTCTACTTATCTAACAAATTGAGGGACAAATCAGGGCTGAACTGGGCAAATTATCAGAAGATGCTGTCCCCAAAGGCTGTGGGGGACCAAGTAAAACAATGAACTAGAAGCAGAAGTATTAGATAAGAAAAGCTTTGACCTTTGAGATTTTTTTTTTTAAGTTTTGCTATTTCCAGCCATTTTGATTATCTGTTTTCACCTAAATACTGCTTGTAACTATTGTGAGACTCAACATAATGTGCAACAACTCTTGTTTTCTATTTCATATGGACCTGTATCACCATTATTGACTTTATTTAATGAAAACTTGGCCCCAAGTGTTATCAAAATTGATCTGCATCAAGACAAATGTGACTACTAACTCTTATAATCACAAGGAAGCAATCAGCAACCTTATCAATATTGTGAGGACTAGAACAAGTGTTTATTCCATTTCACAGCTTCCTCTAAGAAAATAAATGTCTGTATCTTCAAAAAGTAAAATCAAAACTTGCCATTTCCATGAGAATTCTTAGATTTTAGTAAGAGAACATGTGAATTTGAATAGATGTCTTTTTTGTGAAGTTTTACTTTCATAGTTGTCTGACAGTAGATATCCACAAACATGTTCAACAAACTTCAGTCAGGATTTCATCTACTTGTTAATATTTCCAGAACTCTACAAATCTGAAGTGAGTTTAAAAGTTAACAATCCATCTTGGAACATGGTCCCTGTTAAGCTTGCCCACTGGATTTGTTTGGTTGTTATATTAGCAAAGTGAACTCTTCGATCCAAAATACTTAAGTGTTAGTGTTGGAACATTGGCTTTCTTCCCCTTTCTTGATGACTATGGAAAGAGCTTTCATTTGAGATGGAGGGGCAAATAGTTAATGAACTCCCAATAATTAATGGAAGTGGCTGCATAGGACTCACAAAGGGCTTTGATAATCACACACAGCACCGTTAATATTTATGTCCCTGAAATTTGCAGAATTGTTATCACAACTTAATCAAACCCGTCCTGACCAATTTTTAACAGTACAAATATTGCATATTGCTGTACATTTTGCCATTTTTAAATAATTTAATACCACAAAAACAACAACAAACAGCTGGCTAAGATCTAGATGCTGTTTGTCTCCTAAGGTTTGATGTGCTGGGACCTAGTGTCTTGAGGCAGTGTGTATCTTTAAAAGCTATAACCCACTGAGTGGTTCTTAGGTCATTGAGGGCATTATCCTCAGAATAAATTAATCTACATAATGTGAGACATCTGAGCTAAATATCATAAAAGAGCAGAGGAGATAGAAGCATACCCATGCATTTTACCAGATGATGCCCTGCATCAGCATCAAGAATGCCATCACCACAGGGTACCACAACCTCCACCCCCAGAACTGCAAAGCACAAGCAGTCTTCTTCCTTTAAAACTTGCTCATTCTGATGTATTATGTAAGTAGAACTAAAATCAAATGAATCCCTTCTCATACCCATAGAGATACTCCATTTTTATCTTGCCAGAGGAGAATCAAACATGGGCCTTCTCTTGGATAAGTTACTGGTGGGTAATGTGGAAAATGGTCTATTAGATCCCAATAAAGTTCATCAGAGATCCTGTATGATAGAAAGTAAGCTACACAAGGAACCTTTATCATAGTTCTTTTAATTTTTTTCTATTTTTCCCTTTTGTTTGGTGTTAACAGTTTGCATCTTGAATGTCACCAAAGATTCTTGTGGCAAAGGCTTTGTCCCTATTGAAGCACTATTCAGAGTTGGGATCATTTTAAGGGATAGGATTTTGAAAGCCCAAACCTTATCAGTGGATTAATCCATTATAGGACTAAGAACCTAATAGACTACTAGGAATGGTGAAAAAGTTACAAAGTAATTATCTGCTGAGAGGAAGTAGGTAGTGAGGCACCAAGTGCTAGGATTAAAGGCATGCTCCACCAATATCTAGCCAGGACAGACATTTTTACTAGATGATGTGTACCTTATCAAATAAAGTAAAAATCATCTGTTTAGGACATTTCCCTATTGAGCAACTTAGGATAACTCAAGGACTGGACACTGAATTTTCTATGAGCTAATTTGTGGACAGTCACTCTTTCAAAATGTACAATACCAACTGAGATACAGATAATAGAGTTTTACATACCAGGCTGCCACTTGTTCCCTGAGCACTCTCCATCCATCCATCCCTCCCTCCCTTGCTCTCCTCCTACCTTGAGAGTGTGTGTGTGTGTGTGTGTGTGTGTGTGTGTGTGTGTGTGTGTGTGTGTGTGTATCTTCTTTTCAGATCCAAGGCCATAGGACATGCAGAAACTCTCAGCAATTTTTTACTTTATCTGTACATATTAAATAACCATCTGCATGATCTGCACAATGAAAGGTTCAGGCATTATGCTGGCCTGCCCCTGTTACCTGGTGGAACAGGGAGTACCCTGGTCAGCCCAAGGTTCCATGGGAAATAAGTCTGCATGCAGGTGCAGAGGACCCCTTTAAAAAGATAGGTCCCTGCCCATTTATGCTCTCTCTGTTTCCTGTTTGCTTCTGCTATGATTCCTCTCTACTCTCTCTCTCACCTATGTGCTTGCTCTGTCTCTCTATGGCAACCAGCCATGGCGGTCAGCCATTTACCCCTTTTCCTCTTCTTAGTCTCCCTACTCTGCCGGACCTTATAATAAACTTATAGTCAACATGTCTCATGTCTCAGGATTTCTCTTTTCTTCTTTTTAAACAAAACAATAACATTTGGCGTCCAGCGTTGGCGCCTGACTTGGTTTAGGCTCTCCCCCCAAACTCTTGCAGCTTGCTGATGGGATAGGCTTTCTTTATAACTTTTCCTGCCAGGAGCATGGGAAATCTCAGGGATCCTAAAATCTGAACTCATAATCCACTTCCATCTTGCCTTTTCCTGGCACTTCCTCCTATCTGCAGCAGCCTGAGATGCTGGAACTCAACTTGCCGCTTTTCCAATTAAGGATCCCTGGAACTCACTGATCTGCCTATTCGCTGCAATCCAGTAAGATACTCCCTCACTTTTCCCATGGGGCAGACCTGGCACTGCATTTTGGAGTTCATCTGTGCCATTTTTGGCCTTGCCCACGGGAAATACATTTTACGGGATCTTTCGGCTACTGCCAGCGAGTAGGTAAATGAGCAGAGTTCTGCGCCTCCCAATGGGAAATTTCTTCCACCTAGTAATGTCCCTCATTGTTCTGGTTTGTTCTATCTCTGACTGTGTTTCTTCTTGGTTGGCAATATCTGTTTGAGATGCTCTGAGAGTTTTTTTTTGTTTGTTTGCTGATTTTCATTTTTCCACATGAATGAGGTTTGAAACTTTTCTGGCAATTGAGAATGTGGGGCCGTGCGGGCTAATCTGGGGGCTGCCATCTTGGTCATGTGCCATCCTAACCAGGTGACCTAGCTTAGGCCTGCCAACTCAGTTCAGTGACTTGCACAGGCAAACATGACCACCAGACATTTTGCTTTCTATTTCTTCTTTCACTTGTTGGGTGCATTTCGTGAAGGTCAGGCATGGGATTCCACTCTAGGAGCGGTGCTTCTTTGCTTTTTTCAGTTCAGACCTCTGGGTCCTTTTTCGGTTTCTGGACAGCTGTGTCCCCTTCGGGGCCAGGCCCCCTGGCATCTCCCACGGGCAGACGTGCATCCGGAGAGGAGCTTTTTGCCGGTTTTCCACTTGCCTCACCCATGGGAAATGCATAGAGGAACCTTTCTGGTTTCATCCAACAAGCAAGTAAACAGACAAAATTGGCTTACAATTGACACCGTTTTGGTCATGTGACCTACCTGTAGGCACGCCCAGCTCCAGCGGCCTGTGGCAGCAAACCTGTCTACTGGGATTTTTGATTTCTGCCAGATCTTTTTGCTTTTTATTTTATTTTATTTTTGTCTGTGATTTCTTCTTTCACTGTCTCTGCTGTTCATGGCTTGTTTACTAAATACTGTGCCTTTTCAAGGCCCTCTGTTTAAGTCTACTCTCTCCCTTTAAATCTCCTGTCTTGTTTGCTACAATGTACAGATCAGAGATTGCATTCTAATTCCCCTTTACTGTTATCCAGTCCTGCTTGTCTCTGTACCTGTAATTTAAATTTATACTTATCTAGCTCTATATGCAATTTAAATTAAACTGTGCTAAGTCTCATATTTCTAAATTGCTATATATCTTAAAATGATGGTAAACATTTAAAGTCATAAAGGTCTAATTTAACTATACTTAAAATATAAGCTAAGACTATACAACTTAAATTTAACTCTTGTATCTTTAAATGATGATGAAAGTTTAAAATCATAAAGGTCTATTTCAAATTAACAAAATATTTATACCATTCAGTCTATCCTATAAGCCGTTTACAAAGGTACAGCTTTTATTACAAAAAGGGATTTTTCTCTAACTAAAGACAAACTTAACTGCTGAGATACTAAACAGACAGCCCTCAAATGCTCAGAGAATATGGCATTTAAAATGTTTTGTTAAAAAGCTTTTTATAACAGAGAGATAGGCCAGCTGCTGGCCCCACCCCATTTCCTCCAAAAAGACTGATGGGCACTGAAGAAACTTCATCTGGAATCAGTGACAACGCTAGTCACTGAGCAACCCTGGCCTTCACCTCAACTGCTACAAAGTATTCCAGACCATGGACAAGAGGACAGTGGAATCGACTTTCCCCGCGTTGCTTGGGCCAACAGTAGGCGAGTCTTCCTATAGTTTAATCCACAGGTCACATGCTATCATCAAGAAGGCAGGTGTCTTGCAGCCCACTACTATGGATGGAGGACCTTGGGGGTGGCTGTCCATGCAGCCTGCTGGCAAGTCTCTGTTATTCTTTAATCATTGATTCAGGTAAAATCTTATCCTTCTCAAGAACTCTGATGCTTTTGACGACTGGTAGTCTTGCCAGCTTAAAGCAAAACAGATTCCAGGAACAGGTATTTTAGGGTTTATTTATGTGAAGATAGGAAAGTCTAAGATGTATGAGGGTCTGAGAATGTATGTAGTTCAGAAGGTCTGAGGATGGAAAGGTCTAACACAGTGGATAAATGCAAGTTATAAAGGTCTGAAAATGGAAGGTCTAAGATGGTAATGTAAAGTGTATGAATTAAAGTTATAAAGGTCTGAGGATAAATGATAAAGTGAGTTGAGACATTAAAAAGAATGAAATATGTTCCTGATTTCTCTATTTTTCATGCTACTGTTCATAGTAAAGTTCAACAATACCACTATACGATCATAACTACTAGGTCAAGATTAAGATGCTTTTCATTGTCCTAAGAAAAAAAAATCTGTCAATTTTAAAATGATAATGCTTTCAGCCAAGTTGCTTCGAGCCGAATCAGATCCAAACAGGTCAGACTCACTCCAGGTAATATTCAACCTTTCCCCTGTCCCAAATTCCCTTTCCTCATCTTGGGACACCTCGGGAACCCCTTCCTCGCCTTACAATCTTCCCTCAAATACCAAGACCTAAGAAAAAAAATTTTTCTAAACTTAACCTTGTCCTCTGCTCTGTCAACATCTTGCCAGGTCTATGAGGCATCAGGGAGTTCCATACAGCCTGGACTGCAATGAAACAACCAGCTACCCCAGGACATGGCAGCACCCCAACCTTCTCGGGTCCCCTAAAGATGGTCATCTCCCCCCACGTCAGCAGGAAGCACTCTTGAGAATTCAATGCCCTTATTCCTTAACCTGCCATGTCTAACACCCCACCTTTTTTAAATAATAAGTAGGGGTGGGAATGAAAGTTTCAGGCATTATGCTGGCCTGCCCCTGTTACCTGGTGGAACAGGCAGTACCCTGGTCAGCCCAAGGTTCCATGGGAACTAAGTCTGCATGCAGGTGCAGAGGACCCCTTTAAAAAGATAGGTCCCTGCCCATTTTCTCTCTCTCTGTTTCCTCTCTGCTTCGGCTCTGCTTCCTCTCTACTCTCTCTCTCACCTATGCGCTCACTCTGTCTCTCTATGGCAACTGGCCATGGCAGTCAGCCATTTACCCCTTTTCCTCTTCTTAGTTTCCCTACTCTGCCAGGCCTTATAATAAACTTATAGTCAACATGTCTCATGTCTCAGGACTTCTCTTTTCTTCTTTTTAAACAAAACAATAACACACACCACTGAGCCTGGTTTCAAACAGAATACCTGTTAAAACACCTCAATGTGTGGACTATGTCAGAGCAGGTAAGCATTGTTTCACACCTTCATGGAATCCAGTTGCACTGACCCAGGAACATCCCTTTCAATGCTCTCTTCACTCTTTCTTTACTTGGTGATCTTTTCCCTATTTCTGCCTTCAGGATAGAGGGGTATGGCATCTAACTCACCCCTTATCAGGGCCAGCCCATCAGGGTCAACAGTGAAAAAAATGCATGCTTCTGATTCCCACCATTGTTCTCAGGCCATTCCCACTGAATGCTTTGCAACTTGCCCTTTTGAGCCTGTCCTCTCCCTTGACAAGAGCTTCTGAATTCCTACACTCAGGACAGCCTAACTGACTCAAAAGTCAGTTTGCCTTTCTTATTCAATTCTTTACCAAATTTTCCCACCAAATCCTTGAAAAATTCTCACCCCATGTTCAGGTCATCAGCAAAGACTTTGGTTATATCTGGCATACCAGTCTTTGCCCAAACATTTACATGGGTAACAAGTCCTACTTTCAGAAGAAAATGGTTTTAGAATTTTTCCATATTCTGTTTCTATTTATTTAGTGTTCAAATCCACAGCCCCCTCGAAATGTCATGTATTTAAGTCTGACAGTGGGTGTGTAACATTTGCAAGTAATGTACATCATCTTCCTTCTTAATGTATGCAGATCTGAGTGAGATGAGATTGGAACTGCCCCAGAACACAGCAGATAGAATAGAACACAAGAGCACTGGGCGAATTGTTTAACCTTAACTTTAGTGAGGAGAAAAAGTCCTTAAATGTTCAGATGTGTAGAGATGTCCCCAGCATAACCTTTTATGATCCTGTTCTCTGCAGAAATATTTCCCAAAGCTTAGTAGAGTTAGGTAGAAATAGGCTTTGGATTAATTTTGACCTTCTGTGGCAATGCATTTCCAGGACCAAGAATTTATGTGCAGAATATTAAATGTCACATGCAAATATGAAAATGGTGCTACACAGTTGCAGATAGTCCCTAATTGATATTGAGCAGACTATTCCCTTTAAATGTTAATGAAACTGTTGTAATTACTAAATGACCAAAACAGTGCAGAAGCCAGGGTTCACAGCTGTAAACCATTACTTGTAAATTGCTGGTACAGCCTTGCATTAGCAGATGGCTCAGCCCATGAAAAGAAACTTCCTCAAGATGCTTTTCTCCAGGCTTGGGCTTTGGAGAAAATTAGATGAGCATATTAGAGAGGGGCAAGTGCCTGTTTGGACATGTCGCTGGAGATAAGCACCCCCTTTGATTTCCTTCACCCTGCTGTCCCCCATTACATTCTTTGTAGAAAGTGCTGAGTATCAAAGAAAAGGGAAGGTGAAACTGACAGAGCTTATAAATATTTCAAGGAGGTACAGATGAGCACATTTCTGCCGGTTTTTTAGGGAACCTGACCTTCCTACATCCTGAGGCAGATAGACATGCTGGGATAGAGGTAAATACCAAAACAGGGGGTGGGGGAGGAGTATGTGTGTGTGTGGGGGGGGAGGTTAAGCCTGCTAATAAGCCAGTGGCAGAAAACCAATTAGAAGAAAAATAGAGCGTTTGAATGGGTTTAGTACCCTCAAGACAAGGACCATCTATAAAGCTGTGTAAGCAAAACCATTCAGCAGATACAAGCAATGTCTTTATTAGGGATGCCTGTGGCTCATCTCTGCTTTGTTCTGTAAATGCCATTCCAGCTTTACAAATGCTCAGAGGGTCTTAACTTTAGTGAGGATGTTTTACAGAGTCTATACAGATAGCCTTTCATTAATATGAGTGAAAGAGTCATTAAGACATTTGCCAAGGAATAGCAAGGGAGGAATGACTGGTGTGCATGATACTCCATCCTAGAAAGGACAAATTCGTTCTCTTTGCTATAAAGTGCTCTGCAGAGATGGTACAATTTGAATCCTGGTACAAAGGCAGTTTTTAATATTTCAAAGTTTTCTTTCTTTCACAGAATAGTAACATTGCAACAGTTATTGCTAGGTTTAAGAAAAATATCAACTCAGTCTAAATAGTCTGGCCTTTAGGTAACTTGATAGACACATGGAGCACTGGTTAGACTTCCTGTGAAATCACCTCATGTAAAAAGTAAGTTAAGCAATGCATAACTCTGCAAGATGTTTCTATTTAAGCAGAATTACAGTTGACCCAGAACATCAGAAATTGATGATTAAATGCTCACATCCTGGCTTGTGTCTGGATCCTAATTAGGAGCATACAATTAATAAAAGCAGAGTGACAAGTATGGAATCCCTCCTGGATCCAGAACCTGCCTGGCAAAATATTGTTAAGCATTTTATAGACCTTCAGAATACTACCAGATTCTTGACTCCCTTGGGACCATTAGGAACCATAGAAAAATGCTTCAACTTCTACTGTTCTTTCTGCCTGATGTTCTTGACTGTCCACTCAGAATTGTTGAACAGAATCATCTTTCTTCCTGGACTTCTCTCTTTTCCTCTGGGGAGTTGATTTGAGATGATAGGTTTTAAAAGAATGCAAGGAAGCATGCAGGCAATTTAATCTAATTCCTGAGAGGCACTCAATCAACTCTAACTCTTCCAGAGATGGAAGGCATTTTTGGAGGCATTCCAACATCTCAGTGGTGGGACTGAGATCTGCAGTCATAAGCCTGCCCCTGGTATTTTTATGTGGTCTTTAGTATAATGTTCAACTTATCTATGGTGAGATATCTCAGTATCACCATCTATCAAACTGGTAAAAATTTACTCCAATGAATGGTCTGAAAAATTAACATATTTAACATACTCCATGACAGATATTAACTGTTCTTCCAAGTAATGGAATCCAATGAACTTTTGAATTAAGTCAGTTTCACATACTGAAAGTATGAGACTCAGTCATGGAAATGAATAATTTCCATGAGGAAAATTAATAAAAGCAATTCATTCCTTGCCTTAGTTTTGTAAAGTGCTAACAATTGGGAAGTTGAGTGCTGGATAAATGAAACTATAGTATTTTCATAACATTTTGTGGGTCCATTAAAAAATGAAAGGATTTAAAACTAGTATATTTTTAAATTTAAAATAAGTATCATTTTTATTTTCCTGGATGTCGTCCACCCTCCCATTTTTAATTTTCATTTTTTTAACAACAGGTACTTAAAAACTTTCATGTTTTTCTTGTTAATTTCTATATCTGTAACTACAAAACTAGTCCCCAAAAGGATATTGGGGTGAGGTGAGTATATTACTAGTAATTATTGAAGTGGATGGTAGAAGCAAAACAATGAAAAATTTGTACAAATATGGGGAAAGAGATCATTATATATTTAAGGGGCCAAGGATATTTATGATAATTAATGAATGCTATGAGCCCTTCCAAATCAAATGAAGTAAAATTAATTCAAGAAAAATTGTACAATTTATTTTTACTGTATGCCATTACTGAGACAAGGTCAGTGGGTTAATTAGGGCACCTGCTAAGTGATTACATCAAACACCTGGAACTTAAGGACAGTGTTCAGTTTTCATTGCTATATGAATCCCTATGTGATGAGGCTAACGTGACATACCTACTCTTGGGCTCTTAGGGATGCTGGTGTGTGAGTGATATGGCCTCCCACTGCTGTGTGTTTTAGTATAGGGGAACCTCCATGAGACCAGGCATTTTCACTATATCAGCTGGACAAATGGGAGAAATGTTAGCTCTACAAATACATGTTACTTCATGGATTTGTAGTAGAACTTAAGATAACTTCCATCTGCCAAGGAGAAAGCAAAGCCATATGAGATCTACAGAGGTATACAGGGATTATAATATCACATGTTGGGAGAAACCTGGCTTGTTTCTTTGAAGACTAGAGATTATTTTTCTGGAGGAAGCCAGTGGTCTGGACTGGGTGTCATTCTAGAGTGACCAGTCAATTAGGAATATTACAACTTTTCTGTTGTTTTGTTTTATTGTTGCAGAAATTAAACAATGTGACAAGAGCAAATTAAGAAAGAATTTATTTATTTCACAATTCAGTCCAGTGTGTCATGGCAATGGAGATAGATGATAAATAGATGATTGCTAGAAGATAGAAAGAGTGTGTATTATAAATAAAAATGGAATCTTAAGTTTTGACTCTTATGCAGTTAAGAATGGTAAGGAATTTAGTGATGTTTCTGATAAAATGTGGAAACCCAAGGATGCTGGTGGCATGATTGAGTTCACACCTAACAGCATCAGAACCAGAGAAGCAGATGCTGTACCTCCAAATATCATGTCTAAAGTTGATGGAAGTCAGAACCAAAGGCCAGAGGCTCAGGAGTTCTGGTGTCGAAGGGCAAAAGTGAAAAGATTTTTCAGGCCCAGCAAAGAGTGGTAGAGGGAGAGCCACAGAAACAAAACATTTCTGAATGTCTAGTTTTGTTTTTCCTCTATAATATGTTATAACTAAGACTAACCACCAAAGGTACATAAGCATTATCGAGTAACAAAAGTCCATATGCATTGTCAAGGGAAGCCTCTGGAAATAATTCACCTTGAGATCTTCCCAGGAAAAATCTATTGTCCTTATTTCATTTATGCTACAGTCTCTCATGCAGAAGCTTTCTGTGACAACAATAAGAAATTTTCACAAAGACAGATTTCATATTTAAAATGATTAGAACCAAGGTCCAGAAAAACTTGTTTCTGGAGGTTTGCAGGATGCTCCCCACAAGGAGTTTAGTAAAACTATCACATTCAGTACAGACTTGAAAGCAAGATTCTGGGATCATTTACATACTTCTGGTAGGTGTCAGATTTCAACTTTTGGTTAAAAACTGGTGGGTGTCTGATTTCAATTACTGGTTTGAAGCTGACAACTTGATTGTTGTATCCAAGGCTCATTGTTCTAGTAAGTAGGTTATGATGCACAAGGTTTATTCTGTTGATAACAGGATGTTGAGCCTCATAGTTTATTGTGCTGATGACTGGGTTGTGATGCTACTGGTTTATTTTTGTTGGTAACTGGACTCAGATGCTCCCGGTTTATTGTGTTGATAACTTGGTTGTGATGCTCCTGACTTCTTGTGCTGGTAAATTGGTGGCAGTATTCAAAGTTTACTTTGCTGATAACTTGGCTCTGCTGCTTATGGCTTACTATGCTGACAGTTTGAGGGATGTGTTGGCTTGTTTTGTTTTTAGCAGTGTCTGCAATTCAAAGATTTGTCTTAATTTTATCACTTAATTCCCTTAGCCTAGAAATTTGTCAAGTAGGATTTTTATTTACCTGTCTTCTTGCAAAGTATAGTTCTTGGAAAGAGAAGAGAAGAGAAAGAAAAACAGGAAAGGAAAAAGGTGAAACCATTTTCCCAAATTAAGCTATCAAGCATTTAGAATTTGTTTGTGTGGTGTTTACTAAAGGAGACCATACTCTGTTTCAGTATTGAAGAGTGATTTCTATCTTTGCTCTGATAGACTCCTGTTCCATGCTGGTAGATGAAGCTCCATTCACAATTTCTGGCACTATGTCTTCTGACACTGTATTCCTGCATCAAAGCAATGAGTCATAATGACACATATAGCCTTATTTTCAAGAAAGTGGCCAAACCAATGTGCTGCCAAGCATCAGAGGTGCTCCAAGATTGTCTTCCCATGGAAGTTCTCTCTGGCAAAGACAACTGCCCATTTTAGAAATGGTACTACATATTTTTTGTACTCAAGAATGGACTCACAGCATGCAAATTCTTACTCAGGTCATCTCGGTGTTTGACAAGCTGCATCAGAATGCATGTGATTTGTCTGTGCATTCTCTGAAGATATGTTTAAATCTCAGGACTGCAGGAAGTAGCAGAAGTAGTTTGCCATGATCACCTGCTAACACTGTACAGAGATCTCCTGCTTCATAGGAGATCCTTTCCAACGTGGAGGCTTATCCTGTTGGGAATTAAGTCAGCACACTTTTGTGATGCTCTGAGGGAGTGGTTCTCTAAGGGAGAAATATATTTTCTGCTCATTATCCAACTCTAAAAATTGACTCTCACAGAGATTTTACCTATATGACCTTCTGTTTTAATGATGTAAAATTACAGAAGGTTTTTCTCCATTTGTTTAAATCACACTGTGGCTTTCTTACATCATGATTTCTCAGAAGCATTATACGGAAGTAAGATGAAAAGATACAGTTTTCATTCCTTTCATTTTTATTATCATTTGCCTGTGTGACCTGATCTTATCCACATTTATAATGACATATATATATATATATATATATATATATATATATATATATTCACAAGAAAATATTCCATACTTACAATATGATAATAATTAGGTAATTTACTTAAAAATATCTACTTGTCTTTATCTGTGAGTATTGCTCTTCCCTGAGTGTCAAAGACGAGTTGTGACTAGAACAGACCTAAAGTCTTCCGACAATGAGGCTTACCACCTCACTGTAGATGACGCTATGTACAGGGCAGTGGCAGAACTTGTATAACTCTACACTCCCCTTGAACAAAATTAATTATTAATGACACAGTTAGAATGATCTGTGATGAAGAGCAGTGCAATTTCCAGAACTATGTCAGGAAACAAAAATTTTCTGCTTTCTTTGTTAATTAAATTTATTGGTTGTGTAATTTGGTTCACTATTTCTGGACATTCCTACCTGAACATCCAAAGGACCTGCAGACCAGTTCACAACATAACAAAAAAGAAAAAAGAAAAACCACTTCCCATATCTTCATAGTAAAAAGGAGGATACATAGCTCACTGCAAACAACTTTTATGCTTTGTCTGTTTACTTACATTACTTTGTGTGGCAGATTCTGCTTTCAGCTATTATACTTTTATAAGCTTTTTAGACAAATGAGAAAGTCCCGACAGAAATGTGTGTACCTTAATTTCCATGCTTGTATGTACTATCACAAACCTCCTGGTCTTTACACAGATTTATAATCCTATTAAGTCACTTCAAGAAATGGGATTCTATAAGAACTTAACCAAGTTTTCCTTTCTAGGAATAAACTGTCCTATTTACCACCTTAAAGTTATGGATGTCTTTTGTTGTGCTTAAGAAATAGAGTGCAATGAAGCTCCTAGGACAATGGTCTCCATTTAGGTAGTAGAAAGATGAAAACAAATTACTTAAACATCTGTTGTTGTGCCTGTCCTCTGCAGCAATTCACTAAATGTGCTCTACATTTTCTCAAATGTATTCTAGAAGTTTCCTTGCTACAATATTAACCATATGATTGTAGAGGAATTTTCTCTCTTCTTATATGAAAACCCTTTTCATTTGAGACTCCATTCATGGTGACTATTTTTAATGGAGTCAATATACAACCCCAACAAAAACATTAAGAATCTGTTAATGGGACTGGTCACCTTGAAAAAATGTGATGGAACTCTTATGTCCTCTTTGGACATAAGGAATTTATGTCCTTCCAGACATTAAGAAAATTATTTTTACAAACATTATTTTATTACTTTAAGTATTTCAATGTGTGCATGCATGTATGTATATATACAATGTGTGTGCTGTGTATGAGGAGGTCAGAAAGGGATATCAGAGCTGCTGGAACTAGAATCTCAGAGGGCTATAAGCCCTCATGTGGGTCCCGGAACTCAAACCGGGCCCTCTGGAATTGCAGCCAGTTTCTCAACCACTGAACCATCTCTCCAGTTCTAAACCTTAAGGATATGAATGCATAGAATGTCAATAGCATTGTTCTTGGTTTCAAAAATTTTAGAAAAGACACTAAGTCAGAACACCTTAGATTTTTGCACTTATTTTACCTCTGTCTTTACCTGGTTGGAGATGGTTCAGGGGTTTGTCTGTCAAGAAGAGGGAGAGCTATCCTGGTGATATAATATCACTTTCAGCTTGCAAATTGGTTAGTTGCATCATTAGTAACAGAGTAATTATGTCAATGAAATCATTAGCTTTATCACACTATGTGGTGCTTTATGTTGCTTCTGTAGGTTAAGTTCCATTGTTATTAAAAGTGACATCTCACCTTATTTATATTGTTAGAAAAGTAATTAATGGTTTAATAAACTATGTAAAATTAATTTATTTGAGCGAAAAGTTTCATGGAAATTAGATAAGAAAGAGAAGGTAATACAACTTTTAAAGCTAAAAATAAATTATTAGGCTAGCTTCTGAATGACATAAGGTTAATTTAAATCATACTGTACACATAGTTATTAATTTTACCACATTCTTTAAAATAATAAAATGTGTTGAGCATGCATATTTAAGAAGCTCACATTTTTTAAAACACATCTTTCTCAAAGAAATATGGATCTTAAAGATTTTTTTCATAATATAAACTATTCATAAACATGTTGCCACTGCACAAAGAAACTAAAATTTTATATTATTTAGGAAGTTAAAAATATTAAAATTCTAATTGTGATTTTGTTCCTTGCTTACCTTGCAGAGTGACTACAGATTTCCTCCTTGGAGACCAAAGACTTCACAATATTGCTTAATTGGTAATCTGGGTCAGTGATTATCTGTATATCCAGTCTGCTGCTGAGAGCACTAGGCAACATCAGCAGTCCTCTGTGTTGACCAGCATGACAACAGAGGAAGCAGAGTTTGTCCAAGTCTTCAGTCTTGTTGTCATTTTCCCAAGAAGAGAAAGGTGTAGAAGTGTGCCTGTGCTGACACCTATTAACAAAGGAGACTATTAGAACATTGAAAGCTTAAGGGGGTGAAGAACTTGAGATAATAAAGCAGTGTGTTGTTATTCCACATATTCTTTATAAGAACCATCCATTGCTGAAATAAAATTATACTAAAAAACCAAACCAAACCAAACAAACAAATGAAAAACAGAAATAGAAGCCAGGGAGAGGCCAGACATTTCTAGACCATCTAGTGATAAAAGATGGGCACTTTATAAGAACCTTGAATAAAATATGTACTGTGGAAAAAGGTAGTTAATACCATGGTGATGAGGGGGCCATGTTATCAAGGAGTTGAAAAGATGAGTAAGAAGAGAGAGTCTGGAAAAACTGGAAAAGAAATCAACTATTTGGGTGCAGGATGAGCCAAACTTTTGCCTAGGAAATGGCGGTCAGGATGAAGAAAGAACAAAGTAAGAATCATGAAGCAGGTGTGGTTGCTATCTTCATACTCTAAAAGAGATCATAAATGTGTACACTATTTGGGTGTGTATTCAGAATGATAGTGGGTGAGATTAAGTGTGTACTTGCCTAGCAGTGTTCTTTAATATTCAGGTGACCCCTGCCTTTTGTTAAAGAACAGATTCTGATTAGGCAAAATTTGAGATGATTGTACAAGCTCATAGACAATGTTTTTAGTAGTGAGTTTGAAAACATTGGAATACATATAAAAATACTGTGCTGGGGAGCAACAGATGGTCTGATTCTGCTTTTTGAGATGATTCTTGTTTGTTATTTCGAGGATACAGTAAGGCTGAATGAGGGAGCCCTGAAATAGCTCAGATGAGAGAAGATGGAGAATTGCAGTGGCCATAAGGGTGCAGAGAAGTATCTAGAATATCTAGTTTGGAACTGGGTTGAATAATTTACTAAGGAATGTATTAAAGTAGTGAAAGAGATAGAAGAAATTGAGGACACGTTTTCAAAAATTTTGTCACTTGATTTTCTTTTGAGCTGGTCTGGAGTCACTAAAATTACATCTGGCCTTTATTGAAATAAAAGTGAGCTTGTGGTATGGGAAAATGGAAATGAGAAACTCAGCTTTGCATATATGAAACCCTTACTAGAGGTTTTATTTGAGATAAAAAGAGGGCAATTAGATGCAAAAATTAGGGCAGACTATGACTGAACATATAAAATAGAGAGTCATTAGCCTTAACACAGCATTCAAAAGGAAAATCCTCAACAAAATTCATACAGGCATAATAAAGAGAGATGAGATGATGCTGCACAATGGTGCCACATACCCTTCAATGCAGAAAGGTCACACAGTCCTGGGAATTGAGGATATTGATGACAGCCCGTAGGCGTGACCTTATAGTAGCCAAGAGTAGAAGCTGTGTCAGACACAAAGAGAACATCCCTCTTGAATAGTGCTAGTAGAAAAAGTGACACACACAAATGTATGTATTTCATTATTGGTTTTTGTCAAGGGAAGAAATTTAGTAATGTTGACAAAGTTGCTTCTGATAAAGAATTAGACAAAATCCTTGATGTAGCAGGTTCCAATTAAGAGTAATAAAAGAGTATTGATTTTTTTTTATTGCTTTGTGGTGATATTAATGGAAGAATTGGTTTGATGCATGGCATGGAAGAGAAGGCAGACAGCAAGATAGCTCACTGGGTATAGGTGTTTGCCATCCAGCTGCCTAAAGACATGCGTGTGATTCCTGTACCCCCATGGCAGTAGTTGGGGCCTAACACTCAAAGGTTATTTTTAACTTTTTTGTGTGCTATAACGTGTGCCTGTACATACTCACCCACCCAACCTCACAGCCCCCCACATGAAAATAAAAATAATAAAAATACATGTAATTTTAAAAAATGAAATAATTTCTTGTTTTATATTACTTTTGCATTAAGAGATATTTTAAATATATCAGACATAGAGGACATCATATAATGTCTTCTAATTCACAGATACCTATTACCCAGCTTCACTTAAGTTTGCTCTGAGACAGTTTTTTCCCTGTCCCTTTTGGGATTCCCTTTATTATTCCTGCATAGCATTAATTCTCCTCAGCTAACAGTAACATTTAACATATTGTTTTAAAATATTAAATTTATACATCATCTCAATCTGAATCTAAATATTGCCATTACTAATATTTTCTCACTTTGATTTTATGGTATTTTAAGACTCCATGATACGTGTATTCTTTTCTTTTTTTAAGTTAAATTCTTACTTTTTATTTTTAGTCATTTTAGTTAGTATACAAGATAGGACACATCTCATAAGAGGAGGCAGAAAGGATGCAAGTGCCAGAGAATAGCAAGTAGTGCTTACAACTGCTCGGTTCTGGGCAAGCCATGGCTAGTACATCTGAACAAGACCAATACAACTAAGCTAGACAAAAGTTCAGCATAAATGGGAAAGATGATCACCAGATGCTCAGGAATATAAGAATGTCAATTTTATGTTTTAAATATATATTTATACAGGTATATGTTTATTTCTTATATTATAAAATGTATAATTTATATGTTATATAATGCATATATTTTATATTTATATATTGAATATAAAATGTAAAGACTATATATATATATATTATTCTTGATTTAAAAACTATGAGAAATTAAAGAATAGGGAGACAAAATGAGGGAAGAACAGATTTAAAGAGATGAACTAAAGAAATATAACAGAGGGTAATGGAAACAAGATTAGTGTAGCATGTTATCTCTCATATATGAAAATTATGTTTATATGCACACATATGTGCACATATGTATGCCACAAAAATGGAGACTGCTCAAGGGAGAAAAGGCATCAATAAGAAGAGAAGCCCTTACTGAGAAACTATTGGAAGTTGACAACTATGGAGAAGGGAGAAGTATTCATCTTTGAGGATGTGCCTTTTGGTAGGTTTCATATGCTCCAGTAGATAGCCAGACATTCATGTACATATAGGTATTTCTAATTTGACTTAGTGAATTATTGAGGAATATGAAGAAGGAGAGGGAAGAAGGAGAGGAGAAGGAAGAAAATGAAGGAGGGTAGGAGCAGGAAGAAGAAGATAAATGAAGAGGAGAAAAAAGAAGAGAAGAAAGGAAAGGAAGGAAACAAGGAAGAAAGGAAAAAAGAAGGGTCAGAGGAGGAGGAAAAGAACACATGCATTTAGAAGAAGGAAAAGTTGGGGCTCTGTGGGTGTAGTTGGAGGGGAAGATGGGAGGTTAGTTGATTTATTATATACATGTATGAAATTCAAAAAATGAGCATCAATACATACCAATTTTATTCCTTTTCATAGTTGTGAAATTTAAAATATTTTAAAACTATATATATATTATTCTTCACTTTTGAAAAGGTAGGAGACATATACGTATAGGCAGACCATGTGAGTGAGGAGAAATAACAAATAATAATGGAGGGAAGATTTAATGTAGCATGTTATCTCTTAAATATGGAGATGACATAAACATACACATATGTACATATATATATATATATATATATATATATATATATATATATATAATGAAAGAATGGAGATTACTTACAAGGAGGAAGGGCTCCAGTGGGAGGAAAGAGAAGAATGAAGCTAGTAAAATCATAGCTACATGAAAATGTCATAATGAGACAAAATTTTGAGAAAGAAAAAAAATAAAGACGTTTATATTCTAGTGATGAGTTAGAAGAGAAGAGAAACTCAGTGACAGCAACAATGTGGAGAACAAGGAAACTTCCATTAATAGGCAAGAGGAGATTTGGTCTAGAGAAGCAGAAAAAGACAGACCTTCCTAGAATCATAAGCAGCACATTAATTATGTTTTGAACCTAGCTCTGGAGGACAGGTGAGGTGGGGTGCCTCTTCTAGAAGGCAGAAGTACACTGTACAGCTTGCAGGCAGCTCAATAGGCTGGTGAGTACTTTCCAGTGGGCTCAGTTGGTCTGAGCCTCTTCTAGGAAGCTCAGCTTATCAGAGAATGTCACTCAGCAATCGTAATGTTTATATAATCTTGTGGAGGGAAGAGCCTAGTGTATGCAGTTAGTTTCAGGGTCTTCTTAAGGCTTGTGAGCTGTTAACTTCCAGTGTGTAAGCAACTTCTATGAAGGATGGAGAACCTTATCTTGGGGAAATTTTCTGCACAACAGCTTCACAAACCTATGTTCTTGCTTTTCCACCGGAACACTTTTATTAAATTGGACAAGATGCTTAACAGATTTAATACCTTTCCTATATATAAAGTGCAATTATGGTGTCAAATTCAGAGTTCAAGCACTGCTTGTATATGTTCAATGAGAACCTAAATGAGCCATGTAGTACCATGTCTTGCATATACTGACCAGTCAGTTTATGTAATTTTGGGTCTATTTACTTTGTTGTTTTGTGTCATTTCTGATATGACTATTGTAGAAGTTTAATCTGCCTAAGTAATCATTGATGGAATACCACTAGTCTAGTTAAAGGATCCTCTCAGCCAGGCATATGTTCTTGGCCAATCACTCAGCTGAGAAATGCCACTTCCATATAGCATTATGACAGTGTTTCTCAATCTGTGGATCATGACCCCTTTGGTAAATCTCTAGCTCCAAATATATTTAGATTACAATTCATAACAGTAACAAATTTACAATATGAAATAGAAGTAAGATAATTTTATTTGGTGGGGATCAACCACAACATGAGGAATGAAAGGGTTGCAGGATTAGGAAGGTTGAGAACCACTGTATTCAATGACACATGTGTCTTGGTGACAACTTGACTTCATCTGGAGTTAAATGAAGTGCAAGCATCGGGGTACAAATGTGAGGATTTTCCTTCTTAAATCATTTGAAGGAGGAAAACTCGACTTTAATCTGGGCCCTTTGAAGTAGGAAGATCCAACTTTAACCTGAGCCACAAGTTCTGGTGGCAGCCTAGATAAAGAACATGGAACACGACAGCTTTTACTCTATGCCTGATTGTCCTCAGTCACTGGCAAGTTTATTCCTCACTGGAATCAGAGTCCACTTCTTCAGGATTCTGGCATATACTGAAGACAGCTGAGACATCCAGTCTGTAGGGTTGAAAAAACACTGGATTCTTGGGCTTTCTGTTGATAAACAGGCATTGTTTGAACTAACTGGGCCACAGACTGTAAAACATTCTAATAAATTCCCTTTAGATATATTCATTTTACCCATTCTCTTTCTCCAGGTAACTCTGACTAATTCAACATGTCTCCAGTTCTCCACTACTTTCATGCACTCACAGATCTTCTATGAGTATTAAAGTTTCTTGCTGGAAGACATTTTGTATGTTTTGTTTTGTTATTTTTGTATTCTTATGGCCTAGCAGATATCCCAGCTCACAAACAACTAATGCATTTTGAATTAATATAGGGGAATAAAATTGAATTCAAAATGAGCACATTTTATTATACTGTGTTTTAGTCTTGTTTGAGACAGGACTTTATGTAGCCTATGGTGACTTTGAACTATTATCTATGTAGCCCAGTATAGAATTAACCTTCTTGTCATCCAGCCTCTACCTCCTAGGGGCTGGAGTGACTGGCATGACACCTGTAATTAAGAATCAAACAAGTCCTTCCCTTAACCATGCTGTCCATTCGCTGCTGTTAAATATTATTTAACTGTGCTTCAAGGATTTACTGTTTGTCTATTTTGTCTCTCTTGGGCTGCTATTTTACTTTTATATTGCTACAGGCCTATGACAGAGGTTTTCTCTCAAGCTGTTCCCACCTGCTCCACCCTGTCTACATAAAGCACCTACTTCCTTGAGCTGTACTAGGTGTTGGCTCTCTTCAGTTTCTTAATTTCCAATTCTCAGTTTTCCGGTTTCACACACTTGGGTTTCTTGGCCCCACATTTTTGTCCTCAAATTATTTTTTTGGAGAAAGTCCAATGACTAACAAATATCTGTGAACTAATTCTTTCCAGTATTTTTAATGTTAAGCACTTTGTACCTAAACTTTCAGTTTTTCTTGATACTAAAACATTTATAACAATTCCTCTTTTGTCTAAATATTTCTATTTTTTTAAGCAATAGAATTTCCAAATAGTAGCACGTAATGATTTTCATTATTGAAAATACAGTTTTGAGCTATTCCCCAAAACATTTTTACAAGTGTGTTTGTTGTCACTATTTTGATGTTAATTATACAACTTCAAACAGAGTCATGTAGTTAGGCATATATAAAGTACGTATGTAGGGGAAGCTGTAGCCACGCCTGCTTAGGGTCCGGGTAAAGGTGTGCCTGACCATGCCTGCTGGGGCATGGTCAGGATAATGTAAGTAAGGCTCTTTCCCTGGCTCCATATTGGTAATTTCCTGCCATATGCATATGCAAATGTATTATACAGCACATTCTGGATCAAACACAAGGGACCTACTATCTGAATAATGTGTTTAACAGAGAGACTATAAAATAAAAGTAAAGCTGAATTAGAATGCTTTTATTGATGTTTTTGTCTATGGGGTAAGATATTACCCCAAAGCTTATCAGACAAAAGTAACTCCCAATATACTTTATAAGGAATTTGATAAAGTTAATTTGAAATCTAGCAGTTAGTTTGTATAGACCTTACACCATTAAATTTAAAACCGGTTGAAATAAACACCATATCTTAAATCAAGGCAATTTATTGTTCTAGATACAATCGCAGTCCCTTGCCACAGGTTACTCAACCACAGCCAGATGAATGAGTATCAAACTGAAGCCTTAGAACACAGGCAGTGATTCATTCTTTACTCATTACCCTGGACTCTTCACTACCTTAACTGCTCTTTCTTTTCTCACCTTTTAACTGTACCTTGCTATGGCATAGTCTTTCCATATCTTCCTTCTTCCCTGGCTATTTATATTAAATAATTGCTCAAGTCTTTATCTGCCACCCATTCCACCTTATTTTTTCTGTAGGCTCAAAATTCTGCAGTTTAAAATTGGCATTTCATCATCTTATAAATGTCCTTTATTTCAGTAATCTAAATTATCACTATGTATGCATTCACAACACTTAAGATTTTTGATGTATTGCAAATATAGCCCTTTGCATTTCAATTTGTACTTGCTCATTTTATAGACAGAGAGTTGTTCACTAATTCTCTCTTCCTTTCCTTTGAAGGACACTTAAGGAGTCTCAATTTCTAAGTCTCTTCAGAGCCAAGAATGTTTGCATGCCTGCCATGTGTCCTTAGGAAGTGAGGTGCAGTGATGTATGGTTCTCTCAGGTCTGCCCAGAGACACCTTATGCCTTAATCCTCTCACTAAATAAATCTCTTAGCTCCCTCTCTTTTCTTACTCACAATTCCCAATGAAACAACTCTTAAAGTGATTCAGAGGAAAGGGACAAGTGATGGATAGACCTATGGCTCTTGAATGATTACATTAAATGTAGATATTCACCACATATTAATCATTATATTCTGATGTCAATGGAAACCCAAACTTTCATTTTGTTAAGCAACTTAAATGGTTATTTGTCACAATAGTTGACACATCCTATTACAAATCTCCATCTCAGTGTACCTCATACTGAATTCATAGGCTGCTTAAAACTGTTTTCCTCCTGTATTTCTGTTCACATATCAAAGCATGGCATAGAGATACATTGTTCCACCTGTTCTCCTCTCCCACACCCAATCCATTTCCATCATCTCACCAAAGATTCAGTTCCACAAAGACTTCAGCCACATTTACATAAGATGACCTTGAGCTCCACTGTGCTACCTAGCCCATGCTTAACCATTGGATTTGCAAAGTCTTCATCTGTGACACTCCAATCCCATACTTCATGTTGGTAATCTAGTCCACTTTTGCGATTCCATTTTATCTTATGCTACCTTCTTTGTTACCCTGTGTCATTTTATACATATTCCTTTCCCTTATAATATAACCTGTGCTGTGAATATTTGAATATATTTATCTTTATGTTCTCAGTAGTAACTATATGTTCACTAAGTGTTTGTGGAAGAAATGGGTGATAACATAACAATTATATATCAGATATTTCAATTTAATTTAAGGAATGTATACTAATATATACATAATAGTAAGTGCTTTAAATAATAAAATTGATGACAGACACATTCAGCTACAATTTGCATTAATCCACCCAATAGAGAAAAAATATTCCACAACATACCAAAATTTAATTACATTCTGTTTAAAGGTTAGAATACACACACACACACATACACACACACACACACACACACACACACACACACACACTTTTAGAAGCAGTAGCTCTTGTGCATAATAAAAATAATGAATTTCTATTAAGTTAACTAGGACTAAGTAGTTTGAAAGATAATTTTAGTGCCATTTATGTTTTAATCCATTTTTACCATCCCTCCTTTTTTAAATTCTCTTTCTTGTTTTAATTGTTCCAGTATTTCTAGACCACTCATCCCTCTAATATGCCACCAAATCAACTTACTAACTGAACCTGTGCAATAAATAGAGTTCTCCACTTGTACAACAAAGTCCACATGGCCTTGAATTCATAACTTTCCAGTCTCACTCTGGAAAGACAGTTACTCTGCTCTTGAATTCCCAGCTTTCTAAATATGACAAGTTAATGCTGATCTCCCCAGACACACAAATGGAGTCTTCTCTTTGTCTTTCAGTAAAGGGTTTGCAAATCTCCTTTCTCTCTACTCCTGTTCATTGCTTAAGTTTAATTGTTGCCTAAACAGACAATCATGCTTTTTTAATTCCTTACAGTATTTGCTTTCCTACATCAATGCAGGATCTCTTCTTGCAGAAACTGACCTCGCTAGTGTTCTCTCTCACAGCACTTTTATGTTATGACTGCTTTTTCATTGGAGTGAAGCCCTGCTTCCTTGACTCTGTGTTACCCAGACCTCTACCATCTTGCCATGTCCCACTACTATCCTGTGTGTTCCAGCAGCATGCTCTACAACGCTATAAATATTCAGTAGCCTTCTCATGCAGTACATCTCTTCTGAATATAACACTCTCTCCTAAACTTAGCCTACCCTTGCGGAGTCTAAAAGTGTCAGCAGTCCAAAATAGAACAGAATGTGAGAGCCAGTGATACGTTTCCATTTGCTATTTTAGTAGTTGCACAAAAGATCAGGCTACCTAAGATATGTCCTAATTTCATCAATTAGTAGAATGTATTAAGATTCTGAAACATCAGGGTCATGGTAATATTATGTTTATTAAGAAATGTTGGCACAAATCCAGAATACAGATTTTAAACATTAAGCTGAGGTAAATATGATCAATAATATTAGTACTTTAGAATAAGGTAAACTGACTGTAGGAATGATACATTCATATCTCCATCAGCCTGAATAAGCATGGTGAAAATAAATGTTACTAAACATATTAACAGTGATTTCTCTTAAAACCCCTAAAATACATTTGTTCTGAGGCAGAGAAGTACAGTGTATCTTTCTTTGTACCACCAGCTCCCAAACAATGACATAGAGACTTATAATAATGAAAGCTTGGTCTTAGCTTAGGCTTGTTCTCAGCTAGCTCTTATGACTGAAATTAACCTGTTTATATTAATCTACATTCTGCCACATGACTCATTACCTCTTCTTTAGCACTGTATGTCTGATTTCTTAAGCATCTTGGTAGCAAATTTCCTATCTCAGATTGTTCCTCTGAGTTCCTCTCCCTTGTCAGAAGTCCTGCCTACCCTCACCTGCCTACCTATTGCCCATTCAGTTCTTTATTAAACAAATCAGAATGAACCTTGGGTAGATGAGGTAAAACGGAGACACATCTTCACAGTATACAAAAAGATTATCACACAGCAAAAATAAGAAACAAAGGTTTAAAAAGAGAAAATTCTTTTATTAACGTATGTTGATAAAAAATATGATTGGAATAGTTTAAGGACAGAGGGAGTGAATACAATCCACAAATATATGCTGATTGGCCATTAACAAGATATAATTTATAAAGTATCCAAAGAGAGCATTTGGCATGGAAAATCATTTTCTTGGCATTATAGCTTAGTGTACACAGTGAATATTTCCTGAGAAAGAAGTGTGTAAATTGAATGGTTTTCTCACACTCTTCCTCTGCATCTGTGACACTATCTTGCTCTATCTTGTCCTTCTATAGTATGATACCACTCACTGTGGACAGTGGTTTACAAAGAACAGAGATGCATTTCTTTCGATTTTGGAGGTCTGTGAAGCCAGAGAGGCCAGAGAGCTCAGGAGAATGGAGTTGTACCTGCTGGCTTTCTTTGCAATGATTCATAGAACTACACAAGGCACTGCATAGTGAGAAGGAAAAGAAAGCCTGGTTCCCAGCCTCAAGCCTTTCTACATTCAGCATCAATCTCATTGTGTAAACAGAGTCATCATTTTAAGTTTAGAATCAGCAGCAAAGAGATAAAATAATATTCACAACAAGGTGATGTAGTAGCATCTTACCTTGCCAGTGAACTTGTAGTGGCCACCACACCCTTTGGGTATGGTTTCAGGTTTGGATTTGACCCATTATAAGGTAGAGGAGGGGCTGGCTCATGCTCTATTGGGTTGTGGAGAGCATTGTCAGGGCAGAGACTGCATCTTCTGGAGCAGGAAGACCACAGCGATGATTATTTAATCTTACTTCCCTAAAAAATACCTATTTATCATTTACCTTGAGCCTGATAGACTCATTTAAACCCAGCCTTAAAGGTGGAATCTGCATTGTTTCAATAAATGTATCTTTATTAAAACCATATGTACAAAATTATAATTGATGGGCAGGGCAGGTGGCCCAGTGGGTAAGAGTATTTGCTCTGCAAACATGAATGTCAAAGTTTATATCCCCAGCACCTACTTAACAATGGTTTCATGTGCCCATAACTATAGTACTGATGGGCAGGGACAGGCACATTCCTCAGAACTTGATGGACAGCCACACTAGCCCACATGGCAAGTTGCTATTTCAGTAAAAGACTCTCATAAGGCTAAAACATGGAGAGTGACAGAGGAAAATACTAGGTATTCTTCTCTTCTACATATACACCTATGGTCACAAACATTGTTGTGTGACACTATTCTTGGGGATATATAAACAAGCACCTCCTCATCTTAGACAGGCAACCAGCAACAGATCAAGCTAAGGATATCACTGAAGTCCAACTTGTTATACACATGATTTTTATTGGGGTCACTTAAAAAGTGTGAGCAAGGGGTTACTTACAAGAGTAGAAAAAATGAAAAGATAAGTGCAGTAACAAAATTCTACCCCACTATGGCTGACAGCTCTTGAAATATGAAATCCTGGATGGCACTACACAAGCTGAAGTAATCAGTGTAGGTTAAAGTGTGTCACTGGGTCTGAGCTTCTTCCAGGCCACTTTGCTGATCTGCTGCATTCAGGTTGCTTGGCTGATCTAAGAGTCTTTAAGTATCCCAGATGATCTAATTGCTTGGCTCCTCTGGGAGTGTCTCTATGGAATCCTTTCACTTTATATACACCTGGGGCATGAGCAACATCATGGATCTTGTAAGTTTCAGGGACTTTCTGAAGGCTATGAGTTGTTTATATAGGAACTTAAGATTCCTCAAGCAGGATGGGCTGTGTGACCTGCCTTTATCCTGTGACTTAACAAACTCCACTCCAAGATGGAAAGATTTATATCAGAGGAAAGTCTACACAACATATAACCACACACTAATGGGCATAGACCACACAGTGAAATTGCAGTCAGCATTATTATTGATGTTTTATTAAGTTTATTATTGTTTTATTATTTTCTAAACACATTTTCAAATTAGCTCCTCTTTTCATATTGAAGTGTCTAAAACTCTTCTATCATAAAATTTCTAGCAGTAGCATATGAATTGTTATCACCATTGTGGCACGTCTGACATGAAGCCATTTGAATTAACATTATCACCATGCCATGTAATCTGACCTTTTGTTGAGATTTCTCATCTTCTTGAATTTGTCATCAGTCTCAGGATGTGCAACCCAGAAGGCTGATACAGTCTGAGTTCTAGTTCTATACTTCCTCTATCTCACTGGATTCCTCAGAAGAATGTCTAGGTGTCACATGCATGAAACATCTCCAGTCCTCTCCAGTCCTCCCCTTTGCCACATTGTGCCATTGTTTCATGGTGTTCTAAATTTCAGAGTCCAGTTCCATTCTTTATTTTACACAGGAGCCTTGGGTCACTAGTAGCTTACAAAGATTTGTCTACCTTTTGACTCCATCCACTTCCTTTTTTAATTGGTAGAATATGTAAACAAATAAACATGACAGATGCACACATTATTTTCTGAATCCAAACCACTGAGAGTGGCTACCTAGTGTGTGACTCTTCGCAAGTGTTGTTTCAAGTACAAACAGAACTAAACCAGGGAAAGCAAAATTCTCAACAAAGCAATTTATCCCCTTTGTTTCCTAAAGCAGTAGAAATAGCACTACAATGTATTTTAGTCTAGTAAATGAGTTAACAAATATTTTTTAATTGCTAATACATGTGTTAGGTTCTGTGGTAAGCAAAACCAACAAGGTATCTGCTCTCATAAATCTTACAGATTCAAGCAAGCATAGGATCAGGTCAGTGTGATTTTGTCTCCTGAGCACTGACTTTCGGCTTCTTGGTAGCTCTGGTCATGGAGGCCAGAAAGGAAAATAGCAGTACAAGTTCCTCCATGTAATTGCCATGCCTTGCTACACAGCTTTGTTTCCAATACTTCTAAAACAGTCCTAAACTTCCTTCATTTTCTGTAACAGTATGCAAATCATATTTAAATATCAGGTCACAACCTGCTTCTCCACTCCAATTCATTAATGTCCATGAGGCTGTTCCATAAAACGGATGGAAATATACATAGTGACACAAATATGCAAAGCTAAATATCCACAGTAGAGAAATGCAAATTTACTTAACTGCCATGTTATTTTCCTAGCAGGAGACACTGCTAATATGAAATTTTATGAGGTATCAAAACACCCATAAAGTAAAAAAATAAATAACTGAATTCCTGAACAATGTGTGTAAACTTAATATTACCATTAACTGCGGAGAAGATACCAGTGGTATATATCCATTAGGATGTCAGATTTGTTTAACTGGCTATCACTAATGCCCCTTTTGAAAAGCAATTGAAAATTAATATATCTGGCAGTAAAAATGTGAAAATTGAAGAAAGTTCATAAGTGACATTTTTTGACATTTTTATAGACTTGCCAAGTGCTTAGAATTCAGAATATGTGAGAGATGGTAACATGGTATATTGTTTTTACAAACAATGTCTGCTGTTTTACTGATTTTTGATCTTCAAATAAGTCTGGTTTCATTCAGAATGGGTGATAAATTAAAATTCTCACTTGTTCTAGCAAAAGGTAAAATTCAGATTACATATATGACATAGCACTATTGGAATTTCATTTTGACCTTGCAGTAAATAAGTATATATTTATCAACAATATCCACTCTTTCACTAATTCATTTATTTGTTATATCATAGCTCCAGGAGTAACCACTTTGGGTACTGTCATGAAATAGACTAAGTGGCTTAAATATCAGATTTTCATTTTTGCCTAGTTCTGCAGGCTCAATTTCCAATTCCTAAAGGTACCAGCAGATTCTGAGTCACTAGCTGTGGCTTGAACTCTGGTTTGAGGAGGTTCACCTTCTTTCTGTGTCCCCAGCCAGCAGGAAGATAGAACACTAGTGTTGTATCTCTGCGTTTTTGTATATTCTAGTTCTGTCAGATCAGGACCCTGGTCACATGGCCTCACTTTTACTCAAAGGCTAGGGACTTAACTAAGTGTTATAAAACATTCTTTGCTGGGATCCAGTCCCAAACACCAAAAGGAAACCTTTACTCCCTCCTTAAGACCACTACTTCCAAATAAAATGGTTGGTGCTTAGGGCTCCAAGCTGATTTGGGGCTGTGTGGTTCAATACACAGGATCAGGACGCCCACGTTCACCATTATGAGTGAACTGAATGATGCTCTCTTAGCCCATGTTTGGCAAAACATGTTCTCCTTTCACTCCAGCAATTAAAAGGCTGAGATCATAATACAGAATTGCAAGAAAGGAATTACTTTTGCTAAATTGAATAATTTTGAAACTCAGCGATGAATGCAGTTTGTAAATAATCATGGATACTGGAGTTAAGTAATCATTCTGGGCTTACAAGTTTGCATGGTTCAGTTTCTGATGGCATACATTATTATTATTATCATTATTATTATTATTATTGTTATTATTATTATTATTATTACTTATGGTGGGGTCTTACTACAGTTCCCAGACTGGTCTTAAATCCATAAGCTCCAGTGATCTTCTTGTACCATTCTCTTAAGACTATACATGTGTATCCTTACTCTATATCATTCTTAAATCTAAGTGCTTAGCAAACTCTTTCACAACTGACATCAAATGTCAGATATTTCATAGACAGAAATTTTTTTTATTATGCAAAACTCAGCACATAAGAATGTTTGTGAGGACTAATTGTAGCAGAGCTGTCTTGTCTTGTAAGGATAGCAAAAATGAGCATTTATGTTTTAATTTGCTTTCTATTATTTTGAAAATGACCTGAGCAAAACCAACGAGAGAAGAAAAGAGCTAAATTCAACTTATATTTTAAAGTACATAATGAAGGACAGTCAGGGCAAGAACTCAAGAAAAGAACCTGGAAGCAGTAACTAAAGCAGAGACCATGGCAGAACAGAACTTACTGGCTGGCTCTGCCTGCTTTCTGACTTTTATTTTTATTTATTCTTTGATAATTTCATACTGTATATTTTTAATAATATCCTTTCCAGTCCTCCAATTGTTGTCAGATCTTCTCCCCTTCCCAACTTCTTATTCTTTGTTGAAGGAAAGGAAGAAAAAGAAAGAGAGAAAGAAAAGAAACATAAAGAAAATAAAGGAAGGGAGAGGGAGAGGGAGAGAGAGAGAGAGAGAGAGAGAGAGAGAGAGAGAGAGAGAGAGAGAGAGAAAGGAAGGAAGGAAGAAAGAAAGAAAGAAAGAAAGAAAGAAAGAAAGAAAGAAAGAAAGAAAGCTAAAATCATGGTATCTTATTGGGGTTAATTAACTAATCTGAACCTGGGGCCTTTCCTGGAATTTGTTTGATATGTCTGCATTATACATCTTTTTCCAGGTTCCTGTGAGACACAGCAATATGGACTCCCTACTGCATTTCCGTAGTTGCTTGTACAGCAAATCCTCCTTCAGGGAGTTTATAAAGGTGTATCTGAGAGAATCATTTAATACATCAATCCTTGAAGTAGAAACAGCAGTCTATTTTCATTTTTTTGCTTATTTAATTCATAGTGTATACTATGTAAAAATTATTATTATTATTATTATTATTATTATTATTATTATCATTATTATTATTGGTTTTGGAGACATGGTTTCTCTGTGTAGCTTTGGCTCTCCTGGAACTTGCTCTGTAGTACAGGCTGTCCTCTAACTCACAGAGAGCCATCTGCCTCTACCTCGTGAATGCTAGGATTAAAGGCGTGTGCCACCACTGCCTGGAAAAATTCAATATTATATGTTAGAAAGATTTGTTATTGCCTTTGTCTTCAGGTATTTTGTAAAAGCCAGAGTGTATGTTTTGGTTTTATTCTCTCATGAGTAATCTGAATCTTCAAACCAAGAAATCTACTGTTTCTTCACCTGGACTTACACTGTTTTACACAGGGGTAAATAAAACAGCTAACATTTTCTCTCTTAGGATAAACAAATATTCCAGTTAGCCCAAAATAATAATTTGTGCCTTGTTACACCATAATTGTCACTAGTAGTGTGCCCTTCATTTTCAAAAATGCTTCAGTATGGATTGTATACAAACAAATTTTGTGATGAATGATAATTTGTTTGGATGAGAAATGTCTCCTTTAAAGGCTTATATATTGAGTGATCAATCTCCAGCTGGTAGTGACATTGAACTGTGATTGGTTTATGAGGGCAACAATCTCATTAGGTAAATAATCCCTAGTTGAATGGGGTATCAGGAAGTGGTAATGTTTACAGGAAGAATGTCTTCCTGCAAGCATCTTTGGAATGACATTTTGCCCAGTTTGTCCTTTGTTTTTCAGTTTTGTACTGTATTAGCATAGCAGCTTTGCTTGACCATGTTGGTAACCCCATCATGTTTATGTTGTACAATGGCCTAAACCCAGTGGAGCTAGCAGTGGACTTGAACATCCGAAAAGGTAAATAAAAACAAGCTTTTCTCCTCTATACTAGGGATGCTGTCTGTCTTAGCTTTCTGTTGATGTGAAGAGACACCAGGACTACAGCAACTCTTACAAACTTTAATAAAGGAAAGCATTTATTTGGGGCTGGCTTACAATTTCAAAGGTTTAGTCCACTGCCATCCTGGTGGAAAACATAGAACATCAGGCAGACATTGTGCTGAAGTAGTAGCTGAAAGTTCTAAATTTGGAGGCATAGGCAAAAGAAGATTGTGCAACTGGGGTCTAAAGCTCAAAGCTCACCCCCATTGACTGACGTCCTCCAACAAGATCACACCTCCTAATCCTTCTAAATAGTGCCATTCCAAATTGACTGAGCACTCAACTGTAAGAACCTATGGAGGCCAATCTGCAAACCACAATGTCATAGCAGTAAAAAAATAATTTAAAAACAACAAAACAACTGAAGCCTTAGACAATTACCTTGTCATGACTGTCCTGATTATTCCACAATGGTGAACCAGGTAACGATGTACCTCTCCTTAGGGAAAAGCCAAACTTAGGAAGCACCTGTTCAAAACTGTCATGGTGACTAAGTCATTTTACTTATAAGGCAGTAAGTATATAATTCTGTGCCCAAGAGCAATGTTTGTATTTCCTTTATAGAGGAAACAAATATTCTTCCTTCATTTATGTTTCTCTATCTTCAAACCTTTATCATTACCACTTCTGCAAATGGAAGCAAGCCAAAGTTACACATTTTCCCCATTGAATGTTACCTGACCTTTTGAAATTCTTTTCCATCCGGGAGACCCTGGTCAGAGCATTCATGTTTTCTGCCTCCCTTAACCATCAGAAGGCTCTTCTTTAATAAGCAAGCCTCTGCAGACACTGCAGCTGGGTTGTTTATTTTTAACAAATCACAAAGAAAATTCATTTTTTAAATATTATAATTAGGTTAGTGTTCTATTTACCAAAGCATCTGTAGGAACATGAGTGTCTTTCTCTGAATGAGTGAGCAGCCACATTTATTTTTATTAAATCTAAACTTGTCCTCTGAGAGAAATGAATTTAATTCTGTGTTCTGATAAAAATACAATATTCTTTTTGTTTTAAAGTCTTGGTTTCCCTTCTCACAAAGAGACTGCACTTAATTGAATCTCCTGATTCCAATTTTCTGATCTGAGTTAGAATCTCTCTGGGATGTAGGATAATGTTTTTGCTGATAAATGACTGCATTAAGATCTGTATTTCCATACATAAGCAAATATGCATGAATAGTTATCTATGATCTTTCACTGACAAGTGAGTAACATTGGTTATAATAATATTATATCTTTGTTGTAAAAGTACCATCTGCAAATCAAAATAAATGAAGGAAGAATAATATTAAATCGATTAAAATTGTTCTTTAGAACTCTCTAGACAGGAACTGTGACCAACGAAACAAACAGTCATACATTGACCAATTACATCTTCATGTTGGCCAAGTTTGAATAAGGAAAATAATGCATTTTTAAAGAGTCCTTTAAAAAATATAATGATAAAAATATTATTTGCTGTAACTGTAATTATGTGACCACAAAATCACAAACAATGGCTTCAATAATTAATTATTGCCTTTAATGATTAATGGGTGCAAAGGGTTAAGTTAGATGCTATTGATATGGTGATTCTCAATTGGCCAAAGTGAAATGATGGGCTTGGTGGGAAGAAACTCTTGTTTTCTGTTGAGATTGTTCAGAATGGAAGGCTTGACCAACATGCACAGCTCCCATGTGTTGGGATTTTCTGTGAGACTGTGTGAATATCAGGGCTACAGATTCTACCACCTCCAACCCTTGGGTTCCAGTTACTTCAACCTCCTGTCTATTTCTTCCTCATTTTCTACATGACATATCAAACCTGGCTAGTTTGGGTCTATTATTAGTATGTCAGCCTCAGGATAACCAGAATTCTTATATGCTATATTGGCTATTTCCCCACTGCTGTGACAACATGACAAGAAACAATGTAGAATAAAAGGATTTATTTGGCTTCCAGCTTGAAGGCACCATTAATCATGGTGCTGAAAGTATGACAAGAGCATAAAATGGCAGATCACATGGAATCCAGAGTCATAGCATGGCAGATCACATGAAATCCAGAGTGAGGAAGCAGAGAGAGATAAAAGCCAGGGCTCAGCTTGATTCTTTCTTCTCATTCAGTCTGAGACCCCCAGCTCATTAAGAGTTGCCACTCATATTCAGAATAGGTCTTCTCATGTCATTTACATCTCTCTGGAAACACCATGATGCACCCAGAGGTTTATGTCCTAGGTGACCCCAAATCCCATTCAAAGTTAACCATCACACCCAAGAATCAGTTTACAAAAGTGTAAGTGTTCTAAAAGTCCAAAGCAAAAATCTGCATGGCTTCCTCCCACTGAGATACATGGATGGTTAAAATTGGGAAGTTAATCAAACCAGGCAGCAGGAAAGAAAACAATAGATGAATCTAAAATATATTTAGTAAGGATTTAAAAATGTTATCAACTGCATAAATCTATAAATTTGTGAGGTTTACTTTTTAGAATCTCAAACTCCACATTACTTCTAAAGATATATAGCCATTTTCATCATTTACACTGCATTTCATCAGTTTTATCTGCCAATTATAGCATTGTAATTTTTCTGCATAATCTTCTTGTATCAAAGACAATTTTATTTCAATAATATGTGTATGTTAAATATATTACATGGATTCTGAGAGAATATTTTTTTAAATGCTGGAGACAATCATCTAAAGAATAATACAATTGGCTACAGAAAATAATTTTTCAGAAAATGACTTATGTGCTATTATGATAAAATGTAACAAATGAATATATCAATTTTTAGTAATAGCAATGGGTTGTAGGTTTGTAGCATTTTTTAACTTTATTTTCAGGTACTATTACTAATATTCATGAAAATAGAGGCTAGTCTTCCAAACCCCTCTTTTAGTTATTAGTTATTTAGTAATTTCTATTCACTATGGAGGTTTTTAATTTCATTCCCACCTCTTCATACCAGAAATCATGAGAGAGCTAAGGCAACACAATAGTGTTTTGTAATTTCCCACAAATATACTGAAAATCTTCCCTAGTGAAATGACTATTCTGATGAGTGTTTTTCTTAGAATCAGGGAAAAAATAGTAAAGTCTTAAGATTAAAGCATTCTTTTTTTACCAGCACTGTGTTAAAGAACTTTGTGATTCTTTCTGCTCTAGACCATGATCCTCATATTTAAAATTCAGCACATTTAAAGTGTGCACCATCACTGGCCTTTTGTGTTGTGTTTTGATTTTGTTCTTTATTTTATTTTTGTAACATTCTCCTGTCTTAGTTACAAGCAAGGAGGATTTTGTTAGCAATAAAAGTCTACAGAAATATCTACAACAACCACAAAAGCAAAAAAAAAATGGTAGAATCAGCTATTTCTATAAAAAATGAACCAAGAAATAGTCTGATTGGGATTCATTTTTTGTAAAACAGGTTCTATGTCCTTAAGATATTCTTGGGAGTTTAAGCTATAGAAATTTATTGAAAACATTTTAGACACAGACCATCAATTTAAAGATCAGTTATTTGTAAACCATCAGACACAAAGGGAAATTGAAAAGAAACAAGACAAAAGAGCCCTTAAAATGTTATTCTTTTTTTAAAGTAAGTAATAAGTAAAAGAAATAGCTAGAATTTCCAAAACCAGGGATCAATTGTGAAGTGCTTTAGGGAATTGTATAAATTTGCAGTGTTTTCTTGTTAATAAGAAATTCTTTCTAAAAAGCTATGATTCCAAAAGAAAAAAAAAAGTTCTTACAATCACACTTGACAGTGGCAGAATAACAGAGACCCAATTAATCAGGAAATCTGAGTTGTGACTGTGATCAAGGCACTATGGCTTCATTCCATAGTCTTGTTAGCTAGATTTGTACTGATTTATGACTTCAACGATGTTTTTTTCCTTTAAAATACCACATTGCTCTGTTTACAAATACACATGTAAGATGACAGTTCTATTAAGTTATCATCTTCCCCCTTGATTTCTATTCATAGGCACATTTGTTTCAAATATACACTGAACTTTCACTACTGCTTATCAGTGTGATATTTATCTCTTGACACAGTTTTCATAATTTTTAATCCAAATCATTAATGTTTAAGGAAAAATACAGAGTGTGGGTGGGGAAGGTGGGGGTTGATGATGGGTTAGTTTTGTTTTGGGGAAATTACATATAAAGGAAAATAGTAAAGTAACAATTCATAGAAAAGATGGCTATTGAAATCTATTTTTGATAAAGGGAATAGAGTGTTTTCAGTCTTGTATCTCAAAATTCTGAAATGACAATGAGTGGCCTATATTGTCTTGTCAAAGTGACTTAGGTGTGTGTTGTATTTTTCAGAGAGAAAATGTCTGTAAGTGTGCTGATGAGTAGTTGAGCCTGACTTATCATTGACTCCACTCATCCTCTCTTTATAAATGCAGGTCCAGGCTCTGCCCTCTGATCTTGTGGCTATTTTCTGGGTCCACAGGAACCATGCTCAGAGAATGTCACTATGTGCCTGCCTGTCACTCTGCTACAACTCATGACAGAGAGGGTTCCTGATGTCACATTTTATCTTCATAGCATCCCCCCACTGTGATGCAGTGTGCTTTTCACAGGAGCCCTATCATAGGAATTAATTGTCATCCTACATCTTATATCTTTAATTCTGCCTTGTACAGAGTTATTTCTGAACAGACCAATCACTCTATTCTTTTATTTCTCCTCTTTTTTTAAATTTAAATTATAAATAATCTTGTTTTTCATGCCAATTCCAGTTTCCTCTCTCTCCCTCCTCCCCTGCCTACCGACCCCCGCATCCCATTACCTTTCTGCTCTCCAGGGAGGGGGAGATCTTCCATGGGGGATCTTCAAAGTCTGTCACATCATTTGGAGCAGGGCCTAGGCACTCCACTGTTTGTCTATGCTGAGAGTGTATCCCTCTATGTGGAATGGGCTTTCAAAGTCCAATCATTCACTACGGATAAGTACTAATCCACTGCCAGAGGCACCCATTGTTATTCTTTTGTTTAAAAAGAAGAAAAGAGAAATATTGAGACAGACATATTGACTATAAGTTTATTATAAGGCCCGGTAGAATGGGTAGACTAAGAAGAGGAACAGGGTAATGGCTGACCGCCATGGCCGATCGCCATAGAGAGACAGAGTGGGGAAACAGAGAGAGGGGACAGAGAGCAGGAACAGGGGGAGAGAGAGAGAGCGCGAGCGTAAAGGGGCAGAGAGAGAGAGAGAAAGGTGCAGGGGCCTATCTTTTAAAGGGGTCCTCTGCACCTGCGTGCAGACTTCTTTCCCATGGAACCTTGGGCTGACCAGGGTATTGCCTGAGTGGATTCCACCAGGTAACAGGGGCAGGCCAGCATAATGCCTGAACCTTTCACCCATAGATTGCCCAGGACTTCTAACTGATACCCATGTTTTGGGTGTCTCGGTGAGTCCTATGCTGGTTTCTCAGCTATCACTCAGGGGTCGATGAACACTTGTTCAGGTCAGCTGTTTCTGTGGGTTTCTCCAGGATGGTCTTGATCCTTTTGCTCATCAGTCCTCCCTCTCTGCAACTGGATTCCAGGAGTTTGGCACAGTGTTTAGCTGTAGATGTCTGATTCTGCTTCCATCAGCTACTAGATGAAGGCTCTAGGGTAGCATATAAGGCAGTTATCAATCTCATTATTGGGGAAGGGCATTTAAGGTAGACTCTCGACTATTGCTTAGATTCTTAGTTGGGGTCATCCTTACAGATATCTGGACATTTCCCTAGTGCCAGATTTCTCTTTAAACCTATACAGGCTCCCTCTATTGTGGTATATCTTTTCTTGTTCTACTGTATACTTTTTAATGATAATTTTCTTGTATATTAAAATTATATTTACATAATTTCCACTACTCTTTCCTCCCCCAACTGCTCTCAATATCCTATCAAGAGATAATGGAGATGTCAGAAAACAAAGCTCCAAAAGGTGATGCGTGGAAGTGTTGAGGGATTTTAACAGAGGAGTGTTAAAGGCAAGCCTCTTTCTGGCCCATTTCTGGCCTTCTCTCCCTGCTCCCCATTTTACCCAAGAATCTAAGAATTCTTATGCCCCAAGATGACTCTCAGATATTAGTAGCCTGTCCTATAAAGTAAAATATACAACATTTACTATCCTTCAACTCTCAGTGGAAGAACTAATCACAAAGAACTTCTTTTGGTCTTTCTTATTTGGTGACAGAAAATGAGATCCTCCTTTCAGAAGGAATTCACAGGATATTGGGATGGATGGGGTTTTGTACAGATAACAAGAACCCCACTGATGGATCATGCAGTCTCTCTCTCAGGATTTGTTATTATTGGGTCATATCCCCGATCAACTGGGCTGCTATGCTTCATTACACCTAAGCCCCAAAATATTTCTCCTTGGCTTCTGGCCTTTATTGTGAAGGGTCTCATCCCCAATAAATTCTGACTAATGCATATTATATACTTTTCTTCTTTTAGCCCACTTTAGTTACAGCTGTGCTGGACACAAATCCTGGAACAAGGATAAATGCTTCCATAACTTTCTGCCTCTACAAATGAGAATCTCAGATTCCTTAGAGCAAAGAGATGATGAGTATTTTTGAAAAATATATTTTACTCATCATCTCCCAAATGAAAGAGCAATTAACATTGTTATTTTACAGCTGTTTTTATTCAAGTATCATTAATTTGGTAGAAACAATGCTAGTTCATCTAATTTTTATTGAAACATTAAATTATTTTATAATTAATAGAGTTAATGTTTAAAATAGGGTCTTATAATAATACATTTGCATAAATATTTATGTGTGTACTTTAGAAAGTTATTTTGAAATTTTATAATATTTGAAACTCTTGAAAACATTTTCTGTAGGCTCTCTCCCTTGCTATGTCCCCATTCAGTTTTTAAATAAATATGTTCCTGTATTTTGGAAGTATGTAAGTGGTTTTATTTTTCATTTTATATGGGTAGAGGGCATTGTGTAGAGGTTGATTCAAGTCTCAGAAGAAACTTTTGATCTTTGAGTAGTTAGGGTATTTTAAAATTGGAATCAAAGTATTTTGCATCATGAGATGGCCATGAGCCTAAGCCTAAGGCAGAACACTGAGGTTTGAATGGCTCTCATTGCCTGATATGCTTCAACACTTGAATTGTGGCTGGTGGTACTATTTGAAAAGTATGCAGAATTTTTAGAAGATGGAAGTTGATTGCTAGAAGTTGATAATTGGGGTTGGGCTTTAGCTTTCTAGCCTGGTCCCACTTCTCATTCACCCCATGCGTTCTGATTATAGACACAATGTGACCCAACTGCCTCTGCTCCCACCACCCTACTTTTTCTACCATAGTGTACTGATCCCCTTAGACTGTGAGTCAGAATAAAGACTTCTTTGCTTAAATTTTTTCTTGGTGGGTATCTGGTGAAAGCATTGAAAACAAGTAACTAATATATTTGTCTGTAACTTGGCCCTGAAACCTTCTTTCCAGACCCAAGAGGACTAATGCAGCAGAGAATTAGGATAGACAGCCTTGCTAGGTTTGCCCTCTCAGTCTACAAGCCTGTGTCAAAATCATTTTTCCAGTCTACTTTCTACATAGCTATTGTCTTTACCAACCTTAAGTGTAAAAATTGTTCTCCTTTAATCCTAAATTTTGATTTGTTTTAAAGCATTTCATTATGAGATACACCAAAATATAATACATGCATTGTTCACATATAATTTAAAAATAATAAACACTAAGCAACACCTTAAGAATTAGAATACTATCAATTTCTTTTGGTACTCTTCCAAACTGTACTAGTGTCCCTTCTTCCCAGAGTTGACCACAGTTAACAATTATGTGATTTCATATGATACATACCCTAACTTTTCTTTTAAATTTTTGGGTTACAAGCATCTGTATATAAGTGTGTGTACACATGCATACTGCAATGCATGTATAGCATTAGCCAATTTCACAGTGTCCTTTCCAATAATTGAACTCACATTTTGAGACTTGGCAGCAGGTATCCTTGCTTGTTGGGACATTTTTTTGGATCTGGATCTTCATTTCTGAATACTCCTGTGTCACATGATTTTGACATTATAAACTTTGATTAATTAGAACTGTTATCCTCATTTTGAAACAGTCTCCTGTTTTTGGAGTGTCAGCATGGCCCTTACAACAGAAGAGGGAAAATGCCGCAGCATTTGTTCAACTAGAATGCTTTCAACAATTTGCTCTCATAAATTTCTAATTAATAGTAAGGTAAAACATCTGAAATCAATTCTTTTACTGTCATTCTGATTCTCTTTCTTGGAAATATTCTCAAAAGTATAAAAGGGCGAGTCAGTACAAAGACCTCAGTGATGTGGTCTCAAAATGTTTTCTAGAACACTGTGTCTTTTGCAGTCCTACCCATGTAAGTACATGGGAATGCCTATCTGAGTGCAAAAATGCATTGCAGGCATGCATAGGTAATAATTTGCATCAAAGACCATGCTGAATCTAGCTTCATCTAAGGGCCAACTCAATCAGACATTCATATTTACTCCATACATTTTGGAGATGTATATATACTTAAGCATTTATAAGTGAAAGAAATAGAATGTTTGCTTTTAGATAAGTACTTGTTTATGACTGATGTAAAGATGTGTGCTGTGTGGTAGCTGAAGTTACAGAAGCGAATTTTCTGATACTGATGTCAGTTAAATTCAAATTTTCTATTGCTAGTAAGATTAATCTTTTATATTACCTTTTAAATTATTTCACTTGTGATTTTTCTAGTAATGGATTTAATACCTACTATATATTATCATATATACTTAAAAGTGTGTGTGAGTGTGTGGGGGGAGGTGTGGGTGTATAAAGGCAATCTAAATGAAATTGCCAAATAATGTGGGGGGAGCCTCAATAAACATTTCTTGTCACCAAACAAAACTTCCAGCACTGGGACTGAGTTATATCTAACAGGGTTATTGGCCAAAGGGATCCAGGAAAATCCCCAACAACCCAGGCTGTTGCCAAGACTATAGATTGCTCTTTAGAAACTGATGGCAAGGCCTCATTGGTGAAGACAACAGTTGCAAAACTCATAGAGATGTCATACTGGTGCCTACACAGAGCATTTGCGTCTACATCTAGCATCTTTGGTACAGGCAGATTCTTTCCAGGCTACCAAAAGGGAAAAGTGAACACTAACCCACCCACAAACCCTGTGATCTACAGTGATATGCTACCTACAAGATAGGCTAAGACAATTGTAACACAAAGTTTATGGGAACAACCAAACAATATCTGAATTGACTTTAGACCTACTCCACGAGATAGAACCTATATTCAACACTGCTTGGATAAGCAAGAATCCAAAACTAGATAGCCCTGGGACCTAGGGTAAAATGAAATAACACTGGTCTAAAATAAATATGGCAATAAAATGACTCATAATCCCATTTTGCTATACTCATAGTTCAGTGATTTATTCAAGCATCATCAGAGAAGATTCTCCTACAGCAAATAGAAAAAAATACAGAGACCCACATCTATACATTGCTCAGAAAATTAGAGACCCTTCAACATTCAGCCCTAAAAGGTAAGTTGACATCAAATTCTTACACTCAGGGCTCATAGAACCCTGAAGAAGAGGAAGCAGAGAAAATGTAAGCACCAAGGGAGATGGAGAACACAAAGATAACAAAGCTCTCTAGAACTACATGTTCAAAGCTCATTTTAACTCAAAGAGAATGAATTATCCTGTCTAGGGATGTCACAGGTCTGCACCAGGTCCTCTGCTTGTTATGGATTCCAACATGATATTTTTAAGGGACTGCTGAATGTGTACATGAGTAGGTCTCTGTTTCTTGTCTCTTGTCTTGGGCTCTTTCCATTGTGTCTGTTTGTTTTGTCTAATCTCACTGTTGTTTTGTTTTATTTTATTTTATTTTAATTATCACAAGTCTGCTTGTTTTCTAATGAGAGGCAAGAAGAAGGTGGATCAGGATGGGTGGGGAAGTGGCGGGGTACCTAGGATGAATGAAGGGATGAGAATCTATAATCAGGGAATATTATGTGAGAAAAAAACCTAATTTCAACATGAGGAACAAAATAAACAATCTTTAAGAATAAAGTTAAGTCATATGGATGGTGGTGGCACACACCTTTAATCCCAGTATATGGGAAGCAGAGGCAGGCAGATCTCTGAGAGTTTGAGGCCAGCCTGGTCTACTGATATAGTTCCAGGATAGGCTCCAAAGATACACAGAGAAACCCTGTCTCAAAAAACCAAAATAAAAAGAATTAATTTAACTCAAACAAAAACAAGGAAATAAACAGCTAATTATCACATTCACTACCTACTGAATTTTGCTACTTGATTTGTTCTAACAACTACCAAAATCAAGCCATTAGCTTGGGAAACATAGTTAAATTTGCCTTTTAATAATAGACTTGGCATTTGCAAATTCAATCAGACATGAATGGAAAATATTTGAACCATTCCTGTACTGAACATGTACACTAGTTTTACTTCCTACTCACTCAATAAATAATACATGAAAACTGTGCAGTATCTATTCACATTCATTGATATTATAAGTAATCCAAAGAATGTTTTAAATTATAGAATTAGATGTATACAGATTATACACAAAATCTAGGTACCTAGTATATTTTATACTAAGTGAAATATCCTAAAGAGTAAACTATAAATCCAGAAATGTTAATTTTATCCTTAGTGTTGCCATTGTTGATATTTATGTTATATTTTATTTTTTCTTACATAAAGACCAATTTTAAATGACCTGCATAATTTTCAGTTCAGGGTGTTCCATGGTACATCAAGGCAAAAAGAAATATCTCCTACTAATGTTTACTATGTAATTTGACCCCCCAAATTAGTACATATGTATGTCCTGCTAACGACTTAATTTCTAGTCAATTAATTCACACACATTGAAAACATTTGTAATTTCAGTTTTATATAACCTCCATGTCAACAAAGTACAGTTGCCTACTGTGCCTTAAGTATGAGAATCAAATCTGACATCATGCTCTTTCTTCTTGACACAAATTTGACTTCTATTGCTTGCTTAGGTCACAGAAATTATTGAGATAAACATATATGATGCAAATGCAACCATTTCAGCTCAAATAAAGAGGGAAGTATTCCTAATCATAGTGGTATGTGCTGATGCTGATGTTTGTGTATCTTCCTTTAAACACTACGATATATTATGATGTCTCTATGAACTGGATGAAGTATATCATAGGTTTGCCTGATATACTCTGCGACTTGTGAAGTAGGATCATTTTACATTAGCTTTTTCTATACATAATTTTAATCTATACTTATGAATGTCATCAATCTGCAAACATAGTTCTCTCTAATTTCAGACCTCAGCAACATCATTAAAATATCATCTTTGGGGACTTCAGAGATGTATTGGTATTTAAGAGCAGACACTACTCTTGTTGAGAACCTAAGTTCAGTTGCAAGAAACCCCCATAATGCAACTCACAACATCATGTAACTCCAGGAGACCTGACACCATCTTCTGGCTTCTGTGGGACTGATACTCATGTACATGTATACAGAGAAGTTTGTGCAATTAAAACTATAATAGTCTTTAAGTTTCCTGTCATTTGGCTTGCAGTATTTTCTTAAGAATGATTACTGGAGATTCTCTCTCCATATCATATTATCTGTTCTCAATTTCCATGAAATCCACATGTTTTCACCATTCAATGCTTTTTGCCAGAAGCAAGCCGTCCTCATGCATTGTATTTGAACCCAAAACTGTCTTCATAATCCCCTTCCCTTTTTTCTAACTTTAATTAAAAACAATTACCACAGCTTTCTTTATTCAGGTTTCATCTAGTTTTACTAAGAGCTATTGCTTCTAAACACTAAGGTTAAATGCATGTGATTGAAGCATTATATAATTGCTACTATGGAAAATACTAAGTGATTATATCCACACATCTGTCATGCAAAGTTATTCCAAGTTTTCTAGCTATATAATCACACTGCTTTTAAACAGTAGGATTTTATCCTTTATTTCAAATATTTAAAATTTGCTTTTGCTTTTATGCCATATTCGTGAGAAGACTCTAGAAATGGCATCACATTTCTGTTGAGTTTCTTCCTGAAATTACCCTGTTATAAAATATTTTCCTTTTATGCTGCAATATTTTTGTTTTTTAAAGCAGGTTTATGTTTGTCTAATTTTAAGATTTATGATTACAGCACATTTTCAATTATTATTGAAATACTTAGAAATGTACTTTTATTAATTGATGACTTAATTTGTCTTGTATGTGCTTCTTTGTGTCTAGTCTGACAAAAAATTCATCTTAGGAGCCAGAATTCCAACTCCAATTCAAACTTACTAAATGTGTCTGCTTGGTCAGGTTATTTTATATCTCTTAGACTCAATCCTTTCATCAATAAAATAGTAAAATTAACTATATGATGTATGAAAAGTTCTTAAAGTAATACATGGCTCACTTTAAATACTGTCATCATACTAAAATAAACTTATTCCTGATGAAACTATTAAGGAAATTATCTAATAATTCATCTGACATATTTTATTCAAATTATTAAATTACTGTGATGTATTTTAGGGATATTGCACCTGTATTCATTAGTGCCACCATCGTATAACTTAGCTTTTCGAGTTTTCATAAGTTTAATATTAAACTTTTGTGAGTTTTATAAAGCATCAACCAATTTACTATCATTTTCTCTGCTCTGTATAGATTTATAACACAGAAATTATTTTGAAGGTGAAATAGTTCAAAAGTAAAACACTGTAGCCCCAAAGCCATTTTCAAAGTGAGTTATGTCATGATTTACTGATTAAAGCTGTGCACAGCTTCTGAAGCAAGTCTTACTTTTATAATTTAAATAATATCTATTGTATCTATTCCTTCTGTTTAGAATTGCTTTGTGTTTATATCAACTCCGTGTTATCTGTATTTGCTACTGTATAACACAGATAAATTTATTTTCTCCTTTTCATTCTGTAGGAAAGGAGAGAGAGGTGCCGGCTATCCACCTGAGCTATGTGTGACAGGCTTGAAATTGTCTACAATATTTTCTAAGCATATTTAACTCATGACTGACTCAGGCCTGTTGAATACTTGGGTGAGCAGCTGGACTGTAAGCCTGGCCACTTGCTTTGAGGATAGACTGCAATGAAACCATTAATGGAATTGCAATGTCCATCCATGGTCTATGAATGGGCCACATGGGATAGAGACAGTGGGTTGATTTTAAAAGAGAGACTCCAAGAGGACTTCTTGACAAGGTGAGTCAACTCAAAAGACAGTGCTGTGCACAAGCTGTCTAAACTGACAGGACTTGTCAGGAGTGCTCTGGTGATAAATGGAGTAGAATATTCAGCTTTCTAAGGGAAAAACTACTGTCTATTCACATGTACACTTAAAATTTAACCTACTGATAATAGAATGAGCAGGACAAGACCTCCAAATAACCAATTAAACAGACTATAATTTCCATCTTAAACAAAACAAACCAAACAAGGAAAACAAGAACATTTTCCAGTACTTGCTTATTTCACCAATTTCTTCTCCTTTTTTAAGTTCCTAGTTAGCTTATCATTTTAGTGGACACATAATGTATATCTATTATGGATACTGACTTCTTTTACAAATAAAGACACAATATGGGAGCTTCACTCCTTAATGACATATTATACAATTTGCTAATTGGCTGTTACTCATAGTACAATGACAAAAACTACAATATACTGTGTTCTCTATTGTTAATCATTTCTATTACTTTCTTAAGTTCATAAAATTAATAAAAACAAAAAGTAAAGCTTTAATTTATACTACTTGCCTACAGCCTGCAAATATATATTCTACCATTACCAGTTTCTAGCTGCCATTATTTCACTGAATACAGAGTTGGGAGGCATTTTGCATTGTTTGGTAGCTCAGCATTGTACACTTAATCTTTATTATTCATGGATTCCTTAGTTTTGAACCACCCCATCTCAACAGCAATGTTTAGAGCCCTTTCATGGCCATTCAGGGATATCTATTATATGGCAAAATTTTGAGTTTCCCAACATTTCTACACTTACCTAGGCTCAAGAAGACAACACTGATCTGTTTTAATTCACACATCTGGAACAAATGCCATTTTAGTACTGTACTCATACTTCCTTTTTTTGCATTACTATGTTTTTGTTGGAAATCTCACTTTACTCCATGATTCCCAAGCATAATTCTTAAAGGCTGTCTAATGTTCCCAAAACAATAAATCTAGGGTGTGCCTTATGGAAGGATAATAAGTGTTAGATAAGCTTCTGTTATGCATGAGTTATGGTGTTATTGGCCATTAGTTCAATGTTAATGAATCAACAATGTATATTAAATGGATGTATTTAAGCTGAAACACACATAAAAGAAGTGGTATTGATCATTTGATGAAAAGGTATTGATTAAATACTTGAAGGAACCTAATTCTGAATTTCCTCTAGCAGCACTGGTTCAAATATTCATTAATTCATTTTCCATCTGACTCTATGAAACACTATTACTCTGAATAATGACACTCAACTACATAGTCCCTCCACCATAAAGAGAAAACAGACAGAAAAACTTATGAATAATAGTAAAAGTCAAGAGACTTTTTAAATATTATTAATTCAGACTTAATTATTTTTAACTTTTAAATTAATTAGCAGTAAGTTTATCTCATTTATTTTTAAAATAATACTTTGCTGGATCAAACACTGGAGAAAATCTCACATTTGGAACTTGTGAACCTCTGTGTGTGTGTGTGTGTGTGTGTGTGTGTGTGTGTGTGTGTGTGTGTGTGTCTGTGTTATTGCGTGAATAAAAGGTGATCTTAAAATGTTCATTTACCAAAGTCTTCATGCCAATATTTGGGATCCAAGGTTTTTTTTTTTGTTTGTTTGTTTGTTTTTTTGAGACAGGGTTTCTCTGTGTAGCTTTGGAGCCTATCCTGGCACTCGCTCAGGAGACCAGGCTGGCTTCAAACTCACAGAGATCCACCTGCCTCTGCCTCTGAGTGCTGGGATTAAAGGTGTGTGCCACAAACGCCTGGCTGGGATTGAAGTTTTAAAAGATGTTTGTATCATGAAGGCTTTGAATTCATAATCCATTGATTGAATGTGGTGACAGTATTAGGAGATGGTAGAAGGTGGGACCAGGAAGGAGATGGAATATCACTGAAGTAGGTATCAAATGCATATTTTATCTCTTTTAACTTGTACTCTGCTTCTGTCTGCTGTGATATAAGCAGCCTCAACCACATGTTTTTCTCTGTGAGGTATTGCTGCTGTGCAAAACACATACAAACAACAACACTAACAGACTGCATCAGCTTCTGCACACCACCAAGTATCAGCCATTGTGAGGGATCTACTCTCATTTCACGGATCAGTCTTTAAGGAAAATAATTGTATCTGTTCATACATCTGTCTGTGTTTGAGAACATGAGCATCTATCAGGAATAACTATGGATGTAATCACTGAAAAGATGACTTTTGAGTTAGAGTTGAGGGAAGTGCAGAGCTAATTTTATAGATTTTGGAGGGAAGATTATTCCATAAAATGAGAAGAATGAAAGCAGACGCTCTGATATAAATGTCATGTGTGGGGTGCCTGAAATGGCTAAAATGGTAGTAACAGAGTAGGCAACATGATGAAGAAGAGACTTCAACAGTGAGCTGCTTATAGGAGCCAAAAAATGTTGAATTTAATAAATCATGGAAGACTTTTGTTTTTGTTCTGAGTGGCAAGAACAGTTGGAAGGCTGTTAGCAAGGGCTGTGAAATCTAAATTTCCCATAATTACACCACATATTGTTTGGGGAATAATACAACCAGTGAAATAGAGGACCTAGGAAACTAGATAGAGTGTCACATGTGTTTTCTAGGAAACAAGAGAGTGACTTAGTAAATGGTGCCAGCGCTATGGGAACAAGTGTTCGGGTTCTAGATACAAGTTAAGGACAAAATACATCAGACTAGAAGCTGGATAAATACAAGATAAGTAATCCAACTATTTTAATATGGACAACTGAAAAATAGAGGGATATTTCAGATAATCCAGATACAAGGGAAGAGGATTACAGAAACTTGTAATCCAAGTGAGGTATGGACAGAATGATGTTGCATGGGCAATGGCAGTGAAAGATTTGTTCATGGGAGTATCCTCAGCTGTGCTTGGAAGCTTTCAGATACAGTCAAGTGAAACTGCCTGAAGTGAATGCAGTTCAGTTATAGAGAAGAGCATAAAGTCCTTCTCCATGAGAAGTTAAGAAGATCAATAAAATGTAGAAGAGAATAATACGATGGGGCCAGAAATAAAAAATGAGATTCAGATGTCTCAAGGACAGGAGGCTGATGGTTCTCTCATGGAGTCTGACCATTCACTAAGGAATGAGAAGTAAGCTCATATATAAAGATGTGGCATGCCACTATTTAAGGGCTTTTTCCCGGACATGCTGACATGGGTAAAAATCTTTTTATGACTTTAATATATCAACTTGATACAAGGTAGCATAATTTGGAAAAAGGAAGACTCAATTGAGACAATATCCCCACTAGATTGACCTGTGGGCAAGCATGTGCTGGCATTTTCTTGAATGATGATTGCTGTGGTAAAGCCTACCTCACTGTGTAAGTTGCCACCCCTGGGCAAGTGGTTCAAGATTGCATAAGACAGTAGACTTAGAAAACCACGAAGAGCTACCTCGCTCAGAATGGTTTCTTCAAGTTCCATCCATTTTCCTGCAAATTTCAAGATTCCATTGTTTTTTTTCTGCTGAGTAGTACTCCACTGTGTAAAAGTACCACAATTTCTCTATCCATTCTTCGGGTGAGGGGCATCTAGGCTGCTTCCAGTTTTTGGCTATTACAAATAATGCTGCTATGAACATGGTTGAACATATGTGCTTCTTTTGGGTATATGACTAGGAGTGGAATTGCTGGATCTTGTGGTAGACTCATTTCCATTTCCTTGAGGAGTCGCCATACTGATTTCCACAGGGGCTGTACAAGTTGGCACTCCCACCAGCAGTGGAGGAGTGTTCCTCTTTCTCCGAATCCTCTCCAGCATAAACTGTCATTGGTATTTTTGATTTTAGCCATTCTGACAGGAGTAAGATGGTATCTCAGAGTTGTTTTGATTTGCATTTCCCTGATGACTAAGGATGTTGAACACTTTCTCATGTGTCTTTCAGCCATTTTAGATTCCTCTATTGAGAATTGTCTTTTTAGTTCTGTACCCCACTTTTTAATTGGATTGTTTGGTATTTGGGGGACTAGCTTCTTGAGTTCTTTGTATAATTTGGAGATCAGCCCTCTGTCAGATATGGGGTTGGTGAATATCTTTTCACAGTCTGTGGGCTGCCGTTGTGTCTTGCTGACTGTCTCCTTTGCCATACAGAAGCTTCTCAGTTTCAGGAGGTCCCATTTATCAATTGTTGACCTCAGTGTCTGTGCTACTGGTGTAATGTTCAGGAAGCAGTCTCCTGTACCGATTAATTCAAGGGTATTTCCCACTTTGTCTTCTAATAGGTTCTGTGTAGCTGGATTTATGTTGAGATCTTTGATCCATTTTGACTTAAGTTTTGTGCAAGGTGATAGGCTTGGGTCTAACTGCAGTCTTCTACATGTCTGCAACCAGTTATCCCAGCACCATTTGTTGAAGATGTTCTCTTTGTTCCATCGTATAAATTTAGATTGTTTTTCAAAAATCAGGTGTTCATAGGTGTGTGGGGTAATATTAGGGTTTTCAATTCTATTCCATTGGTCTACCAGTCTATCTTTGTGCCAATACAAAGCTGTTTTCAGGACTATAGCTCTGTAATAGAGCTTGAAGTCAGGGCTGGTGATGCCTCCAGAAGTTCCTTTATTGTATAGGGATGATTTGGCTATCCTGGGTCTTTTGTTTCTCCATATAAAGTTGAGAATTGTTCTTTCAAGGTCTGTGAAGAATTGGGTTGGGATTTTGATGGGGATTGCATTGAAACTGTAGATTGCTTTTGGCAAGATTGCCATTTTTACTATGTTGATCCTACCTATCCAAGAGCATGGGAGATCTTTCCATTTTCTGATATCTTCTTTAATTTCTTTCCGTGGAGACTCAACATTCTTATGGTACAGGTCTTTCACATTTTTGGTTAGTGTTACCCCAAAGTACTTTATGTTGTTTGTGGCAATTGTAAAGGGTGATGTTTCTCTATTTCTTTCTCCACCAATGTGTCATCGGTCATATGTACTCACTCACATGTGGACCTGCTTTATGATACATAGTAGTGACCATGCTTTATCAGAGCTATTTTTAATGATGTTGCTCAGAATGGTTTCCTCCCAGATGATGACTGAGAAGCAAATTTAAAAAAATGGTGCCAAGTACTACAAGAGTAACAGTTGCTGTTTTCTGGGATTTTGTTTTTTACTTTTTTGTTGTTTGTTTGGTTTGGTTTGGTTTTTGGTTTTTTTTTTTGTTTGTTTGTTTTTTGCTTTGTAAATGGAGTGTGCTGGATGTCTCTACAATTTTGTTAAAATTACTGCAGAACCTGGAAAATCTGTTGTTGTTATTGATGCATAACATATTGCCATTATTGCTCTCTCTCTCTCTCTCACTTTCTCTCTCTCTCTCTCTCTCTCAATTAATATATATATTAATTGAAACTCAAATGTGTGATGAATCCTAGGTGTTTCCGAGAGTGCTCACCTGTGCATGTAAATTTGATTTCATCTTTAGTAAGTAGTAAAGTTATATGCTTGCCAAAAAAAAAAATAAGTGACACACTGGAAGACAAATGTCACACAATTTCAATTTTATGTGTAACCTAGAAATGATGACCTTATGGGAACAGAGAGCATAATTGTGGCTATTAGGCTTCAATGTGGGTCTTTTAACAATGTGGAAACGATTGGTTTAAGGATATAAAACTGCAGTTGGACAAGAGGCATGGACTCTGTGAAGTCTTGAGGTCTACTGAGAGCATGATAAATATGGTTGATAACAATATGCTATATTTTAAAAGTTGTGAGATAGTATACTTTAAGTGTTCTCAAAACAAAAATGATGAATATGTGTGATATATCATGTTAATTGGTTTAATTTAGCCATGCCATTGTGAACATTCTGTATTGTGTATCATAATTGTGCATGACCTTATTTATGAGCTAAATAAATGAATGAAAAAAAAAAAGAAGGGACTTTGAGAGCCCATCCCACGTGAAGGGATGCTCTCATCCGGGACACATGGGGGAGGGCCTAGGCCTGGCCCAGGATGATGTTGTGGAATTTGGGGAGCCATCGTGGAGGGCTCTACCCTCTATGGAGAATGGAGGGGGGAAGGGAATGGTGGGGGATTGGCTGGGAGAGGGGAGAGGGAGAAGGGATTGACATGTGAAATTATAATTTGTAAAAATTAAATAAAATATTAAATAAAAAAAAGAAAACCACGAAGAGCAAGCCAGTAAGCAGTATTTGTCTGTCTTCTGTTTCTGTTTCTGCCTCCAGGTTCCGAATGCCTTACATTCTGCCCAGACTTCCTTCAGCAATAGAGTTTGACTGATAGTATTAAGAAGAAATAAGCCCTTTCTTTGCTTTTGGTCATGGTGTATGATCACAGCCACAGAAACCTAACTAAGCATACAGAATGAGGGGTACACACAGAAAACTATTCCCACAGTTTTGCTCTGAAAGAAGAGTTGATGTAGGGGTAATGCTTTCCTGGAAGTGGAAAATGTGAAACTTGGCTAGTTTGTTTTATAATTTAAAAATTCATTTAAAATGAGGATCTTCTAGCATTCAGACCTGAGATATTGAAAGAAGAAAGAGGAGAGGTGATTCACTAAAAATCTTTGTAAAAATGGAGCCCATGTCCCTGGTTATTTTGTGTCACAGAAGATTTTGATTACCATCCTTCTGTCCCACCACACACATTTACTTTGAATTCGCTCCCTCACTCTCATGTGCCTTTAATTTCCTCCTCTTATGTAGGTTGCTTTATTCCCCACTAGTAGAAGTTCAGATCTATTTTTATAATGACTTCAATTGCAGAGTTTATGAAGAGTATATTTATTTTGAAATATTTTAGCTTTTACTGAATTGGATGTGAAACTCTAGCATATCATTTCATTAAATTAAATCATATATGCATTTTAATAATTAAATATATGCTTTAGTTTTGTTATTGTTACAATTGCTCATTTTGCCTTAGGGATAACTACTTTCTTTTTGGAAGTTTCTTCTTTCTCTTTCAAGTTATTGCAATTTTGAACAATTCATTTTTCTCTTTGTCAATATTACTTTTCAAATGTTTTGCATCATTTTTTCTGTTTCATTTATGCCACTTAGTGACTTTATTTTGTTGTTCCTGCTGCTGGTGGCTTTTGTTTTTGTTGGGTTCTTTTTGTTTGTTTGTTTTTGGAATGAGGATTTTGTGTATAACCAAGTTGAGGCCTCAGACTTTTGTTTCTCCTGGTTCATTACTCAATTATTGGGATGAAAGATATAAGGCACTATGCCAGCTTGCTACTTATTTATTTGGATAAGTGATCAAGATGACTAGACAAATTTGGATTAATTTTACAATTCCATTCATTCTTTTTCCTTTTAAAATAATTTTATTAATAAATTGATGATTTTATAAATTAATTTTAGTAATACTCATCCCCAACCTCTCCCTGGAGTTCCTTCCAGATCCTCTCCCATCTCCCTACATTCAACCTTTATCATTGCTTTTATTTAATAACTCACGAACTCCAATTTGTGTTGTCCATGTAATTCCTGGTGTGGGGGTCATCCACTAAAGTGTGATTGACATACCAAGAGTTGCACACTTAAAAGAAACTGGAACTCCCTTCTCCAAAAGCTACCAAGTCTCTATACCTTCTCAGTTGCATGTGGGGCCCATGTACCCCTTCCCACTCTGTGCTAGAATGTTGACTGGCTTGGCATTATATGTGTAAACACAGCAGCTGTTAGTTTACGGGTTCAGTGATCCTGTCATGATCAGAAGACATTAATTTGCTCCAATGCTTTCCAGTCTCTGGCTATTGCAAACATTTAGTGATCTTTTCCACCATGGTCCTTAAACTGTGGGAGGGGGTGTGATATACATGTTCCATCTGTGGCTCAGCATTTCTCGGTCACTTCTTTTCTGAACCTTGGTAAGTTGTACATCTCTGCACTAACCACCATCCGTTTCACAGAGAATCTTTTTTCTCTCCATTATTATTTAAATTAGAAACAAGATTATTTTACATGTCAATCCCAGTTCCCTTTTCCTCCACTCCTTCCATACCACCCACTAACACCCTGCCTATCCCACACCATTTCTGCTCTCCAGGGAGAGTGAAGTCTTCCATGGGGAGACTTCAGAGCCTGTCATATCCTTTGGGACAGGACCTAGGCCCTCCACCGTGTGTCTCAACTGAGGGAGTCTCCCTCTGTGTGAAATGGACTCCAAATGTCCATGCCTATGCTAGAAATGAGTACTGTTCTACTACAAGAGGACCCATACATTTCCCAGGCCTCCTCACTGACACCCACATACATGGGGTCTGGATCAGTTCCATGCTGGTTTCCCAGCTATCAGTCTGGGGACCAAGAGTTTCCCCTTGTTCAGGTCAGCTGTTTCTCACAGAGAAACTTAATGATGTAAATTGTAATGATGTCTGAAAGCTGAACTAAATTACAGATAGAGAGATAGGAATTTAGAGGGAAATTTGATGTTATGTCCATTTTTCAAAATAATAGTATTTAGATTCATCCCTGAGTCTCTTGAGTTTCCTAACTATGAGTCATATTTGCAAATCCAGGCATGTGTTTTCTTTGTGAAACAGAACTTAAATTTATTAAGGACATGAGTGATTACACCTGTAATGTTTGTGCCACTATTTCACCCATGAGTATATCTTGCTATACAGGTCATTACTACACTTCACAGGTTCACAGCTAGGTGAGATTATTGATGATCCTTTCCTTCTAGCAGCTTGTATAGCCAGTAGCAAGAACTTAACACCTTGATATGTCTATGTCCTGTGATGAATGTTTGTGGTTAATTTAGAAATAGATGCTCACAATCAAGTTTTGATGGGCAGCCATGAGCAGTAACAATAGCCTGTACTGTTTTGGTCTCATCATTTTGGATGACATATGTGCTTGTTCTCCTTTGCAGCTCTCTGTTCCCATTTAATTGAGGTTGTATCCTTTCTACAGTCTTAACTTTTCACTTGCAATTATCTTAGAATGTCAAATCGTTCTTCAAATAAATGACTTGGGGATTTACATTATCAGTCTTAGAAACCGATTAACTTTCTTTTTTAGACATTTAGTGCCCTTCCACTTTATGTTTTCTTGCCTTTTGCTAATTTCTATATAACTTCTTGCAGAAGCACAGACCAACCTACTCCAATTCCTCTCCTATGGTGTATGCAACTCTTTCAATACTGCCTTACATAATGTACTGTTATACCATTTTATTTTATACATCACTTCTAGTCCATTTCCAGAACTCTAGCAGATTCCTGTGGACCTAATAAGCAATTAGGCAGAGGTATATTTCATAAGAAACCAATCCCTCAGTCCTCCAAAATTGTCATAGCTATCTCTCTATCACTATATACAAAGAAAAAAATCTCCACTCTTGATCAGTTCTTGGATCTTCTTGAATCTTGTTACACCATTGTCTCTATATGCCAAGCGATATAAATCTCAACTTTATTTCCTTGAAGCATTTATATTCCGCTAATGGCAAACACTATTCTGTAACTATTTTGGGTCAAAAGCAAATAGCTGCTAGTTGTCCAGGGTTGAATAATAGTTTAGGTTTCTCTCAGTCAGTAATAATGCAGCAGAAAAGTAGATTGCCAATGCTTAAATTCAAATCATTGTGACTTTAAAACAAATGGCAATGAACAAGATTCTGAATGGGGCTTGGGGTGATAGACAATTCTTCTACCAGTTTGTGAGAAAGACAATTTCATTCAGGACTTTCATTCACACATGAAATGATCATTAATTTGAACTATTTCATCAATAGATTTCTGAAAATAAAAAAAAGTGTCTTGGAAAAAATTCTGTGTATAGGACATGAAACAAGCCTTGTAGATGGTACCATGGACTCCTAGCCCTTACACAGCACAGAGGACTATGTCAGGGTGCCTTTACTCAAAATGAAAGGTCACAGAGCTCACAGGATTGAATCTGACAATTAAAGTGATGTAAAACTGAGTCACATCACTTCAACCCTTCAAATCTAGACACGGAGATTTGTGTTTACAGTCACTGAAACAGATCAGCTTTCCTTTCTAAGACATTTACAATCCTTTTGCCCTTCTCTGTGGTTTCCCTAGTGAGTCACTTAAATGAATTCATGGTTGCATCATTTGTTTAGGTGCAAAATTTCTAGTTCAGTTCCTGAACTCTGGCAGACTGCAGGCTTACATAGTTCCATGCAACTACTGTATATTTAAAGGAATATTTGATGACACAGTTGAATTCAGATCATGGGGGAAAACTAAAATGTAAATGTAAATACCTATCAGGACTTCTCATAGATTATTATAATATTGAGTCTTGCAAATTTAAAATGTTCTATAATGAATTAACAAAACATGTTTCCAGGTATATTCTTCATGTGAATAACATATCCTTTACACCTACCATATATTTGTGCTTTAGTCTTATGCATACCTATCTGTAGCAATCCTCCCTCAAAATATTCCTGGTGGCCATCTATGGGTTTCAACTATTATGGAAAAATCTATTCTACACTTTCCAAAGGTAGGGTTTGCATTTCATCTTTTCTCTCCAAATAGATAAAAGGTAGCAGAGTATGGGGTTTGTAAAATTGTATAAGCATAGAAAGATACAATTTATGAAAACTTGAGAAAGGTCACCGACTAGGGAAAATATCTGTAGGAATTGGATATGGCACCTAACATTTTCTAGTCCATCGCTTTAACCACTTGGCCACAACTACAGCACCCAACAACGTGAAAGCAAACAAAATAGATAGTTCAGGAAAAATTCAAATACAAAGGTCAAAAATAATAATAACTTTTGATCAGAGCTACAATAAATCTCTGTGCACACACAATCCACCAAGTAAAATGAATAGCTACTTTCCTTCCCAAGTGAACACTCATCACCTGCTTTGTGTGGAGTGCCAGCCTGATATCATAGCTCTGCCTTCTATCCCAGAATGATCCTCCCATACCCCTCTTTGGAGTGGTACAAGCAAAACAAAGGGAGAAGTCTGAGAAGGTCTCTAGAGCTGTGCTTCTAGTGCTTAGGTCCACTTTCTCTGCAGACCAAGGGAGTTCTCTAATGCTTTTGGTCCAAGCAGGTATCCACAGCCTGGATAGCACTGTTCAAAGATACACCAGACATCTGATGGAGACTGTATTTCTTGTTAGACTTACACAATGTTGCTTATGAGGGCAGAAATGGATGGCATCCAAGGAATTATGTGTTTCATGAATCTCCTTAGTGAACCACGACTCATCCTTGGAAAATTAGAAGCATCCTGTGTCTGCATGATTAACATCAGTAACATTGTTTTACAAAATTTGAAGGATAGAGGAACATAGAAGATAGAAAAAAATTATACTATATCCCCATTTTTATGTTTGAATGTTTATAAGAAATATTATTATTACTTTTCTATTATATATAGTCTGTGGGTATGCATGACATTCTATGCCCTGGAACCGGAGTCATAGGCAGTGTGTGTTGAATTAGGTACCAAACCCAAATCTTTTGGAAGATTTCTTAAGTGCTGAGCCATCACTTTAGCACCATGTTTAAGTTTTTACATAACTCTGTTTTAATGAAGAATTCTCAGGTCTAAAGTATATCATCTTATTGTAATTGTGCACCTTAATAAATTCAAAAGTATAACAGTGCAAAATTATTTTAAAATCTCATTTAAAAGTTTAATGGAGTGTAATTATTATATATTTTTAGATTTTAAATTTTGAATAAAATATTTTAATTTAAATTTTTATTGTAATTCTTGTCATCTTCAACTAGAGTGATTAAATTCAAATATAAAAAGTCATTTAAAATGGAGCTCCAAGGTGTGAAAAATAGGAGACAAGGGCTACAAAAGGAACAATGGGGAAAATGTGGGGTTAATTTAACTGGGGAGGGTGGGAGAAGGTAATATAGTGAAAGAGAGAGAAAAGAGAGATAATAACACTAAGGATGTTTGGAAACTCATAAAGAAACAAATTATTTTATAAGCTTACTTTAAAAATACAGTGTGTGTGTGCAAACATGGATAAGTGAATAAATGATTGATAGATGATAGCTGGATAGATAGGTAGATAGATAGATAGATAGATAGATAGATAGATAGATAGATGGCAGATGGATGAATGGATGGACAGTCAGGCAGACAGATGAACAGACAGACTGATGGGTGGATGGATGGATGGATGGATGGATGGATGGATGGATGGATGGATGAATGGATGGATGAATGGATGGATTGTAAGAGTCAGTGTACCAGATTGCCAGCTGCTAAATATTGTTCCCTAGACATGACAAGGAAACTGCACTCATGAACTCTCAAAGATATGTCTTTCTGAACAAGACTTGCACATTAGTTGACATGCTACCAGAGATTCAACAAACTCCATAAATTCTGAACTCTAGGTGATTAACTAAAGGTGGTCCATGGCTGCTGAGATGGGCAATTCGTTTCAAACATAGATAAGTTACCACATAGTTTGTCCAATCACAAGTGGCAAGCCCCTATTCATGTATATATGAACAAGGCTAAATGGACTCACTACTCCAAAGGCCGAGTGTGTGTGTGTATGTGAGTGTGTGTGTGTGTGTGTGTGTGTGTGTGTGTGTGTGTGTGTGTGTAACAGTAATAATTAAAGAATTAATAAAGAAGTTAGGGTGTAGTAGGTTGGATGTGGGGTAGGGAGGGCAGGAGTGATTTAGGTATAGGATTCATGTATCTGCCCCCTCTTCCCTCATGTTTCCAAAGCCTTAATTGTAAGGTTTGCTTGCAGATGAATCAATTTGGTTCATCAACCCATAGACACTTACGCTCAAAAAAAAAAAAAATCTTAACACTGTAAAATTTAAGTTATTTCTAGAAATAGGTAATTAATGTTATTTAAAATTTATAAAACTCAATCACTTCTCATTAAACTTAAATATCTATGCTAATCCATATGTTAGTTGTTAGTTGTAGCCTTCTTTTTGTATTAGACAAAAAAGGGGAAATGTGGTAACAAATTACTTATGACTTATTAAAGTCTGCCAGAGGATTCAGAAAGAAAAGTCAGCCTCCAGCCATAGAGATTAGGCAGTGGTGGTACACATCTTTAATCCTAAAGCTCAGGATTAAGAGGTAGAAAGATCTCTCTTAGTTCAAGGCCACCATGGCCTTCACAAGAGTGAAGGGTAACAGAGCTCAAGCCTTCCATCTCAGCACCTGGAAACACGAGCATTTAATCCCACAATTAGAGAGGTATATAAGACAGGAGCAAGGTCTCCGAACTGGAATTCATTCTCCAGTCACATTGAGAATAGGAGGGATTCATTTTCCTTTCACACTAAAGACAGGAAGGCTCAGTCTCAGGATTGTCCAACCATGTTGAGGAGTGCATAACAGTCCGGGATTTTAGTCTGAAGTTTGGTGGAGCCAGGATTGCACATTCAGCCTGAGGTAGCAGTAAGAGCTAATGTCTGGCTTTTTTGCTTTTTTGCTCTCCAAGAATGCTTTACTAAATCATAAATAACATATCACCACACTTTCATGTAAACTTTTATTTATGCTTTAGTACTTGTGCATCTGAATCCATATAGCTCCCTATATGGATTGTACCCTAACCCCTGCAATAATATGATGTAGTGTAACATGAAAAATAAATTTCCCAGAGTTAAATATGGGGGTTCAACATTAATATTAGAAAAGCAAAGCAGCAAGCCACTAACTCTCACTTCAAGATCAGGCTGAATGGGCTGATCCACGTATAAGCTCATCAAGTCTCAAACTGCTGCCTCTGAATGCTCCTATCTTCAGTGTGACTGGAGAATGAATGCTTCCTACTGACTATTGAAGACCCTGCTTCTCTCTTTTATACCCCTCTAGTGCTGGGATTAAAGAAGTGTGATCTGTTACTCTATTAGACTGATTCAATCTCATGTATCCCTGGGTGGCCTTGAACTCAGAGAGAACTGTCTACCTCTTAATCCTGAGTCCTAGGATTAAAGGTGTGTACCACCACTTCCTAGCTTCTGGCTTCTGGGATTAAAGGTGTGTGCCTGATTTCTATACTATGGTTGACTTTGCTTTCTGGATCCTCAGTCAGTATTTAATAAATCATTATATATCACCATAGTGTAGGAAGTGTTCTGATGACTCACTGATGGAATCAAAGCTTTGTAATTCTTCTCAAAACTGGTTGTTATATTTTAATCCTTTTAGCACTTATGACAAAATCTCCACATATCTTATGAATTATGAAGATTCTACATTTACATTAAAGTATATGAAGCTGAGTAGAAGAAAGCAAGAACGTGCTTGTAAAGTAAGGCTTCCAATCCTGGTACACAGGGAGGGGTGGGGATTGTCAGCACTGGCTTGTGGGTACCAGCTGACTGATGAGGTACATCCAGGTAAATTCAGGAGGAAGATTATAAGGTTATGCAAAGACATGGCCTTCTCACTCTGCTAGGAGAAAATGGTTTAGTTGATGTGATTTAACCTGTGGTGAAATTTGTGGTGTTTGATATATCCTTCTACCTGAATTTTTCCAGAAGAAAGTTTCACTACTTATCATTTCTTGATAAAGACACTTGATTGGATTCCTGAGAAACAAATCAGATTGGAATGTCTGACCTCCAAGAAAATGACATATTCCTTTCCTCATGTTATAGAGAAGACAAAATATATTACCTTTTTCTAAAAATTAACTTTCACAGGGTTTTGAATGTGAATATACACACATATATATGTATATATTGTAATTGAAGTCATATCTATATTATTAACTAATGCAATTACATAATATCCATGAAGAAAGCAAAGAGTTTCTAAATGTTCATACATTGTTATAAAAAATCCTGAATAAAAACCAAACCATTAAATATCTAATAAGCCATTTTGCTTGACATATTATGAAATGTTTCTGGAAATAAACCCTTTAATGTGCATGTACTGAAATTTTATATTTAACATCTGAAACTTATTTACAGTTTCAACCTCTATAAATAAACCTACATCCCTTTAAAATATTTAAATGTGTTAAGAGATTTTGGAGAATAAGTTGAAGTGACAAGGGGAGATTACTTCAAAATTTTCCACAGAATGAGAACACAAAGCAAGCCAAACTGTTAAGTGGTCTGCTGATTACAAGCTGATTGGCAATTCAGTGTCCTCTAGTGATCAAATTCTGTTTTATAAAAATATTTTCATTATTTTTTTATTTTATGAGATTATGTGACAGGGTTTTTTTGTTGTTGTTTTTAGAGACAGGGTTTCTCTGTGTAACTTTGTAGAACAGGTTGGCCTCAAACTTACAGAGTTCTCCTGCCTTCTGAGTGCTGGAACTAAAGGCATGGGCCACCACCGCTAATGACAGGTATTCCTGATTACCAATTTGAATATATCTGGAGTTAACTAAAACCTATCCTCTGGGTACTCTGAACAAAATCATTTGAAGTGAGAAAACCCACTTTTACTCTAGAACTTTTGAGATGGGAGACCCAACTTTAATCTAGGCCATACCTGCTGGTAGAAGCCCACATAAATAAAGAAGATGGAAGAAGGACGTGCTCACTCTTTGCTTGCTTGTTCTTATACTCATTGCCAAGCCTATACCTTTGCTGGCATTGGATCCTACATCTCAGGGAGTCTGATATATACTGATGAACATCTGAGTATCCAGCCTCATGGAACAAGTGGACTATTGGACCTTCCTTTGAAAGATAGTCATTCTTAGAATAATTGGATCACATTATGTAAGCCATTCTAATAAATTCCACTTGTGTTTGTTTGTGTGTGTGTATATGTGCATGTGTGTGTGTGTGTGTGTGTGTGTGTGTATGTATGTATGCATTAAATATATATGTATATGTATTTCATATTCATTCCACATTGTATTATATATAGATTAAGATTATGTTCCTCTATATAATCTTGAATAATTCAGATTATAATATAATTACTGTTATTGTTTTGTTTAAAAAGAAGAAAAGAGAAATTGCTGAGACAGACATATTGACTATATGTTTATTATAAGGCCCGGCAGAATGGGGAGACTATGAAGAGGAACAGGGTAAATGGCTGACCGCCATGGCCGGTCGCCATAGAGACAGAGCGCACAGAGCGCACAGAGAGTGGGACAGGAACAGAGAGAGAGAGAGAAACAGAGAAACAGAGAGCGTAAAGGGGCAGGGACTTATCTTTTAAAGGGGTCCTCTGCACCTGCGTGCAGACTTCTTTCCCATGGAACCTTGGGCTGACCAGGGTATTGCCTGAGTGGATTCCACCAGGTAACAGGGGCAGGCCAGAATAATGCCTGAACCTTTCAATTACATCAGTTCCTCCCTCCTTTTCTACCTCCCAAATCCTCCCATGAATATCAACCTTGCTCTCTTTCAAATTTATGGACTCTTCTTTCTTTAATTGTTGTTACACATATATATTTCTAAATATAACCTGCTCAGTCTGAATTATGTTGCTTAGAAGTAGAATTGTATAACCAATTGTTGTGTTTCTCCCTGAGGAAGACTATTTCTCCCACTCTAAGCATTCCTTCTTGCCTATAGGTTTTTTTTCCCTTTTTTTTTAAATGTAGGGTTGAGCCTTCATGAACTTTCTAACACCCACTTCCCTGTGTTTCTTAGTGGCATCCTTTTCTGATTTATGTTTGGGAGGACATGTTGGTCAGGCTTCATGGGTGTAGCTTCTGACACTAGTAGGAGACACACTTTCACAGCAAACTCTCTGATATTCTGGATTGTAGAGTCTCTGTCACCTCTTCTGCAATGATCTCTGAGGAGGACCTGTGTTGTAGAGGTGTCTACTTGACCACATTTCCCAACTAAACTATAAACATTTACCCATATACTCAAAGAAACTACAGTCCTCATCCCCATCAAGGAAACTTTTCTTTTCCACAGATGTAATCCATAAGAGAAACCACAAGTCATCAAAATGCACAGTGACAAAACCTGTTTGGGACATTAAAAAGCAATTTTTCTGACTTACTATATTCTGATTTTATCTGTGTTTAGGGTAAATTTTTCATAACCCTAATACTGTTTTAATAGATATCTTACTACAGCAAGGACCCGAACTTTCTAGATATGCACTTGTGTCATTCAAGACACACACACACACACACACACACACACACACACACACACACACACACACACATCAACCAGAAGAGGTCTCGAGTGAATTGCCACTCTCATTTAAAAATAAATCAATAAGACATTATCTACAAAGGAGTAAATAATGTCTAGGACTCTGCTACATTCTATGAAGAGTAGTAAGTTCTAGAACAAAGAGCCTCAAATGACAAAAATAAAATCTTTTTTGTGATAAAAATTTCATCCACTTACTTTTCAAGATAATGGTTGAAATTATTAAAACTATTGGAGCCATAGAATAAAACAGTAATGACAGTTAAAGAAAAATGCAAAAGATATCTCCTGACCAATATTTCATGTGGACAACTGAATAGAATGAACTTTTTATTAATTCCAATAGAATTGCTAACCAAGGTAAATAGAGTTATCAGTGATTTTCAAGTAACATTTTAAATTTTTCATTTCTTAATTTAAAAATTTATGAAAGTATATTATTATGTTACATCAATAATAAGTACAGATCACTAAGAAAAAACAAATCAGGGTATAAATATCTGTATTAATTCCCTGAGCTACCGTTTTGAATACCATCTTCTGATTAAAAATGGGTATTTTTAAATAGCTTACTGCTATTTCTCCATATTGGCCATGCTCATTATCCTGAAGTCCTCCTTTTATATTTTAAATACATGTTTTTGTCTTTGAAGCTTTAAAAATGGTCTAGAAGTACTATCATATGTAGCACAATAAGGTGAAAATCAGAGAAGCAAAGCAGCCAAGCCAGTAGTAGATCTTACTCTGCCAAGCTGTATGTCAAGTCTGTCTCCACAAATCCCCAGAGGCCAAAGGTTTTCAAATCCTCTCTCCTCCTCCTTTTATTCCTTTCTCCACCCAGCCATATCCTCCTGTCTCCCTCCCTACTGCTGGGATTAAAGACTCATGATCCCAAGTGCGAGACCACTTTTTGTGTAGCTCAGTGTAGCCTTGAACTAACAGAGATCTGTCTACCTCTTAATCCTGAGTCCTGGGATTAAAGGTGTGTGTCTGTCTTCTATGGCTAACTAGTATGGCTGCTTTTGATCACCAATGACTTTAATAAATCATAAAAATTACTTCACCACAATCATAGATACTTGGTAAGTTTCTCATGAAGGGTTTCTCAGAAATAAAAGAAAAATAATAGATATCCTTGGGGACACAGACACCAGTCCACAGGCTGTTGTTGGTTCTTTCTACTCCATACTGAATTCATTTAGGTGCTCTGTGCAATCAATTTAAATGTTCCAGACCACTAACACCATATGCTTTCTGTGAATCTTTTCTCAAACTATTTTTATATATCCTGAATGAGATTAATTATACAGCACAAAACAATACAAGATTGAAAGAAAACAGAACAAGATTATTCCTTTGTTTGATAAAATTCATCTCTATTTACCAAACCAGTCAATGGGTTTTTGAAGCAAGCTATTGCCCTCATTATCATCATTGTTCTCCCCCATAAAGTACAGTGCTAGGCACTGACATGCTGCTGCACAAGTCAAAATGCAATGTGTTTCTATTCATGCTCTTTGACGTGGTGCTTCTCCCTTTTCATCCGGCTTGTCTTATTCTTTTAAAGACTCTCTTTCTCTCGTTTTCCTTCTCTCCCTCCTTTCCTCTCTCCCATGTGTATGTGTGTGTCCAAAAAGGCCAGAAGAGGGTTCCAAACCCTGAAACTGGAGGTCCAAGAGGTACAGCTATGGGTGCAGGTAACAGAACTGTGGTCCTCTGAAAGAGCAGGAAGTATTCTTAACTATTGATCCATCTCTCTAGCAGCTTATTCTTTTATACATTTCTTTTGTACAATTGCATTTTACTCCTATACACACACCAAAGTTAGTTCTACTCTCTTGTATATGGGTCCAGAAAAGAGCATCAGCTGGTTGATGTGGGAAATATCAGGTTCTTTTTTAGCAAAAGTAACACTGATGTTTGTCCAACATGAAGAAACCTTTCTTCAAACGCTTGCTGAGTATGTCTTACATTAGAAGGGATAATTAATTTCCCTTATTTAAGCTCATCAAGTATTCCTTTCAAAGAGGACAATTTATTTGCTTAATTGTGTTTAAGTGTCAAAATTGATAAAGGAAAATGTTTCCTGGGATTGGGTTATTTTTCTTTAAAGAAGTTGACGATGTCTTATGAAGCCTGAGTCAGTAAATCCTTTATAGCTGGTTTGACAAGGATCACTTCTGATTGTTGATATGAATCACTTCTATATTCTAATATCAAGTGTTCCATGATCATTTAGTGACATTAAATATTTATACATGGATTCAATGAGCAAAAGACCCACATGGTTACCTTCCCTGTCCAAATGAGTAAACAAATTGACAACAATAAAACACAAAACTGGGAATTTGGATGGTGCCACTCTGTCACTAACAGCTTTTGTGTATCCACCAAGACACAGATTCCTGGCAGTCATCCTTAGTAAGAGTGGATATGCTTCATCACACCAAAATGAAATATCAAATATTAAATAAATAAAAATATAAAAGAAAATACTTTGTTTTCATTTTGGGCAACAAATACTCCTAGACCATGGAAGCAACTGATGGTTACAGTGTGGGATATCTATACATCACTGCCTAATGTAACTTCTTTTTGGTATAGGAAGCTATATCTCTGTCTCCAAATGGAGTGAAGGCAAGATACCAAGTTTAAAATTCTCTGTCAACGGCTGTTTTACTAATTATCCAGATTCTGAGGCAATCATACAGCCGTAATCATTCACCTCACGCCTGGAAACATAAGTCTTATTCTTTTGATGAATATTTATAAGACAGTGTAAAGCAGTCTACTTTCTTTTCCCTCCAGGCAAGACAATTTGGAGTTCATCAATATGTATTACCAAGGACTTTTATAAAAGGCACTTCAAAGAAAATTCATCAGGCATTCCTTTTGTCTTGATTTCTGTTAGACTGATACTTCCTTTTGACAAGTATCAATAAATTATCCTCTGATGGCTAGAAACTTGATGTCTTATTCAGAAACTTCCTCACACAGCAAAATATGTTCATGAGTTTCAAGTGGTATTATTAAAATCTTGCATCTAATTTAAGGACAGACAGAAGATATGCAAATTAACAAAAATAAAACAAACATATATAGTCACCCTGCAGCATAACTGCTGAATTTCCTGCATTTGAGAGCTTTCTTGCTGTATACAACTTGTGGCTTTATTATTTGTCGCGTGGACATATTTACAGTTCCTTCACAAGCAAAGGAAAGCTAAGCTGCCTTCCTTGAGATGGCAAAGGACCACATTAAATGAAGCCAGATTAGTATAGCTAGGAAAAGCAGAGAATGACAAGCTGTCTTTCTCTATGAGGCTGATGGATTTCTCTTTTGAATAGTATTGGTTAGAATCACATTTTCATAAGCCACGGGTGAACAAATGCATTTGTCTAAACTAAGAATGAAAAGAAAATCATCAGTGCACTATTTAATAGGCTGTGAAAAGGATCCTAAATCTCTTTATTTGCATTCTTTCATTTAAAGGGGCTTAGTTATTTTGGTTTATTACTTTGGCAAGAAGTATTTGAAATATGAGAATTCAACTGATACCCATTTCTATAAATAAACACATAAAACAGCATGCTGACTAAAGAGTCCACCATATTTTGTAGCTCCACTCACTCTTTACAAAGCTATGGTTCTAATTATAAAAGCATTTCATATTCAAGAAATGATTTTGTCTCTATCCTGGCATAGCATACTATAAATATAATCTCTGAGCTAAATTTTAAGAAGACATGATGGGAGAAAAAGTGTGCCATTCCAACTTAAATATACATTGTGTAAACTGACTCTAATATTAATCACACAGCTATTCTATGTGAGTTCATGTACAACAAGCAAACAATATAGCATTCATAAAACTATAATTCACTATACACAAATAGCCTGAAATACACTGTTTATTTTACAATAAAGGAACAAAGAGGGAAAGTTTTCACATGAATGCTGGAGGCTAAAGAACACATTTGTAATATAAAGCTCCCATGACATACTTGTCATGGTATTAAAGAAATATTCCTCAAACATTGATTATATTAAAATAACCTGGTATGGGTGCTAAGACTGATGGTGAGATCTGAACTTCGTTTTCAACCTGGGAGACCAAAGATGCCATTGTAGCTTCAAATATTGGTTATAAATTTGTAAGTGCTAGAAATATAGAGAACACATATTTAATTATTTCTGACCATTCAGGGACTTTATATTTTGTTTATTTGTTTGTTTTTGAGGCAGGGACTTACTATGTAGCCCCAGCCTGGAACTTACTGTGTAGTCTAAGGTGATTTCAAACACACAGAGATCTGCTTCCCAAGTGTTGGGAGAAAGGACCACCAACCACAGCTCAGATCTCTCTATTTTTTTTAATTTGACATGAGCATTTTTCTTACTGTGAGTCAACAGTACAGAAGCATCTGGGAGTTGGGTCTATGTATTTAGATCTGTGTTTATATGTACATATATTTTATTGGTAATAAGAGAACTTTATACATCTTATTTTGATCACACTCACTGTCTCAAAACCCACCCCACCCCAACTCACTCCTCACTCCACACCTCCCCAATCTTGTGTTATCATTTTTTAACCTGTCTGACTACATATTCTTCGGTACATGGTCATCCACTACAGTGAACTACCAGAGAATACACCCTTAAGAAATTAATTCTCCCTCTCCCAGAAACCATCAATACTCAATTGCTCTTCAGCTAGAGGTGATAACTTCTCCCTCTATTCTAGGATTTTTTTCTGGCTTAAAAGAGCTCCCACAGTTCTTTGCATGCTGTCATAATTTCTGTGAGTCCTATGTTCAACTGCCCTATCATGTGTGGAAGTAACTGTTTTTGCTGTGGTCATCCACAGCCTCTGGGCCTTATATTCTTTGTGTTATCTCCTGAAATTATGCCTGAGCTTGGGGAGGATGAGTCTGTGATATATATGTTCCATCCAGGGTTGAGCACTCCATAATTTTTTTATTCTTTGCACTTTAATGGTTGTGGTTCTCTGTGTTTATCAGCATTTACTACAAAAAAAAAAAAAAGAGAAATGCTTCTCTGTTGAGGGTTGACAATTGCACTGATTTAAGGGCATAATATAAAATCTCAAGGAGTCTGTTTAATAATATGTATTTTTACCAGAATAAAAGTAGTGGTTTCCACTGTGATCCCCTGGGAAGACAGGGAGACCCGAAAGTGCAACTACTTCAAGATCATCCAACTTTGGATGATTACCCAAATGTTTTGTTGTGGGAGCAGATAGTGTGGACTTCAGGCACATGAAGCAGATCTACATGTCCCTATGAGGAAAGACTGTGGTGCTGATGGACAAGAACACCATGATGCACAAGGCCATCAAGAGACATCTGGAAAACAACCCAGCTCCAGAGAAACTGAAGTCTCATTTTCGGGGCATGTGGGCTTTGGATTCATGAAAGAAGATCTCATCATGATTAGAGACATTCTGCTAGCCAATAAGGTCCCTGCTGGTGCCCCTGCTGGTTATCCCTCAGTGTGAGGTCACCATGCCAGCTCAGGACAATGGTCTAAGGCTTGAGACCTCTCTCATCCTGGCTTTCGGTATCACCACCAAAATCTTCAGAGATACCACTGAAGTTATGAATGACGTGAAGCTGATAAAAACTGGAGACAAAATAGGAGCCAGTGAAGGCAAAGTGCTACACATACTGAAAGTCTCCCGATTCTCTTCCGAGCTGTCATGCATCTGGTTATTAAGAGTGACGGCATAACCCGGAAGTGCTTAGTGTCGTGGAACTGACTGCTCTCTAGCTTCCTAGAGGGTGTCCAAATGTTGCCAGTGTTTGTCTGCATACTAGCTACTTGACCGTTACTTCAGCAGCATACTCTCTTATCAATGGGTACAAGCGGGTTCAGGCTTTGTCTGTGGAGATTGAGTCCACCTTTCCACTTGCTGAAAAGTTCAAGGCTTCTTGGCTGATCCATCTGCATTTGTGGCTACTGCTCCTGTGGTACTGCCACCACTGCTGCTCCTGCTGATGCTGCAGCTCGAGCCAAAGCTGAACCCAAAGCAGAGTCACAACAATCATATCTAGATCAGGATATGGGATTTGGTTTATTTGACCAATCTCCTCAAAGCAAGCAACTTACCTAGTTTAATTTGAGAAACATGGAATAAAGGTTTACTTCTCTTTTAAAAAGTGCCTTTTCTCCAAATGCCTATGACCTTCCAAGTTCTTGTTTTAGATAATAGTACTAGTTAAGGGTTTAATTACATTGTATGATTTTTAATCCAATCATATAATGATAGGTTACTCCAATGGTATTCACTCAAGCTACTAGTTTTACATTCTCCTAACCATTCAAAGCAAAATAAAATAGATCTGTGCTGTAGTTCTACTAGTTGCCTATGGCTGTGTAATGACTTCAAAATACAATGACTTTAAAAAAAGTTCCATTTTTGTGAATTTGAGAGCTCTGATTGCAGGTCTATAGTGAAGTTGGAATGAATGCATTGGCTGCGAATGCAGTCAACCAAAGACTTGACTATGTCTACCAAATTCCCTCCAAGCTCACACAGCTATATCAAATGGTTTGTTCTCTTACCATGTAGACCAATCTGTGTGGAGGCCTAAGTTTCCTTACATGTTAAATACATCACTTCTGGCTTTGCCTGAGTAGGTAACCCAATACAGTAACCTATAACTGAGTCATAAATGCCACTATCCATCACTTGTATCCTATTCTAACAGCTAAAATAGAAGCAAATCATTGACTCCAACCCATTCATCATGAAGAAGAATTATACTACACATCTTTTGATGAGACACTTATTGTACATATGTGGGCATAATTAAGCATTTCCCTAAGTGTTTCCATGATATGTGAGAACATACTGAACAATTTAAAACAATATCCACGTGTCATGAAAATGCACAACAAATTCTATTTTCATTCGTTAGTGGGATGTTTTATTCTAACTCTCAAATGAAATAGTGTTTTAGAATGCAAAAAGGAGAAGTCAAAAGCACTTAGATTTTATATATATATGTCATTCTTAGTCTATATGTACTTTATTCACTTACTGACATATTTCTTTGCTCATTGAAAAAATGCATATACAAGAACAAGCAAGGAGTGTTATTTGATATTTAAAAATAAATTTAAATGTCCTGTAGCCATCCCAAAAAGGTATTAAGGACTAACACAAGGTTAGGGAGAAACTGTGGTATAATAAGAACTGTTTTAAAAGTTCTTTCTGGTGTCATGCATAATCAACACTGAAGGGAGGCTAAGATGGAAGACTGATTAGGAGATAGAAAAATAATTAGATGATGGACAATGAGAATTATTACACACCATCACTGAAGATGAAGATTGTAAATGGATTTTAAATATATGCCTAAGAAAAATGGAAAAGGCATATCCCACTGAAAGAGACTGTGTACTGATTTCTTCTGATTGTTGTATGAGAAGAATTCAAGCATCCATTTTACAGTTGCAGAAGGTTCTACAATGATGAAAGAAAACAATGTTATATCCAAACTATACCCCAGAATTGAATTGACTCATGGCCTCTCCTGAAAACGCACTGTCATATCAATAGTCCTGTCAGTGTGAAAAATAAGAAAACGTGGCCTCTGTTACAATTAGAAAATCCATATTATTTCTAATGTGTGGAAAATAAAATGCAATTTTTGCATAAACCTTTTGTTAAGTACTAGCAATACCAAATCATTAGTTACAACTTCTGTTGGCATAAGTGTTGCAATAACAGCTTTCTGGTATATATTTCCCAGAATAATTAAAGATCTATTTGGAATACAGTGACTGGTAAAGAAAGACAATGTATACATAGAAATGTGCAGAAAGAAGGACTTTGCAGCTCAGCACATTTACGTTCTTATCTTGTTCTATTCCTAGCGAGATTTCTGACATTTGTCATATGAAGCTTTTTAAATCACAATTTCTTAAAGAAAATAATTGAAATTCACTGAAAGATTGACATTATCAAGTAAAGTAATTTATGTAAAAACTAGGGACAGTGTCTGACACTTATTAAGCTCTAATAAATATGTATGATTAACTTGATCCTACAAATAATATTGTTAGGGATGATTTAATAAATGGAACTAGCTAAGTTTATTACAACAATATTTTGTTAAAAATATTTTGAAGATTTAAAAGTATCAAGATTTAAAACATTAATGTTTTACTTTGTTTACATACAAAAGGAGGAGTTCTTAGAGGCCATAGATGCTGAGAGTGTTTGTTAGGGCATAGAAAGCATCTTGCCCATTGTGTTTTACTCTACACAGTGATTTGCTGAAACTGGAGCCATATAAGCAAAACACCAGGATACTTGAATACATGGTATCTTACTGGCTTCACAAAATTGCTACATATCACTATTGACTTTAATTGCCCAATCAGCTTCATAAATATGTGAAACAGGCTTTCTATTTAAAGAATAATGTCTGACTGGGACTTTAGCTCAGTGGTAGAATGCTTGCCTAGCTGTGTGAGACTCTAGGCTCAATTCTCAGTACTTCAAGTTTTAATAATTATTATTAACATAAAAGAAAGTGCTATTCAAATGTTTTCAATGATTATATTCCTTCTATATATAACCAAAGCAAAAATATAGTACTTTAAAAATTTCAAGTTTCTTAGCAGCTGACACATCCTGGAGTATACAGTGTATTAGGTCAGAATATTCAATAGTTTCCAAAAGCAGTTATATGATAACATTAACTCTAAATGTCAAAGAGATTAAAATAATCAAGTAAATGCTTCTTATATTACCTAAAAATAAAACCCAAAAATCATCCACAAAGTGAATAGCACTCATTATATATTCTTAATGAGCCACATTTTAACTTATATTTTATTAGCTTTTAATGCTAAAAATTCTATTAGTGCTTCTGACATGTTATAGTCATAGATGTTATGCCATGCACTTCACTTTTAGTATGTATTTCTAACTAGGGTGGGGAAAATGGTTTGGGGTTAAAGCACTTACTGAGCTATCAAGAGGACCTGGGTTCAAACATCTAGAGCCCATCTAAAGTTAAATGCAGTAGTATGTCTTATTCCCAGTGCTTCTACAGGTAGAGGAAAGTTCAGTCCCCCAAGGTTGTCATCTGATCTCTACAGAAACACAGTGTCATTCCCATGCCCACACTCATACAAACAAAAAATTTAATGACATAACTAGCAAAGTATTCTTTTAATTATCCATCTATTATCTGAAGCATGATCATGACTAAATGAAAATTAAAGAAACTTCACTGTTCATCATATATATATATATATATATATATATATATAGAGAGAGAGAGAGAGAGAGAGGGGTATTTCTTTGTGTAGACCTCTCTGTCCAGGAACTCACTCTGTAGACTAGGCTGGTTGTGATGGCTTTGAACTCAGAAATCTGCCTGTTTCTGCCTCCCACATGCAGGGATTAAAGACATACGCCACCATACAATTGTATTTTCTAAATACCAAAAACAGCAACAAAAACCACTATTAGCGATTTAACTAAAATTCTTTCTCATTTAGATATGAAAAAGAGACTAACACTGACTTTCAAAAGAATGTAGTAGCTCTTAGATGAGTGGTGACCTTGGGCATTAAAAGAAGAGCAAAGTTTTTTTTGCCTTAAGCCTTCATCGCAACTGAAGTGAGCTGCATGAACCTATGCAGGCCTCTGGGCAATTGTGGCCGTGGTCTCTCACTAAGCCATTGCTGTCTCCAGAGAAACATTGCTATCATACCACAGGTTAGTGATCTTTCCTTAGACTTCTGTGTAAATGGAATCATCATCTGCTGTTTCTTCTTTAACTGGGCATGATTATGTTGCCATGCTATGTATTGGTGGTTTGCCTATATAGTAAAGCACTTTTTCCTGTGTAGATGCATCACAATTTCTCTACAAATTCACTTATTTAAGAATAGCTCACGGCTGGTTTGGAGAGAGGTCTGGCACAGGGGAAATGTTAGGGGATCTACAGGGATGACCCCAACTAAGAATCTAGGCAGTGGTGGAGAGACTGCCTTTGATGCCCTTCTCCTATAATGAGATTGATAACTACCTTGGTTAACATTCCTAGAGCCTTCACACAGTAGCTGATCAGAGCAGAAACAGACACAGGCACCCACAGCTAAACACTGAGCCATACTCCCAGAATCTAGTTGCAGAGAGGGAGGAGGGATGAGCAAAGGAGACAAGACTCTGCTGGAGAAACCCATAGAAATAGTTGACCTGACAGAGTTGAGAGCATGGAGACCCTATTTGTAAAGCTGAGGAACCAGCATTGAATTGAACCAATCCTCCTGAATGTGAGTGCCAGCTAGGAGGCCAAGGCAGTCTATGGGACCTCTAACAGTGGAGCCAGTGTTTATCCCTAGAGCACAAATAGACTTTGGGAGCCCATTCCCTATTGAGGGATACTATTGCAGCTCAGGTACGGGAAGGAAGGCCTGGGCCCTCCCCCTAATGGTGTGACAGACTTTGAAGGTCCCCCATGGAGGGCCTCACTATCCCTGGGAGTGGGGGTTTGGGCTGGGGGTTCAGTGGGGAGCATGGGAGGATGGGAGGACTATGGAATGGGGAGATAAATATGTAAATAATAATGCTTCTAAAATAAATTTTAAAAATTAAAGAATAGCTCATTTCTTCCAGTTTTTGCCTGAGCTGATATGAATAATTTTGTGCAAGTTGTCTTTGCCTATGACATAAGTTTTGATGTCTCATGGTTAAAGATATGAGTTGTAAGTGTATGCATAGATGTTAGAGAGTCTGTCAGTTTTCCCTTCATATAGAAAAAAAAAAAAAAAAAAGAACACCTTGAGCACATTGTGATGATGAAGCTTTGATCTTACTGATTTGGGGAGTGTGGGTTTCTTTTGTTTTCTTCTTCATTTATCTTCATTCTGGGGTTCATTAATTCTGTCTAACATTGAATTTAAATGACCACTTTACCCCACTTCCCTAAGACAGATGCAGATATCATTTACTTCATCCTTCTTTATTTCCTAATACACAATTTAGCACTATAAATTGCTCCCTGTTGGCTGTGGGCAAATTCTGCAAATCACTATGATCCGTGGGTTTCATTTCATCCAGTTCAAACTTTTAGATTTCATTTGTAATTCACTCTTGGGTTCTCAGTTGATTTAGAAATATGCTGTTGTATTTTCTTTGGCATGGAAACATGTAAGATAGCTTTATGCTTTTAATTTTTAATTTATTTTCAGTGTGGTGAGAGACCACACATACTTTGTGTGCCTTAAACATTTTTAATCTACTGAGCCTTGTTTCATAGTCAGCTTCTACAGAAAACACATGCTGTTGATTTGGACAGTGTGCTCTAACACTGTCAATAGGTTAATTTTATGGATGCTGTTGTTCATTTCCTCAATATCCTCCACTAAACATTCTAACTTGTGTGCCATCAAGTTTTAAAGAGTGGCCATTGAAACTCTAATCAGGGAATTGTCTACTTCTTTGCTCAGTTCAGCCAAATTCCTTTTATCATCATGATGAATTAGCTCTTTCAGGACTAGGGAAAGGCATTTTATGTTTCTTCACATTTACATAGGTTTTCTTCATGCTGTTATTTTTAAATTGTCTATGACTATAATTTACATGAATGTTGAGACTAGTTACCATTTAAAATTTTCAGCAGTATTAGTAGATTTACAATGTTCCTATGTCAATTTTTCTCATTCTTTTGAATTTTCCCCTTTTTATATGAATTTAGTTTATGTATAATACCCCATTTTCATCTTATTATTAGCAATCTGTGGGGGTTTGAATAATGAATCAGTAATTAAAATGTCTCTTGTAGCAGATACAAGTTCAGTTCCCTATACCAGCATCAGGGGCCTTAAAATTGCTGTAATTGCTGTAATACTGATGGCTTTTCCTAGCCTCTATACACAATCGCGCACACACACACACACACACACAATTAAAATTGTAAAATATCCCCATATTTTATTATTTTGATGGTGTTTTATAGACTATAACATAAAAGACAAAGTAAGATAAATGATTTGAAAATATAATAATAGAGTCAATCTAAAATGAAACCCATAAAATTTAGGAAAATTGATAGAAAATACACAACATTTGTTCTACTTTGTCTTATCTGATGTTTTCTTTCACTTTTAGAAATTGTATGTATAAGATTGTTTTACATATATGGGTATATTGCATCACTTCTGAGTGCCCACTGCAATCAAAAGAAGGTGTCAGATTCCTCAGAAACGGAGTTATGGATGGTTGCCTTGGGAACACAACTTATCTTCAAGAGCAAGTACTGTTGGCCCATGAGCCCTCTCTCCAGGCCCCTAATCTAATGTTAAACCACCCAGTACTTATTTCATCTCCACTGCCACAGTTTTCAGACTTTATGTTTTTCTTTTGTTTTTGTATCTTCACTAAACTTTTTAACACAATGAAATATATGCTTCTCACTTTATCCCAATTAAAGGGGTTCATCTACTTCAATTTCTTCTGCTTTGTGGTACAGACTCAAACTCTCTCATAGGAGTAAAAAGAGGGAGCTGTTTACCTAATTCTATACCCTGACTCTTCTTGCTCATACCCTTTATAACTCCCCAAAATCTATATGCTCAAAAATCACTATTTTATATACTTTTTTATTATTTTTGTTTCACTTGAGAGAACAGATCTTCTCTGTGTTACTTTACTTTGCTCAGAAACAGCAGATTGTCTACTAAGTAAGAATTCAGGGGATTATTTTGAATCTTAATATTGGTCACATTTCAGTGCTCAGCACAACTAGCACCTGTTCCTTAAGGTTCTTTATTTCCAAGGTCACCTCAGGAAGGAGAAGACACAGTAAAAAGGAAATTTTTTTCAACAAAATTATAGAAGAAAATTCCTCTTACTAGAGAATTATTATGTCTCTCAAAGTGCAAGAACCATATAGAACACTAAATAGACTGGACCAGAAAGTGAAGTATCCTCAGTATATAATAATCAAAACACTAAATATACAGAACAAAGAAAAATACTGAAAATTGCAAGGAAAAAAGATGAAATAACTTATAAAGGCAGATTTATTAGAATGACAATGGAGATTTTAAAATCTAGGGCCTAGACAAATGTTCTACAAACTCTTAACAGATCAGAGATGCCAGACAGACTACTATAGCCTGCAAAACTTATGCTCTCAATAGATGGAGAAAGTCATTTCATGATAAAATTAAATTCAGGCAATATCCAGTTATAAGTCAAACCCTTCATAGATCTTGAAATCCAATTTTCAGATTCAATTCAAAATTCAAAAGTAGGACAGCTAAAACAGTCCTGAATAATGAACAGTTTACTGAAGGTATCATCATCACTAATTTCAAGTTATTCTACAGAGCTAGAACAATAAAACTACATAGTATTGACAAAAAATAGAAATGTTGATCAATAAAAATGAGTTGCAGGTCTGGACATAAATCCACACATATGGATACATATTTTTCTTCTTTTTTATAAAGAAGCCACAAATATATATTGGAAAAAAAAACAATATCTTCAACAAATGCTGCTGGTCAACTAGATGGCTCCATGTAAAACAATCCAATTAGATCCATACTTACTGCACCTCACAAAACTCCAAATGGACCAAAGGCATCAACATAAAACCAGATACACTGAACCAGATAGAAGAGAAACTAGAGAATAACTTTAAACTCATTGGCAAAGGAAAAGACTTTCTGTATATAACACCATTATCATAGACATTACGAGAAACAATTAAAAAAATGTTGATGTCATGACAATTAAACCATCTGCATGGTAATCAATGTCATTTGTACAGATCATAAACCTATAGAATGGGAAAAGATTTTCACAAACTAAAAATGTTTCATATCTGACGGAGGGCTAATACACAAACTACATAAAGAACTCAAAACACTACACATCAAGAAAAGAACCCATTTAAAAATAGGGGTATTCCTAAGCATAGAATTCTCAATAGAGGAAACTCAAAGGGCTAATAAACATTTAAAGACATATTTAACATCCTTAGTCATCAGGGATAGGCAAAACAAATTACTTTGTGTAAGATGTCTTAGTCAGGGTTTTTTATTGCTGTGAAGAGACAACATAACCGACACAACTCTCATAAGGAAAAAACTATAATTCAGGTGGCTCACTTAGAGTTTCAGAGAATCAGTCCATTATCATCATGGCAGGGACCATGGCAGCATGTAGGCAGATGTGATACTTAAAGAGTAGATGAGAGTCTTACATCTTGCAGGCAAGAGGAAGTCTACTGACAGTCACACAGAGAGAAACTTAAGCAAAAGAGACTGCAAGTCCCTCCCAACAATGACACATTTCCTCCAATGGGAACAGACCTTCTAATTGGGGCCACACCTCCCTTTGGGTGCCATTTTGTTTCAAACCACCACATTAGGGAACACTTATCCATTGCCAATGGGAAAAAATACATATAACCTTTAAAGAAATCAATGTGGTCCTTCTGCAGGAAGATGGGAATCAATCTACTTCAAGATCTAGCTCTACCACTCTTAAACATATACATAAAGGATATTTCATTCTTCCATGTAGACATCTGCTGAACCATGTTCATTGATGCTCTTTTCATAATAGAGGGAAGCTATAACAAACCTAGATATCCCTCAACAGAAAAAATGGATTTTAAAAATGTGGTACATTTACATGATGGGGTATTATTGAGCCATTTAAAAAATGAAATTCACAGGTAAATGAATGTACCTAGGAAAAAAATCATACTGAGTAAGGTATCTATGACCCCCAAAACAAACATCATATGTATTCCTTTAATGTGGATATTAGTTGTTAAATGATCCCACATATGTTAGGTATAGAGTGACAAGAGGGACAGGCAGATAGACCTAGTTCAGAAAGTAATATAGAACAGATAACTCTGTCTGGATGGGGGACTGGAATGAGAGAATCAAGGGAAAGGGGCAGGGAAGAGGGAACAAAGGAGGAAATACAGAGAAATATATAATTAAGGGCCAACTGAAAGGCAATATTTATCAATAGAGTAGAAGCCTCATGAATCCATATATGAAAGTTGTCTAAATGAAATAGACAAGTACTGGGGAGACAGAGCCCCAACTGACCATCTTTAATCTCTAAATGAAGCATCCAATGCTGGGATTAGTTGACATCAAATTGAGTTGTTCCACCAAGGTTCCCAATAAAATCCCTGAAACAACCAAGTCTGCTACCAAGGCTATAGATTGCTTTCCATAAACTGATGGCAAGTACTCACTGCTCCAGAAAACAACTATACAACTCATTGAAAATGGAGAAGTCAAACTGGTACCTACCTAGAGCTTATGCCCTATGTGCTCTTAAGTTTGGTAGATGAAGGTATTCTGCTCACCACCAAAGAAGAAACATGAATACCAACTCAGCTGCAAAATCTTGGGTTGACAATAGTGTCCTGCCTGCAAGATATTCAAGTGCCAGAATGACAGAAATCTTGTAGGAGTGAGCAATAAACATCTAGCTTGAATTAAAGCCTGTTCCATATGAAGAAACTCATACCTGATACTGCTTGGGTGACCAAAACCCGAGGCTAGATAGCCCAGGGAGCTAAAGTAAAAGCAAATACTATTGTCCTAAAAGAAATATCATGGCAATAAAAGGACTCCTTATGACATTCTACTATTCTCATATACCAGTGCCTTACTCAGTCATCATCAGAAAAGCATCTACCTGCATCATATGGGAATAAAAACAGAGACATATAGCCAGTTATTATGCAGAGAGTTAGACCTTGGAACACATAGCTGTAACAGGATATCTACATAAAATTACTCCCCTCAAAGCTTAGGAAAGTCTCTGGAAGAAGAAATGGAAAGAGTATAAGAGGCAGAGGTCATGGAGGGCAGCAAGAAAACAATGCCCTATAAAGCAACAGGATCAGTATAATTATAATCTCAAATGCTGTGAAATTATCCTTCTGGACACTGTGAATATGTATTACTCTCACTGGTTAATAAAATGCTGATAGGCTGATAGCCAGACAGGAAGAATAAGCAGGACAGCCAGAGACAGAGAACACTGGGAGGAAGAAAGGTGGAGTCAGGGGAAATGCCAGGCAGCTGCCAGGCAGCCACAGAGGGAGCAGGATGTGGAGAAAATGAAGTAACAAGTCATGAGCCACATGGCACAGGGCAAATAAAAATTATGAGTTAATTTATGTGTAAGAGTTAGCTAGTAACAAGCATGAGCTGTTGACTAAGCATTTGTATATAAGTACTATTAAGCCTCTGAGTGATTATTTCGGAACTGGCCAGTAGGAGAGAAATCTGTGACTACAATCACAGAGACTGAGGCAGCTTACACAGGGCCTACAGATTTTTGTACCAGATGGGGTCCTTAAGCTGACAGAAGTGGACACATGCCCCCATCACTAACCCAAAACAAATCTTCAACAAAATCTACTCAGAAATGAGTTTTGTTTTTCCCAAGGTAGTCTCCCTGAGGAAACAAGGTATGTTTAAGGGCAGGCTGCATGCCCAGTGTTAGATGTCCTACAGGAAATGAACTGAACAGCATCTTTGTAGGTTTCTTATCTTATAATGTCTTGGCATGGCTCCCTTCTTTAAATTTTATTTCATTGTTGTTATTTTTGTTTTATATATATATATATATATATATATATATATATCTTTGTACTCTATAGATCTGCTTTACATATATTATGGCTTCTACTTTAGTGTTTTCATGGGGTTCTTGAATGGGAACAAGTAGGTCTCCATTTTTTTGTGTCATCTCTTGGGCTCTTATATTTCTGTTTGTTTCTTTGGTTGTTTGTTTAATCGGTTGGTTGGTTTTGCTTTCCTTTGTTTTGTTTTATTCCAGTATGTTAGTTTTATTTTATTTTATTAATGTCCTTTAGAAACCTCTTTCTTTTCTAATGATAGATAGAAGAGATGGATCCTCATGGGAACAAAGGTGGGGAGGAAATGGGAGAAGGAGGAGGAGGAAGAAAAGGCAACTGAAATCTCAGATATTATATGAATAAATTATCTTCTGGCAGTAAAATGGAAAAAATAAAAATACATAAGTAAGACTGTCAGCTCACCAACTTCTTGTTACTTAATGCCTGTTTTTTTATATTTCAATAACTACAATATAGGGCAATAGTCTAAATCTCACCAGTTTTAGGGATGATCCATTTATTTTTATTACAGAAAACTATTAGTGAAATAGAATGACTTTATGTTACATTTCATTTTGCTGTTTGTTTTCAACATCAAACTTCTCACCAAACAAAATTCTTACACATAATTCCAGCCTTTGGATCACAGTTTTAGACTTTTAGGAAGACACAGAGGGAACAGTTATATGATCTGATCTGGTTAAGCTTCTGTCAAGTGTCATGTGTTTTGATGAGGCTGTAAGGATTGGCATTGCACAGGCAGGGTCTTGCTCCTGGAGTGGTCCATGGAGCCAGTCCTTTATGAGCACCATAGGCTAGGACTCTCTTGTTTCAAATGTCTATGACAATCCACATATGACATCTGTGATTAACTGGAAGTACTCTTTAGGCTCACAGTCATTTATGTTCATGGCTGCAGTATAATACAGCAAGAGGACAAATCAGTGTCTGCATAGGCAAAGATATATCAAATGGAGGTGAGGCTTCTCTCAGAGTCTAAATGGATATTCCAATTGCTCTGCTGAGGGTAAAGAAAACAAGTAAAAAAATAAAACAACAACAACAAGAACAACAACAACAACAAAAAACCTAAGAAAAACCATTTGTTGTAGTTCACAGTTCCATGATACAGTTTATAGTTTATTATGTGTCTTTTTTTTTTCATGTATCCTGATCCCATTCATTTTCCTTCCTTTTGCATCTGTCCTCCACCCCTGCATACATCTCCAAAAATAAAACAAAATTTTTTAAAAAAGAAAATGAAGTTACATTTTTAAACTTAAAACTCAGAATATTGTGCACTCTTAGCAGAGAGTATCTTTAAATAAACACATGAAAGAAGCTTCTTGGGTCTATACATACCAATCTCATTAAGGCATAGCTACTTTTTTTTTTCTTTGGTTTTTTCAAGACAAGGTTTCTCCGTGGCTTTGCAGCCTGTCCTGGAATTAGCTTCTGTAGACTAGGCTGGTCTCAATCTCATAAAGATCTGCCTGCCTCCGGATCTCTGTGAGTTTGAGGCCAGCCTGGTCTCCAGATCGAGTGCCAGGATAGGCTCCAAAGCTATACAGAGAAACCCTGTCTCGAAAAACCAAAAAAAAAAAAAAAGAAAAAGAAAAAGAAAAAGAAAAAGATCTGTTTGCCTCTTCCTCTGCCTCTAGAGTGAGTGCTGGGATTAAAGGAGGAGGCATAGACAATCTATAGGGTCTCTGGTAGTAGATAAGTATTTATCCCTAACATACACATTGACTTAGAGAGCCCATCCCACATAGAGGGTTACTCTCTCAGCCTAGACACACAAGGGAGGGCCTAGGCCCTGCTTCGAATGATGTGACAGACTTTTGAAGATTCCCCATGGAAGGCCTTACCCTCTCTGGGGAGAGGAAAGGGAGGTGGATAGTTAGTCTGGGGAGGGAGGAGAAGAAGAGAGAACTCGGATTGACATGTAAAACAAGCTTGTTTCTAATTTAAATTTTAAAAAAGACATAGCTGTTCATTCTCTCTACCATGCTCTCAGATCCATCAACTTTCTGAGGGATGGTCTCCTGGATAGGGGACTGGCATATCCAGCTAGAAAAATTGTTAAGGAAGTGGGCATAAGTTTTTCTGTTATCTTGTTTCCCGTAGATCAGAATGTCTTGTCACCACCTGTGGTCCCCAACACAGCCCTGACACTTGCACCTTTTTATATGGAGGGGAGATTGTGGTGCTCCTTTTACTGTAGTAACAAAGAGTGAATGGAAGATCAATGTATTACCAGCTGAACAGGAGGTGGGGTCATGCCAGGGAAGCAAAGGCTCAATCCCCAGAAGCTTTCCGTGCCTGCTAATGCCTGTATACCTACCTAAGAATTTTATCCCTGTTTGGTTTCAGACCAGATCAATACGCAAAAATCCATACCCACCCACTCAATTACTTATTAAGCATTCCAATTTAGAGACATGCAAGCACCTTAAACACAATGTGTTACCCTTCTCTATATTTCCTTATTTTAATCTTTGTTTTCTCTACCTTATCTTATGCCAATAACAAATTTCAATTAACCCAATTTACAGAATCTAAAGTCATTTCTCATTTCTCCCTTTTCACACCTGTCATATTCAATCAGTTGACACTTTCTCAAAACTGTGCTCAGCACCCTGTTTCTGCATTCAGTGTAGAAATTAAAATTCTTGCCATTTCCTGCCTGCACAGTGGCAAGCATCTTTTCTTTCCATGCATTTGCTGACTGACTTTTTAGCAGCCATATTTCCTGTTCACATTCTTTTTCCTTTACAACTTCCTTGATCTCTCTCCATGCTATAGCTTCTTACAAATATAATAAGGATCGGTGTGACTCTCAGCTCTTCCTCTTACCTCTGACTAACCTTCAAAGCCACACTCCTTGTGCAGCAGTGTTCAATGAGTCAATGAAGATTGAACTTTGGATTATGTAATAAATTGTAGGGAGAATGATCTTTCTGTATAAACATGCAGAATACAAATATATTTCCCCTGTCTGATAGCAGCTATCGTTTTGCATGAAAAAAGCCAGGCTGAGGAAATGGGGGCAGAGTAATAATTCAGAGAGAAATAGGTTTGAAGTGTCTCTAAACCCATGCAAGGGCCACTTTAACACTGGCTATGAGCTAATTATTCACCTTCTGCTATAGATAATACCACAATAATTTTTCTGTTTGTTGAAACCGGTTGTACACTAACTTAATCTTATTAATCCCATGTTTTCTGATGTTACTATAGAAGTAACCATAGTCATAATTCATCTTCTTACCAAAAAATTTGTAGTTTGTCACAGAAAAAATTCTCTGGTGGCTTTGAGATGAAATGCAAACTTTGTAGAACCCTATATTCCACACTTACTCCCTTTCTGATGGTTATATTGACAAACTCATAATTTTCATGGCATAGCATGATCACCAAAGCCATTTATTTCAGACAATCTTTTCCTTCGTGGAGGTCTAACTTTAAACATCTTCGTTAGTGCATCTGCAACTCTATAACTCCTAAGCAGGGTTATTTTTGTTATTTGACTATTGGTTTCTGGGATGATGGAATATATGCTTTATAGGGCAAGTATTGTCTGTTTCCTTCCCAATATTGACATCACTATTGTCTTTTCCAACTTTCCCTTTATTAAATCCTGATTTAGTAACCTTTATGCTCTTCTAACATTTACCACATACTCAACAAATATATATGGATTAGATCAAATTGACAAAGACCTTGTCTCCAGTAAAATTTACATGCTAGGTGCAATATGCATATAATGCTGCAAAATAATACTTAATGAGCCAAGGGACATGGAAAAGGTCAAAGAATTGCCTCACAAGAATGTATTCTAGCTCTTTCAAACCTAGATTATGCAATGATAGGTCTTTCTGGTAATACTCTTCCTATACTACTCTCTCCAAAGACAAAAGTTTTGAAGTCAAGAGTAACATGGAAATAAAATAGGACAAATGTATTACTAGTTATGTGTTCTCATTAATGTTTGATAACACGTAGTTGCTCTCATGATGCCAAGAAATTCCTACAGAGGACAGCTTTGAGCATGGTCAATATATAACTGTATGGCACAATAAATGTTGGCCACTTCCTTTGATATATTAGAACTTAATATTTATAGTTAAAACTGCAAATTATTCAACATTTAGCTTTTATATTCTCTAATATATGTAGTTTCCATGAATGTTTTATTTATATTCTTGATCACATATTGAAGTCAATGTATTGAACTTTTGTGTAAATATTAAAGCTTCCAGTGTGTTCGCTGTATCAGACAATGAAGAAAATTAAAAAAAAAACTATAGGAAGCAAATAAATTCAAGTTGGTGTATTTGATCTGATTTCCAATAATCTATAATCTTTAAATCAATGAGTATTTTATTTCTAAGTATTTTTTTTTACAAGTTAACAGGCAAACTCTTTGAACCAGTGAAGTCAGAGCACATTTGAATGCCATCTTCTGAACAAGGGCATTTTGAAGTGCAGGTGTTTGGGTAATTGTGAAACATAGAGGAAAAATTAAGCCAGCACACTGATGCTCAGATTCACACATCCCACTGTGTGGTGATCTGCACAGCCTGGTGCTCACACTGAGCTCTGATGTGAAACTTGTGTGAATAGTGCTGATGCAGTCGACCTTGACAGTGTTTCTCCATAATTTCTGTGGCCTGACAACCTTTCCACTTTCTCTGTTCTCCATAGCATGTCTAGCTAATAATGGAAACCTTCCTTCACTTTTAGATTCCTCTTTTGAAACATAGGTCAAAAGTCATATGCCCTATCTTCAAAAGTCTATTTTATAACTACAGATAAATAAACAAATGCTATTAAAATCAGGAATTTTCTTTTTATTTTTATGTTAGTAATATATTCTTGCAACTTATTTCCACATTATTTCATTACAAAAATCAGGAAAACTACTTTTATTTCTACAGATTCTGCATAAAGTCCTCCTCTACAAAACACTCTAGACTTTTCCCTCGGTTTCACTACTTAATGCACAGACTGAAGTAATTTTTCAATATCTAAAATAGAGTATTTCTACTCAAATTTTTCCTGGGTATAGTTTTCATAGAAGTTTAAATCATGTTTGGGATCATATATGTTCTGGGATTGTTTTGGGGTGTGTCTAAAGCCTTTGAGTCTCAATTCTGTCACACATACACACTCTGATCAGAGAGGCAAGTCAAAGGATGTACCTGGCCAACTGAGGGGCAATTCAGAGGATGTACCTGATCATCAATTTCTCTGCAAGAAATATGGCAGTAATCATGAGTATCATTGAGTGTATTATTCTAAAGACACTGTAAGAGTCTGTAAAATCTCCAGCTTTGGTCCTTCTGTTCCTATATTCCATGCATATTTACTTTTCTCATCTCTCACATTGGAGCTACTTTGAGATTTATTGGTTCCTGAAACTATGTGCAAACACAGGAAATCTATTTCTAAAAACTTAATGGTTCTTTGTCACACATCCCCCCACCTTGAAATCTCATAGTAACATTACAGTATATATTTCCATTTAACACTATAATAAGGGTAGAATGAGGAGTAGATGGAAGTTAAATTATTCATCCTCTATCCAACATGAAATATTGGATCTCCCTTTGTCTAAATGCTGGTATTTTTAATAAGTTGAAATTATTACTTCTATCTCATGTTCTTCCAAGAAAAGCATAAAATTAGTTCCATGAAATATTACAAAGTGAGTAGATATTGGCTATTTTGATTTTGTTCTGATATTCTGATAATTTTTTGTCTCCTTTTGGTTTTGGTCTTCTGAGAAAGTTTCATGTAGCCCAGGCTTTCCTTCAGCCATGAAGCTGAAGCTGGTCTTTAGCTCAGAATACTACTGACCTCACTTCACCAGGTGCTGTGGTTACAGGAAAGGGCCATGATACTCAGCTTCTTTTCACATTGTACAAACAATTCACAATCTAAAACATTCTACTTTATGTATAAATGTAAGATACTAGAAGAAAATACCTTTACTGACAAACTTGGAAAATACAGCACATATAACAAAATTTATAATAAATTTTTACAAGTGTTAATAAAATATTACATATAATAAATTAAGCAGAAATAATTTGAGGCTCTGGTTTAAGAAGTTCTAGAAGACTTTCTCATTTTACTTTTTTAGCAGATACACTTGGTTGTTCAGGTACTAGGCATTTTTCCAGCAGGATGCTGCACTTGTTTCAGTGGTAGATCACTTCTGTATTTCAGTATCTGTTCCGCCCCTGTTCAGCTGATAGCAAGGCATGAAGCAAATTTTTTGTCTAAGTCAATAAGTTTATCTTTCTGGTGATTGGGAGAAGAAAAGATCAACTGAAGATCTGACAGATAAGAGATCAGATTATGTATGTTCACAAAATGATTCACAGGGAGGGGGGATTTCTTCTGAGTGTGTGCTTTTACGAATACATACAAAGAATGAGTTTGTTTGCTACTTGCTTTACAGTTGCTTGGAAATTATCAGAGGTTCCTAGCTAAAAGGTGCCATACCTGAAAATAAATGTCAACTGCATGCTTATTGTAGAATTATTAGAAATGTAAGAGCCCAGGGCTACACAAAGACTGCTCATCTGAAAAGGAAAACCCCTGAAAACTCACTATGGGACTTGTTGCTCTGTAAGGGCACATACAAGCAGCCTAGCATGTTTTATAAGGAAGCATTCATTACTGCAGCTTGGTTCCAAACTACCATATTGATCATCAAAATTATCAAAATAAAATAAGGGACATGTCTGTCAATTTCTCAACAGTGTCAGCTGCATTTCTGGTCACTGTGGCACAATGCATGGCATAAACAATGTAGACAAGATTGATTTCAGTTCATGGTTGCAGAGGTTCAGCATTCACGGTAAAGAGGCATAGTCAAGTAGCTGCTCATACCTTGCCAAATAGGAAGCAAAGTGGAACTAGGGCAGTGCAAGGCCAGGGCAAGACAGTCTTGAAAAAAATGACTATAGTGACCTCAATTCCCCAACCTGCCTCCACCTCCCATAGTTAAACACAACCCAACCAACAGTTCAAATATAACTCCATCAGTGTATTTAACTATTCACTAGATGAGACCCTTCATAATCCGATCCATAATTGAGACAGAAACACAGAGAATTGTGCTTCACTAACTATTCAGTTGTTTTCAATAGATGATAATAAAGATAAATGATCATATCAATTCATACAAAGTTATATTTACTCTATATTTCTTCCAAGTATAAAATAATATTGTTCCATGAATGTAAATACCTTAATTAAAAATATATCATAGCTAAATGTGCCAAAACAATCCAAATCTTCAGTAAAATCAGAGTTTTGTTGTCAGAGGGTCTTGCAATGCTGTTTGTGTTAGGCAGTTCACTGTCACTGAGTAAGAGAACTGAGAAAATAAGCTAAAGGGGGGGGAATGGATTTGTCTCCTTGTTTCAGAGGTTCCAGCTCATAGTCACTTTCTCTGTTGTATCCTGGGCTCTAGAGAGGCAGAACAGCATGACAACAGGAGCCTGTGGCAAAGGCAGACAGATGTTCATTTCAAGGGAGCATGAAGCAAAAGTGAGGAAAGGATAGGTGTTGAGACACCCCCTATTTGGTTTGTCCTAAAGCATCACTGTCTCTACATAGACAGCTCATTGAAAGTGTTTATGACTTTTCAAATGCACTACTAGCTAAGGACAAAATTTTGCACCCAGGAGCCTCTGGGGAACATACTTCAGATCCAAATGAACATTTTTTGTGGCCTGATCAAGACAGTAGTTTCTGAAAGTTCACTGTGGATCTGTGAAAATTCCTTTAAACAATACAGTGATGAAATTGGCTGCATTAAATCTTCATAGAAGATACGTCAGTAAGAAGAGATGCTGTGTGATAGCCTTTTACACACAATAAAAGTCCATGAAAAATGAAGTCTTCTCTCTCAATACTTACTGTTAGTTTATCAATTAAGTTTACAAAATATACTAAACCCTTTGCCACTGTAATAGATCTTACAGCATTATCACCAGGATCACATTCTAATCACAAGAAATCTTTTCTCACTAAAAAATTTTAATACATGTGTATGTCTATACACACTCCATGTTTGTGAGGCCAGAAGAGCTCATTAGAGTTCCTGGAGCTGGGGTCATAGGTGGTTATAAGCCACTTGATGCTGGTGTTGGGAGTTGATCTCTGTCCTCTGGAAGAGCATCAAATGCTCTTAATCGCTGAGTCATCTCTCCAGACACAAGAAATCACTTTAAAATCTGTGCATAAGAAACAACACTTAATTCTTCAAAGTTGTATGTTATCATGACAATTCATTCACTTTTCTAGTTCTCTTCCTGTTTCTACTATAGTTTCTTGCTCTATCATGTTTTGAACCTTTCCAAGTAGATAATTGGGGTCATCCTCTTCCAAACCCCTCATAATATTGTATCACTACTGCACTTAAAGGTATTTAGAAGGAAGAATCCTTTCCAAAAGATTTCATTTTGCTTTGCCCAGATCTTTCCAAAGAATCACCGTGTAGTAAATCTTTTTCACAAAATATTTTTCTGAAGCAAAATTTGACTGTGACAATTACACCTTCAGCCATGCACTTCATAATTGATGGTATTTGCCCAGCTATAGAAGCAAGATGGTGTCAAGCACATCTATCACATTCTGTGGGTTGCCAGGTGCATAGTCAGTGAGAAGGAATATTTAGAAGGAACTCATTTTTCTCATCAGTGTGCCTCAACAACAGGCTTAAAACATTCCTAGCTGGGAAACCAGCATAGGACTGTCCCAGATCCCCTGAACATGGATGTCAGTTTGGAGGTCTGGTTAATCCTAGGGCCTCCAGTAGTGGATAGAGTACACACATTTGTCCTAGTACACAAATGGACTTTGGGAGCCCACTCCACATAGAGGGATACTCTCTCAGCCTAGACACATTGGGGAGGCACTACGTGCTGCTCCAAATGATATGACAGACTTGAAGATCTCCCATAGAAGTCATCACCTTCCCTGGGGGACAGAAAGAGGATGGGATAGGGGGTTAGTTGGGGGCAGGGGAGAGAGAAGGAACTGGAAGGAAGACATTTAAAAGAAGATTGTTTCTAATTTAAATAAAAAAGAAAAAGAAAAATATCCCGCAACACACATTGTAAGTAGGTGTGTTATTATCCAAGCTTTGTTATTGTACTTAGCAGACAGGCAGAGAAGAGTTTGTATAACTTTTAAGGTCCTAAGTATTCTCAGAATGATAATTGAGCAAAGACCTCAACTGAAAAGGCAGCATCTATATTACCTGCTAGTAACAGAGACAGCTATGTTAGTTAATATTTTGTCAACTTGAAACAGCTAGGGTCGACTTAGAAAAGGGAACCTCAGCTGAGGAAATTCCCCAACAAATTGTTCTATGTGCAAGCATTTGGGGCATATTATGATTGATGATTATTGTGTAAAAGCCCAGACCACTGTAGTTAGTGCCATCCCCGTGCAGATGGTCCTTGAGTATATGAGCAAGCCAGAAAGCAGTGCACCTCCATGGTAACTGCTTCAGTTTCTGCTTCCAAGACCCTGCCTTGAATTCCTGCACTGAGTTCCCTTTGCAATGATCTGTGATTGGAATATATAATCCAAATAAACCTGTATCTCCCATAATTGCTTTTGGCCATGATATTTATCACAGAAATAGAAATTAAACTATATTACTGTCTTAGGGTTTCTCTGTGTGAAGAGACACGATGACCACAGAAACTCTCATATAGGAAAATATTTAATTGGAGTGGCTATTGTTTCAAAGGTTTAGAGCATTATCATCATGGAGGGACAAGGTGGTTCGTGCAGGTAGACATGGTGCTGGAGACGAGCAGAAAGAGAAGAACCTACATCTTGATCCGAAGGTGGCAGGAAGTGATCTGTGTTATTGGGCGTATTCTTAGCATAGGAGACCTCAAAGCCTGCCCTCACAGTGAAGTATTTCTTCCAACAAGGCCACACCCACTTCCAGGCCACACCTCCTAAAGGCACCATTCCTGTGAGCTTATCAGGACCAAGTACATTCAAATACCACAATCACCAAATTGTCCTTTGAAACTTTGAAGGCAAAAAAGACTCATCTCTCTCGGTAATTAACATCATTCAATATAGAATCAGTTTAGTGCAGGACACCCAGCAGTCATGAACTACCACTTCGGGATTGTGTTGGATGGCTAACCTGCCATCATATGGAGGCTTAACGGACTCGTTGGTTGTGGAAGAGATACTGACTTCTGTCAACTTCAAACTTTTAAATATTGTAACTGCATTAACCTAATTTTTCTTCATTTTATACATTGTAATTTGATTATAGCCACCTCCCAACTCCTCTTCTTAAATCCTCTAAGATCTACCCCCTCCCCAATTCAGGCCTTTCCTCTCTTATTTTAATAGTCCACTCATTCTACTTTGAGGTGATCATATAACATGTGTCAATCTTTTATACTTTATTTGCCTTAATTTGTTTGTTTTTGTAGACCCAAAGAGAATTAAGACTTGGCTCCATATCAGGTGGCTAAAAGGAATATGGTGGCTGCATTGATCTTCCACTAAGCCCTCGAAAACTTTCTCCATTTTAGGAAAGAGGTTCTCTGTCTTCCATACAGTGCTTTTATTCCCTGCAGAAACTTTATTACCTTCCTCCAAGGTCTTTTTTTAATACAATCATAGTTTGTCTGTTTGGAGCAAGAGGCCAGCTAGTGGTCCAGTTTGGCTTTTTACATATCTCCTTACAGAATAACTTTTTATAGCTCTTACAACAAAGATGTGAAGCTTCCTTCCACTCAGATAGTAAAGTGTGTTAGAGAATTAGTGATTACTCTAATTTCAAAATTGTTATTTATCAGAACTTGGGGGGGATTCCAATCATGTCTCCATCCACAGTGGAGAAAGAAGAGTACATACAAGCTGTTATTTGTTATTTTGCTATTGTTTATGTACAGCTTGTTATGTCTCAACTACAAAGACAATGGTAACATCAAATATTCCTGATAATAGACCACAATAACATATGATAACAATGAAAGAGATTGAAATATACCTTAAATTACCACAACATGGCAGTGACAGGAAATGAGTATGTCCTGTGTGAGAAATGACACTGACAGATTGCTGAAGGCAGTTTTCACAAATTTAAACTTGTAAAAAATTAAATATTTGGAAAACACAAGAAAATGAAGCCCAATGAAAAATGCTTATACACATCAGTGAATGCTACCTGAAGTTGAATTCACACAGAGTGAGGATTTTATCACTTCACACTTGATACAAACTATAAGGATTATCTGGATATGGAAAGCTTAAGAGGAATTGGGAAAGGGTATATGCTCTGTTGTCTTCATTTGTGGAGAATTGGCAGGCTACTCCAGGGAGTTCTGCATTACTCATCAGCAATTGGTTAAGGCTTATGTAATAACCAATTACTGAGTGAAATCCCAGGCCGTTAATTACATGCTGGGGAGGACGTCCTCTTACTGATTGACTCCATTCTCGACTGAAAACTGTTCTCACCTTTTTTTCCTTTTGGGATTTTGACTTGAATTATTGTTACTCCACCTGCATCTTTGTTGTCTCCTATACAATATTCCATGATACCATCATCATTTTTAATCCTGCTGTGATTATAGGAACATGTGGGATCATTTTCCAGGTCAGACAATAAGGTGCTGATTCCTCCTTGCTTAGTGTTTAACCATGGCCATTCTATAGGATACTTATTAATATCTACTCAGAAGAACTTGGAAATCCATTCATTATGCATGGAATAAACCATTAACTAACAATTGTTCAATATAGAATTACTGGGTGAGAAAATTAAAGTTCATACAGTAATAAGTCATGCTCCCTCTTAATTTATATTTACTGGCAGAATATGGGGGACTGGAGAAGTAAAGCAGTGATGATAATGATTCTTCTTTGTAATAAGCTTTGCATCTGACAGGTATGCAGAGATTGGAGGGGCAGCATTTTTCATTACATGTCCGTAGACTGCGAAGCTGTCAGATGTTAACGAGCTTACCTTCTGCTCTTTGGAGAAAGGTTAATGGATACAGCACATTTTCCAATGTGACTCTGAAAAACAAAGAATTTCAAAAGGTATGCACTAGTATTTGTTTTAATTCTTTTCAACAAATCCCTATGTAAAATCCAGAAGTTGAGTGCCATATCAAAGTTCTCAGATATTAAAAATGTGCTAGTGACTATGGGCATGTGTTGATGCCAGGGTAGGGTCAGGTAGTGTTTTGAGCTGTAATAGAAAAGATGAAAAGAAGTTGATGGTCATTAAAATGTGATATAAAGATAGAGCTTTATACACTTAGGAATCAAATATTTTACTTTAACTCCTGGTAGGGCAAAAGATCTACTATTTGTGTAATTTATTCTGAAATATATTATCCTTTTAAAAACATTTATTCATTTTTATTTATGTGTATGAGTGCTTACCTGCATCTATGTATGTGCACCAATTACATGCCTGGTACTTGTGGATCCCAAGAAGGCATTGGAACTCTTGGAACGAGGGGTTACAGACAGTCCTAAACTAGCATGTGGATGCTTTGAACCAAATTATATCCTTCATAAAAATCAGTGAATATTCAACCACTGATCCTTCTCTCCGGCCCTTTTTGAGACTATTTTTAAAAAATTAAAAATATTATTTCTGTTACAAACTATAGCCAATATACAAAGAAATTAAAATGACAAGGTAATGAGCAGCAACTAGCCTGTTCTGGAATTTTTCTCAGTAATATCCACCCCTCTGCCTAGGCAGTGCCCACTGAGCTGCATGCAGACTGACCATTCTTCAGATTTTTGTTGCAGTACCATAGAATGAATCTGAAAGTATAATTAAGTTGACACTTGTGTGTTTTGTGATGTAAATGAAATTATAATGCATATATTCTGTGTGATTTTGTTTCTTTTAAATACCTTCTTTTCCTTGAGTGTTTCAAACATATGTACAATGAAACAGGATCATCACATTCATTTCTCTCCTTCAACTTCCCCCAACACTCTCCCCTCTAATGTTCACATCCTCTCTCTGCCCTCCTTTCCCCTCCTCCTTTTTTATGAATATGACAAAAACTTCCAAGTAACCCCTGCCTTCGTGTCAGAATTTTGGCTGGCTGGATCTTGTGCATATACCCACAGCTTGTGTGAGGAGTTTTTTTTCTTTTTATGTAATGGCTGTGGTAGGTTCAGAGAATACCAATTCACACAGCATTCTTCTACAATGGTGCAATCTGTCTCCTTTCACACAAAGTTCCGGAAACACTGGGGTATGAGAAAATAGATAAGATGTTGGATTGAGAGCTGAGCACCCAGTCTCTTGCTCTCAACACTTGAACCAGGAATGTGCCTTGACACTGAGTGCTGCCTACAGCTAAAACAAGCTTCTTTAACCAAGACTGAGGGTTAGCCTGGGTCCATGGATATAAGCATAAAAATTTAGAGAGTGATATGAAACTATGAGCATTTAACAATGAGCAGGTTCTACTCTAATGCCTAGGATTAGAGGCTATCAACCAGGACCATAGTACCAGGGTTAACTTTTCATTCTGTAGATCAAGTCTCAAGTCCAATCTGAAAGCAGTCAGTTATGCCATAGAGTCCTACCACTATTGCACTAGTGAGCACATCTTGTGTAACAGGTCAGTATCAGGTCAGCATGCAGATTCCAGAGCTGGACAAGACTATAACTGTCTTTTCTTCCCCCACAGAATCCTGAGCAGTATCATCTGGCACTAGGGAAGCTTAACCAATATGGAAGAAACATCCAACTTGAGTTGAGAATGAGTTTTCTATCTCTCAAAGCAAAATGATGGGATATCTTCAGCTATTTGGGTCTTACAAAGAAGCTATAGAGACTCTACTGAGGTCAATGACAATAAAGTACAATATTTTGAAGATTTTGGGGGACTCCCTGACTAAAATGCCTAATGCCTTGACCTGAAATTTTTATTTAGAAGTCCATGTCTTCTAACAGAAAATTACCCACCCAGGCTAGCACATTCTGATCAAACTTTGTTTTTAATCCAACATAACATTTTTATTGATTATTTGGATGTTGGGAGCTGAATCTCAGGGCTTGGCATGAGATCCTAGGCCATGCTTGGCAGGCCACATAGTTAACCTTTACATAGCAGCTCCTTAGAACCTCAGCTCAAGAAAAGAAACAACCTGACCCAGTTCTCCACCCACAAGCTCAGTCACCTAGGCAACCCTCCCTGGACCTCTTACTCATGAACTCTTTACTCTGCCAAACATCCTCTTTGTGGCTTCCTAATATCCTGCCTATACCAACACCTGGTGCACAAACAAACCATTCTGCCCCCCCTATATCCTGACTATATAAGCTAGCCTGAGGAAAGTAAAGTTTGCCACTTGATCAGAATCCTGTCTTGTGGTCGTTCTTTCTGAGTCTCTTGTCCCCATTCCCTATCCCTGACTCTCTTGCCCCAGGTTGATGTCCAGCAGGTCGGGACATTTGGGAATTTCATATAAGGCACCTAGTCACATTCACTTCTCCAGTCCTCCCATCCCCATCATCTACCCTTGTGTCCTCTTTTTCCCCACAAAAATTAGAAAGAAAAAGAAAATAGCAAGTTTCTTGTATATTTCCATGTACTAACTGGAGCATGGCCAAACTCTAAGTGACCAGTCCTTACAAAAATAAATAAAAAATAAAGAGTACTTCACTATACCCACTCCTGCCGAAAGTCATCAACTGTGAAGAGCTACATTTCAGAATCCATATCACAATTGTTAAGAGTTCTCTTAAATGGCATCCTGTCTAGTCTCTCTGTCTCTGTATCTGTCTCTGTCTCTCTCTCTTTCTCTTTCTCTCTTTCTGTCTCTGTCTCTCTCTCTCTCTCTCTCTCTCTCTCTCTCTCTCTTTGTGTGTGTGTGTGTGTGTGTGTGTGTGTGTGTGTGTGTGTGTGTGTGTTGGTTGGGGTATAGGGGCAGAGGTTGTCACAGAAGCCTTCTATGTGCCTCATTCTCCACTGTGAATCTACAGTCATTGATACCACTATATAAAAGTGGCTTCCCTGCCCTTTACAGTCAGGTGAAGCAGAAGGGATCATGACTTCCATATAGTTTCTGGCAATAGCAGGGACCATGGATAAACTCTTCAGCTATATTTTGAAGTTATCCTTTTAACTAGTAGCTTTTCATAAAGCAGTCTTCATATGCTTCATATGCTCATATGCTTAGCCAACTGACTCATTACTCCTTGCTCTACCCCAGCCTCTTGCACCTGTTCCTGTTAAATGTTTTAGTCCTCCATATCCCACCTTTTGTTGTCACATGTATTTGAAAATCTGTCTTATTATATTTTTAACTGCGTTGTGAGACAGTATAGGCTTCCAAATGCTTCTCATAACCCTTTCTTTGGGTTAGCCCTTCCCTCCCCTCTGGTGTTTAAAATACTCTGTCACCCCTCCATGCTTAAGTTTTTCCACTTTGAATATTCTCTATCTTTTGCTTTGTCTACAATCTGCTATACAACTCTCTTTGTGTTTTGCCCCCATCTCAATTGGCCCTATTCTAGTTTCCAGCCTTCTACTTGCCTCTAAGCTGAACATACACACACAATATACACGACATATTTGGAAATAAGAACCACATATGAGAAAGTGATGCTGAGTTTGTCATTCTTGGCCTGAGTTATCTTACTCAGTGTAGTGTTTTCCAGACCTATTCATTTAGTTACAAATTTCTTTTTATTTTATTTTTTCTCTATATTTAAAATTTGGATTATAAACAATATTCTTTTACATGTCAATACCAGTTCCCTCTCCCTCCTCTCCTCCTCTACCCACCCCCAGCTAACACCCTACCTATCCCATACCCTTTCTGCTTCCCAGGGAGGATGAGGCCTTCCATAGGGGGTCTTCATAGTCTGTCATATCCTTTTGGATAGGGCGTAGGCCCACCCCTGAGTGTCTAGGCTCAGGGAGTATCCTTCTATGTGGAATGGGCTCCCAAAGTCCATTCTTATGCTAGGGAAAAGCACTTCTACAAGAGGCCCCATAGATTTTGGAGGTCTGCTCACTGACACCCACGTTCATGGGGTCTGGATCAGTCCCAAGCTGGTTTCCCAGCTATCAGTCTGGGGACCAAGAACTCCCCCTTGTTCAGATCATTTGTTTCTATGGGTTTCACCAGCCTGGTCTGGACCCCTTTGCTCATCACTCCTCCTCTGCAGCTGGATTCCAGTTCAGACCAGTGTTTAGCTGTGGGTGTGTGTTTATTTCATATACTTCTACAGCTGAATATTGTTCCATTGTCTATATGTTTCATGTTTCTGCCTTATCCATTCATTTATTGATGGGCATTTAGACAGATTTGATTGGCTAAGCTGTTGTGAGGAGTATGGCAGTGAGAATGGGTGTGCAAACATCTCCGTAGCAGCTTGTAAAGTCCTTTAAGCATATGCCCCAGAGATGTTTAGCTGGGACATGTGACAGTTCTGGTTTCCAAAGGAATTGCTAGGATTGCCAATGTGGTTGCCTTAGTTTACACACCCAGCAAATGTGAGAGAGCTTCTTTTAACAACCCTGTGATATACCCATTTGGTCATTTCTGATGACAACCATTCTTACCAGGGTAAGAGGGAAATTTAAAATAGTGTTAATCTGTATTTCCCTTGTGACTAAGGATGTTAAGCACTCCATAAAGTGTGTCCTAGCCACTTGCAGTTTTCATTTTGATAATTTTCAGTTCAGTTTCAAAACCTATTTTTCAATTGAGCTGTTTCCTTGTTGCTTAGACATTTTTGTTCTTTTCAACTTTATAGACAAGAATTCCACAGTATGTTCTACAATATGTGAATAGCTGGCAACAATTTTCTCTCATTCTGTGGACTACTTTTTCACTCACTTCATAGTTTAGTCTGATGTACAAATATCTTAATTTTGTGAGATGCCAATTTCCTTTATAGAAATCCCATTCAGGAAAATACTTACCTGTGCAAACATGTAAGTTGAAGGGTACTTCTGAGTTTGTCTCTGCTTCATTCAGATCATCAGATAATATATTGAGGTCCATGATCTGTTTGGAGCTAGGTTTCCAGCAAGGTGAAAAGGAAGGGTTTAATTTCAGTTTTCTGGGTGTTGAGATCTAGTTTTTCTGGGACATTTATGAAGATGCTTCTTTTCTCCATGGTATTTTGTTTTGTTATTTGTTGTTTTGTATTGCTTCTTTGTAGTCAGTGACAAGTATCAAGTAGCTCTTGTTGGGTGGACTTATAGTTGGGTCCTCAATTATATCCCATTGATCTATGTATCTTTTTGGTGCCAGCACATTACTCTTTTATCATTATGGCTCTATAGTATAATTGGAATCAAATATGATAATAGCTGCTGCAGTATTCTTTTTGACCTAACATTGCTTTTCTTATTTAACCATTGTCTTTTGTACCTTCATATAAATACTTGGATATTTTTTTTCTGCCATTGAAGAATGACAATGGGATTTTTATTGTATTATATTAAATATGTATTTCTGGTGGAATGATCATTTTCACAAGATTAATTCTTATAATTCATAAGCAAGGAATATGCTTCCATCTTCCACTAATCCTCAGGTAACTTAGTGTCTTAAAAATTTCCCTGTAGAGGTATTTTGTTTACTTGATCATAATTGATATATTTTACTTTATTTGTATGCCTATTGTGAATTATTTACTTAATTTCTTTTTCAGTGTTTGCCATTATTATAGACATTATTATTTGCCATTTTTGTGTGTTAATTTTTCATCCCCCTACTTTGCTTGATGTGTTTATCAAATATAAGAATTTTTGGTAGATTTTCAGGGTCTCTTATGTATAGAACCATATCATCTATGAAAGGGGTATTTTTACCTCTTTTTTTCTCCTCTTTATCTATTTCTTCTCATGACTATTGCTCTAGACAAGACTTCAAGAACTATAATGAATAGCAATTTACAGAGTGGATACATTTCTATTGTTCCTGATTTTAATGGAGGAGCTTTGTGTTTTCTCCTTTCAGGATATTGACGGCTATAGATCTGTCATGCACAGCCTTTACTGTATAAAACTCTTCCTCTATCCTTATTCTCTCATGACTTTTATCATGAAGGAATTGGATTTTGGATTTTGTCAATTTTTTTTGCATTCTTAGGTTATCGTGTGAATTTTTACAATTTTGCAATTACATTAATTGAGGAAATTAGTCTATAGTTTTTCTTTTCCTTTTCTGGAGAGTGCCTTTTTTTGGTATTAGGGTAATTCTAAGTTTATAAAGAGAGCATGGCAGTGTTCCTTCCTTTACTGTTTTATGAAATAATGTGATAAATACTGGCATTAGTTGTCCCTTGAAGTTCTGATTAAATTCTGTCATGTTTCCTTATTCATTATCCTTCTAGACCAGGAAACTTGAATTACTGCTTCAATCTTAATATTGTTTATAAACAAAAATTATTTATTTCCTGATTAACTTTAGCATGTCATATGCATGTAGAAATGCTCTGTTTTGTTTAAAATGTTTGCCTTATTCAGTATTTATAAAGTACATATTTACAACTTTCTTAAAGTAATTGGTATCATTTGAAAGGTCTCAATTCATCCTTAACTTTGTTTATTTGGGTCTCTTCTCTCCTCCTTTTGGTGAATTTGGTGAAGGTACTGTCAATTTTATTTCTTTTTTTCAAAGAATGTACTAAATTTTATTGAAACTTAATACTTTTGTATTTAGCTCATTAATTTCTGTCCTTACTTTAATAATTCCTCCCTATATACTTTTTGGGAATTTGTTTATTCTTGTGTTCCCAAAACTTTAAGGGAGAATATTATTTATATGAGTTCATGATCATAGTTTTTATAGTAGCGTTTATTTCCTAATATGTGAATAATTTTGGAGAAAATTTCATGAGCTGCTGGAAAGAATGTGTTTTTTTCATTATTCTAAAGAAGGATCATTAAATACCAGGAAGTGAATAACTCAGAAACATCGAGATCCCTAGAACTCGCCAAACACACCAGGCCCCTCATCCTCTAAACTTCTAGCATCAGTGGGAATGTTAAAGATACTAATCAAGTTTAGTTTCCTAAAAGAAACACAGACATGCAGAGTTACCTCAGACTGACTTAGTACAGATTAGCTGAGGGGAAGAGATACTTTGAGCCCTATCCAGAAGCCTACAGTGTTCTCCAGGGGTTCAGCTTTCCTGGACTGCCACTCATGCTGACAAGTGCTTTGTCTAATGCAGCAGCCTGGGGGACACTGCTGCTTCTTTGAGTAACTCCAATGAAGTCATAGGTTCTCCAAGTTGGATTTTGTTGGGTCCATCACTGGGTTTCTATTTGGAATGAGCAGGGGCTTCTCTGTATCCATCCAAGAAATATGCCAAACATGATAGTTCTTTTGAAGCTTGGGACATCTAGCTGTCCAAGCTTAAATTGTTTATATTGAGTAGTCTTGTGCTATTCTGATGGGCCTGTCTTAAGTGGCTTAACTCTTATCTCTTTCAGCTTTTACCACCATTTGCTTTTTTCTGTATCTTTAGTATTTTAAATGCAATAAGTCCTGAGGAGTTTCACTTCTGATGTCTTTTTGGTGTTCTGTAGTCTTGTTTTACGCAGATGAGTGTGTCTTTATCTTGCTTTGCGAGATTTTTCTTCTGAGATTTTACCAAAAACAGCATGTATGCCTTCATACATGGTATTCATCTCCTTCTATGGCCATAATTCTTAGGTAAGGTATTTTCTCAGTGCCTCAAAGCCTTTTTATGTTCCACACATATCTTTTACAATTTCATTGACCTTTACTGAATGATTCAATTATTCTGCTTTGTCTTGCAGCCCTGATACTATATTTCCAAATGTTCCTTTCTTTTGGTGAGACTTTCCACTGAGTCTCCAATTAGGCTTACTGAGTTTTCATTTCCAGCATCATTTCACTTGGGTCTTCCTTCAGCAATTCCCTCTCTTTATTCCTGCCTTGAATGTTCTTCCTTACTTCACTCAGCTCTTTGCTTTAGTTCTATTGGAGTGACTTTCATTCTCCCTTGAGCTTATTGAACACAGCTATAATCATTTTTCTGGAGTTATGTGAACATTCTCCCAAATTCTCATTCTCATATCATGGGATCAGTAATTTTGGAAGAGATACATTGTCTTGCTTTTATATACTGTCTTTGTTTCAGTACCGAGATATACATGTGTGCTGTTGGTTTGTTGGTTGATTTTTTTCTAGATACCTTGTGTCTCTCAGTGGAGGAGTTCACAGTGTTCATGGGAGGCCTAAATTTTAGGAAGACTGAAGTGTCATTTTCCTTAGTGGTTCTGGTATTCAGAACCACAATTCTTCCTCCCTGAGTTCACTACTATCTTCAGTGACACTCATGATCTAGAGTTCCATATAGCCCTGACTAGTCCCATTTCTGCTGCTATCCTCTGTGGGTCTCTCCACCTGTATGCCTTGCTCTAATTCAGTTCTGACCTTATCCATGCTCCTGCAGCCTCCCATGCCTGTTGTGGTAGTCCATAGGTCTGACATCTTAACCTGAATTAGCCTTTGGCTTCCTCCCTGGGCTAACACATTTTGCCTCTCACTGTGGAACTCTCTGTACCTGGAACTCTAACCCTGGGTTTTGCCTACTACCCATATTTGAAGCTTCTGTTGGGGACTATGGAACTCCTGCCTGCAACCATCATGTTCATGCTTCCCAGTGTATTGGACAGGGCCTTGGGAGGCTGCCATATGGGAAAGAAACTGCTGAATTGCAAGAGTTATAAAAAGATTCTTGAAATAAGAAATAAAAGCTTCAATTTAGAAGTTTCAAATTCTTAAAAAAATTTGTTAGGACCCCAGACCATTCTTATGGAGGATTATGTAGACCTACACAGTGGTTCTCTCTATCATTACTTAGGAAAGGCAAGTTAGTAGAAATATTTTATAATTATGTCTCTTCCCCTTACCAGCTTTATTGGATCCTAAGATTCTTAGCAAAAAAACAAGCATTCTTTTTACTGTTCTTCTTCTTTTCATCATCATCGTCTTGTGTGTGTGTGTGTGTGTGTGTGTGTGTGTGTGTGTGTGTGTGTGTGTGTGTGTGTGTGTTTGCAGGCCCATGTATAAGACAAAAATGACATCAGGATATATTCCACCCCTGAATCTTCACCTTATTTTATTTTTAAAGATATATTTTTATTTTTCACTTATGTGTATATGATTGTGTCTGTGTATGCCACTTTTATATGGCTTCCTGCCAGGGCCAAAAGAGAGATATGGATCCAATAGAGGTGGAATTTGTGAACTATCCAGTGCAGGAGCTGAAAACCAAACTTCAGTCTCCTGGAAAAGCATTAAGGACTCTTAATCTGCGGACCTGCCTGTCCTTCCTCTCCGAATTATAATTTGAGACAAGGTTTATCACTACCTGGTCTTGTTTACCAGCATGTTTTCCATGACATTGGGTAGTCCTGCTGTCTCATCAAGATCATCAGGTTTAAAATTCTATCACAATTTCCTGGACTTGAAAGTCCTTGATTAGGCCCAAGTGTGAAAAGTGGTTCAATGCTCTGATTTGTTATTGTTGTTTAATATGTGTGACTGCAGAATCTTCAATTGCATGACCACCATACCCCCCCAACACAGAAACTTATTATATATAGAATGAGTAAGATGAGATAATTCCAAACTTTATATTATATTCAATTTTATAAGATGCTTAAAAGTTCAATGTATAAGCATATTTAAAACCCTGCCCTGATCTTTTTCAGTAAAAATGCATTTGTATGCAAATTATACTCTACAGTGTACACCTGAAAGTGTATTACTCTGCACTTTTCCTAAGCTCCAGAAAAATAGTTAAAGGACGTCTGAAGGATGTTTGATTTGAAAACACTTTTGAATAAGAATGTAAAATAAATTTAAAAACAGTATCTCTAAGCTCATCACAAGATTGCTACATGGTAGATGCCTGGCTCAACACAGAGTACACATTGTTCTCACTAACCTCATTAGTACAGATGTGTCTTGTGGCATCATTTGAAGCACATGTTCATGGTGGCATGGGGCATATACATAGCAAGCAGTATTCTACATAAAGCTATGTGTTCTTACCAGGTCAATCATGGGACAACCAGAGGAGAAGGGGAAGGCAAAGGACTAGAGAACTCACTCATTCACCAGAGAAACCAAGCAAATGTCAGTATCATCCCTAGAGTTCATGTGGGTCCTGTTTTTTAAGCTTCTACTTGCAGTCAGAACTTCATTTCCTTATACATAGAGGTAGGAGATTTACTGAAAATGAAAAAGTAGTTAAATAGTGTAGTACGACTTTTAAGTCTATCTTTCAAATCAAATATTTATCTACATCACATTCAGAGGCAAGTTTAAATAAGTCTGATAGAAATGTGTGTGAACTGACTGGATTTGATTCTAACCTCCAGGGGCCCAAGGAAGCAAGGAATGCTGAAGTACTTTAAGGTCTTCTGCTTCCTTAAATATAAGGTGTCCACCTCTAAAGTTTTCAGAGTGGTTCACACATGGAATGATGTCCTCCAGTACAGGCTGTAAGGTGCATAACTGCAACTTTAAAACATATTTAACAACAATCCAGTTCATTTCGTGTGGACTTAGTAATTTGTGCATAGGTGAAGAAACCCTAGGCAATAAGAGCAGATTATAATTTCTAGAGTCAAATAAATTTTGGGTGAAAAATGAATGAAAATTTAAAAGAAAATGATAGTTTTATTACTATTTCACTGTTCTGTTGTGAATAGTGATCTACATGAGGCAGCATGCTCTTACCACAGCAGTCATGGGAAGACCATAGGTGAAGAGGAGGGCAGAACCCTACAGAGCTCATTCACCTCAGAAGCTAAGTGCACTGTAACTCTAAAATAGGGTAAATAGTCCTTTTTAATAACTTACTTCATAGAGATACCCATTGAAAACATTTTAAAAAGTCAAGTGCTCCTGTTTTGATTTTTACACACATGAAAACAGAATTTTATTATTGTTATATTTGTAAAGTTCATGTTGAAATATTTTACATTCTGACAAAAGTTTACCACCTCTCTTCCTGGTCCCTCCTCCTAACCTCTCCTCTGCACCCCCTTCCACTCCTCCTCCATTTTTCTTAAAATTCATAAGCAAGTTTCAAGAAAATATTAAAATTCTGTTAATAGAAAAACATTTTTACAGGTTTACCATACATTTTATTCACTAATTCATGAATAATATACATTCATTATGAAACCAATCACAGTTGCATCACACGGAAGGCAAGTACCTCTGAAGAACAAATTATATACTTATCTGTCCCTATCTTCCTATCTCTTCCTGTATACTTTTATCTGTCTGTTTATTCCTATCAATCTGTCTGTCTGTCTACCTATTTAGTGGTTATTTGTCTATCAATAGCTGTATGCTTTATTTTATCTTCAATCCTGTCTTCATTTATTTGTAATACTCTTCAGCAGTGGTTCTCAACATGCAGGTCATGACCCCTTTGGGTTGAACAGCCCTTTCATAGGGGTTGCATTATCTGCTATCTTGCAAAACATATATTTACAATATGATTCATTACAGTAACAAATTTAAAGTTATGAATTAATTTTATGGTTAGAGGTCACTACAACATGAGGAACTTTATTTAGGTGTCCAAGCATTGGGGAAGTTGGAAAGCACTGTTCCAGAGCATCCTAGAATTATGAGGCAAAATGAGTCAATGAATTAAATATTGTACTTGCTATATATCACATTTTCTTTATAGAATAATAGCTTCGTTTCTATCTCTCTGGGCAGGAACCTGGCATAAAGGGGGCCCACCCAGACAGAGAGGATCTCCCTGAGTCCAGAAACACCTCACTCTCGGTTCCCCTTTCAACCTGACCTCTGCTGAGAGCCCTCATCCAGTGGCTGATGGAAGCCGAGGCAGATAGCCACAGCTAAACATTGAACTGAACTCTGGAACCCAGTTGCAAAGAGGGAGGAGTGAAGACCAAAGATGTCAGGATCAGGCTGGTGAAGCCCACAGAAACAGCTGACCTGAACAAGGGGGAGCACATGGACCCCAGACTGATGTCTGGGAAGCCAGCACAGGACTGATCCAGACCCCTGAATGTGGATGTCAATGAGGAGGCCTCATCACTCTGTGGAACCCCTGGTAGTGAATCAGTATTTGCCCCTGGCATAAGAAGGGACTTTGGGAGTCCATCCCACATGGAGGAATGCTTTCTCAGCCTGGACACATAGGGGATGGTCTAGGCCCTGCCCAGGGTGATATGACAGACTTTGGGGAACCCCCATGGAGGGCCTTACCCTCACTGGAGACCAGAGAGGTCATGAGGTGGGGGCTGGGGGGGGAGGGGAGGGAGAGGAAGAGGGGATCAACATGTGAAGCATCCTTATTTCTAATTTGTACTAATAAAAAATAATCTCTTGGGAAAAAGATAAAAAATAATTGCTTCATTATAGTCAATATAGAAGTTCATTTGGGGTGTTTCTGATTAATTATATAGTTTTAGCTATTTAAGCACTCAAAATCTTTGAAATAAATATGTATGTGATTCAAACAATGATAGCTTTTGATATTATTCTGATGGCAAGCAAAAGAAAACTGTATATAATATTTTAAGCTTATTTAAGTGAAAAGAAAAGCTAGATATAGAGAAAGTCTCATCCAATATCATTTGATCGCTTCCCAGGAACTGCAATTGTTCTGACTTTAACGTATGAAGTACAATGAAATAATGCCTTGTCACTAGATATGAGTTACCCAATATCCCCTCATAATGGAAATGTAGGAATTCATTCCTCTGTGCTGACAATTAGTGTTTTTCTACCTAAAACGTAAATTTTAAATTTAATTGCCTCAATTTCTTTTGTGTTTACATGTATATGTTTGTAAATGGAAGGGATATGTGTGCAGGTTACAGCACAATTTTGGGGAGCTAGTTCCCTATTCCCATCAAGAGGAATTGGGGAATTCATCTCACATGATCAGGTTTGGCAGCAAGGAAGTTCTTCCACTGAGCCATTCCTCAGGCCCCTGAAATGCATTCTATTTCCAAATGTATAATTTAAATATCTTTCATTGTGTGAGAGAACATTTCTAGCTACTGAAAAGGCTTTATTCTGTTTACTTTACATTGGTTGTGTGTTTTTGAGGCAGGATTTCATCAAACTTTAGTCAGCCTTGGACTCACTAGGTAGGTAAGGTTGACCCCAATTTCCACTCCCATCTTTATGTCTGCCTCTAGAATTCTAAGTAAGTGTCACTGTTCTTGGCCCTAATAAGATCAATAACAATAACTAAACAAAGATTGGAAAGGGAGGTATACAAAGGCAAAGAGGCAGAGAAGAGACAAAGTCTTCCTTGAATGACAGAAAATAGAGTCCAGGTGATGAACCTTTCTTCAGCCATCAGTGCAAATGAGTGTGTATTTACTAGAAATTTTTAACTGTGGGTGGAACTTACCCTCATAAACATAGATTCTTTTTTGTCATGAATGAAGATCATTACAGACAGATACAACTGGTTAAAATATAGAGAAAAATTGACCATGTGTTACTCAACCTCAATTGACACAGCTACAACAGAAGTCCTGCATTCAGGTTCAGGGAACATTGGAGGACAGGGGCAGAAATATTATAAGAGCCAGAAAATTAGAGAATCTAGTTCCAGTTGTATCCTCTAGATGTCAAAGAAAACCTGAATCCATGTATTTTCAGAGCCAGAGTGTCAGAGCTTCTGTTACAATCTATGTCTTCTAGATGCTGGGGAAAAGTTGGACCCATGAAATCTCAAAAATTTGGTTACATAAACAAGATCAGAAAATGATAATACCTGTTTACCTGACAATATGGATGGAGGAATTCTCACAAGACCCCACCATTAGATGAATAGTTGCAGGATATTAATGACTGCTAAGAGGAGAACCAATCTACTCCAAGAATAAGTTCTCTGATAGACGATTTAGTCCCAAGTGGTCAGCCCTAAACATGCACATGAACAAATGGAAGTGTGTGTGTGTGTGTGTGTGTGTGTGTGTGTGTGTGTGTGTGTGTGTAAAACAACAGTCACTGAATAATAATAGGGAGGAAGAAATGGTGGAAACACAATACTCATATGAAATTCTCAAAAGATAAAATATATTTCAAAATGAAAGAATATGAGCAATAAAAAATAAGCACACAGCTATTCCAGAGTAAGCAGAGTTCATGGGCTTTGAGGAAACAGCTGTTTACTTGTATTGAGTTTTCTCTATTCTAGTTCACTGTGTTTTGTGAAGATAACAACAACATAACCTCCCTGCCTGAAGGTACCACAAAGTCAATGAATACAACAGCTTTCTCTATTTTAAGAAGCCATGATGTAGTCCAGATGAAATACATCAGAGAATAAAGAATGAATAAAGAATAAATAAATAAATAATAAATGAATAAATAAAGAATGAATGAATGAATAAATAAATAAACAGCATTCACACACACACACACACACAATTAGAAGACACGGAAGGTAAGCTAAAGTGAAACAAAACAATGGCCATAGTCTGATAAAACATATTTCATAAGTGTGTCAGCTAGGGGTATCATCAGGTTGACGTGATTTCTACCAAGCCTGACAATGTGACCCATTAGTGACACTTGTCCTTTGTCTTCCATATGCCCTCCATTGCAAGCATGAACATAGGCAAATACATAGGTAAATAAATCATTATTAAAAGATTGATGTTATTGATTATCTAACTGACAATTTATATGCTTACAATTTTATTTATGTTATCTATATTCAGATAACATACTTTTGATTGCAAACTACCGTTTTATAAAACCTTGAAGAAATTAATTCTTCACTAAGTTATTTCATTTTGTGCTCATGAAACAGTATATTGGGTTATTTTTTATGATGCAGAATCCATTACAAGTATTTCATAGGATGTAGTTACAGAACAATCAGCAAGTATTTGTCTTGCTCTTAAACACCACAGCCAACAAGGAATAAGAAACTCCTGTGACATTGTCAGAAGTAATTTCAAATCACAGAAGGTTTTATACAATTCAACAGAGAAATCAGAGGCACAAAGAGAGAGATTGCAGAAGATGAAGTGAGATGAGACTGTAATTAGGAGAAACAGGTGAGCAGATAGTTCATCGGTCAAGCAGAACACCTGGCCAATGCCTACATGCATAACTGAAATATGATATTCAAGAAGAAAGAGATAGATTTGGGCTGAACAGATCTAGACAAACATGAAACATTCAAGACTTTCCTCATTGCTATTAGAAACACTGAGCTCCTCAGTGAGTAGTGATTATGTGGAGCTACATAGTAACAATAGGAAAGGAAGTTGGAGAGAAGGCATGAGTCTACAGCGAGCTTTCTGAGGAATGACAAAGATATTTACTGAGTTTGTTCCATTAATCTGTTTTAAACCTAGCATTGCATGTGCAGAGAGATGCTACTCACCACCTGGAAAAAAAAAGGAAGTGTTACCCACCCTCTAGCTAAGAGCCTCTTAAATCCAAGTTGTGAGTTGCTCTTTTTAATCAAGAGTACTAGGGACTGGGAGAGTTTTCTTCAATTACTACTTCAGAATTCCTGGTGTCAAGTGGCAGCAGGGGCCTCAGAGAGAGCCCCAGCCCCACCAGAGCAGCCCTGTGCATGCATGGTGGACACTTACATGCTCTCCAGTGCTGCCTGTAAAAGGAGGCACAAGGCAAAGGTCAGTGAAAAACTTCTTACAGAAATAGACATTACCTCAGGAGCCAGTCTTAGGTTGGGAGTAATAGGAGACAAAATAGAGAGGTTGTGACCTTCATTTTTGTCTCTCTTCAATCCAATGGCTGATTTTTGACATAAAGCTTTATAGTTAACATTTGGACATAAAAAATTTAAAACATGACTTTGCGATGTGTGTATGTATCAGGGAAGGATGTATTCTTGTGAAGCAGGGTTCTGGCTACAAGGTGTGCACCGGATTGTATTTCTGAATAAGCTTTATTTTGTATCATTGACTCTTGGATCATTACTTCCTTATCCATTCCCAGTATGAGCTCATCAGGTTATTCAGAACGAACATTTTGGCATTAAGAAGGGAAGCACAGTTTAAATTTAATTTCCTAATCTATCAATTATTTCTGCCTGTGTACGCTTTCATGCTCATGCACTTTCATGGATCTCTATACAGAAAATGCTAACGTTTGTACTGAGCACACACAACATATCCAGCACTTACAATGCAAGATTTCACAGCTTATCCCACGATATCAGCTCATGCACTTCTTTGTTGTTGCACTGGCATTCACTCAACTAGTCCGGGAGTTCATTAACTGTCCTATTTAATGCATACCGTTTAATTCACATTCATTTTAGCCCACCCTTAATTCCGTTTCTCAGTGACTTAAGGTTTCTCAGTCCATAGCAATTCAAACAAAAGAAGAGAAAAAAAAGAGGAGGAAGGAGAGGGCAATGGGAGCAAGGCCTTCTGTTGTTGTCCAATTTATTGAATGGCAGTAGTCATTTCACAACAGACCACACATGTAACACATTAGCGTAATAAACCTTCACAATACTATATGCTACAGGACTACTGTATGAAAATAATGAGGCTTTCTAGATGAATCCAAAGATTATCATAGGTTCTAAACCATTCATGTTCAGTGACATAGATGCAATGTAATTTATAGCATTTGGCAAAATATATTTTGTAGCATAGTGAATCCTTTCTAATGTCCCAATTGCATAGGGAACAACTTGATGTACAATCATAGGATAAATAGAGTCACTTATTCTGCCAAGTGTCATTTTTCAACTGTTAATAAAATTAAAGTAATATGCTTAAATATTTTCTTAATCTTAATAATATAATCTTAATACAGTTAATTATAAAACTGAGGATTTCTCTCTTAGGTTCTTCCTTGTCTCCTAGCTTCTCTGGAGTTGTGGATTGTATGATGGATATCTTTGCTCTATGTCTAATATCCACTTATGAGTGAGGACATACCATGTTTTTCTTTCTGTGTGTGGGTTACTTCACTCAGGATAGTTCCTTTTAGTTCCATCCATTTACCTGAGAATTTCAAGATTTCATTTTTTTTCCATGCTGAATAGTACTCCATTGTGTAAATGTATCACATTTTCTTTATCCATTCTTCTGCTGAGGGGCATCAACATTTCTTCCAGGTTCTAGCTATTACAAATAATGCTGCTATAAACATAGGTAAACAGATGTCCTTGTGGTATGAATGTACATCCTGTGGGTATATGCCTAAGAATGGAATTGTTGGATCTTCCAATTTTCCTGAGAAACCACTACACTGATTTGCAAAGTGGCTGTACAAGTTTGCATTCCCACCAGCAATGGAGGAGTGTTCCTCTTTTTCCAGTCCTCTCCAGCACAAACTGCCATTGGTGTTTTTTATTTTATCCAATCTGTCAGGCCTAAGATAGTAACTCAGAGTTATTTTGATTTGTGAGAAGGGGAAAGGAACAAGATCTCCTGAGTAAATTGGGAGCACCTGGGGAGTGTCGAGAGAGGTAGGAGAAAGAGGAGGAGAGAAGGGGAGCGGAGAGGAGAACATGAGGGATCAGGAAGGTCAACTTGGAGGAAGAACAGAGAAGGAAAGCAAGGAAAGAGAAACCTTAATAGAGGGAGCCATTATGAACTTCACTAGAAATATGGTACTAGGGAAATCTCCAGGGATCCACAAGGATGAGCCCAACTACGAATCTAAGCATAATAGAAAGTCTTCCTTAAATGCCCTTCCTCTATAATGAGATTGGTGACTATCTTAAATGCCACCATAGAGACTTCATCCAGTAAATGGTGGAAGAAGAAGCAGAGACTCACAATTAAGCACTGAACAGAACTGGAATCCAGTTGGAGAGAGGAAGGAGTGATGAGCAAAGTGGTCAGTCCGTGCTGGAGAAACCCACAGAAACAGCTGACCTGAGAAAGTGGGAGCTCAACTACCCCAGACTGACAGCTAGGGAACCAGCAAAGGCCTGAACCAGGCCTGCTTAACATGGGTGTCAGTTGGGCGGCCTGGACAGTCTATGGCACTTCTGACAGTAGAACCAGTATGTGCATGAATGGGATTTGGGAACCCATTCCCTAAGGAGGGATACTCTATCAGCCTAGATACACAAAGTAAGGGTCTAGGTCCTGCCCCAAAGAATGTGACACATTTTGTGGATCCCCCATCGGAAGCCTCTCCCTCCCTGAGGAGTGGATGGAGGGTGGGATGAGGGGTTGGTGGTGGTGGGGGTAGTGAGAGGACAGGAGGGAGACAGAACTTGGATAAGCATGTAAAATAAGATTGTTTTTAATTTAAATAAAAATTAATTAAAAACAAATTTATGATTTTAAAAAATTGTATAATCTTATTAGAGGTAATTATAAAAATAGTTTGTGGAACCATGGCAAAGACATTCATGTTTCTGAACCCCATAGTTGTTGAAAAACTGAAAATAATTGTATGAAATATATTATTAAAAGCTGTGTTTGAAGACTACTGTGTTCACTCAGCTCAAATAGTCCTTGCTGCATAAGCTTTATTGTGGAGCTGAATTCAGAGCCCCAGGACACATATAAAAAGCCAGATATGATGACATATGCCTCTAATCCCAGCTCTAAGAAAGAACAGAAGAGGATCTGTGGAGCTGATGGGCTACCTAGTCCTGCCTAAATGTAGATTCCCCTCCCCCATTTCACTGAGAGATTCAGCTTCAAAACATAAGGTGGAAAGAATTGAGGAAGACTTTCAAGTGTCAACATCTGGTCTGCACATGTACTCATATACATTTGTACACACACACTCACACACACACACACACATACACACACACACACACACACACACTCACACACACACACTCACACACACACACACACACACACACACACACACACACACACACCATGTATACATCACACTCTCCAAATAAAACTCATTTAAATTCCTTGTGCCTCTTAAAAAGCAACTTGACATAAGTTTTCATTGAAACTCATATACATTTGTACACACACACACACACACACACACACACACACACACACACACATTGACCACACAGAAGATGTTGGTCAATGAGAAAAGAGTAAAAATACTAAGGTTGTATTATAATACATTAATTCATAGAAATTCTGAAGATTGAGTTCAATTACGTTCTGAAAATTAAACTGAATAGAAGATTAAAATGACAGTTTCTGTTTAAATAAGAATGTATGTTGGCCCTAATTTGAGAATTTTGGTTAAGACATAGCTGACAGAATTTTAGCATGTTAGGAAAAATATATATCTAAAAGAAGATTTTAAAAAGTTTAGTAAATCTCTGATACACAAAAATAAATATTGCAAAATAAACTAATCTTACATTAGTCATATATTATATAGTGCAATGTGGGTTTTTTGCATTTCAGTTATATTACTGTTTCTTTTTGTCTTTGCATTTCTGCTATTGCAAATTAATGAACCCACAGCAAAAATACCAAATCAAAAAAAGCAAAGCATGAAACTCAAAGGAATATATTCAAAACTTTATATTCTGGTGAGTGAATCTAAAAATTCAACCATGACACAATGGAACATACTTGATTTCTATGCACATTTAATTTGTGAATGTGACTCTTGTCACACAAATGGATTTCTAGCTTGGCTAAAGAACTGTGAAGTCTAGTTGTAACTCCCTTACTAATAAAGAGACAGCACTAAGATTTTGTTTTTCTGTTTTAAATGTTTCCTCTGTTAAGAGAGTTATGAGAGTATACAAGTTCCCCAGTTCTCTTCAATTCAAACACAATATAATTGAGGGACCATAAAATTCAGATTCTGATCACATAGATCTCATATTGAATTTGTGCCTTTTAGTAGAAAGGTGATATCCTTGGCCACTTGAAATAGCAAGGAGATCTCCCCAAGGCTAACCAATATTGCCACAGCTTGCTGCAGAGATCTTGTCTCGACCCTACCTTCAGGGCTACTGGCTGACAATCTTTTGTGCTACCTTTAAAGGTCTGAATACACTCACTTAGAATTGTTGTGAATTGAAACCAGCTTGCATGGATGAACTGAAGGCAGAGTACCTGGCAGAGGAAAAACCCACTTGTTTCTTGCCAGATTTCTATTCAGCTTGGAATCACATACAAAGAATTTTGTATCTTGAAGATTGAAAGACAATAAATGACTTGTAAAATAGTAAGTTTCTATTCTCTTCATTCAAAAAAGTAGTTATCTCTAAGCCTGATGGAACAATGTCCTGTTTGTCATTTCCCTGACCTTCCTTTTCAAATCTTGGGTCTCTCTGCATAACAACTTGTAAAAATAAAGAGAAATAAAGAATATGAATGTGAAGTCTATAGCAACACTGAATTTCTCTTTCAGCTTCTATAAATACTTATTCATAACGATTCCCTAGCAATTTCAGTAATTAGTATAAATGATTTAAATTAAAGCATTTTGGCTCAATGACAATAGCTACTGCTACTATGGTTATTTATTATATGAATTGCAGCAAACCACTTCTTTTCTTTCCCCACAGTAATGTTAATTTGTTCTGCTACTAGCAGAAAAAAAGCAGTTGTCCCTTCAAATCAGCTACTCTTTTGGCAAAGAATTATTTTAATTACTCATTGAATGTACATAGAATGCATTAGAAGCAGATTCTGTTGAATGGTTCAGTTTAGATATTTCCCATATTTATCCATCAATAAATATGCATGTGAATCTTCAATATCATGCAATGCTATGTGTCCATAGACTTACATATATGTGCATACACTTACACTCATCAATGATGCTTAAAAGTAAATTACTATTTTTGAGTAGTGATTTAGTAGAAAGCACACGGGCATTGTCATACATACACACTGTTCTAATTGAAGGAGCCACTCTCGAAAAGGTCTGAACAAATTCCAATTTGCAATTCAACATTGGCTCATATGCCAAGGATTGTCATTTTCAAATCAGTAGTGCCCAGACCCCTTCATTCAAGGTTATACTATAAAAATGTTAGAATGACTTGTGAAGCATGAATATTCATTTGACACAGATACATATATACCAAGCTTTGTTTTCACAGAAGTTACTGCCGTGGCAGACATTTCTCATTAAAAGAGATCGTTTGTGGTTGAAATCTGTGGCAAGCTTATCAAAGCACCCTCTGCTTTTACAAAACAGAGGGCATTTGATCCAAAACCCCACATGGGTATCACCATCGGCTTTGCACTCTGACATATATGCCCAGGACTTGTTCTTCCTGAAGCTAATTGACTCTGTCTCCCTCAGATATATTCTCCACATCACGGTCACGTCTGATCAATGTGATCTCTTGTCATGAAAGGAACTCAATGGTTTCCCAAATCCCTGGGGATAAAGCATACAATTATTAGCATGGCTGAGGCAATTGTGGTTTCCCACCCTGTTCCTCTGCCTTGTGATCTCTGCTTCAGCAATATTGACACAGTTTCCAGAGTGCATTATTTGTAATCTTGCCTCCATATCTGTGCACATTCTGTCCTTTGCCCAAACTTTCTCCTCTTTGCCACATGGTTCATCTACCCTAAAACCCACTAAATGAGCTCTCAGTTCCTCCCTGTCAGGAGTGAGTATAACCTGAACTTGGTCTATGGATCTGTCACTGACAACCATCACTTGAGCCTTTATTCAAGAGCTGAAGACATGATGCTTTGGACATCCTAGACCTTGTAATTATCCAAGTGAGCTTGACATACTGTATCATTACTGATGTTTCCTTCTTTGACTTCCCCATAATTTTTCTTATAAATTCATTGAAAATATGGCTTAAGCATTATTAACTACTATCTCCAGAAAAATACCTGTTAATAAGGGTATAACAAATGTCTAAAGGACTGTGCAAAAAATAAATGGGCTTAGTTATGAGATATGCTTATTAATGTAAGTTACAAATGAGAATCTTGTTCCAAATTTGTTAATAAGGTATAGGAACTATACCCTATTGACAAATGAGTAATAGCAGAACATAAAGTCCTTCCATGTTGCTTTATAAAAAAAAGTTGTCATCTGTCTCTTCTGTGTAGAAATGTTAAAATTTATATTCATCTGAAATCCTCCCTTCTCAATCATTGCAACAGGAAAAAAGTAAATAATCATTCTCAAAGCTTCTTTTCTTCTTTTCAATTCTTGGAAAATAGAATGAACCTTCATTTCTGGTCTGCTGATTTCTCCCCATATAGCTCATGCACCTGTCATATCTTGATCGTTTCCCTGACTGCTCTGGTTATCTAATGTTACATAAAAAATAGTCTGAAATTTTGTGGTACAAAAAGTCATGATCATTTATTATTGTGGTTGCTCATGGTTCAGGGAGTTGACATAACTCATCTAGGCAGTTTTCACTCAGCACCTCTCGTGAAGCTTGGTCAGACATTTACATGTCTGTAGATAGGTGATGACTGTAAACTAGAACTTCAGCAGAAATTTTCAGCCAACACTTCTACCAATGGTGTCTTTGTATGGCTTTGGCATCCTGATAGCATAGACATGAAGTTCCAAGCATGAGCCCAGAGACCTACAGAAGATACATGGCTGTTGATCAGTTGGACTTGGAATTAGGACTCTCATTTCCCCTGAATTTTACTTTTTACAAGGTATAAAAGGGCCACTTATAATTAAATGGAACAAAACTACATTCTGTACCTCTTCAAAGAGGGAAGATATAAAAATTAAGTGTAGGAATGTTTTAGATAAATTCACCAAACCTACCTCCCATCAGGCTGCAGCCACTCATCTTGTATCCATTGCTATGTCCTTTCTTCATCCACCTTCTCATTTAGACAAGCTTTGGGATACCCATTGTCAATGTTCCTCTGTATGTGTATATGAACTTTTGTCTGTGAGATAAGCATGATGTAGAAATGTGTGACCATGAACTGTGTCTCCATGTGGATGTGAACAAACTTGTGCAGGCTCGGAGTACATGGGAATAGATGTGCAGTCTCATAGGCAGAAGATACAGGCAGAAGATACAGATTTATTAGGTGGTGAATTATTTTTTCTAAATCATAAGTGATTGATAGATTTTTTAATGGCTCCGCTGGGATTCTGAAACTAGATAAATGTAATGGTTCCACAAGAGAGTGTATATGTCTAATGTAGTTGAATTACATACTTAAAATGATTAAAGTAACAGTGTTACAATATTCATATGTAAATTCAAATATGACAATTTCTAAAACCTAAAATGCTATATACACAAAACCTTTGAATTGTATGTTTGCAATGGGTAACTTGTAGAGTATGAAAATCATATCTCAACACAATCTTCGTAGAATGTTTAGAGTATAGATCACTTATTCTAGATAAAGACTTGAACTAAAATCCTGTGTGACATTGAATGGAACAAGCTAAATACTGTGAAGATAGTGGGTCCAAAACACTGATATGTAAACTTTTTCTTTCCTGCTCCTACTTTATTGTTTGATAATTAAAATAGATGGTATTATCTTTCAGTCTCCAGAGATTTGTGTTTGCCTGTGGTTTTCAGAAGCTCTTTCATCTAAAGAATGGCTTCTTGAGTGAGATGCTTAGACTATAGTGCCACTGCGTCTACAACCAAATAGCTGAAGTATGACAAAGCCAAAAGACAAGAAACTCCAGTCAAGCAGAAGATATTTTAGGAGACATTTCTCAAATTCTTTTCAATTTTGCATGTGCAATTCTCCTTTGTTTTATTTATAAAAACTGCCATTATTAAAGTCATTGGCTCCCATGTTAAAATGTGCATATGCAAAAATATACGCAAATAAAATGCAAAAATATAAATGTATGCAGATGTGGAATTTTTAGTTATGGTTTGCTTTCATTCAAACCAGATTAGACTATTAAAAAATAACTCAACTGGTCACCTCTGTGACAGTTGGCAGCTGTCTGGATTTGCAGGTTGCCTGGGTGAGTCCAGACTATCAAATCCCAATTAGAATTCTGCTTTAATTCTACAGTAGGCACTAGATCAATAGCTCCATGATCAGTGAGTTGTGTAAGATTTGTCTTCAGCAATGGGACCTTGCTGTCATTCTGTGGAGAGCAACCTGAGGTTTGGCAACAGTCTGGGTTGGTTGGGGATTCCCATGGGTTCCCTTTAAGCAAACTGATAATCAGTCATTTGAATGTAACCCAAGCCCAGTAAAGGAAGTCTTGTTCAGTGATAAGATATGACCAGTTCACTCTCTTTCCCTTTCATTCTTTAGTGATTTCCTTTAGGTAGATTTCGTATTACCTATATATTTTAGGTTGTTTATCATGTTTTAATGATATCCCTCAAATATTCCTTAAGTTTAGCTGTCTCTCGCCATATTCTCTCCCACTACCTCCTCCTCACTCTCATTTCCACTTGATCATCCCATTCCAAAACCTGTGCCACATCCATCCATAAATATCTATTATATTATTCTTTAGTAATGAGAACAATCTTTTCCCTCTAGTCCTTTTCTCTATATCTACTCTCTTAGTCTATTGGGTCGTAGCTTGGGTATCATTTACTTATCAGCTAACATTCAAATATAAGTGAATACATACCACATTTGTCTTTCTGAGATGCTATATACCGCAATCATGACTTTTTTTTTTCTAGTTTGATCCATTTACCTTCAAATTTCATACCTCTTTTTTAAACATCTGGGTAATATTCTATTGTGCAAAGGTACCATATTTTCTTTAGCCATTATTCTGTCAAGGGTCATCTCGGTTTGATTCTTCGGAAAGCAAGAATGAATATGGTTGAGCAAGTTTCTCTGTGGCAGGATGAAGCATCTTTTAGGAATATGAACAAGAGTAGTACAACTGGATGTTGAGGTAGATCAGTTTCTGTCTTCCTTGGATCCACCATATTAATTCCACAGTGAATATATCAATTTGCAACCTACCAATAATATATGAGTATGCTTCATACTCAACATTTTCACCCGTGCGAACTGTTACTTGTTTTGTTGATCTTAGCCATTCTGACAGGTGTAAGGTGAAATCACTAAGTAGTTTTCATTTGAATTTCCTGATGGCTAAGAATATTGAGCATTTCTTTAAATATTTTCAGCCCTTTGAGTTTCCTCTATTGAGAATTCTTTGTTTAGATATGTGCCACATTTCTAAGTTCAGTTATTTGTTTTCTTGTTATCTAGTTTTATGACTTATTTAAATGTTCTGGATAGTAGCCCTCTATTAGACAAGTAGTTGGTGAAAATCTTTTCCCAACCTATACTGATTTGTTCAAATGATGATGTCATTTGCTGTACAAAAGCTCAACATTTTTCATTGGATCCCATTTGTTGTTTATCTTAGTTCCTGTGCTAATGGTGTTCTGTTCAGATACTCTTTTCCTATACAAATGAGCTCGAAGATATTCCTTATTTTCACTTCTATCATGTTGAGGTTGTCTGGTTTATGTTGAGGTTGATCTATTTCTAGTGGAATTTTGTACAGTGTAATAAGTGTGGGTCAATTTGGATTCTTCTACATGAAGCCATTGAGTTTGAGACCAGTAGCATCTTCTAAGAAGCTGAGTTTTTCATTGCGTATTTATGTTTTTTTAAATAAAAACTCGAGTGTCCATGTGTATATGAAATTATCTCAGCACTCTCAGTGTCATTATATTGATCAACACATCTGTTTCTGTGACAGTACCATGCTGTTTTTATAACTAAAGCTTTATAGTACAACTTAAAATTGAAGATGGTAATACATGCAGCCTCTTTTTATTCAGCATTGTTTTAAACATCCTGTTGTTTGTTGGTTAGTTGGTTGGTTTCCATATGAAGCTAAAAGTTGACCTTTCAAGATCTTTGAAGAATTATGTTGGAATTTGGCTGATGATTACTTTGAATCAGCAGATTACTTTTAGCCACTAGGTTAATCTTATTTATTTATGAACTTAGGAGATCTTTCCATCTTCTGATATATTCTGCAATTTCTTTCTTTAATTACTTGAAGTTTTAATTGTACAAGTCATTCACGTTCTTGGTTATAAATACTCCAATGTATTTTATATTATTTGATGCTATTGTGAAATATGTTGTTTCCCTGATTTCTTTCTCAGACCCTTTGTCATTTTTATATAGAGGAATACTGATTTTTTGAGTTAATTTGTATGCAGCTACTGTACTCAATTTATTCATGAGGTATAGAAGTTTCTGCTGGAAGTTTTAGGGTCACTGTTGTATACTGTCATATCTGCACACAAAGATATTTTGAGTACTTCTTTCCCAATTTGATTTTATATTCTTATTCTTATTATTCTTATTCTGATTATTATTACATCCTGACTGCAATTTCCCCTCCCCCCTCTCCTACCATTCTCTCCCCACCAACTCTTTTTCTATCCACCCCAATCAACTCCTCCTCCTTTTCTATTGAGAAAAGGGCATGTCACTCATGGATATCAAACAAACAGGGCATATCAAGTTGCAGTAAGACTAAGCACTTTCCCTCATATTGAGGCTGGACAAGTCAATGCAGTATGAAAAATAAGGTCCCAAAAAGCCAGCAAAGAATTAGAGACAAGCTCTTGCTCCCACTGTTAGGAGTCCCACAAAAAGACAAAGCTACAAAACTGTAATATATACAGAGGGTTGCTTTCCAATTTGTATAACTTTGATCTCCTTAAGTTGTCCTATTGCTATAGGTGGACTTCAAGTACTATATTTAATAGCTATGGAGAGAGTGAACAATGTTATCTTTTTAACGACTTTAGTTAACAAAAACTTTGACTTTCTCTTCATTTAGGTTAGTGTTGACTGTGTGTTTATTTTAAACTTCCTTTAATATATTGAGGTACATCCCTTTTATTACTAATATTTAGGACCTTTATCATGGAGAGGTGCTGGTTTTTGCCAAAGGCTTTTTTGTATTTAATGAAATGATAGTGTGAATTTTTTCTTTCTGTTTGTTTATAGGTTAGATGACGTTTATTGATGCATGCATGTTGAAACCTCCCTGCATCTCTGGAAAACAGGTGTATAATTATCCTTTTTTTTGCAGGTTCTGTATGTGGTTTGGGTATCTGGATAACTGTGTCCTTGCAAAATAAACTGGGCAATACCTCTTTTGTTTCTATTTTGTGGAATAATTTGAGGCATATTGGCATTAACTGTTTTAAGAAGGTCTGGTATAATGCTACACTAATATCACCTAGCCTAGAATTGTTATTTTGGCTTAGAGACTTTTATTGAATGCTTCTTTTTCACTGGGGTTATAAATCTGTTATCTTTATTTAACTTTGGTAAGTAGGATGTATCAAGAAAAATTTCTATTTCTTTTAGATTTTCAGTTAAATGACATACAGTTTCTTAAAATATATCTTGATGATATTCTGGATTTCTTTGGTGCCTGTTGTTACACCCCCTTTGAATTTCTAATTTTGTTAATTTCTATGTACTCTATGCCTCTAATTTTATTTGGCTATGGGTTGCTAATTTTATTGATTTTCTCAAAGAATCAACATTTTGTTTCATTCATTCTCTGTATTCATTTTTGTTTATTTCCATTTTATTGATTTCAGCCCTTTGGTTGATTATTTCTTGTCATCTACTACTTTTGATATGATTCTTCTTTTTGTTCTAGAGCTTTTCATGTGTGCTATTAAGTTGCTAATATGAGATCTGATTAGTTTTTCTCTTTTGCAATGGAGGACATTAGCCTGTACTCTGTACCATAAGTTAGGGTTTGTTGTGTATTCATTTCCATTCAATTCTAGGAATTCTTTGATTTCTTTCTTAATTTCTGTCTTGACCCATTTTTTTTTACTCAGTAGAGGGTTGTTCCATTTCTATTAGTTTATGAGCTTTCTGTTGTTTGATGTTTTTGATATAAACTTTAATTTTTGGTGGTCATCTAGGATGCAGAGTGCTATTTCAGTATTCTTAAATCTGTTGAGACTTGCTTTGTTTTGGAATGTGTGGTCACTTTTGAAGAAAGTTCCATGAGGTGCTGAGAACAATATGTTTTTTGTTGTTGTTTAGGTGAAAGGTTTTGTAAATATATGTTAGGTTCATTTGGTTTATAAATTAAGTTAGCTCCCCCATTTCTCTGTTTAGTTGTTGTCTGGATGACCTGTCCATTGGTAAGATTTGGGTATTAAAGTCCCCAACTCTCAGTGTGTAAGCATCAATATGTGATTTAAGCTATTGTAGTGTTTCTTTCCAAACTTGGCTGGTCTTGTATTTGGGGCATAGATGTTAAGAATTTCAATGTACAGTTTGTGGGTTTTTCCTTTGGTGAATATTTAATGTCCTTTTGATTAGTTTTTGTTTAAAATCTATTTTTTTCAGATGGTAAATTGGCTACATTAGCTTGTTTCTTGGGTTCATTTTCTTAGAATATCTTTTTCTAATCCTTACCTTTAGGTGATGTCTATTCTTGTTATTGTGTTTCTTAGATGTAACAGAGGATAGATTCTGTTTTCACATTCATTTTGTAAGTATGTGGTTTTTTAAATATGTGTAATAGAGGCTGATGATGTTGAGGTATATCAATAAATAGTGTTTACTGATTCCTATGATTTTTTGTATTATTTGTTATTGGTTGTGGTACTGATGGTGGTAGTGTATCTGTGCTTTTTTGCTTGTGTGCAAGTATGTTATGGAGTTTGCCTTCAACATGGCAAGATTAGCCATTTGGGCAAGAAACTGTTCTTGCCTGGACTGTTTGTTGCTGTATAAACTGCACATGCAGGACCCACAAGAAAGTGACTGCTGAACTTACAAAACAAGATAAACAGTCCTGAACGGTTCCTGCTAAAATGAAGAATTCTGCCAGACACACTGTGGCCTATGGGCTGAAGATGGATGCCCCAACGTTACAGAGGAATTTTGGGTGATTCTTCAGGTAGCACTGTCTCTGTCAATTTAAGAGTTCATATATTTCCTTCTATGGTCTTTGATGGAGTTGAAGACAGATAGTTATGGTTATAGTTTTCTTCAGTTATTATAAAAGGTAAGTTACCCTTCTTTTTATTTAGACAGAAAAGAGGAGATGATGGGACAAGTTTTTCTGTATATGTTTGTCTTATTGGTTGATAAATAAAGTACTGTTGACCAATAAGAAAGCAAGATAGGTGAGACTAGGAGTCAAGAATTCTACAAAATGTAGTAAAGAGAAGTCTGGTAATCCAGGAAGGAAGTGACACAGCAGGCAGAATCAGAATTTAAGTAAAGACAGGCAGGAAGTCATTTTCTCTTTCTCTTCCTCTTCCTCCTCTCTGTGGAGCCGCCATGTGAGCCTGGGAAGACAGGATGCCCTCTACCTGCAACCTCTATAAGATAAGTCTTATGATTATCATTGATAATTAAGACTGAGTTAGCAAGTAAGAAATCCTAGGGATTGGCCAGCAGCATTGTACCTAATATAAGTCTTGTGCATTATTTGGGGCCCTAACAAGCAGGCAGAACTCAAATGGAACTGGGGCAGTGCCCATGTGTCGACTGAGCTCGGGCAGCTTTGGAGTAAATACTTATCATTACACTAGGTTTCCAGGATATTTTGTGCCAGTAGTTGTTTTAGATTTAACACTTTCTTTGAAAGATTTATCCATTTTATCTGTCATATCTCCATGCCAAAATTTTTCTCTTCCATCTCCTGTATTCTATTGGTGATGTTTGAGCCTGTGGTTCCTGTTTGAGTTCAAAATTTTTCATTTTTCAGATTTCCCTCAGAATGGTTTTTTCCATTGATTTTAGTTTTACTTGCAAGTCTTGGACAGTTTTATTAAACTATTTATAATGTTTGTGTTTTCATAGTTTCTTTAAAGAATTTACTCATTTATACTCTTTAAAGACCATTATCATACTCATAAAGGCTGTTTTAAGATACTTAATTTGGGCTTCAACTATGATGGAATATTCAAGACCTGTTGTGATAGGGTTGCTGGCCTCTTAGAGACATATTATTCTGACTCTCACTGACTATGGTTTTACTGTTGTTTCTTGGCATCTAGGATTGGGAAGGTTATAGTTCTAGGTATTGATATCTGGTCTTTGTTATGTGTATTCTGCTCTTTGGTTTCTGTTTCCTCTCTAGATTTTAGGACAGTGTAATGACTGTGTGTTGCCTGGCAGGAAATTTTCTTTAGACATGATAGTTGTGGCCACTGAAGGTTCCAAGAAAAATGTGTTTCTTGGTATTGGGACTTGAGATTTAGGAATGGGAATATGTTGGAATAGTCGAGTGACTAAACAAGGGGGCAGAAAGCTGGGTGTTTCACTAGGATCTGCTTATTGGGTCAGGGACTGAGAACAGTGAACAGCAGAAGTTCTGATAGAGACCTGTGGATGAAACCAGGGGATTAGACTTGGAGGAATGGAAGGAATAATGAAGATCTCAAGTTAGCCTACCTGCATATTATCCATTCTATTGCAAATAATCTTCCACACTGTTCCACACACTACCAATTATGATGCTACTTAGACATCACTTCTGATTACAACTATAGCTCTGTACAAGTGTCTCCAGGGTCACACAGCCCTTGATCTTAATGTGCATTTGCCTTTTCCTACCTGAAGTGGTTTGAACTGTAGGACTGTTTTGACTTCTTGCTGAATAACTTGCAATTGCTCTTTTTAAGCTCAATTTTTCATTGAAAAAGTTGTCCTTGATTGCCTTAGTTTCAGAGAAGAACATTGCCAAAGACTCCCACATACCTGGGCCATGTCACTTAAAGAAATCAATCTCAAAATTATCTAGAATCCTCCTTCTGTTCTACATGAGCTGCCAAGGCAGAAGAGCTGATAATGTTATTTGGATGCAGTGTTTGGGTTCTGCAGTAAAAGACGTTTAAGGTAGACATTGCTTTAACCCTGATATCATCTCTATTTTTTAGTGCTCCTGTATTCATAAACCCTGGTGGACAAGTTCAATAATACTGGGTTGTGTAATTGAATGTAGGATTCAATGGTAAGCGTGACTAACAAGAAGTTTCTGCTCAAATATGCATGATTTCTGTATGATGTATAACATCCTTGGGCTACTTCCATGTTGTTGTAGTCACTAAATAGAAGGGAGTTAATATTCAGCAAATAAAATTTTACAAAGACTCATCATATTTGAAATATTCAATATGTTTATTGCCTCCCTGCCTTAGGAACATCTGAAAATAAAAATCAACATAAACAAAGGCCAAAATATCCCAAGGAATAGTATCTAACCCTGCTTTACCTAAACCTAGGCAACATTCCTATATAACGTAACAGTTATTTGCAATGATACAACAAGCAGAGAGGAGTAATATCTAATCCACAAATGTGCTTGAATTATCATGATATGCATTGAAAACCAGGATCTTAATTTTAAAGTCAGTTCTGAAGAAATGGGTTTGCCATTAAATATTTGCTGTGATTTTCAAGTGTTTTCCCCTGTTTTTGTTGTTGTTTTATATTAATATATGTACTTATACACACATATTAGACTTTCATAGATGAGTACTGTATCTAAATCACTCTCCTTCCCATTCAGCTCTTTCCATGCACTCCCACTCTTCCTCAAAGTCATGGATTCTATTCTTTAATTGTAACTATTATGTTACATAAAAAATTACAAATATAACCTGCAGAAGTCATTACTTTCACTAATATGTTTATGTGTTTAGGGCTTATAGCTTGGGATTGGATCACCTATCAGGGAGCTCTTTCCTGATGGAGACTGATTGCTTCTACTCTCAAAGTCATTTGTTGCCTGTAGCTTTTTATCTTGGGATAAGACCTTGTGAGATCTACCCTATCCATAGTGTCATGTCAACTAGTGCTGTCAATTTCTAGCTCCTGTTTAGGCAATAATAGATATATATTCATATATATATATATTCATATATATATATGAATGACACTCTCTTGCAGTGGACAACCTGTCTTCTGGCTCTTACAATCTTTCTGCCTACTCTTTCATGATAACCCCTGAGCCTTAGGTTGCATTTTATATGTTTTGACTGATGTTAGGCATTCCACCATCAGTTGTTTCATGCATTTTGACAAGTTGTAATGTCTGTAATAGTCTCTGTTGCAAAGAAGAAGCTTCTTTGATGATGGATGCACTTATATATGAACATAAGGAGGACTATGCATAGGCATTATAGTGATTAGGTAACTGGCAATAATAGGTTCTTTTAGTGTCCTTGTGCTCACCATAAATGGGTAGTAAGATAGGTTTACAATATCAAGTGTAAATTCCCTCCTATTAAGTTCAATTTACATGGTGCCAATCATACCTAGAATATAAGTGTCATTATTGAGTGTTTTAAAATGTTTTGCCATTCTGGTCATTTTTTTCCTTTAACTTATTTATTTTTATCCTGACCATAGCATAACTCCTTCCTCTCCTCCCACTCTCTCCACACTTATTTCCTTTCCCCAACCCCTCCCCTTAACCCACCCATCCTTTGTAATCAAGGAGAAAGGGGCAGGCCTCCAATGGGCTTCAGCAAACCATGACATGTGAAACTGCCATGGGACCTAGCACCTTACCCTGTATTAGTGCTGAGCAAGGCAATCCAGCATGAGGAATAGGTTCCCAAGATACAGTCAAAGTGTCTGGGACAGCCCCTGTTTCCATTGCCAGGAATCCCACATATAGAACCAAGCTACACAACTATCACAGAGTACCTAGTTCAGTCCCCTACAGGCTCCCTGGTTGTTGGTTCAGACTGTCAGTTCTACTACAGGGAGTAGTTTCTGTAGGTTTCCCTGCAATATTCCTGATACCCCTGTTTCCTATGAACTCTCCTGTCTCCCTTCAGCAGGACTCCCCAAATATGGCCCAATGTTTGTCTTTGGGTCTCTGAATCTGCTTCTATCAGTCAATGGATGGCCATTGTTAGGATTCTTAGGCTTTACAGATGGGTGAAAACATGGTTGCTTTTCTCCCTTGGGAGATTACATAGCCCTGTGTGCTACTATGACGGCTAGTCCTCTCGAAAAACACTTCTAGGTCAGTCAAGGATGGATTCCTCCAAGTCTTGTGTCTCCAGTGTGTGGTATCAACATTAGGATTTTACCTTCACAATCCTGCAAGAAGCCAAGGGCAATAGCAATAGCCAATATTGTTTGGGGACTATCTTGGACTTCCCAGAACAAGTGAAAAAGAGGATTGTCAAGATAGACACTGAATTTCTTGTTATATAGTTAGTTGCTATTAGGGGAGCATTGTCATCTGAAGTGTCATTAAGCTATACACATGTAAGTATGTATTTGCACATATATGTAATTATAAACAAACAGAAAATAATATGATCCTCTATTTAAAATATCCTTATTGTTATTTATCCCTTATCCCTCCCTTCCACTCCCTCTGTATTATCTTTCCCTCTTCCTCACAGGGTATGTCCCCCCTCCCTCCACTCTGTTTTTTTCCCCCATTTTCCCAATCTTACAGCCTGTGTCTTGCTTTTCTACTCTCTAAAGCTCCTTCTCTTCCCATCCCCCATGATCTCCTTTTACTTTCCTTGTATTTGCAGTCACTCAAGGTTATATATTCATTTCTAAATATGTGGAGCTAATATTCATAAATAAGAGCACTTATAACATTTATTTTTCCAGTTCTGTGTTATCTTTCTGAGTATAATATTTTTAAAATCTATCTACCAGTCGGGTGTTGGTGGCATACGCCTTTAATTCCAGCACTCGGGAGGCAGAGGCAGGCGGATCTCTGTGAGTTCCAGACTAGCCTGGTCTACAAGAGCTAGTTCCAGGACAGCCTCCAAAAGCCACAGAGAAAACCTGTCTCGAAAAACAAAAACAAAAACAAAGAATCAATCTACCAATTTACCTACCAAGTCCATGGCTTAATTTTTTTTACAACTAAGTATGTGGTAGTTTCATTAAGAATGACCCCCATAGGTTCCTATATTTTAATGCTTAGGGAGCGACACTGTTTGTTTGAGTAGGTGTGGCCTTTTTGGAGGAACTCTGCCACTAAGGATGGACTTTGAAGTTTCAGAACATCAAGCCAGGCCAAGTGGTTTTCTATTCCTGATGCTTGTGCATCTGGATGTTAAATTCTCAGCTCCTTCTCCAGTACCATATCTGTGAGAATACTATCATGCTTCCTGCTGTGCTTATAATGGTCTAAACCTCTAAAGTTGTAAGCAAACCCAAATTAAATGTTTTCTTAAAAATCTATTGCTTTGGTCATAGTTTCTCATCACAACAATAGAACATGGACCAAGACCAAGTAGAATTATATTTTGTTTATGCACCACATTTTCATTATCTATTCATCTGCTGAAGGAATTTAGATTGTTTCCATTTCCTAGCTATAGTGAACAGAGCAGCCATAACATTGCTGAGCAAATATTTGTTGAAATAGGATGTTGAATCCTTTGGACATATGCCAAAGAGTGGTATAACAGGGTCATATGGGAGATTTATTTTTAGCTTTTTGAGGATTCTCCATTATGGTTTCCCAAGGGACTGCATCAGTTTACAATGGCATCAACAGTGAATGAGGGATCCTCTTTCTTCACATCTTCACGAGTTTTTGTTGTCAGTTGTTGTGTTCATTTTTCCCATTCTGATGGAGATCAGGCCAAATCTCAATGTTGTTTTAATTATTTCCCCAATCACTAAGGACAATAAATACTTTTTGTGATGTTTCTTAGCCATTTTTATTTCTTTTTTGACAACTATCTTTATTTTGCATAACCAACTTCTTAAAAATTGGGTATTTTGTTTTCTTGACTCTTTTTTGAGTTGTTTGTATATTTATTCTGGATATTAATCCTCTTACAGATGTATAGCTGGCACATGATAATTATTGATCTTAATTCATGGGTACATGAAATCCTATTCAGAATCCTTTCTTACTTGCATCTTATAGGGTACTGCCTGTGGTTTTTCTAGAAGTTCAATGTTCAGGATTCTCTAGTCTTTACATTATCATTCTCCCAGTATTCCATCTAGTCACTCTCCTGCTTTCCCCAGGGGAAGGTTTCTGTGCTCCTCCTGTGCAGCCCTCATTGGCTGAGAAAAGACAATGATTCCCATAGTCACTGTGCACAGCCTTTGTTCTGAAATTTCAGCTTATGAATTTTATTGGAGTTCACTCATTGCCTACTGATGTCAGCAAGGATATTTCTTAATCTTATTCACAGAATTACTGTCCAAGAAGAGATCACTCTGTGTTATTCTTAATTCTACTAAAGAGTCCAGGACTTTTCATGGTGGAGCTTAGACAGAATGGCAGCAGGAAAGTAATGTGCACAGCTTCAAGGGCTGTGCAGCTTCTGGGGTCCCTGATTCAGGCAGCTCTGTTTATTGCTTTCCTGAGACTGCAAGCCCTCCTGCCAGCGTGGCAAGAAGAAGCACAATGCATCCAAAGAGCAGACATTCTTCTTTCAGAGCATCCTATGCGGCATCAGGGGATACACAATAAGAACACTGCATTCTGCCCTTCACTGGTGAATTCTGAGACCCATTCTAGTAAATGCATACCTCTAGATGCTCAGTAGGAAAATAACAAATGGTGGCAGTGATTTTAGTTAGCAATATGGTTTAGGAAAGGCCTAATGTGCACAACTAACAATACTTAACTCTTTGTTTTCTTACTTCAACCTGCAAGATAGTCAAGCAATATCAAAAGAGGGAATCTCTGTTACCTTTAAATCATATCTTACTTTCAACAAATTAGAATTTAGCACACAGCAAGTATTGAAGCTTAGTCTGAAAAAAAATCAACACTGCTATATTTTAAGTTTTGTAAATTTTTCTTAGGGAAAACTTTCACTTATTTTCAACTTCTTTGAATGAACTTAGGGCAAATCTTAACACAATACTCCACTGAATACATATAGCACTCCTAAAAAAGTGTTTGAACTATGTCGATTAATGTTATTTTAATGGAAATCCACACAATATATAATTGAGCTTTCTATAGCTAAAATCCACAAGGGCTTTCTATTTGTGACAAGTTAACATGGCTTGGACTAAAAATTTCAATTGTGATATTTTCTTAATAAACTGAATGTTTTATAAAATATAACATGCAAGTTGTTTTCATCCCATTCACTTTTATTTAAATTTATAATACACTAAAATACCTAGCATATATGAGAATTTATGCTTAAAGCTAAAATCAGACAAAATAAAATCAAGGACAATAATATGGAAACCATGGTGGAAGAACTTAAAAGATAAAAGGATACTAAATTATGAAATATGCTTTCTGATGTCTTAAAAGTTCATTTATCATTTAAGTATTCAATTACAAGGTTTTTCTTCATTCGCTCCACTGCTCAATATTGAACTAAGACTAAGCAATCCATGAGCTGTATCTATAGCTGCCTTTCACATTTTACTTTGAGAAGTTCTCACTACATTGTCCAGCCTGGACTTGAGTTTACTCTGTCATCCAAGCGAGGCTTGTGTTAGTGTCACCATGCCTCAGCCTCCTGAGTAACTGTGATTACAGGCCTCACCACCAGGCCTGGATAACTGTTAACGTGTTTTATGGATGTGTCATAGTACTTCTTTAGAGGGAGAATTTCCTCTTTGTGTTGGTTCTGTGTTATGGCTTCAATCATTACAGCACTCTTTGAGTAGACTTTTGAATATCATTTTGCAGACCTCAGTGTAAGAAACTATTTTATCTTAGGTAATCTGCATTTTAAAAGGGCAAACCCAGGTAAGCATCACCAGGGGAATTTTGTCCATCCATTTGGGCAAAGTTCATATCCTCCAAGCATCCATCTTAGTTTCCACATTTCTTTAGTGATTTATGACATTTAGTTATTCTTCAATAATATTTTAACTGTTCATAACTTACCACACTAAAAATATTACTAATTTGCAATCATCTTGCCTCATCCTTGGATCTTGAAGAACAAATACTTTGTAATAAGCTTTTGTACAGGTGGTTTTGAAATGTGATTCCAGGTGGTAGGATGTGTGCAAAGAAGAAGAAAAAGCAAATCAAGGATGTGTTGCATCCTCTCACAACTCAGGTCACTGGTGTGCTTCTCTAAGCCATCTGAGAAATTTCTTAAGATGTGCCTGTGAATCAGTCATACCTAACACACTGCCTCCTAATGCTTAAAAGACTATCAAACACTAGAACCCTCATACTTACAGCCTGTGTGTGGGCAAAAGTGAGTTATTTGGCTCTGTGTCATCTCTCTTGTGATATACCATGTCCTATGAGGCAGTTTTGAAGACTTCATAAGTCAGAAGGAAAGGAAAATATCTGCCAACCATGCCAAGATATCTTCTGAAGTTGAATTAGAAGACTCTGACTGAGCCCTGCACACAACTATTCATTACTCTAATAGACAGACATAAAGGTGATGTGTAGGACACACACCACAAAGTTTTAAACGGCCAAATTTATTTCTTACATTTATCTAAAACTTAATTTAAATTAATGACATCCATTGCAAAATGATGACGTTCCATAACATTCAGGCCAACATAATTACACCATTTATGGAGAAATGCATAATTTTAACTGTTTATAACCTATCACACTAAAAATATTACTAATTTGAATATGTGAACACATTGTACATATTCAAAGCTAACTGTGTCTGAAGACATACTATTAGTATCATAGGACTCATTGGATTCTATAATTAATGCCATACTATATAGAAAGTCTTGTGCCCTAAAGTGTGAACACTGAGACTCATCAAAGATAAAAACTCTTTTATTCTCTAGGTCTCATATTCTGCAGAGTTTATTTAGCTTTAACATTCTGTTTAAATAGGAAAATATCATCATCAGTAGTTAAAACAATTTAATTCTCATGAAGCTTATTTTTTATATATAATGAGGTTTTTTTCCCCTTAAGAGTAAGATAATAAGGTTGAAGGATATGGGAGGGGGAAAAAGAAAAGAGGGAAGGATGGAGAGTAGATGGGACAAACAGACAGGCAGAGAAACAGAGACAAAGATAGTGTATTCTTACTTTGGAAGTTTCCTTGAAATAAAGAAAATATGAACAATATGAACTAGCACTATGAAGCACTTTACAGTCCATTCACTTTCTTTTGGAAAATAATAGTTGCACTGAAATGAACACTTTAGAAGATATTTAATTTCTTGGCATTTAAAATCAATATTCTTCTCACTGTCATGAATAGTGTTTGGAGAAACCTTGGCAGCTATTTTTATTCATCGTGTTCGTGGGTCTTCTGGAGGTGAAGATGGAACACCTTGCTCTCATTATTAAGAGCACAGTAGCCTCTAGCTAAAGGTTGTGATTCTACATGTCACCACCACGGTGGCAAATACATATTCCCATTCAGTATCTAGTTCATCAAGAATTCTGTATTTCACGTGTATATAGAATTAAGGCACACAAAAGCTAGCCAGTTTTATACTATGGCCATAAAATGTTCAATTTATTAAGGATGTGGATAAATTAACAGTACACAATATTTCAACTACACTAACCTATTAATATCATATTTTTAAATTTTACACAAAGATAATTTAATTTCCAAATTGGTCTTTGATTTGAGCTAGCTTTAGTACTCTAATAACAGAAAGGAGACACACATTCCATGAGCCCATCCCAGGCAGAGAGATTTCAATTCCCTAAACTTCACTGTGAACACAAAAATGAAAATGCGTTGGCAGAATGTTCAGTGTGGCAGTTAAAATAAAAGGTATTTTTAAGTGAAAGCTTTGAAATTGTTCTCAAGTCTTTCTTTATGCTTTCAATTTTAGCCTGGGTTGATCAAGAGTAAAAGAAAAAAAAAAGGTCATGCTTTGAGAAATTTTAAATCTGTCTCAATCTTGAAATGACAAGCCTTTTAAACCAAATGACTAAACCCCTCAGAGGAGAAGTGCACAGTGGGTCCCTTGATGCTTCAGATAAACTGCAGGCTTCTTACTAATACAGCCAAGTACTACTGACTTGTGTACCTTGAGAAACACTTCAAGCATCCATGCCATTTTCATTTATTTCAAATTACACTGTCTGCCACTTAAAAATATTGGAGTTAGCTTCCTGTTTAGCATCTGATGTGATGAGAAATGCTTCACAGGCAAATTAGCACGCATTATCATGGTTATTCTCCCAACCGCACTGTTTATTGAGAACAGAGCAGGTGCCCCTGACAAAAATAAAACACCAGATAAGCTCCCATTTCCACATATGCCATTTCAACCTTTGGAGGTTTCAGGTTCTCTAAGAACTTAGATTTACTTCACAGCATCAAAATTTCAACCAATATCAAACTTATTTTTGCAAGGTCTCAATCAATATTCTTTTCAATTTTCATCAATCAATTGGCATAATCTCACAAATATGTAGATTTTCATAAAAGTACACAACATGGAAAAGAGTAAACAGATCAAAGTCTTCTTATGATACTCTACTATGTATCCTAACAAGAGACAGAATGCTTAAACAGAAGGAATTATTACTTATATATCTGGCAAAATTTACAATTATTTTACTTTATTATCTTATTCGAACACATTAAAGTATGATGAGTTAAATCTTATATTACTCCAACTACTACATTTATATAGAATAAATGCTTAGAATAGATAAACCTAGAATAAATCAAGTTGTAGTTCATGGTCTAAGCACTTGTAACATCATACAACTACTACAGTAATCAGTACACTGAATCTTCAGGAAATTGGGAATCAATCTATACCTCAAGATCCAGCTATTCCACTTTTGGGCATGTACCAAAAGGTCATTTCATCCCATCACAAAAATACTAACTTGCTCAACCATGTTCATTACTGCTCTATTCATAATACCTAGATATTGGAAAGAATGGATAACAAAATGTGGTACATTTGCACAATGGAGTATTATTCAGATGTTAAAAAACAGAAAGAAAAGAAAAAGGATATCATGATATCTGAAAACAAATGGATGGAACTAGAAAAAGTTTTCCTGAGCTAGAAATCCCATACTCAGAAATTGAAATATGGCATGTATTCATCACTATTATGTGGGTATCAGCTGGTAAATCAATGATACATAAGCTACCATCCATATAACTACAGAAGGTAGCTGTTGAAATACAGGATAATGAGGAACAGATAGTCAAGGGAAATAGAATAGGTCATTCTGAGTGTATGGGTGGGAGGCTGAAATCGGAGGATAAAGTTCAGAATTGGAGGGGAGCAGGGATTTTGGGAGGGTATATGGGGAGAGACAGCTAAAATTACAGGACACTTGAGGGATAGTATGAAACCTAATATACTTGAAACTTCATATGTATATATGAAGACAATCTAAATTAAATCACTAAATAATGATGTAGACAGAGTTCCAACTGGCCATTTCTTGTCACCAAATGAGTCTTCCAGTATCAGTGACAGATTGTGTCTGACTAGCTTGTTGGCCAAAGGGGCCCCTCAGGAATCCCTAAACAACCCAGGCTGTTGCTAAGATTAAAGGTTGCTCTATACAAAATGACAGAAAGCAACATCTACACAACTTATTGACTATGGAGCTGTTTTGTTGGTGCCAACATAGAACCTGTACCTCTACCCCACATCCCAGAGTCTCTGGTACAGAAAAACACTCCACACTCTAGCAAAAGAGAAACATAAACATCAAACAAGGCACAAATCTTTTATCTACAGTGATGTACTGATTGAAAGATATTCTAGGGCAATGATGGCACAGCATTACTTGTGAGAGTAATCAAGAAATAACTAATTTGATTTAAGGCCCACACTGTGAGATGGAACCCACAACCAATACTGTTTAGATGAGAAAAAATCTAAGATTAGATAGCATAGGCACCCGGGATAAAACCAAATAATACTGTTCTAAAAGAAAAAGGAAATGCAGTAATAAATGACTCCTAATGACATTCTGCTATACTCATAGAGCAGTGCCTTTCTCAGCCATCATCAGAGAAGCTTCCTCCTGCAGCAGATGGGGACAAATACAGAAATCTACATCCAGACATTACACAGAGAATAAGAGACCTTGGAACACTAAGCCCTAAGTGGGATGTCTCAAATAAATATCCCCCTCATAGTTCACAGAACCCTAGAGAAGAGAAGACAGAAAGGATGTAAGTGCCAGAGTGAATGGAAGACATCAAGAAAACATAGTCATCTAAATCAACATGAGAAATGTTCATATGAACTCAGAGAAACTGAAGCATGCATAGAGTCTACATGGGTCTGCACAAGGTTCTCTTCAAACATATTATGGCTTCCACTTTTATGGTCTTCTTGAGTGTCTTATTCAGGCATGCCTTCTTTTGGGCTCTTATCCTGATGGTTTATCTTGTCCATCACTGATGTGATAGTTCTGTTTTATCTTATACTATTTTGTTTTATTTAAAAATATGAATGGATAGATGGCTGAATGGATGAATGAAAACATAGCCAATGGGGTAAAAGTAAACAATTGAACTTTCATTTATATCTAATGGGATAAAATTGATTTTTCTCCAATAGAATGACACTGGGTATATAAACCCCTCCAGAGCAGATCTCATGTTCAGGAGTAGTTAGTTGTACAATATCTAATAGACTTTACAGATTTTTAGTTTATGCTTTTATTTGGTGACAGTTTGGTATTTGTTTTTGTTTGTGGTGGTGTTGGTGGTTTGTTTTTTGCTTTTATTTTTATTTTTGGGGTGGTATTTTAATTTGTTTTCTTGTTTTGGGGGATTGCTGTTTTATTGGGGTTTTATTTCAGAAGGAACTTAAGGTTGGGTAGGTGAGGGGAGAGGATCTGAAAGTCCTTGGGGGGGCAAGAATATGATAAAATATATTCAAATATATAACTTTTTGTAATAAAAATATAATAAAAACAAAAATAGATTGTTTTTTAATTTCTAAAAAATTGACAATATCCTCAACATTTAAGAAGCAGAATCAAGAAAGATCAAAAGTTTAAGGTCATCCTCAGGTACACAGGAAGTTTGAAGCTGGCTTGGGATACAGGAGACCCTGTCTTTATAATAGTAGCAATAATTTGTCCTAGGAAAACATTGCAATTTGTTAGATTCTGGAAGACGTTGAGATTCTATAAACTGGTGTCTCACTCATAGATATATTTTAAGGGTTAGAACTCGGGATGGAATATATCTGTCATCTTAATATTTCATCTTCTGTAGCTGGTGATTGCATGTAAACATTTGAATCTACTAGGAAAACTTACTTGACTGTACAGAACAGAGTAAGCTACAGGGTCTAGAAGAAACAGATGAAAAGTTCTTTTCTTCTGCAAACATGGGACATATCCTGTAAACTGTGGACCCAATGACTTCAGAGCAAGGAGACATCTCTGTATCTCCAGAGGAAATTTCATGCCACTGAAGACTATTAGCCAAGCCAAAGTCACAACTATGCTCCCAGATAATCAATGCTAATTCCTAACAGTATGCCCTGAATGCCTTTGCGTAAAGGTTGAGGCAGATGATGCATAATCAGTACAATGAATTTGTTTCTCTAAATATTGGTGAATTGGGCAAGACCTATTAGTTAATTTTCTTTTTTTCATACTCTCTTTCCTTTGTTAATTCTTTTCCTTTTTCTCTCTCTCTATTTCTTTCTTTATGTTGTTGATATTAATTAGGATTGTCTAAATAAATGTAGCTTTAGAAACAAGGGAACAGAATACTTGATTCGATTCATGTATTTTATATTTTTTCACTAACAAAGGGTATGTAAGAATATTAAGAAATGAACACTCTTACCAAGACCACAGAGCAAGTTTGGATGTTTCTAAACAACAGGATCCCTGAGTTAAGTCTCTAGAAAAAGGACAATACCTAGACTCACATGGTGCCTCTAGTAGTCACCCAGCAACAACATCACAGGTCGCTCTTTGCCACTTGATATCCCAGCTCAGAATACTTCTATCTATGCACTCACACACAATAATAGACTCCACACAGTAAGAGAAACTTGGCTTTGATGAGTCTGCCCTTATCTTTGTTTTGTTTTAGTTTGGAGTGTGTGTGTGTGTGTGCGTGTGTGTGTGTGTGTGTGTGTGTGTGTGTGTGTGTGTGTATCTTGTGTCTGTCTGTCTATCTGTCTGAGATACCATCTCCTGTGTATAGATTTCCCATGTATGCAAGAATACCCTTAACCTCCTTATCTCCATCTACTACCTACCAAGCACTGGTATGACAAGAGTATACTACAACAGAGGGTTAAGATAAGTTGCTGATTCAACACACAACTAGTTTTCTCTGGATTAATTGAGAGGTGGAGCCTGGATCATATGTTTGTTCTTAGTTATGAAATATGTCAGTAAGTAGTCTGTTCTTTTAGGCTTGTACTTGGGTAAATGGTACAATTCAGGATGTTTCTAGGTATTACAAATAAAAAATAAATGCAGTATGCTGAAAACATGACAAATGGCAACTGTAAGAATACATATATTTAACAACACATGCTCACATCATAGATACAGAATAAATGTTATATATATATATATATATATATATATGTATATATAATAGTTTTTTAAATAACAGTTAAAAATTTCAAAGACATAATCCTGTCTGTGACTTCTACTTTTGGATCCTCAGACAACAGGAAGGATGAGTCACTGAATCTGTTTGAGCTTTTAAAACCTTAAAACCCACCCCCAGGGACACACTTCCTCTAACAAGTCCACAATCTACTCCAACTAGGCCACACCTCCAATAATGCCACTGCCTATGAGTCTGTAGGGGACATTTTCATTCAAACCACCACATAAACTAATGAGTAAAAAGAAATTACACTGTTTATATTATATGATTGATAGCAGAGTTTTTATCCTCAAAGAAAATTGTAGTTTATTAGAATTGTATTAAAACAAATGCCCAGTTGGATGACCAGATAAGACCTAACAAAAGATGATGATTCTTTCTCAATTTACTGTCTCACACATATTTTGTCTATGCAAGATAACTCTGCATCAATGTATGAAGCAATGTTGTATTACAAAGTATGATATTAGCTGACCATATAATGTAAAAGACTACATCTGGAGATTAATAATGATCATATCTAAGAGTTTTTGGAGCATATACATATATACATTCATATACATATATGTATACATACATATAATGTATAGATAATACTTATCATGCTATAATGTATATAATTAGTTTTGTGTGATCCTTTAGTTTTTCATTACAAATCCTCCATGAAAGAAACATTAAATTATAACCTGTTATGATAAATCTTTTCGCCACCCACTTGAGTTCCGCTCACTGTGTTAGGGCCCCAAATAATATACAGAGACTTATATTAGGTACAAATGCTGCTTGGCCAATAACTAGGATTTCCCATCTGCTAGCTCAGTCTTAAATATCATAAACCTATATATTCTATAAGACTTATCTTATCAGATGTCCTCAGGCCCAGGATCACATGGTGACTCTGGAAGAAGAGAGAAGGGGCCCACTTCCTTCTTGCCCTTGTTTATATATGTGTCTCCCTGCCATGTCACTTCCTGCATATCACCACTTCTTTACTACATGTCCCAGAATCCTCCTTGACTCCTAGTGCCACATAACTTGCTACCTCATTGGCAAAACAGTACTTTATTTATCATCCAATAAGACAAACACACACACAAAAGCACTTCCCTAATCAATAACCCAAATGAATAAATGAAGAAAAATAGAGACTAGCTGAAAAATTTTCTTACTGCAGATAATAATGGACAGAGCCATGGTCTGAATAAAATTATTTTTGGTATGTTAATAGGTCATAAATGGATACTGAATCATAGGTAATTGAGAGTAATTCTTCCAGGGGTAGGAAGCTATACACCTTGAGAACAGACCAAAGAACAACACTAACAGGAAGAATGATCTAATAAAAATAAATCATTGTGCAGTATAACCATGATCAAATTATCAAATACATGGACATCACCTTTGAAGCATCATGGGATATTTTTATAGTTAGGAGATCTATAAAGTGAAACAGTACATGTTTCAATTCACCTAACGTTCCATTAAAGACTGATACATATATAGAAGTTTACACAAGTGTCAATTGCTGCAGAATTTTGTTCTAATACAAACAACAGTAATAATATGTGAAGAACATAAGCTAGACTGTAACCCAACTCATCTAACACATACCATCTACACATGAAGAAAACTTGAAGCCAGAAATTAGGTCTTTTGTCCTGCACAACCTTCACACTTCTGTTCTAATCCATATAAGGCCTTCTATTAACCTAAAACATAGTTTCAGAAGAAAGAATATATCTATCCACCTGTGTTTGCCTTTATTCTAAACTGAAATGAAGGGGTTCAAGAGATACTTGCTTCTGGTTTTGGAAATGGGATCTAGCAGAACTGTCAAAGACTTCTAACTCACTCTGAGACCTGAAATCCTATGAGTAATAGAGGTCAAAGCTGTGTCTTTAGGTGTCATTTAAAACAAATATATAAACTATTTCCTGCCTATGGGGAGTTCACCAGTTCAAGCAGGGATCAGTAATGTCTCTGCACTCAGGAAAATTACTATATTATAAATCATTTGTTTATGATCCATTAGAGTTTTGGAAAACAGCAACCTCATTAATGTTCATGGTGAAGTTAGTTTTCACTGACGGCATAGTAAGGCAACATGAAGATAACATTTAATATTGCCTCTTTGAATTAAAAAAGCAAAATCTGTAATTATTTAAAATCAGTTAGTTCAAATAATATTAACATGAGATACTAAACACAGAAATGTTCATGTGATAGAAATGACTTACTCATATTTAGGAACATTGTAAGTATGTGGGAAAAATGTCATGAACCTAAACAAAGTTATTAACAAACTGAACAAAGAGGAAGTAAAGAAGGAAAAGCAGAAAAGTAAGTCACATATCTTCAACATCTAATCCAACAATTTGTTTTAAAGTTGTGACACTATCTTTGAGGGGAAGTGCCCTACAGATGTCTGACACTCAAGGGAACAGCTAGCAAGGGAGCCTGGGTGGCTTCTAATCTATATCATAAATCTAACACAGTAAAACAAAAAGCCAGCCTCTAAACCAAAAGGTTACTTGCTGAAATAATACCCAAATCTTGTAAGTATTTCCAGTCATGTATCATTTCAGGATTTTGTACTGAAATAAATTTAGAATTCTCAGAAACATCATATTTTCCTATTTTCCAAAGTGAAACACACACACACACACACACACACACACACACACACACACACACACACACACACACACACACACAGAGTTTTCTAATGTTAAAAAATAACTAGAATTAGGTAATAAAAATCCATTAATCTTTTTTAAGTACTTAAGGATAATAAAAATGAGAAAAATATGTACAATCTAAAAGCAAATTGAAAACACAAATGAAAAGCAAAGTACTAGGATATGTAGGTGTTTAGAATGCTGAAGCCATGAGAAACATGGAATCAGATAGCTGATGTGTGCTTGGAGCCTCTGCCTTGTCCCTGCATGGTCCAGGAAACCTTCCTCCTTCTGTTTTTCAAGAAGGCATTTCAGTTTTCTTTTTAATATTTTATAATTTTAGAGTTTACTTCCTTAGTTTATACCTTGACCTTTTAAGCATTCCTGAGGAGCTGTCCCTTGTTTTCTTAGCATCACAAAGCCTGTATGTGTGTAATCCCAGAGGCGTTTTGATGAGTACTGCATAAGTCGAGGTCCATTTAGCAAACATGATCTCCTGCGCTGTCAGCATATGTGTACTCTCTGTAATTAAAACGCAATAACAAGAAATGCATGGTAAATGAGTTTTAAACCTCTACTGACATAGGAAATAACTTTTCCCTTCCAGGGTCAATTGAAACACATTCCTCACTTATTTTGCCCTTTGTCTTCCCATAGATCTATAAAACACTGAGAACAGAAACTCCCTTTCTCATTTTATAGCAACATCATAATAAATTAATTCCATCGTTCAGGCTAAGTACTTTTAAATATTACTGTTTCTGAGGCAATCCTCTTCACTTACTATCCAAAGACACTTGCAACCTTCTTATTTAAAAGGCCTCCATAATATTACCAAGCCCAAGCCAATTGTGGACAAGCCAATCACAGCATGAAGATTCTGGAATTAGTATTTGTACACAATAAGAAGAATTTAAGAAATGCTATGGTGATGTCTCAGCATTGAGAGAATTGATGCACCGTGTCACGTGATCACAAACCCTGAAAATGAACACAGAAAAACTCAGTCCAAATATTTGGTTGCAAAAAAAAAATAAAGTCTAGATATTTTTATTTGATTAAAGGTGGAATTTGTTCAGCTAAAGCATTTGGATATAGGTAGATTTTCTTCCTTCCCATTGCTGTTGACAGGGCATTTGGAAGTATTCCCTCCTACACAAACATTTATTGCTGCTAAGACAGTCCATGATCTAGAGTAACCTCAACATAGAATTCATTTACTTCACACTCCTTTTCCTAGTATTAACTAAAAATCACCGTCCTTTCACAAATAGAACTTTCCATGCTTTCGAAACTATTTTTGCCTTTTAAAATTAAAATAGTTTATTTAGTATTTATATATGTACATAATGTATTTTGATTAAATCCATCCCTCATCCCTTCCCTCCAACACCCACTATGAGTTTCCCTTCCCAATTTCATGTGCTCTCTTAAAATACAAAATAATCATTGAGTTCATTTATTGCTGCCTCTGGGTTCATGGGTGGGGACCATCCTCTCAAGCATGGTTTGCCTCTCAGGACCCTCACCACTAAAGAAATCAATTACAACAATTCCATCAATTTCCAATAGCTCCTTAGAAATCTCTAGGACTTGATGAGCCCCTCCCAAATCCGTAGTGGGATTTGGCTGTCTTGATCCTGTACAAATCTTGTGTATGCAGGTCCCAAGCTGTAAATTCAAGTCTACAACCATACTGCCCTTTCCAGCAAATACTGTTTTGTGCTGCTTTTAACTTTACAGTCTTTCCACCCACTTGCTTACAATGATTCTCTGGCTTTGGCAAGAGTGATGGGCTATATATGTTCCATTTAGAGTTAAACCCTTCAATATATATATATATATATATATATATATATATATATATTTGGTTTTTTGAGACAGGGTTTCTCTGTGTAGCTTTGGAGCCTATCCTGGCACTCACTCTGGAGACCAGGCTGGCCTGGAACTCACAGAGATCTGCCTCCTTCATAGTATCTTATTTCCAGCCCTCTACCTGTTGTGTGTCTCTGCATTAATCACCATCTACTGCAAAGTGAAGCTTCTCTGATGAAGGTTGAGAGATGCAATAATTCATGGCTATAATGATAAGAAATTAGAGGCTTGAAAGAGGCTGAGAGATTAAGAGCACTGACTGCTCTTCCAGAGGACCTGGATTCAATTCCCAGTTCCCACAAGCCAGCTAACAGTAGTCTGTAACTCCAAGATCTGACAACCTCACACAGACATACAAATAAATAGAAGAACCACCAATGCAAATAAAGTATTTTTCAAAAAGAAAAGATATTAGGAGGAAGTTTATTACTGTGTCTACCTAGCAGAATAATAATGTTAGGTCACACATCAGGTCAAGAACCTAGCCAGCTATGGATTTAGGACCCGTTAATCTATCTGGAATGGGTTTCACCTTGTAGAGAAAGCTTTAAGTTCATTCATAGATCAGTTGGTTGCTTCTAATACATTCTTGACACTATTAAATCTGTAGGCATATCTTACTGGACAAGTTGTTATTATAGTCTGCAGGGTTCACATCTGGGTAATACTGTTGATAATTTTTCTCCCCTATTACTAAACATAACACCTACTAGTACTGTGATAACTAGCCACTGGAGATAAATCTTCAAGGCCTGTACCAGCTGTGGTTCCTTTGTGCCCAAGCATTTGATGTCTTCAGCAATAGGACCTTATAATCAAGATCGGGAGGGCAACTAAGACTAATAGCAATATCATGTAATGCTTGAAGATTCTATGACCCATTGGCTAACAGATAGAAAAGAGGCATCCCATACCTGATACTAGGCTTTTGATTGATTTGGTTGTTTGTGATGTCAGGAAGAGGCATTGTCCTTCTGTGACATGGTAACTCAACTTAAACTTGTTTTGTATGTAAATATGCAAATATCTTAGAAACCTCCGGTGGTAGTAGGTTTCCATATTGTAATTTGTTTTTAAAAATATTTTATTTTTTTAATCATTTTACCCACCAACCACAGTTCCCCCTTCCTTTCCTCCCTCCCACCTTCCTCCAACCCACCCACTTCCTTTTCTCAGAAAGGGTAAGGCCTCCCATGGGGAGTCAACAATGTCTGGCACATTCAGTTGAGGAAGGACCACCCACCCCCATCAAGGCTGAGTGGTTGAGCAAGACATCCCACCATAGGAAGTGGGCTCCAAAAAGGCAGATCATGCACTATGAATAGATCCTGATCTCACTGCCAGGAGTCTCACAAACAAACCAAGCTACCAAACCTTCACCCACAAGCACAATGCCTGGTTGGGTCCCCTATAGGCTCCCCAGCTATTGGTCTTGAGTCAGTGAGATCCTGCAAATCTGAGTCAACTCTCTCTGTGGGTTTCCTTATCATGATCTTGACTTCCCCTGCCCCTTGTTCATACCAACCCTCTTCCCTCTCTTCGACTGGGCTTCTGTAGCTTGGCCTGGTGCTTGGATGTAGATCTTTTCATCTGCTTCCATCATTGGGATAGAGAAATGACTCAGCCCTTAAAGACTAGGCTAACAACCAAAAATCTATATTGAAATTTCCAAGGTCTTTCTTGTTAGTTACCGTTCTCCAAACTCCCTCCTTTAAATAAGTGCTGTCACATGAAAGCATCTTTGAAACCAACAGAAGATACCATTTCCTTGACGGGTTGTACTGACTCATTGAGCCACAAGACTACCATCTTCATGGATGCCAAGGAGTAGAGTACTGTGTTTGAGCTGAACTACATTTTCAAAGGCATCTTCTAGCGGCCTTCAGGCAAGCAGCTGCTGCACAAGGATGGTCAGCTCCTTCATGTAGGAAAAGCTCTGGGCAAGTGTGCCCTTGCTAGCCAGACAGCAGGGTCACAGGCTGCAGCCACAGTGATCCTGGATTGAAAGCAGATGATACCTTTAAGCCCTGGTCATTGAGCCCTACTCCAGCTCTCCAGAGCTTCCAAGTGTGATCAAGTCACAGGATTTGGGAGGCAGTGCCAGTGAACACATTGTGCAGTGGGAGTGCCAGGTCCACCCCATAGAGACTCATTCCCTTAATGCAGAAGATGTGGCTGTCTAAGAAAGGAAGGAAGGAAGAAAGGAAGGAAGGAAGGAAGGAAGGAAGGAAGGAAGGAAGGAAGGAAGGAAGAGACAAAGGAGGAAGGAAGGGAGGCAGGGAAGGAGGGAGAAAGGAGAAGGAAGAAACTATTTCCTGAGAGAAATAGCAGGTTAATTTCTAATTACTGTTATTGCACACTATATACTATTTACTTACTATAGGATGCAGTATTTTATGGTTCAACTTTTGGTTTGCTTGTTTGTTTTTTGTTTTTCTGAGACAGGGTTTCTCTTTGTAACCCTAGCTCTTCTGGAACTTACTCTGTAGACCAGGCTGGACTTGAACTCAGAGATCTGCCTGCCTCTGCCTCCTGAGCTGGGACTAGCAGAGTATATCACCACACCCAGCTACAATTTAACTTTAAACATTCAGCCTTGCATTGTTTTATTCAAGGGTCTTTGAAAGGAGGAAGTGAAGGACCAAGGAGAATGGATACACTCAATATGTCTGAGATTGATATACTAAGTAAATATTATAAACAGGGCTTTTAAAGAATGAATTTAAGGAGAAAGTTAAAGAAAACATTTATATTTCTTAGATTTAGCATCAGTTATTATATGCTGAATTTTTTTTTAAGGATCTGGTATCTCTTAAAGCATTTACTAATAATCTAATGTGTCATGAGGAGAGGTTTTTGTGAATTTATTGATTGCCTTACATGTACAAGGACCTGAATTCTAACCATTATAACCCATGTAAAGCCAGATAGGGTAATTTATGTATATAATCTTAGTGCTTCTTCAGCAAGACAAGAGGATTCCTGGAAATTGGTAAACCAGTTAATCTGGCAAAATAAAAGAAGGTATCTCAAACAACATAGGAGATGGAGAAATATACCCTATGTTGTTGCAGAGATTTCATTTCTCCGGCCTGGTTCCACAGCTGCTTCAGCCCCAAATAAACACACAAAGACATATTAATTATTAAACAGATGGATGATGGCTAGGGTTTCTTATTGGCTATATCTGTCTTAATTATTAACCCATTTCTATAAATCTATGAATTTCCATGTGGTCTTGGCTTACCAGAAAATGTCTGGATCTGTTACTCTTTTGGCTGCTGCATGGCATCCATTTTGGTGGTCTCTCTGCCTACGTTTCCCAGAATTCTTCTCATCTCCTAGTCCTGCCTATGTTCCTGACTCTACTGGCTATTGGTCAAACAGTATTTTATTCATCAACCCATAAGAGAAACATGTATATATAGAAGGACATCCTCTATCACTTTAATGTCTTTTGATTTCTACATGTATGCAGTGGCATATAACATACCTTCACTCATATGTGCCTGAATCACATATCACCCACACATAAAATAAGCAAAAATAACACAATAGTGGTTGAAGAATCAAATCAAATGGTAAAAATGTTTTCAAATTTATATCCAAAGAAATTACTTATAACAATGAAAACATTTCACTCTCTTGCTAAACTCTTCTTAGACATAATTCTTTGTTTTTGTTTGTGTGAAATATTCTGGAAATAATTTCTTTAGCTAAAAATTTAAACAAGAAAACAATAAGTTTTTTGCAATTAATACACAGTTAGATATTACACTATCATATCTTATGCATTCTTATTCAATTGTTTTTATCTTTGTGAGGTTTTTACAAGTAAATTATACTCTGTCATTTTATTTTTTATTTCTTTTTTATTTGAATTAGAAACAAGATTGTTTTAGATGTCAATCCCACTCCCTCCCCTCCTCCCCAACAACCCCCAACTAAAACCCTACCTATCACATATCCTTTCTGCTCCCCAGGGATGGTGAGGCCTTCCATAGGGGGTCATCAAATCTATCATATCCTTTGGGATAGGGCCTAGGCCCACCCCTGCATGTCTTGGCTCAGGGTGTATCCCTGTGTGTGGGTTGGGCTCCCAAAGTCCACACTGTCATTTTATTTTCTGATCATATCTAGTACAGAAGCAGACTAATTCATCTAAGGACTATACCAGCCAATACAACGTATCATTTATAGAATTTCCTCCATGATCAAGGCACAATTTTATGACTGATAAGATCAAATTAGACAGACATACCTTTTACCTGATAACTTATAATAAATTGAGAGACACAAATTCTGGTGAATTTTTCTGTGCCTGATTATTCTGAGGCAGTTTTTGTGAAATCACAGAGGGTATAATTAAATAAGAGGGTAAAGAACCCCTTCTCAGGACACATGATTCCAGGAAAGGAGAATTTACTTCAAATGAAGAAGTTTAAAAAGTTAAGTTGATGAGAACTGTATTCATGGCCTATGTTAGTATTTATAATATAGTTCGCATTCTTTACTTATGATTTAGTATGTATTAAATTTCCAAATAAATATACTTTAAAATAAATACCATAGAACTTCCAGAAATGAAAGTCAAGTTTTATTTTCCACAAATGAACACAAGTTAAAAATAGAATTTGTGAGGTAAGTTGGAAGCCTGCTGCACACTGTGCTCTGCAGGCGTGCCTAGCAAAAACTGAGCAGGAGACAACACCGAAAACTGGAAGGGACATGCTGCACACACTCAGCTAAGCTGTGGGACCAGCAAAGGCCACAAATGGAATATAGCACTTGCTGCACCCCCTTCCCTGAGCCCTAAAGAATGACCTGGAAATAAATAACAGCATTTTCTCCCATTATAGGCCACAACACCAAGAACCTGAGGCTACAGAGACCAAGGTTCCTGCTTTCTCCTCTGACCCAGCACCACAGGGAACCTACTAGGGACAGAGAACTGGGAGAATTTTACCTTCCAACTCTAACTTAGTGACGCAGTTCCAGAAACTCACTTCGTAAGTATTGTTTCTATTTCTTCTTTTCTAGTATTTAATTCAAATTTGTGTGTTATGTCTTAGGATGATTTTGCTTTTGTTCACATACTATCCAATAAAGTTTTAGGACTGACACTTAATGTTTCTCCATCCATTAAAAAAACAATTACAAATGGATCAAGAAGCAATACTAACACCTGACAATATGAAAATGAAAGAAGAAAAATAACGAAATACTGTTAATCTCATAGGCACTGCTAATGACTTTCTAGAAAGGATTACTCAAGAAATGAGGCCAGTAACACGTGAGATATCATAGAATAATAAGCTTTTGTAAAGCAAATAAACAATCAATGGTGTGAAAAGATAGCCAATAGAATGGGAGACAATGATTGCCAACAAAATATTTGACAGATTAGTAACTAGAATATGTAAGGATATCAAGAAATTAAACATAAAAATATAAAATAAAATAAACTTAATCAACATGGTGAGTGGGCTGTGTACCTGGACACAGGGTCCTCAGAAGAAGTAGAAATATAAATGAATAATAAACATTGTAAAGTGTTCAGCACCTTATGTATCATCAAGAATGCAAATGACAATAACTGCTCAGGTATCGAGAAAGGAAAACATTTATCCTCTGTTGGTGGCAGTATAAAATTGGTGCACCCACTACAGAAATCAGTGTTGAACTTTCTCAAAATCCATAAACCCTAGCTTTACTACTCATGAGCAAAGGACTCCATATCATGATACTTCAGAAATACTTGTACATCTTTGCTAATTGTTTTTATGTTATCAATAGCTATGAAATAGAATTAGGCATGATGAATATATAATGAAAATGTGGCACACTTACACAACTGAATTTTATTCAGCTATGAAGAAAAATAAAATTTTTAGGAAAATTAATGAAACTGGAAAATACTCTATTAAGTGAAACAACACAGACACAAACATAAATGTACATATCATACTCTCATATGTAGATCCTATCTTCAAATTTTTACATTTGTATGCTTATTTTGAAGTATCTACAAAGGTCATGAAGCCAAAAGACAACAATGATAATGAGACAGAAGAGATTCTAGTGAGGGAATGTACTATATAATATAGGTGTTACAAAAAAAGTAGGTGTAATGTTAAATGTTTAAGTAGAAAAATAGGGGAGAACAAGAAGTAAAGCTGGGTCTATCAAACACTAAAGCTGAACACACAAGCCTTATAAAACCCCACAACATTGGGAGCTAACTAAAAATAGAAATTAAATGCAGGTTTTCTGCATTCATAAAAGTGATACAGTTAGAATGTAAGGGTAAATAAACACAATAGTCAATGCTAGGCATTGGTTCTCTCCATTTGAGTTATAGGTTAGATAGACCCAAGAAGGCCCCCAAACTACACAGGTCATACATAGTGCTCTTGGATTCCCAGCATAGGAAGATAGTACAACCATATTGCTTGGTTATAGGAGACAGAGAAACCATTCTCAAATTGAGTGTGCTACTTCCTCCTTAGTGGTCAGCTGTCAGAAGTTTCTGTGTAGGACATTGGTGGAAAAAAGGCACCAATTGTCTTACCAACCACTGCTATATATGCTATCTTACTAACTCATCAGGCAAGATATCCTTACTCATGCAATAGTGGCATAGTAGTTATGGAGTAACCAAAAGCTTTCTAATTGTGGTTTTAGAATCTTGATCTATAGGAAGGAATTTCATGCCTTCTACTGTAATTCTGATCAAAACTCCATGGCTTTGGGAAGCCATAGGACTTAGAAGTAATGTATTATTATATTGTCAAACTGCCTTCAAAGTATTTATGTCATAATCATATAGTTTTATTGCAGTCAACCTTGGTTCACAAGTTCTCCTTTTTTCCGCATATGATAGTGGTTAATGCAAAGACTCATAAGTAATCAAAGTGTGCACTGTATCTGATCAATCATAAACATGATATTTATTAATCCTCTGGCTTAGGGAAAATCATTTAAGATAGGGTAGAAAGTGTAGTGTTTTATTGTTTATTATTTATTGAAGCTTGATTGATAATTCAGAAAACCAAAGTCAGCCATAATCCTTAGGAGCCAGGCACACATCTTTAATCCCAGCATCCAGAAGTTAGAAGGTAGTAGTACACACCTTTAATCCTAGGACTCAGAATTAAGAGATAGATGGATGTCCATGAGTCCAAGGCCACCCAGATCTACACAGGAGTGAATCAGTCTAAAAGAGAATTAGAGCTCACACCTTTAATTCCAACATTTGAGGAGTATGTAAGACAGAAACATGGTCTCAGTAGAAGCACCCATTCTATAGCCACACTGAGGAGAGGTTACAGACTGAGTTTTGATGAGAGCTCATGGAGACAGGATCCACCCTTTTGCCTGAGCTAGAGGTGAGAGCCAGTGGCTAGTTACTTTGCTTTTCTGATACTCAGTTTGAAGGTTGAACCCCAATATCAGTCACTGGTTTATTTTATTTTTCATGCAACAAGAAAGAATGTAAGAGCCGGAGGATTTGTGGAATACTATAAAAGGCTGTCCCTGTACATGATGTAGCAGCTTTACTTTTGAACTCATAATACCAGGGTTACCTGCAGAAGACCTGCACATATAAGTTCAAATCAGTCAAAGTTCAAGAAGGATGGCAGAAGAGTCTTTGAAGCTCCACCACTATCTGATGAACTACTGGCAGTGGACTGGAGGAGAAAAGTCATTTCTCCTTAGAGATAAGTTCATTTGTAAGTAGCTTATGCAGATGACTCTACACCCATGACATAGAAACATAACATTTTGGACACAGTGACCTACTGAAAAGCACAAAGAAATGACATGGAGAAGAGATGTGTTTGGTGATGTCTGAGGAAATTAGAGCTGTGAAGGTCACAACTCTGATAAGAATAATTTATGTACATGCATGAAAACATCCCAATTAACAAATTTAAGATTTTTTTAATTTCATACATTCAAAATAAGAAAATTATCATAGTTTAATGTTGACTGATAGCTACCAAAGACTTTGTGTCAATTCTGTATTTTCAATCTAAAAGTAATTTATTACAAATAATTGGGACAAATTAGAATTATCTGAAGAAAAAAGATCATGGTACATATTATTATATATATTATATTATATATATATTATATATATTTGGTTTTTCGAGACAGGGTTTCTCTGTGTAGCTTTGGAGCCTATCCTGGCACTCGCTCTGGAGACCAGGCTGGCCTCGAACTCACAGAGATCTGACTGCCTCTACTGGAATTAAAGGCGTGCGCCACCAATGCCCATCGAGGATCCCAATTTTAATATAATCTCATTGATGAAATTATGATGAGTCAGAACTTCATGATGGGTAGAATTACCACATGAAGTGAGGTGTCAGAAAGTATCCCTTTTCTCCCTCTCTCCTCTCTGCAGATTCACAGTGAGAAAATGGCCATTGGCAATTCAAAGAAAAGATAGCTCCCCAGAGCTTAACATTCATGTACCTTGCTTGAATTTTAGCTTAAGTCTTCAGAACTTTTTAAAAAAATGTAATCTCCCCCTCTATGGTGTTTTGTTGCAGCAGCTCAAGCCAATTAAGGCATTGATGACAATAAAATAGAAGAAACTTTTCAAGTTATTTCACCATGATATTTGAAGTTGTTTATGTGCACAATTGTTACTTGTAAAGTCTAGTGTGAGATAAATGGCATGTGTTCTACAGTTTCTGAAACTCAATGAGGAAGCCAATAACAATCAGTTAAGGAGATATAAGGGAGACTTGTGGTGATATTTTGCTTGTGATTTAACAGATAAAGCTTACCTGAAGATGAGAGTGTGGGTGGAGCTAGCCACTACTTAGCCATAGAGGCCAGGCAATGGTGGCCACCTACCTTTAATCCCAGAACTTTGGATGCAGAGTCAGAAGGAACTCTGTGAGTTTAAGGCCATCCTGGATGACACAAGTTTGATCCAGTCTAAAAGAGAAACAGAGCTCATGCTTTTGATCCCAGCACTTGAAGTCACATGCCTTTAATCCCAGCACTAGGGGAGTGGAGACAGGAGTGATATGGATGGGCAGAGAGAGGAATATAAGGCAGGAGGAGACAGGAGCTTATTGCGTTAAATGTGAGGTTTCATAGAGACAGCATTCAGTCTGAGGATTCTTAGAGACAGGATGGCCCATTTGGTAGACTCAAAAAGTCTCTCTAGTGGCTGGCTTCTTTATTTTTCTGAGCTTTCACTGTACACCTCAATATTGGACACCGGGTTTTTATGATTAATATCAATCAGAATGCATGCTACAGATATTTCCATATTGGCAAGGAAAAAATATTCTAATGTGCAACAAGAGATCTATATATATATATATATATATATATATATATATATATATATATATATATCAAATAGCTTAAACAACACATTCATCATCTCAGATTTTCTTTTGGTCAGGAGTACAGGTTTATCAGGACTGTGCAATCTACTTCAGAGGTATCACTTGATTTACATTCTTATGTGGAGACAAGAGGACAATTCTATCCACATTTATCTAGGTTGTTGCCAGAATGTATTTCCTTGTGGCCAAAAGGCTATGATACCAGCTTATAATTGGCCATCAACTGAACACTTCTCTGAGCTCCTGGGGGTCACACAAGTTCCACAAACCCATTACTGTTCCTGGAAGCAACATTACTGACTTTCTGGCATCTCTCATCATTCAATAAAACCAATAAAGAAACAATATTTAGAACAAGTGATTAGATATATTTCTTTTTATTTTTAAAACAATCTTATTTTACATACCATTCCCAGTTCCCTCCTTCCACAGTCCTCACACTCCCCCCACCATATCCTAACTCTAGGCCCCACCCACTGCTCAGAGAGGGCGAGACCTACCATGGGGGATTATCAAAGTCTGTCACATCATTTGGGGCAGGACAAAGGCACTCCCCTCTGTATATAGGCTGAGCAAAGTATCCCTTGATAGGGAATGGCTCCCAAAAGCCCATTTGTGCACTAGATATAAATAGTAGTTCCACAGCCAGTGGCCCCATAAACTGCCCAAACTCCTCAACTGTCACCCACATTCAGAGGGCCTAGTTCGGTCTTATGCTGGTTACCCAGCTGTCAGTCTGAATCAGGGAGTTCCCACCTGCTAGAGTAAGCTGTTTCTGTGGGTTTCCCCATCATGGTCATGACCCCTTTGCTTATGTTATCACTCCTTCCTATCCACAACTGAAATCCAGGTGTTGGCCCCATGCTTAGATGTGGTTCTCTGCATCTGCTTCCATCAATCTGATTATAGGGGAATGTTAGTTAAGGTACCCTCTCCACTATTGCTTCGATAGATAGTTGGGGTCATCCTTGTGGATTCCCGGGAAATTACCTAGTATCAGGTTTCCTGTTAACCCCATAATGGCTCCCTCTATCAAAGTTTCTCTTTCCTTTCTCCCTCTCTCTGTCTTTCCTCCAACTCAACCTTCTTGGTATCTCATGTTCTTCTCCCCCTTATCCTTCAGATAGATTTCTAAATATCAATAATATTTAGAACAAAGCCATGTGTGTTTTGCATGATAGAAATGCATAATCATGGTAGGAAATATATTCAGTCAATGTAAGCTGACTTTAGTAAAAGATTAAAGCTTATGAAATATAGGTCTTATAATGTAGGTGCCCTCTCTTCCACCTTTGCCTGAAGATGAATTTATAAACCTATGCATTTGAATAAATACAGTCATCACCTGCTTATGCATTCTGTTGGAGAGGAAACTGGCAGTGGCTACAATTAAAGAGATAATCAGTCACACTGGAAATGGTAATGATGAAGGCTGACCTAACATTGGAAGCAAGGGAGAAAAAATCTGGTCTTAAGGAATAGGAAGATGAAAAACAGGAAAGGAATTGGAAGTAACTTTAAAGCAACCAACTGTTACCTTGTGACTTAAAGAACAGTTAGGTAACAACAGTTTTAGCTGTGGCTAGGAAACTGACACCCATCAATATTGGGGGGAAAATGTAACTTAGACATGAAAGGAGTAGGTACTAAGTAATTTTAAATCTAGTATGCAAGGAATACATGCTAATAATCACAATATAGTAAAGTATCAGAATAAGTAAGAAAAGTAGAATGGGTAGATAAAACGAGTTTGGCATTGTGTACCTCAAAGAGAAAGGAGGAAAATTACATGATGTTGAAGATCTTTAATTTCCTGTGTAATAAAATAGGTTCATAGGCTGTAGACAAAGACATACGGATGATCAGAAGTTAAGTAATCTCAGCTCACAAATGTGAACAGGAATTTATTAAATCATGACATTTATCTACATATTACTTTGATAACATAGATCTATTTTTAATCCTGAATAATTTAAAAAATTACTCTACATTAAATATTTAACCCATTCAAAATTGCCCTGTCCTAAATATATCAATTAAATGCATATATTACAGTGAAGATCACTTTTATTAAACCAAATTAAATATTGAACTAAATTTAATAATTAAACTGGATTTCATATTAGGTCAATTTAACATATAGTATTAAAAGTTCAGTTTGTGCAAGAATGAAAGGGTAGCAGAAATAAATATTGGATAGATTTAAAACAGAAAATGACAATGAATTTAGTTAACAAATATTTCAGCATTAAAATTTTAGTGTAATATTTGTATAATGCACCTGTATATGTATATGTATGTGCATATTTTACTGGTACAAGAAAAATTTAAAATGTTACAAAAGTGGACAATAATTTTAGAAATATCTTGATATTCAGGAAATCACAGATTTGTCTGGCACTGCTGTACCTTATATTTTCCCTCATAAAATGCATTCAAGTAGAACCAAAAAGCTTAAATCACCTCTTAGAAATCCCAGTGAGACTACTATAGTCATAATAAAAGATGAGTTGAGACACTGTCTGAGCAGGTGACTGGCCTCATTTACTCTCCAAGTTTATTAATTTAAACATGAAAATATTTATTGAATTCAATTGTGCCGAGCCCCAGCAGAGGCACTGAGGATATAAGTGAATAAAACACACAACATCCTTGCTCTTCTGATCATTCATTTTAATGTATGGGTGCTGGAAAGAAAGATAAACACCTAATGTATCATTTGATGAAGAGGGTCTTGAAGACAAATGAGTAGGGCAAGAAGGGTAGATGCAGATAAGGAAAGGGCGGGACTTCTCTGGATGGTACAAGGGAGAAGGCCAAGCAGAAATATGCTGTATCTCATACAAAGATCTAAAGGAAGAGTCATTTACACCAGGGATGCAGAGAAAAGATAACTTCTAAGTACCAATTTCATGCCTTCTGACCATCAGACCGCTGGCCAGCTGTCCCCAAGGAGAATACCAAATTTATACTTTCCGCAAGTTTGGGGATTGTGACACTCTGCAAAGATTTTCAATCTGAAACTGACATGGAAATATTTAGAGACAAGTTTACATACAAGCAAATACTAATGATATTGCAAGTATATTCCCTTTACATAAAGCCTATATCAAGCTAGACACTATTCAATGTTATAAAAGATTTAAACTTTCTTTTGTTTAAGGTAAACTAGAACCTATAGTCTATAAACCTTCTAAAAAGAAGCAGTCCAATGTTCTTCCTTCGTAAGGAGAAAACATCAAACATTCCTGAAATGTCTTTGATGTTTGCACAGCTCATGGGACCTCAAAGTCCTTGCTATGAATACTTTTTCTCACTAAATGACATTGTCTGCAGAAAGAAAAAGTTGGCATTATACTGAGAACAATATATTATCTGAAAGTGTGTTTGGGGCTTAAAGTATGAAATAAAAAATTCACACTAATTTCAGTAAATCTGCTGAATTAGTTTTTTAGATCTATGATGCCATAGCTTCCAGTGAGTCTTCTTCATTATATGGTGGTTTTATAATTTCTGTTTCTGAAAGCTGCAGAGCTAATAAAATGAATGAAGTTAACAATTCATTTATAAAAGGAAGAAATTTGAGAGGCTCTATGTTTTACACATATTCTATTTTCTACTACCACGTTGTCACAGCTCTGCAGACACATCCTGTCTGGTGGAATACAGAAACAGTGCCAGTCAAATCATCTCCAGCAGGAGCTGCTCTGGGATCTGCTCCCCCTGGAGACACCTTCTGCTCTCTGCTGTGACATTTCAGCCAGTAAATCACCCCTATAATGTCTATTTAGAGTTTTGCTTGCTTGTCTCTCTAAAAAAAATAGTGAAAACCTAAAGGTATCCTTGTCAAATAAAAACCACTTATTTTGTTAATGTATTGATATCACTATGCAATCTTTTTGACCTCGGAGGAAAATACTGTTCTGCATGTGCCGTGTGATTAACAAATATCCTTATGCTATGGGCAACACCAAATAAGGAAGACTCAGCTATATGAAAACATATATGACCTCCAGATCTTCATTCCTGAGTACTTCCACCAGAGATGAATTTGGTCACAATTCATTAATCAGGATTTGCCTTGGTGGTGGTTGTGTTTGTTGTTGCTGTTCTTTAATCCTTGTGTTCACTTCTACAATCAATAAAATGTTTCTAGTGTAAACAGAAAATAAAGTCACAAATTTACTAAGCTGAACTTCAGTGGAAACACATCACTGATCTATTTTATTGCTATTATTACATTTTTATTATTTAAAACAATTTTAAAATTTAAATATATCTTGATTTAGTTCTTCCCCTTCCCCAAATCCTTCTAGATCATCTCCCCTCTCCCTACCAACCACCTTTTCAGTTCTTGTTCAAAAAAAAAAAAAAAAAACACAAAAAAATCCCAGGACCATGAAAACAAAATAAAACCTCACACCCCCAAACACCAAGCTAATGGAAGTCTGCTTTTAGTGAATATATTTGTTTGCATATTCCAATGAGAAGTTGTGTAGCACAAACACTAAATTACTATAAAACCAATATGTCATTTGATTAAGGCCTTTGTATGGGAACTAGATACCTATCAATACCAGGAATCTGAAAAACTATTAATCTACTTTGAATTACCTAGGCTGAGCTCTCAAAGTGAGAAAGGCACAGAGCAAGAACACTATTTAAAAGAATCAGAAAAGTGTCTCCACTCTACCCAAACCACCCTTTGGCATATTTCTTAAGCTCTGCATCAGGAATACTAATTGAAGAATAAATTTGATAATTTATCAAGATAAATGCCAAGAATCAGAAGTCATTCACTGATTCTACTTACAAAGAAGAAGTGCCTTCTTCAGGATGTGGTGGGAGCCAATTTTAGATTAAAGAGAAATATTATGCTCACTAAATAGGGTGGTGAATAATTGGAAATGAAGGTATGGTTTAGCCACCATGATTCTCCTAACAATAAATGAACTCTAGGAGAATAAAAGGCACTGTAGTTCAAAACCACCTCAGGACTGATCTCTAAAATTAATGGATAAAAGCTCCTTCTACTATGTGGAATTGGAGCTAATGGAATGTACCTCTAGTTCATGTGTCACTGTGCTTAGATAGCTCTGCATATGTCAGCTCTGGCTGTCTCTGCCATGCCTATCAACCTCAACAGTAAAGGGTTGAAATGGGTCCACTGCTTATGGACTATTGGAGAGTCCTAGAGAATGTGGTTGTTTATCCAGTTGCTTCAGGGTTTGCAGTGGGATTCCCCCATCTTCATAAAATCTCTGCCTTTTTCACAGATACTGTATGATTCAAGAGTCATCACTTAACATTCAAAAATCATGCTGCATATAATAAATCAAATTATGTCTTTTTTGAATATTGTGAAATGTTATTGTTTTCACACTGTTAGTCATAATTGATCAATTATATCAATAAAAATTACTTGGGCATTTGCAAATTATAATTACTTATTTGACACATCTGCTAAGTATTCCAAATCTGGTTTACTCTTTTGGTTATATCACAAAATAGAATACTATAATGTATTGTTAATATATTAAGTAATTAATGAAAGACAAGTGAGACTTCTCTAAGAAAAATTCTCAACTTTAACATTGTACAAAATGCAAACCAGTGATGGAAGATATTTACAATGGAAAAAGCAAAGAAACAAGTGAAATTAGGCTACAAGGTTAGATGTATCATCAGCTCCAATCTAGTACTGAAGACTGGGAGCTGCTCGTCTTCAGTTTGTTGCAAGCTTAAAGAAGTTTGTTGTAACTGGCGGGAATGTCATAGCAAAAGGATCTATGAACTTCCCAGATAGAGCAAAGGCAAGTAGGCAAACTGTATAGTTTCCTTCTTCTATGTGTTTTTTTCTGAGTGATCAACAGAAGGTGCCACATACATTTAGGGTGGTCATTTTGCAAATAATTTGATCATAAAACACCCTCACAGAAGTACACAGAAACTGTCTGTTTAGTTGATTCTAGATTCCGTCAAATTGACAACCAAACCAAGAGATACCCTGATATAAGTTTTATTATAGTAGTTTGTTAGAATTGTTAAATTTTATTATTCATTATTCTAATCTCTTACTGTACATAATTTACAACAATTTAACTTAAGCAGTATATGTAAAGGAAAAAAAACAGTGCAAAGAAGGGTAAATGTTTTCCATGATTTCAGGTATACACTGGGTATCTAGAATGTAATTCCCACTGATAAAAAGAAACTATGATATATACATTAGAGTGGTAAGAAACATACTGAGGTGTCCAAGTCTGGAAATGGAAGAATCTGAGATCCCATATTGTTGATGATGCAGGCTGTGGCTGTTGCAGAAACAAAGTTAGTTTGTTATCATATCACATTGCACTAGATATTGGAAGGACAACTCACTGTAGAAACAAAAAACAAAAATAAGAAATATGGATCTATATAAAAATCAATAATGTTTGGTATAGACTGGAAATATTTATCATGAAGGTAAAAGTCTATGGAGTGATATCAAAGGGTCATGAATCTTAAAAACCAAAGGGTCCACAGTAGACCCCATGATTCTGCCATTCAAAGACAAGTTGAGGTAGACAAGACAGTAGAGATTAATGGCAGAACCAAGAGGAGATTAATTACACAATGTAATTAATGATTTTCACAGAAGCATGAAATACTGAGCTGAGTCTTAGTTCTTTCCAGTAAAACTAAAGGTCTTTGTTCTGCCTCTCAAGCCCTTCTATAGGCAAAATACTAAATATATCATTATGCCATATTATTCACAATGCCATCTTTATTTCTTCTTTCAGGTGTGAATGATTTGAAGGGAGTAAAAGCATCCTGAGCCAAGGGAAATGGGGAAAAATGTATGTACACTGTGGAATTCTTGCTGATTGCAGAACATCTGGGTCATTGCTAATGTTACACAATTATAGTGGTTATAACAGCAGATTTTCCTTCTCCTGTTTAAAAAAAATTAAAAAGTAGGGGTCTGCAAGGACTAGCAGCACATTTCACCTGAGTATTAGAGGACCAGTTTCCCATTATCAGGGTAGTCCTGCTAGACCAGTTCATTAACCACGGATGCTTTGTTCCTTCACAGAACACTCTGCAGCCCTGATGAGCTTGGCTTTGAGTGTCTCCCTGGAGGAGGGAAGACTAAGTGATGGGAACACAGCAGGTTAAGCCCATGCCTTCGATGAAGAGTGTACAGTTGCTAATAAAGTGTTTGGATTTTCCTTTGCTTCTTTTCAGGTGCAGAAAGCTCTGGGGACCCTGGTGTGCTGCCTGAATATTTTGATCTCAGTCTAAATCTATGTAGTTTTCCAGAATCTAAAAATAAGTCTTCAAGAGAATGCATTGTTTGATATATATTCAGAGAATTTGGAAAGAAAAAAAAAGCATATTTTTTATTTAAAACAATGGAATTTTATAGTAATTGAATTTCAGTGAACTTAAACCCAACATACTATCATGGAATCTAAAGCCATAGAATGAAACTTCAGTGATGCAACATTGCCTCAAGGTCATAGACAACATCTCTGATGTAGGCTCTTTTTCAACATACCCACTGCAAAGCAGGCACTACCTACCAGACAGTACTTTTTTTGGGGGGGGTGATGGGGAAGTATTTCTGTGTATGTTTATCTTATTGATTGTTTAATAAAGTTCTGTTTAGCCAATGAAGCAGCAAGTTAGACGGGACTAGGAGTCAAAGAGAATTCCGGGAAATGTAGTAGAGAAGTGGTGATCCAGGCAGGAAGTGACATAGCAAGGAGACTCATATTTAAGCGAAGGAGAAACAAAAAGGGTCTCTTTTTTCCCTTTTGCCTCCCCCAGGGGCAGGATGTGAGCCACTGGAAAGGAGGGATGCCAATAAGGCATCCAATAAGATAAGTCTTATAAAATATATAGGTTTATGATAGTAAAGACTGAACTAACAGATGAGAATCCTAGTCATTGGCCAAGCAGCATTGTACCTCATACAAGTTTCTGTGTATTCATTTGGGCCCTAACTCTGGCGGGTAGCTTGTGTAAAGCTCACACGTGGCGGTGGGACTCAGGCAGCTTTTGGCTTGTAACGGGAGGGAGGGCATTTTTAGTATTTCTTGTGTAACTAATATTTTTCAATCTGTCATATGGGGAACATAATACAAGTACATTATTTTTCATAAATCTTTTTTAATCTTGAAACTTCTGTTTAAGCTAAATAATCCCAGTTCTCTTGGAATTTTCTGAATTATATGGCTTTTCTATCTTCTGGCATCTTTATTGTGTTCAGTTGTGGTTTCTTGGAATGGTATCTAAACTGAAAATAGAATATTTTTTGAGAAAGAGTGAGAGCTACACATATCTCTGGGTATATGATTAAGTTTTAGAATGCACTTAGCAAATGTGCTTGTCTAGTGGTAGTAGTATGTCCTCTTCTAAGAGCCATGATCTTACTAGCCCCAGGTAGTTGGCTAGATTTCTAATACCAAGCATTATTTCAGACCCATAGAAATCCAAGCCCCAACAGATAAATTCACAACAGAGCTGTTGCACAAAAGGCTCCCAAAACATTGCAAAAGAGGCTGTGGAAAGGTTGTATGAACAAGAATACCAAAAAGTCTGTTGTGAGACCCTGTTTTCTAGAAATTGCTGATTAAACACAACCTGATCAATAATAGTATCAAGCTAGCATGGAATAGACATGCTAACTTGAAAGGGTAAAAATACAACAGTCTCATGCCTAGACAAAGAATGACTGGTAACTAATAACAGCTAAGAAAGGGAAAACTAACCTATTCAGAGGTTGAACCCAATAATTATTTTTTCATTTCTTATTATTTTTAATTATTCATATTTACATATCCATCCCCCATTTTATCACCCTCCTCTCCTCCCATGTTCCCCACCCAACTTACCCCAACCCACAATCTGACTGCTCTCCAGGGATAGTGAGGCCTGCTACCAAGGACCTGCAAAGCCTATCATATTGTTTGGGGGAAGGTCTAGAACCTCCTTGCTGTATCTGGGCTGCAACAGTATCCCTCCAAAGGAAATGGGCTCCCAAAGTCCATTTGTGCTCTAGGGATAAAAGACTGGCTCCTCTGTCAGAGGAGCCATAGACTGTCTTGGACTCCTAGCTGGTACCCACATTCAGAGGGTTTGATTTGGTCCAATGCTATTTCCCCAGCTTTATGACTAGGGTCTCCATTCTATTAGTAGGTCAGGTCCACTGTTTCTGCAGGTCTCTCTATCCCTGTCTTGGCTCCTTTGCTCAACCCTCCTCCCTCTCCACAACTGAATTCCAGTAGTATGATTCAGTGCTTAGCTATGGGTGTCTGTTTCTGGTTCGAACAGCAACTGGATGAAGACTCTCCTTCCTCTCCCTGCCCCTGGGCTCCAATTTGGTGAGGGGTTCTTGCCCCATCCCCTTCTTCAAGTGACTATGCAATCTTCTCTTGGGGTCTTCCTTGTTTCCTAGCTCCTCTGACAATGTGGAATGTAGACTAGAGATCCTTTGCTCTATGTCTAAAAATCAAAACTGAGTAAGTACATACTATGTTTATATTTTGTGATTGGATTACCTTACTAAGGATGGTTTCCTCTAGTTCCATCCATTTGCTTGCAAATTTCAAGATTCCATTGTTCTTTTCTGCTGAGTAGTACTCCAATGTGTAAATATACCACATTTTCTCTATCCATTCTTCAGTTGAGTGGCATCTAGGTTGTTTCCAGGTTCTGGCTATTACAAATAATGCTGCTATGCACATAGTTGAACATATGTCCTTATTGTATGAGTATGCATTCTTTGGGTATATGCCCAAAAGAGATTTCTGGGTCTTGAGATAGACTGATTCCCATTTTCCTGAGAAACCACCATACTGATTTCCAATGTGGTTGTACAAGTTTGCACTCCCACCAGCAATGGAGGAGAGTTCCTCTTTCTCCACATCCTCTCCAACATAGGTTGTCATTGGTATTATTGATTTTAGCAATTCTGACAGGAGTAAGATGGTATCTCAGAGTGGTTTTGAGTTGCAGTTTCCTGATGGCTAAGGATGTTGAGCACTTTCTCAAGTGTCATTCAGCCATTTTGAATTCCTCTGTTGAGAATTCTCTATTTAGTTCTGCACTCTGTCTTTTAATTGCTTGTGTTTTTTTGTGTTTTGGTGGCTAGCTTCTTGAGTTCATTGTATATTTTGGTGATCAGCCCTCTGTCAGATATGGGGTTGGTGAATATCTTTTCCCATTCTCTTGGCTTGCATTTTGTCTTGCTGACTGTGTCCTTTGCTTTACAGAAGCTTCTCAGTTTCAGGAGGTCCCATTTATTAGTTGTTGATCTCAATGTTTGAGCTACTGGTGTCCTGTACCAATTTGTTCAAGGATGCCACCTACCTTCTTTTTTAGGAGGTTCCATGTGGCTGAATTTATGTTGAGGTCTTTGATCCATTTGGATTTAAGTTTAGTGCATGGCAATAGATATGGATCAATCTGCAATCTTCTACATGTCAGAATCCAGTTATGCCAGCACCATTTGTTGAAGATTCTTTCTTTTTTCCATTGTATAACTTTAGCTTCTTTGTCAAAAATCAGGTGTTCTTGGGTGTGTGGGTTCATATCAGGGTTTTCAATTCTATTCCATTGGTTAACCTGTCTATTTTTGTGCCAATACCAAGCTGTTTTCCGGACTATGGCTGTATAATAGAGGTTGAAGTCAGGGTTTTGGTTGCCTCCAGAATTTTCTCTACTGTACTGGGTTGTTTTGGCTATCCTGGGTTTTTTGTTTTTCCATATGAAGTTAAGAATTGTTCTGGTAGACTTTGGGGAGCCCCTTTTGAGGGCCTTAGCCTGCCTGGGGAGTGGAGGGGGGATGGCTAGTGGCAGGTGGGATTTTGGGGGGGAGGGAGGAAGAGGGAGAAGGGGTTGACATGTGAAGCAAGCTTGTTCCTAATTTGAACTAATAAAATAAAATAAAATAAAATAAAATAAAGAATTGTTCTTTCAAGGTCTGTGAAGAACTGTGTTGGAATTTTGATGGGGATTGTGTTGAATCTGTAAATTACTTTTGGCAAGATTCCCATTTTTACTGTGTTGATTCTACCTATCCATGAGCATGGGAGATCTTTTCATTTTCGGGTGTCTTCTTTAATTTCTTTCTTTAAAGACTCAAAGTTCTTACTATACAGGTCTTTCTCATTTTTTGGTTAGTGTTACCCCAAGATATTTTATTTTGTTAGTTGCTATTGTAAAGGGTGACATTTCTCTGATTTCTTTCTCAGCACATTTATCTTCTGTATAGAGTAGGGCTACTGAATTTTTTGAGTTAATCTTGTATCCTGCCACTTTGCTGAAGGTTTTTATCAGCTGTAGCAGCTCCCTGGTAGAGTTTTTCTGGTCACATATGTAAACCATCGTATCATCTGCAAATAGTGAAAGTTTGACTTCTTCCTTTCCAATTTGTATCCCCTTGATCTCCTTTTGTTGTCTTATTGCTCTAGCTAGGACTTCAAGTAAAATATTGAACAGTATGGAGAGAGTGGACAGCCTTATCTTGTTCCTGATTTTAGAGGAATAGCCTTGAGTTTCTCTCCATTTAGTTTGATGTTGCCTGTTTGTTTGGTGTATATTGCTTTTATCATTTTTAGGTATGTTCCTGCTATTCCTGATCTCTCCAAGACCTTTATGATGATGGGATGTTGGATTTTGTCAAAAGCTTTTTCAGCATCTAGCGAGATGATCATGTGGTTTCTCTTCTTCATTTGGTTTATACGGTGGATTACATTGATGGATTTTCATATGTTGAACCATCCCAGCATTCCTGGGATGAAGCCTACTTGATCATGGTGGATGATTTCTCTGATGTGTTTTTGGATTCGATTTGCCAGTATTTTGTTGAATATCTTTGCATCTATGTTCATGAGGGATATTGTTCTGTAATTCTCTTTTTTTGTTTTGTCTTTGTGTGGCTTGGGTACCAAGGTAATTGTAGTCTCATAGAAAGAGCTTGTCAATGTTGCTTCTGCTTCTATTGTGTGGAACAATTTAAGGAATCCTGATATTAGCTCTCCTTTGAATTTCTGGTAGAATTTTGCAGTGAATCCATCTGGGCCTGCTCTTTTTTTGTTGGTAGATTTTTGGTGACTGTTTCTATTTCATTAGTGGTTATAAGCCTGTTTAACTTGCTTATCAGTTCTTGATTTAATTTTGATAAGTGATATCTATCCAGAAAATTGTCCATTTCCTTTAGATTTTCAAATTTTGTGGAGTACAGATTTTCAAAGTATGAACTGATTAATCTCTGGATTTCTTCAGTGTAGGTTGTTATGCCCCCTTTTCATTTCTGACTTTGTTAATTAGCATTCGATCTCTCTCTCTCTCTCTCTCTCTCTCTCTCTCTCTCTCTCTCTCTCTCTCTCTCTCTCTGCCTTTTGGTTAGCTTGGATAAAGGTTTGCGTATCTTGTTAATTTTCTTGAAAAACCGACTCTGCTTCATTGAGTCTTTGTCATGTTTTCCTAGTTTCTAGTTTATTAATTTCAGCCCTCAGTTTGATTATTTCCTGGCATCTACTCCCCCAGGGAGCGTTTGCTTCCTTTTGTTCTAGAGCTTTCAGTTGCGCTGTTTATTCTCTAGTATGACTATTCTCCAATTTCTTCATGTGGGCATTGAGTGTTATGAACTTTCCTCTTAGCACCTCTTTCAACGTGTCCCATAGGTTTGGGTATGATGTGTCTTCATTCTCATTGAATTCTAGGAAGTCTTCAATTTCTTTTTTTTTTTTTATTTCTTCCTTGACCCAGGAATAGTTCAATTGTTCATTATTTAATTTCCATGAGTTTGTAAGGTTTCTGCAATTTGTGTTGTTGTTGAATTCTATCTTTAAAGCATGGTGATCTGATAAGATACAGGTGTTATTCCAATTTTTTTGTATCTGTGTAATTTGGCTATGTTGCCAAGGATGTGGTCAATTTTAGAGAAGGTTCCATGTGGTGCTGAGAAGAAGGTATATTCTTTTGTGTTTGGATGGAATGTTCTATAGATATCTGTTAAACCCAATTGGTCAATAACATCTGTTATTTGTTTTGTTTCTTTGTTAAGTTTCTGTCTGGTGGTCCAATCTAGTGGTAAAAGTGGGGTGTTGAAGTCTCCGTACTATAAGTGTGTGAGTTTTTATGTGTGATTTGAGCTTTAGTAATGTTTCTTTTACAAATGTAGGTGCCTTTGTATTTGAGACATAGATATTCAGTATTGAGACTTCATCTTAATGTACTTTTCCTGTGATGAGTATGAAATGCTCTTCTTCATCTCTTTTGATTGATTTTAGTTTGAAGTCTAATTTTCATATATTAGGATTGCTACACCAGCTTGTTTCTTGGGCCCATTTGATAGGCCCTTTATTGTTGGAAAATCTTTTTCCAACCCTTTATTCTGAGGTACCATCTGTCTTTGAAGTTGAGATGTGTTTCTTGTATGCATCAGAAGGATGAATTCTGTCTTCATATCCATTCTGTTAGCCTGTATCTTTTTATAGGCAAGTTAAGACAATTGACATTGAGGATGTATTAATGACCATTGATTGTTGATTCTTGTTTGTTTTGGATTTGGTGGTAGTGGTGTTATTGTGTGTAGATTTCCCCACCTTTTTTTTTTTTTTTGGTGTTTTGTAAAGTGGAATTATCTATTGTCTGCCATGTTTTTTTTGTTTTTGTTTTGAGTGTAGTTATCTTCATTACATTGGAGTTTTCCTTCCATTAATTTCTATATGACTGGATTTGTGGATATGTATTGCTTAAATCTCGTTTTGTGGTGGAATACCTTGGTTTCTCCATCTATAGTGATTGAAAGCTTTGCTGGTTACAGTAGTCTGGGCTGAATCCATGTTCCCTTAGAGTTTGTAGATTTTCTTTGATCGATGACTATATATCCTCTAATGTGTCTTCCACACCTGAGATTCTCTCTTCCATCTCTTGTATTCCATGGTTATGCTTACATCAATGGTTCCTGATCGTTTACCCAGATTGTCTATTTCCAGCATCTCCTCATTCTGTGATGTCTTTATTGTTTCTAATGGTGCTTTCAAACCATGAACTGTTTGAATTGTTTCCTTCACCTGTTTTTTTTTTTTCTTGGCTTTCTTTAGATTCTTTAAGAGATTTGTTTATTTCTTGAATTTTTTGTTTTCTCTTTTCATACATTTCATGTAATTTTTTGCTTGTTTTTTCTTCTATTTCTTTAAGGGATTTTCTTGTTTCCTCTTTAATGGTCTGTATCATCTTCATAAGATATTTTTTAAGTTCTATCTCTCTTCATCCTCTACGTTGGGCTTTTCAGTTCTTGCTGGTGTGTAGTCCTTAGATTCTGGTGGTATGTCATATTGGTCTTTCTGTTGTTGAGTGTGTTCTTACTCTGTCTACTTCTCATCCCTTTATCCAGTGGGTGTAGGTGGGGTCTCTCCCTCTCTCAGGTGGCAGGCAAAGGGCTCAGGCTCTAGTGGCAGCAGGATGGCAGAGGGTGATGGGTGGACAAGGATGAGGTGTGTCTGGACTCAGGGTGGGCCTTCTGGTCTGGCCAGGTCCATTCTTGTCTGGGTGGGCTCAGGTAGATGCAAGTGGGGGTTCATGAGGGAGATTGGGGGGCAGAGCATCACCCAGACTCACCAGAGGCTTGGGTGCCTGCCGCAGGACAAGGGTGAACCCAGTAATTCATATACACACAACAAAAATAAAATTAGTGTGTTGTGTGTGTGTGTGAAGCGAGAACCCACTAAACTATTATAACCAATTTATTAAAGGGTGCAATGAAAAGACAAACTCACAGATACAGAGCAAAGCACATGCCATTGATGATCTTTCACAACCTCACCTGTCTAACGCTTGGTCTCCACCAAGCCTAGAGGGAGCCAGAGCCAGAAAGCAAGTACACTTCCCCTCCAGCTTATCAGTTGCAGACAAGAGCACACCCTAGATCTTGCTGTCTCAGGGCTATTGGTGGAATGATTTTCCATAGTGTGTGTGTAAAACAGTAATAACCAAATAAAAAGAGGGATTTGGGAGTCATGGGAGAGATAGGAGGAGAGAAAGGAAAATGATATAATAAATTTTAAAATCCTAGGGCCTTTGAGCTAGTGTGTTTCTTAAGATAGTAAAATTACAAGTGGTGTTGGTGGCACACACCTTTAATCCTATCACTCTGGAGGCAGAGGCAGGTGGATCTCTGTGAGTTCAAGGCCAGCCTGGTCTACAGAGCTAGCTCCAAGACAGCTCCAAAGCTACACAGAGAAACCTTGTGTTGACAAACAGTAAAACAAAACAAAACAAAACAAAAACCCAAGTGGCTTAAAAACAACAAAAATTAGACTAAAAGAATTCATAATAACATATATTCTGATCATCCACAGAATACAATTTTAAATAATATATTATATATTCATAAAATTGCTTTTTAAAAGGAAGTTTCCTTTAAATGTGTTGTACTTGTATTCAATAATTTTTGAGAAGTTCAAAATAAATTTTTCTTATTATTTCTAGTTTTCTAACCAATAACCTCTGACAATAGCCTCCTACTAATACAGACGGTCTCAACCATCCAAGGCCAAGGGTTCAATAGACTCAGATGACACCCTATGGAAGGCCTCACCATCCAGGGGGAACAGAAAGGATATGTGATAGTTAGGGTTTTAGTTAGTACAAATATTGTGAAAATGACTTATGTGAATGCAGTGCACTGTTGATATGAATGTGTTCATATTCTTGTACTCTGTCCACTACAGTCTTCTGTGTATGAAGATCTCATCCCATAACTTTCCTTCTCCAGTTGAACCTCAGACGATTGGCTGCAGTTTTGTTGTCAGTTACTTTCAGCATCCCATTGATCATAAACCCTTATACTCTGCATATTTCCAGAGTGTCGTTTTTGCTTGCATCATTCCCTGCTCTTCCTAATGTTAAAGAATGCTATTGTTAGAGAAGAAGCAAGTGATCCACATGCTTCAATGGTAAGATGAATATCCCAATGGGCAAGAGAATACAACTTCACTTTAAGCACTTATGCTTCTGTAGTATTTTGTTTTCTTCACAGAAATTGTAGAAGTTAGGCATAGTTATCAACTCATCATATGCAATCACTAATTTTCCTGTACTAGACATGATTTCCCTGTTGTTGATAGGGTCCTTAAGTACAAATAGAGAGCTGTTGGTTACCACCAAGGAATATAACCTCAGGGTTATCATACTGTACTGGTCATTGTTGTAGTTCATAAGTGTCATAGCTGGCTAGAAGTGTTGGTTTCTTCCCTCCTTTGGAAGCTTACACAGCACCTTCTGCTACCATGAAAGCCAATCCTCATGGAGAAGGCTTTCTGGTCAGTTCCATTTGTCCTTCAACTAATGAATGGGTAGTAAAAATGTGGTTTATATACACTGTGCTACACTGTGCAGTTCTATTCATCAGTAAAGAAAAAATAAATCATAGATTTTCCAGGTAATAGGGTGGAGCTAGAAAAGACCATATTGAATGAGGTCTTACAGACCCAGAAAGACAAACATGGTATCTCTTTTCTGAGGTTCAGTGATCTAAATCTTCAGATGACAGTACATATCCTGTAGTAAAGGCATAAGCCAGGAAAGTAAAGGTGGCTACTGCTGAGATGGGATATGAAGCAGCAATAACAGGATGCAAATGATACTATGGAGAAATGGGAAGAATATGGGGAGCTCTAACTAGGAAAGGGGGATGGAGATAAATATGGAAGAGACAAGGAAGGTAAGACTAAAGCACAGATGCTTAAAAATCATTAGGAATCATACTATAACTATCTACCTAAAAACATGTAAGTTATTATACAAATATACATATATAGTTAAAATCAAATTTTCCAGTTTGGGCTGACAATGCTCCACCCCAAAAGCCAAAAACATTCTAACAAAACCCCAACACAAAGCATAAGAAAACCTGCTTGTTAGCCTGGGTCATCTACAGATCTCAAAATATTACAAGATACCTTTTTTTTTCCTCTTGGGTGCCTCCTAGAGGTAGAAGGTAATTCCCCCCTGCTGAACACACCATGTATTTCAGACAAAAGCCATTGGGGTTTATACCTATAGTCACTTTTGTCAGCCACAATGAAAAACAAGAAATTAATAAAAAACCTGTGATGCTTCTTCTACTCTTCCAAACACAGTAGAGAATGTTGGAAACTCACTTCTGGCGTATGCCATACATATTTATTTCTTCTACACACTTTACTCATAAGCTTTCTGTTCAAGAAGGGCAAAGTAATCTTCATGCAGTTTCAATTCTGCAACAAGTCTCTCTATACTGCCCAAGCTACATTATTCAATACATAGAAACTAAACATATCATGTATCTAATCTCTTCTATTGTATTAAATAATGAGTTACCATCAGCGTAGGTTTAGAATAATTGAGAATATATACTCACCATAATATACTACTAATTAATGAAGCTGGGCTGTATTACCTCATTTGGCCAACCAAAAATACATATACCATAGTAGAGAAGGGGGACTTGGGATCCATAGTTCTTTTGGTACAAATGATAATTTCTTAGATAGTTAGATGTTAGTTTAATTATTGTACAGTCACCACAAATTAAATGTTGATTAACCAAACATGTATTTCAGAAGCCATGTGTGCTGTACCTACAAATTTCATTGAGCCATTTCCACAACAGATTAATTTGACAGAAAAAATGTAAGTGTCTTGTAGCATCAAGAAAACAAATCAGCAACAACAACAAAAAAATACACCTCAAATACTCTCAGATAAAACCTTGTCCTGGCCTGACATGCAAATCGAGCAGAGGTGGAGCAGCACATTGCACTGTCTGTAATCGGTTATGGTCTGTTTAGAATTGCATCTGTGTTTTGATGGCAAATTCAGAGCGATAGAAGTTACAGTTATTGCAAGCATGACTTTTCTAATAACCTTTGCTCTGCCCTAGGATTCCTGACTTCTATGGTAGTGGTATTTTACAGAGAGAGATCATTTAATAAATAGTGTTTTGCAGTCAATTAAGATTAAAGTCGACTTCCCCTTCACACTCCCTAGTAATATGCTTCTGTATCCAAAAGATAAGGACTTGAGAAATGGCTCACTGGGATAGGCCAATAGGCCTGGAGTCCAGGATTCTGTCTCCAGCAGTGATAGCAAAGGGTTTTATAGAGGCTTGCATGGTTACCCTCCATGACATTAGCCTGAAGAAGCAGGAGATGTATATTAAGAACACCTGATGACCTTTAATAATCTACTGTGGATCTGACATCTAAGGATTTATCTATTGCAAAGCTATACATTTATTTGGTCTCCAATGCTGTAATGTTAGGCATCCTTGAACTAGAAGTCAAATGTCCTTTGTTTCAGCCTCACCTCTTTCTCTCTACTTGAACTTGAGAATGTTTTTACTTCCTAATACCTCAGTGTGTTTACTTGTAAGGAAGAACTAATAATTGTCCTACCTTTAAATTCCAGTCTATAACCCTTATTCTAAATAGCAAGCCAAACAAGTATTGTGAAAACTGGAATGGTCTTAATAGAATATGACATAATATAATGTAATTTAAACTTTCTAGTCACCTTACAGAAAACTGACTGATGATCATTCCCAAAGGCTAGCTACCAATCACTTCAGAGAGATTATCAATGTCTCAAATTGAATGTTCTCACTCAGCCACCCTTCAAGAAAATGAAACTATTAAATGAAACTAAGTACCAGATGCAGTCATAGTGAAGACACTACTGTTCTCCAAAGGAGAAACGTTCTTTACTCCTATCTTTAGAACTGTCAGAATTTGCTCATAAGTGACTGTGTCGATAAAACACTTCTTGTAACTATTACTTAAATTGATTTAGAAAGTGAAATGTAATGCTGACTTTATAAGAAGAACTTCCAGTAGATCTTAAGATTAACAAACTAGGGGCAAGAGATATGGATTGGGGGTGAGAAGTGCTTACTGTTCTTCCATAGCACCAGAGTTCTATTCCTGGCACCTAACTTGGGACGCTCATAACTACAACTCCAATTTAAAGGGATATGACATAAACTTCTGGCCTCTGTGAACATTCACAAATGTGGCATACAGTCACACACACACACACACACACACACACACACACACACACACACACACACACACACACACACACACACATACACCTTTAAAGATAATTTAAAAATTGTTCCTTTCCTTAAGAGATAATTTGCCTCAGGGCAAATTTGGATAAGAATGGCAGCCCATTATTTAAACAACACTGATTTTGTATATATTAGAACAAAGAGTTACATTTTTAAAAGCTATCTAAGTTATAAACAAGTCAATTTGTGAAAAAAGGACTCAAGAATTAGAATCACTCAGAGTTGTTATTGAACCCAGTACTTGCCACAAGTTTCAAAATCACTCAAGCCATTCAACAAGATTTCAGAGATTGAAATGTACTGAACCAGCCACAGGGTCCTGTATCTAACTGGAGAACTTCCCAATCTGTAGCACTCCTCCAGCATTCACATGTTACCATTCCTGGCATGCACTGACCTTTTCATAGCAAGGCTTTCTTTCATAAATTTACAGTTTTGCTAATGAAGCTATCAGTGGCATGCTGTAAGGTGTGAGGGAGAGGTCTGCAGCTTTAGTCACACCACTCACAGGACTATAATGAACTTCTAAAAATGATGTAGTGCTTTAGACAGTGCTCCCAGTTATGCTACACTAGTCCATGTGATAAGAGACAGAGGGACTTTGAAGATCAAAATACTTTTAAGGATTCCTATATTAAACATTGTTCTCTAAAGAAATATCAACATTCAATCATAAGTAAATTTAATAATATATATATATATGTGTGTGTGTGTGTGTGTGTGTGTGTGTGTGTGTGTGTGTGTGTATGTGTGTGTGTGTGTGTGTGTGTGTGTGTGTGTAATTTTACTAGGATGGCTTACAAGAAATGGTTAAAGTAACTGAGCGATTGCTATCTCATCATGGAGGTATTTGCTTAGTCCATGATGTTAGATGTCTCAGCTGTCCTGGTTTGGCAATGAAGGTGTTGGGGAATTTTTGTAAAAGTTTCCTTCTTCCATGTCCTTTTATCTAGGATGCCACTGAAGATCTAGCCCTCTAAAATAAGAATAACAAATTTCTAATAGATGAAGCCTCCTCTCTTGCAAAGGCTAGGACAGAATTACCCTAGATTTTTTTTTCACTTCCCCTAAACCAACATCATGATTCACAAAAGTCAAGTACAATATTCTGCCCCAAATGATCTTCTCTGCAACTCCTCTGTGCTAATAATCTTCCTGCACATCTTTCCTTAAAATATACATGAGATAAACACTGAATACCCAGGTAGTCCCTTTGAAACTTGCACAGTATCTTCAGTCTTCTCATTTCCACTCTATCTAGCCATCCTGTGTGGTTAGTCAACACATTAAATCTGGGAGGATGAGAATCAGAACATGACAGCTTTATCAGAGCCTGTCTTCATTAGCTGAAGTGCATTTACTTCCATCATTTCAGTTTCTTCATTCATTTTAGGACCCAGGCACAAGAAAAACCTTATTTGTTTTTAATTGCTCTGTCCAGTCTTCCAAATATCTATAATTGTTTTACATGTGACTAAAACGTATTAACAAACATATGGTTATAATAGAGAAATCACATCAGCTGCTGAAGCCCTAAGCAATGCTCACAATAACTTGATCATTTGTAATCATTGTCACTTGGATGTTTTCTCTGTATAGCTTAATTATGACTCAGCTCAGTGCTAAGTGTCATGTCCTTCCAAGGAAAAGGAGAAACTTAGACTGGCCAGAATATAGCACAAATTTCATTCCTCATGTCCTTCTCTCCTGCACAATTGCAGACTTCATGATAGTGCTTATCTTCATCATCACAAATAACATGAAACTCATGTCACCTGGGAATTCACATTATTTACTCATTGCTAACTATTACCATCCCATTAAAATTTTACCCTAAAATACCCTCTGGTAAATAAGAAACGCTGATAAAAATAAGTACACAAATAAGACAGGCATTTTGCCTTCTCCCTAGAAGCTCTTGACAGGTGGTCACCTTGAAATTTGGCTGCAATAGTACAGCTGACTTTGAAAAAAATTGACTTGATACAGAAGTTAATCAAGAGCTCCTGGGACCCACCTCTGCATTTTTCCAAGAAATCTCTTCTACAGTTTAAATGTGTTCACACAAATCATAAATGACATATGAAGCACTTTTTCTCTTCAAGCAATGTAGATTAGGCAGAGAATTATAATTGGCACAGAATAACAAATAATTATCTTACATAAATGGATAATATATGAAAATCTATCATGTATCTGTGTATGCAAACATGATGCTTTTATTATTGTCGTAGAAATAGACTGATAGGGAGATTTTAGTTATATGGTCTCACCTGCCACGGTAAAGCTAAAGGTTGAGAGCTAACATCTGACTGGAGGTCACAAGCACATGAAACTAGCTCTACTCTAATCCACCCCAACCTAAATCTAAACCTATTTCACCGAGCAAAAATCCTGTAGTGTTTATTTGACAAGGGTGTAGAATCAAGTTCTCCATTGTCATGGACTTATCTAGCAAATATATAATTGGGAACAACTTCTGTGGTATGTTGGTTTTATTCTTCCAACTGTCCCCTACTGACTTATCAGATCACCAGGATTCATTATACTAAACTTGAAAAACTCTGCTCATTTGTGGCTTCTGCTGGTGGTCGAAACTCTTGAGTTTATAGATCAGCTCATTCTCAGAAGTTAGAAAATACGGCCCTGCTCCTGTACTTCAGATGATGTGTAGAAATGTCCAAGGCATACTGAAAAACCCAGTAGTTAGGATGTGACATGACACCACATTGAAAACCCTTTCATAATATTAAAAACCATTCTGGATGGCTTTTTTTGCTAACCCAAAACATACACTCTTAACAAGAAATGAGAAATTGGAGTGTTAGTTCCTGAAGATTTTCTCGTGAACTGCTCCCCTCTGACAGGTCCAGGTGCTTCTATAAACTCAGTATTGAATACTCAGAGTCTCCATGGGCATTCAAAATAAACCCAGAGACAATCAACAGGCCATGTTAAAAATGATATAATACAAACTGTTAACATTAGTCCATTTTTTGCCCCTTTCCTTGGTGGTGGTTAATCTTCATTGTTAACTTGACTAGATTTAGAACCATCTAGATGGCACATCACCTGAAAGACCCACCACTGTATATATCTGCAAAGTTGTTTCAAGACATGTTTTATTGAGGCAAAAAGGCCAAACATGAATGTGAGTGCTCTGAATAAAAACAAGTTATATTTAAATTTAATTTTAATGGTTTCTGGAGAAGACATATTTTCTTCATTGATGAAGCCCATGTACCTATAAACAGCTCCTTAGCAATATTCTAATGAAAATTGTTGGACCATTTTTCAAAGACATAAGAAATAAAGGAATTAAACGAACTAATAAAAGGGAACTGGGATTGACATGTAAAACAAGCTTGCTTCTAATTTAAGTAAAATAAAGGGAAAAAAGTACTATGTAGTCCACCAAAGTAGAAAACTATCCATCTATGAATCCTGTGACCTAAATAGTATTCTGCCTGCAAGAAATACTGATGCAATAGTACAATGGATGCTATGAGAGCAACCAACTACCTCTTTTTAGAACAGAACTAAATACATGAGTTGAAACCCATACCTGACACTGCTAAAGAGCCCAAAATCCTGAAAATAGATGGGGCATGGCCCCTAAAGGAAAACCTACTATTATTATTCTGCTTTATGAACACATCAGTAAAATGATAAACTACCAAATGTAGTTTTAAATTAATGACATATTGCCATATCCATAGATCAGTGCATCTCTCAGCCATCATCAGAGAAATTTCTTGCAGTAGATAGATATGATTTAACACAGAAATCCTCAAGTGGACAATGTACAGAGGGTGAGAAACTTTGGAGTACCCAACCTTAAATGGGATGTCTTTATCAAGCATCTCGTCTCAAACTTCATGGATCTATGCAGAAGAGGAGATGGAAAGATTCTCAGAGCCAGAGTTGGTGGTTGAGTCTTACTCTAAGGAAACAGTGTCTTCTCTTTACAAATGAACTGATGCATACATGAGCTCATAGAAGTGATAGTACACACAAGACTCACACATGTTCAGGCCCGACAATAATCCCAGCACAGAGAAGTGGAAGTGAGTCCAAAATCTTATCCCTAACCAAGAATTACTGGCAAGTGATACTTGATGATAGAGATAAAAAAAAACTTTCTTCAATGGAATGACTCTGGGCATATAAACAACACCCCAGGCAGGCCCTGTGCCCATGGCAGTTTGCCAATGCAAAAATAGATTTATATTTTCTGTGTGCTTGTTCTTTTGGGGATATTATATTTTGACCTTTTTTATTTTGTTTGTTTTTTACTTTATTTATTCATTGATTTGTGAGAAAGACAGAAAGAGGAAGTTGGTTGGGTGGATAGGGAGGACTTGGAGGAGTGGAAAGAATATAAAAGTATTTCATATGAAAAAAGGTTAACCCAATAATCATTTCTAAAGACAGTTTTTTTTTCAAACAACAGACACCATTACAGAAAGCCACTACTGATAAAAATATATAGAACAGCTTATTGTGGTGTCCCCATCCCCAGTCGATGCATCTACTGCAAAACCCCTACGTGGAACATAGAGGATGAGAGGATAGAAGGATGCATGGGGTTCCACCTTCAGATGAAGAGCTATAGGCAATTAAAAATTGCTAAAAAAGATATAATTAGTCTTTTCCCCAAGATAACCACCCCTGTGGTTATAAAATCTCTCCAGGTCAAGCCTGTATCATATACATACCAGCAAAACTAAATGGTCTCAAATTCATATCATTTATATATCTACACATACAAACATTTGCTATCAGTCCCAATTTTAAGTTACCTAAAGAACTTGGAAATTATTTTTAAGCTGAAATACTATATGTCATACAAAATATAGTACAATTGAATTAATGTTTATTAAAATGTGAAAGGGAGGACTGAGTAGAAAGAAAGGTGGACACCATTGTTTATATTTTTTACTTCTTGACTTAGATGCATTATGTCCAGCCACCTCATGCTTCCTTCACAAGGTTCCTTGGCACTACAGACAGTATCTCTTTTAAAGAGTGAGGCAAAAAGTTCTTCTCTGAGGCTGCTTTTGCTGGGCAATTTGTCATAGCAATGAAAAAATTAATTAATGCAGCACTACTTCAACAATTGGGACAAAGTAGTCTACTAATGAATGACAAGATAACAAACATATATATGTTAGAAATTATATAAAATTATATATCATTTAAAACAGAAAAAGACTATTTTACCATTAGTCATTTTATTGACATGTTTACATCCATCTCTGGGTAAAGAAATCTGAGTCACATTCTCACAAACATGAAAATTGCCCATTACAGAAGTATTCAATAAAAAGATTTCCTGTAGAGAGTAGATCTCTCTCTCTCTCTCTCTCTCTCTCTCTCTCTCTCTCTCTCTCTCTCTCTCTCTCTGTGTGTGTGTGTGTGTGTGTGTGTGTGTGTGTGTGTGTATGGATGGATGGATGGATGGATGGATGGATGGATGCCTGCATGTGTGTATCTATCTTTCAGTCTTTCAGCAGCTATTAAAAATATATTTGGTAGAAAATATACCTTTTACATTCCTTAGGAAAGCAAATATAGGAAATTTCCTATCATTTCAAAACCTGTTTCATTAATCTTAGACAACAAAGGGGCTATGGTTTAACTACAATTTACTTAGAATTTAGTCATCAAAGTTATCTATTAAAATAATAAAAATTCCATGATTGTTTTGAAATTAAATCCTCTTACTGAACATGTAACGAAGAGTGAGTGGGAGGAGGTTTTGCTTCTTGCTCTCTTTCCTCCTTCTATGTTTTACCCATCCTTCATTCTTATCTTCCCACCCAGGATGCTTGTTACATCCTGCCAGGCACTTGAGAAAGGAGTAACAGACTAAAATAAATCTGAAGTATTATTTGGTACAGAGAAATGACTAGTTTGAAACCCTTAGACATTAAGCAAAAACAATTAATAGAAATCTGTTGACTTCATTTTTCCTCAGATATGACATGGATTTAGAGTTAAATGCAAGTTTGCTAGAATTTCTGGACAAATTTATCTAACATTACTTTGTTGCAATAATGGCATTATTCCAGTTTGTACTATTAATTCTGTAGACTTTTCTTGTGATGGGTTTTCTTTGTTCTTATGAACTGATAGAAGTAAAAAAAAAATGCTACTTTGTTGAAGTGTAGGTGGGTATGTGTGCAGGTGTGTGCACACAGTAGTTGACATGGCCCATATATATACAGAAAGCAAACTTAATTCTTCTAGCAAGAATGTAGGACAAAATGCCTCATTTTTACCAGTTAAAGAGCTCCTCCAATTTTTGGCATCCATGGACAATATGCCAGGGTAGGAAATTAGTAACATATGATTGAACTCTAATATTCAGGCTTGCCTCTCAAGGTCAAACTGATTCTTCTTGTTTGGCAAATTCCTGTATATAAAATACAGGCATTCATCAGATGTTGTTTTGCTCAGGTAAACTCTGTATTTATGCAGATCAAAAAGCTTGGGCACAGGATGTTCCAAGGACTCAGACATTATCTTCTGTTAGAGAGATGAGGGCAGTCATCAAAGGACAGGCTTTCACAACAGTTTGAAGAGCTTGAACAGCTCTGGCATGATGGGTTTACTATCTACTGCACTGGTTCCCATCAAGGTTGATAGTTGGACTTCTGGCTCCTAAGTCAAACCCAAAAGATCAACTCACTTAACTCAGAACAAAAACTAAGTGAAGAGCTCCTGTGGAATCTAACTGAGTTTCACCATCTACCTCTCCTAATTTGGTACAAGCTCTGTAGGATTGGGACATGTCCAGGTGAATACCTAAGTGGGCAGGGGAAATTGCCAGTGCTCTTCTGTCCTGATGTGGTGAAGCAAGCATCACAAAGACAAACAACACAAAATCCCAAATCCTAATAACAGCAGAGAGCAGTGGAACTGAAGACTTAAGAAAGAGATGAGAAGGGAATAGCTGCTTTCTGAGCCAATCAAGAAAAGGAAGACTACCAGGTGGTGGTGTCACATGCCTTTAATCCCATAGCTTGGGAGGCAGAAGCAGACAGATCTCTGTGAGTTTGAGACCAGCCTTTCTACAGATCAAGTTCCAGGACAGCCAGGGCTACACACAGAGAAACCTTGTCTCCAACAACAAAGGAAGACTGAGAACTAACAACTGAATTTAATGATTAGGATATCAGAGGTGACATTATTTTATTATTTTTGAAAGTGTGAAAACATCCTCTACCTAGATAAGACTCTAAGACAAGGAAGGAAATAGAAAGAAAATGTGGAAATATATTTTGCTTTGGCATGGACCAGAGTTTACTTGGGAATTGTTTCCAGTTCCAGAGGGTTTGCTAGCAGGTGCGAGGGCAGTCCATTCTTCCAGAATAGACTGGCTTATTTATTTCTACTATAAATAGAACAACAAAAAAACCCAAGAATCTTAGTAAACAGATGTGAGCAATCCTAAACACATACACACACACACACACACACACACACACACACACACACACACACACACACACACACAAATTAACATGAGTTTCATATTAAATACACTAAACATTTAATGAAAAGAAAGGAATGACTCGATTTGATACAAGAAAATATAGTGAGCACCTATGTGCTCCTGGGAGAGATCTCTGCTCATAATTGGGGGAGCACAGTGCTTAACTTAGTGACTTTCTTTTGATGGAATACTTTCTTTTCTAGTTTATTTCTTTGGAAAGAATACCTGGCAGAAGCAACTAAAGCAGGGCTTGGATTGTCTTGGCTTTGAGGCTATAGTGATGGCAGGAATGGGAGATAATTGCAGATATGGTAGCATGAGCATAAGGAAGCTGACTGCCTAGCATCCACAGTCAGGAGATAGAGAGCACCCAGGCCAGCAGACAGGACTATAACCCACTAGATTGTTCTACAGTGACTCATTTCCTCCTGTGAGGTCCAACTCAGGGTCACCTGCTAGAATTAGATATTCCAACACTTGACTCATTTCACATTCAAATCTTAAAAGTGTAATAAAGACAAGATTGACTTTTGTGTTGATTTTATTATGATTTTAAATTCTCTAAAGTCAATGAATACTTTGGCTATCTAAACCCAAAAAGAACTGCCCTCCTGTCTGGCTGCAACATTTTAGAAAATATGTAGAATATATGAATGATGTGAGGGATTTTTTGTTTTGTGTGTTTTTTGTAGCTGGGTTGGGGTGGCACTAGGGAGAAACATTTTCTTAAAGTACCAATAAAAACTGAGAACTGCACCTGAATCGCATCTACACACAGTGGCTATAGAATAAGGGAGACTGCTCACTGAGAAACTTGCTACACAAGGGTCACTTGCTACACAAGGGTCTTGCTCCTGCATCTTGCTGGAAACAAAGGCTGATATAGTAACTATAGACTGCTTTTACACAACTCAGTATATCACTGGAGCGTATGGAAGAATGAACCTTGGACCTTGGGTAGGAAGGCTCAAGAGGGCTGCACGGGAGGCATAGTCTCCATCGGCCAATTGGAATTGTCTGGATGATTGCAGATTGTGTGGTGCCTATTCTTGGTTGTCAACTTAACTATATCTTGAATTTTCTGAAACTCACACAGCTGTGTATACCTGCGAGGGATTTCTCTTCACTAAATTATTTGAAATAAGGAGATCCACCTTCAATCTGTCCACACCTTTTGGTGGTAATCAACATAAAGGACATGGAAGAAGGCAGCTTGCTGTCTTTTTCTGCTTGCTCTCACTCTGCCTGATAATTCAATTCCCTCACTGACATTTGAGCCTATGTCTTCAGGACTTTGGTATGTACTGAAGATCACCTGAGACATCCAGCCTCAGCCTCATGAAGAGAACAACTACTGGATTCTTGGACTTGAAGTTGGTAGCCAGCCATTGTTGGAAGAGCTGGACCACAGCCTGTAAGCCATCCTAATATTCTCTCTCTCTCTCTCTCTCTCTCTCTCTCTCTCTCTCTCTCTCTCTCTCTCTCTCTGTATTTATCAATTCTATTCCTCTAAATAATCCTGATTAATACAGTCTGAAAACATTGAAGGACTCAAAACCTCATCTTAAAATACAGCTACAAAAATAACAGTAGCAAATCAGCAGGTTTTCCAGGTAAGTTGCACAGATCCTCCAAGGATTCAGTTGTCTATACTCAGTAAGCCCTTTTCTGAAGGAAAAAAAGGGAGAAATCCCCACACAAACTTCACAGCACTTTATAGGAGAATGTAAGCAAACTTAAATTTCAAACTAGAAGCAAAAAATCTTATATAATAAAATTGCTAAGCTATATTTACCAATTATGTTTAAAACCATAGTAAGACTGAGTTTATCAAAGGAAGGGAAGAGAGGTTAATGACATGAAAAATATTCACCATACTAATTAAGGAAAGAAATATAAAGCCTTGTAATTATCTTAATGGATGCCCAACATTTTGATAAAATTCATCATCCATTTAGATTAAAACAATATCAAAAATAGGAATATGAAGGAACTTTTTTTTTAATCTGAAGAGGTCACAGCAGCCTGCAGCAACTCTAATTCTTACTGCTTTTGCCTGGAATGAATATTAAATACAAAGATATGTGCAATTCTATATGTTATCACAGAACAATTGAATTTGGTTTTGCCATTTCTTCTTTTATCTACTTCTTCTCTTAAAGGCCTTAGACATGGTTTACAGAGTTTAGATATTTGAAAAAAATGCCCTTGCACAGTTTGAATGGAATTACATGGATGAATAGATTTATTTGATTATTGTTGTCTTTATAATATTTATTCTGCCTAAATAGGAGTAGAATTTATCTCCTCTTTGCAATCTTCTGTTAGATACAATAATAACATTATCTTTCAAAAATTTTAACAGCATTTACTAAATTTATCTGCATGTGCTTAGTTGCATTTATTGCTATTATAAATGGCACACTTATGAAGATTCTATTTTTAATGTCCTGTGGCTGTGTACAGAAAAACATTGATTATTACAATGATTTGTTTCAACCAAGCTTCTAAATTTTATTAATTCAAAAAATTGACTATAAATTTTCTTAAGAAGTTCTGTGTAGACAATCATAACATTTGTGTGAAAAGAAGGTCTTGTTTCTTCATTGAATTATTGGTCTGGCTGAAAAAAAATGAAGTGTCCCACATGTGCTCTGGCTTTGACTGTGTGGTCCCTGTCCAGGCACACTGCTCCAGGCACTTGGTAGGGTGTACTTTCATTAACATATTAATACATTGATGGAGTCAACATTTGAATAGGTTGTTGAGAGGTAGGGACAGTAGAGGAGGGCTTTGTTGGGGTCATTATGGCACAGGGGTTATTCGATGTAGAAATAAGCCATGCCCCATCCCCCCTTCTCCCCTTCCTGCCCCTTTCCTAGCTACCATGAAGAACTTTGTACAGCAAGCTCTTCCATCAAGGAGCCCTGCCTCACCACTACAGAAATCACAGAGTCAGCCAAACATGAACTGAAACTGTTAAAACTATCAGCCAAAATAAACCCTTCTTTCCTTAGGTGGGTTTTTGCTAAGAGTACTGTTACAATTATGAAAGTCACTGCCCAACACTTATGTTTTCATTTTTTCAAGTCTTGCAGTGTTAATCTGCTCCAGGAAAAGTAGCCTTCTTTCTGCCAAATGACATCTGAGCTGCCTATCAGTGGGGAAGAAAAGTGACCCATAAAAATAAAAGCTAAACATGCGTTATAGTAACTTCTTCAGACTGGGGAGACAGGTCACTGCTTGAAAGGACCCAAGCATTCAATCCCCAGTACCATCATGGTAACTACCAACTATCTGTAACTTCAATCCTAGGGCATCCAATTCCCTCTTCAGGTCTCTGATCAATGCATGCACAAGGAGCACACACATGCAGACTAAGCACCACACATGTAAAAACATAACTAATAATTCATTTCTTCAGCTGTGACAGCATTGGAACTAGATTACAGCAAAGATAAGCTCTTTCTAAAAATGATGAGTCAGCTGGTAGTGAGTACACAAGCAAGTAGAATATCTCTCAAATCCATGTAGGTGTTTTCGGTGTCTGCAATATCATATTTTCATTGTAGAAATGACAATGGAATGGGTGGCAGTGATAATGTTGTTAAGTGATCGTAAAATGTTGGGTGCAAGTGGCAGCTGTGTTACCAGCAATTGTTCGTCAACAGTAACAGAGGTGACACTGTTCTATGTGGCATGGCCCTGAACCTGGCTGTTGAGCTAACCCACAATCTGCTTAATTCATCCAAACTTATGGTAAGAAGCTTGGATATGTTGAACCATCCCTGTATCTCTGGGATGAAGCCTACTTGATCATGGTGGATGATTTTTCTTATGTATTCTTGGATTTGATTTGCCAGTATTTTATTGAGTATTTTTCCATCAATGTTCGTGAGGCAGATTGATCTGAGTTCTCTTTCTTAGTTGTGTGTTTGGGTGGTTTGGGTACCAAGGTAATTGTAGTCTCATAAAAAGAGTTTGGCCATGACCCATCTGTTTTGATTGGGTGGAACAATTTGAGAAGTATTGGTATTAGCTTTTCTTTGAATTTCTGGTAGAATTCTGCACTGAAACCATCTGGCCCTGAACTTTTTGGTTGGGAGACTTTTAGAGAGACATATATGGAACCCGCAAGAAGGAGAAAATGACAAGATCTCCTCAGTAAATTTGGAGAACAGGGGGGAGAGGGAGGGAGGTAGGAGAAATAGGAGGGCAGAACGGGAGGGGGGAAGAGAACATGAGGGATCAGCAAGGTCGAGTTGGGGGAAGAACAGAGAAGAACAAGGAAAGAGATACCTTAATAGAGGGAGACATTATGGGCTTCACTAGAAACATAGCACTAGCGAAATCTTCAGGGATCCACAAGGAGAACTGCAACTAAGAATCTAAGCAATAGTAGACAGGCTACATTAAATGCCCTTCCCCTATTATGAGATTGATGAGTATCTTAATCTAGTAACTGATGGAAGCGGAAGCAGAGATCCACAGCTCAGCACTGAGTTGAACTCCAGGAATCCAGTTGTAGAGAGGGAGGAGTGATGAGCAAAGGTGTCAAGACCATGCTGGAGAAACACACAGAAGCAGCTGACCTCAGCAATTGGGAACTCATGAAGCACAGTTGACAGCTGGGGAACCAGCCCCCCTGAACATGGGTGTGAGTTGGGGGGCCTGGACAGTCTATGAGGGCTCTGGCAGTGGAACCAGTATTTATACCTAGTGCACAAATGAGCTTTGAGAGCCCATTCCCTATGTATCTCAGGCTAGATACATAGGGGAGGGCCTAGGTCCTGCCCCAAATGATGTGACAAATTTTGATTATCCTCCATGGGCAGTCTCACCCTCCCTGAGGAGTGGATGTGGGTGGGATGGCAGTTTGGTGGGGTGGGGGTGGGGGAATGGGAAGACTAGAGGGAGAGGGAACTGGAATTGGCATGTAAATAAGATTGCTTATAATTTAAATTTAAAAAAGAACATTGGATAATGACTAGACTTGTTTTACTTTTTTTATTTAAATTAGAAACAAGCTTCTTTTACATGTCAATCTCAGTTCCCTCTCCCTCCCCTCCACCCCTGCTGCCTACTGACCCCCTATCCCAACCCCTTTCTACTCCCCAGGGAGGGTGAGGCCTTCGATGGGGGATCTTTAAAGTCTGTCATATCATTTGGAGCAGGACGTAGGCCCTCCCCTGTGTATCTAGGCTAAGAGAGTATCCCTCCACAGGGAATGGGCTCTCAATGCTCATTTGTGCACTAGGGATAAATACTGGTTCCACTGGGAGGATGGAAGAGCAAGAGAATGGGGGATGGATATGTAAATATGAGTAGTAATTAAAGAATAAAACATAAAATAATAATAATTAAAAAAATATAGCAACTAGAGAGTAGACATGTAACCACTGCTTTACCTTTGGAAATAGTGCCTCTTCCTTCCCCAACAACCCTTAAGTATGCATAGATATTCATTGTGGGGGGCCTCAAGAGTCTCTGCCTACCCCTTGAAAGGATGTGGATGGGCCCGAGACTCCGCAGCTCTTGTGCAGAAAATCATAGCTGCTATGAGTTCAAGAGTGCACCCACCACATCATGTCAGGAAGAGCAAAGCAGCCACATCTTATCAGGAAGATAATATTCCCCAACATTCAACCCTATCTTCCTGTTGCTACATTCATTCCACCACTTCTCCATGACTCTCTGAACAGTTTTGGGATGACATGGATATTCCAGTTTTGGCTGAGTATTCAACAGTTATTTACTTTTAGTACTATGACAAGCTATGAGTCTCTTCGGGTCAATCTAGGCTTTCACTGCAAAAGGAAGCTTTGACCAAAACTGAGGAAAGCACTACTTCATGGAGATGGAGGCAATGACTTAGTAACTTCTCATCAACAGTCTGGCTTGGCTGTGAATCGTGTGTGCTACACTATCAGTATTTAAGGGAAGATACGCTTACTGGTGAAATGCTTACGAGTCTGTTATGTTGGTAACCAACATCTTTATGTTTGAAACTGAGGCCTGCTCCAGAGAAGGGCATTTACTTCTACTATTCTAAAGCCAGTTAAAAGCCATTGGCTAAGGAGAGAAGGCCTAAGGTCTGGTAGAGAAACTACAGCTCTGTTTGTTGAATGGACATGAAATGCCTGTCAATTTTTCTTTTTATATTTCTTTACATTATATATATATTTTTTTCAAATTTATAATCATAATTTTTAATTTCTCATTTCTTTTCACCTAGTCATAAGTTGACATATATACCATTAAACTTTTATTTGTCTTTATCATCTAATAATTTTTTATTTCTTGAATTATTTAATTGTAGCTTTTAAGAATTTTACTGAGCCTCAAGTAACTTCAGAATGTCGGCTGCTTGAATTCAGTTTTCTCTATCAGATTACTACATAATTGAAAAAAAATGTTTTCTGTTGCACTACAATGTAACTGTAGATTCTGTGAATTCATTTTGGTTTTTATCTTACATTTCTTTCTGTGGCTGAAAAAATTAAAAACCATTCTTTTCTTTCTTTACCGAACTTCTTCCTTGAACATGATGCACCTGTGTATTGGAACCTCCATATCATTCAATCATGCTTCCTATCACACCCCCCCCTCTCTCTCCTGCACAGCATTCCCCTAAAACCTACCGTTAACCCACTCATTCCTTGACTTGACTCCATCAGCTGGATACATGGATTCCTAGAGTTTTAACATCAATAAATTTCATGGATCTTCCCATGGACATGCACCTTATTGTACTAGTTTTCTTCATTTTTCTTTAACATAACTGGAATATAAATGTTCACATTTGTATCTCCCTGCTTATAGTTTCACTACCTCTCTTTTAAAAATGATTTAAATTTACACCTATTTCAAGTTCCTAATTTTAGACTTTCACTTGAAAGAACTTTCAGATTTTATGGTGGATTGTTTCATTGTTTTCACAGGTTTTATTTCTAAACTGCTAGTAGGTAAGCATTATTTTTCTCATGTGAAATTTCTAAAGTTTGTATCACCAAAACCCTTTATGTAACAATAATTTCAAAACTTGGAGTTGACATAAAATGGTCACTAAATACAAGGAAGATACAGGTTAAGGCACAGGTTTCTCACAGTCATGATTAATATTTAAAACATGACAGAAAAGTCTATTTTCTCAGCTTCTGTTTTTTGGAGCCACAGTTCTTCCAATGTCTCTTTCCTGCTTTTGTCTGTTCCTTTAAAGACTCAAAAGTGACTTGAATTTCATGTGATGACGGAGTGTCTTTGCAAATTTCTCTTTGCATAACCAATCAATGAAAGGAAAAGAACAACAGAAGAAAGGGAGCAAGAGTGAAGAAAGAGAGGGAGAAAGATAGATCTTTAAATGATACTGGGAGCAATTAATGTAAGCTGGATATAAAGTGCCAATATGCTAGAGGAAAACGAAATGCACTGTGGTAGTCTCACAGTGAATGGCCTTCAAGATATTTGTCATTGTGAGGTACAGTATATGGTACTTAAAGGCACTGTTTGAAGATTTGAAAGTATGAATAACCATTAGTTAAGGAAGTAAACATAAAATTGGGTGTTACCAAACCTTCCCAGACTCAGAAATTCATTGTGTACAAGGAAAGACATGCACAAGTAAGCCAAACCTTTATATCACATTTTGTTATGACATCAGGTATTTGATGATTTCTGAAAACAGGCAAACTGAAAGTAACAGACTAGAGCCAAGCAGAGCATATGGCATACCTGGGGGAGTGAAAAAATTAAATCTTGATTTCCAGATGCATCAAAGAACATCAGAGAACAGTGACCACAGTATGTTCCCAGACTTCTGGTGATATCTTGAAGTAGAGAGATCACTTAAACTGACAGTGCTCACTATATGGGCTTTTTGTTGTTCTTTGGTTTGGTTTGGTTTGGTTTTCTTGATCAAGAAGTCAGTCAATTTATCTCTAAAAGAACATAACATCATCCATGCCCTGCTCTTTGCACATTAAACTGCTCATTTAATGTGTGCACTAGAAGGCAGAGAAAGGAAGCAAACAAAAACTTAAAGTTATATACAGCTTATGGTATAAAAAATGAGGACAAAATTGAGGGATTTTTTTTTTTTTTGTCTTTCAAGAAAACTAAAATGGACTTGAGGGAATCTAACAGTGGGATCTCATCAACCAAAACTCTGGGTGGAAAAATTGAATATAATATGGGAGAGTTCTATGTCTTGGGGGGTCTGTGGGGAAGATCCTGGCCAAAGCTTCTCTGCAGTGAAGGTGGAGAAAGCCATAATAGGCTTGGCAATGGTTGTACGACACAGGACAAATCTGTTTGGTATCAGAAAATTCTTGAATGGGGAGGTGAGGGAGTGCTTACCAGTCTAGATCTCCTGAGGAAGACCCATGGACGTCTGGATATCTAGTGTGGTGATGAAAGTGGCCTAGAAGGGACTTATGAGTAAATGCAGGTGGAACAAATCATGGCAGGAGTCTATGCCTTGGCTGCAGTGCTGCCCAGCATGGTCAAATTAGGTCAGAGCACTATGTGTGATCCTGTGGAAGCCTAATGGTTGCCTGCAAGGCAGCCACAGGTGACCAGATTAGGCCCGGGCACATCTTGTCCCACCCAGGTTAGATCTAGCATGTTAGATCTAGACAGAGGAGGTTTGGGAAGAAACCCAGAAATTGGATGCATTGCAGGTAGAGACGTGGTCTTCTGATGACATGTAAAAGTAACATCTTACAGACAGAACAGTTTATATTTAGAGTATTATATGCAATAACAATGAAAAATGATGCAGTAAAATTGAAGGGAATCTGGGAGAGGTATATGTGAGGGTTTGGAGGGAAGAAAGGGAAGGGAGGAATATAATTATAGTATAATCCCAAAAGTAAAAAAAAAAAAAAATTGAAGAAATACACACACACACACACACACACACACACACACACACACACACACACACACACACTCCTCAGTGGATTGAGTTAACAGAAACTAACACGGGAGACAAGATTATGTCACTGGAAGGGAGATAACCATCAACTACTGCAAGCAGAGCTGTTGATTTTTCAGCCATTTGATACTTGAATGGGAGTGTAGCTTTTTGACTTTTTGAAAAATCTATACATTTTGTTTGTTTGTTTAGTGTGTGTTTAGTAAGATCCCCAGGTGATGATGCAGTGAGACAACCACCCAGATCAGTAAATGTGGTTGAAAGATAAGGGAGAAGTCAGTGTCCATTCTCCTCTCAGGTCCACTGCAGCAGTGCCCAGTGCCACATCTCATCTGCTCTGCTTTGTGCAGCCCACCTCCCGCCCCTCACAAACCCTCACAGCTTACAAGCCTTGGGGTTCTCCAGTAGGCTGCAGTGACTCAGTGTGTAAAATAGGTCTAGCTGAATAGCACATGACATTGATTTAGAGGACCTTGCTGCAAGCAGGCTGGCTCTTGCAAACTTGGCCTCCAGCCTGGATACTGACCCTGTTGCCGGGCATGGACAGTGTATTTCTGAAACATCTCTGGATGACTATCGACTCCCTAGAGGTGCCTGCAAGCTACACTTGCCTTCCTCAAAAAGAGACTATGCACAAGCTGGGTGTTGATGCCTTTAATCCCAGCACTCGGGAGGCAGAGACAGGTGGATCTCTGTGAGTTCGAGACCAGCCTGGTCTACAAGAGCTAGTTCCAGGACAGCCTCAAAAGACACAGAGAAACCCTGTCTCAAAAAAACCAAAAGAGAGAGAGAGAGAGAGAGAGAGAGAGAGAGAGACAGAGAGAGAGAGAGAGAGAGAGAGAGAGAGAGAGAGAGAGAGACAAGGCTCAATAAAATAAGTAAAATCAGCATTAAAAGTTTTATGTTGTTTCATCATATTATTTAAAGACAATTAAGTTATCAATTTATTATTGGTAATTGATATACAAGACACCTAGTAATAACTGTAGTTTCCAGTAATCTCTCTCTGTAAGCAAAGGACAAAGGATAATGACAGAAATTTAAAATACCTAAAGAAGCCTATATAATGACTTTAATTTTAAAGATCTTATGTTTTTAAATAAATTTAATTCAAAGAAAACATTTTCCACATGTAAAATTTTTAAAATTAATATAACAGTAAGAGGAGATTCATGAAACAGTACACAGTACTGTTATTTCAGGAAAAGAGCAATTAAATCAACTTACATATTGACCAAAATATATATATGCACACAATAAAACATATATAGAGCAGTCCAGGTTTCTGAGCAATACTCATTCCTTGGGGAAACAAATTGATTTGGTCTCACTCACATGTGCTTTGCCAGTTGCATCAAAACCTGTGGAAGTTTTCATCACATTTACTTTTTACCTTGCCTTTCACAATTTTAGGATGAGAAACTACTTCTTATGTGTCTAGGCATGCATGTTGTCAAAATAAAAAAGTTATGGCTGGTTTCAATACCACTAAAAATGCAAATCCTGGGAACAGCAAAACTGTTCAGCAATTGGTGCATGAATTTTTGTGTGTTTACAGTGAAGACCTAGACACACACTGTGGATCTGGATCTGTATTTGGTGTCACTATTTTTTTATAATACATTATTAGGAAATATGTTATAGAAGTCATGAATGATGTGTTTGATTTTATTTTAAAAAACAGAAGTAAATATTAATGAAATATGGACGCATGCTATGCACCTGGGAAATTTGGGCTTGGAGATATATATATATATATATATATATATTATATATATATATATGCTTCATAACTTTTATGTGAATAATATCCTCAAATAATCCTATAGTAAAGGAATAAGGGCTAACATTTTGACTTATTTTGAGAGAAATATCTAATTGTGGGAGTTAGACTAATGTGATAATATAAGCTCTGTTCTTAAGAGGCCACATTTACTATGTTAATATAATGTTTTTCAGTCTCCTATAAGAACAGTTGACTTCTACCTAAGCAAACACGTGTAAGTAGCAAACTGTTTCATATCCACTGTGCTATGTTTGAACAAGTGAATGCTTAATGCTGTGAGTATTTAGTTTACACCTTAAACAAACATAATGCTTTCAGCTTTCCCATCCACTCAAAAATCTGCATATTGAACATTAACTAATAACATGGAAGATTTATGCAGTGAGTCTCTGTTCAGTTTTCCTCCTGGTTGTGTGTCTGTGAGGAGTTTGCTTTCCTGTAATAACATGGCATACACACAGTAGGGGTTAAAGTCAACATAATCTTTGGGTTTATGATCCAAGATATCTGATCATATTCCACTAATAATTTGTAAAAGCTGAAAGAAACCAGCGTATCCACTAATAATTTGTAAAGACAGATCAACTTGACTTCTAGTTTCCATCAATATCTCCCACAACTGATGAAAACCTGAAGGGCTAGTTTGGTTTTGTTTTAACAAAGGGAATCTAACAGTCCAGAATGTCCTAGAACTTTCTAGGTAATCAGAACTGTCCTCTATTTTTAATGTGAAAAACGACTTAAAAACAGAAGCTAATAAATTTTAATGGTTTATAATCTCACGTTTTTATTTCTTTCTTTAATGACATAGTCCCTTAAAAGTTGAGAGTGAAGTGTTTGCTTTCATTTATTGAAAGAAAGGGAGAGCAACTGATGACTGATAGTAGCTCTCACATGGCTCCTTTATTCAGAGGCACTGATATTTTGGTTGAAGGCAGCCTGATTCCAATTGTTTAAATATTTTTTTCTAATCTCTCTCCTTCTCCCCGGGATCTCTTCGTTGAACATGAAATGATTTCAAGAAAAAGATCATGGTTTCAGACACAGAACAGAACAGTTAAATGACAGAACTCTGGGCTCACTGTAGCTACAAAATTTGCATCCAGTCACTCAGTATATGACCTCATCTCTATCTTTAAATATGTATCTATAAGACGCACTCTTACTTTATCAAAACATGATGAATACTAAAGATAATTAAAGTATTTGGAAATTAAAGTTGCTGCATAAATCAAGACATGGTGTTTTGGAATAATTATTGCAGCATTTCCTCTTAGCACTGACAGTTAATAAATCATTTGGCTCAATGGTAAGAAAAACTACTAATTATGCTAAGGGAACAGTGTCCTGATAGAATTCTGTGTTTTGTCCCTGCTAACTCATTTAACATGGATGGTCTCTTTTTCTTACCACTCAGTGCTTTGCCAGCATTTTCTTTAATCTTATCAGATCTGTTTGATGTAATTGAGAAGTCACTTTACAAGAATGTCATTTTTCTTGCATCTCCTCAATAAAGTAATATAATTAAGATTATGCAAAGCAGAAAAGATTTCCAGAATACCAGACAAGAATGAAGGTCTGTGAAATCCCCAAATTAGGATTGCTGCAGTCAATATAAATAATTGACATTTAGGTGACCTAATTAAAACAAATTATATCACTGTGGGGGGGAAGCTATGATTTTAAATATGGGATGGTCTTGAGAATAAATAGGCAAAATATCTGATACAGTAGTGTTTTTTATTTTCTAAAAATAAACATCATGAAAAATTGTTACTACTGGCAAAACAATATTCATTAAGTGAAACTAACCACAGGGTTTTGAAATACATGAGTCAGAGATTGTGGCTATTAATAAGCTAAAACAACATAGCAGTCACATGCTGCTGATGTAGAACATGGCTCTTAGAATCTTGTTCCTCCTGAGCCACAGAATCATGTCTGCAAGAGGGAAAGCTCCTGGTTCTTTATGAGGTAAAGTTAACTTGATATGTGTAGAATACCTTCATCAGTTCCTGAAACATGGTCAGATCTTCTTAAATTTCTACCTCACAGTCTTCTATTACTTTGCACAGCCAAGTACCAATAAAATAAAAACAAGAAGGTTAGAGCATTGTGAAAAATGAAACTTTAAATTTATCTTACCAGCATTTCACATAATTTACTTATGGAATTCCTTGAGGAAACCAGTATTTTGCACATGAAAATTGCTTTTTTTTTATTCCAACAGCTTTTCATCTTCCCTTCTAATGAAACAGTAAGTTTCTATACAAAATTCCTCAAGAGTTCAAAAATTCGCTTTCATTTGGAAATGTATTTAGTATGCTCTAATAACTTTGGATTTCATTCATATGTCAAACACTTTTCAGAAAGAATCAGAATAAGACATGGTGACAATTGGGGGAACACTTTCAACCTCTCTTACTGAAAAATTTAGTACCTTGAACACAATGGCTACTTATATTAATGGAAAACAATCTAAAATATGTCTTCATGGAAATATTTTGAAGGTTCAGAACATGCTTGCCAAACTTTTTTACAATTTCATTAAAACCCTATTTCGGGTACCCAAACTGGAAGACCCTTTGCATCATGTAAAATACAGGAAATATTTTGTTAAAATTTCAGTCTATTGAAACCTTGTGAGTGGAATATTCCTAAATGTTTATTTTCTTGATGAGAGTAGAGATGAGATTATTAGTAAACATGTATTAGAGTCAACTATTCAATTGGGAAATGTAAGATGCATAGCATATTGTCCTTAGCAATCCAAAAGATACCTACACCATGGTGGAAAAGAACAGTAATTGTAAAGTTACATCATCTACATTAAAATCAGTGACCATCAACTAGGCTCAAAATTACTTATAACATATTAACTATAAGTAAAGATTAATAATGATTATCAACTTGACAGAATCTAGAATCTTTTAGAAGACAAATTGCTGGCATGCCTGTGAGGGAGTTTCTGGATTTGGTTAATTGAAGTGAAGAGACCCACCTTACCTATGGGTGCTATCATTCCATGGGCTGGAGTCTCAGAACACAAAGGAGCAAGTAACCTGAGCACCAGCATTCATCTCTCTCTGCTTCCCAACTGAAGATTCAATATGACCAACTACCTAAGCCTCTTGTTGCCATTCTTCTCCACTCATGGCTGTCTATACTGGGAACTGTGAAGCAAAAGAAGCCTTTCTTCCTTAAACTGCAGGCATTTTATCATGATAATGAAAAAAAAAAAACTAATATACTGAGCTAGTAACTTAGTGTCTTGCTTTTCCCACTCACAAAATGCAAATATGTTGTAGAAATTAATGAGATAACATACATGAACTATTGGCAATATATCCCCATGGGACAGGTTCAAAAGAATCACAGCCGTTGTCACTGACATATGTACTTTCTCAGCAGTGGTCAGTATATGTGGAATTCAATCCAATAATGGTAAATGAGGAATGACATAATGATCCAGTATTGCAACTAACCACAATTTTGGAAGAATTTATGTGAAAATGCTGTTGTAATATAAAACAACCTACATTAAATATTTATTAAAATAAGAGAGGAAAATTAAGACTCCACAGTGGATGATTAACAAACACAGTAGCCTCAGGTTATAGACTACAGTTTTATATAAGTTTCTTCATACAGAGTGTGGTTATAGACTACAGGTTTTTTTTGTTGTTGTTGTTGTTTTCTTTTGTTTTTCGAGACAGGTTTTCTCTGTGTAGCTTTGGAGCCTATCCTGGCACTCACACTGGAGACCAGGCTGGTCTGGGACTCACAGAGATCTGCCTGCCTCTGCCTTGCAAGTGCTGGGATAAAAGGCATGTGCCACCAATGCCCGGCTAGACTACAGTTTTATATAAGTTTTTTCATACAAGAGTATGGTTAATTAACATCATATAGTCTTAACAAATGTATTGAAACTACTTGGGATGGAGATATATATATATATATATATATATATATATATATATATATAAGTTTGGTTTTCAGAATAGCAAGAAACTATATAATTTATCTGGTGTCTATGATTGACTAACACCCCCTCAATGTTTTTTTACTGTCAAAAATAGCTACTGCTACCATTTATTTAGTAAATACTAAATGACAAACAATTATCCTATTCTTGTGTGTGTGTGTGGGTGGGGGTGTGTGTGTGTGTTTGTGTGTGTGTATGTGTGTGTGTGTCTACATGTATGTGTGGGTATGTTTGTGTGTGTTCAACTGTATGTGTCAGGGAACTTGCATTTGTATGCATGAGCACATAAAGGTCAAAGGTAACAACAGATGATGTCTACATCACTTTTTCTTTGCCTTATTTTTTGAGGCAGGGTCTCTCACTGAATTTAGAGCTCACCTATTCAGCTGGATTTGTTAGAAGGCAAAATCCAGAGATCTTCCTAGAGATCTTCCTCTCTGTGATGCTCCAGCACTGGCCTTACAAGTCCTACTGGCACATCTGGTTTGCATGTGTGTTCTAGGTAATCAAATGTCATACTTAATTCTTGCTTGGCAACTACTTTGCTCACTGAGTCAACTCCCAGTTCAACATTATTTCATTATTTTTTTTAAAAAATGGTTCTATCGTTTTTATTATTTTATTACTTTTTGTGTAAAAGTGTTTTGCCTGCATGTATGTATGCGTACTACATGCACATGCATGTCTTTTTCTAGTGGAGGTCACAAGAAAGAGCCAAATGCCCTGGAACTGATTTGCAGTACTGAGTTAATGATTGCTGAAAGCTACCATGTAGGTGCTGGGAACCAAACCCTGATCATCTGCAAGAGCAGAGCAGTAAGTGTTCTTTTATCACCATCATCATCATCACCATCATCATCATCATCACCATCACCATTGTATTTTAGTCTTATTTATTTAAAACTATTTTTAGATATAAATATATTTTGATCATATTCTTCCCCTCCTCCAAGTCTTTCCAGACCCTCTCCCCTTCCCAACCCATCCACCTTTAAGTTCTTTCTCAAAAAAAAAACAAACAAAAACTCAATATAACAAAATACCCCCAACACAAGAAAACAAAATAAAAACATGTCCATAAAAAAGAAAAAATAAATGCAAAACTGCAGCCAAATAAAAGCACATACAAAAAAGAAAAAAAAATGTGGAGTCCAATGATATGTTGGTCAACTACTCCTGACCATGAAGCCTGTCCTAGTGTCATTGATATATCCACTGTTGTTCTATTGGAGAAAGCTGATTTCCCTCTACCAGTAGGTATAAGTGACAGTTCAGGTGTTGGCCTTTACCCCAGTGGCTAGGTTTTTTTTCACTCATTTATTTTTCAATATAGTGAGATAAAATATAATAAGAAAAAACAAAGTTATCACTTTTGAGCTGAACAAGACACAGACACAAGACACAAACACACAGAAAGAAAAGAGCCCAAAAGTAGGCAAAAAATCAGAAACTCAATTGTTTGATCACTCAGGGGCATTTGATAAATAGCCCATTTGAAACATAATATAGTAGACCCTTCCTAAAATATATACATGTATGAAGGCAATATAAACAAAGTTGCCAAATAATGGGGGAGGAGGAATCCGAAGTGCCCATCTCTTGTCACCCAAAGTGGCCCCACAGGAATTCCCAAATAGCCCAGACTGTTGCCAAGACTGTAGGTTGCTCTTCATAAACTGCAAACAAAACGACATTGCTGAAGAAAACAACTATACTGAAAATAGAAATGTCAAGCTGTTGCCTACATAAAGCCTTCACTCTCATGTAACAGGATTGTTGGTATAGTAAAGCATTTAGCACATCACCAAAAGTGTAACATAACCACCAATCAAGACACAAACCCTTTATCTACAATGGTATCCTGCCTGCAAAATATGGTGGCACAAAGATTGTGGGAGTAACCAACCAATAATTGGTTTGACTTAAGGCCCACTCCATGAGATGCAACTCATACCCAACAATGCATGGGTAACCAAGAATCTGAGGTGAGATAGTCCAGGGACCTAGAAGAAAATCAAGAAGACTAGTTTAAGTAGACTTGAAAATGACATGGTGATTAAATGACTCCTAAAGACATCCTGAGCAAGACCAGTGTCTTGCTCAGCCATCATCAGAAAAACTTCCTCCTGCAGCAGATGGGAGCAAATACAGAGACTCACAGTCACTGTGGGGAGGAAAATACCTTGGAACTTAAGCATTAAATGGTATGTCTCCATCAAACACCTCCCCTCAGAGCCCAGTGGACCCTGTGGAAGAGGAGGGGGAGGAGTCTAAGAGCCAGAAGCAATGGAGGGCACCAAAAAGAAGGATCCTCTAAATCAACTAAGAAAAGCTCACATGAACTCACAGAGACTGAAACCATAAACAAAGGGCCTGCACAGATCTGCATTAGATCATTTGTGTATGTATTATGGTTTCCAGTTTAGTGTTTTTAAGACAAGTAAGTGTTCTTAATTGATGAGCCATCTCTCAAATGCTATTTTTCCTTTGATTAGTATTACTTCAGTGTTTTCATTTCCATTTCCTTCTAGACTTTCAAGTAGAAATCCTGTATGGTGGCATGTACTTGTATTCCCAGGACTCTGTGGATCTAGGGTAGAGACACTAAGACCATGCTGGTTTATTCTTTTTCTCACTTTCTCTCCCTCTTCTTCCTCTCCAAGATTCAAACTTTTATTTCACCACTCCCCCATTATCTATTTTTCCTTTTAACATATTAATTTTTCTTTGACAAATATATTGCTTTTGACAAATATATAGCGTTTCGTTACTATAATGCCCATTGCCTTCCCACTTCCTACCTTACAAGTTACCTTTCTACACACAGAGGAGGTCATGTAGTAGACCCTCTTTGTTAGGAGATGTCAGCAAGCCTTCTTTCCTGGTAGGGGTCCCACATTCCACAACTTCTTCCAGCATGTCTTCCTGTCAGGATTAGCTTCCTTTCCTATGTTTTCTACAGATATGATGTAAAATGGAGTTAAATAAGAAGTCAATTTTCACGTTTCCATTTTCCCCAACTTTGTATGAAATTACAATTGACAATGACACAAAATAAAACTAATTTTTTTCTAATACTATGAACATTCAGGATAAATCCTTACTTCAACCATATACAACATAAATCTTTAAAGTTAGACCAAAATTCCAAATTAATTCAATCATGAAGTATTTACTGAAAAGTGACTTTGCCTGAGCACTTTGTCAGTTTTGGGGCTCTGAACACAATGAATTTCTCCCTGGAAGAAAATCTATGTGAACTCCAGAAGAATTCTGGCATGTGGAAGAAGACAGGTAATAAGTAGATTGGCAAATGGATGTATACTCTTCCAGAGGAAGCCTCCTTTGTGGAGAAGAAAACACAAGAAGACAAGTCCATTGGAAGTGCCCTGGTACCAGGAAAATGGAGCAACCAGGCCTCTAAGACTCTGCCTCTTTGGTGTTTTATGAAAGAGACCAGTCCTTTTCAAAAGCATCATCACCCTCTGGGGGTCACTCGGAAGAGAAGAGACCAAGAGGAAGTATCACTGGAATCAGAAAGAACTGCTAGCAAGTGTTTATCACTAACCTGGAAGAGACAGTGCCCCTTAACCAGAACAGTAAGAGCTAATTTTTCTGATTAATGTTTTTGTATAATGAGCCATTACATATTGGGAATTTGGGGAATTCCCAATTCCATTTGGGAATAAGACAGATTGTGTATTCTTTACTCAAGAATTCAGACACATATTTTCTACTTCTTAATATACTGGGCTTCAGATAAGAGGTGAAGGATAAAGAATTGTAACTCAATTTTTCTTAAAGCTGGTTTACAAAGTCATCTTCAGTAGTAGTGGCTATCCAACATGTATGTCACTTCTGCTTGTGTCTCTGAGCAAGAATGCTGTTAAGACAGTTTAACAAATAGCCTATACAATACATTCTCTTACCAATTTTTTACTTACTCACCCATCACATTGTTTTTTGCCTACAAATCCCCACTTGTCTTGCTATAACCAGAATTGAGTACAACCTTGCTTTTTCTCACCTCTACTGTGGAAATTTCATTAAAGTCTTCTTACTATGCTAAATTCCATCAAAGTACATTTTTCTTTATAAAATGTAACCTCTGAATATCTGTTATTCAGGAAGTCATTATGAGCTGGTCTTAACCCTAGAGCAGGCTGATTGGACTCTCCTTCCTGATAGGTAAGAGGCACATTGTATTTTAAAACTGTGCAAAATAAGAGCCACTGCAATGGCATTTTTGGAAAATAAAAAATTGCCACAGTAAATGCAAAGATGAATTCAAGAAGAAAGAGGTCTATTAAGAGGCATATTCTATGATTATATTTTCACCTAAAACTTAAAGTGAAATCTGGAGTGCATCTTTTAGATAAAAAGGATGTTCTTTCTCTTCTCATATTCAACACAGTGCAGAATTAAAATGTCAACATCTTGATTAAGGAATTCCTGGTTAAGGAATTCCTAGGTGACTTCTTGCCTTCTAGACATTGGATGGGGCTTTCTATTTTTCTCTGAAACACATTCAGAACTAATTTGTGAATAGAATAACTTCTTACAATCTATTTCTCTACACATTGCTGAATTAACTCTTCCCCCATGTACACCACACACAAGCATCTACCCAACAAATACATAGCAGTGGGTAAAGGGGGTAGGGATCTATTTGTCACAGTTGCAGTAGCTTCAATTTATTCCAAGAGTATGTCTAAACCTCCTTTAAATGTGTGGGGATTAATAGTATACAAACTCTAGGAAAATGTAAAATACAAAACAATTTTTTAAGGTACAAGTCACTCAAAGAGAGGATTTGAAATTTGATCAAATGTCATTGCAAGCATTTAATGCTTGGATGATATTAATTAGCTGAATATTGAGCTGAGAGCAAGTGAGGCTTATCTACTGAATGTGTCCATAGGATTTTCCTAGCAAGGGGAACCACAGTAAAAATATCTGGAGCAGCAAGTTCCTCATATATACATCTAGGTTCCTATTAGCATCTTCCTGAGAAAAACTTTATGCAAATACAAGCTTTCTGAATTAACAGGGAAGTGATCATAAAGTGATTCCTCTTCTCCTGTGGCCAAGAGCCTTTACAAAACTCATGAACCATGAAAATGTTTAAAAGCCTCTGACTTTAAATCAACAACTAAGTAAAAGTATTTCAAATGCCCTGTAATCATGGTTCCAGGGCGCTTTATATTCTTAGCTAACAATGGCATTTGACAAATGCTAATCCATGTTTTCCAAGCCCTTACTCATCTATCATTGGCTTCACCTATTTTTCATTGTTTATTTTTTTCTTTTCCCTGTTTAGGTAATATGAAATCACAGTATTTTCCTCTGAATGTCATCTTCTTCCTTCCAAAATGAAATTATGAGTTATCTAGAAGGCCAGTCTAGTAGCTTTAACAATACAAGCTTCCAGGCCATTAAAAACTAAAATCACTTTAAATTCATCTTGATCTCTCCAACTTAGACACAAACCTATAAGTAGAAAGGACTTTGGTAGGAATAGCCATGTATTTGCTTTACATTTCACATATTCACAGAGTGATTTTTATTTCTGTTTTCCTATTACCCAACAAAACTCTCTCTCTCTCTCTCTCTCTCTCTCTCTCTCTCTCTCTCTCTCTCTCTCTGTGTGTGTGTGTGTGTGTGTGTGTGTGTGTGTGTGTGTGTGTGTACATACTAGGTTATACAGTCAGTGAACAGTCTTTTTCCCATGGAATTTATACTGTTGCATTCACAAAAGGTAAGCTTTCCTTCTCCATGTTCTATGACATTGGATATATGACAGTTATGTGAAAATGATTTGCAATTTGGATACATTGTTCTAATGATGTCAACACTAAAATACTACTAAATATCACATGAAAATAAAGGTTTTTAATTGAAAGTAAAACATTTCCACCACAGGATGTTGATCACAACAGAAAGCAAAGACTTGACCTGGCACGGGGCATGCTGAGAAGAGACCCACAACACCACTCTGTTTCTTGAGAGCAAATAATAGTTTTCATTTTCTCAACATATAGAAACTGTGAGAAAAATGACATAGAGAGAAATTAATGTGCAGTAAAAGCAAGGATTTTATATGTAAGGCAGCATGCTCTATGTTGGAGGGAGTGGCATGTGAGCTTCATAGATGGGTGAAATGGAGCCTGTGACCAAACTAAATGGATGGGTGATATAGATAGATTTATATTTCAGGTGAAGAGCAGAGGAATATAAGAAGATAGCAGTTTGGTTTCAGCCACTTTGACAACAACCATGACTGAAACAACATGGCGCTGTGGGGGGAGTGGTAAAGGGTTTATTTCATCTTAAAATTTACAGTCCATTATCAGAGGAAGCCAAGGTAGGAAAACAATCAGTGAAGATACCCAGTGCCAAGAACTAAAGTGGAAACCAGGGAGAAACAGTGTTTTACTGATTTGGTGCCCAGGCTTGCTCATCTTGCCTTCTTATATAACCCAGAACTCCCCGTCAAAGAATAGCATTACCTACAGTGGGCCCGGGTCCTCCCACATCAACCATTAATCAAGAAAGTACCCCACAGATGTGCCTGTTGGCCAATCTGATGTATGTATATGCATTTTCTCAATTCAAGCTACCTCTTCCTGCCCTGTGCCCTGACAAAACCTATCAAGAATAGTCAGACAGGAAATATGTTTTAAACTGTTGAGAGAACAGTTTAAAAGATATGCAGTAGAAGAGGAAAAGTAGTGAGGTTCTGAGATGTAGACCTTGAGGGAAACAGAAGGTAAAATTTAGAAATCCAGGCAAAACATAAGTAAGCTTTTTAATGGGGTGATTGCAGAGGGTATGGAAGCATTTCCAGCTCAGAACCAAGTTTCCAATTGCTTAAATATATAGATCAAAGCACTACAAATCAAATTAAGACAATGCACAGACTGACAAACTTCTCATTGAGAAACAACTGAATTTAGTCTTAGAAATTATAGGATTGAGGAATCTATCACCTAAGAAAAAATACATATTGATAGTTGGATATAGGAGAACAAGATGTAGCAGAAAATTTGAGACTAAGAAGAGAGAATTATGTATTGCTAAGACATCAGTTGAAGCTTTCAGATTAAATGAGACTGTCTAGGACAAGCAGAGAGACTAAAAAGCATTCCAAAGATGAACTGTCAGCATATACCATGTGAACTCTCGGGAATTAACTTAGTTCAAACTTTATTTCACAGGCTCTGACTGCTCCTTATGTACCTTTGCTTCTTTTATCCTTTCTTCTTTGCATGAGAGACTGAATTTCTTGGTACCAAAGCAGAACTATTAGGGAAAGCAAAGAGGCAAATCTGAATTCCCTCCAAAATTTTGGATGTGACCATGGATTTTCCACCTCTCTTTCTTCTTTCTTCTGAAGGAGAAAACAGTCCCAACATTGCAGAGACAACCTTTTAAGCCTGTTTTATTCAGAGAAAAAAATAGATTGAAAATACATGAATAAACTGCTATGTACACTTCTGGAAAAATGAGAGTATTAATTAATAATTTATTTACTTCTCCATCCTCATATGCATTGAATAAATGCATATGGAGAGATCTCTTATATGAATTACCCAGTAGAGAAATGAATAAGACTTAATGTTAACCTTTGAGGATTTTAAACTCTAAAAGAGATGCATTAGATTATGGTCTAAATATTTCAAATTCAAAAGAAAAGACATCTGCAGACTTTGAGAAGAAAAAGCTATTCCATCAATAACTTGCCTCTGTTTACTTTTATCTTAAAATGCAGCACTTGTGGGGGTAACACATTCAACGTGCATGAAGACTTCACTCCCCAAATAATAGCACTGCCAAACATTGGCTGTGGGTTTGGATGGCATGATTTTCAGAACTTTTGTCAATTCCAGTCAAATGAAGACTTAATGAAGTCCCCCAAAACATAGAAGCTCATTCCACACAGTAAAGTAGGAATATCTCTCTTCGTTTAAATGAAAACTACACATTTTCTTATGTTATTATTTTGAATAAATTGTGCACATAAATTAGCAATGTAAATGTATATGCATATATATATATATATATATATATAGTTGGTCAATGTTTAATTCTTTAATTCATGAATACTCCACCATTCAAAACCCCACCTTTTAAAAAGAACACCTGTTTTTCTTTCCATCCTCTAGTACCGCTTAAAATTAAATCAGCTTTTAGTCTCATGATATTTAACTTTTGGTTGATTTTCTACTCTTCAATATGAGTGTTATATATATATGATATTCAAATCCAAACTATTCAACTGAACGCTTAATAAATTCTTTTTTTACTGGTCATACTTAAAATAATAAAGTCTTAAAATGGATACAGAGACATTTACATGTCATTTAATCTCTTTTTAATTTTCTCCCATTTTTATCTTTATGCCCTTCTCTCTCAATTCCTCATGGAATTTTTTACCTGGAGATAAAGCAATCTGAATTTGAGTTTATCAGTTGCTTTCCTCCATAATCATCAAAGTGTCAGATTATAGAAATCCATAACAATTGTGCTGGGATTTTGATAGGGATTGCATTGAATCTGTAGATTGCTTTTGGTATGATTGCCATTTTTACTATGTTGGTCCCACCTTATCCAAGAGCATGGGAGACCTTTCCATTTTCTGGTAACTTCTTTGATTTCTTTCTTTAAAGACTCAAAGTTCTTGTCATACTGGTCTCTCCCTTGTTTGGTTAGAGTTACCCCAAGATATTTTATGTTGTTTGTGGCTATAGTAAAGGATGATGTTTATCTGATTTCTTTCTCAGCCTAATTTTCATCCATAAATAATAGGGCTACTGATTTTTTTTAGTTAATCTTGTATCCTGCCACTTTGCTGAAGGTGTTTATCAGCTGTAAGAGTTCCCTGGTAGAGTTTTTGGTTACTTATGTAAACTATCATATTTTCAAACAGTGAAAGTTTGACTTCTTCTTTTCCAATTTGTATACCCTTGATCTCCACTTGTTGTCTTATTGCTCTAGCTAGAACTTAAAGTACAATATTGAAGAAATAGGTAGAGAGTGGAAAGCCTTGTCTCATTCCTGATTTTGGAGGAATCTCATTGAGTTTGTCTCCATTTAGTTTGATGTTGGCTGTTAACTTACTGTATATTGCCTTTAAGGAGTGGATGGGGGTGGGATCAGGGGGTCAATAGAGGTCATGGGAGGATGGAAGGGAAAGAAAACTGGGATTGATATGTAAAATAAGATTGTTTCTAAATTAAATAAATAAAAAAGATAGAAATCCGTAACAATGCACCAAGAGTCAAACCGCTCATAGTTTTTGGATCAGCAATGCTTACAATATGTTAATTTTCAATTATCAATACTTGAAGTGACCTCTGGTATTTCATATGGTTATTGAAATGCTGTATTTGAAAAAAAAAGTATAATGATAAATGAAGGTAAAATAATTCTGTAGAGTTGTGGGCAGAACAGCAACCCAGACTCCACCTCAGGAGAAAGGGGAGGAAGAAAGGAGGGCAAGTAAAGAGATGCCTTGATAGAGGGAGACAGTACAGGTTTGGAGAGAGGTCTGGCACAGAGGAAATGTTAGGAGATCCACAGGGATGACCCCAACTAAGAATCCAAGCAGTGTTGGATGCCATTGATACCCTTCCCCTATAATGAGATTGATACCTACCTTGGTTACCATTCCTAGAGCCTTCATCCAGTAGCCGTTCGAAGCAGAAACAGGCACCCATAGCTAAGCACTGAAACATACTCCTGGAATCCAGTTGTGGAGAGGGAGGAGGGATGAGCAAAGGAGCCAAGATGGTGCTGCAGAAACAGTTGACCTGACCCAGTAAGAGCATGGAGACCCTAGTCGTAAAGCTGGGGAACCAGTATTGGACAGAATCAAGCCCTCTGAATGTGGGTGCCAGCTAGGAGGCCAAGACAATCTATGGGACCTCTAATAGTGGAGCCAGTCTTTAACCCTAGAGCACAAATGGACTTTGGGAGCCCATTCCCTATGTAGGGATAATATTGTAGCCCAGATACAGCAAGCAGGGCCTAGGCCCTCCCCTAAATGATATGATAGACTTTGAAGTTTCCTGGTGGAGGGCCTCACTATCCCTGGGGAGGAGTTGGGGGATTGGTTGGGTAGGTTGGTGGGGAACATGGGAGGATGGAAGGGTGAGAGAATAGGGGGTATGGATATGTAAATATGAGTAGTAATTAAAGAATTTAAATAAAAAATGGAAAAATAAAACAAAATGTAAAACAGGTAATAAAAATAATTCTGTAAATATCTCTACATTAGACACTTGCATTTACAGTGAAATTGTATTTTTTCCCAAAGCATTATTAAAGCAATTATGAAATGTTCCCAACACTTATAACTCAAACATTTACAATAATGTGAACACAAATGAGAAAACAAACTGTAAAGGCAAGCATAATGCTTGACTGCAATTGTTGAGAATATCCATCTGAGCTCTGAGCACTGAGAGATCAGCATCAGCCAGAGTGGAAAGAGTTCTGTAAACAAAGGCAAAGTGCCAGACCTTAAACCATCTCCATTTTCATGTCTTTCTGTTGCTGTAGTAAATTCTGTCACTGTAAAGAAGATAAGTCATTGCAATTGTGGAACCATTTTTATGTGAACAATCAACAGAGATGATTTGCTATGAATAATACTGTTGAAATTGATTTGGTTCAAATTGATAGCAAGATATTTTTGCTGTATCTTAGGGTTCAAAGGAATTGGAATATACTGCTGATTGTTCTGCTTCTCTGAAATTCTCTTAAGGGTAGAGACTATTTGAACATGCCCTGCTTTATCAGTCAATACAATATCTATCCTTCCTTATTTGTACAATATAAGGAGAAATTCTAAATGCAACTATCTTTCAATGTAATATATTCAATGAAATTGATCACTTAAGAAAGAGATATTTTCTATCTAAAACTCATAAAGTGACATTCAGGGCATGTTTATATCTGAAATTTTATGGGAGAACACCTCTCAGTCAGGAGTTTCAAAACAATGCAATGTGAGTACCTAACATTTGGAAGAATTGCCTTCACTTACCACTTCACTACTGTGTAGCTGCATGTCCTAAGACAAGCGAAATAGACTCTAAATTATTTTCATTTGATCAAATAGGACTAGTCAGATGGTTCTCTGAGTTCACTAGACATAAAAAACAGTTGCATAGTTTCTTTTCTAAATACATGTGTTCTCCTTCAACCCCAGAAAATCTCAAAAGAATTTATCAAAATATGACTGCTGCTTTGGTACACACACACACACACACACACACACACACACACACACACACACACACACACACACACACCATTGCTGTGTACATTTAACAATCACTTCATCTCGAAAATGCTCTGACATTTTCTCAAACTAGAGCTTAAGAACATCAGCTTGTGTTTTAAATGAGTTCTTGGGAGACAATTTCCAGTGGAAGGTTGCTGTTTGTTCTATTTGCTGCATTCATAATGTAGGCTGACAAAAAAAAAAAAAAAAAAAAAAAAAAAAGAACCATCAAAGGGAGAAAACATTAGCAGGGAAGGTAGACAGGCCATGCAAACGAGAGCTCAATTACAGAAGAGCTGTCTCCAGGAGCCCAGAGTCATGCTCTTTAACATTCTAAGTGATTGGTTTGTGCAGTGAACCAAACCTGAGCAGTTCCAATGTTTGAAAATGCAATGACTTAAATAGAAATACTAATATACCCTTCAAGGTCATGGAACAGTTCCTTGGCCTTCGGAAACATGTAACTTCTCTGAGTGCATGTAGGTCAATCGGACGACCCTTTATAACCTTAAGATGCATCTTGCTCTTTTCGCTGTATTAAAATATGTTAATAATATCAGTTTAGGAATCAAATTGATTCATTTTCAAAATCTGCCTTTTATAAACTTCCTTTTCATTTGCAGAATTACCAAAAAGTTGTTCTATATTACCATATTTTCTAACTGAATACAATTAAAGGATTAAAGTACAAAAAGGTCATCAAAACAAGAGACTATGAAAGAAATCTAGGAATAGCTATCCATTGCTAATGATAACCTAAAATTTAATTTAAACTCTGCCCCCAAAATGTGTAATGTTTAAGAATTAGGTTTCAATACTCAGATACATGCTCTAGAAGTTTACTATCTGAGTTATTTCTAATGATTTTAGTGGAAAAAGAAAGAAATTTTTGTTTGTTTATTTTGTTTTGGATTTTGCTTTTTTTTCCTGTCTAAAAGGAATTACATCACCTAGAGTTCTTCTTTGACCTTGAAGGGTTGGCTATTGAATTTCATTTGCATGATAGACCACAGAAAATGTGGTCAGTACTGTTACTAACTCACAACTGGTCATGTTATACATAAAACATAAATAGTAAATAAAATATTAGAATTAGTTCAATCTAATTGATTGCTAAATTATGTTTATGCATACCATTTATGATCATAATTCTCTTTGACAAAACAAGAAATTGTTAAACTTTTACATTCCTAGTAACATTAACTGTCTTCAACTATAATTTTATGTATGTAACAATATCAATGCATGATAAATAGAATAGAAGTACTAATGTGAATTCATAGCTATGCCATCATCATATCTAATTATGAGTAAGTTGGGAACTCACATGAATATAAAGGAAAGCCATTCCACAGAAGCAGGCCAAATAAATAAAGCTAAGATAGATGTGCATTAATTAAATGGCCCTGGCTTCTCTGTATAAAATAACACAGTATTAAAAGATTTAATGACTAAATAATGACATAAGCGAAATTACAGTCTAGCAGTGGTCAAAAATGAGGGTTCTGATATTATTGTGAATGATATAAGGTTTATTTATGAATATACTTTCCAAATAAAAAACAATTTGGGCCATCAAGATGTATAGTTCATGGAAAGGCACTTGCTGTGGAAGCCTAACTCCCTAAGTTCAATGACAACAACACACAGGGTTCCAGAAGAAAGAATCAACTCCATAAAAGTTTCCTCTGATAAGCATACACATGTCATGGAATGTGTATCCCTGTACTCACATACAAAATAATAATGATTTTAAATTTAAAAATCTGTTTTAAGACTGCATTAATTGATGGGGGATGTCCTTCTGTATATATTGGTTGATGAATAAAACACTATTTGTCCAATGAGGCCAAAAGATAGGTGGAACTAGCAGACTAGGAGAATTCTGGGAAAGATAGGCAGAGAGAGCCTGCCAAAGACCCAGAAGAAAGGACTTGCCAGGCATTCTCTGACCATGTGGAAATACATCAATTAATAAAAATGGGTTAATAATTAAGACAGAGATAGCCAATAAGAAGCCCTAGCCATTGGCCAACAGTTTAATAATTAATGTAGCCTCTGTGCGTTTATTTGGGGCTGAGAAGCAGCTGTGAGACCTGGAAGAACAAGAGAACTACTAGCAACAATTAGTTAATAACCGGAAATGTGCCTAGGATAAGATACTTAAATTTGATACTAGGTTCAATGCATGAAAAAATCACTTGGAATTATTTTTAATTTTATTATTAACATTATTAAATATATGTACTGGCTTGTGGAGCTTTTTAAAAAATTGAACAATTATAGATTAAGAATAATGCAATAGAGGGCTGAGAATGTAATTCTGTGATGGAGTCCCCAGTACCACAAAACCAAAGGCAAAGAAAGAGCAGGTTGGGGGTGGGGAAGGAGCTAAAGGTAAAGAGGTAACACATTACTGAAACACCTAGACCTCACACAAATTTATTGTTAATGATAAGTCATTTCCACTTGTCCACAGCTGATGTACCATCTATAACAGAGGCAAATACACCAGAAGATAAAAAGCTTCAGTGGAGAAAATAAACATTTCAAATGTAGCCACTCTTTCCTATCCTTTGTTAAATTTTCTTTTTTTATTTTATTTTATTTTTGGTTTTTCAAGACAGGGTTTCTCTGTGTAGCTTTGGAGCTTATCCTGTCACTCCCTCTGGAGACCAGGCTGTCCTCGAGAGATCCACCTGCCTCTGCCTCCCGAGTGCTGGGATTAAAGGCATGTGCCACCAACGCCCGACCCTTTGTTAAATTTTAAAACAAGCTTTTCTAATTTTACATACCAATCCCAGTTCCCACTCCCTTCTGTCCTCCTGCTCCTCCTTTCCCCCTCCCACCCAGAGAGGGTAAGGCTTTTCTTAGTGTGTCAACAAAGTCTGACACATAACTTTTAGAGCTGACAAAGCTCCCCCCCCCCCAAATCTAGGATCACCAAACTATCCCTCCAAAGAAAATGGGCTCCAAAAAGCCAATTCAACCACTAGAGATAAGTCGTGGTCTCACTTTCAGTGGTCCCACACACTGCCCAAGTCATACAACTGTCAACCACACTCGGAGGACCTAGTTTGGTCCTATGCAGGTTCTCCTGCTGTCAATCCAGACTCAGTGAGCTCCCACTAGCTCAGATCAGTTGTCTCTGTGGTTATCCCCAAAATTGTTTTAACCCTCTTGCTCATATTATTGCTCCTCCCTCCCTTTGACTGGATCTCAACCCAGTGCTTACCCATGGATCTCTGTATCTACTTCTATCAGTTGCTGGATATGATGATAACTGAGGTGACAATCAATCTGATTACAGGGGAAGCCAAGCTCGGGCACCCTCTCCACTAATGCTTAGGGTCTTAGCTGGAGTCAGCCTTGTGCGTTCCTGGGAATTTCCTTAGTACCAGGATTCTTGCTAGCCCCATAATGACTTCCTCAATCAAGATATCCGACCCCGGAGAAGGTAGGTAGCAATTGCGGAGAACCCGAAGAGACATAATTGGATCTCCCTGGGAAGGGGAAATAGATAAGATCTCCTGAGAAAACTGGGAGTGTGGGGTGGTGGGAGGGAAGTGAGAGGGGAGAAGGGGAGAAAAGGAGAAAGGGAGGGAGATAAGAACTTGATAGTCAAGATGGGGGAAGGACAGAGAGCGAGAGCGAGTAATAAAATAAGACTCTCCTAAAAGTAAAAGTTTCTGTCGAATTTTCAGTCTGCATTACCCTTTCAAAAGAGATTTCATCCACTTGTATGGAACTTTTTAAGGAAGTATGAGCTTTGTTTTTTCCTTGTTGTCTTTGAAATCGAGTCTCCTGTATCCTGTTCTTACATCAAATTGTCGATGCAGCTGAGCATGACCTTCAGCTTCAGATCCTTAGGCATGTGCTGCCATACCTGCTTTATGTGGGGCTACAGGATAGACCCCGGGCTCAGTACATGCTATCAACACTTTGTCATCTGAGCTGGTGTTTTGGCCCCTGAAGTTATTTTTACTGGTGACTGTTGACTCTTTTGCTATCTTACTAATTATTCCTCGAACGATATATGCTCAATAAAGGGACAAAATTATTTCTTATCTTGGTTTTCTACTAATTTTAACACCGTCAATTTGTGAGCTTTGGCTTGGGCACATAGAAGCAGAAAGTATAAGAATGTGACTTTACTAGATTTTAATGCAATTAATAGACAGATTATATTTCTCAAACTTTTACTTGAAATCTTAGAAATATAATATACTTCTTAACTGTGGCATCATCCTTCATTGTAAACTATTTACTTAATTTTAGCAGTGCATTTTTTTTTGCTAGAAAACTGTATGTGGAAAGAGTACTCATACTAGTAACACTAATTGACAGACTAGCATACACAACCAGTTCCCATCAATGGTGTGATAAATACCATTTCCAGCTATGCTAATACATGTACTTTGCTCCACTAATCATTGTTCCCAATGTACCTACATTATTAGGATTATTGTCTTTCTTTTTATTCAAACATACTTAAACTTGCATATCCAATGCCTCTAAAAGTAAATTAAATAAAAGCAAACAAAAGGCTATCACATGAGACATCCCACAATTCTGTATCCACTGAATGGTGACCCTTGCTGCTCATTTTCCTTTCAGTGTTTACTAGGAGCTGTCAGTACACTATGTCCCATCCTGATTTGTTCTTCTACGTAAGAACTTTCTTCTGTATATTTCCTAATTACATTGATCATAAATAAATTTTATCTCTGGGTAGGATTATCTTTGGCAGCATTCTAAAGGAAATAAAGTCTCATATTTTTAAAGATAACAAAAGCACTCCTAACCCCCTCTTCTGTTTGGGTCCTGCATTCTTTAAAGGAAATGTTTTAGATCATTTGTTATAATTCTGTCTCCTCTTTTCCATATTCCTCCACCTGGTTTTCCTTTAGAGACCACTTCAGTCAGGGTTTTGTCAACTTTCCCAAGAATGGGATTATTATTATTATTATTATTATTATTATTATTATTATTATTATTATTACACTCAATTTCAAAGAAGTCCTCTATTGCCAGTGCATTAATCATCTTCATTTCTCAGTTTACTTTCTCAACTAGCAGCTATTGGTTCATTGTTTTCAGAGTCTGTTTTAGCACTGTTTCTCCCAGTTTGTTGATCTCTAACTGAGCTCTTACTCTCAGATTCCCATGCCAAGATGTTCATCCTCCCAGCATTCTCTTGCTAGGTACCACAGGCTCAATCCTAGCTAGTCACCCTTCCATCTCTAAGCAATTTGATATAGTCCCATTCTTTTAAAGCCTTCTTTTTTTTCCTAGAACAACATGGCTGTTAATTTTTGTACAATGCCAACTGAACGAGGTACACTGGGATACTTTTTTCCAAAGTTGACAGCACAGCTAAAGTTTCCAAAAATTCAAATTATACATATACATATATATATATATATATATATATATATATATATATAGACCAATAATGGCAGTATGTTATGCATCAATAGTAGCAACAGCTTTTCCAGGTTCTGCAGTCATTTAAACAAAATTGTAGAGACATCCAGCACTCTCCATTAAAAAAAAAAGTAAAAAACAAAATCCCAGAAAAACAGCACAGTTCTGTTACTCTTTTGGTACCTGGCACCATTTTTTTTAAAAAATAGCTTCTCAATCATCATCTGGAAGGAAACCATTCTGAGCAACATCATTAAAAACATCTCTGATAAAGCACAGTCACTACTATGTATCATAAAGCAGGTCCACATATGAGTGAGTACATATCATGTTTGTCTTTTTGTGATTGGGTTACCTTGCTCAGAATGGTTTCTTCGAGTTCCATCCATTTTCCTGCTAATTTCAAGATTCCATTGTTTTTTTTTTCTGCTGAGTAGTACTCCATTGTGTAAATGTACCACATTTTCTGTATCCATTCTTCAGTTGAGGGGCATCTAGGCTGTTTCCAGTTTCTGGCTATTACAAATAATGCTGCTATGAACATGGTTGAACAGATGTCCTTGTTATATGAATGTGTTAAAGCCTTCTTTTATGTTATATCTTTTTGTGCTTAAGAAGCCTGGCCAGCTTTTACTCTTGAATTAGTATTCAGTTGTCATCTGAACAAGTCATTTAGATGTCCCATAAACACCTGTGATTTGACACATATGAAACCAGATTTATCTCCTTACATGCCCCCATTTCCCCAGTCTTAGCAACATTATCATCGGTCTTCAGTTACTGCATCCAAGATGCTAGAAGTCAATGTAACATTTTCCATCTTTTCTGTCTCCCATGCAAGATACCAGAAACTGTTTTGGTCTTTATCTCAAATACAAGTTCAAATACAATGACATATATACTATATTGTTTAGAAAACAACAAAAAGAAGAAAACCTGTGCATATTTAATAATGATATCAAATTTAAAAAGCAGTTTTGATTTACAGTTGAATCTGTTGATATAGAATTCCTTAATGCAGCAAGCTAATGAACAATACCTTTCCATAAAGGTATACTACACATGACATGTATTTTTCAGGTGTTCTAACAGTAGCATTAGAAAAACTAAAATGATGAAGAATGGGGTGAAATTAATATTACTAACATTTTAATGAATCCAACATATTATCATGTCAACATGCTACCAAATTCAGTATGGAAAGGACATCTCATTTCTTATTTGTTTTGCCAATTATTTTTAAAATCCATTGTATGTATTTACCTCATATCAAATTTGATGTGTTCAATAAGCACATGTGCTAAGTGGCTATCTTTGGCTAGCACAATCCTAACCCACTCCATAAGTCTTAGTCTTTATTACTTTATACCACACACTCTCTCTATAATTAGGCCTAGGGAAACTGAAGGAATTCACAAGTCAGAGTTAAAGCACTTGTCTTTCTTGATCTCTTGGCCTCAGACAAGCTTTGTCACCTTTGTCTTTTCTTCATCATGTTCATCCTGAAGGTTTTAATGTTTACTTCTCCAGCTTTATCTCAATATTCTTAGATACTTTATTGTTCTGCTAGTTTTCTTGTTTGAACTGCCTTAACTTTTTTAAGTAAAACATGCTGGACCACTAAGACAAGGGTTTTGGACAAATAAACACTAAACTCAATATAAAATATTCTAAATCAATTATCACTCTGGTTTTTGTCTTTAAAAAAGCAATATATTTACCTACAATTGACTGTTTTGGCCTGATGCTATAAAACACACTATCCTGTCTTCAGTCCTTTACTTTTCCATTCTTATTCAGATTCTGAGGATCAAATCCTCTTTGCAGGTGTCTCTGTTTGCAATCCAAGGGTGTCCCCTGCTCTTGGGTAATTGTACTGATGGTTCTTTTCCTAAAGACAAAACCCCAACCCACTTTCACCCCACCCAACTTCCTCCTTTATATATCAGATCAATAATGCTCTTCTTTAAAGCAATCCAAAATCTGCTGCACACTTACACAAGGTGTACTACTCTTTATTGCACTTGTCAGGATTGTAAATGTATGATCGTGATCATTTGAATAATTATTCTTGAAGTTACTGTGCAATACTGAACCAGCATAAAGCATAGCTATCTAAACAAATCATACTCTCAAATATATTTAGTATCAAGTGTAAAAATTGTTTATTTTATAAATGGAATTTAAAAGTTTAGAACTAAAAACATAAAAACATATTGATAACATCTAGTCATATTGTTCTTTGAGTTTAATGTGGTACTGACATTGCAGAATTCTATCCAAATCTCTCCTTTCTGTCTGTCTGCCTGTCTACCTCTCTTCTCTCTCTCTTTCTCTCTCTCTCTCTCTCTTTCTCTCTCTCTCTCTCTCTCTCTCTCTCTCTCTCTCTCTCACACACACACACACACACACACACACACACACACACCCAACTGACTCCTTGTTTGTATCAGAAAAGTTTATTAACTTATGAGTAAGTAAAGTAAAGGGGAGAATGCCACAGGGCAGGCGTTTAGGGCACCCTGAGAAAATGAGCAGATGGCCAAGATGCGAGCCAAGCTGCATTATTAAGCAGCATTCTGTACCTTACATTCACTTTTTATGAAATGAGTTTGCCAGATAAGATCTCCACAGAACCTCATTTTATAAACTGTAAAATGCACTGTTTTTGTTACATTTCAACCTCACTGAAATGGAGATGCTTCCTGCAGCCAATGCATTTTACTTCTTGCCAAACATAGCTGTGAATGACATACACAAAAGAAAAGCGTTCTCTTCATATTCCCCGAAAGGATCAACCACACACCCTAATGCTAAAGCACATCTGATTCAGTGAAATATCTACAAACTTTTATTATTTTACAGTATTTCTTTCATTACTCATTCTCTAAGACTTAAATCACTATACATCAAACAATACACAGTCAGAGAATAGGTGCTATATTCACATTACTGATCTGATTCCTGTGAACTATTTTGTAGGCCACAATAGCCTGAATGCTTAGGCTCATAATTGATATGGAAACATTTACAGTAAGCTAGACATGTTAGTGTTTGTCAAAAGTCCCTACTACTTGTAAAAATTAAAAGAAATAATTACATAAGCCTTGGAATTTGAGATCAACCTGGGAAGCATAGTATTTTTGAATATGTATACATACAGTTATTCATACATATATATGATATATGTTTCAATGTAAATGTGTGTGCAGCTGTACACACACACACACACACACACACATATGCATGCATGCGCACACACATTTATCTTAGTATCCTTCAAACATGACTCAAATGCCACTAAAACATGCACATTCACCTGAAGACACTTTTACCTGGCAGAGAAAATGGTTTTCCACCAAAGTTCTTCAAATACGGAGCTTCATTTCCCTGCTCAGCATGACAGAATACACATTATCAAAGGCTAGAAATAAATGCTTTGCCACTTTTCATACCCTTTCACAACATGCTGGATCTTTATTCTTATAAATCAGACATCGTGCATCTGAATAACTTGATATTTCCTGATAAATGCTGTATTTATTGAGCCTGCCCTTCCCTCAGAATGGCTCTGTCATTTCCTATTCATTATTTTATGGTTCAGCATTCTATGCACAGTCTACTTTAATTAATTTTACCATAAAATCCTCTAGGAAAAAAAAAAGAAGAATCTGCATACACACATTCAACCCAAACACAAATAGCACACACAAAGCCAGCATCTGGACAAATCCATATACACCACCCCCACAGCCACAGAGACTCTCTTCAATGAGATTTTTATTGTTTTGTCTTTAATAGTTAATGCTTTTCCATTATCTACATCAATCCCACTTCTTCCCTTTAAAAACATCATTTCTATTATCTTCCACTTTTTCTTGCTTGGCTTGTTTTTTAAACATTGACTTCATGTCACAACTTCATTTACAAGTGGCTTTTGCTAGTTTCTGTTCTGCAGCCACTATTATTGTAGCAGTGGAGTTTGCACTTAATGCCAACCGGAGGCAGTGTGAGCTGTCTTGATGGTGCACCAGGGAGAACAGCTGATGGATTACAAATCTCCACATTTCACCAACAGAAATGAATTTGAATCCATCAATTTTATTCCCTTATGCAAAATTTAGGAAGTTCAGTTTATGCATATCTGTCAAAATATTACATTAAAAACCTAGATGAACAAGTTAAATTAATTTAATTTTGTAGTTTGCCTTGATTGGGTGAGTATGGTTCTGTGCACAAAGCAGAAAGTACACGGGAAATTGAATCTCATCCAGGAAGGAACCAGGGCAACAAGGCCTGTCTCAGCTAAATGGTCAGTGTTAGAAATCAGTAATGGGGGAAAGGAGGTGCCTAGACCTCCCTTGTAACACCCATGCCGGTCTTTTACTTATCACCTATCTGATGTCTCCAAAAGAAAGTAACCACAGCAGTGAATAAAATTAAGATGGAAAAAGCCACTGTGCTTGCAATGCAGAGCAGATCAGTCAGTGACCAAAATGAAAGTGAAAAGGGAACAATGACCCTGCTGTGTGGTTATATAGCACCTTTCATGGAAACAATGTGAGAATTCTCTATTTTTGCAGGCCAGCTCCCTAGAGGGCTTTGAAAGCAATTCAGGAGGGAAATAAAAGGATTGCAGAACAGATTTCAGGCTTGAATGATAAAATGGACATTCTGCAAGACAGATTTTACTGAATTGATAACCACTGGATGATTGAGGCTGTCACACATAAATAAATTGAAAAGCAGTAAAACCAAAAAGAAAGCACAAAATTCTGCAAGGATGTATGAGTACAAAGAAAAGCCGGTGACCTTGAAGGAAAGTCAAAGAACCAGCCTCTGTGTTCTGAGACCATCAAGATCCAACCCTGAAGCCTGGGGTTCCTTGCAGCCTTGTGCAGTGCAGGTCTGAGCCCCCTATGCCTCTGTTTGACATGCTGCTTCTGCTCCTTGAAGGGGGTTAGGATCATCAATCATGGGGTTGGTAAGGAATAGTTACACTCAAAACTGGTCTGCTTGTAGTTTGTTTTCTTTCTGTCTTTTTTTAATGTTACCTTTTCATTAATGGAAAGACAGGTCTATAAAAGGATAGATGTTGGACCCAGTTTGCAGATCTCATGTTTATGGCTGGAGTTTTATTGTGTGTGGCATGGAGTCCTGATCTATGAGGTATTGTAGAAAAATACTGGACAGGCATTAACTTGGACAGCTCTCTGGGCTACAAGCTAGAACAGAGTAGACATATGCCTTTTCTCTAACCCCTAAATTTACTATTATTAAAAAACTTTTCATCTAATCCTCTCCCCTTAACTACCAGAGAAAGTAGTCCACTGTGTCAGGAAGTCACATGGTTAAGATAACAGGAATAGTTGATGTTACTAAAAGTGAAAGAAGTGATTGATCCTGCCTTATTCTTTCATGCGAGCAAAGAGACACTGCCTGGACAGATTTTCTTTGGGATGGGATGGGATGGGATGGGATGGGATGGGATGGGAAGCCTCCTTGCATTTCTCACAAGGCCTATTTTCTGATGGCTACACATCTGTCAGAAGGCAATGAATTCATATTTACTAGTAAATATAAAGGATCTTGATGTCTTTAGGACATTAGCCCCTTCCACTAATCTGTGAATCAACAAGTCACTAGATCAAAAATGTCTCATTACTTTCATAAACAGTAATAACATACCCAAAAAGGCATATACTCTTTATTCTTAAGTCTAGATTTAATTTCCACAAGGTAGAGCCAAAGCAATTTTCTAAAAGATACTCCTATTCAAAACTATCTTATATAAAGCAATGGCATATTAATGTTAGAGGTTATTTTTTCCCAACCTCCTTAGAGATGTGTCCTGAGAATGCATGGCACTGGACTCTGAAATAACATGGCCATGTCCATGTGAATAAGGATACACAGACAATCCTGCAATTGAAATGCACTGTTGCTCAAGGATAAAGAAATATGATGTTCCTATGACCATGTAAAACACAATTTTATGATTAATTACAGAAAAAAATAATGTGACCCTGAAGAATGAAGAGAAAGACAAGGGTCATATGTTCAAACAAATTGTTTGCATATTATATGTAAGTGACCTCGGCTCCTCTACTATACATCTATCAGTAAAATGGAGATAACAGTATCTACCTCAGCTAAGGGAAGTGAGAATGAGTGGTGGTACAGTATACTCAGGCTAGAAAGATTCCATAAATCATACTTCAAATTATTAAGAAGTAAGTAGTATAATGTGTTTAGGAAGACTAAACACTTTTAAGGAAAACAAAGACAATTTGAAGTCCAGTTTAATATTTACTATCAAAGTGACACTAGGGATAATACTAAAAGACTGACCTCCTGTTGCCTCAAATGACACATGGATGTAATAGTAACTATGTAATGAGGTTGTTGTAAGTGCTAAGATTGAGTTTGCTAAGATTGAATAGGCTAAGTGTATCACAGAGTACAGTGTGTGTTTAAAGAATGGGAATGTTATTCATGCTCCTGTTTTTTAAGGGATTTGTCAACATTAAAAACCAAGGATGTGCAAGACGTTGGTGGCACATGCTTTTAATCACAGCACTCGGGAGGCAGAGGCAGGCAGATCTCTGTGAGTTTAAAGTCAGCCTGGTTTAGTGAGTGAGTTTCAAGACAGGCTCCAAAGCAATACAGAGAAACCCTGTTTTGAAAAAAAAAAAAAAACCAAAAAACAAAACCAAGGATGTTAGAAAAGTCATCGAGAAACATTTTAATTTAGAAATATGCATACACATTTGTAAATTTTTTTAAAGATATGGTTTAATTGAAATGCTATTACATCACTTTCTCCCTCCTTTTCCTCTCTCCAACAATTCCTAGGTACCCTCCTTCCAATCACTCCTATGACCCCACTTCCAAGTTGATAGCTTCTTTTACTTGGTAATTGCTATTACATACATGTATTTTTATGAACAAAGATAAAATACAACCTGCTGAGTCCAGTTTGTGTGTGTATATGCTTTCAGAGAGAACCCTCTGTATTGGACAACCACTAATGGGGGTTATCCCTGGGAAAGGCTAATCTCCTTGTCCCAAAGTCATTATATATTAATGGAGTTATCCCCATAGTAGACTGAAAGTTCCCCCAGGAATCATAGACTATCTACAAAAGCCCCGATGCCAGTCAAAGGACAATTCTCTTCAAATTGTTGGGGGGATCAAGAGATCACAAAATCAATATAGGCTGATTCCATTGCTCTTCATTGTCTGCCAGAAAATGAATTAAGGCCCCATTGCTGAAGATACCACATTCTTTGTTCACAAGATTTGGAGAAATCAAGCTGCCACTGACCTAAAAGCTTTTCCCAAGGGATTTTCTCAAGGTGTTAGAAGATGTTAGGAGAAAAATTGTCAAGAGTACAATTCTGTAATCCAGCTATAAAACTTGGGAACCACAACAATGACCAGACTGAAAAGACATCCCCAATGGTACAAAAGTGGAACTCATATATTGAATGTGAAAGACATTAATTTAATTGAACCTAAATCATACTCAATTGGAAGGAATTGTGTGATACTGCAAACCTAACCATGGCTAGAAAGATCATAGGCCCTAGAGGATCACCAACTACTACCATATTGCTAAATTAATATTGGCTCCAAATGACTTCTGAATACTTATCTTTATACTCAAGTAAAGCTTCTATTCCTCATGAAAAAAGCTTCCTTTGTAGCAGAAGGAGAATGTTATAGAGATCTACATAGTCAAAATGCAGAGAACAAGTGATGATAGCATGCTCAATCCTAAATGAGACATCTGAAACACAGCTCTTACACCTAAGGCTCAAGGCACACACCGGAAGAGAGGGTAGAGCTATTTTCAGACTCTCGGGACCAGGACAACTAAGGTAGCAAAGATGTTGCTCTCATGAACTCTGAAAATTTTAATTGCTTCTACAAGCCTGGCAAAGACCACATCAGTCAACATAAGAACATGAGAAGAGAAAATTCCACAATGCCCCACACCTAGATCTACAGAAAGTCAATGACTTCTGAGGAAGGGAGAATAAGTTTTCTTTAGAATGAGTTCCAATCCTAAGCAGTCAGCCTTAAACACGTGCACATCACACTAACTGGACTCGGCAGGAGAATATATATATAACACACACACACACACACACACACACACACACTCATACACAAACAATGTGAGAGAGATATTGGATTATTGGAAAAGATCACAAATTTGAGACAGGGGCTTGAAAGACACAGAGGGACAGAAAGAGGAGCAGACATGATTCAAAACTCAAAGAAAATTAACAAGCAGGTAACTTAGAAAAGCATCCCACAATTATTCCTAAAGTGTCTGCAATGATCACAGAAAGTGGATTTCCCGAATGACTTAGAGAGTTTCTATCACTTATTAATCACTCTTTTCTCTTCTTTCCTGTTTGCTGGTTTACCTTCCTCTAACACCGATAAAGCACTTGTCATGTTGAATGCATGAGCTGGCAGCTGGAGTCAAAGGAACAGCAACACTTTATCCAGTTACCATGCTCTCCCCCAAAGGCAAGACCCTCACTAACAGAGCTTCGATTCCCCTGCTTCAAAAGGCTTCTATTGTGTTGACTTCTCTGCCAAGAATTCCCTATTACTTCTCTTTCATTGCATTTTCATTGTCCTGGCCCCATGTTGTGCCATGCCAAACACTGATGCCAAAAGCAAGAGGTCCAGTGGAAAAGAATTCATGCCCAAAGAGCCCCAGAGCCCCTCTACTGAGAATGTCCTGACAGCCTGGCCAGGGTGGAATGAAATTTCACAAGCAGCTGCAGCAGCAGTTCACAGCCCTGTGAGAATGTGACATCTCACTCTTTCATTCAAAATGCTTCCTGCTCTGTGCTTATTTCACGTTGCTGCCTCCGGGACTCAGATGCGTTCATCGAATTGATGTACACCCCTGGGAAATTTATTTGTCCTCTGATATCATCCATGCTAATGCTCCCCTCCATTAGCTCAGATAATCAAGAGTTGACTATACATAGAACTGTGGGGGATTACAAAAGCACTTATAATCTAATGAGAGAGTAGAAAAGACATGGATTTTTATAAAAGGGAAAGCTACACATATACATAAACCAGCTTATACTGCTTTAGCTAAGCACAAGAATTAAAGGAGACATGCTAGGAAATGGCTAAGATAGATACCACTAAACCTAGAACCATGGTTAAGTGTCATTATGTGATAGTAAGCAAAATGTTACTAAAATAAGCCAGGGTATACAACAAAGCTTTACGAGAGAGGGAAGTCAGGTACAGGCGGATCATGTTAGTTGACTCTGATCTGTCTAATACTAATCGTATACTGGACCCACATGAAAATAAAGGGACAAGGTAGGGCCAGCTGCCAATATTAGCATTACTCCATCCACAATGTAGTATGGGCAGTGCTATAGCTTGGATATAGTTTGTATGTATCCCTCAAAGAGTCATATGTCTGAAGCTTGCTCGTCAATGTGGCAGTGTAAGACAAGTCAGCACATTCAAGCAGTGGAGACTTCTTGAGAGCTCTTTAGGTCACTGAAACCACTGCTTGTGGAAAAGAACATGGTGATTCTGTTAGAACCCAAGTTACTTCTCAAGAGGAGGTCATAGGAAAGAACAAGAGCAGCCCCTCCCAAGCTCTCTGAGCTCCTGTCTCATTATTCTGTGAGAAATTATGAGATATAATTCTCCCTCACTTTGACAGAGACTTCAGCATTGCCAGTACAGAGCTTCCCAACAGGTCTAAATGATAATCTTTCTAAAATAAAGCTCCTGTCTCAAGTGTTCTTTAGTAGATGTGAAAACTAGGCAAATGGAATCATTTACATTATTGAACATTGATAGACCAGTCAAGTTCATACATAAGTATATAGACTCAACTCATGTTGGCACCATGGATCCCTAGAAATGTCACATTTCCTCATCAGGTGGGATGCCCTTCTGTATTCTATGAGTATATGTTGTTCTCATTGCTTGATAATTAAAGCTGTTTTGCATATGGCAATTCAGAATAGAGCCAGGTGAAAAAGAGAAAGAAGGTGGAGTCAAAGAGATGCCATGTAGCTGCCAGAGAGGCAAGATGTGAGGTAACAAGCATCGTGGTAAAATATGGAATATTAAAAATGGGCTAATTCATAGAGAGAACTAGCCAGTAAGAAGCTTGAGACATCAGCCAAACAATTATAACTAATATTAAGACTCAGAATGATTATTTATTAATAAGTGCCTGCAGGGACCAGTGGGCAGGAGAGAAACCAGTCCAGTGGGACCAGGTGGGACAGAAAATGTCCAGCTACATCCTACTTTTTCTGGATACTAAGCCTGTTCAATACTTCTTTTGCCTAGTTTATATAAATTCATAGCCAGTAGCAGTGAAAGAGTAGTATCCAGTAGTAATGAAAGAGATTGGGTTAACTCTCTGGTATATTAAATTTCCTATTTTGTAGAAAATAGAAGGATAAGGTATTAGAGTTCTTAGCTATAAATTAAATGAAATAATAGTAGCCACTACAAAAGTGGGTTTTTGTTGTGGAATAATTTTTTTCGTACACTATGAAGATTTGTCACTCAGGTTGGTTTTATGAAAAGGTGAATGGCCAATAATTAGGCAGGATTTGGGGCAGAAGAAGGGCAGAGACACAAAGAGTCAGCAGTAGGATGAATAGGAAGTGGCATGGGCGTTATGAAGTAAAGGTAACTGAGCTACATGAAATAATGCAGATTAAAAGGTATGGATTAATCTAAGTTATAAGAGTCATCTAGGAACAAGCCTAAGCTATACCGCCCAAGCTTTCCTAATTAATAAAAAGTCTCCATATGGTTATTTGGGAGATGGCAGGTGGGACAGAAACATCCACCTACAGGGTTTGTTGTTGCTTCTCTTGTTTGGTTTTGGTAAGGTTTGGAATTAGTATATGGTCCAGATTCTAGATAACTAATGGGAACTTACAAAATAAATGCTATTTTTCTCCTTTTCCTTCATAGCTATGAAATGGTCCACATTCACAGAGAGGGTTGTATGGAACCCCTCTATAACAGTGTTCTCCAAAAGTGTGTTCATGAACCATTTTGAAGAAAGACTGAAGACAAATACCTGAATGTGTCCTTTGGCAAGAACAGCGCAACATATTTAGTGGGAGCTAGCTCAATGTCTGACAGTTCTGTCATAACACCAATAGGCTTCTACCACTAGGAACAACAAAACCCCTGCTGAAATTATGGTAATTTATTAAACAGGATAAAAATATTCAATTAAGCAAAAAAAAGGACTGGTCTGGGATGAGATGACTGAACAGTAAGCAAAGTCAGAAACACTGAGTTCTCTAGCCAAAGAAACACCCATTGGGCACCTCCATTGTAGTGTAAATAGATAAAGAAGGGAGTTATTTTCTCATAGACATGACTCTACAGTCATATTTCTTCTATAGTGGTTAGAAAAGTCCAATAATCCAATCTCATTAAGCAGAAGTGGAATCAATCTAAATTTTTCACAGGGGACTCATTACACCTTCACACACACACACAAATATGCTTTCTTAATTAAAATAGAGCAGACATGTGTTGTCATCTATGAAACATTTGAAGAGATGGGGAGACCTTGAAAGTGAGAGTCCACTCTCAGAAATAATCTGTTAAGGTGGCAGAATCTCTCATGTAAATGCTGGTCTGAGCCTAAAATGTCAGAGTAGAAGAAGAGTTACAGAAGACAGGATCAGTGGTGAAAATAAAAGAATGTTAAAAGATGTGGGTCACAGGCTGCTGAACTCACTAGAGATGTGATTCACTCTCTTTGAAAACTCCTCCCCAGGAGCATGCTGCACACTGTTGTGCTGAAGAGGAAGCTATCACTCGTCAGCCTCACCTGTGTTCTGAACTGTTTACAGTCATCAAAAGAGGACAGCTCTCAGGACTACAGCTGACTCTCAGTCTATAAGAATGTGTCCACCAAAGGAAGGCGAGGACAAACACTTAAGCAATTACTTTGGTGATAAGAGGAGAAAAACCGGTGACATCTTTGGCAGGGAAGTATAAATGAATTAACACACACACCCTTCAACAGCCTTAAGAGCAGGAAGGAAACCATTGTTGGTGCTAGGAGGAAAATGCTAGATGTGCTCAAAGCCCTGCGTGGACCAGGAAGATTTTTTCACTGGGATCTTCTTAAGGATGCATTTCTTAATTTTAAAACTGCTAAGATGAAACTGCATGGTAATTAGTCGCATTTGTATGTGTGCTTATGGTATTTTGTGTTAGTTTTTTTGGTGCTTCATGACTTTAAAATTATGCTAATTTTATTTTTATTTTGACATTCTAATATGGAAGTAATATTTCATTATAAATTTAATTTGTTTCCTCTAATGGCTAATGATGCTGATCTCTTTGCATGTAGTTTCTAACTGGATTCTCTTTACTAAGACTCCTGCTTACAACTGTCCCCCTTACCAAAATGGGTTGTCTATTTAGTCTTGAGCCTTTGACTCTTCATGAAACATTCTAGATACAATGTTTCTGTCAAATATAGGCTTTGAAAATGTTTCCTAGAGTCTGCAGTCTATCATTCCTCCCATAGTTCTAACGTTCCTCTCATAGAAAGTTTTAACACTTTTACTTCAGTTTGTGGCTTTTAGTTAATAGCATTTGTGCTTTATGTCATCTAAGAATTCCTGTGTAGTCCTGGATCCCAAACATGTTCTATCAGTTTATATTTAACCTGTAAGTGTCATAGCATTTGAAGTGAATGTCTTCTAAAGGACATAGAGTTTTTTCCATACTTCCAATTCTTAGTTTAGATATTAACACAGTTCATATTTAAGATACTAATTGATATGGTGTGGTTCATACCATTTTTTTGTATTTATTACCTCCATTTCTTTATTATTCATTTGTTTTGTTTTGTTTTTTGTTGTTCATTTATTATTTCTTCTATTCTTTCCAGGGGATCAGATCAAAATTTTCTCAGGATTCAATTTTAATTTATGTATAAGGAATATTGTTCATTGAAAATTCTTAAGGATAAATTCCCCTATCAGTGCAGGAATGTGATTGATGTAACTTCCCAGTCCTGTCCAGAAGATGCCACTTCACAGAAGCCTTCCTACTGCTCTGGCTGTTACTACTTTCCTGCCATTTCTTCCACCATGTTCTCTGAGACTTGAGTGAAGCAGATGTAGGGAACCCTTCAGGTGTGGACATTCCAAAGTCTTTTAGTCTCTGCACTTTGACCAGCTGTGGTAATAGTCTCTGTCTGCTGCAAAATGAAGTTTCTTAGATGAGGAATGAGACTGGTACTTTTTTATTGGTGTCTCAGTTATGATGTCTTTTGCTGTGAAGCTGACAATGGCAATTCTTACAAAGGAAACTATTTAATTGGGGCTGGCTTTAAAGTTTCAAAGTTTTTGTCCATTATTATCATGGTGGGAAGCATGGGGTATTAAAGGCAGCGTGGTGCTTGAGAAGGAGCTGAGAGTTCTATATCTGGATTGCAGACAGCAGGGAGAGAATACCACACTGGTCCTGGCTTAAGCATCTGAGACCTCAAACCTGCCCCTACTGAGCACACACCTTCCTCCAACAATATCACACCTACTCCAACAAGGCCACAGCTTCTAATAGTGTCACCCCCTATTGGCCTATGGGGGATGTTTTTATTCAAACTACCACAATGGGAATGAGAATAAATATTTGGAAGTTAGTTGGATGCTGTATCAATTTATTAAAAGAGGTAGGCTCTCTTGTGGGGTCCATGGCCCCTCCAAAAATGGATTTTTTGGATAGTTTTATATCATCCAGCATAAATTCCTCCCAAAGGAGTGAGCCTTGTATCCAATCATAGATGTTGATTATCCCTGAGATATCTGTGCCACTGCACATATTTTTTTAAAATATGTCTGTGTCAGTATACACATGTATGCAGGTACTCACAGAGGTTAAATTAGGGGTCAAGTTCCCTGAAGTTAGAGTTACCGGTAGTTGTGAGCCACCCAGGATTCTAGGAACTAAACTCAGGCTCCCTTTAAGATCATCAAGAGTGCTAAACTAATTAGCAATCTCTGCAGCCCCACTGCAGGCCATTATCTTTCTGGGTTGGTCATTATTGTTGTGCACAAGCTCTACTATTGGTTTAGTCATATATATAATTTAATAAACACACATAACTTCTCATATAGATTTTAATGTATATGTTACACATTTTTAAATACATCTCATAAAAATAATACCTCTCTCTATGGCTGTTCCAATACCCTTTGTGGTATGTATCTACCATTCTTTCCTAATTCTGACATCCCTCATACTCCATGCCAGTTAAGTCTTCCCCACAGTTCCTTAATGGTACCTTCCTACTTTCTTGGCTTCTACATTTACTTAATTTATTCACTGAAACTTAAATATTCAGAGCTAGGATAAGCATATTATAGAGAACATGTAGAATTTTTTTCTGGGTCTGGGCTACCTCACTCATCATAATATTTTCTAGTTCTTTCCATTTACCTGCAAATGCCATTATTTCATTTCCATTTGTAGCTGAATAGGACTCCATTGTGTATATACACATTTTCATCATCCATTCATCATTTGATGGGCATCCAGGCTAATTCCACTTTCTAACTATTATGAATGGAGCAGCAGCCAACCTGGAAGTAATAGGATGTAAAGTAGGTTGAGTGTATGCCCATGAGGGATCTCTGCACTAATTTTTCAGAGCAGGTAGACCACTTCACATTCCCATAAACAGTGAGTTCCCCTTTATCCACATCAACTGCACTTTTTGTCATTTGTTTTCTGTTCTTGTGTGTGTGTTGGGGGGGGTGCTAGAAACTGAATCTAGGTCCCCTGCAATAGTAACAAGTATTATTAACCAATGAGCTGTCTCACCAGCTATTTGACCAGGGTAAAGCACTTTTCATATCTAAAACCCATGTTTACCATATTGTTTTCCTGAAATTTCTGATATTTTGTCTTTAACTTCCTTGTATATTCTGGATATTATTCCATATATGTATATGTATATGCTTTATATATAAACAGAAAGTTTTCAAAAGAAGAAAGGAGATACATGATGATAGACACACACACAGTGTGTGTATGTGTGTATGTGTGTGTGAGTGTCAAAGATTCTTTCCCATCTGTGGGATTCCTGTTCACTCAGTTATTTCTTTCACTCTAACGAAACTTTTTAGTTCCATGTCACCCCATTTGTAAGTTGTTGGTTTTAATTTCCGAACAAGTGAAGTTCCCCTGCAAAAGGCTTTGTTGTAGGGTAGTTACTGTCCATGTTTTCTTCTAGCCATTTTCAAGTTTTAGGTGTCACAGCAGTCTTTGATCATTTGGAGTTGAATATAATTATGTCAAATATTTCCTCTATATACATTGAGCACAATTGCAGTTGGTATTAAAAGTTTGTGTGTAAAACTGGAATGAGAGACTTTGGCACACTCAATCCCAAATGGAATGTTTACATCAAACCCCTCCCCTGACAGCTCAGGGACCTATATAGAAGAGCAGACAGAAAGATTGCAAAAGCCAGAGATGGTGGATTACACCAAAGGAATAGCATCTTCCAGACACAACAGGGATGACACACATATGACAGCATGCACAAGACCTCACAGGTTCAAACCAGACAAACTCCCAGGACTGAGAAAGAAAAGTAGATAGCCTTATTCAAGAACCTCTTTACTACTGAGACCTGCTGGGAGAGGGAAAATTAGTGTTGCTCAATAGAGTTCAGAGTTTATCAACCACACTCCAGGTAGGCCTCATGCCTAAGAGCAGTTGGCCAAGACAAAATGGACTGGGGTTTTTGGTTTTGTTTTGTTTTTGTGTGCGTTGTGTTGTTTTTAATGTTTAGGATATTATTAGTGGTAGTGTTTTTCCTCTCTATCCTCTTGATTTTCATTTTTGTTTGTGTGTGGGCTTTTGAAAAGAGCGGGAGGGAGAGGATGAGCCAGAATTTAGGTAGGTAGAGAGGTTTATAGGATCTGGGCGGACTTAGGGAAGGGGAAACAATATGATCAAATGTATTATATGAAAATATTTAAAATAAAATTGTTTGTAGGTAAGAAGTCAAATAGAATTTCTGGCAGTCATGAGAATTAGAACATTTCACCCCTATCTGTGCCAAAACCCTTTCCCTTGTGAAAGTGCAAGCCTTCTTATATTGTAAAGTTCATTTTTTTGATAGAACATTAGTGAGCCATTCTGTGAAGAATGTGATCCTACTAACAAATCACCTGTCACCTCAAATATCTCAATTTTCTTTTCATTTTCCAAGTACATCTGTATGTCTGACTTTAGAATTTGTGGTTCAAAATCATACTTTTTAATACCTGAAGTATTTTTAGTACTTTCTCCAGGTCTTGCTAGTTTCAATCGAGAAAACTCTCACTTTCTTTGGGATTTTCCTACACAAAATAAAAAAGAAAGAAAGAAAAGAAAAGAAACCATATCTTTTCTTAGCCAGCTTTCAAGTCTCTTGGTTTTTGTGTTGGTTTAAATTCTTTGGCATTGATTACATTGTTTGTTAGTGTGAATTCTCAGATTTATCATACTGAAGATCCACATGGCCTATGACATCAGTAAGGTTGGGTGATGTCTTTTGACCCATTTGGCAAATTCCACCCCTTCATTCAGCAAATGTTCTCAGTCACACTATGCTCTGCTCTGGAACAGGATAATGAACTTTCTAACAGCACATAACTTGCTGTGGTTCTCTCAGCTGTTGCTCAGTGATTTCATTTATTTTCTTTGCCCCCACTGAGCAGAAATTATCTCTATCCACATTCACCTTCATTGTTTTCTGTAATATCTACCTACCACTGACCCATTCAACATGATCCTAGTCTTGTTTATTTTGTACTTGTAATCAACACTATCCACTGATTTCTTGTATTAACTGGCATTCCGCATCACAGTGAATATATAAAATGACCAATTTATAATGAAGGAAGGATATTTGACTCACAGCTTTGCTGGATCCATTCCACAATAAACTATCCCTTCTGCTTCAAGCCTGTTGTGAAGTAGCATACCATAACAAGAAGACATGGACAACAAAGTCACTTGTGCCATGGCCAGCACAGGAAAAGGGAGAGAGCAGAGACTAAAATCCTACAGTCCCCTGCAAAGGAGAATTTCAGTGATTGGAAGACATCCAAGTAGGCTGAATATCTCAAGGCTCCCCACCACCTCGAATTAGTGTCACTGTGGGGACAAACTCTTTTACTACATGATTCTTGTGGGGATATTTATGATTCAAACTGGAGAAATGCTTTTTTATAACTATTTCTTGGCTGAGGTTTTCTGATGTTTTATTTGTTTCAAGAGAATACATGATGGTTTTAGGAAGCAATTTTGTTGTAAAAGCCTTACAGTTTTAGCTGGGTAATTTTAGCATGTGTGTCACTTTACGTTGTCATCTGTTCACTGTCTTTTCTCATTCATTCGCTCTGTGATTAACCTAGTTCTTAGCACAACTGGTGATAGTTCTTTATTGTCTCATATATATTTTCATATTAAATTATGATATGCAAGAGCCTATCTAGCCTTAGGTCTTCTTTATTTTTATTTTTATGGCAAGCATTGTACTTTTGAAGTGTAGCAAGAGACCCAGGAAATTATTTGCCCAATGTGTCTTGCCAACAGCATTCAGACAACAAAAAGGTACTCAGACTGCCTCACTGTAAGAAAGTGTCTGATTAGTTACCTTTCCATTTTCATGAAATGTGCAAATGATAATATGGTTATAATTTTAATGTAAATAAAATACATGATTTAATTTTAACCACATTAGCCAATTCTTGCTAACTCTGAAATCCAACTAGTTGTCTGATCCGGCATAGTAACTGTGAGCTGAGTGAGTATATGTGTCAGGGAAAAAGGCAGTGGCCAGCATGGTGATTCATCTCCATGCTCATACATTCTGGTCATCTAAGTGTATTGAGGATCAGAAGCATTCTCTTTACCATGTTAACATCCTGCATATTAAGGAAAGCATGTGCAGCCTGTCACTTGAGACAAGTGCTGGTGTTTGAATCTGCCTTTTCACAGCTTAATAAAGAGATGGAAGTATGGGATGCCTTTTTAACTCTAGCAATACTTTCCAGCATGCATAATTATAGACTTTTCAATCTTCAACAAGATGTTGTTGATGTTCTCATAAAGTGTAAAACTCTCCTGGTGTTTTGATTTAGTAAATAAATTCTGGGTTCTTTTAAAAAGTGTAATTATGAAGTAGTTGATGCTAATTAAATATTCATTTTCCCTTAAGGCTATATGGGCCTTCCCTGGTTAGAGCAAGGAATTCATAATACCTCAAATTCTGATAATGGACTAAGAAGACAGATGAATGGGTAAAGCGCTTACTTCTCCTGCAAGATAACTTGAGCTGAGATTCTCAGCACCCAAATAAAAATCCAGGCACGGCAGCACACATCAGTAACCCCAAGGATGGAGGATAGATACAGACAGATCCCAAGGAGTCCCTGGGCCATTGGCCTACCAAAGGCATCTAACTCCAAGTTTAATGAGAGATGTTGCCTCAGATCATAAGATAGAGAACAATATAGAAGGACAGCCCAATATCAACTTCTGGTCTCCACACATGCCTCAATGGGTAAGCACACACTGGTGCGCGCACGCGCACACACACACACACACACACACACACACACACTCACACACAGCTGTTCAAGTCCAGTATGAGACTGCATGTGGTGTTCTCTTGAAAATTATAGAACATTATTCTTTATCTAACCTCTTACATGGTTGTATTAAATCGATCAGAATAATCACCATTGTGATTATTTAAAATCAACTGATGAGTTTAAATACATCATTATGCCTTAAGAGCATCTTTTTCTTTAACACTTAGTATAAATCAACACAGATATGTCCTCATGCTGCCCCTCCACACACAGGTGGAAAGGATCATAAGCAGCCTGAATTCTCAGGCACTGCCTCAAGACCACTAAGAGTTCCTCTTCATTTCTTGAAAATGAAAAAAAAAGGACAAAACTAAAACTATCCAATGCATGAACACATAAACCTGTATAATCAAGATGATATGGTAAAAATGAAGGAACAGACATACATCAATAAAACAGAAGAGAATCCAGAAGTATGATCACAAAGCTACAATCTATTGGTTTTTGTTTTTTTTTGTTTTTGTTTTTTTTTTTTTTTTAAGAAAAGAGATAGTTACAACCTTTTAAATATGGAAGTGGAAAAATATTCCAATGTACTCAGAGTCATTGACTGAATTTGACTCTTATCCTGTCAGCTTAGAATGGACCAGATGACATGATATAAGATAGGAAGAAAAAGCTGAAGGAAAATAAAGCAGAGAGTCAATGTGATTTCAGGGTAAGTCATGAGGTTCACACAGTTCTTAACTGGAGGTGGGTAACAAGTCAAAATCAGAAGAGGAAACAAAGTGGAGCTCGAGCTCATTAGTGTTACAAGTGAATAAACATATAAAGGTGATACAAGAGGACAGGACTACTCTGTTTTATACTTGAGTATTTAAGAATACAGACTGTGACTTGTCTACATATCAAAGGCGAAATCTCCATGTGGAAATTTCTTTGTTGCATTTATTGAAAGTTTTTCTTGTAGGACTAAGTATAAGAACAATTCTGACAATAAATTTAGGATCTGTTAGAATGAAGAATAAGTATGTAAACAAGAGATAACATGTTTAGTGTTTCAGCTATTAAAGAGAAATCATAATTTCCAAATACAGGGAATCATAATAGGCTTATGATACAGTGGAGTCAGAACTGAGAGAAAATTTCTATATTTTCTAATACATACACATATAGATGCTTTAACAAAGACCTGCATGTGTGTGGCTGGATACACACACACACACACACACACACACACACACACACACACACACACACACACACACAGACACACACACAGAATCTTCTATGCACTGAAAGAGCACACAGGCAATGGTAATGCTAGTAGCAGTGGCAGTGAACATCTAGGTTTTGACTGAAAATATTTATCTATAGTAAGTTACTACTACTACTACTACTAATAATAATAATAATAACAACAGTGTGATCTCGGGATAGGGACAAGAAAATATTGTGTGGTCTTGGGCATCTTATATTGTTAATAAAATATTACAAAAAAATGAAAGAACCTAGGATTTTTTAAAATATTATAATTACAATGTCATAGTAAATCTTGAGAGTCAACATGACTGTATATGATATTAAGTAAGACATTAGCTTCTGGGAACACCTAGGACAGATTCTTGATTACAATATTTGAAGTAGGAAGACCCGCATGAAATGTGGGTAGCATCTTCCAGTGGCAGCACAAGGAAAAATTTGGCTCTTGCTTCATTACTGTCTCATCTCATCTTGCTTGCAAGTTTATTTATCCTGTCCCTACCACTGCTTTACTTTTCTTAGTGACACCAGAATCCAGTTCCATCAGGTTTCCAACATGAAGAGAAACTAGTAGCTCTCCAGGAATCTTCATCATTCTGTTGAGAATAGAAAGGCCTCCAGTTCTCATGGACTGAGCAGCTACCTGATTCTCAGTCTCTTTATTGAGAGCAGAGCCATTGTTGGACTAACCAGACTGTATCAAATAATCCAAACTAAGGAGTCCCTTTTTAATGTATATTTATTCTATCAGCTCTGCTCATCTATGGGTCCTGACTAATACAGATAGTACAATTGTCAAATAGACAATGAAACAAATACCCGGCATTCAACATAACATAAATGTCTACACACAAATAAAGGAGTCAGAGGAGGCACGTCTGCCTTGTACAATATTTCCCTGTGCCTTCGGACATATTTTTGGAGAAGCTGTCATTAATGGTAGAAAAATGATAATATTAAATAGCTCGTGTATTCTTTCATCTTAAAATAACATTGCCTTAAAAATCCTCTAAAGTAAGTGTAAGAAAACTATTATTCTTTTATGTAGGCCATTGAATATTCCCTCTTTACGATTAGATTAATTCAGTAGAAAACCAAGTCAGGCCTGGGAGGAAATTCTGAATTATCCTCTATTCTGTGCTATTCACACATCTATTCACAGTCCACAAGAGCATGTGGAAACAGAAACTTAGTTCCCAGTTCAGGGATCAGAACTACTGAGCTTTGCAGCTTTGGTTTACTGAGAAAAACTCCACTCCACAGCAAAAGTCTATACCCTTTTTGGTCCTCCTATGTTTACAACACAATCAATAAGTTTTGTATGTTATTTCAAGGGCTTCAGTTGATTGTTTTATTGAAAATAACAAAACTTGTAATTAGTTTTTAATTTAGTCATTGAAGCACAAGAGAAATGTTCCATGAAGTTCTCTTGAGTGGTTCTTAGAAGGTTTTGAGTGCTAGAGACTTCATCCTGTTGGAATCAGTTGGAACAGATGAAGTGTATTTCAGCTGAAGCTGAAATCTTCTAGGGCTGTATGTACTTAACACTGGACACAAAACCAAGCTTTGTCATTAGAGTATAGATTACCTTTGTCTGGTGATCCATTTGGGGATAATAGCAGGCCTGTAGGATGACTGAGAGAAGGGGCCAGAGAAATCAGAACAGAGAGAAACACTGACATGAAAAGAACCAACTTCTGGAAAATTTGAAGCTTGGGTTTTGTAAATGTTGGAGATTAAATCAGGAGGTGAGGGAAGGACTAGGAAAACAAGAGATAATTAAAAAAGCAACTGTTTCCATCTCTTCCTTGCTGGCAGTTCCAGGTCCATGGGCCCTGATGAGTTCTGCACTCAATATGGCTTACTAACCCCAAAAGAAAGCAAAGCAAAACAACCATCATAGATTTATTTTCCTTGAAACATTTTCAGTGCAGAGAACTTCAGGACCCACATATCTCAAACACTGACTTAAAGGCCTTTCATCCTTTGCAGCCACCAAGATGCCTCGGTCATAAAGAAGTGAGAACTGGAAAGTCCTGCCTACTAGACCTGTTGGGCAACCTCTACCTGAAAAACAATAGTTACAGCAGATATTTCTTTCATAGGCTCCGTGTTTGATCTTCTAAATCATGCTTACTATCAGGGCCTTGGGAAAGGGTCAGGGAATTTATAATTTAAGGAGAAAATATAGAAACAGAAAAATCCCATGGTACCCTAAAACAACTGATGTAAATTCCAATGATTAAAATGTTGGTTTAGTTATAGCGAATAATTTTTACTCTGAACATCTAATTTCCAAAGATGCTTCAGTTTTCAGATGAGGGCAGGGAACCATTTGCAGCAAAACAACCTCTTTTCTTTCAAAGACAATTTAGTAAAGACTCCCTTAAACATTAGGATCCACATGGGTACCACACATAGGATATGGAAGATACTACAAAGCATGTTTGCCTTTGCACTGTCTACTAAATATTTTAGAATCAGCCTTTGGAAACATAGCCTATTACTTCACCCAACTGACTTTCAGAGTTTGTTAAAACTTGCAAGTGATTTTTCTTATTTTTCCATTTTCCACACTTTCAGACTCAGCAGTTTGTTACAGTGATTATCTATAGGCTTACCAACTACCATGAAACCATTTCCCACATTTTCACTTTTCTCCAAAAGCAACAAACATTTCCCCAACATTTAAAATATCTCATACTACCAACAGAAGGAGCTGGTTGCTGCTTCCCCATTTTTAGGAATGTTTACTAAATAGTCTTTTCATATGAATATTATCACTGTGAAAATTAAAACTTCTTTCTTGCTCTTAGTATTTAAAAAAGTCTCTTTTGTTTGAACCATATTTTGCAAGTTTTGCATAAAACATAAATAGATAGAACCAGAAAAAAATCAACCTGAGTGAGGTAAGCCAGACACAGAAAGGCAAAATGGCAAATATGGCATATATTCACTTATAAGTGGACATTAGCAGCTAAGAAAGATAACAAAGATACATAGACAAAACAAAACATAGATCCAGTGAGGTTAGGTAAAGAAGAGGGGCAGGGATGGGAGGGACAGATGGATCTCTCTATGAAGGAGAAATTTAATAGATTATACAGGTAGGGGTGGGGATGATAGTGGGAGGGATCAGGTGGGGGTGAGATGGGTTGAAAGGAGAGAGAATGGGGAGAGACAGCAGGAATTAGGGATATTTGGTGGTGGTGTGGAAACCTATCGCACTGAAAACTTCCTGGAATCTATGAAAGTGATCTTAATGAGGACTCATAGTAAAGGCAGATACAGAGCCTCAAAAAGCCACCTTTTGTAAGCAGGCGAGTCTTCCAGTGGATAGACTAGATTGCATTCAATTGAGTTGTTGCCTAAGGGGGTCCTGTGAAAATCTCCTAACAACCCAGTCAGATGCTAAGACAAAGGGTTGTTCTCAGAAAACTAACAACGAGGTCCAAATGCCAAAACATCATCCACACAACTCATTGAACATATAGAAGTCAAGCTGGTGCCTACATGGAGCTTTCACCCCTATATTCTTTTCTCTTTGGTGTGGGAAGGTAACCTGCAGGCTACCAAAAGAGAAACATGGACACCAACTTTCTTTGGGTTTGTATTGCTGTGAAGAGACATCATGCACATGGAAGATTGTATACAGGAAAACATTTGAGATGCTGGCTTAAAGTTCAGAGGTTCAGCTCATTATTATCATGGAAAGGAGCATGGCAGTATTCAGGTACACATGGTACTGGAAGGTAACAGGAAAGTGGACTGTGACACTGAGTGCTATCATGAGCATAGGAGACCTCAAAGTCCTTCCCCACAGTGACACACTTCCTCCAACAAGACAGTACCCTTTCCAACAAAGCCATACCTCCTAATAGTGCCACTCCTAATGATCTTATGGGGGCTAATTACATTCAAACTACCTTATTCCACTCCCTGCCCCCAGAAGCTTATAGCAATATCATGTAAAATACATTTAATCCAACTTGAAAAGTCCCCATAGTCTATCACTCAACAATGGTTAAAAGTCCAAAGTTCAAAGCCTCTTCTGAGATTCATGCAATCTCTTATTTTTAATCCCCTGTAAAATTAAAATAAAAATTCAGATTACATGTAATGGCACAGGATATACATTACCATTCCAAAACATGGGGAAATGAGCATAGAGAGGAAATACAGGACCAAAGCAAGACCAGAAACCAGCTGAGAAAACTCCAAACTCTGCATCTGCATGTCTGATGTCAAATGCTCTTCTGATCTCTACCTCCTTTCAGCTTTGTTGACTGCAACACATTTTTTTCTCTTTGCCTAGTTCTACTCCCTGTTAGCAGCTCTCCTCAGTGGGTATTCCAGGACTCTGGCATCCCTAGCATCATGGGTTCTCCACGGCAACCCTGACTTCAACTTCACAGCTTTACAAAATGGCCTCTCTCGGGCTCTATTTAGGGACATTCCTGTTACATGCTTGGCCTCAGTGGATTTCCTTAGTCTCTGAGGGCATATTCCAATGCCCCTTTCTTCTATTTTTAACTCTGGAACCATTTGGCTGAAGTTTTCAAGTTCTGCTGCTTGTTGGGGCTTGTTCAATGACATCTCCACTAGCTCTCTGTTCTTCACTACCTAAAGAAGACTGTCCTGAAACTGGATCTCTAGACCAGGTTAGCCTCAAAAGGGGAAATTTGTCAGCCTCTGCCTTCCAAGTGCTTGGAATTAAAGACGTGCACCACCACACCCAGCTCCAAGCTTTTCTTTACTTTCTGACTCAAGCCTCCAGGGCCCAGGACCGAGGTCACCCCAATCACCAGGCGGATTCGAAAAATTGCTACAAACTGCATGAGGCTTTATTGTTATTTAACAAACTAGCCCCATGTTAGCTCGTGTCTTTCACCCACCAGCCATGGCAGATGGCTAGCAAAATGGCCCATAGGCCCTCCCAGGGTGGTTGCTATGCTCTGCGCATCATTGCTGTGCACTTGTCCATAAAGCACACCCAGAGCCGTAAAGCATAGAGCCACCAGCTAACTTCTGATTGGTTGCTTGGCACGAGGCCGGCATCTGACCTCTTAGTGACCAAGGCAAGGTCATGGCGAGCATGTGTTACTGTCATGGCTGCTGGGAGGGGCAGCTGGTCCCTTCACTGTTCATGGTTGCAAACCTAGCTGGGTGGGATCTTGCCTTGAGGTCACCATTCCCTTTGTTCTAATTCTTAATCCATTAATCTCCTTGAATACAGGATTTATCTCCATTCTACTTCCTGGTGCCCCTTTTCTCATTCTGTACATTTTGTATTTTTATTTCTCCCAGTTTGTTCCTTTTCGTTATAAATTTTCATTAGAGTTACCACTAATAACCACACAACAGAGGTTGTACTAGGCTGTTCTGAGATTTCCTCTGTTAATGGAATTAATCCAAAAACACTTGACTTTTGCCTCAGGCAGACAGGCTCCAGACAAGGCCAAAAAGCAGTCGAATTCTTCACCAAAATATCACAGAAATGTTCTCTAGGCAACATATTAAAAATTTTCACCTCTGCAGCCACTTGAGCCAGGCCCTGACAGTTCAAATAATTCTTAGCACCAATGTTGTCCATGTCCTATTGCATGGCCCATTAAGCAGTACTTAAGACATTCCACAGCTTTCTTAAGCCAAAGTACAAAAAAATCCAAATTCCTCCTAACAAAAACACTGTCAGGCCTATCACCCAGTTCCTGGTACTAATTTCTGTTTAGGGTTTCTATTGCTGTGAAGAGATACCATGGCCATAAGGAAAATATTTGAGGTGCTGGCTTACAGTACAGAGGTTCACTCTATTATCATGGCAGGGACATGGTGACATGAAGGCAGACATGGTGCTTGCTACATCTTGATCAGAAGGCAACAAGAAAGTAGACTGTGACACTAAGCAATATCTTCCACATAGGCTTCACAGCCTTCCCCCACATTGTTACAATTCCTCCAACAAGGCCGTACATACTCCAACAAAGTCAAGCCTCCTAATAGTGCCACTCCTTAGGAGCTTATGGATGCTAATTGAAATCTGACTACCACACCAACCCAGTCTCAAAACCTTTGACCTACAATCTTTCCTGCTTGAAATATATGCCAAGGCAATGATGACATACAACCTGTGGGAATAGCTAATCAATGTCTGATTTGACATAAGGCCCAAGGCACAAGAAGGAACCCCTAGCTGGCAATGTTTATGTAAAAAAGATCCAGAGACAAGATAGCTGAGAGACCTAAAGATCTAGGTTTACTCAGAGACCTAGTATAAATATGACTGGACTAAAAAATTAATAAAATGATTCCTAAAGATTATGCTTCACTCATAAATCACTGCCTTATCCAACCATCATCAGAGAAACCTCCTCCAGCATAGATGAAAACAGATGCAGAGACAGCCAGTTTGCACACAGAGAGAGTCTAAATTAGAGTTCTCCATCAAATCCCTCCCCTCAGATCTCAGGAAATCATTTGGAAGAGGAGTTGTAAAGAAAGTAAAAGTCAGAGGGGATTGGGAACATCAGGAGAATAAGGTCCTTTGAATGAAATAAGCAAGGTGCATATGTGTTCACAGAGACTAAAGCAACAAACTCAGGGCTTTCATGGGTATTTAGTAAGCCCTCTGTGAGTATGATAGCTATTAGCATAGTATTTTCATTCGAGTCCCAACTATCAGAGCAAGTGGGTTTCCAACTTTTTTGCCTGAACTTATGACTCTTTTCCTCCTGTGGTGTTGCCATGTCCAAATTTGATATGATAGTTTTTGCTTCATCTTATTTATTTTGTCATGTTTGTTTGTTACCACTTAGGAGCCTGCACTTTTCTAATGAGAGACACAAATGGGATGAATCTGGAGGGGAGGGGAGATGGGGGGAAACCATAAGAGGGATGTATTGTATAAGAAAAGAATCTATTTTCCTTTTTATTTATTTTTTAATTTAAATTAAAAACAAGCTTGTTTTACATGTCAATCCCAGTTCCCTCTCCCTCCTCCCCTCCCCTGCTCCAACCCACTGCCCACTGACCTCCTATCCCATCCCCTTTCTGCTCCCCATGAGGGTGAGGCCTTCCATGGGGGTTGTTCAACATCTGTCATTATTTTGAGCAGGGTCTAGGCCCTCTCCTATGTGTCTAGGTTGAGAGAGTATCCCTACCTGTGGAGAGGGCTGCCAAAGTCCATTTGTACACTAGGGATAAATAATGATGCACGACCAGAGGCCCAAGAATCTATTTTCTATAAAAGATAAGTTTTGCCTAAAAAGAATGAATTGTAGCCTTTTATTATAAACACTGATATCAAAATCATGTTCTTTCATTCTATCAGTCCATGCCTTCATTTAATGCTTCTCTGGGAAACAACCATCATATAAAATTCAAGCCAGCAAATATTAGATCTTGTGTCCGAGACATGTGGGGATATGTGTGCCAATGGATTGGTATGATTTATCTTCATTAAGGAATACACATGGAATCAATATGGCTTGACATGGAAAGCACAAATATTTATACATAAAAATATGAACTTTATGGCCATTGTTTGGAAGAAAGCCAATCCATGAAATAAAGTCATAGCCACTTTCTTATTGACCATTCACAATCATTGGGCATGTGCTTTATAAATGAGGAAACCCAGCAATTTTATTTAAGAGTGGCACAGTGAATCACAGTCTTCCCTGGCAGCAGCAGAAGCAATGATAAATACAAAGGGCAGCTTTGCCTCTAGAGCAGAGAGACAGGACAGCTTTCCTCTTCCCTTTCGTAGGCCCATTCCTCAAATCCACTGTTTTGTGAATGCTACTTTCACTCCAACTCCTTAAAAGAATTTTATGCTTCTCTTAGGTGACTCTCCAAAACACAGTCTACTGTACTTTGAAGCCATAGAAAGTAGTCTTTCTTCAGTCATCTGGCTTTTACTAACTGAAATGAGATCCCAGGAGAAAATCCTTTATACTCAAGAATAGTTTCCTTCTTGAACATAACTTACAATGAGATGTTAAAATACGATCAAAGAAAATGCAATTGGGAGAAAATAAAATGTTCTAAGAAGCAGGATATTCCCTGTAAGATAGACTCATCTAAGAACCTCTGAGCTCAGAATAAGAATGATGGATTTTCAGAGATTTGCCCATCTAGGACACTTGGGTGGAAAATAGTGCTATGTTGAAAGATGCAAAATCTTGAAAGCTAAATTTGTCGTTCTATGCTGTTGCTGTGTATCCACCATCTGGCTTTCCCCCCCTTTGTTTTCTACTTTGAATTAAATAGGAAGGGGTGTGTTTTAAACGTGGCCAAGCTTGACAGACTGCCGCTGCTTGAACTGTTTTGGTTTTTACAGAGTTTTTTCCTTATTTAATGGTGAGCAGATATAACTAATTTTGAATAGAGAATAAAGGATTTAGTCACCTTTAATGTTCGATCTAAAAAGAAAACCCTTTTTATATGGTGGATAAAGATTACATTTAATAAGTTTTCCCTTAGGTGTCAATTATTTTAAGTCCAGATTTCACTTTTTTCTATAAGAATGCAGTGGTTATTTAGACCACGAATACCTTTCTGCAGATCAAAGGCCTTTAGAAGCCTGATGTATGAAGTGGAAGTTCTTTTACAATGGTTTTGAGAAGCTCTTTTCAAATCAAAGGCAGCAGAGCCCACTACTGGCATAATTGTTGAGACTTTTCTCTAGTCAAGTAATTGGATGTTGCTTGGAGCTAAACTTCTTACATGATAAAAGCAAAGTCTCAGAACATAAATAATATAAATTTTAGATAGCTTTCTAAACCTGGAGGTTTAATGCAGTAGAATATTTTGGTTAGACTCAAGGTCAACACTTGGATCCCCTAGCACATGACGGCCTATTGAAGTCACATTTCTGAAAATCTGTCTTTCCCCTAGTCAACTATTGGCCAGCTGGCAGTAGGTTTGCCAAGAAAGGAAAAGACAATGGAAGAAAACACTAAACAATTATTCAAGAGATATATGGCTGTCTCTTAACCACATTTACCATGTTTTACAAATAGTGATCAGTAAAAATTTAATCAATAGCAATAACTGCTTGTTATCATTCCACTGTGAAAAGTGACAGACGGAGACACTTTACTGTTGTCTTTGAACACAACTGCATTAGCTTTTATTGGTCTATGTAAAAGTTACCATAAGCTGGGTGCTTAAAGCAGCATGTATTTACCCACTTGTAGCCCCACAAGCTCCAAGTGTCAGCTCCTGTTGCTGGGCTGAAATCAAGGTGTTAGTAGAACTATGCTCCCATCTGTGGCCTTGTGGGAGATTCTGTTCTTTGCTGACTTCACTTGCTGATGGGTTGTTAGCACCATTAACTACTAGCTGTGTCCTTACAGCCCCATACAATCTCTACTTCTGTGGCCATATTGCCTTCTCCTATTACTCTCTGTCTACAAAATTACTCCCACCTTCATCTTTTTTTTGTGAATTTTTTTATTAGTTCAAATTAGGAACAAGCTTGCTTCACATGTCAATCTTTTCTCCCTCCCTTCCCTTCCCCCAAACCTCCCCCCCAACCCACCACCTGCCCCTCCATCTACCCTCCCCAAGCAGGGTAGGGCACTCGAGGGGGGCTCCCCAAAGTCCACCACATCATCCTGGGCCGGGCCTAGGCTCTCCCCCATATGTCCAGGCTGAGAGTGCATCCTTTCACATGGGATGGGCTCTCAAAGTCCCTTCCTACACCAGGGAAAACCTGGCTGTGACATCTGTCAACCCATTGATCGCCAGGGTTGATTGGGCTGATCTGGCTGGCTAGGCAGGTATCCCCTTCCTCCCTCACTGCTCAATGTGCATCCCTCCCAAAGCTGCACGCTTGGTCGAAGAGGACGACCTGCCCCAATAGAGGAGGATAGGTCTTTGGTCAAGGGTATAGGAGTAGCTGCTCTCCCCTGCTAGAACCTCCAAACAAGCTCTCTCACCATCATCTTAAGGGGATATATGGGGAAGCTCCATAAACCATAAGACCTTCCCCATTTATCAGTCACAATCATATCTGCAAAAACCCTTATAGCCTTGACAGGACACTCACAGAGTTCAAAGGACCACAGGGGAAAAAAAAAAAAACAACCTAAAATTCATAATGACAAGTTGATACTCAATACATTTAGGACTTGAGAGCCACCCATCAAGACATAACCAAGAACTATCAGATATTGACAAAACTAACTGCTAATAATTTGGGAGAGGTGACACTCTCCTTTTCCAGTGTTCACAGGGAAGAATAACTGAAGAAAATAAACTCAAAAGAAAAAATAATGAACAAGAAAACATTAAAAATAAGGTTTGTAAAATAAGCGCACACAAAAGAGCACACACAGGATTGCAGTGGAATTGTTCAAATGGTGTGAATTCAGGCTTAGAGCAATTGATGACTAAGTTTCACATGTCTCAAATTTACAATACAACATTTTTCATCAAAGAATATTTTCATTGCTCATATTTTATGATGTGTCTATCACTTGGATTTCTATAAACAACAAAATAAATACATACAATATGACAAAATAAATAAAAGCAGAATTGCAATTATGAAGAAGGAATTATCAAAATGATGTTTAAAACCTTTTTTAAAAGAACACAATTTAAAAAGAAAACAGTTACAAACTTATTTTTTGGGGAGGTCATAAACAGGTTTATAACTAGGGTGTGTAGGCAACAGTGGTTAACACTGAACCAAAGACACTGTATCTCAGACATTTTCTGAACATCTTAGAACATTTTTCACTGGCTGATTTGATCCTTATATGAGCTATTGGTCATGTATATATGTGTTTGCTTAAATTATGGGATGTCTAGTCAGCAGAAAGGATTGAAGCTTCAGTAATCTGTCTGCAAAGGCTACTTGTTCTGTACTACGAAACCATACTGCCTTGATTGTTAGGTGAAGGAGAATGTCAGAACTGAAAGACAATCTGAACAAACCAACCAAATGAAGAAACAAAAGAAGGAAAATATAGTTCTGGGGAGCACAAGGCACAGCACAGCGACTCACACACACCTGTCTGCTCTTTCATAAAGAAAACTACAGAAAGTGTAGGGGAAAAAAACAGTGATGCTGGAAGTGAGTGTTGACCATGACATAAGACAAACAAGTCAGGTAAACACAGAAATATCATGTGATTCATGCAAGTGAGCATCAAGAGCATTATTTTTTGGTGCTTATTGAAAGTCCTTAACATTAAAATCATTGGCATAAATAAGACAAAATGGTTATAATTGTCTACTAATTTAATGGTGCAATGTTTCTTAGACTAAACCTCCAATTCTGTGTATGATAAAACATTATATATAATGAGCAGCAGTAGCCTCAGCAGTAGCACAAAACTAAATATTGTGGCCAAGGAATTAAATCAAAAAATGTTTTTGAAGAACCAGCAAGTCACCACTCTAGACCACAACCAGCAGATGATTGCTTCTTACAAAAACTTACTTCATATTTTACAGAAACAAAGTACATTGGTGCAACAGAAAATTGGAAAAAAAGTCTTTGTGGTTAAGGAATGTAAATCCTTACCTGGATTCCTAACCTGGGATGTGAAATCTGGATGCAAATTAGCCACTGAACTGATACTATGAAACCCATTCTTCTTGTCTCCAAGAAGAGAAGGAAATGTTCAGGCTGCCCTGGGGGAGGGGTGGTGGTTGGTGGTGGTAATTTATGCCTTCAAGGCTGCTCTGGGAAGTTCTTCCTACCTTAAAGGTTTCCTTAGGGGGACACAATTAAAGCCAAGTTTGCTTCAGGAAGTTCTCCACTTCAGAAAAGTAAATTCTTAGTCCATTGCACTAATTTCTACAAAGAAAGGGAAATGAGAAAGAACCTGGTGACAACAGCTGTCTGGGTCTCATTCAGCTCCTACATACCTGTCTTATGGATGAAATAGTCAACACAAAGAGAAAATTTTAACAGAGCTATAAACTCAATGTGGCACATATAAAAGACTCTACATATAGCTATTGGATTTCTTAACAAAACTCAAAACTCTGAGAGAGGTGAAATATAGAAAGTGCAGAAATAAAACAGGCACTGTCTTTGAGTACAGTAGCTAGATATATCTTTCTCTAAAATAAAATCTGTCTTCCCTAGACAAAAAAAAAAAAATCATTTGATAATCGATAGGTCTGAGGCCACGCCCTGTAAGAAATAGTTGACACAGTTCTCTGAACTGAAGTGAAAATGCTCTAATACAAACACACTTAAAACATTGATTTATCTGGCATTTATAAATACAGATTTTTACAAGTTAGCAATTTATGTTCCATTTTAACATAAGTTTTAAATCATTAGAATAATTAGAATTTTCATTTAAAACATGATATAAAAAGAAACAAAAAGAGCACAAACTTCAGGGCATGTAAAGATGTAGGTTTTATGCAAGTTGTTGCAAACTTTAAAAAAAGGAAATAATGAAAATCTACTTGAAGTAAGTCTCAAGCTAGTCACAAAAGAAAAGTTCATAGATCCCAAAAGATAGAAAGACTAAGTCAATGTACATCAATACCATATATCATAAAGTAACTGAAAACAGAATCAAAATAGGATAAGATGGGAGAGAAAAAAAAGTCACAAAGTTGGTAAGAAATGTTTTAATGGCAACCATGAGTTTCCATTCTTCAATAATTACCTTAAGAAAAATTAGATATAATTAACAGCCACTGGGCACAATGAGGTTCGGATGTCAGGAGAACAGCTACAGCTCTACATAGGACACTTGCCCTATGTTGGCAGAGATCAACCATCTGGCACCATTATGGTGAGTGAGTATATGGTGGGTAATGGAGAGAGAGAGAAGTGCAGAAAGGTTCATGTGCTGGGGGAGAGGCAGATCTGAAGAGCTGAAGACAGCGAGGAACCAGCTGATATGGGTGGACTGCTTGGCACCCAAGGTCATGGTGATATCCAGGCCTGGGCTGTTGCCAAGGGTCATGATGAGTCTCTGGCCCCGATGCAGTTATGGTGGTCTGTGTTGATATCCATGGCTCCTGTTACCATCAAAGAAATTCAAAATTCTCAAAGGCTGGGCTACCACCTGTGACCTTGTTGGTGTCCAAGGGATGTTCCCCCTGTGAGGGCCAGGCAATTCTAAGAGGCATGCATTGCTACTCAGGTCCATAGTGATGATCAGGCCTAGACTTCTGCCAAGGGCTGTGTCTGGATCTGTGGTCCTGCTGCAGCCAGGTTGAAGTAAGTGGCTCCTGTTGCCAGTGAGGGCTGTGCAGTGGCCCAAAGTCTGCCCTGACACCTGAGTCCATGATGGTGTTTGAGGGTCATGGTGCCACTGGGACCATACAAATCTGAGTGGTCTGTGCTGCTACCCTGGGCCATGGTGACATCCAGACCCAAATTGCACCTAAGAGCCATGTCAGGGTCTGTGGCCCAACCATAGACAGGGTCTGACTTGATGTTCTTGGCTCCTGTTACCATTGAAGGGTGAGCAAATGCACGGTGACTGGACTGCCACTGGGGGACATGTTGGTGCTAGATTGCCATGCTGCCATTGGGGCCTTGCCATCTGAGTGACCTTCAATACCAGCTAAGGCTAGTGCTGCTGCCAGGGACCATGTCTGGATCACTGGTCCTAGTGCAGCCTTGGGTCTGTGTTGATGTCCTGTTACCACCAAAGACAGTGATGTTAGGGCTGCAAAGAGTTGGCCTTGCCTCTCAATGGTGCAGAATTAGGCAGAAAGCAGAAGAGTGGGCCCTGCACATCACCCTGGCAACATAGTAGAGCAGACCCTGTTGGCAGGAGTACAGGTAAGCAGGCCCTGAGGATTTGAGAGCAGGACGGCTGACTCTACAACCCCACATCTGCCATGTAGTGGCATGGGTGAAGGAAAGATGCACTCTCATCTTGTCCCTTGCCATCTACAGCAGACAAGAGACCTGACCCTGGGGTCACAAGAGTGGGAGAGATGTCCAGCCCTTCACTGGCTGCAACACATGGGAAAACAGACATTGCACCTCACCTGGGTACCACACTAGAGCTGATCCTGTTGACAGGGGTGCAGGTAAGTCGGTCCTGAGGGGCATGAGAGCAGGAGAGCTGAACCTTCCCGCTTATCTGCCATGTGGTGGCATGGATGAGAGAAAGATACTCAATGCTCTGTCCCTTGCCACCTATGACAGAGATGCAGAGGGGCAGAGGGGTAGAGGGGAGTGCTCTCTTTGCACCCCACCAACTGCAGCACTAAGGAGACTGGGCCCTGCACCTTGCCTGGGCAGAATAGTGGAGCTGGCCTTGGTGTTGGGGGTGGGGGTGAGCCAGCCAAAAGGTTTGAGAGCAGGGGAACTAACCCTGTTTCTTGCTGCTTGCTGCAGGGGGTGAGCTAGCAGGAGCAATGCTGGAACGCTTGCCCTGGTGGTGGCAATGAGGGAAAGCTGGCAGGTTGACAAACTCAGCTACCATGCAGACGGAAAACCAGGGCTATGAGTTGGCCTACCCCAACCTCCACTCATCTATGAACTGCTGGATGTAAAGGGGTGGGACCTGCAGATCCAAAGCTTCAGGATCTCCATGACACAAGGCAACAACAGAATATCCAAGAGGAGTCTCAGTGAGGGCCTAGTATTGAGGGTATAGCAGAAGGCAGAGGCCTTGAACCAGATCAACGATTCATTGTAGTGAATACTGACAAGTAAAGATGTATGGAAGGGTGTCACTTGGCCACACTACAGCTTCCATACTGAGACCTTTCTTTTCTTTCTTTCTTTTTTTTTTTGGTATGTTAGCTTATTTTTGCTTTTTTTGTTTTCTTTTAAAGTTTATTTTATTTTGAGATGGAGGTTGCAAGAGCAGAGGGTGGATATTAAGGGATGGGGAGATAAATGGGATTGAGATGCATGATGTGAAATCAATAAAAAGGAGAGAGAGAGAGAGAGAGAGAGAGAGAGAGAGAGAGAGAGAGAGAGAGAGAGAGAGAAGCCAAAGTGACAGAATGGTTTTTAAACAGAATTATAGCATATCATGCAGTTGTTTTCTACAAAAATGTCAGTGTGCAGCTTAAAAATGCCTATTTTAAGTGGATATAAAAGGAAGAAAAAGCTATTTGACGAGAATGGTAGCAACAACTAAGGGAGAATGGATATATTTAGACAAAATTAAACCTCAGAATGACCTAATTGTCTCTAAATATGCAGATCATGGCAAAATGACTTGAAGGCCATGTTAGCTAGTCTATTCAACTGGTTTTAAATATAAACATCCCACTCCGTATCATCTAAACATACAAAGCAAATGTTGATAGATATGAACATAGAAATGAACAGTAATACAATAATAATTGTGGTTTCAATATCCTACTTAAAATAAGCTTTATTCAAAGGGAAAAATCAATAATGAATAACTAATAGACAGCATTGGAGAGCAAATAAAGCTAATGGATTTGCAGTACTCTCCAGCAGTAGACCACAAGAAAAGTCACAAAGCCAAACTTAAGAAATACAAGAAGACTGAAAAAACTTTTAAGTATTGTTTTTCTGACCAAAGTGGAATAAAAAAAAAAGCTACCAGGAAAAGTAAGAAATTGAAAAGTCATGAATATATAGAAATGGCATAACACACTTTTAGAAAACTAGACTACAGAGAGGATCAAGACAAAATTCAAGTTTCCTTAGACAAGGTGACACTAACATAAGGCATACTAAAATAATTATATGTGAAAAACAGTGCTAAAAGGGAAGTTTGTAGCTGTGAACACTTACCTTGAAAAGGGCAAATAGGGTCTGGAGGAAAGACTCACTTCCTGTACTTCCACTGGGTCTGAGTTCCCTGTCCAGCCCCTATAAGGGGCAGCTCACACCAACCAGAAACAAAGATGCCTCCTGTAAAAGTTGAATCAAGAAAAGGTAGCTAAAACCAAGCTGTAACAAATGAGACACTGAATGGCTCATCAAATTTCTTCTAACAATGAAAAGCCCAAGACGAATTAGCTTCAGTACAAAGAAGAATTAATAACTCTTCCAAAAGATATGAGGTACCTTAAATTCATTCTGCAAGTCCAGAATCATCCTGAGGACAAAACTGAAAGTGAAGAGGTATGAGCTTCAGGCCAACATTGCTAGTGAATATTGCTAGTGTAAGGATATTCAATAAAATCCTCATGCAGTAGCAGCATGTGAGGAGATTATTACACCATGACCAAGATGGACTTATTCCTAGTATGCAAGAGCAATTCAACACATGTGAATCAACCTGTGTGACAGATTCTAATTGAAAATTAAAAAGGGAACAGACACAGCTCAGACAAAGTGTTTGACAAAAAAAAATTATTCCTTCGTTATTTGAACTGTCAACAAAATTCATACAGGAGGAATCCATCCAATCTGATGACAAGACCTTCAGCACTCTGTCTTAACCTGTGTGGAGCTCATGCTGTTGTATGTTTTCATCAACATTGTTTTTAAGATTTATGTTTTTTTTAATTATGTGTGGAAGAGAGAGGAGGGTTTTGCATAAGTGAAAATCCCTCAGGGGACCAGGCATCATAAAGTCTTGAGCTGGAGTTACATCTGGTTGTGAGGCACCCAGTGTGCAGGCAGAGAACTGAACTTGGTTATCCAAGAGCAGTGTGCAGTCTTAACAAGGGCCAGTCTCTCCAGACCTCATTATTTCTTATGCTTACACATGACTTGTATAATTTTTTCACTTTTCATTATTTTGTTTATTTGCACTCATTATAAAGTGTGGACCATTTTGTGATAAAATTATTGCTTACTAAGAAACAGTTCCTCTGGTATTGTTTTCCAGAAAATAAGCTTTGTTTCCTGGAAAATGTCTGATTGCAGGTTTTCTGACTGAAATGCTTTAAAGTTTGGCTCTGTTGTTTCATGGGAAAATCATTTTTCATTGATAATGGTAAAAGTAAAACTCTGACTATGTCAATGACATGTATGTTAATTAAACTCACTGTCAAAACTGTGATACTTTCATGAACACTTGCTTATTCATTCCAAAACTTTTTTCATAACCATTTTTTTCAATGGTGTACCTAGAATAGGACTTATGTCACAGCTCCCATTCATATTAGATTTACTGTGTCTGTTCACATCAGTGTTGTCCTAGGTCCCCAGAGGGGATGCCTTTCTATAAGAAAGCCACAAATTTTGGCTTTAAGTAAGTCAAAATTTAACTAGGAAGAACAATAAACAATTTAAAATATGACTGATATAATGCACCAAGCCCCAAATCAACAGGTAGCAATGAGTTATCATACTTTTCTTGTGTAATTTAGAAAAACATGTTTGCACTGTAAAAAGGTAGCTTATACCAGTGCTTAGGCACAAAGGATTTAGGATCTTAAGCTGTGGTTGCCCACCTTTTGATACCACTTTCCTATGTACATGTCTGATAAATTTGTCTGATGCTCTGATCCTCTGATTCATTAAAAATAATTATGTGTGATCACTACCACCATATATTGTCATATATGTATGGAAAATAACTGAATAGGTAAATAAATGAACCAGTGACATTTTATAACTTATTAGTATTAACATGAACTCTAAATGCATTAATGATATAAGGATAAATTGTTAATTATGAAGTGGTCATTTTCTGCAGAAGTTATGAAGCCAGAAAAATGTTACTTAGATGACAGATGATAGACAGAAAGAAAGACAGATGGTTATAGAATGTTGCATCAACATAAATATATTTTCTGAGCTACACGTCTTTCCCTTAGAACATTATTTTGTTAGTTCATTTTATGTGACAAACTGAACTTAACTGTCATACGCAGTCGACTTTTTCACTGTCTAGTCAGCCACCTCCCAAATAATGATACAGAGACTTCTTATTAGATGTGAAAGTAAATTAACAAAAATGAGCAAAGGTCTGTTACCCCACCTGTGCTTGTTGATGCCCTATCACATGCCAGACTTACAAATGAAAGCTTTTTTGTGGATTTCATCTGCAATGTCTCATAATCCATCTTTCACATAGGCATCTCTCTACCAGAAAATTCCAGAAGTAGAGGGGACAGTTGATTGCTTTTGATGCAGTATTAGCTCCTATGTTCTTTACATTGTGTCCTCTCACACTTGCTTGGAACCTGGAGCTCACCTACCTCAACTGCAGCCACTGGGTCTCAGTAAGAGCACATTCCAGAAATTTTGAATCTAAAAGAGCTTTTCTCTATTTCCCTCTACCATGATCAAACTAATGTTTTTAAAGCCGTGTCAGTCATATGGTAGTAAATGGGACTGGAAGATCAATAAACTTCTAGTTAGAGGAAGTGAAGTCTTCATCCCTGTTTTCTTAGAGCATCATTAGTTGATGTTAATAGAAGATGTTCTACACCATCCTCATTGCAAAAATGGTGTGGATAAAACTTCAAGTATCCTATTTCCAACTAAATGATTCTTCTCCTTTGAATTTCCAAAGAAATCTAGTCTTCTCTGCCTGTTGTTTATCCTCTCACACATGTCTGCTAATGTCATCTGTCATCTTTTTTCTTGTGGAGATATAACACAAAAGGCTATAAACCGTTAATAGGGTACTGATGAAAGTGAAGTAACAGTCCCAGAGACCATAGTGAATCAATAAGTTTATTGGGGTCACTCACAGGCATATGGGTGAGAGATCATTTACAGGAGCACGGAATACTCAAAGGCAGCTATAGCTCGGCCAAGCCATCCACCATGGACAATGATTTACAAAAGCTGGAATCCTGAGTCTCACTGAAAAGCTTACAGGTTTCTTGCCATATCAGAGACTCTCTGATGTGCCTCAGCTGATCTGAGTGTCTTTTCTATGTATCTTGACTGGTCTACTTCTCCATCAGGAAGTTCAGCTGGTCTGCATCTGTTTAGTGGCCCTTACTGTTCATATACCCTTGGGGATTAAGGGGCCTTAGGCATATGCCAAATTTCATGAACTTCCTGATGATTTATGAATTATTTATTCCTGAGACTTTATGACCTTCTTTTAGAATTTCCTAAGCCTTAATGAGTCTCTTTTAGGACTTCTGGGGTCTTAAAGAATTCCAGAGAAAATCACTGCAAATAACACCATACCAATTCATATTGAGTAAAGAACCAGTCAGTGAGTATAAAACAGGAAAAACAGAGAAAAGAAAACCTTTCTTTTATCCTTGTTTGAGGTGGGTGTGTGAAATTTCCTTAGCTGTTATTTTGACAATGGAGAGGTACTTATTACTTGTTGTGTTCAGTTTGGGGGCTACAATAGGGAAATGTCTACTGATAATATGTTATTTTCACTTTCTTGCTGGGCAGACGCAGAATGTGGAAAAATAAAAATCAGAGGCATGAAGAGGTTGATAGCAGAAGAGTCATAAATATACATGATGTCCTAGATAATGATTGGGTTTCAGATAGGAACACTGTGATCTCTGTGAGGGGCATATCAGACATGAAATAGAGATGCTAGAGCCAAAACATGGCTATGAGGTATGGGGAAATGAACTCGACATAAAACGTAAGGAGTTTTCTTTCTAACTTAAGATTGCATTTTATTTTTAATTTGAACACAATTAATTAATAAATGAAATAAAATGGATATATTTGTGATATACAAAGTTTTAATATGTGTATGAATAATGTAATGTTTACATCAGATTGATCTTATCTGTCTCCTATACTATGTATTATTTGTTTATGTTGATATCTTTCAAGAGCCTTTCTTGTAGCTTTCAGAGTATGTAGCATATTAGGGTCATCTTAAGCCACCCTACTGTGTAATAACCACCAAACTTCCTACTTACCTAACTAACTTGAGTAGGCTTTTTCATCTCATAATCTATGATCATGACTATTCTTTTCCTATCTCATTATCTCCTTCATCCTACCAAGCCTCTAGTCACTATCCTTCTATTCTAAAATTTATGAAATAAAACAGCACACTTTAAAAGTAGGAGAGCAAGCTGAGACCTACAATGTGATTGATTATATATGGCTTGCAATTTACTAAGTTCCCAGTGTGTGGCTAGAGAAAGTGCATGCTTTTAACTGTTATGAGTTAAAAGGATTCATCAAAAGGAGTTAGATGAGTGGATAGGAACATGATCCAGGAAAAGGTAATGATTATTTAAAAACTTGGATTATGTAAACATGGTGTAGATTTCAAGCTACAGACAATTTTATAAGGCTGAATAAGGATGTGTATTTGAAATAGGCAAATAATATTCCCCTTCCTAGGTTACCTATCAATAAGCAAAGACATGATATTTCTTATATCCCCAAATTGATCATAACATATAGTGCCATGGACTTGAAAACCCATCCATGACCTCAGAAGTAAGACTGCAGTAATCTCAGTTACTAGACAAACAAATCCAAATTGTGTTCCTACCTTGTCAAAGTCATGCTATTTCTAAAAGACTAGAGCTAACATATGGACATCTTCTGATAGCCATGGAGTACAACATACTAAGAGGCAAAAAGATAGAGTAGATACCCAGCTCAGGAAAAGTAAAATGGAACATTAATTAATTACGGTACATTATAGGAAATAATGACAGACATTCTCTATTACAGAGCAGAGGAGGTTTATCTGAAAGTTATGATTATAATGTGGGGAAATGGGGTGTCTAATCTTGAATAAATAATGAATGACATAAAAGAAACTTTACTATGGAAATGTGCCAACCATTTATAGGAATGTTTCAAAACAAAAGTAAGGAATATTGAAAGAAAAGTGTGATTCATTTGGTTTAGTACAATTTCCACCAAATCCACAAAGTTACATACAATTTTGCCAAAATTTTAACCACTTTGTTCAGTGTCAAAATAAACATGTTTTCACAATATATGCAATCTATTAGATGGCATAGTACTCACATAAAGCTGTAGATAGTTTTTACCACATAACAGTACAAGAGGAAAGCACAGGAGAATGAAGGATAATGTGTTTTTCTTGATGTTGCAAGATATTTGGAGGTTGAAGCCATTCAGTAACCACAATGAAGTCTGGCAAAATTTTCCCCCCTTAAAGCAATATATGAAACAATGACTATGTAGAGCTATGTCATCAGAATGTGTGGTCTCTTTCCTATGCATAGCTACCACAATATAGGCATGTGGGATAGCAAGATAAGGTTTCATTGTGGCAAAAATCCAAACCTATGTCAACATCTTAGGGAAAAAACGCCACTGTGCTTTCCCCAAAATTCTCTGAGGTAACTGTTTTCTCAATAGGAGGTATTAAAATCCAATAAAGTAATTCTACTAAGCAAATGTGCATATTTTAATTATGAAGCTAATTATTGCCCATGGGATTCTCACATAGGACTATAGACAGAGCCCTTTTCATAGGCATTGAGGCTATGGCAATGCCAAAGCAGTAAAGTTCATACTTTAGAAACTGACCTTTTGAAGCTTTGCTTTGAAATGGTAAAATGATGATCAGGTAAAGCTAACTGCTTCCCTATTTCAGTATACACCATTCATCTACAACAAATGATACTGCTGACACATGTGCTATGCCTTCATATCAATGTGTTCACTAGAATTATATAAGGGATCAGTATACCAAATAAGAACAACCTACCCCTCTGTGTAACTAACTGAAAAATGATGTCATTGAAACCACTACATTCCATACTCCCAACAGGTTAACTGAAGAAAGAATTAACCTCCGCTAAAGGAGTGGAAATTGTAGTTTAGAGGCAACTCTCCCAATAAAAATTTTGTTCTAACCTCCTCAAAGGTAGTCATTTGTTTCTCTAAGAATATGGCTAACACACGGAAAACTTCTGAAACCTACATGGAAGAGCAAACTAAGGAACACAAAGAATAGATACTCAATTATCAGTGACTTCAATACCTAAGTAGAACAGCCATAAAACATCTACTTCATATTTAGATATCCATAATCAACATCACTGAAATTTGCTTTCATCCCACTAATGCTATGGATCACTATGGAAACCATCAGTTTTGTCAAACCCAGAAGCTTGTTGGATGCTATTAAACACTGACATCTGACTTACCTATCAACCTTTCTACCTATTTGTCCATCAAAATTTCATCCATATATCTCTCTGTCTGTCTATTTTCTATCAGGTATTATCTATCTGTCTATATATCTTCTCTAATATCCAATCTTTTAAGTTCAAATATTCATCTATTAATGCAAAGCATCGTCTTTTCAAGACTTCTGGTGTATTAAACTGCTCAGCTTCTTGGATTTCTTCTTCTCTGCCCAGCTTTGATTCTGTAATTTTTCATTACATTTGAAAACTTGCAAAAACAATTTTATTGAACATTTTCTCTTTGATTTTGTTTATATTTGGGCAAACTTAGCTATTTACATATTTACTCATAGGTTAAAACAACTCTAATAAGAAGCAAGTAAATTTGATTAAGTTGTATTTGAGTATTTTGTCAGAAATTCTTAATACATAGTTAATCTTGCCTGACCAAACCAAAATATTTTCATTGTAAACCTAGCTTTCAATTCTTCACAAGGATCATTTCACAGTCTCTTTCTAAAACTTTCCACATTTTTCCCTTCAACGTTTTCCACTTTCACTTCCACTACTGCAATGAAAAGTAAGTAATAACACAATGTCTCTTCTTCAGATGATCAGTACAAATTTCTCTCACAAGATTTATCTCTCATGCCTTCATTTACTGTGCTCTTCTTATCCTCAACAAGAATACTGAGTGTCTAATTCTTGCCTGACACCAATCACCAATCTCTTCCTCTTCTAAAACTTAGTGTTCATTCTCTTCAAGAATCTTACCATTCCCCATCTTTCGAAGGCTGTATCATATATTTCTAACTGTACTTTGTGTCTTTCTTGATTGCAAAGCTTCTCCCATTATATTCTTTCAATGGTAACAAAAGATCAACTAACGTATTAATTTAGGCTCTTGAACTTGTTTTAAAGCATCCTTGTCCCTTTGACTGTTCAGTATTAATTTGTTCACTGTCATATCCTGAACTCACAGAGGCCTCTCTTATGATAAATATGAGTTTAGTGTAGGTCTCTTGATGACTGTACCACCTTTTCCATTGTGCCACATAGTAAATTGGAATATAGTTGCTATTTTTTACATTGTATTATGATTTAGATGCATGATGTCCTCCAAACTCTCATGTATTTAAGGCTTAGTTCCTAATTACATATTTAAAGTTGTGATTTGGGGATGTGATGGAATCAAGGAACACACACAATCAATAGATTAGTCCATTGATAGACTACTAATCTGTTGAAGTGGTAGAAACTAGGATGGAGAGCTTGCTTAGAGGAAGCAGATCACAGGTATGCCTTGTTCTTAATCCCTTTCTCTCTTGCTTGCTGCTTCTTGACTGCTATTAAGTAAACAGCTCCTCTCCCCTATGTACTTCTACCATTATGTTTCTGCCTTGCCACCACCCTAAAAGAAATGGATTCAGCTAACTGTGGACTGGAACCTCTACAGACATGTGCCCCAAAGGATATTTCCAACTTTAAGCTTAGAAATTAGGTATCTTACCACAAAGACTACATGTGGTTTCTTATCATGCCTTCTTCCCAATTTGCTTTCCATGTTTACATGAACTAAGTGGTTTTAATTACTCTCTGATATATTCCTTAAGTCACCTCTTTGCACCAAAGAATCCTCATGATCCTTGAGTGGCTAAATGAACAGGGTCTTCTTTGTTTTAGACTTTCATGGCCAAATGTTAAGTAATTTCAAATAGAACATTTGGAAACAGCAGCATTTCATTTCACTTGCATTCACAGAATAAAGATGCCCAGGGAATTTAGTCAGGGTTTAACACATCTTGAAGATGCACCCAAAATGTTTTTCCATATCTCGACTATTGGCCAAGAAAATTGCTACTCATGTTCCTACTCAATGTCATCATTGAGTACCTACAGTTACTACTGTTCAAAAGCAAAGGATGGAAAATGTTGGGAGCCCAAGGACTGATTTTGTATAGTGATAACATTCAATGAACATTTGCTGAAAATTCAACCCCCTAGGGGACAAAAAGGAGATGAAGACTCATCACCTTACAGATGGAGTTCTTAATCAGTCACATGGAAGTACTTTGAATAGGAAAATACACTGAAATAAATCCAAAACTATGTTTTCCAAGATTATAACAACCTAGAGTAATTACAGCTTAAGTACCAGTAGGAAGAAGTATCACTTGTTTCAAGCACGTACTGGATTCATTCTAGGGGATCACAAATATCCATACATACAGAAGATTGTGTAGCTCATTGTCTTTGCAGTGTTGGAAGTAATGAAAAATTTATCTCTTCATAAATAATAAAGTTGTCATCTTGTATTAAGGAAGACAAATGTAATAAGTGATGGTGAAGTCATGGCCTTAGAGGAAAACCTTCTGCTGTTACTCTTCCAAACTGTTGTAAGTTCTAACTCCATTCTAAAAATCCATCCTTGTGTACCCACAGGAAAGTTTATCTCTCGCCTCTCATCTAAGAAATTTCTTTCTGAGGCAGACAGAGGCATTCCGAGATTCACAACTGGTCAAAATGTAGAGATCAGCTGACTGTACATGGCTAAACCTCATTTGCTACATCTACAATGCAATCAGCACACCCAAGTTTCATGCAGCATTGTAGAATAGAGTGTAGAAAGATTCTAAGAGCCTGTGAACCAAGATGTCTTCTACAGGACAATGTCTTTTGTAAATTTCAGGGAAGTTGCACCCATGAAATCTCAATAATATAGTCAACTAAACAAGACCAGAAAAAATGATATCAGTTGGCATAGCAGTGTGGATGGGGGAATCTTATAGGCCTCCACTAGTAGATGAAGAACTATAGGTAATTAATGGCTGCTATGAAAGAAAGAATCAGGTTTCCCCAGGAGCATAAATTTGAGGAGTAGATGGATATGGGAGGAGTTACAGGGAGAGGGGTGTTAGAAATGATTTGAATTCAGTACACATGTAAGAATTATAAAAAATCAATTTAAATTAAATAATAAAGTAAGATCAAATATTTTCTAATAAGGAAAATGAATTCTGAAGAATTACAGAGCAATAAATGCCAATATTAAAGAATAGAAATCCAAGTATTATGTGTGAAATGAATAGCCAAGGAGTAGATCATATTGCTCTTATGCTTTTCCTAAGAAATGTTTAGTCTGTCATGTTCCTTCCTGCTTAGCTGCTTGATTAGCTTCAGCTGCTCTGAAAATACTTCCCATGAGCTAAAGTTTCTTGTGTTTGGGAGTAATCAGCACTTAGAGATTGGATGAATCCTTCACACTTCTAGATCGGAACAAAACAACACAACACAGTATATGTTTCACAGAAGCTGACACTGATGTTAAGCAGAAATCCAGGGGCATGAACTCCTCATAGGGAAATTTCACCAGTGGGAGTCTCCTAACAGCAGCATCCACTCCCCTGCCCTGTGCTAGTGAACAGTTCTGACACAATCTTTTAAAAATCATCTTACTGATACTGTCTCAGGAAACCCAGCTCTGAGGTTCACCAGGAACCAATAATCAGTGGGATATAGCACATTGTATTGATTCTTTACCGTTCCCTGTTCCATTTGCTTTTTACTTTAGTCTCTGTTCTGGTCTTTGAAAAACTCTAGTCTTCCAGTTCCTAATAACTGTGAACTCTCTGAAGTTCTTTCCAAAGCTTCTGTTGTTTCACTTGCTGTTTTGTTTTATCTTCATGAATTTAAAACAATGCTCAAGCTAAACAGTTGTTCGACTGGAAATCAGAAACAAGACAAATTCATTGATTTTCTTAAATGCTGTTCTGGAAGTAGATACTTTTGTATCAGTGGTAAGTTTGTATTCTTTTAAAGCTCTTTTTTCCAAAAGAATAACAAACTTTATTTTCATATCTATTACATCTTCTATGAAATGAACATTTCTTAAGTGTTAAGAGAGTAATATACTGGGAAGATAAAATTACTATAAAATGACCAGTTCTATTTTCATTGAGGTACAGTATAAACAATATTTTCCTAACTTATTAATATTGCTCATAGAAATTACCACAATAGACACCCGCAAGCACAAACAGAGGGCAGCTCTTAATATCCTGGGGGAAGCATTAGTAAAATGGAAACTGATAAGAATTAATTTAAAGACAGGATCAGAAGGAAGAAAGAACAAAGAGAAAGATCTGTCAACATTGCCCAGAAAGGTGCTCAATAAAAAGTAACCATGGGAATACTTCTCAGAAATCCAGGAAGACATTTCTGAAGAAAAAGAATGAAAGATGATTTCCACAAACACCATCATGTACTTTTTCAGCCAATGATCTCTGCTCTGGGAGAAGTGAGTAAGGTAAACAAGATCTAGCATTTTCATTCCAGAAAGGGGAAATTACTGAACCAAAACTCTCTCACCTGTTAGTATTGTGAATAGAAGAATAATAAGTTAAGTAGGGCCTGAAGTATGATTTGAGTTTGTAGGTTCAGGAGGATACCACCAATAGCAAACAGCACTAGGACCAAGGAAAAACATAAGGAAAACAACTTGTATATAGATCACTGAAGTTTGTAAGATAGAAGATAAAAATAAGGTCAGGCAGTGGTGGCACACACCTTTAATCCCAGCACTTGGGAGGCAGAGGCAGGCAGATCTCTGTGAGTTCGAGACCAGCTTGGTCTACAAAGCTACACAAAGAAACCTTGTCTCAAAAAGAAGAAACAAAATAAGCTGAGTTAGATGAAAAATAAATTATTGTGAATTGAATATTAAGCATGTAGCCAGTGTTTTGGGAATGTGTGAGTGGAGTGAGCTCAAGAGAGTAAGAGAGTTGCACTGACTGTAGTGTGCAGTGAGTAAGGACTTTCAAATAGACCAATAGTGTGGAAGACACCAATTGAGAGATGATAAGGAGGCAAGAGTTAACATGCAGGAGGTGACATGTAGAAGTTACCTCTCAAGAGAACTGTATATGGTGGCTATGTTAAGACTTGAAAGCTAGAAGTAAGATGCTGAGGGAATAAGGAGTGGTCCTGAGTCATACAGTCATGGTTTGGATAATCACCTGTGAACGCTGATGTGACTGACAAAATAGGAAAATGTATAATTGCTTATTTTTTTGTGGAAGGTGAATAAGTGTTTAAAGAAGCATACTTTGGTGTGAGCTATGTAAATTTTGTGGTTTTGTGATTTTTGACAGTGGTTTGAGTACTACCAGAAACACACATCTGCATGCAGCAGTTTTCTGGCTCAGAACTGGAGATGAGGGACACACATATGCCATCTGGATTATTAGAATGCCTTTAAGTTCAACAACTCATCATGCATATCTGCAAGTTCTTTTAAACATAAATCAGAAAGCTCCGTCATCTGTAGTCATGTCAAAGAAGAAAAAATCTCTTCCATATAAAGCTTCAAGGAAAATTCCATCAGTGAAACAGAAAATCTGCCCAGTCAGTTGATAGTCTCTCAAAGTTAGCAATAATGAGTCTAGCAAATGGGCTTTAATTCAGTTAATCTGCAAAGTGAATTTCATGGGTGCTTAGATTCCAAATTCAAATCCTAATGTGTTGCTTGCATTGTGCCTTATATCTATGAGTATTCAGCACAGTAGTTACCAAAATGTCTGTAGCATAAATACATTAAGATATAATACAATACTTGTTGAGATATATAGGAAATAAGGCCAACTTCTTTTATGAGAAGAAAAAAATTGTGTCATTGTGTAATTAAATATACATTGAGCGTGTTCTAAATTCAGGTGACAAGTAATCAGAAGATAATATAATATATAAAATATCTTATAAAATATACAATATGAAAATCACTGTATAATGTAACAGGAAAGATCACCAGGGGTTGGGAAAATGACTGTGATTAAAGTGCTTGCTGTGCAAATGTAAGTACTAATGTTCTTCTCCCCAGGATGCTGGGTGAAGATGGTGTACTACTTGTGGTTGTTCCATGCAAGAAGGTGAATGTGAGTTCCAGAGCAAGCTGGTTATGAGACTAATCAATGAGCTCTGGATTCAGTTGAGAGAATAACCCCAAGAATGAAATGAAAAGCCATTTGGAAAATAAAACAGAATCATCTGACCTCAACCTTGGACCTTCACAGGCACATGAGCACATGCACACACACCCATGCACACACTACTGCTCACATATATGCATATACACTTGACACCATACCATCATATATATATATATATATATATATATATATATATATGTGTGTGTGTGTGTGTGTGTGTGTGTGTGTGTGTGTGTGTGTGTGTGTGTGTGTGTGTGAAAATTAATAGGCTTAGGTACATAATAACATATTCAAGCTTAAATCCTATTTGTTAGCCAAGAGATCTTATTCAAAAATTTTAATCTAAATTACATATTTATTTGAAAAAATGACACACATAATGCCTAACTCAAAGAGTTGTTATGGTAATTAAATAAAAATCCATATAAAAGCTAATATGCAAACCACATAGCACAGAACAATGTAAGTTTGAGGTATCCTTTAACCAACTATAATTAAAGAGATTCATAGGGAGACCATGTAAATAAAATTTAGTTCCATATATGAGTGAAAAATAAGGCATGAATGTGTGTACACCTAGGTCTAATAGCATTTCTACCCAAACATATGATTCAGTGTGCCTAAAAGTAGTAGGGATGTTTAAAGACCAATTAGTTAACCAATAAAGTTATGCTATCATTTCTTTCTTGAAGACAAGTTAATGCTCTGAAAACTGGCATGAAATCCAGAATAGGAGACTTTTCAAAACATGTGATGAGACTTATATGCTGTTATTAATTGTTAAGAAAAAATCAGATAATTCAGGGGCTGGAGAAATGGCTCAGAGATGAAGAGTGTGCTGCTCTTACAGAGGACCTGAATTCAGGTTTCATCACCCACATCAGACAGCTCACAATCACCTGTAACTTCAGCTCTAGAGATATCTGACATCTCTTGTCTCTGTGAGTGCCTCCACTCACGTGTTCTTTAGTCATCCCCTCATGTAAACATAAATTTTCTAAAATCAGAAAACTGAACTTAGAAATAAATGACCTTAGTAAGTACAAGTTTTACATTATTTTATATTGTTTTAAAAATAATGTATATTAGATGCTTTTAGATGCTTTGACTACAAACTAGCTGCAATGCTGCTATTTTTAAAAAATCAAAGTATCTAATAAAGAAGGTATTAAATCTAATTTCCAAAACTGAAAACAAAACATGAAATTTCAGACATTTAAATTCAAGGTCCTCCAATCTAGCTGGTCATTCAATTCACCCAGGAACACACAAAACTATCATCATAAGCTTCATCCCAATATTCTAATTTAATATGTGCAGGTGAGTTCTGGGTCACAGCATGTTTAAAACTCCTCAGGTAATTCTAATGTAAAATTAATGCTAAGTATCTCTGACCTCCAGATAAGATGTATGACCTTGAAGTAGATTCCAGAACATTAATACATGGCCATATTCTTCAAGCACTTTCTCTAGAAGATAGAATGAAATTACAACAGATTCTACTTTAAGCATTAAAATGTTTTAATATAAAAACACGCCATGCCCTAATCATTTTGTAAATGCATGGCTTCATATACTGCCATACCCAACAGGACTATCTCTTCCTGAATTCTTTAGTCAACCATGCCAGTGCCATATAAAATTGTCAAGAAGAAAAATCATGACCTCACAGTAGAGGGCAATTCATGTCACACTATTTACATATTTGCAATATAATAATCCTTAGCAAATAGTCTCTAACAACACTAATGAATTTACAGTTTACAATATAACCAAAATTAACACTACCATAAATGATGAAGATCATCACACCATTTGAAGTTTTCCTTGGGTAATACGTTGATTGCTAACTCATGATGCGCCTCTGGCTGCTATAATATTAGCTCAGAGATAGCCACATTGTTTTAATCCAAAGAAAATTTGAAAAGATATCTTTGTATTGGTTCCATCATATTAGAAAATATGTAAATGCAGAATGTTTATATTGGGAATCTCCTGAAAGAGATTAGAGAGTTATTGAAGAGAGTTGGGTAGTATGATTTTGAATGTGTAAGACAAGAGGTTCAGTCCACAGTACAAAGACAGAAAATGAAAGAGTGAGAGAGACAGAAGGAAGAGGAAAGAAAAGGGAAAGGAAGAAGACAGAAAAGAGAGAGTGCATACAATTATTTACACACAGTTTAGGAACTGCAAGGCTTCCCCCACATCTTCTGTGAAAAATCACTGCCTAATGCCAGAGTGATGTATACAACAGTATTGCTCTTCGTTTGTCCTGAGGCAAGTATGCCATCCAAGTTACATCCATGAGCATGCTAGCCTTCTTGTGGATAAAAATATTACTTGGATCAGGTCATATTTTCTATCATTTTTATTTTGCTGTCACTAACTTTATAAATGAGAGACTTGAAGATCAATCACTCACAGAACAATTCTGTGGCTTGTCAGGGTCTTGCAGGAAAATAACAAAATACCATTGCAAATTCCAATGGTGCTCAATAAAAACCCAAACTGAGTGTCTGTCCGTGTCTGTGTGTATCTGTGCATGTCTGTGTGAGTCCCTATGTGTGTTCATGCATACACCTATGTATTGCCACATTACACACATGTGATGGTTACAGGAGAAATTTGTGGAGTCAGTTCTCTCTTTCCACATTTACAATGGTTCTGGGACATGACCTTACGTGACCAGTCTAATATGACCTGACAGACCTTTTTTTTGCCAGCCCTATTGATGTTATTTTAACAACACTTCCCTTGGTAAGGTCAGCTGTTTTCTGTGGGTTTCACAAGTCTGGTGTGGACCCCTTTGCTCATCAGTCCTCCTTCTCTGCAACTGGATATCAGTCTATTTCAAGGTTTAGCTGTGTGTGCCTGCTTCTACTTCCATCAGCTGCTAGATGAAGGCTATAGGATGGCATATAAGTTAGTCTTCAATCTCATTATCAGGGGAGGGCATTTAAGGTAGCCTCTCCTCTGTTGCTTAGATTATTAATTGGTGTCATCTTTGGAGCTCTCCAGACATTCCCCTAGTGCCTGATTTCCTTTAAACCTAAAATGTCTCCCTCTATTATACTATCTCTTATCTTGCTGTCTTTTGTTCTCCCCCCAGCTCAACCTCCCTGCCCTATCATGTCCTCCTCACCCCTTCTCTTCTCCCCTTCTCATTCTCCTGGTTCCCTCTCCCCTCCCTCCATGCTCCAAATTTGCTCAGAAGATCTTGTCCCTTTCCCCTTCACCAGAGAAGCTTCAGTCAGGCAAAGGACACATCCTACTTTCTTTTAACAAGTCAAAAAGTGAGCCATGTCCTTCATATCAATCTTCAACAAGAGAAAGCACCACAGGTTTGCCCACAGACTGATCTAGAGGTGACCATTTCTCAATTGAGATTTCCTCTTCTTAACTGACTCTAGGTGTATCATGTTGACACCAAAATTATCCAGAACATGTGTATGGATATTTAAGGTAAGTAATAACTGTGTCTAGAAAGGTAAAGGCCTTAGAACTCTGTCAAGGGATTGTATTTCATACTTGGTTTATGAGTGCTCAGAAGTTGGTCTTGTATACTAATTCCAAGGTACTTTTCAGAGCAGTACTCTACACTCTAGGGATGGAAGCTGTTATTGACTGAATACAGATATTGCCTTCTAAGGGTTCAATACAAAAGGCTTGTCCCCAGGATGAAATTATTCAGAAGAGCTCTGGACCTGTAGAAGTTATGATCTCGCAGGAATTCCACAAGGTGAATGAACTACACTGGCCCTTTCCTTATTTTGCTGGATGTGCTGCCCTCAGCAGAGGCCCAAGCCAATGTCATCACCCAGGCCTGGATTTGAACCTACAGATCCCTAATCAAAAATAGGTTTCTCTGAACTCCATAAGCAGATATCTCCATAACTCCATAAGCATATTAGAGAAAAACTGGTAGGATGGATTCCTGTCATTATTGTAAGTATATTTGAAGTTGTGGAGAAGCACTGAATTTTATTGAGAGGGATTTGATGTTAGTCCGATAAGCAATGTACAGAAGGAGAGTTAAAAAGATAATTCTGTGGGGACATGGAGACTGGAATAGTGATAAGAGTTTAGATGGAAAGAATCATGCTTATGAGGATAGAAATAAGAATTTTCATGGGAACTTGTACAAAAACTATCCTTGTTACCCATGGCAAAGAATGTGTATGCTTTTGATCCATGCTCTGAGATACCAGGAGGCTAAGCTAAAGGGTAATCTACAATGTTGGAGAGATATGAAGACAGAAAAATCTTCAAGATACAGCATGGGCATTGCTGCCAGATTGAGACAAACTCATGGTGCGAATTACGAGCAAAAAGAAACATCAAAATTGTTCAGAAAATCTGAAGTTTCACAGAACAGAAATAGAAAGTCCAGTTAAAGGCATGGCCAGAGATGGGACAATTATTAAAAAGGTTGTTCCTTAAGAGAGAGAGAGAGAGAGAGAGAGAGAGAGAGAGAGAGAGAGAGAGAGAGAGAGAGAGAGAAAGCCCAGTATCCCTGAATCAGGACAAAATGAAAAATGCCTCCAGGGAATCTAAGAAATCTCAAGGGCTATAACTGTCTCAGACTCAGATATGTGGAAATGCAAATTTGCTGCAAAAACTTTCAAGAGGAGATTCCTTTCAGGACAGAGCCCTGTGATTTCCTACATGCCCAGGACTGTCTGAAGACTGATATTTCGGTGTTCAGTAAGCAAAGAACTCTGACATTGTCAACTTGATGTTGATTTTGCATGTGTGCAGAAACCAAGAAGTATGGGGACATGAAAGTTGCCACTGAAATTTCAAAGACAAGCTGGTATTGAGAATACAAGCTCAATACAACTCAATATAATTGATACACTAGTAAGGTAAGAACCCTCAAGGTGCTCCTAATGGGACAAGACATAATAAAGTTGTAGGGGAAAGCTTTAATAGAGACCTTAGCACAACAGAGTGTCCAGACCATACAATGCATTTAGGAGAAAACAAGCACTGTATAGCGCCAGTCCAAGATGGGCAATCTGGGCTTCAAACAGCCCTAGGAATAATAATTGAGCCCTTGGTTCATACTTCCTATGACAGCGTAGCTTGAGTTTCAGACATGGAGATGTATATTTTCATTGTTTCTCTGAGCCAAAACCCTGCCTTTTATAGTCTTCTCCCCTTGTGGAATAGGATCCCTTGTCTCCTGCCTGTACCATACCATTGTATTTGGGAAGTATATGAATTACCTAATTTTGTCTGCTCATTTTGCTCAGTTATAGAGGATCACAATTGACTCTGCTTTGTGGAAAACCTCAGTTCTGAAACTATAGACTTTGAGATACTTGCTAATGAATGTATTTTTGGAATGAATGTATTTTGCCTTGTCAGATGGATGTGAATATTTGGTGATCAGAGGTGGTGTGTCTCAAAGTTAACATCAATAGAGTCTTCTTAAATCCAATTATCTGTTAGTCATAGTTGCTGTATTGGGGGTACGATGGATATCCAGGAAGTAAGGCCCATGGAAGTTCCTTAATTCATTAGGGATGTGTCCTTAAACAAGACCAACAGAACCTCAACTCTCTCCCTTTCATCCCCTGCTCTAGTGCCTCTTCCTTGTCTTCTTTCTGGCTAGAAATATGAGCTTTTAGTCCAATATATGAACCTACCATGATGTGCTTCCCTTTTCAAAGGCCCATTCAACAATACTGTTGTATTATTGACTACAGACTCCAGCTGTCAGCCAATTTTTCTATCCTTCCTATAGTCTGCCTCATGTGCTCAATTACAGTGACTTAAATCCAATGGGGAACTTACCTCAACTTCCTATACTTCCTACGTAGCCTGGATCATGTGCTCTGTTATAGTCACTAATCTAGAGGCTTATGGACTACATATTATCTAATCAGTTTAATGTCACTACAATATGAATAAAAATAATATTCAATATTAGCAAAATTTTAACAAATATGCAAAACAAGAGCCTCATTAAGACTAGGGTTTTATCTGTTAGTTTTATAATTTAGCTAGAGATGCCCCCCACACATACACAATATAAAGATAATATTTTTTAATGTATACAAATGAAAATGTTTAGTCATCTGGGAATTAGGAGTACAGTTCACTTGCACTATTTGCCTATCATTCACATGCCCCTAAGTTCAATTCCCAGTCCCCACTGTTGCAATAGTAATAATAATAATAGTATTCAAATAAAAAATTTCAGATTTGGGGTGTAGACTGTACTCAGTTAAAATTAACATAAGCATGAACTTTGGGTAACTCTTTGTCCAACTTATTAAATTGATTAAGAAATCTAGAGAGAAATTAGAGTTGAGCCAATTAATCAATAGGTCAAGACTCTGGGACACAGTGTACAAATAATGACTACACTGAGTTCTCTTTTATGCCAGGTACAAATAATTTGTAAATAACTCTTCCAGTCATCTGTTAATCCCAGATACAATTGAAATATCTGCTTTCAAAATAACTTACCCTTTGTAATTCTCAAAGTCTTTACAGGCCAGCTCCTTCTTCATCCCCCACCCCCATGATACCTGAAAGAGAAAAGCACATAACAGGAAATAAAAAATATTTCCACAGCCAATACTGAGGTACAGATTTTCAAGTGTAAGTTTCACTGTGGAGTTCTCAAACACAACCCCAGCAAGGCCAAGAGACTAATGTTTTAGCAAGAGGGGCAATACACAGGTTCAGAACATCCCTTGACTCATTTTAACTCTGCCAGGTTTGCCCTGGGACAGCAGAGGCCCAAGTTACAGCCCATCTCCAGACTTCATTTATTCCACACAAGCTATTTCACACTTTGTTAAGACAGTCTGTCTTGCCATGAACCATGCCTAGGGAGAGACTCAGCTCTGACCTGTCAACAGACTCACCCTCCACACTAGGGAATGAATGCCTAGACCCTGAAAGGAGAAGGAGCAATGCACCTCTGCATTTACTACAATGATTAGAAATATATGAGTAGCCAATTGCAGGCCAACAGCACATAAAGAGGGAATGAGTTCAGGTATTGAAAGACAAGCCCTTTCTAGAACCTTCAGTTGCTTGCAGTACATGAGTCCATTCAGATTTTCTCACTTGCGGTTCTTTTAAAGTAGGTAAGGGGAGATGTTTGTAAAAAAGCTGGAGTCATTGTGCTCCATAAACTTATGTCTTGATGAATACCGCAAATATTATTTGGAGATTAAGGACTCTGTTAACAGTCTTATTTGTGAAAAAATATAGAGAGAACTATGAGAGATAAATTAGAAAAACATAATCAATAACATAAATGCACTAAAATAAAGGTTTCCAAAAAGTAGAGGTTAGAGTTTATAAAAAGAGAGGGAAGGAGGAGTGATAAATAACACAGGATATTTGGAAAAGATATAGGGAAATTCACTATATATATATATATGCATATATATAATATATGCATATATATATATTGTACATTATATATAATGTATAACATATTATATGGTATATATTATATACACATGTATGCATGTATTTATACAGACAGTATAACTAAGAAGTTTCATTTGGGTTGATAATGCCATAGACTATGTAGCGAAAACCTTAAGGACAAACATGGGAAATCTCACTTCATGCTTTTTTTTTAGAGGAGTCAAAGAGACTCCCAAAGTAATATAGGCTATTGCTTTTTCTTGTGATTGCCTCCCAGAACTTGAAAGTAGAACCCTATTGCTGAATACACTACACTTTAGACGCAGGACTTGTGTTGCAGAGGTTTCCCAAAGCTGTTTGGCCCCAAATGAACACAAAGAGGCTATATTAATTATAGAACTGTTGGCCAATAGCTTGGGTTTCTTATTGACTAGCTCTGCCTTAATTATTAACCCATTTCTATTAATCTAAATATTTCCACATGGTCTTGGCTTACTGGAGTTTGCTGGGTCCTGTTACTCCTTTGGTTGGCTACATGTCATCTGTTTCAGTGGGCTCCATCTGCCTAGCTTTCTCAGAATTCTCCTTATCTCCTAGTTCCGCCTATCTTCCTGCCTTATTGGCCAATAGTGTTTTATTCATCAACCAATAAGAGAAACATATATACAGAAGGAGATCCCCCATCAGACTTGGAAGAATCAAACTGGAACTGACCTGGAAGCCTCCTTCCTGAATACTACCTCTCATCTTATTGAAAGGTGTTGTGTAAACTGCCAAGGGAAAAAGGCAATCAATAATCCCAGCTGTAAAGCCTATAAACTACAACAATGATCATCAAGGCAAGACAGACTCAATGGTGCACTTATATCTTGTGGACAACTCACAACTGTTTCAATTAACTTATGACATACTCAGTAGAGGAAAACCATGCCTAGACTGTAAACCTAGCAAATGAGCAAATGACTGGCAAGGTCATAGACTCTAGAAGAGAAACTACTCCTGCCACTTTCCTACTCCAGCCAGTACACTTTCTAATGGCATTATAGATATTGCCCTTCTGTCACAGAGAAATGTAGCTCTCACCCCACATCAAATGTTTGAGAGCTAACAAGAGATGTCATATGAATGAACTTAATTTATGGGCTTTTAGCCCAGAGATTTATAAGCATCATGATAAACTTATGTCTTCTTTGATCTTCTTCTCTATTACCTGAATAGAAATACCTTACTTCAGGCTCCTTTGTAGACTCTTCATTTCTCCAATCCTATCCAATGGATTTTTGTTGTTTCCACATTGGTGAATGCTAGATTTTAATTTACAAGCGACTGGTGTGATAAAGAAATTGCAAAGAAAAAAAGAAAAAAGAAAAGAGAAAAGTATAATTTCCTAAGAAGAAAATGATAAATAATTTGAGCCTAGCTTTTTCTGATTAGAAAAGAATATTTTTTCATTAACTCAAAAGGTATTATTGTTACTTTGGGTTGTCATATACCTTTTGAAATAAGCTGCAATATAAATACATTTCAATAAAAATAAATGGGGTTACTATGGTTACAATATGTATCTCTGATGACAGACAATGTCTTCACTTGGATGTAATAAAGTAGCTAAAGGCTCTACTATGCAGGAGCTGTGTAAATGTTCATGGGAGGTTCCTTCCTTTATCCCTGCATTACCCTGCATTACAGTGGTGCTGAAATCCTGTGGAATGATTTCTCCACCTAACCATAACCCCTGGATGTCTATTCTCATCATTACTTATTTATCTGAATGTTTGCTTCTTGCTTGAATTATGAAGCTGTATTTACATGGAACCTATGCCCCTAATCGCTTTGCTCTCTGAGATGGCTCTCACATAACAAATATATTTTACCCTTTTCAAAATATCTTCATAAAATTTGTAAAATGAAGCCTAAAGTTTTTGTATGCAATTTGACCATTTTTTCTGACCTTTGAAATTTACTCTCATGTCCACTCTAGTCACATCATCTCCCCATGACCCTGCCACAACATCCATGCACACAAGTAATTTTATATTATCCCACTGGTTATAATGGTATTAATTCACTTCAAAACCCAATTTGATACCCTTTCTTATACTCTGCCTGTCCCCCCCTGCATCTAAGGACAGAATTGTTTTGAAATTTTCTGCCTATTTACTTACATAATTGTAACTTGAGTATCAACTGCATCATCTCTCATCTTGCAGGTTAAGACATTTTAGACAATGGATTCCTTTGTCCTAATATGAGTTTCCTTTTCAGAGCATTGTGTGTGAGATGCATTATGACAAGGTAAACAACATGGGCTAGCAAATCAGGATATACAGATTCAAATTATGAATCCAGTACTTAGTGGAGTCCAACACTGAATATTATGTAATTTCTTTAAGCTTTTGATGTATGTGGTTCTAGTAAAATGAGCACATTTATAGCATCTATATTTCAGGATTCTTCTAAGGATCCATTCAAAATTTGAATGGATTTTCTAGGTGCATAGTCCCTGTGTTTCAACTCAATTACTGAACTATATCTCAGATCAAAATTGTTTTTGAGGTCTTTCCTTTTTAAAAACATTAGGTGGGGTGTACAGTAAAGAAAAAAAGATAGTGCCTTAAAAGAGTTATTGCAAGAATTAAATGATGGAATACAGATCATGAGCACATTAAACTTAACTTACAATGGCTTACAATGCTACTATATAGTTATCAAAGTTTCAACAGAAAACCATTAAATGACAGAAGCTGTGAATACTCTAAAGGTAAAAAAGACAAAATTTTGGCATCCCGGAGCTTAGACATCACAAAAGAGCAAACAATGACTGAAGCAACACAGCACCAAGAAAGGGAGCTGGAACACTGAGGATGATCAGAACATAAAGCTGGTGCAAGTGATCCAATGCCACTTGAGGACTAGAGGTTTCATTTTTGCCAAATTTTAAAGTCTGTTAGGATTGTTTTCAAATAAACATAGGCATATCAATTCTAAACAGATCAAGAAGTCTTACACAAGTAGGGGAATGTAAGACACTGGGACAAAAACATACATACATGCATATATACATAAATACACACAATTATATCATAATGAAATTTTTGCCACTGTATGTGCACTTTGCTTAAGATATACAGATAATTAATAAAATGTTTTAAGGAGCAATAATGCAAAGGACTTTACATTATAGAATGATGTTACTATAGTAGTGTATAGAATGAAAAGGGGAAAAAAAGGCTACACACAGTAAAAGGAAATGAAAGATATTACAGCAATTCAGGCCAAATAGACACATTTAGAAGCTTTCAGTAAATGTTAGTTGTATAAACCAGCAATTTTTACAATTCATGCCACTCAGGTCCAAAGCAGTATCTCTGCCATTATTTTATTACTTAGAATTGCCCACAATATAGCTGTGTATACACAAATATTAAATGTGCATTTATTGAAATCCAGGAATTATTCAGCATTTTACAAATGACATGAGTGGATAAAATTATAAACTATAACACAATTTTGTCCTTCTTTATGACTAAGTCAAATGTCACTAAGTGTATCTGAAACATTGCCTATATCCATTCTACCTCATTTGCAGGAAAGTAGATGCAGATGGAAACCATCATATTATAATGGTTATCATGAATCTAAACAAGTCAGATTCAGAAAGACAAATGCCACATTTTTGTCATTGTGGATCCTAGATTTTATGTAGTTACATAGGCTCATATTCAGACATAGAAGATGAAAGGACTATCTAGGGGAAAGAGTTGGAATAGCAGAAGGAAGATGGGGGAAAGAGAAAGTGTGAGTGAATATACTCAAAATACATGATACACTTTTGTGAAAACATCATTATAAAATCTGGAATAGAGACCAATAAATGAATACACACCAATAAAAATTCACATTAAAAAGTATTAAAATTTATCTTAGCCTCCCACAAACCTCTAACCTACAAAAATAATATAATAATAAGCATAAAAACATAAAGACAAATAGTAATTTTAAAACTTTAGAAGGACTTTGTAATATATTCTGAGTGGTAGACATTCTTATAGCATGGGACCGTGAAGAAACTTGGCTAATTTGAGTAAATACTGAAGAGTTAAAATAAAGAAAGCAATTATTTGATGTTTTCTCTTGTTATCACAGAGAGGATTTGGACAGGTGGACTCAGTGTCAGCGTTAAGACAACATTAAGTAACTGCTGCTGCCGCTGGCATTTTAAAAACAAGCAACATGATAAACATAGTTGGATATTTCTTGATCAATTATCTTAGTCACTTCAAAATACCAATTAGCTCTGGTAAATGTTAATAATATAAGCGATAAAGAACAGATGGCCAAATGATCCCCAAACAGCTGCTATTTCCCTGTCAAAATCAAAGATGTGAGCAATGTTTCTAAACAAGGCCCAGCCGAGAAAGCATGCCGATGTAATTTCCTGCTCGAGGCCCATGCCGTATATCTTGAATCTAAAGCTGCTTAAAGGCATTTACAGGCGCAAGGGCCATAATGGTGCTGGTGATCTCCCCAGTGTGGAGCATTGGGAGATAACAGGCAGGTCACCTTCTGCAGGCCTGCCAACGAACTTGGGGGATAATCTCTCCAAAGCTCAGGATAAGCTGCCTGGCATCATTCAGTTCTCTGCTCTCAGGATCTTCAAGAGCTTATGAACCAAGCTGAAGAGAACACTTAATCTAAATGCACTCTAGTATACCCCACAAATGGGACCTGCGCCATTATCAAAGACAAAAGGAGGATTTCCTTGAGTTTATCTGGAATGGCTACCTGTGCTGTTTTGATTTCCATCTTCTTGCCATGCCCAGAGCTTGCTCTTGCCCAAGTAGAAAGAAAGCAGGGAAGGTATCAAATGGATTTACGAAAAAAGTATTTAATACATGAAATTCCTATGATGCCTTTCATGAAGTTAATTGCATATATCTACCATAGATAGCATAATATGCTATAACTTATAATTTGGAATAACTTATAATTTATAAATGAAACTTTCATATAACCAAACAGACCTAATCTTTAAGTAAAAATTGCTATATAGAACATGCTGTGTGTTTAGATAAGCAAGGGCTTTAGGCTCCTGTTTTAACTAAAGATAAGGCAACATTTTAGGTGTGTGACTTCTGACTGACAACAGCCTATTCAGTAACATCTGTTTGGAACTGCAGCAAACTTGGACCCACGCAGTTAGTGAAGCAGTTTGGGGAAGATGAACTTTCACAGGGCAGAGCAATAGTGCCCACTGTAAGATAACTTGATATAAGCTCAAATAATTTTGCAAATTCCTCCCTGAGGTCCATAGGTTAAGGGCTGAACATATACATACTCTCAAGAACAGATGAGCAGTGCTATGGAGTGGACTTGGTTTTTCATAATGCCATATACCACCAATCTTTTTTCATTCCCTATCTCCCCTCTGGCCTGCCATTCCTCGGGGTACATAGCAAGTTTAATATAAATCAGTGAATTATACACTAAACATAATTCCATCTCTTACAGCCTATAATCAGAAACACTTGTCCAGTTTCTCTTGAAGTTTTGCATGGACATGCTGCTTTCCTGACTTCTCTGCAACATAAACAATTACATAGACTTCTCCCAGCTTACTGTGAATCTGTATGAGGCATCGTTGTGTCTTTCCCCTTTGAACTTCTTGATCCAGACAAGCATGACAATGTTAACAGGCATGCTCTGAGTGTGAAGAGTGAACCTGGGTCCTGAGTTACTTGTTTTTTGTTTGTTTGTTTTTCAAATTCTTTTAAAAGTAGTTCTAGTTCTCTTTGGTTCTTACTCTTCATCTGTGATACTTGCTCTAGATGCACTTCTTTCTCTAAAGTTCTGCTTTAGTGAAGTTTCAACTGATTTTGTGCCTTTGGTATAAGCTCTTCATTCAGGTGACTGACAGATGTTCTCTGTTAAGGCTTTGCAAGTTTCTACTGGTCATGAGTCACCAGGGATTCAGTTCAAAATTTGAAGTAAACTGGACAGCATTCACAGAGAGCTTACTCCATATCAAATCACACACAAAGTTTTCCCTACCTGCTACACTGACTCTGTCTAAGACAGTCTTATTAGTTCAGCTGACCTTGTGTTATGGATTGGATATGAAATGTTCCCCATGGGAACACATACTTATAAAATGGACCCCTCCTGGTGATGCTGATTTCTTAAGCTGTAGCATCTTTAGTAGGCAGAGCCTAGAGAGAGGAAGTAGACTGTTAAATCATGACTTCAGGGCTATCATCTACCAGACTTTGCACAAGCTCTCTCCTATTCCTGGCTGGCTGAGGCACAGCATGCTACAACAGTTTGTCACCACCACAGGACAAGCCACTTCCACTACAATGCCATTGCCACTGTGCCATCTGCCACCATGGTCAACTGTCCCTAAGCTTTGAGCCCAGTTAAATCCTTCCTCCCTTGAGCTAAATCAGTTGGATATCTAGTCTTAGGCACAAAAAGATAATTGAGTATCTAATCAGTGTGTATTTCCAAAGCTGTTCTTTGTAACAGTTCCACATTACTGAACCAAAACAATCCACCAAGTAACTCAGGTTATTACCAAAACATATGAATCTACATTATTCCCCATTTCTAAATGACAGTGAATATTTTGAGTGATCAGAGACCAGCATGGCATGATGATCTTAAGGATACAGTAGTAGCATGTATATCTTGGCAGTAACCAGCATCTCTCTAGTTAGGACTTATGACCTGCTCAACAAGAAGAAAAGCACGATTTATACTGAAAACCTAGTCAACTACTTAGAGATAGTGAAGACCTGGTTATTGGAGGAGAACCTATAACTGTTGTGATACTAAAATAGCATAATTCCTAGCAACAATGTAAACATCTGTTCTTATACCCACAGGTAAGTATAGTCTTCACCCCTGATCAAAGGGAAATTTCTCTTTGCAACAAACAGAGATCACTATGGAAAACCACAACCAATCTGTGGTGGTTTGAATGGGTATAGCCTCCCTAGACTCCTGTGTTTGAATGTTTGGCTCATAGGGAATGGCACTATTAGGAGGTGTGGCCTGGTTGGAGTGGATGTGGTCTTGTTGAAGAAGTGTGTCACTGTGGAGGCAAGCTTTGTTATTTCATATATGCTCAAGTCACATCCAGTGTCACAGTTGCTTCTGCTAACCACAGATCAAGAGGTAGAGCCTTCAGCTCTTCTCCAGCATCATGTCTGCTTACATACTACCATGATGATAATGTAAGCCTCAGAAACTGTAAGCCAGCCATAATGAAATGTTTTGGTTTTGTTTTTTCTTTTTTTATGAGTTGCTGTGGTGTGTCTTTGGGTCTCTTCATAGAAATAGAAACCCCAACTAAGACACAATCAGTGCATATGGTTCTGGCCCCAGTCACAGTATGAGTCTAGAAAAATACTCCCTCACCTAAGGCTCAGGGAACATTTCAGAAGACAGGGTAGTAAGATGATAACAACCAGAAGGTCAGAGAGTTTACTGTAAGATTGTGTCTCTTAGTAATATCAGAAGTTAGCTACACCCATAAAGAACCATCAATATGAATGCCTAAACTTGAGTCGAACAAAGGAAAATAGACATGCCTAAGTGGACAGGAATAACTTCATAAGACCAAAACTCTACATCAAGAATCACAGGCAACTAAAGAAAGCTGAGAGAAGGAGCAATAGTTTTCCCAGGGAAGAAAACCTGAATTGCTTATCCAATACCAAATGGTCAGACCTGAAAACATATACACAAGTAATATACAGACAGATATGTTATGCTTAGGGATATATATATATATATATATATATATATATATATATATGTGTGTGTGTGTGTGTGTGTGTGTGTGTGTGTGTGTGTGTATGATTATTATAGAAAACTGATAAATGATATAGTATATACTATATATTAATTACAACAACAATTAATGAAAAAAGCAAGGGGAAATGATATATTTATATTATAATCTCAAAAATTAAAATAAAACCTATGATTTGTTATTGAAGGTATATTTATTTGGCTGCAATGTTATTAGAATCACTTGAAAATATTCATAAGATCAGGACAAAAAAGCAGGGATTTAAAAATATTGGTTATTTAAAACATGAATAACAAGCGGTATAAACAATGTGTTCAAATAGAAATACAAAAGCATGGCTGTATATAGACATAAAACCAAGAAATTCACTGTAGTTCCCACCTGTGACTTAAGCTCATTGGAACAAAAGAGCAAAGCAAGGGGTGATTTCTGACACTCAGAAAAGATTAAAGAGCATCCAAAATATGATGTTAGAAGTTACTTTGACAATGTGGCCATTCTGAATTGAAAATTGACAAAATGATGTCATTGTGAGCATGTTATGTTATTTTTTTTGTTTCTTCTTTTTTTCAATGTGCTCAAATTTTTCACCATTCTTTTAACTAAAAACAAGATTGTGGAATCTGGTAGCACCCCACTCTTCCATCTCTTTTCACCAACTGATCCACAAGGAGTGAGGAGATTACCAGGAGGGAAGACCATCCAGAGTTGTGGACATTGAATTCCTGGCCCTCACACACCACTGGGTCACAAGAGGAGATAGAGAGACCACACCTGCACCCATTAAAAGAAGATATGGGAAGAAGACAGAATAAGATTTCACTCAACAACAGAAAGACCAACATGACACCACCAGAATCTAGGGACTCCACTCCAGCAAGATCTGAAAAGCCCAACACAGAGCATGAAGATGAGATGGACCTCAAAAATTATCTCAGCAAGATGATAGAGACCTTTAAAGAGGAAACAAGAAAATCCCTTAAAGAAATAGAAGAAAAAGCAAACAAAAAATTACACAAAATGGAGGAAAAGACAAACCAAAAAATTCAAGAAATAAACCAATCTCTTAAAGAATCTAAAGAAACCCAAGAAAAAGCATCCAAACAAGTGAAGGAAGTTCTTGAAACAGTTCAAAGCATGAAAGCTGAAATAGACACACTAAAGAAAACACAGAATGAGGCGATGCTGGAAATGGAAAGCCTGGATAAATGATCAGGAACTAAAGACGTGAGTATATCCAATAGAATTCAGGAGATGGAAGAGAGAATCTCAGCTATTGAAGACTCACTAGAGAATATACATTCATCAACCAAAGAAAACCTCAAGTCCAACAAATCCCTAACAAAAAATATCCAGGAAATATGGGACACTGTAAAAAGACCAAACCTAAGAATAATAGGTGTAGAAGAAGGTGAAGAAACACTGCTCAAAGGTACAGAAAACATTTTCAACAAAATCATAGAAGAAAACTTCCCCAACCGACGGAAGGATATGCCTATGAAAGTACAAGAAGCTTACAGGACACCAAACAGACTGGACCACAAAAAGAAGTGCCCTTGACACACAATAATCAAAACACCAAATCTACAAAATAAATAGAAAGTATTAAGAGCAGCAAAGGAAAAAGGCCAAGTAACATATAAAGGCAAACCAATCAGAATCACACCTGACTTCTCAATGGAAACTCTGAAAGCCAGAAGGTCTTGGATAGATACCCTACAAGCACTAAAGGAGCATGGATGTCAACCCAGACTACTGTACCCAGCAAAACTTTCAATCACTATAGATGGAGAAAACAAGATTTTCCATGACAAAAACAGATTTAAACAATACATATCCACAAATCCAGCTCTACAGAAGGTTCTGGAAGGAAACCAATGAACAATGGACATTAATATCCCTAAATGTCAATGGTCTTAACTTACCCATAAAAAGATATAGGCTAACAGAATGGATACGAAGACAGAATCCATCCTTCTGCTGTTTACAAGAAACACACCTCAATTTCAAAGACAGGCGATACCTCAGAGTAAAAGGATGGGAAAAAATTTTTCCAATCAAATGGGCTCAAGAAACAAGCTGGTATAGCAATCCTAATATCTAAAAAAATAGACTTTAAACTAAAAACAATCAAAGAAATGAAGAAGGGCATTTCATATTCATCACAGGAAAAGTCCATCAAGATGAAGTCTCAATCCTGAACATCTATGCCCCAAATACGAAAGCACCCACATTTGTAAAAGAAACATTACTAAAACTCAAACCACACATAAAACCACACACATTATAGTAGGAGACTTCAACACCCCCCCCTTACACCACTAGACAGGGCCACCAGACAGAAACTTAACAAAGAAACAAAAGATCTGACAGAAGTTATGACCCAACTGGGTTTAACAGATATCTATAGAACATTCCATCCAAACACATATACCTTCTTCTCAGCGCCACATGGAACCTTCTCAAAAATTGACCACATAGTTGGCAGCAAAGCAAACCTCCACAGTTACAAAAGAATTGAAATAACCCCCTGTATCTTATCAGACCACCATGCATTAAAGCTAGAATTCAACAGCAATATGAATGGCAAAAAACCTACATACGCGTGGAAAATGTATAACACCCAATTGCACCATTCCTGGGTTGAGGAAGAAATAAAAAAAAAAGAAATTAAAGACTTCCTAGAATTTAATGAGAATGTAGACACAACATACCCAAACTTATGGGACACTCTGAAAGCAGTGCTAAGAGGGAAGTTCATAGCACTAAGTGCCCACATGAAGAAACTGGAGGAAAGTCACATTAGAGAATTGACAGAACAACTGAAAGCTTTAGAGCAAAAAGAAGCAAACACACCAAGGAGGAGTAGATGCCAGGAAATAATCAACCTAAGAGCCAAAATCAACAAAGTAGAAACTAGGAAAACAGTACAAAGAATCAATGAAACAAAGAGTTGGTTCTTTGAGAAGATCAATAAGACAAACAAACCTCTAGACAAACTAACCAAAAGGCAGAAAGAGAGCATGGTAATTAAGACAATCAGAAATGAAAAAGGGGATATAACAAAGGACACTGAGGAAATCCAGAGAATCTTCAGGTCATACTTTGAAAACCTGTACTCCACAAAATTGGAAAATCGAAAGGAAATGGACAGCTTTCTGGATAAATATCACTTACCAAAATTAAATCAAGATCAGATAAACAGTTTAAATCGACCTATAACCCCTAATGAAATAGAAGCATCCCAACCAAAAAAAGCCCAGGGCCAGATGGCTTCACTGCAGAATTCTACCAGAAATTCAAACAAGAACTAATTCCAGTACTCCTCAAACTGTTCCCTACAATAGAAGCACATGGGATATTGCCAAACTCTTTAGACAAGGCTACAATCATTTGATACCCAAGCCATACAAAGATATGACTAAGAAAGAGAACTACATACCGATATCCCTCATGAACATCGATGCTAAAATATTCAATAAAAGGTTGAATCCGAATCCAAGAACATATCAGAAAAATCATCCACCATGATCAAGTAGGCTTCATCCCAGGGATGCAAGGATGGTTCAACATATGAAAATCTATCAATGTAATCCACCATATAAACAAACTGAAAAATAAAAACCACATGATCATCTCACTAGAGGCTGAAAAAGCCTTTGACAAAATCCAACATCCCTTCTGTATAAAAATTTTGGAGAGAACAGGAATAACAGGAACATATCTAAACATGATAAATATACACCAAACCAATAGCCAACATCAAACTAAATGGAGAGAAACTCAAAGCGTTTCCTCTAAAATCAGGAACAAGAAAAGGCTGTCCACTCTCTCCATATCTCTTCAATATTTTACTTGAAGTTCTGGCTAGAGCAATAAGACAAGAAAATGGGATCAAAGGGAGACAAATTGGAAAGGATGAAGTCAAACTTTAACTATTTGCAGACGATATGATAGTCTACATTAGTGACCCGAAAAACTCTACCAGGGAACTCCTATGGCTTATAAACACCTTCAACAAGGTAGCTGGATACAAAATTAACTCAAAAAAAATCTGTAGCCCTACTGTATACAGATGATAAATCCAATGAGAAAGAAATCAGGGAAACATCACCTTTCACAATATCCATAAGCAACATAAAATATCTTGGGGTAACACTAACCAAAAAAGTGAAAGACCTGTACAATAAGAACTTTGAGACTTTAAAGAAAGAAATTAAAGACGATACCAGAAAATGGAAAGATCTCCCATGCTCATGGATAGGCAGAATTAACATAATAAAAATGGCAATCCTGGCAAAAGCAATCTACAGATTCAGTGCAATCCCCATCAAAATCCAAACACAGTTTTTCACAGACATTGAAAAACAATACTCAACTTTATATGGAAAAAAACCCAGGATAGCCAAAACAACTCTTTACAATAAAGGATCTTCTGGAGGCATCACCATCCCTGACTTCAAGCTCTACTATAGAGCCATAGTTCTGAAAACAGCTTGTTATTGGCACAAAAATAGACAGATAGACCAAAGGAATCAAATTGAAATCCCTGATATAAACCCATGCACCTATGAATACCCTATTTTTGACAAAGGTGCTATATCTATACAATGGAAAAAAGATAGCATCTTCAACAAATGGTGCTGGTACAATTGGATTCGGACATGCAGAAAATTGCAGATAGATCCATACCTGTCACCATGCACAAAACTTAAGTGCAAATGGATCAAAGATCTCAGCATAAATCCAGCCACACTGAATCTTCTAGAAGAGAAAGTGGGAATTACCCTTGAACAAATTGGCACAGGAGACTGCTTCCTGAACATTACGCCAGTAGCACAGACACTGAGGTCTGCAATTAATAAATGGGACCTCCTGAAACTGAGAAGCTTGTGCAAGGCAAAGGAAACAATCAGTAGGACAAAATGACCACCAACAGAATGGGAAAAGATCTTCACCGATCCCACATCTGACAGAGGACTGATATCCAAAATATATAAGGAGCTCAAGAAGCTAGCCACCAAAACAACAAACAATGAAATTAAAAAGTGGGGTGCAGAACTAAATAGAGAATTCTCAACAGAGGAATCTGAAATGGCTGAAAGACACTTAAGAAAGTGCTCAAAATCATTGGCCATCAGAGAAATGCAACTCAAAACAACTCCGAGATACCACCTCACACCAGTCAGAATGGCTAAAATCAAAAATACCAATAACAATCTATGCTGGAGAGGATGTGGAGAAAAAGGAACACTCCTCCATTGCTAGTGGAAATGCGAACTTGTAAGACCACTCTGGAAAAGAGTATGGCGGTTGCTCAGAAAAATGGGAATCAGTCTACCTCAAGATCCAGCCATTCCTCTCTTGGGTATATATGCAAATAGGGCATGTTCATACAACAAGGAAATATGTTCAACCATGTTCATAGCAGTATTGTTTGTAATAGCCAGAACCTGGAAGCAACCTAGATGCCCCTCAACTGAAGAATGGATACAGAAAATGTGGTACATTTATACAATGGAGTACTACTCAGCAGAAAAAACAATGGAATCTTGAAATTCGCAGGCAAATGGATGGAACTAGAAGAAACCATCCTGAGTGAGGTAACCCAGTCACAAAAAGACAAACATGTTATGTACTCACTCATATATGAATTTTAGACATAGAGCAAAGGATTACCAGCCTATAATACTCTTCACCAAAGAAACTAGGAAACATGAAGGACTCTAAGGGCTAAATGGTCCCCAGGAATGGAAGTGGCATGAACTCCTGAACTAATTGGGATCATGAGGGTAGCGGGGAAGGAGCTGCCACAATAAGAGCAAGAGAAGAGGAGTAGAGGAGAGGAATTGGAGGAGCAGAATATTGAGTTGGGGGAAGAATAGAGGAGAGAGAGCAGGATGAGAGATACCATATCAGAGGGAGCCACTATAGGTCCGAGAAGAGATCTGGAACCAGGGAGATCTCCAGAGACCTACAAGGATGACACGATCTGACAATCCAGGCAATGGTGGAGAGGATAACCTAAAAGCCCTTCCCCTAAAATGAGATTGATGACTTCTCTTTATGCCATCTTAGAGCCCTCATCCAGTGGCTGATGGAAGCAGAGACAGACATCCACAGATATACACTGAGCTGAAATCGGGAATTTAGTTGAAGAGAGGGAGGAATGAAGAGCAAAGGGGTCTGTACCAGGTTGGAGAAACCCACAGGAACAGTTGGCCTGAACAAGGAGAGCACATCGACCCCAGATGCTGTCCGGGAGGCCAGTACAAGACTGATCCAGACCCCTGAACATGGATGTCAATAAGGAGGCCTCTGCACTCCAGGGAGCCTCTGGTGGTGGATTAGTATTTTTTCCCTGGTGCAAGAATGGACTTTGAGAGCCCATCCCACATGAAGGGTTACACTCTGGCCCTGGACACATGGGGAAGGGCCCAGGACCAGAACAGGAAGATTTGGTGGAAGTTGCAGAGCCCCTGCTGAGGGCCCTACCCTGTCTGGGGAGTGGTGGGTGGATGGGGTTGGGGGTAGGCTGGGGGTGGGGGAGGAGGGATGGGGGTGAGGGAAGGGAGTGACAGAAGGGACTTACATGTGAAACAAGCTTGTTCCCTAACTAGAACTAATAAATAAATTTAAAAAAAAAAACAAGATTGTTTTACATGTCAATCCCATTTCCCTTTCCCTCCCCTCCTCCCCTCTTCCCCTGCTCCCCAGTAACACCTTACGGAACCCATATCACATCTGCTCCCCAGGGAGAGTGAGACATTCCATGGGGGGTGTCTTCAGAGTCTGTCATATCCTTTGGGATAGAGCCTAGACCCTCCCCCAGGTGTCTAGGCTGAGGGAGTATCCCTCTATGTGACATGGGCTCCCAAAGTCCATTCCTATGCTGGAGATAAGTATTGATCTACTACAAGAGGCCTGTATAGATTTCCGAGGCCTCCTCATTGACACCCATATTCATTGGGTCTGGATCAGTTCCATAGTGGTTTCCCAGTGATCAGTCTGGGGGCCAAGAGCTCCTCCTTGTTCAGGTCAGCTGTTTCTGTGGGTTTCACCAGCCTGGTATGGACCCATTTGCTTAGCAGTCCTTCCCTGCAACTGGATTCCAGTTCAGTTCAGTGTTTAGCTTTGGTTATCTGCTTCTACTTCCATTAGCTGTTGGATGAAGGCTCTAGGATGGCATACAAGTTAGTCATTTATCTCATTATCAGGGGAGGGCATTTAAGGTATCCTTTCCACTGTTGCTTAGATTGTTATTTGGTGTCATTCTTGTAGATCTCTGGACATTTCTCTAGTGCCTGATTTCTCTCTAAACCTATAATGGCTCCCTCTCTGATGGTATCTCTTATTTTGTGCTCCTCTATTCTTCCATGGACACAACCTTCCTGCTCCCTTATGACCTCCTCTCCCCTCCTGTTCTCCCCTTCTCATTCTCCTAGCTCTCTCCCCCCTCCCCATATGCTCCCAATTTACTCAGGAGATCTTGTCCCTTTCCCCTTCTCTGGGAGACCATGTATGTCTCTCTTAGATTCCTCCATGCTGCCTAGCTTCTCTGGTGGTGTGGATTATAGGCTGGTAATCCTTTGCTCTATGTCTCAATCCATATATATGAGTGAGTATATACCATGTTTGTCTTTTGTGACTGAGTTACCTCTCTCAGAATGGTCTCTTCTAGTTCCATCCATTAGCCCATGAATTTCAAGGATCTATTGTTTTTCTTGAAAGAACAATATTCAACTTTATATGGAGAAACAAAAGACCCAGGATAGCCAAAACAAACCTGTACAATAAAGGAACTTTTGTAGGCATCACAGTCCCTGATTTCAAGCTCTATTATAGAGCTATAGTCCTAAAAACAGCTCAGTATTGGAACAAAATAGACAGGTAGACCAGTGGAATTGAATTGAAAACCCTGATACTAACCCACATACCTATGAACACCTGATTTTTGCAAAGAAGCTAAAGATATACAATGGAATAAAGAAAGCATTTTCAACAAATGGTGCTGGCATAACTGGATGCTGGAAGTTAGAAGACTGCAGATAGATCCATGTCTACAGCCATGCACAAAACTTAAGTACAAATGGATGAAAGACCTCAACATACATCCAGCCACACTTATCCTCTAAGAAGAGAAAGTGGGAAGTACTCTTGAATGAATTAGTACAGGAGACAGCTTTCTGAACATTACACCTATAGCACAGACACTGAGATCAACAATTAATAAATGGGACCTCCTAAAACTGAGAAGATTCTTTAAGGCAAAGGACACAGTCAGCAAGACAAAAAACAGCAGCGTACAGAATGGGAAAAGTTATTCACCAACCCCATATCTGAAAGAGGGCTGATCTCCAAAATTTACAAATAACTCAAGAAGCTAGTTTCCAAAACACCAAATAATCCAATTAAAAGGAGGGGTACAGAACTAAATAGACAATTCTCAATAGAGGAATCTAAAATGGCTGGAAGACACATAAGAAAGTGCTCAACATCCTTAGCCATCAGGGAAATGCAAATAAAAACAACTCTGAGACTCCATCTTACTCCAGTCAGAATGGCTAAAATAAAAAACACCAATGATAACTTATGCTGGAGAGGATGTGGAGAAAGAGGAACACTCCTCCATTGTACAGCCACTTTGGAAATCAATATGAAGATTCTCAGGAAAGTGGAAATCAGTCTATCACAAGATCCAGCAATTCCACTTTTAGGCATATACCACCCCCAAAGCACATTCATACATGAAGGACATCTGTTCAACCATGTTCATAGTGGAAAAACACAGTGAGCATGTTTTCTTAAAGAAATACACCAACAATACCCACCATTAACATTTTACAGTCAATTTGTATCATGTGTATAATTCTTAAAGCCATACATTTACATACCAATACTATAATTTTTCTTAATCAGAAAAAAAAACAGTATCTAAGACACAGAAGCAATGCAGATCATGGATTACTTTAATAAATCTTTCAAAGACATTTAATATTATAAAAGAGTAAGCATGTAATTTGTTATGAAAATACTATTGTTAGAAATCATGAAGGAAGTTTCAGTAAAGTTTTTAATAGTACTAGTCATGTAACAATTAAAGAATCATGTCTATTAGCTATAGATTCTTTATTTAACAAATGCTGGTCAGGTTGAAAATGTCTAAAATTATCCTAGCTGTTCTCACATTTGTGGAAAAGACATGGTTCAATTAACTAACAATTTTCCATAGAACCTTTGTGCTCATGTTTCCAAAATTGAACAAGGTTGAGGAAGTAAAAAGAGACAAATGAGAAAAGCTTGCATTTCAGTTATCTTGAAGATTAGCTTGAGAAAATTCTTCTAAATTGTATACTTTTGATGTCTCTGCTTTCAAGTCAGCCCAGACTCTGGAGCTTGGGTCTAAATGCAAGGACACTAGGTACCTCCATTTCAAAGCCTTTCCTTCCTCGGGATGAGGTGTTCAGTGTTTGAAATGTAACATTCCAATTCCCTTATGATCAAATGGTTTTTGAAAAAGAACAGAAGCTTCTTAACATTGTAATAACCAAAAAAAAAAGAAAAGAAAAAGAAAGAAAAAAGAAGAAACGCTGAAAAGAATAGATTCATGCTTAACCAAAACTAAAAGGCAAAAGGACACCTTCCAAATAGTTCCATCCCAAGGACAAAAGTCAACAGAAAAGCCCATAGTAGGACCTAAACACCTCATATGAAAGGAGGATCCCAGACTGGCAGGAATAGAAGAACAGATGGTTATGTAAACTTTATAACCCAATTATTTGAATATAAAGATACATAACTATTTTGAAATGGGAACCGAGCAAACAACACTGCTAAGACTTTCTCATTTTTCTATCAGTTACAGGATGTTAAAAATGCCTGATTTTTGTTAAAACACTGTAAAATTCATAAAAGCAACAGGAAAAAAATAGTTTAGGTGTGTGTATATACATGCAAATACCTACATAATATGCAGAGAAATGCACAATCACATTTCACCAAGTAGAATATTGAACTCATGGCTCATCAATACATTTATTTCGTCATCCAACAAGTGTTGGACATCCTGTGAAACCTAATGGTGAAGGCATTCATAACACCTCAACAACCACAGCATGTGAGCCTAAGTGTAATACCTCAATAAATGTGGTGTGGAAGTTCAAATACATATATATTCTACAGAAAATTTTGGTGGCATCAAATTTTCTTTCTGGAACTATTACAACTTTTTATTTCTGTATTGAATTATAGCCCAAATGATTCTAAAATGGTATTTAATTATTTCAAAATTACATATGAGAATTTTAAACTTACCTTAACAATTACTACCTTTACAACCTTCTAAATCTTCCCGCCAAACTTTGAGGTCACTTCTTTTTTTTTCTTTTCTTTTTGAGACTGGTTTATACTAACCAGCTAGTGTTTGTGTTGGAGCCTTAACTGGTACATGATCAGTCCACCAGGAGTCACACCACTAAAAATAATTTACTCCCTCTCCAACCATCTACTAAAGCTAATGGTGGAAATACATGCCCACCTTCTTTCCCTCCATGTGGGATTTAGTCTTACTAGAATGTATACAAATCTTTCGCATGCATTCGTAATCACTAGAGTTCAAATGAGAATCTGCTTTGCTGTATCTGGGTAACCTGTGTCTTTAAGGTTATCCACCACTGCTGGCTCTTTCAGTCTTTATGTTCCCATCTTCCACAAATATCCCTGAACCCTTGAGGTAAGACATTAATGTCCAACTTTTGATTAGCACTCAGAGTCTTTTATTCTTTCCACACTCACAAGGGAGACTCTGTGTTAATTGCCATCTACTGCAAGAAAAAGCTTCTCTGTTGAGGGTTGAAAGATACCCTGATGTCTGGATATTGCAATAAGTCATTAGGAGTCAGTTTAAAGCTATGCCCATTTAGCAGTATAATAGTAGCAGGTTTTTTACTAGGGCCTGGGACCTATGTAGGCACAGGTTCTTAGTCCCATTAGTGATGCCAGATACAAGTTCTGTTTCATGAAGCAAGACTATTTTCTAATAGGAAAATGGAGGGTTACTTCTATAACTTTTGCCATTACTGTACTAGTGGGTTTATTATCTCACACCAGTCATTGTAGATTGAGGCTTACTTTTCTCCCCTAGCACTTTGAATATTACTACCCAAGGTCATGAATTCTAGTCAGTAGAGATGAAGTTTTCTGGTGTGTATGAACTTAATATCTCTGTAATCTGTGATTCAAGAATATGCTTCAATATTTGAATCACAGTGGGATCTTATTGTCAAGTTCTGGAAAGTAGCCAGAATTGTCAAGTTCTGGAAACTGCCTGTAAATGCTTGGCTGTCTATATGATCCCACTGGCCACAAATTTTAAAAAGCATGTGAACTAGTGTGTATGTGTGTGTATTTATTTTATGAAGTTTCTGTGGTAGTGAGTTTCTAATGCATCTTTGAGAAAGACCATCAGTGTTAGTCATCCCTCCCTATCTTCCCCCTTTTATCCCACTCTCTCATCCTTCACCCCAATTTAACTCTTTTTCTTCCTCTTTATTCAGTTATTACAAAAATCAAATTATTAAATTCACAAGGAAATGGATAGAGCTGGAAACAATCATCCTGAGCAAAGCAATGGAGACACAGAAGGATCAACCTCACATGTTCTCTCTCTGTCATTCTGGGGTCAGTTTTGAATCTTCTGATGTGTATGATTGATTTATAATACCCACAGAGGTCAGGAATGTAGTAAAGACCTACTGAGTGCAAGAGAATTCAAGGGAAAGGCAAGATCTAACAGTACTATAAAGGGTTAAAGGGGAACAATGAGCCCAATAACTTTAAATTAATGTTTCATTCACTTTTCTAGTTACTGTGACAAAATACTGAAAAGAAGTAAGGGTGTTGAAGCTGGGTGTTGGTGGCGAACACCTTTAATCCCAGCACTCAGGAGGCAGAGGCAGGCAGATCTCTGTGAGTTCGAGGCCAGCCTGGTCTACAGAGCGAGTGCCAGGATAGGCTCCAAAGCTACACAGAGAAACCCTGACTCGAAAAAAAAAAAAAAATAACGAGGGAGGAAAGGTTTCTTTGGTTTGCAGATCAAGGAGACACAGTGCCTCCCAGCAGGCAAGCTATGACAGAGGAAGCAGGAGGTGTGTGGTGTGAGGTCACATAGCCTCTGCACTGAGGAAACAGTGGAGGTGGGGACATACTAGAAAACATAAAGGCTCATCCCCAGTGACTCACTTTCTCTGGCAAGGTTTTGTTTTCTAAAGGTTCCAGGGCCTTCCCAAACTTAGTACTGCTGCCTGGAGCCTTGTGTTCAAACATATGAAACTGCAGAGGACATTTCACATTCAAAGCACAGTAATTTCTTCTAAGAGTTTGTATTTTATAAACTAGTGCACATGAAATTTTAAAACAGAGAAAACACAAAACAATAGGCACAAAAGCCAGAGACTTGACTTACAGGTGGAAAGGGTAGGAAAAGGGAGTTAAAGTAATACATATGGCTACGTTGATCTAACACTGTAAAATCATAAATTTAATAGTTATGTAAACATAAGAATGTTTTATAAATGAAATATGTCCATAAAAGTATACTAGTGTATCTTCACTTTCGATTCACACAGTTGACAGTCAATCTTTCAGTGTATCACCATTATGTCTATACATTTATGGAAGATAACAGGAACAAGTAATAAACACATTTGTCAAATCATGTTTTTCAGGATGAGTAAAAATTGGTGAAGGTGGGTGAAACTACTTTGTTAATTTGAAAAAGGTCAGATCATTTATACTTAACATGCATAATTTGGAATTTTTATACATCTTATTAATAACATCCACTAGTTCTGAAAAAGTTTGCTCAGTAGATTCTGGTTTAAGGACACAACACAGTGGTAGGATAATTGTCTAGTATGTGGGAGATCCTTAGGTCAATATTCAGTACTGAAAATAGTAGTATACCTATTATGATCTTTACAAAGAAATTGACAAGCAAAAATAATTGCAAGTGATATGAAAATACACTTCCCATAGAGAATAGTGCACTGTACTTTAATATATGATTGAGTATCTGTTGACAAGTAATCCATGTACTGGTAGAAATACAATAGTTTTTGATTCATTAGCTTCATTGTTAAAAATATCCACAGAGGAGTAGAACTATAATTTAGCTCAATATAATTTACAAAGAAACACATTTCCATACTTGGAGCTAGTTTTTTTATGTGATTCCTATTTATGAAACAACAGACATTGTTTGTTCTACATTGGGATTGTCAGTTCAACTCAGATACATATCTCCATACAGATTTTCTTCCATTATCACTACTTTGCAAATCCTCAAATTTTATATGTCCTTTCAAAATTCAATCTTCTTGAAAAAGTGTCAACTAATAAGGTCTTTTTGCCAAATCTTTCAATTATGATGCTCCCTGCCTATAATAACAATAATAATAAAACACTTCTTCAGATGTACATGATTTCACATTTGTCAAAACCTTCCTGGGCATCAAACTATAGAATAAGTAACAACTCTTTCTAGTAGAAGTGTCATAAAGCACATATTCATCACTGAAAAGTGTCTATTATATGAATATAGGTTTGTGCTCATGTGACTGTACATGTGTGTCTGTGTGTGTGCATATCTCTCTTTCTCTATCATCTCTCTCTCTCTCTCTCTCTCTCTCTCTCTCTCTCTCTCTCTCCCTCTTTGTGTATGTGTGTGGTCCACAAGTTAGTTTCCAATGTCTTTCTTTAGGTACTATCTATAGAAATGTTGGCCTGGCATTGGTGGCACACACCTTTAATCCCAGCACTTGGGAAGCAGAGGCAGGCAGATCTCTGTGAGTTCAAGGCCAGCCTGGTCTCCAGAGCAAGTGCCAAGATAGGCTCCAAAGCTACACAGAGAAACCCTGTCTTGTAAAACCATATATATATATGGTACATGTTTGTTTGGTTTGGAGACAAGAGGTCCCACTGTTAAGCAAAACACAGATTTGGCCAGGCTGGTTGAGCAGTCTCTATCTGCCTTCCTACCCCTGGCTTTACAAATGTAGCTATTCGATACAGAAACAGGCACCCACAATTAAGCACTGAACCATACTCCTGGAATCCAGTTGTGGAGAGGGAGGAGGGATGACCAAAGAAGCCAAGATGTACTGCAGAAACCCGCAGAAACAGTTGACCTGCTAGTGAGAGCATGGAGACCCTAGTCGTAAAGCTGGGAAACAAGCATTGGACTGAACCAAGCCCTCTGAATGTGGATGCCAGGTAGGAGGCCAGGGCAGTCTATGGGACCTCTAACAGTGAAGCCAGTCTTTAACCCTAGGGCACAAATGGACTTTGGGAGCCCATTCCCTATGGAGGGATACTATTGTAGCCCAGATTCAGCAAGGAGGGCTTAGAACCTCCCCTAAATGATATGACAGACTTTGAAGGTCCCTGGTGGAAGGCCTCATTATCCCTGGGGATGAGTTTGGGGGATGGGTTGGGAGGGCTGTTGGGGAACTTGGGAGGATGGGGTGGGAATGGGGAGGATGGATATGTAAAAATGAGTAGTAATTAAAAATTTAAATAAAAAAAAACAATATATGTATCCTGCCTGGCTTTTTAACAGGAGTTCTAGAGGTTGAACTCAGGGCTTCATTCTTGTACTGCAAGCACATTAATGGCTGAGCTTTCTCACTGGTCCAGGAAGCTTTCTTAACTTTTTATCTTATTTTATTTATTTAAAATGAATTTTTAAAATTTTTCATACCAACCATAGTTCACCCATGATGGGGAATGTAATGTATATGTTCCTCTTATTGATTAGGGAATAAAGTACTGTTTGCCCAATGAGACAGCAAGTTAGACAGGACTAGGAGTCAAAGGGGATTCTGGGAAATGTAGTATAGAAGTGGTGATCCAGGCAGGAAGTGGCATAGCAAGGAGACTCATATTTAAGCGAGGAGAAACAGGAAGTGTCCTTTTTCTTCTCCATTCTTCCTCCAGAGGCACAATGTGATCCACCAACAAGGAGGGACACCAATAGAAGGTGTCCAATAAGTCTTATAAAACATATAGATTTATGATAATTGAGACTGAGTAACAGATGAGAATCCTAGTCATTGGCCAAGCAGCATTTGTACCTTATATAAGTCTGTGTATTATTTTGTCCATCCACGTGGCGGGCAGAACTCAGGCGGCTGGCAGAGACCGCCCACATGGTGGTAGGGCTCGGGCGGCTTTGGCAGAAAGATTTATCGTAACACACCCATTTCAGCTCCAGTAGCAGTCAGCAGACAATCTACTGCAGGCAGGCTGATTGACCACCATCCCCAGCTGCATCAAAGGGCCCCAGAGGCAAAACGCCTAATTTGTGTTTAACCAAAACTTCTTATCACACTTTGATTAAGCATATCCTGGGATGAATGGTTTTAATAACATAAACAAGAGCTTAAAAACACTTATCATTCATAATTATAAGAAATTTAACAATGAAACTTTCAATCTCTATAACTTTAATTCATAGAAAACAATGGTAAATGACCTATAAAAAATTTACAGATGTAAAGGAATATTCCTTTGTCATAAAATTGCAGAGGAACTTAATTCATGGGGAAAAAGAAAAGTTGCAAAATCTATAAAGTATTTAAAAAACATTTATATGTTTAAATGAATAACAAAATATTGGCTCACTATGGTATATGCATTTCATTTGACACAGAATAGGTTAGAATATAATATCCATATTGGTACATCCTGATAATTACAACCTTTAAAATTATCTCAATTCTAATGAATATTATAAATATCAACTTTTAAAATATGCAAAATTACTTTCATTTTTCCCCTGGTGAGTATATAAACAAAATTATTTGAAATGCATTAATTTGAACAGCTTAGGTTTTAATTTATTCATCATTTGTTCATTCATACAGTCTATCTATATTCAAATACCCAGTCAATGAGCACAATTTGACTAGCTGTAAAGGCATGGGAAGATGTGGTTATATAAATGGTAAAGTCAGATTTCCTAACATCAAAGGGTTCAGCCTGGTTAAAAACATTTGAGGGGGTAAAATTAGTATATTGAAAGTAAAATGTAACTGTGTAGGAAGCATAAGTTCAACAAACTTTGGGTACACAGGGGTGAGCACGCAGAAGAGAGGCCTGAGTTTCATGAGTGCATGATGTTCTCCTCAATGAATGTTAAACAACGTTAGCCAGCTGCCGTGGATGATGGAGTGTGCATAAATGTGCAACAAGGTGGGTAAATGGAATTATATCCAGCTACAACCAAGAGAAAGAAAATGAATGTAACAAAAGCAACATTTTGGAATATTCACCCAGGGATCATCTTCAGATCTCTTAGTCATGTCTGGGCAACATAATCCACACAAAAGGTGAAGACAGGTCACCCAGAAGAAAATCTGAAGCTTTGTCTAAATATAAAATTCTAAGTTTCCTGTGCCAAACAATGATGACCAAGGTATAAAATAATGTGATTGAGAGAAGACACCATTAAGATGAAAGAGTTTATTTATAACCTGCTTGTCAACAGCACAAATATCCTTAGCTGAGGTGAACGGGGCATGACTATTTAGAAAGCAACAGTAGAGTTATGGTAATGTATGATCACTGTCTTACTCTGTTCCATTCTGATATAATCTAGATTCATGAGGGTACAAAATAAATCAATTGAAGTTTTACATAATCTGAGTATAATAAAGGCTCTGTTCCACCTCTTCTCAAGGGCTACCTCATCCATGGACTCCTTGGCATGAGTTTGGGGAGGAGGTAAAAGATGATGATGTGAGTGCTGTGGAAGAACCTTGAAAAAATGTCTTTTAAAGATAAAGTGAGGTTTCTGATATGTATAATGAAGATTCCAGGAGAAGGGAAGTGATCTGGTGAATATAAAGGTCATCACAAGCAAATTAAAGTCTCTTGGCAACAGGACAGGAAATGTATGTTTTCGACTAGGCTTGGGCAATCATAGAAGAGACCAAAGATTAGAATGGCTGGTGTTCGGGGAAGCTAGCCTGGGAGCCATTCTGATCACAGCTGACACACAAAACATTAGACACTGTTCTATTGCTATGAAGAGACATCATTACCAAAGCAACTATTATAAGTAAAATACATTTAATTGGGAGCTTGTTTACTGTTGCAGGGATACAGTCCATTATCATCATTGCAGGAAGTATTTTGGCATGCAGCAAGATGCTGGAGCAGTAGCTTTGAACAACATCCTGATCCATAGGCACAGAAAGAGACTCTAGGTGTGGCATGAGATTTTGTGACCTCAAAGTCCACCCCCAGTGACCAGCTTACTTCAACAAGACCGTCCTTTTAATCCCTTCAAATAGTGCCACTCCCTAGTGACTAAGAATTCAAACAACCATAACATCCCCCTGCTGCTTAAATATCTTACTAAAGGATGTGGTCAGGGGCAAGGCACACTCCTACAATAGGCAACCGATCAATTTAAACCTGAGAACATTGAAAAATGTGGACAAACTAAAAAGAGAAACCTAGAAAATTAAGTTGTCTGTCATGCAGACAGGGTTCCATAAATTGGAAAATCAAATTGACTTATTGAAATAAAGCAAGTTGCACTGTAGTACATCAGAGTTTGTAACTTGAATGTTATAGCTGCTGCACATGAAAGACATTGTATGTCAGTCAGGCTGGAAAGTTTGAGTTTATCCTGAAGGCAATGAAAGGCAATTGAAGAACTTCAAATAGAAAGCTGAGAGGAGAAGATTTGAATGTTACAGAATACATTCCAGCAGCAGTGTGGAGAATGGATTGATGAATTAAGGAATAGAGATGTGGAAAATCAGGGGAAGGTAGCATGACAATGAGACTCTTGACCTACTCACAGAAATAAATAGTACAGAACAGGCCTTCTCTGTGACAGCAGAGAATGACAGGAGAACACTCACTCAGAAGTCTGTACCAGACAGCTCATGAGCTCTCTGTTCAATTTCAGTCACTATAGAAAGGTTCTGACACTCTAGATAAATCAATGTACTGTTCCCACACTGGCCTTGAAGTGTTTGAACTTCTGGTCACTCACTAGAACACTTTCCTTCATTTTATTTAGAATCCTTGGAAGGTGCTTAGTTACTACTTATATACAGTAATGGCATTTTGCATACATTCCATAAGTTACATATGTTCATCACGAACCATATATAAAGGATGGGTGTACATCAAGTCCAAATTAAATCTATACAATTTAAAACTAAATGGGGGAAGCAATGAGGTGGCTCAGCAGATAAAGGCATTTCCAATCAAACCGGAGATTACTCACTGAGACCAAAATGGTGGAATGAGAGGACTGAGTCCCTCATGTTTCACACAGAGACTACACACACACACACACACACACACACACACACACACACACACACACACCAATTTAAATCCGGGTGGTATTGAATGGCAATGGCTTTATTTATATATTTGAATTGTTGGTTTACAGTTAGTAGATCTGTTGGAGTAGATGTGGCCTTGAGGGAGGAGTTGTGTCAGTGGGGATGGGTTTGAGGTTTAAAAAACCCACTCTAAGTCCAGTCTCTCTGTCTCTGTCTCTCTGTCTCTGTCTCTGTCTCTCTCTGTCTGTCTCTCTCTCTCTCTCTCTCTCTCTCTCTCTCTCTCTCTCTCTCTCTCTCTCTCTCTCACACACACACACACACACACACACACTTCCTGCCTGTTCATCAGGATGTAAAGGCTCAGCTATTGCTCCAACTCCATGCCCTGCCCATCTACTTCTCACCATAATGATCATGAATGAACCCTTTAGAATTGAAAACAAGGCCCCAATTAAGTGCATTCTTTCCAAAGATATATGTTGGTCATAGTGTCTTCTTGCTGCAATAGAACCATAACTAAGACAGTAGGTCAATGACACACTGAGCAGGCCATGGTTGGGTCACACATTCTGAACACAACTGGGAAAGGAATGAAGAAAACTCAAAGTTGAAAGGGAAGCAATAGGACAATGGAAGGTTGGTTTTGGAAGGAGCCAGGCTAAAATATTAAATAGGTTGAAAATATATTGTATGAAATGTTCAAAGGGATTAATAAAAGTATCATAAGTATCATCTTAAAGATCATTTAAATTTGTTGACTGAATGTATACTCTGCCCCTAAAGCTTCCTGTTGCCCACATACAATCTGAGGACAGAGTAAGGAAAGTACAGTCTGTGAGAGTAGAACATCATAATTCCAGCCATACCTGTAGGCCTTATCAGGTTCATATCTCTGGTGCCACCATCATCTTTATAAGCAGATACTGGTACCTTCTTCTTCAGTCCACAGAGGCCACACAATATGTGATCCAGTATAGAAAAGGCATGTAGGTGCTAAGAATTGACAGTGTGGAATCTTGACATTTCATAAACAAGTTTAAGTGTTTAAGTTTCAGTTGGTACTGAGGAATTGTTAGCAAAATTTGTTATGTGCTTGTATATTTTAATAAGGTGAAATTCCTATTAAAATCCATACATGATGGAGATAACATAGGAAAAGGGAAAGGCTTTTATACAGTGGGTGGAGTGTAAACTATTAACATCAGTGTGGATTTGTTCAAATAGCTAAGTGTAGAACCAGCACATGACGCAGCCATATTACCCTTAGGTGTATGCCCAAAGGGTGCTACTCCCTACAAGAAAGTTACTTACACAACCACATTCTTTGTTGCTTTAATCTTAACAGCTATGAACAGAAACAGTCTAGCAATACATTAAGTGATGGAAGGACAATGAAATGCAATTCTATTAGGCACTGAAGAAAACTGAGATTTATAGCAAAACAGATGGAACCACAAGTACACTGGTATAACTCAGTCCTAGAAAGACAAACTGTATATTCTCTTCTACAGGCACACACTGGAATCAAATGTTTACATTCCTGTGTTAAAGTTGGAGTGAGTATCTGTGAGAGTTGGAGTGAGAGATCAGGAAGGAAGGAAGAAAATATCTGTGAGAGGCTAGAGAACAGCTCTGATAGAAGGTGATAGAAGAAAGCGCCAGTGAGGCAGGAAGAATTGTGTGGGAATGGGAGAAAATAGGTATTTTCTCCCATTCCCACAAAATGAGAGGTACAAGAGCAGCCCTGAGGATGAGGGTCAATAAAGCACTTGCAATGGTAGAAGCTGGGAACACCAATGAAGGAAAGCTTTATATGGGCTGGGGTGGGGAGGGGCGCGGAAGTGTAGAGGTTGGGAGAGGATCAACCAAAAACTAAGGGTTTCATAGAAAGCTGTATAAAAACTTGACAATTTATAAGCTAACCAAAACACATGACAAGGAAAACCTGGAGCTTGGGCAGAGGTGGTCTGCATGACTGGGCAATGCTGCTATCCTAGTCATAGGCACTTATATCAAAATTTCAACAGCAGGTACACAATGGTTCCAATGAAGCCCAGAGAGGCTGCCAAACCAACACAGGCTGTTGTCAATGCTTTTACTGATCACCATAATCAGGAGGCAAGACCCTCTTGCTAAAGACACACTTTGATACAAAAATACAGAGAAATAAAGCAGAAACTGAGTTGGAAGAGTCCTCTTTGAGAGCTAGTTTCAACAGCACCAGAAGGTGCTATGCAGGATGTTTAGAGAGAAAAGTGATCAATGACCTCATACAGCTTTGGTCTTAGTGCTATAATACTGAACATCCCAGAACAATAGACCATCTGGTAAAATAGTAGTGTGAATGCTGTATGGGTAAACAACTTGTTCCCCAGTAGATCAGAGGCTTGCTCCACAGGGTCCACTACTTTCCCGGTACTGTAGATCAGGTCAAATGTCTATGCATGGGGAGATCAAAGACCCAGTGCATAAATCTACTATTGATGTTTTTCTAAATGGACATAAAGTCAAACTGCTATCTAAATATTTATACTTTTACTCATAGACTAGTGCTGTCCTCAACCTTGGTCAGAGCAGAATCCTATGATATCCTATACATAATGATCAGAGTTGAGAAACATAATTTGTCAAAGTACTGAGAATATCAAAACGTTGAGAGCTGAGCTCTCAGTGAGACATCTATCTCACCCCTATGAATCCCAGGGAGCATCATTGAAAAGTGGGAGCTAGAAGATGGAGAATAGTGTTGTGAGCACTGTCTTCTATATATGACATGTCCATTATAATCATAAATACACAACAGGTGTGGCAGCCTGCAGAGAAGGAAGGGAGAGAGAGAGAGAGAGAGAGAGAGAGAGAGAGAGAGAGAGAGAGAGAGAGAGAGAGAGAGGAGAGTAAAAATAAGACTAGCTGGGAAGAATCAAGGGTGTCTACAGGAATGTGAAGGCAATAAAAAGGGGTGGGACTGTGAATGTACACAATACATTGTGTACAAGTATGAAATAATCAAAAATGAAATTAAATCAATAATCTTCACCACTGGTATAAAGCACTTCGCACAAGGTCAGCATGAATACTATCCTCTGAGTGTAGCAATGGGTTCAGATGTAAAGGCTTAAATTTACAACAATAATGGAATCGAGATAAGAAATAATCCAAATGGAAAGAGGACTATTGCCAGTTGGATTATTTCTGCTGAGCAGAATGTTTATTTTTATTTTTATTTTTTTACAGAACAAATTAGAAGTTTTCCAGATGGTTTATCTGAAGTATTTTTTCTCCACTCCAGGCAGCGAATAAATTAGAAGTGTGCAGAACAGGTCATCCTCACCTCTCCAAGAAGCATATTTTCATAATTAAAAGAGGCAAAGTTCAACCACATACAAAGTCATCTTCGCTCAAGACGAGTCGCATTTGTACATTGCAGGTAGTCCTTTAATTTGAAGTCTGTCAAAAACAGTTAGAAGAAAATAAACACCATTTTGTGTCCTTTTCTCTGTTCAGGGTACTAATCTTCACAACACTGACAGAGGAATATTTGGCATTAATTTCCTGACAGCAGCAAGAGGAGAACATTTTTTATTCAGCTCATTGCTAGCTAAAAGTTTCTAAGTGGGCACATGATTTGTCATGTAACAACAATGGTTGGGGCATTAGAGAAGAGAGGTTCTGTCTCTGGGATGATGCCTTCAAATTAAGTAAACATTTTGTCTTACTCGATCCTCCTGAGAAGGTGAAGTAGAAGAATCTAATATTAAGTATTTCAGGAGAGATTTTTATCACCTGTCAAATTAAGATAGTCGCCTTTGTGAGATGGAAACTGAATCCGGAAACAAGGCTGGGATACAGCAGGAATTCATTTTGATTTTTCGAAAGTTTGCAGTTGCAGTGAGGAATGTTCTCTAGAAGACATGGAGGAAAGCTGTTTTGACACCTGCTGGTCAAACAGAAGTGATTCTTCTCCTATCCAGCCGAGAGGGCTAGGAACCTACTGTAGACATAGTCTTGATCATGCAACTGAAAATTGTAGTACAGTGACTATGCAAGAATTACACAAGTCAAATAGGATGATCTCTATAGGTAAACAGTCTTCACCTGATCACCTTGAGATAGTTGTCTGTTTTCCTGAAGACATATGGTGTGACATTTATGTAGTCATACCTAGGTTAGCCCTTTTGTTCTTTCAGGGGACTTACTTGCATTAGACCCAAACCTCACTTTTGGATAGTGGAGAACTTTCTCACTGCTGAGGTAACAGGCCATCACTATCTAGTAACCAAGTTATTACCATCAAGTAACCAGTCAGTAGCTTGAGAAGTCAGCTGGATTATTTATTGTATAATTAGAAGAGCCAATATGTTTATTGTTCCTCCTCCCATAATAACCAAATGTGGTAGCTTCCAAAACTCTTTCATGATTCTTTATTTTATTGAGAACTAAACAATGTTTCTCTGTATGTTGGTCAGTTATAGTTTTCTGACCATTGCAGTTTATATGGCTATCCATGTACCAGAATTCTCTCATTCTCTCTCTCTCTCTCTCTCTCTCTCTCTCTCTCTCTCTCTCTCTCTCTCTCTCTCTCTCTCTCTCTCTGTGGGGGGGGCAATGATAATGAGATAATAAAGCATCCATGGATCAGAAAGGGATCAGGGCAGACATAAGAAGGAACTGAGGGATGAGGGAAATGATGTAAGCACATATAAAAATTTTAAAAATAAAGAAAGTAAAGAATGCTATATCAGTAATATTTAAGTACTAATAATTCAAGAAAACCTTAAGGGCATCACATCTCATGAAAATATTTGAAGAAAATTTCATACCAATAGTGGCTCCACAATTCCCTTTGTAATATTCAAGCCATGGTGTGGCCAATAAATCCCCTAAAAATTAGGAAGCTTGAAGAGAGATAAAAATACTCTTTTATAAAACATGAAGATGATAGTCTTTTCAACATATATTCCAATTTCCTTCATTTCTTCTTTATCTCCAGAATGGGCAAAACCTGACCTCTCTTATCTTTCCCAGTAGTTTGCCACGAGTTCACTAAAACCATGGCCCTCATCATTTGCATGAAGGAAGACATCACTAGGGAGTAGTGCCTGGAACCTAGTGTATTATTCAGGGTTCTCCAAAGGAACAGAAGCAGTGGAGAGAATACACTACAAAAAGGAATATTTTAGATTATGTGATTATCCCATATGGCTGCCTCAACACTGGAAAGGCTGAAAACCAGTAGACATCCAGTCTAGGAGGCTGGATGCCTCAACAGTCCCAGACACTAAAGCCTACAGGAGCCTTGCAGGGCTGCAAGTCTTTGGTCCATAATGAAAGGTTCAAGCAGATGATGCTGATGTCAGGATAACCTAGAATAATAGCAATAGGTTAATTTAAGTTAAAGAAAAAATGTTAGCTAGAAACAAGCCTAAGATAAGGCTGAGCATTCATCATAAGTAAGTCTCCCTGTCATGATTTGGGGACTGGATGTCCCAGAAATCCTGCTACATTTGTCTTTCTGGTTCTGGGTTAACCCAGTCAGCATAATTTTTTCTAGTTTTATCAACTTAGCTACAGATTTCATTTTTCTTCATAGCTCAATAACATTCCTTTGTGTATATGTACCACATTTTTTGTTTTCCATCAGTTAGTTGAAGATCATCTATGTTTCCTTTACTAGCTACTATGAGTAAAATAGGAATGAATACGGTTGAGCAGGTATTTGTGAAGTATACTATTGAGTCTTTTGGGGACATGCCAAGGAATGGTACAACTGGATTATAGAGCAGATTTATTTTTAAGTTTTTGAGAATTATCCATAATGATTTTTCAGAGTGGCCACACCAGTTTGCAATCACACCAACATTGAATGAGGGGTCCCCTTTCTTCACATCCATACCAGAATTTTTTCTCTGTCTCCTTCTTTTTCTTCTTCTTCATTATCATCACTATTGTGACTAAAGTAAGATGAAGTCTCAAACTAGTTTAATTTACATTTCCTTAACAACTACAGATGTTGAACATTTAAAAGTACTTCTTGGTTATCTTTACTTCTTCTTTTGAAATTTCTCTGTTCTCTTATTTTTAAATTGAGGTGTTTGTTTTTTTGACTCTGGTTTTTGAGATCCTTTTACATTCTGGATTCCAATTTCTATCAAATGTATAGATTTTCTCTCACTGTGTAGGCTTTCTTTTCACTCTCCTGATTATTTCTTTTCCTGTAAAAAGCTTTAAAATTTATGGGATCTTATTTGTAAATTGTAGAACTTAATTTCTGGGAAAATGATAATTTCTTAATTTCTTAATTAGATAATTAATTAGATAAATTAGATAATTAATAAGATAATTTCTTGATTTCTGGGAAAATTGAAGAAGACTTCCTATATCTGCATTTTGTAGGGCCTGCCTATGTTTCCTTTCAGATGTTTTAGCATTTCAGGCTTTACGTTGAGGTCTTTGATCTATTTGGAGCTGATTTTTGTGCATTTTATGCGTTTAATTTAGTCTTCTGCAGGTGGACAATCTATCTTTCCAGAAAAAATTTGATGAAGATGCTGTCTTTTCTCCAGTATGGATTTTTGAGATCTCTATCAAATATCAGATGACTGTAATTTTGTCCATTCATATTTTAGTCTTCAAAGTTTTCCAATGATGTATTTGTCTGTTTTTGTGTTAGCACTATATTGTTTTATTATTATTGTAACAAATCTAAGATCTGGAATGTTAATCCCTCCAGTACTATTCATTTTTTTTGCTCAGGATTGCCTTGGCACTACATTTTGTTGTTGTTGTTGTGTGTGTTTATACACAAATTTTAGGATGATGTTTTCGATTTCTATGAAGAGTATCATGGGGATTTTTGCCATTGGATTTGTACTGAATCTGTACATTACTTTTAGTATAAGGTCATTTTCACAATATAGATGCCACCATTACATCAGCCTGAAATGTTCTACCATCCATTCCTCACACTCTATCTTCAGAAAGTTAACATTTTCATTGTTGAGGTTGCTCACTTCCTTGTTTAGATTAACACCTACATCCCTGTTTATGACTGTATCAAATTACAATACATCTATCATTTCTTCGTCATGTTTGTTGTTGCTATTTTAAAAAAATACTGGTTTTTGTAAATTGAATATTTTATCCTGCCACTTAGCTAAATTGTAGATTATTTCCAGAAACTTACTTTGGAAATTTTGGGATCTCTTGTGTATTTCTTACATATCAATCAGTCACCTCCTATGGTGGTTTGACAAAGAATGACCCCCATAGGCTATATATTTGAATGCTTAGTCACCAGGGTGTGGAACACTTTGATAGGATTAGAAGGAGTAGGAGATGTGGTATTGTTGGAGGAAGTGTGTTATTATGGGTGGGATTTGAAGTTTTTTTAAAAGCCCACACCCAGGACAATGTTTTCTCTCTCTTGGGCTGTGGATCAGCATGTAAATCTCACTTCTGCTCCAGCACTTTGCATATTGCCATACTTCCTACCATGATGATATTGGACTAAACTTCTAAAACTGTAAGCCAACCCATTAAATGTTTTCCTCTATAAGTGTTGCTATGTTCATGGTGGCTCTTTACAGTAATAGAACAGTAACTAAGACACCTGGTTTCAGCTTATTTCATAAAATCAATTTTACATTTGTTGTAAGCTTTTCTGGCATTGTATTATTAGATTATTTTTTATATATTCTGTATTTCTCATACCCCCATGAATATATTTGATTTGCTACCATTTTCATTTCATTAGTTGTTTGAGATGACCGGCTTTAATTTTTGTATCTTTCCCTTGAACATGATAATTTTGCTATGTTCACTGATTAGTTCTAATTATTATTTCTCATGAATCACCAATAAGGATGATTTTTTTATCTATAATTTTTATGTGCTATGATTTGAGGTATCAGTTTCAACCATTAGGGCCATTGTTTGTTTTTCCTTTAATATTTAGTCAATTGTTTTTAATGTTACATTTTGAGCTGCCCAAATTATTTTAATAATATTTTCATCTACAGTATTTTTATGCAAAAACATATTGCCCCTTAAATAAATTTGTCAGTGCAGAAAGTTGACAAAGGAGAAACAGAATGTTCATCAATATAACTATGTAAGAAAATAAGCTATATTGCCACAAATTTCCCACAGAAAACAGAAAACTCTCAGAGACAAAGATATATTTTGTTCTTAGTAATAGTAATGCCAAGTATCAGTGTAGTACACTCTATATTGTGTCACAAGGAATAGGTACAGATAGCACACACAGTGAAGGTCGGGTGCAGAACATTATGCTTACTATGTCTGCTTAAAAAAAAATAATGATGACTAAGGAAGGCTGCACTCCACAGGGAGACAATGTGATGGATTTCGGATCTTGCAAAATTTTCAGCTGCAGAAACAATTCTGAGACACAATTCAAAAGAAAGAGCCATCAGGGTCTTATGATCTGGACAAAATCAGCAAGATGTACTAGAAAGCTCATGAAAAATGCTTTCCCTTTCCTATGGTACACTTGGTGTAACACAGAATTAAACAAAAGCCATTAATGAAATAAATTACATAATGTAGAAAATGCTTAGCCATGCAGATATTTGTAGACATTTATTCTTGAAAATATGAGCTTCTTTTATATATTTCTGAACTTGCTTAACTAATATTTGATATCATATTTTAGACACATATTTAAACTAATATATGCTTATAATTTTCTGTTCATAAATTATAATTTTATATAATGACTGTCTTCACATTAACTTTAAAAATGAGTTCTTTTTTAAAATGTTCATTTTTTTCTACTCTGTAGAGTAGCTTATTTTCAGCATTATAAAATATACATAAAATTGTATACATATTTGTCTGGATGATATATATTGAGTTTGTTTTGATACCATTGATTTCTGTTTTGGGTGTTTAGTAACTCATTTGAATGCTTCTTTTTAATTTATTTTTTCATATATTTTGATCATGGTCTTTCAACTCTTCCAACTCACCTCAGATATCCTCCACCTCCCATCCACCCAATTGCAGGCTCTTTTTCCCTGCCTTTCAAAAATACAAATAAACATAAAAACAAGAAAATATATGTCAAAACAAAATGAAACAGACGTTTTACACACACACACACACACACACACACACACACACACACACACACACACTCAAAGCAAAAACAAAAACCTTGTAGTATGTTTTATGTTGTCTAACTATTCCTGGGTATGAGGTCTGCTAGGATTTTGTATCTCGTGTAAGTCCTGTCACAGTCACGTTCATGTTTCTAGCAATCCTGTTGTATCTGGACAATACTGTTTCTTTGGAGTCATCTATCACCTCTTCACCGCTTATAATCTTTATGCTTCCTCTTCAGCATAGACATCTGGACCTTGAAGGCAGAGTTTTGATTAAAATAAATATCCTATTTAGGGATGAGTGCTCCAAAGTCTCCCACTCTAGACACATTGTACAGTTGTGGGTTTATGTGTTAATTACCATCTATTGCAAGGAGAAGTTTCCCTGCTGTGGGTTGGATAATGCATTGATTTATGAATACAGCAGTATGTTATTTGGAGTAGTTTCACTGTTACATTCATTTAGCAGAATAATAGTAGTAGGTTTTCTTTTGGGGCACATGACTTATTTATTCTGATTATTAATTACTATAGTAGTGTAAAATATGAGAAAGTATGGATACCAACTAATGGAGTGAGTCTTAAATCCAATCAAAAGATGTTGGTTACTCCCACAACATTTGTATCACTGCTGTACCAGTATATCTTGAAAACAAGTCACTACTGTAGGTCATAGGATTTATACAAGGGTGATATTGATGACTACTTTTATCCTCTGGTAAAGTACAAGTTACCTTTCAGTAATATGAATGAATGTTAGTCAGTAAGGGACAGACTCCTAGTTAGGAACAAGCTCAATTTCTTCATGTTCAATAGCTGAAGTAAGTGGTATATTCAGAAGTAGGAAATTATCAGGCCATTGAATGTAACCATTCGCCTTGGAAATAGTTTGTAATGCTTCAGAGGTTTGGGATATATGGTTACCTACCCAACTAGTTGTAACCTATCGCTGGCACTGGGGATTTTACTTGATGACATAAGATGTCTAATTGCAGCACTATCTTCCTCATTATCTGGTGATCTTATGTAGATTTATTTCATACATGTGTATATTTTAGGATGCTACCACAGTATCAGTTCTCCATATGGCTTTACAAAAAGCTTTCAGTGTTAATTGCCCCTTCTCATCAGATGAATTTTTTAAGGGTTGTGAATAAAACCAACTTTTATTTTTCCCCATAAAACATGATCCACTTTGTCAACTTGGAACCATTAATATAAATGTAACCTTAAATTTATTTTAAAACAGTACATATAAAATGTTATTTTTATTCTGGTTTGTCCCAAGTTCTGCTCTTTTTCGTTTAATACTTGTTGTTTTGGATTTACTTTCTTGTTATTTTCTACAAACTTGTGGTGAAACCCCAGCTCATGTAGTCACCATCATTACATATTGAAAACTGTAGGTTTATCCTTTTATACTATTTTAGTTATTTCTGGAAATTTTCAACAAATGCTATATTATTAATTTTTAAACATTAGAATTTTATTGATTTCTTAAGTGTTTTCAGTCTTTTTCAAAATGTTGAAAATTATTTGCTCAACATAAGTGAATTTTATAATATACAAATTGCTAGTTATTTTTAACATTACTGCAATAAATATGATGGCACAAATCATGATGTATGAGATATTGGTTCATTGAAGCCTACTCTGTGCCCTATGACATGGCTCAGATATGTGTGCTATTGGTAATAAACTTACCCCTGTTAGTGAGTAGATCAGTTCAGACACACATACATAAAGATTGGGTTATAGTAATAAAATATTCTTTGTTTTCACTGGACTTTTCACAGTTGATAAAAATAGGCTATGAGCCTCTCAAAATATTTTTATCTGCTTTCGTTCATATTACCAAGTTTATTTATCTGTTTCCAACCTATCATTTATATATTTCTATATGCTATCTCAAAGTACATATTTTTGGATACATTTAAATTCACAATAGTTATCTATTGTTTATTTACAAGACATTCTGATGATTATCTGTTTTAGAATGGTAAATACATCAAAGAAATATTATTATTTCACTATTTTAAATGCCTCATATGTGGCTTTTTAAAATATATCTGTATATTTAACATTCTCTTAAGTAAAATCAATAGTCTGCTGGCATGCTCTTCCAAGTCATCAATACATCACATACTGAGATGAGTTCTGAAAGTAATTTAAGAGTTAAGTTCCAAACTATGACTCTCACAGGGCTTCAAATAGTCCACAACACTCCATTCTAACACCTCATATTCTCTTCCAAGAGCTGCATCCTCCTCCACAGTAGTTATCACTATAAAAGAATCTTTCAAGTGCTCTTATCAAGGTCTCTATATGGTTGGTCTGATGGCTTTGAACAATAGTGGCAATTTGTAATATAGTATCTTCTCTCCAATACTCTGAAAAATCAAAGCATACAAAAGCTATTTCTCCTGATGCAGTTTAGGATCAAATGAAAGAAAAAGGAATTTGGTCTAGTCTATAAAGACCATTTTTTTTGTTTCACACATTTCTACTAGACAAATATTCTAAGGGTTATTTCTGAGTTCATATAAAGACATGTGAGAAAATATTGAAACACATTCAAGTCAGCCTGTTATGTAAAATATCTAGATATGAAAATAGGGGTTTTTAATGTCTATGAGCTAACCAGGTATGAGAGATTTAATTTAAAATCCACTGTTAGAATGAGAGAAACAATTTAGTAGTTAAGAGCATTTGGTGATCCTGCACAGGACCTGGATTGGGTTGCCAGCAAAAGCATGGCAGGACACAAATGTCAGTAACTCCAGATCTAGGGGATCTAAATTCCCTTTCCTGATCTCCACAGACTCCTGTATATACATACTATATGTACAACTAGTCAGGCATACACATACATATAAAATAAAAGGATACATATTTTTAAAGTTCACTGTCATATATGATTTTTTCTGAATATATATATATATATTCAGTAGATTATATATAATATATATATATATGTAGATAAGTACTTATCCCTAGCATAGGAAGAAATCATATATATATATTATATATATATATATATATATATATATATATATATCCTACCTAAAATCAAATTGAATAATTAGCAAATTATAAAGTTTAAATATTTTAAAAAATGAGGTCAAGTTTGATCATGAAATGAACTTTTAGTAGGTATACTAAACACTTAAGATTTGGATAATTTTACAAATTTAAATTATGATTGCTTCCACAAATCAGTTCATGGGAGACAGACCTTAAAGACTTAGAAATTAGAACTGAGTAAACTCTTCTGAGAAGACCATTCAAGGCTGGTCAGATGGCTTAGCCTGTGAAGGAGCTTCCTTCAAAAGCCTGGCAAACTAAGTCCATTCTCTGGCACCCACGTAAAAGTAGAAAAAACTGACTCTAAAACAATGAAATCTTGAAATTTGCAAGCTAAGGATGGAACTAGAAGAAACCATTCTGAGTGAGGTAACCCAGTCACAAAAAGACAAACATGGTATGTACTTACTCATATATGGATTTTAGACATAGAGCAAAGGATTACCAGCCTACACAGACAGAGAAGCTAGGAAACAAGAAGGACCCTAAGAGAGACATACATAGCCCCCAGAGGAGGGGAAAGGAACAAGATCTCCTGAACAAATTGGGAGCATGGGGGGAGGGGAGAGGGAGCTAAGAAAATGAGAAGAGGAGAAGTGGGGGAGAGGAGGACATAAGGGAGCAGGAAGGTTGAGTCTGGGAAAGAATAGAGGAGAGGAAGAAAAGAGATAAAGGGAGCCATTAAAAGTTTAAGAGTAATATGTCACTAGGGAAATATCCAGAGATCTACAAGGATGACACCAAATAACAATCTAAGCAACAGTGGAGAGGCTGCCTTAAATACCCTTCCATGATAATGAGATTGATGACTATCTTATATGCCATCCTAGAACCTTCATCCAATAGCTGATGGAAACAAAAGCAGCCACCCACAGCTAAAGACTGAGCCAAACTCCTGGAATCCAGTTGCAGAAAGGGAGGAGTGATGAACAAAGGTGTCAAGACCAGACTGTTGAAACCCACAGAAACAGCTGACCTGAACAAGGGGAAGCTCATGGACTCCAGACTGATAGCTGAGAATCCAACATAGGACCAACTCAGACCCCTTGAACGGGGATGTCAGTGAGGAAGCCTCGGAAATCTATGGGTCTCTGGAAGTAGATAAGTACTTATCCCTAGCATAGGAATGGACTTTGGGAGCCCACTCTACATAGAGAGATACTTCCTCAGCCTAGACACCTGCGGGAGGGCGTAGGCCCTGCTCCAAATGATATGACAGACTCTGAAGATCTCCCATGGAAGGCCTCACCGTCTCTGGGGAGCAGAAAGGGTATGGGATAGGGTGTTGGGGGCACAGGGGAGGAAGAGAGGGAGAGGGAACTGTGATTGACATGTAAAGCAAGTTTGTTTCTAATTTAAATAAAAAACTGGAAGAGAAAAAATGTTGTTCTCTGACCTCCACATGTGCACAATAAGTAGTTTTTAAAGATAATGAATACCTAAGTAGCTACTATACGCCATAATCATGCAACCTTCTATGGTGATTTCATGTCCAAAGTAAGCTCACACTTTAGTAGATAGCAAGGTTTGACATTAATGCTGGAAACACATTCATTATATATGGTATGGTGATGTAATCAATGTCTCAAACCTAGTAGTTTCATTCTCTGTGGTGTCCCTTGAAACACTGTCTCATGCCTCATGGTAACAAACAACATTCATCTTGTCCATAGCCTCAGAGAAAGAATGTGGTGAGGACAATGTTCATAGAAAACACACACACACACACACACACACACACACACACACACACACACACACACACACACACTACATAGATATTCCAGAGGGTAGATTCAGAGCCTTGGAAATATTTTTCATTTTGTGAGCCAGCATTTTGTCTCATTTGGTTTTTTAACTTGGTTTGTTTTTCCTGGAGATTTGGTTTTAGAAAAATATACATGACCTGAAAGTAATATGAATATTGTAAAAAGAAGCAAGACATCCAAAGAAAGATCTTTGGACACCCTCCTCTGTCATGCCCAAGGGTTAACCATTGCTATCAAGACTCAGAGGGAGTAGTAGTACAGCTAGAGTATCAACACAGAAGGCTTGATTCCCATCTGGATCATCAAATCTGTGAAAGTCACATTGACTCTGATGAGCTATGTCATGTCAGACAGGACATAGGACTGGCAAGCCAGGCACTCTGGCATTCTGGGTGCAGAGATAGCCTGACAGTGCTGTTTCCCAGTGTGCTGCTATAGAGAAGTACTCGGGGAAACAAATAAGTTTCTTTCCCTCAAGCAGGAAACTAACGTAGACAGTGGCAGAGTTTTGTATCAACAGACTTCAAGGTATTTTGTGGAATTGACAAAGGCCATGAAAGGATAAAGGATGGGCCCAAAATAGGAATCTGTGAAGAAAAAGTCACCTGGAGGCAGGAAAAAGGACTGTGTCCTGAAGCTTCTCAGCCCCCCTCAACAAGTCTATACCATAAGACTGTCTTAAATATGTGAAATAATGCTCTAGGGGAAAAGAGGAGATAGGGGGAAGAGGAAGAGAAACGCTAGGAGGAAAAGGTGGAAGAAGAGGAGGAAAACTTTTCCTGTAATTACTGAGATAACTTAGTACATGGATCTTTCCTAGAATACAGTCAGCGTGGGGGGACTTAAAAGTGAAGTTGTATTGTGGAAATAAAGAGAATTTCTCTGCACCCTGAAATTTGTGAATAGTTAAGAGAGGTAAAAGACAGGAAGTCCTTCAAAGGACATAGTACTTCCTGCAGAAACCTGTAAAGAGTCTCAAGTTTAATTTTCCTCCACATGAGCATGCATTGTTGTTACATATAAGCAGTAAAAGTCAGGAGACAGAGTCAGCACAGAGGGACCCTTTACTATGCTGAGAAGTATCCAGGGCCAGAATAGCAGCACTTTTAATGGCTTTTTCCTGATCACCGGACAACAGGTCAACAAAATAAGAGCAAATGGTCCCAGTTACCGATTGCATTATGGATGAGCAAACTAGATCTTTGTAATAAGCAGCAAGCACGCTTGCCCTTTTCTCTAAATGAACATTCTATTGCTATTTCCAGGGCTATTTCACACCAGTCACCATAAACAGAACAAAATATGAAGGACTCATTGTACCTCTCTCATGCATTGGTACCCGAGAGCTCCACAGAGGTCATCCCCTATAGCATAGCTAGCATGGGCAATGTAAATATCAACAACTTTGGAATTATGGGTACTACAGTATTAGAAAACAGTTCATGAAAGGTTGTCAAACCACTGAATCAGTGTTTCCTAATATATAGTATAATACTAGTCTAAAAAGTTTTCACTGATATTTGATTTAATTAAAATATCAAATTAAAAACTGTTTTATGGGCCAGGTAAAAGGTTCAGTGGGTAAAGGCACTCACTGCCAATATTGCCAACCTGAGTTCAGTCTCTGGGACCCATATGGGAAAAGCACTGCTCCCTATGGCCTCCAAATACACACTGTGGCCCACATTTGAAAGCCACACACTATACAATAAATAAATTCATAAATGTAAACTTTTTAAAAGAAAACTTCTCCATAACATACCTTTTAAACTTTAATCTTTGTCAGCTTTTCTCAATGGACTTAATATTCATCTTCCTCTGAAGAGATGAAATACAAGTCTGAGGATGGTTCCTATCACTTAGATGAAAGGAAGATGTGCTCTATACAACACCATGTGGTCATTCCAGAATATAAATCTTCATATGCTTAATTCTAGTGTGCATGCTTACCTCCACCTTTGTTGCTGAACCTGCAGTGTCTCAGTATAGCAGTTAAAGGGATGACATGCTACAATGATTTAAATACACACACGAAATTCTCTGACAATTCGGTGCTGTTTCTTAGAAGGAATCAGAATCTGTGCTTTGGAACTCTGTGTGTGTGCACTTCCCAGGCTCTGTCTCCCTCCTTTGAAGGGAAGAGCACTGAAAGGGTGAATGCCTAGAAATAGTGCTTCATAAAGCTGAGCATCCCTAAATTTGATATTCTTCTGCCTCTCTTTAATCTTTTAACCTCAAATTTTGTAATCCCCATCATTTGGTCTCTGTTTCCTTTCTTGTTAGTATTATATTCTGATACAACAGCCAAGTAGTTGACTAATAAATAACAAAAACACTCATAATCTATTTGGAGGTCTCTGTCTTGCTCCTAACTGAATTCTGCCATCAACGTCTCCAATAGATCCAAAGGAAAAGTAAAGGAATATTGCAATTATGTTATTTAAGAAGCAAAATTAAATTTTCAACAGCCCTGGAAAAGAAGAACTCGAGAGTTTGTCCTGTTCTTTATTGCTCAACTTCAGCTTCTCATCTCAGAACATACAATTTTGTCTTTGACTGAGGCACTTAAACTTGTATGTAATGAATATAACTAGCATTTTCTTTATTATCTTTAATAAGACTTAACTACTAAAAATTAACTTAAGAAAGTTCCTTATTTTAAAATATGTATAGCTTGGACAAAATAGTAGGGTATTTTTAAAAAGCAAGATAACTTCTGTAACAATAGAAATCCTATCAACATAAAATAAGTGAAAGAGTTCGAGCCCTTGTCTGCATCTTTAATAAGAAATTAACAAATACATACTGGTTATAAACAATGTTTCCAAGTATTTATAAAAGGAATATTAATAGTGACACTATTACTTTCAAGTTAATATTCCTAAGAAAACAACTCTATATCTTACAGGTTTCACTTCATAATTCTCATATAATATATATATATATATATATATATATATATATATATAGTATGGTATAGGATATGTTGCTAAGCAAGCTATGTCATTAAATGGGAACATCTTTTAATAACTCCAATGCTGTATTCAATTTTATCTTTATTGCTTTGTTTGTATTGGTTGGGTTTGTTTTGAGCTGTTCTGCAGCTTCACTACTTTGCCCAGATTGACCCAGAATTTATAGCGGTCTGCCTGCTATAGGCTCCTAAATGCTGTGAGATAGATGGCTTATTTTACATTTCCGGTAAAAAACTAAACTAGAAAGTTATAGATTACATTCTGTCTCCAAAATTCATATGTTGAATTCTGATCTCCATTGTGACTACATTTGAATCAGAAATTTAAAGAGATAATAAAAGTTGAATTAAGCAGGATGTAAGTGTAGAATCATAATCCTATGTGAATGATCCTCAAAAGTACAAGAGACATCAGAAATGCCTTCACAGAGAAAATGACTAATAGAAGGGGAGAAGAAGAGGGGTGAGGAGGACATGAGGAAGCAGAAAAGTTGAGTCAGGGAAAGAATAGAAGCAAACAAGATAAGAGATACCATAATAGAGGGAGACATTTTAGTTTAAAGAGAAATCAGGCACTAGGGAAATGTCTAGAGAGATACATAGATGACACCAACTAACAATCTAAGCAACAGGGGAGAGGCTACCTTAAATGCCCTCCCCTGATAATGAGATTGATGACTGACTTATGTGCTATCCTATAGTCTTCATCCAGCAGCTGGTGGAAGTAGAAGCAGACACCCACAAGTAATCACTGAACCGAACTGGAATCCAGTTGCAGAGAAGGACAAGTGATGAGCAAAGGTGTCCCGACCAGGCTGGTGAAACCCACAGAAACAGCTGACCTGAACAATGGGGAGCTCTTGGTCCCCAAACTGATAGCTAGGAAACCAGCATGGACTGATCCAGACAACAGGAAATTCCGAGGAGACCTCGGAAATCCATGGGGCCTACTGTAGTAGATCAATAGTTATCTCTAGCATAGGTGTGGACTTTGGGAGCCCATTCCAAATAGAGGGATACTCCCTGAGCCATGGCACATGGGCATGGGCCTAGGCCCTATCCCAAAGGATATGACAGACTCTGAAGTTGCCCTATGGAAGGCTTCACCCTCCCTGGGGATCAGAAAGGGTATGTGATAGGTAGGGTTTTAGTTAGGGGGGTGGTAGGGGATGAGGGGATGGAGAGGGAACTGAGATTAACATGTAAAACAATCTTGTTTCTAATTCAAATAAAAAAATGGAAAAAAAGAAAATGACTACTAGAAAGCAGATGCCTACAAGAAGATGAACTGTGGATAATTAGGCTATGATCTTAAAAATCTTGTCTTTAGAACTGGGAAAAAATAATTTCTAGTTTTTATGCTTACAAACCTGTGGTACTTTGTTATGGTAACCATATCAATCTAAGACACAGGATTTTAAAAATTTATTTTTAATGTGTGATGATTTGTGCTTTAAGAAATATTAAGATAGTCCCTCAATGAAACACCTATATCATGCATATAGCACACACAACCTTTGCCCAAGAAAGCTCAAGGAGCAATGCAAATAAAAAAGAAGAGAGGAAGGAAGGAAGGAAGGAAGGAAGGAAGGAAGGAAGGAAGGAAGGAAGGAAGGAATTAAGGAAGGAAGGAAAAATAATGTAACAGATGGAGGCAATGAATATAGTCACAGGGAAGCAAAGGGCAATTGTACATAGAGTCTACCAACAGTTGTAGCTGCCTGCACAGGACCTGAGGAAGCTCAAGCTAGACCACATCCCAGTATGGAAGGGGAAGGGTGGCAGGAAGTCACAGTCCTAGATGAGGAGCTATTGGTAAGTGAGTAACTGAGAGCTGCAGACACACATTTGGGTGGGTATGAAGTGCAGTTAGGAGATGGATCTGGATCAAGACAAAGTAGGGGTGAATATACAAGAAATTCTCAAAGCACTCTATATGAAAATCTCAAAGAATTAATTTAAAAAGAAAGAAAGGAAATGTTAAGGGCTATGTTCCTTTGCATGTCAGGAAGTTGACATATTTTATATACTCTTCAAACTGCTTTCCTTTTAATATGAACTTACTGTTCTAAAACGCTAAACTTTTGTACTGATATAACCCTTAAGTATGCACATGGCTCTGTCTTTTGCTACTGCTGCTGTAATAAGTTCTGCTCTTTATCTTTTGCCATCTTATTCCAAGCTATGTGCCACCACCTTGGTGTTCTCTAGTGCAGGATACTTTTTCAAGCGCTCCCCGAAGTCTCTTGGGAAAATCATTCTTTATCACAACTCAAGTGCAAAGCCATTGTTATGTGACAGACTAAGGTATTAAAGTGTATCTTTTCTTCATCTTCCTATTTCCAAACACAGGGACATTTTCTAGGTAATGACTTAAAAAACACACTGCCAATACAACTGTGCCTTAAAATGTTCTTCCTAGATCTGAACAGTAGATATTTTAGCTAAATACAATTTAACAAATCTCACTTCCTTTTAAGATTTTGCAACACACCTAGAATACACTAAATACCTGTGAACACTGATTGTACCCATCCATTGTTTTAAACACTGCTTTTTTCCCTGCCGTTTCAACTACTATTCTTCTGTCCCTTAACGGTGTGTGTGTGTGTGTGTGTGTGTGTGTGTGTGTGTGTGTGTGTGTGTGTGTGCGCGCACACACACACACACACACGGGCACATGTGCACACCACGCATGCCATGAAAACACTACTACACTTTTGACTAGAGATGTATTTGTGTCATAGATTCTTGTATATGAAAATAAAAGCAAAGTTAAATCAGTGTCTTTAAAAATTCTGCTTGTATTCTAGTGTAAGAAGACCAAAACAGAAATAAAAACAAAAAACAAACCACATGCATTCCCTGGACCTTGTCTATGGTAGTAAATATCCCTAGTGTCAGAGCAAACTTGAGATACATGAAATGTATTATATGTAGATGCCATTATTAGTAGATCTATACTCTACTCATAAAGGCAAACATTTTATAATAAAGGCTTCATTATATAATTTTTTCCAATAGAATAGAAGTGGTCTGATGCACTTTCAAAAGCACTGGAATTCTTAGATATTATTTTTAAATAAAATGTTAACTACTGTCATGAAAATCTACTACTTTTCTTTTAATGATGAAAAATGGGATATGAAAGAATCTCAATTTTCATTTGCTAAATTTTATTTTTAAGTGACAAATACTATTCATATATATTTCTTGGATATAATGTGATGGTTTGATATATGTTCTAGGTTTGGAATGATTAAATCAAGCTAATTAACAACCTGGCTTCATATGCTGATAATGTAACAGCACCATTTTAAACCTCTTAAAGCAGTTTTAAAATTCAAAGTGCAAGATGGCTATATGAAATAATAATTTTCTCTGAATTAAGTAGCAATAATTGACTTCTAGTATGTACCAGGCACACATGTTACATAATCCTCATGCTATATAAAATATGAGAATTTTATGAGGCACATTCCCATATCAGTCATCTTCACATCACTGTAAAATGTAATGCCAACACAAACCACTCATGAGTGAAGAGCCATTAAAAACTGGTAGTTGTAAAGGTTCAAGCACTTTGCAAACACAGTCTTACCCATCATGGTGGAAGCTTGGCATTCTAACTGAACAAGGTTTCTATCAAATACAAAACAATTTTGAAGCACAAAGTATGACATGAGTTTTCCAAGTTTCTCCTAATCCTCCATGTCTTAGAAAGTCAAGTATTACAGAGATGGTAGTTCTAGGAGACAAATGGCCCCAAGATTCATTTTAAAAGAGGCCACAACCATCACAGCACCCGTCCCCCAGGACTGCATTTGTTGTTCCTGGGATGGTGAAAGGTAAGGTTACTGAAGTGCTGAGACAGTATTGAGTTGCTAAAATGAAAATTTCCTGTTCCTTCTTCTTTATCAACCTCTGACCAAATGTGGATGGCATGAATAACTGGCACCTACAGCTAGTGCCTCCTATACCACGGTTTTGTGCTTCTGTGACTCCCTGATGTGTTCATCTAGAATCTTCTCCTTCCTTTTCATATCTGTTACTACTTAAATTGCTAGGTTATTTCTCCTTAAAGAAGTTCCATTATTGTATGGGCAGGACCTAGCTCTAGGGGATCATGTGCTGCTGGCACAATCCTTAGCTTTTGAGAGATGCTTGTGAAGATGCTATCCCCACAATGGTTAGTCTGTTGATGAATTCAAGTGAATGGGTTATTAGGAGGCAGTGCTCAGTTGAAGAAAGATCACCAGAGGTGTGTTTTTAAAGGGTATGTCTTGTTTGGCTCATTTTCTGGCACTTTGTTTCTTTCTGCTTCCTGGTGAGATGAGCAGCCTCCCTCAGCACATACTCCTACCACCACAGTTCTCTCTCACCATAGACTCATAGTAGTATAACAAGCACATCAAACACTGCAATCTGTGACAGTTAGCTAACCTAAGTCTTTTCTTTAGTTTGACCTTCTTAGATATTCTGTCATAGTGATGTAAAAGTAACTAACACAACCAGAGAGGAATTAAACAGCTTTAGTAGTGTACTACTTCTCTTCATGTTGAGCCTACCTCTTCCTTCTCTCTGTAAATGTCTGGGCAACTCTGGATATGAAGAGCTCTATTATGAAGGAATGGCCTGAAACAAATTTACTTTCCTTGAGTTTTTTCAGCTGCAATAAGTAGCTTCTGCATTTTAACATGGGGCAAAGTAGAACAAGTTGGGGAAGAGCATAGCTTGAGCATAATGTACTCAGCTACACTTCTCCACTGCCATGTTAGCCCAATCATACCTGAAATTTTAGAGTAGATTGCTAGCCCAGTGAGGTCAGACTAAGCCTGTTCTCCTTAAACCTATAGATAGCCTGAAAGATCTGAAATGGGAGCAATTATAGGAGAAAAGCTTTGTTAGCCATTATTTTCTAGGAAGCACAGAGAACTGGTCTTGAGGAATAGAGCAGAGACATAGGAAGAAGACATTGTGGGGGAACTCAGGTGGGGTATAGTGCCAGGGTAGACCCACTAAATATATATCTGATAATGATTGTCTGAGCAAATGTGAACTATATGGCTAACAACCTCTCAGAACCTGATCCCAATACGTCCCTAAAGTTCCAGGAAACTCTTATGCTTGTATAATTGCAGACTTTCATTTTCAGCTATGTCACTTTTTCTATGCAGAGGACTAAAAGAAAATAAAGTTTGTTCCTCTGCACCTACTAAAGTCAAACTCAGCTAAAGAAATCAATGTAGTAACATTTACAATCCCCTGTCAATGTTGAGTCCAGAGAGCAGGCAATTTGCTTCTATATGACTGTACAGATTGGAGCCAAACATTCACTGACCTGATTTGAGCACAGTTCCTTACCAGAGGGATCACATTGGCATTATTAAACAGGGACACACAGAGTATACCCACATCCCCATATAAAACACCACCTGTTTCAAAATGAAGCAGTGCTAGGACTGAGAAGCTAGGTGTGAGCATCTATCAAAAAGAGCTGGAATTGTGTTGGTGAAATGATTCAAACCACACCTGACAGTTTGTTTTGGGTGCCCATGACTAACTGTGGTCATGACTAACCAATTCTTGTCAACTCTTCTGGCTTTCACATGGGCATCATGCCTCAGATGCTCACACACATGCACACACAAAATAAGTAGATCATTAAGTGTAAAAATCCCTTTAACTGAGTTATACTTTGTGAGATAAAGAGAAAGTGACTAGCCTGGCTGGCAGGGATACTGCAGTGGAATTGAGATGAGGTAATGATTAGCCAACTCTTACTAATATTGATATCCACATAAACTATAAGAAAACTACATGACAGACACCTTGTAATAGGGATCAACTAACAATTTCCCATGGTGGTTCATTTCATTGATTCCTACAAGTTTTAAACTTCCTAAAGCTTTGTTTCTATTTATAACAATAATCACCTGCTCCAGAGACAAAAAAAAATGGTTGTGGGAATATCTCTACCCATCCTCAGCCCATTGATGATGGACTATGTTCTCTATTAGCCGTTACAGCTACAAACACTGAAGAAAAATACCAATGTGCTCAGGTCTATCCCAGCTCAGAATCTAGCAGAATACAATGTCCAAGGAAACGTTCCTTAAAACAGAAAATGCAAACAGGAGCAATACACACAGACACACAAACACAGCTGAAGTTCAAGCTTTAGAAGATCCTGGTCTAATTGCTAATGTCATGGCATAAAGATAGTGACAGATCTTGCATTGTGTCTTCTGAATAAGTTTCACAGTTTTAAGATGTGAGCCATTATTTAGAAACTTAGCAAACCAAGTCTTATTAAGTAATTTCCATTCAAGCAACAAACAGGTGAGAATAAAAGATAATTTAACAGAATTCTGATCAATTTTCTTTTGTTCTGGGATGATTTTATTTTTAGTGAATTAATAGAACACAGCCACAAGTGCATGCCTTACAATGTAAATAAGATTATTGCACTATTTTATTATCCTGATTTTATTAGTGTTTATCTTCATGATTTAGCTATGGCACTAAAATAAAGTAAGATTTTCTTCATAGTCCTTGGATTAGTGATTTTTCTACCATACTGGCCAAAGTTATTGTTTCAGGTCTACCAAAATTCTTATGGTTGCAAAGTCTTTGAATAATAATACTCTGAATAATATTTTATATATGTCATTGTCATAGCAACTAAAAGTAAACATTCTCTTAAACTTATTAAGACAATACTAACAATTACTATTCCCCAGTCAGAAAAAGAATATCAATTATATTGACCAAGCAAGTACATTCTTTTATTATTTTCAAAATGAATTCTCTACTGAATACTAAGAACTCTCAGCCCAGGCTAGGACAGTTGAAATTTCTGCTTATGTTCTCTGTATTCATATATTAAAGTAGTCAGTTAGCCATGGGATGTTTCTTCTCATCCGCATTTGCTCACCATGGTATTCATAGCACAGCTGTCCAAACCCACCTTGGAATTCGTATTTTCCTCCAAGATCAAAGTTTAGTGTACTTAGCTGTGGGCTTTGTTGATCCATTCCTCTTGAACTTAGTTTGGGCCCATAATTACATGCCCAATATAGAGAAAAATGTCAAGAAAGAAACAGATTTCAATTTCAAGCTTCAGAGGAGTTCTGATAATAAAAATGTGGTGAAAATGATGAAAACCGCCTTGACTGATGGACTCTTGTTTTTAGGGACAATGTTCAATGTGATGGCTACGAGAGAGGATACATGTCAATTCTGAGATTAGGCCTTTGCCAGGAGAAGTTGTCATTTTTCAAAAGGAAATGCTCCTTTGATGTTGGAAAAATGTCCAGCCTTCCTACTTGTTATGCAAAAACAGTGGGATTGCTTTCTGCATGCCAGGAGCAGGGCAAAGGCACAGCACACCCACTGCCGGGACCCATTAGCATCTTTTGTCATAATACACGGCAAATGGACCAGTAACTACCCACTGCCAATTAGAGTGATGATGAGCCAACCTAAAATAGGCAGGTGAGCAGTCTAAGTGCCCCTGTGGTTTGCCAATTACCTCAATTATCTGCTGTAGTTTTGTTGAACAGCTACCATGAATACAAATCCAAAGAACTGTGGGATTCAGGAGAGATGGGTGAAGTGTAGTCTCCAGAAGCAGAAAGGATAAGAAGGATTTTCTGAAACTGAATTCCAGCCATTCTGCTATCTACTTTCACCCAGACAAATCACTCTCTGCATTTTGTTTGACAATTCTGTCTCCTCTAGGAAGGGCTTCCCTCACAGTGAGTATCAATTCTGTGCTTGATGTCAACAATCAATTGCACAAATCATTCTCAATGATTCTCATTAAATGGACTTTGGAGCAGATAGACAGCATTGGATGAAGAGATAGTATCAGAAGGGGACTGAACAAAACTGCTCATAATGGAAAATGTCTTTGTTTCTTGTAGATATGGGGAGCAATGAAAGAAGCCAGAAGAGTTTCAACCACTGCTGTTTCTGCAATCTATGAAGAAAGATCATAAGAGAAATCAAGAGCGTTCTTCCTGGCAAAGACTTGAACAATCTTGAAATCTCAGTAGTAGTCATGTCAAAAGATTTCATTCTACAATCTCTCTTTAGTATTAGAGCTTCTATGCTAAGCAAGAGCCACTCCCAGTTTGCTATTGTTCTCACATTCACAGTGACTAGGAACACAATGGGAGCACAATGTTATTTTAAGAATATTATAGCATTTTAATCATAAAATGATGCTAATTTATCCGTGTGGCATTCTCACATCATTTAGAAGGATATACATTCTTGCTAGAAGTTTTGATAAAATCTGAAGCCATTACACTCCCATGCACTTAAATTTCTTTCTTGAGTAGCGTCTGCTGTGTAATTTCAGGAGAACAGTGCAGTGCTCACTGGTAATACATACAGAAGCTGGCTTAATGCTAACAGGAGCAGTCAGAAATCTCAGTGGTATTGCTCTGGTATTGAGCTAATAGGTGATCTTTGACAGTCACTGAATCTCTCATCTTCTCTAACTGTAACAACGGTTTGCCTAAATTATAATAGCATATAATAATACCTTGCTTGGAGTCATGTGGCAAGTCTTGATTAATTGTCATGCACAGGGCACATTAAAATCTTCGGGTAAAATGTAGTGCTAAAGTAGTTGGCATTAATATTATTCACCCGTAGACAACATTTTCCTCTGTAATAGTCCAATATACTATCAGTTTAAGGCACATATGGGATACTTTTGAAGGTATAGTAAGAGAATGAAGGTTTTTTACTGCTTTCTGCACACACTAGCATTGTACAAATTAGTCTACTTTAAAGAATATTCAATATAGTTACTAAATTCCACACTGACTGCTTTATTATGCTAATTGATAATGTAGTGTGCTCCAAAGAATAAAGAAAAATGAAATTAAAGTGAAAAAAGCAAAGGGTAACAACTTCATAATGCCTCTTTAATTTAGCAAAATACAATTAAAGACACACAGTGGTAGAACTGACTGTATAGTGAGATGACTATAATTGACAGAGTGGAGGTTACAGGGGTATGCTGAGGAAAGGCAGAAGAAAATGCCATCCTCATTCAGAGCCATGGAACATCATGTGGGTTCATGAAAATGAACCATGAAACATCTACAGAGGCCACTGAAAGTGGGGAACAGATACAAATGCTCACAGTTCCAAGAAACCAGTATTTTTCAGTCAGTGGATCAGCACAGAAGTTAAGAGCACTTATTGCTCTTCCAGAAGACACAGGTTCAATTTCCACACATAGTGGATTATAACTGTCTCTACCTCTGTAACATCTGTAACAGTCTCAGGGGATCTGATGCTGCCTTCTGACCTCTGTTGGCATCAGGATCAAAAGTGCATACATACATGCAAGCAAAGTACTCATACAAATAAAATAGCAAAATAAGCAAACATAAAAGTAACCAATATTCATTGTCTTTACTAGGGGAAATTATGCTAAGAAAGGATTGATCTTTTCAATTGATATTAAGGCTTATATGCAGATACAACCATTGCTGTCTCCTTAGAGTAAAATATTCACAAAATATGCATCTACACACCTTCACATTCACACAAGAAACCTATAGTGTGTGGTTTAAATGAACCCAACTAAGCTTCAGAGTTAAAAAAATGTTTCTTCTGCTTTATAATTCTGCAACCTAAGTTCTGAATATAATTAAAACCCAAGTAGAGAAAGAAGTATCCCACACAACTGTGAGGAGAGATGGTAGGAATTCATTCCTCTCAGGTCAGTCATTGTAAATTATATCACTGGTACCTATATATGTCCCCTTACTGCACTGGACATTCCTAACCACATACTCTCCCATTCTCAGACTTCTCACTAAAAACCTGAAAGGGCAGTAATCTTCATTAAGAACAATACAGCTCAGAAAAACAAGAGGCTCTTTTGAATTAATACAGATGCTGTACTTTACAGTTTATCTTAGAGCTATTATTTTTTACATCTTAGAAATAGAGTATAGAGAGCCTAAGAGTGTATGCCATGCTTGGTATAACAAATCAAAACCTGTGGAAACTACCCTGAGGTAAAGGAATAGGAGACAGAGACAAAGAGCACATTAAGTCAGTTTGTATGGAAAGTCAACTTCAAGAAGGTTATGGGGATTGTAAACTGGAAGTTCATTTAAGACCTGTCTGTATAACTGTACATATTTATTTTTTATTTATTTAAGCTTATTATTATTCTGTGAGCTGTAAAAAAAAGCATGTCCTAGTTTGATTTCTGTTGTTACGATGAAACATTCTAACCAAAACAATGTAGGGGATTAAGCATTTATATTAGTTTACAATTCTAGATCACAATCCATCGTTTCAGAGAAGGAAAGGTAAAAGTATAATGTGTTCACAGTCAAGAGTGAAAAGAGAATATACCCACCCCTGCTTGCTTGCCAGTTGTACTGTTTTCTATGGTCTTACAGCGTTCAGAGCCTAGCTGAGAACTAGTGCTGCCCCCAGTGGGCATGTTTCCTTGCCTCAATTAACACAAAGTAATCCACCACAGAAAAGCCTACAGGCTAACCTGATCTAGACAATGGCTCATGGAGACTCTCACCTTAGGTGATTCTAAGCTGTCTGAAGTTGACAGTTAAAACTAACCAGCACATCATGTTTTAGCAAACTGCCTTGCCATAGGATTCCAAGTGATTTTTAAAAGATGCCTGGAGTATTTGAGCATTTACAAAGTTTTTATTTCCTAAACGTTAGCAAAAGAAAATAACCTGTCAGCATTTTGAGCAGAATACAGGGAGCTGTACCTTCTTGAACACTGAATAATGCTTCAAAAATTTCAAATTTTATTTCACTATTTATATAATCTTATTCAAAATGTAGACCTTCTGTGTTTGAAATACAGAAATAAGTCTGTATGTCTGAGCAGAGAAGCACCTACTGTGATTTGTATTTTTAAATAATACATCTGTAGCTGCCAAGACCAAAAATGTTCTTAAGGTGACACTCAGTATCTCCTGAATGTATAGTTTGGAAATTATTTATTTAAAGTCAAATTTCATAGAAGGTGCTCCCACACAAGATAATAAAACACCCTGGGTTCAGGGTGACACTTTCCTTAAGCAGCCATACATCTTCTGAATCCGAGTGCCAGAAATAGTATTAAAATCATTGATGATAGAAAATTCCTCCTCCGCTGCTAAACAAATGAATGCTCATCAGGCACATTGAGGGTACAGAAAGAAAATGAATCCCCCCTCTTCTCATAATATTTCTAGGAGAGTGTCATTATGAATAACAGAAACAATGCAGGGAGTGGGCTCATGACAGTCGAGATTTATATCCGATGTGTTTATGTAGGTCTCTGCTCAGCTGGGTTTCTTCTGAGACCTGGCCTCCTCCACAAAAGGTAGTCATTCATTCTCTGTGGACTATCCAAGCAAAAAACAGTCCCAGCAATTTTCCATAAGTTACTAGTGAACTGTACACCATATTTTCTAGAAATTGCAATCTTGCATCATGTATTTTAAATTTTATATTTTTAATTCCAACTGAAAAAAGAAATGAGTTTATTCTCCTGTACATGGCATAGAGCATTTTAAAAATCAATATTTAGTCCATGACATACAGAAATTACTATGTTTTACTGTCTAGAATACAGCGAAAGCAGTTTTACATTCAAAGTAAACAACAACGTGTATGTACAACCCTCTGAGAAGATATTATAGCTACAACTCCATAATATGTTATATTCAAATATAGTCATTGAAATGGCAAGAGTAAGGTAAAGAATATATTCCAATCTTCAATGGGGCCTTTATTAAATAAGCCCAATTAATCTCCATATCCTCATTATTTTTACATTAATTTTCAATATCATCAGTACCTTGTTCTAGAAGCTGATGAGGGAAGAGCCTTGTTCTCAGGGCAGTGATTGCACTTTTAAGAACTCAGCATGACAATTCCACACAGGCCATCTATTCTGGGTGTCTGCAAGAAGTTCTCTGAATTTCCTATCTATGACCAGGAGAAAATCACTCAGGTTTTACATATTTATTTTCCATAGATGTACAGTGACAATTAAGTGAGATATACATGTAAAGCAGGTAACACAATAACTAATTTACAGTAGTGGCTACTATTGAAATTTCTCTCCAACAAAAGTACTCTTCCAAAAAAGAACACTGCCACCTTGCAGACTTCAGTGAAATTACTACTCTATGCAAAATGACAGCTGCATAAACTAAAGAATTTAGTTTATCTTTACTGATGCATCTTGTATTTGTAAGTTTAATAAAGGAAAGATAACCAAAACTATTAGACTTGAATAATTTAAGATTTTTTGGCTCTACATTCCTAAAATTAACCCCTAAAGTTTGTTAAAAAAAATACTCTATAGATAATTTTCCATTTTACTTTTCTCTAAGTGATTTCTTTCATAATACAAAACAAATTATCTTTCAGTAGACATAGGATCAAAGTCAAATAAGTCTTAGATATTTAGTAGATTATATTTTTCTCAGTTTTAGAATAGTGAGGCACGGTATCATAAAGAACTATTTAGTTTCTCTTGTCAGCTCCTGCTCCAGAGATCCTAAATTCTATGGAATTTTTCAATGACAAAAGAGACAGAGAATCTTTTGTTCCACAGAAGTCCTCAGATGGCTCAAAATGTCACCTGATCTCCAGAAAGATATGCTTGATTAGAAGCTAGCAGCTCTCAGACCAACCCCACAACATCTAGGGAACTAGAGGGCCTGGGATCTCAGTAAGTCACCCATGGCCAGTGAATCAGGTTAGTTAATGCACCCATGTATCAAGAAGGCAACGAAGAGGACCCAGGACCCTTCCAGGCCCATATATATACAGGCCCACCTTGATATTTCCAACCTTTATTATAAGCTGGCAAATGTGAAGTATTTCTTTGAATTTAGAATTATCAAATCTGACTTGAGCAAGGGATCTTGACTTTGTAACTAAGTCAGACAAAATTACAGGTAATGTGAGGACTCCAGTGTCTGCACTGAGAGCAGTCTTGCTCAACTGAGCCCTTCAACATATGGAGTCTGGTGCCAATGTCAGCGACTGATGCAAATTTAATCAACTTGTAAAATGCTTACTTGGATTAGAACTGGTTACTATCATATCTATTACAGTTCCTTAATTTATAGTTTATAGGAATAAATATGTGAATATTTCAAAACAAAAATAATATAAATCTTACTATAATTAAGATTATTTATGTTTACATAGTTTGAAACCATTCTAGACATTTAGAAAGTTCATCTTCTATTGCACTCCTTAGTTCCAATCTAGGATACTTGTGTCCCTTTAGTAGCTCTCTACCACTGCCACCATGGAAATTCCCATTAGTATTTGTTAGTAATTAGCAGTATAAGTATTAACACTATTTAAATATTTTACTTTTCCTTGAAACTTTACTATTTTAATATGGGCACATGATGTTACTATCATACAGTTTCAATTAGATATATAATATATATATATATATATATATATATATATATATATATGTTTTTAATGTAAAGGTCAGCATGGTTAACCTTGAGATCTTTTTAGATTCATGTCCTTGAAGAGAAACCTGTTTTCATTATATGTTATGACAATGATTGTTATATGAGAGTATTCAATACCTACAGTGACAAAATAACAATAATAAAAGATTTCTTTGTCAGTATACTTAATCAGTACTAGTTAGAGAAGCAAATTTTATTTAGTAAGAACAGTAACAATATTATGAGCACATATTTTCTGAAAGAAGTAAATGTTAATTGTAGTAGTCAAAAAAGTCAGCATTAAATAAAACAAAAACTAACGTACAGAAAAATAGTCAAACAGAACAAACATAGAAGTAACCAAGGGGAAAGGCAGAGACTGATTTCATTCACCCAGGTAAAAGCTTTGATAATGAGATCTTTAAGTCTTCTTGAAACTATCATGCTATCCCTGAGAGTAATTCATATCACTAATTTTATTATCTATTATGTTTCAAACACTATATTCTCATCTAATAGTCTATAATATCTATTTAAGTCTATTTCATTTATCCTTACTTGGTGACCTAAAAATAACTCTTACTCCAAAACTCTAAGAACATTCCACTGCCTACTAATTTTTCAGTGTTGAATGGTATAACCAAATGTGTCTGAATCACCAGTGGGCTTTCTCAAGATTACCAGCACTCAATAATTAAAGGACTTGGAAATGCTATTGTTTATCTAGATGCTGAATCACCGTGGAAGCAAGAATCTGGCAATGTCTTTGATGAATTTTGTAGAATAAGCTAACTTATTCTAGACCCAATCAAAATGTGGTTAACACCATTCTGTGGATTAGGTTCTGAAGTGAATCAAAGGGAGAAAGTGACTGAGCAGATATATCCCACCCCATCACCCTCTTCTGCCTGTCTGGTAATGTGATGTGATCAGTTGTTTCAAGCTCCTGACACCACAAACTTCCCGAATGGTGGATCACAACTGAAAATGAGAGCCAAAATAAGTCTTGCCTTCTTCAAGTTATTTTTATCAGGTATTGGGTCTTAGCAATGAGCAAAGTGTGAAATGGAATGAATAATATACAACTAAAACAAACAAAAAGAAATGAAATCAGGGCATGATTTGTTCTTAAGATACTTATGTCTGTTTCTACCAAACACAACACTATTCTAATGACCCACAAATCTACAATTTAGTCTTATACTCTAGGATTTTCATTTTTTGGGCTTGGAAGACCGATTGTACTCTGGACTTGAAATCTCTATATGTTTGAAATGAGATATTCTTGATTACTTTTGTTCCAGGAACTTTCTTTCTCCCAAAGATCCTGAAAAGAAAAGGCAGTATCTTTCAGATAGTGTCCAGAAATTGTCTTAGGAATTGCATTCTCTTCAGACTTAAGCAATTGTCTAGGAACCCTCTTGCGATGGAGTAAGTAGCTCATAACTGTGGGATACTCTCACAGAGTCAATAATGAATTCCTTGCAGTAGTCAGCCAGACTTAATTCTGGTCTATATTCTTTGGAAGAAGATATTTCATAGGTATGCTTAATACCCAAAGTCCAGTACATTTAGAGATTACCCATGGTTGAATCAGTTGACTGATTTAAATGTGGAAATTATCCACTCAAAGCAGACATATGCTCTCTTACTGACTCATTCTACTTAATGGTTTTTAGTACTACTGGCAGATGTCTGCTCCTGTTGACTATTGAATATCATTCTCTTAATTTAAGAAAGCAAGCAAAAAATTAGTAAGTAGGTTACTGAACCAATAAAGTTTTAACATCACTCCACATGCTAGGAAGAGTTGGACAGCATATCATATCATGTTACATGATTATTGGTTTTATATGACATCCTACGCAGACTTTGAGCTAATTAAGTGTTAAGTTATAAAGTAATAGATAAGGCTAGGCAAGTTCAAATACTTTACACAAATTAATTATATTGTAGTTATGTACAAAACTTTCTTATTTCACAAAATTTCTTATAAAATCTTTAAAAAATGTCTTTCAGTTTTGAATGTAGTAGAATATGTAAGCACTCCAATTTGGGCTTATTAAGATAGACTGCTTTGTAGATTATAGTCGAAAAACTAAGTATGAGAACTTAAAGTTAATATGTTCACATGTTAAACATCACAATTCTCTATGCTTGCTATAGATTCCTCTTAATAGCTAAATAATTAAACATGTGTCTGGCACTGCATTGGTCAGTGTAGATCTAATGAATAAGACTCAACATAGAGACTTTTTTTCTAGATAGTGAAAAATCAGCAAAATCCATGTGAATTTAGCAGGAATACAGTGCTTCTGAGCTGGCATAGGTGCTTAGGAATAATGTTAGTTCCAGGAGGATTGTGAATCAGAAAAGAAAGAGTTAATGTCATTAGCTTTATAGGCAGATGCAGAATTAAGAACATACTGAGCTGGGTTTTTAATTGATGGCGAAAAGTGACAAACTGGAGATTTAGAGGCGAGACATCCAGATGGATTAAAGAATAGGATACATAGGACAGTCTGTAGTGAGTCTGAGGATTTGATGTACTAAGATGAATGGGAGACATTGATTTGTAATGAGACTGTAGAGATATATTGAAATTATGGAGGCTCTAATTTTACTAATGCATTTGATATTTTTCTACGGTAAGCAGCAAAAATCATATTTTAAGCTGTAAAGAACAACAACATACAGTAAACTATCTTAGTTTATCCCAGTTGCAATTATCAAATGCCACAGGGTTCTGAGTAATTGGGGAAATGTAGACATTTCTTTCTTCTAATTCTAGATGCTGTGAGTCCAACATCAAGGTTACAGTCTGTTTTCTGCCCTGTCTGCTTCAGAGAGAGATCCTTGCTGCTGCACCCTCAGAGCTCAGGAAGCTAGAACAATATTTCTCTGGGGACTGTTTTATAAATGCATTCATCCTGTTCTCCTGGGAGAGCTCTCCCAAGTTCGCTATACTCTGAAAGTCCTCTACTCAATTTTCTCACCTTGGACTGTAAATTCTAACAAATAAATTTTGAAGAAACATTTTGAATAGAAATTGCTTTAAAAAAACTAAACATTGTCTTAAATATGGCTTTATGGATGGAACTGAATGAACACAGTAATGAAAGAAGAAAATAATACTGAGTGTTTTCTTTTCTGTAACAAAATTATAAAATTATCTGCCATGGAGAGTGAGAAGGTGATCATATCAGATGACAACTTCATCATTATTACCTCATGACAGTCCAGAGCCAGAAAGTGAAACTGAATGCCAATTGTCACTTGGAGTAGAGCTGGGGTAGTGAGAATGCATGCTGAAGTGAGGAACAGGAAGAAAGATCCTGTGTCTGGAGACCTTGTATGGAGGGATTCTACAGGACTCATTTGAGCAATCACTAATGACTTTACACAGAAACTGACTTGTGGTCTCCAAATTGTTGAAATATTTCCATAGTTTAGGAAGAAAAGAATCTAATTCCAACAAATTGAGTGATGGTTAAACATGTAAATGAACTTTTAAATCGGGTCTGGACTTGGCTTAAGACATGTGTCTTATGGTTTATTTGGAAATACACAAAATATGGTATGCTGAAAACAGAACAATGAGAAAACCAGTAGACAGAATTTGGTTATGCAGGTTTAGGGTAACAAGATCTTCCCAAAGTGACCAGTTTCTTTCATGTCCATAAGCCTGAAATTTCCTTAGACCTGCCAGCAGCACCACTCTTACCAGAAGCCAGAGGATCCAGAAATGCTTAGAGCAAAGTATCTCTGGTTTTAACATGGCCAGAGACTAAAGATGATGGAAATTGGGTTTTTCTTATCTCTTTTCTCCTAACGAATTACACTTCTCTGTAACCTACACTGAGAGTGTGATTAAAACCTGGAGATACCTGAACACCTGGGATGGACATGAGACTGAGGAACTCAAATGCCCAACCTTCAAACTCTCACATAGTGAAACCTTATTAGATCCAGAACAGCAATCCTTGGTGATATCCCACCCCCCAAAACTCCTCTTGCAGCAGAGGAGCTCTGCCTTTTTTCTTTCTTTTAGCCTTCCAATGATAAAACATATTTTTTAAAATCTCATTTTGTACAGTACATGAATTTCATTTTTTAATTTGCAAGAAAAGTCATTGGAAATGGAGAAAAGATTGAAGCAATTGCTCTGATATCAGGAATGAGATGGTGTCATCCACTATCCCTGCTCCTTTCCAGTATTATGCTCAAAATATTGTCTGGAGCAGTAAAGCAAGAGAAGGAAATTAATGGATATAAATAGGGAAAGAATCAAACTGTTCCTATTTGCATAAGACATGATATTATATGTTAGAGTTCCCAAAAATTCTACCAGAAAACTTCTAGAAAATATAATTTCAGAAAAGTGGTAGGATACAAATTCAACTTCTGTAAATCAAATGCTTTTCTATACATCAGCAATAAGCATGAGTAGAAGGAGACCATGAATACACTCCCATTGACAGTTGCCTCAAAAAATCTAGGAATAAAGCTAACCAAGGAGTGAAGGACCTCTACAATGAAAACATTGAACTTCTAAAAAAGGAGACAGAGAAAGACACTAGAAAATGGAAGGCTATCACATACTAATGGATTGAAATAATTAATATTAAGAAAATAGCTATTTTATCAAAAAGCTATGCAATACCAATCAAAACTCCAAGATAGTCAAATCAATCAGAACAAAAGCAATGGTTTTAGGAGGATTACCATTCCAGCTCTTAAGATATATTACAAATCCATTGTAATAAAAAAAGCAGCATGAAACTGTCACAAATATAGGCATTAAACCAAGGAAACAAAAATAAAGACCCAGACATGAGTACATATAATTTCAGCCATTTAATATTTGATAATGTTGCCAAAAAACATAAGCTGGAGAAAAGAAAGCATCTTCAACATATGGTGCTGAAGAAACTAAAAGTCCTTGTGTAGAAGAATAAAAGTGAACCATATCTATCCCCTTGCACAAAAACTAACTGCAAACTTATCAAAGACCTACACATGAAATCTGAAGTATTAAAACTGCTAAAAGGAACCACAGACAGTCCTCTGCATGACAAAGGTGTAGGAAACTTTTAGAAAAGGGCTCCATTTATTCAAGAATCAAGGCCAACTGACAAGAGAGTCTTCATAAAACTAAAAAAGCTTTTGCAGATATAAGAAAGAGTTAACCACACAAAAAGAAGCCCACAGAATGGAAGAGAATCTTTTCCAGTTATACATTTGACAGAGGATAAATACACAGAATGGATAGAGATATTAGACATACTGAGTGTATATATATATATATATATATATATATATATTATATAAATGAATGTATGATCAATTAATTTAAAAGAGGTTATGAATTGAAAGAGAGCATGAAGGGACATCTGGGATGGTTTAGAAGGAGGAAAAGAAGGGCAAAATAATGTAATTAAATTATAATCTTAAAAGCAAAAGAAATTTAAAAACCAAATAGTAAGATGAGAACAAAATGGCATTTGCTCAGGGTGGCCTTGATGAGTTTTAAGTTTCCTGGACCTGATCTAAGCCTGACCTAAGCACCGTAATCTAAGCCATCCTAAGATAAGAAAGGCTCTATTGCTTTCAAAGCCACCCCAAAATTCCTGTATCATTTTCAGTGCATTGACTTTGAATCTGAAAGAGGGTGAGTACATGGACTAACAATCTGCTTCAACTGCACCCTATTTTCCATCTTGCTGCCTTCCTTAGCTACTGGGAGCAGGCATCATCTATTCACCTCCTCTTTCTACTATTGTTTCCTGCCCACCCCAACTTTCATTTGGATGAGATAGAATATTCTTTCTTCCCCCTATTTTTCTGTAACATTGACAGGCTAATGAATAGGAGTATTCTGATACTGTCTCTTTTCAAGTTGTTTAGATGTCATTGACTTCTGTGTTCCCTAGTCTATGTGCACCTAAATCCAAGTTGCACATGCTAAATCATAATGTGATTCCCCCTATCCAGGCAGCCTTGAAATCCACCCTGAGTACTATCTTGCTTGTCTTGTATCAGGACTAAGAAACATCATATATACTGACAGATTATGAGTCTATGGAAGAGGGTCAGAGGGAACTTTTAGGATAATATTAAAGGCTCAACCCATAAGAAAACTAAAATATGCCCCCTGTCTGACTTATATAAATCTTTAGAAACTAGCTTAGTCCCATGATATATGAGGTTCTTTACATGCTCCAAATGATTTTGGGGGGATATGATTAATTCAACACAAACAGATTAAAATTAAGCAGATAAAATGAAGGATACTCACCAAGGTCATAGGGGTGGGCATCATTTAAATTAGAGTGGAATGGTCTAATAGACTCCCTTCCTTCATAGATAATGATGGAAGACAGGATACAGGAAACTCAGGTCATTGTCACTAAGAATGCTTAGTCTAGTGGGCCTCTTATTTCCTCTTTGTGGTTCACAAGGGAAGTAAGGAAAATAATGGAATCTTCAGAGGGTGGTCTGTGGGATTAGAGGACTGAGACAGAGGAGATATAGAAAATAGTCCAATATATGCTCATTTGGGATCAGAGAGGGGTAACAAGGCAACTCTTGGCTGTGTCAGTTTGATGCAGACCTTAAAGAAGACCACAACTATTATATTCTTCACTCAAGCCTGGTGTACTATTAGACTAGTAGATTGAAAAAAATGGCCTTTAGTGGCAAATATCAATCATTATAATATCCTACAACTTTATCTATTTTTAAGGGGAAAGGCACAGTTTTATTTTAAAGTGTCTGCCTCTATTTACAGATACATACTAACTGATTGTAGGTATAAGTTTTCAAGCAGTTGGGCACCCAAATCTAGCCATGAAGTATCACAAGTTAGACCCTAGTGAGGGCAGACACTCTGTCAACTGATCTTTTTTGAATGTGGGTGCTAGCTGCCATGACCTCATAAAGTTTAGAGATATCAGAGAATGACTCTAAAATCAATCATTTGATTCTAAAGGAGAAACAAAAGCCATCTGTGTCTTGTTAGTCACTATCCCCAATGCACAACTCAACAGATGATAAGACTCCACCCAAATCTATGCAAATTACAAGGAGGTTGAGTTACCTTTGTCCAACCTGCTATCCCTAGACTCAACAGCAACCTGTTGTCTAATTACAATGGATTCTCCCTCCTTCCATCCCTCCCCCTCTCTGTCTGTCTTTGTCTCTCCCTCCCTCTCTTGCTCCCTCCCTCCCTCCATCTCCCTCTTGTCTATCTAATTCTCCTCTGATCCTCAAAAAGGGTATCTTTCTCTATTGTCTTCAGTCTTACAGATGAAAAATTATTTTTGTGTATGCATTACATATTAGTAAATTATCATTTGTTATTTGAACTCACTAAGAAACTGACTCTGGAAATAGGATTTTGGCCTCTCAGTTTAGACCTAAGCCTGTTTGTCTCAACATGTCTTCTAAAATTCTCTTGAGGCTGGCCCCTTGACTATGACAGCAAGAAAGAAAAATAGCAAAAAAGCCCAAAAGTAAAGGCATTGTTCCCTGAAAGGAAGTGACATAAAATATATTTCCACCAGAAATTATTATTGTTTATCCCATGATATAAAGTTGTCTGGAGTGAAATCTGCTAATGAAAAGCTTGTAAAGAGGACCCTCTGCTTAAAACTTCTCTCGATCGGTTTCCCATGATAGCCTTGTAAAGTCTTCCTTAGTTCATCTCTACTGAGTGGTAAAAGTAGTAAAAACATCATTAATGCCATGATGTTTTCCTATTTATCTGCTGTTTCTCTCATCTGTTATTTATACTCATTCACAATTAAAATCATGGCCATCAAAAACATTCTCTAGACAGCCACTGAGTTTTCAGGACCCTAGCTTCTCAACAGAGACACCATTTTCTTAAAGACACTCATACATCACAGAGATATCATTTGAATGTGACATAATTGACAAAAGCATAAATTTAAAAATGGTAACTTGCCACATTAAGCTGCCACGTGGATTTAAGACATAAAATCTATCAATCTTAATTTAATAGTTAATTTTTAAAGATCAGGTGAGGGAAGTGAATTCAAATTGCCTGCCTTAAAAGAATGTCCATCTGTGGAAGGAAGATAGCCTTACAAAGACACAGTCACAGCTAAGAACTAGAAAAGGCTCAGGCTTGCTGGACATTTGCATGCACTCACAATGGCTGGGTGAGCACTGTGACCTCAGTTGCACATAACCACCAATTTTCATAGTTTACTGCCATGTTCCATAGGCATGGAAGAGTCCCTGGCATTGACTACATTCTTTGTAAATACTTGTCTTTGTAGATAAGCCCAGGGTGAAATAATAATTATGACAATTTTTAAAGTAGAGAACTACTAAGGTTAAAGTGTTGAGAAACTTGCTAGTAAATGGCAGGGGAAAGAGCCAGAGTACAAAATCCAAGGCTAAGATCTTTGAATAAATCTACCTGTTTCACCCAAACATCCACATTTTAAATATTATTCACATATAAATACATTGAAATTGGAAAGTTGAAAGAATAAAGTGGGGTTTTCACTGTTTTGACCAATTATTCCCAGATATAATAGGGAAAATCATTGTTATCCTCTCTATTTTAATGCTAATACCCTTAAAATAAGACTATCATAAAGCAAATGTGAAGTCCCCTCGTTTGTAAAATGCTGATTAGCTAAACAGGAAGTCTCCTGCATCAGGCTTGCATCCAAGGCCAGTGTAGCTGCTTTTCATCTTCAAGGAAGTTACCAGACCAGTGAAGGCCAGAAGGACTTATGGAGGTTGACAGAGGCCGTACAAGACACTACGCTGTGTACTCACACTCTCACACTCTTCAGTGACTCAGATTGCCACTAAATGAATGATAGCTGAGAATCAAAATGGTCTTTTAGATCAGGCCAGCCTATACACCAAAAACACTTTCATCTGTAATACATACAAGAAGGTACATTGATGGATGGCATAGAATCATCCCTTCAAGATAAACAAGATGAAAAGTACATTTTATAGACATAGAAGTTTTCTGGGGCTCAAAACTTTTGATCAACATTTCTGAAAATCTATAGGAATCCAGTTAAATTTATGATCTATACAAGTCTCATAAAAAGGGTTGTAAGTTTAATTTAAACCACAAATCATATGTTGTCACCATAACTCCTTTTACCTCATTTCTTTGTTTTATTTATATCTTCTTTGTTATTGGCATGCAGAAAATTTATATAATATATCCTACTATGATAAACATTGATTTTAAATGAAAAAACCTATGTTAAAAATGATACATGCAAGAAGATTCTTGTTTACAGTAAACTCAGATATTCATTTACTCTCATATTAAGTTAAATAAGAAAGAAATCTCAGTCTTCATATTGGTCTATGGGTCTTACTTTTACCACCAGATCCAAGCCTTAAAACGTAAAACTAATGAAGAAGGCACATAGCAATAATTAATATTGATATTTAAATTTATAATTTACCATTTGACTATAGAACACTAAAACACCCTTATTCAGTGATACTCATTTTTTGGGGACATTAAGTGACAAAATCTGGTTAGGTTATAAATATAAGTAGCTGTCTGATCTGGGGAACTGTTCAGTGGTTAATTGACTTGCAACACAAACATGAAGAGCTGTGTTTGGATGCTTGGATGCTTAGAACAAATGTATTGCCTGATGCTGTAGCAGGCATCTGTAATCACAGCACGCCAGAAGAGAGATGGGAAGACAGATAAACCCTTGGAAGCTCAGGATACATATATGCTGGTGTACACAGTAGTGCAAAAAGACTCTGTCTCAAACAAGACCAAATGTGAGGACCAATACCAGAGGTTGTCCTCTGACCTCCACATGCTAGCATAAACACAATTGCACATACATACCACACACACACACACACACACACACACACACACACACACACACACACACACATGCACACACACTTGCACATACATACCACACACACACACTCACACACCACAGGTTTTTAAAAAATTCAAAAGTTCCCAGATAATTTTTTGCTGGGAGAGGAGGGGTGTTGGTGTTGTATGCACAAAAGGTTTGTGTATTCTTGAGTCCAGATAATTTTAGGGCTAGTTCTTTGCCAGGAAACTAATCAGCTTAGCCACCATAATCTCACAGAGTGCACTCTCAGCCATGTGAAGATTCGTGCTTCATAATCAGAGCAGTTTTGTAGTGAACTGTGGATATGTGAGCCCACTAGGTCCTGCTAGTCGGAATCTGTCTGTTCATTTGGAAATTGGTCAGTTAAGTTTCTGCACACTTTGAGTATACTGTTAAGTCCCAAGAAATCTGTGGAGGGTATATGTTTCATACCTGCAGAAGCAGACTTAGACACACAAGAAAATGTGTGTAGTGGAAATATGGAACCATATGATGATGACTGAGAATGCCTAGAAATTAGTAAAACTCAACTGCTTTTTAGAGTTTAATGTCTACAGATCAATTCATCTCATTTCAACAATATTCATTCAAGCTGAGGTAGCCACATATGAAAAATAATCTTTATATTGGAATAGACACGTCCATTACTTTTAATCTGGAATGATAAATATTTATATAACAATCCAGCAGCCATATTGATTTACTGATAATAAAAAATAAAAAATTAAAGTTGCCAAATTCTATTATGAAAATTTTCAAGAAGAAATAACAAGTATCACAAAACATTAACAATTCTTTATAATAGTCTACAAGTCATCATGTTTTTCACTTAAAGATTTTAATAGTTTAATACCAGTGATTAGCAAAACTACAACAGTCAGTAGATAATGCTATTGAGACATAAAAACAGCTGACCTGAACAAGTGGGAGCGCACAGACCCCAGTCTGACATCTGGGGAATCAGCATAGGACCAATCCAGTCCCCCTGAACATGGTGTCAGTTGAGAGGCCAGGGCAGTCTATGGGGCCTCTGGCAGTGGAACCAGTATTTATCCCTAGTGCAAGAATTGTGGGAGCCCATTCCCTATGGAGGGATACTCTCTCAGCCTAGATACATGTAGGAGAGCCTAGACCCTGCCCCAGATGGTTCAACAGACTTGGATGAACCCCCATGAGATGCTCACCCTCCCTGGGGAGTAGATGGGGCAGGGTGAGATGGGGAGGTAGGTGGGGGGCATAGGAGGAGGGGAGGGAGAGGCAACTGAGATTGGTATGTAAAATGAGATTGTTTTTTACTTAAATTAAAAAATATATATATAAAAAAGATGAATCCTGAAAACTTTCTGCAGTCTATTATGAACTTGGGAGGTCCTAGTTATTGCCTGGATGAAGATGCAATCGTGTCCATATATTTCCAAATAAATGTGAATAAAGTCGCATGCTTTCCTAAGATGTCAAGAAACAATTCTTTAACAGTGTTGATGTTAAGATAACTTTTTCTGTGAAGAACCAATTCTTCTAAGTCCTATGTATGAGGCTTTTCAGTGTAATCATCCTTAGAAAAACAATAAATACATTATAGGATTGGCTAAAAATCAGATGCACATAGAAGAGATTTGTAGTCTATAAAGTAATTCCTCAATGCCACCCACCCAAGAGGAATCAAAATAGGTAACTCATAAAATAAGGAACTAGTGAGGGTCTTTTGCATCCTAGTTACTTAGTTGTTAATATTCAATTTAGTTTTGGGGGTGTATGAGTAGGGAATGGGTGATTGTAAATCATTACAGAAAACCATGAGTTCTTACAGAGAGACATCAATGCCAGAAAAAAAAAAAAAAAAAAGATGAACTCTGGGCAGTCAGATATCCAAGGATCTGGTTACAGGTTACTCAAAGCTTGCTTGCTCCTTGGGTTTGATTCCTTGAAAATAGAATAATCATTTTTACTTCATAGCACTGTTGGTAAGGTTAAGTTCCATAGATATGCAAAGTTCCTCTCACAGAGAGTTTCTTCATGTCTTTTTCTATTCCTAATTATTACTACTTTTCATCCTTCCATTGTCTTCTCAATTGCTTATGTTAAATTCAGCAACCATGTGATAACCTGGCATATATTTAGCAATGCCATAAATAGCTCATCAGTGAGGGGAGAGGATGTCTACATGGCCAACTCACTCACATATGCAGTTATTTTTGTTTGTAATCTATTAAATAAAGCTTGTCTGAAGATCCAAGTGCAGACCTAAGCCACTTATAATAGCCACACACCTAGTTAAAAGCTAAGCCATTACTTAGCCACATACCTAAACCACAAAGTAGGCATAGAAGACAGGCAGTGGTGGCCACAGTTTTAATGCAGCACTCATATCTCTGTAAGTTCAAGGCCACCCTGGGCTACATGAAATTAAATGAGTCTAAAAAAGAAACAGAGCTCACAGCTTTGATCCCACCACTTGGGATGACATGCCTTCAATTCCAGCACTAGAAAGGAATATAAGGCAGGAGCTCAGAGTAGTCTCAGTCACTCAGGGCAGTCTGAGCTTTGGTGGAGAGCATTGCAGTCTGTAGTCACTCTGGACAGGATCACCCCACTTTTGGTCTGAGCTTTGGTATAGGTAAGAACTGCTTTGCTTTTCTGATCTTCAGGTTGATCTTCAATATCTGTCTCTGGGTTGTTATTATTCATGCTACACACATATATAGGAAAGACCATAAGCCTACAGCTGTTTTCACTGTTAAAGGCATCATTAAAATCCTTCTGCTCCCCATTTCCAAACTGAACCATAAGAAGCCATCCCATCCCATCAAATCTGTATCAATAGCTCTTGATTTGTAGCCAACCATTGCATGTAAGTCTCTAAGCAGCCTGAACTGCCTTTAAACTCATGATCCTCTTCCCTGGACTCAGACTGATGGATGACAAGGCATGAGCTCTTGATTTTTAATGACATCCAATAAAAACCTTTCCTTAACACAATTTTTCAGGGCACATCTTCAATATATTGTTATCTTCATTATTACCTATGGGGGAAGTCCTTCTGTGTATATGTCTCTCTTATTGGTTAATGAATAAAACACTGTTGGCCAATAGGAAAGCAAAATAAGTGGGACTAGGAGAAAAGGAGGATTCTGGGAAATGTAGTAAAGGGTGGTCACCATGTGATCCTGGGAAGAAGAGGGAGCATAAGGCCAGCATCCTTGGTAATATAAGTCTTTATAAAATATATAGATTAGTAGTTATGGTTGATAATTAAGATTGAACTAGCAAAAATGAAATTCTAGTCATTGGCCAGCAGCATTGTAACTAATATAAGACTCTATGTGTTATTTGGGGCCCTAAAGTGACAGCAGAACCCAGGCAGCTGGCGGAAAGAGTTATCATTACAATTACTATTAAAACATTATTAGCATTAAGTAGAGTTTGAAATAATTAAAAGCTCCTCTACCATATGAATCCTTTGAGTGTCATGCAAAATAATCTATTTAATCAAATTAGTAAAGACCTTGACCTAGTCTTATGATGGTTCTACTCAACAGCTAGCCCATCCTGGAATATAGCATGTTCTTTAAGCCTGATCTGTAATTGCTGTTTTTGTCTAGTTCTCAAGCTGGAGCTTGTGCATTAGTGTCTTCTCTTTTCTTGTCAGGTCTCACACCATTTGTGATGCTGATCTGCCTTGTAGGCACGAACCTTCCTTGTGTTCTGCTTATACATACTACATGACCTCCATAGAAGAAATTCCTTTGGATGTGCATGTGCCTGCCTTGTGTGTCTCCTCCATTGGAGATGATGAGACCCTGATAGGAAGAGGCTAGCAGACTCAGTTATGGTTTCCTCAGGCTTTTGAATAAAACTCTGTTCAGAAAGAAAGCTTCAAAGAATGTAACTGCTTTCCACTGCACTGCACCTGGACAAATTGCTCTGTGTATCTTGCTTTTCTTTCTCATTTGCTTGGACACTGATGTTTTAATTCCTGCCTCTTTAAAATCTGCTCCTAATCATTGACTGGTGATTGATCCTTTTTATTTCTCAAATCAAGCTTAACAACTTTCTTTCTGAGTTGGGTATAGTCAATTAACTATGCATTGGCTATAGCTATGAGGTGCCATACAACCTGTCATTTGATAACTTCATTAATACAGGACAGGAAAGAAAGTTGGATCAAGACATTCTAGGCATCATCAAATCCAGATCTCCCAGTATGTGTTTTATATATTGATTCAGTGAATGGAGCACAGATCAGACTATACCAGACCTAAACAAGAAGAAAACAGCATTCCTGGTAGGAACTCATATATACAATCAACTACAATTTGAATATTCTTCATACCTATCCCAAGGTATCACAGGTAATAGTAGCTGCTTAAGGAAATGGCAATAAAATATTTTGCTCACAAAATAGGAAATTAAGTATTTTTGTTGTAAATATATGCTTCATAAAAGTAACTGAGGTATCTGGAGGTCTGCAGCAAGAAAAGAAGAGAGACTTATCCATTTACGTAGCTGGTCAATTGTCAACTTTGGGACTTTGAGAGATAATCTTCCTAAGTGGCTACATGGCATCTTCACAACATGGTAACTAAGCCCTGAGGGCAAGTACACTGCAAAAGGAGAGATGGACAAAGTGATGTCCTATAGTCCTACCTCAGAAACCATATAACATTATTTCTTGGTAGTAACAGGCACTCAGATGTCATCTCTTGGGAATGTAACATCAATTCCACATTGTGAAAAGAGAAAATGCAATGGGTGTTGTAGTATGCAACCATTTGAAAAATTAAATCACACAGGTGATTGCATTTTGTATTAAGTTAAAGATGACATATGCAGACATAAACTTATCTTTTGACAAAAATTCTCAGTGCACATTATCTCATGTGGGTTGTTTGGGCAATGTCAGGATAGTGAGTGGGTATCAGTTGAGGTACTGTTCCATGGAGTTGGACTAAATGCCTGGAATTTCATTAAGATATTTCATAACTGAGTACAGATATTGTCAAAATCTAGTAGACACACGACTTACTTATGGTGTCTTGTCAAAGATTAGATTCCTGGTTCCAAGATAAGATAAATCAGTAGGTCTGACATGGGTTCAAGGTATCTGAGGAGGGTATAAGTGGTGGTGAGATGGTGATCCAGGTCTCACACTTTGATAAATGACAGCTTTTCATGCAATTTCATTGCACGTGTTAAGATAGAAAATAGCATCAGAGAGATGCAGATACTACCAGTCTTTGAAACACAGAGAAGGGCAGCATGAGGAAGGGGGATGTCTGAGATGAATGCAAGCTATTAAGGTTCATTTCTCAGCCTGCTGTCCTGATACATAGAGCAAGGAAACTTGTCTTTGCCAGATGAGATGTGAGATGTAGGGACTAATACTTGTTAAATGTGGGTAGTTACTACGCATGCTCCTTCAAGTTTAAAGTAATTCTAGCTGCACATTTCATAAAAGGAAAAACTAAAGCAAAGGGTTAGAAAGCCAAGGAGAGGAAGCCCCAGGATCAGTTCCTTGAATTCTAAACAAGCTGCACCTTTATCAGGGAAACATTGTATCAAACATACCATTCTCTTCACATCCTCTGTCACTGAGGTGAATAATTCAGTGAAATAGAATGTCTTGGACCAGAGTGTCTTTGTCTTTGACACACTTGTGCCACACAAACTTCATCCTGCAGTCCTTTCACCTCTGCACAGAGCTTCCACCAAATTCTCTACAAATATTCTCCTAGATAAAACACTCCTCTCTACAAAAATAATGGCACTACTTTGAGGTAACCCTGTACCTGCACCTGAAGATGAATCAGTTAACCTTTTATCTGAACACAAATGGAAGTTTCTTTCTCAAACTTTGTCAATCCACTCACCACTTTCCCATTCTAACCACGAGTCTGATTTTAGCAAACAATTCTGATTTTCTGCAGTGCAGGAACCCTTGAGAGTTTAGTCATGAGTTGAGTTAACTGCCACCCAGAACAGCCTGGAGTCTGTGAGGAGACATATGATGGTGGAGATAGTATAATGGTCATGTTAACTACCCATTCTGCTAGAGTCCAGGCTCGATCTCCACTATAAAGTTTAATCATCAGAAAATGGAATACCTTAGCCATTTCATCTTATGCCCCACAGAAGGGTCTCAGGGAGTACAATTTAATGTTATGTTCTTTGCCAGTGAAGTGAATCAATACCAGAACTGTTCATCTGAGTAGTGTTTTTATTTCTTGTGACATTGTCTATTATTCAGCACCTCTTATACAAGGAGCCACATGATAAATTTCTTTTAAAGTTTGGTACTTGGAAAAGTTTGTCTGTACAGATGAATGTGTTTATTTTCTTTGCCAGACAAGAAAAAGGGAAATGTGTAAACCAAGGGCTCTATATTCTTGCCCTCCCTGCTGGGAAACTAGGAGTCATCATGAGTGTCCAGCTGTAGTAATTCACCCACACCAAGGACCTGATGTTATTTACTCAGTAAGCTTGCTCCTTCTGAAGACATCTGACATTTCATAATTTTAGGTTCACTCTTATGTTACAATTAAAACTATTTTAAGTGAAAAGTCATTAGAAAGTATACAACACAAAATATAAATATCAAATAATTTAAAACACAGCTCAAGAGTGGACAGTCTCTCTCTACAGTTCTGGACATTTCTGTGAACATTACGGTGACAGCACTTATTTCTAATTCTATCATGCAAGTATAAGAAACCCACAGAGTCTTTTTTATTCAAAATTATCCCCTTCAGCTCATATCAACACATTAGGGAAATAATGCCATTGCCAAGTGATGCTGTCAATCATTTGTCAGCCCTCCAGGTGATGGTAGATAGTGTATTCTGTCACATCTGGACTACTTTTAACTTTTTTTTTTATTTCTGTAGACTAATTCATTCTGGTTGTAGCATTAGGATTATACTTATCTTTCCATTCTGTATCAGGAATCTGGGCAAAATTTTGCATGGTGCCTAAACCTGTATTTCCATAATGCATTGGCATATGCCTAGTATCAAAGTGAGATTACTAACCTAAAGAAAGATCTCATTTAATGAGAAAAGAACATGGAATTTAATGAACAAAGGAAAAAAAAAGACCTGTTAAAAATGACAATGAAATGTGTCTGTATAAGCTAACAAACAGATAAATCTGTTCATATCTGCAAATGTTTGACAGCATTACTGTAGCTGATCATTTGACTGAGCCTTCTTATGGAACCCAGTGCCACAGTCCTTGTCAGTTGTGTAAAAGGTCCTGGGTTCATCTTCAAGCCATAAAGTTATGATAATAAGAATTTGCAGGCTTAGTTAGGAGGTTATTTTTTCTATTTTAAAAAACAGGCTGTAATTTTAGTTGAGGATTTCTCTAAAATACTGAAATTATTTATAAGCTCAAGATCGCTTCTGTTCTACCTCCCAAAAACATTTCATTGTCTACTTATGTTCTGTGAACACTTTAAGAAAACAAACCATGTAAAACACAATTAATTATTTTTCTTCTCTCCAAATTTAGAAAGAGGTTTTTAACTGTCAGGAACTCATCATCTTTACACAATGACTTACATATGTGCAACCACTCATTAGAGGGGAATCATCTAGCTTGTTGTTGTGTTCCAGGATCTCTTCCAGATAAGGTTGCTGTGACCCGAGAACCAGGTATATCGCTGGACACTCTGTATTTCTGGTGAAGTGGTGAATTTATCATCTGATGCTTCATGTTGCTTCAATCTGGGTGGCTCTTACATCTTTTTATGACATGTGAACAGTAATGAGGAGCGTCATTGTAAGAGCCACTACAGACAACTAGCACTGCTTTCCAGTTATATTGTCATTTATTAATTTCATTTTTAGTATTTATAATAAAACTAATGTTACTAAGTATCATTAACACTAAAACCCTAGGACATGTACTTCTAATGTCTGAACACAAGCATGTATTGTTATAAAGAAGACTGTGGTATGCAGGTTTAAGGTATCCTTCCTAGCATTCCATATTGTAGCGTCTCTGTATATGTGACTTGATTGGAACGCTAGGAAGAAAGAGACTGAAAGGTGTCATAGTTACTCTTCTATTACTACAATGAAAAAACCATAACCAAGGCAACTTATGAAAGGAAATATTTAATTTAACTTATAGTTTTAGATGTTTAGTCCAGTATCATCAAGACAGGGAACATGGCAGTGACATTGTGCTAGAGCAATAGCTGAGGCCTTACACCTTATCTACAAGGTTCAGGAAGAGAGAAGGAGGTATCACCTGGCAAGGGCTATTGGAGCTTCAGAGCCCATATTCAATGGCATATCTCTTCCAATAAGGCCACACCTGTTAATCCTTTCCAAATTTTTACTAACCAGGGGCAAAGCATTCAAATGAAGCAGTTTATAGAGGCCATTCTTATTCAAGCCACCACAAATGGTTTCTCTCTGTCCATCTGCTCCAGGCACCATTTGAGACATATGATTGTCTGTCAGCTATGAATGACACCATCAATGGCCACTAACTCTCTTTTAAAAAATAGACAGCAGGTGCCTCACATTCTGGATCAGGTGGGGATGGACCTTCATTGAGAAACAAAGCCTCCTCCATTCAAGAGAAAAAAAATAATCCTTTTATTACAACTTAAAGAAGAGGAACCTGAAGTCAAAAAGTACAAAGAAATATAAAAGATATAAAAAATGAGAATAATAACTGTCTCCTTGTTGAGATGTGCATTGTATATTCCTCTAAAAGTCTCTTAAAGGTGGCTGCCTGCAGACCTTCATTGCAGGGGTTGTTAGGCAAGATAGGAAATTAGGAATTTTAAAGGCAGGAGGATTTAAAGAGGTATACTGTAGAATCTCCTATCCACTCCAACCTCCCGTTGTGGATTAAAATAAACTAGCACTAGCTTTTCAGTAATGAAGACCTCAAACTGCTTAGAACTGATGGCAAGGCTAAAGGTGAAGTCTTTGCTTCTTGTAGTTTCATTAAAGAGCCATAAAACTGTCTTCCTCATAGAGTGACCAGGACCTTGGGTATGAGAGCTGTGTACCATGCTTCCAGGCTGCCAGAAGGGAAGGCATTCCATTGTTGCTTTAACCTTATAAGTCAATGAGAGTTGCTCTGTTTAGCCCCAAACTCTAGATGCACTGAAATAGCAAAGGGTAATAGCTAAATGAACAGAATTCTCTTAGTTTACCTTTGGCTCTGTGGCCAGTTTAAGGTCTCTACGGCTGCTTCATCCATCTTCCCATTTGTCTGCACAGACCCAGCCTTTTCCTTCTTCTGTATGGCTCTCACAATCCCAACCTCATGTCTGCAGCTCAACCATACAGAGGCTTGATTCCAATCTCTGAGTTAGCAGTAGTCTGATGTTACAGCTTCATTTTCAGCTAACATCCAGCAGGGTCAGTTAGCCCACTGATCCAGAGACTCCATAAGCCTATCAGCACCCTACTTCTTTCTCTCAGGACACTTAGAAGCTCCCTGAACACTACCATGGCCTCTTCAATGCTGCGTAGGCATTTTGTAACCTGCAAACAGTCATATACATACTCCCATTCACTGTGTGATGTTTTATACATGTTGTGAGAGTTAGTATCAATAATAAAGATTAGAACAAAAGAAGTCACCATTGCTTTAGGTAGGGATGTCAAGAAAATCAGGACTACTTAGGAAAATGTCTTACCTTGTGGATTTATTGTTACTGAACCAATTCTGAAATTGTAGAAAGACACATCTATGTTTGTGACATAGTATAATCACAGAAATAGACATGGACAAAGATCCTTGGTTTCTGCAAATTTGACATTTATTATGAACAAGGTGATGTTTTCTGAAACTATGCTTAATGGGTCAAAATTAAACATGAATTCTCTAAATTATGCACAGGAAGCCCCTGTAAGAATCTTAGGTGGTGGAGCTAAGAGGGCTGTGGGTGCCTGTGCTGATAAGAGTTCTTACACTTGAATGTGTAAGCATTGTGGTCATGGCATAAAAGTGTTCTTACACAGATGTTTCTTAGGAAATTATTATTATCTGCATTTATAAACTGGAAAAGTTGCGCACAGAAAAGCTAAAAAATTTGACCCAGGTCACACAACCAACTTAAGTTGTTTTCGTACATTCGCATAAAGAGCCTGACTCCAGCGCTAAAGACCTCCTGTCTTTTTTCTTTCATTTCATTTACTTGTTTTGAGACACGCTGTACCACATCAAGCTTACTGGGTATTCAAGGGCAATCTTGAAATTTTCATCTTGCCTGCACCTCCAAAGTTCTGGGATTTCAGGTGTGCACACCATGCCCAGATTATGCAGGATGGAGTGGCACCCTGAACCTTGTAAATGCAGGGCAAGCTGTCTGCCAACTAAGCTGCATCGTCAACTCTCTGCAACTTTTCTTCCTTGCGTCTCTTGTTAACCCCTGGTTTCCATGGGAGTAGAGAAATTACATACTCCATTTCAGGAAAGAATGTGACTTGAAATCAAAAGTGGGCAGATGCCATTCCTTTATCATCACTCAGAGCAGAACCCCTGAAGCAGAAGCCTTGGCTTTCATAGGCCATTGGGATGGGTCACTTGTCCTAGCTTTCCACACCCTCCTACCCATTCTTTTTTAAAAATCAGGCCTCATAAAATAATTTTGGGTGGATTATAGTGGTTCAGTGCCTCACTAGCAGCCTCTGGTGAGTGTAAACCATCTCTCTGTGGGTGGCTATTATATTTATATTGGTTTAAACTGTTTCCATTGCCAATCCATTATGCTGAAATTCCCCCTTGCTGAGGGCAGCTGTGTTATTCTTTTCTTTGACTGAAGCCCAAGAGCTATCTCTCCAACTCCTTGGGAACTGTCCCTTTAGGAGTAAACATCTTGAAAGACAATACCTCTTCTCCCACTGCCACTTGCTAACTCAGGAGAGTTTCCTTCCTGGCTTCATCCAGATTGCATTGCTCATTTTCCTGGGAGAGCGAAATTGGAGTGCTGTGAGAAAGAGATGTGGTGCCTATTTATGCTGAGAAGCAAAGGAATGTCCTGGGAATAACACTGGAGCCACTTTTTCCACAGGCAAACAGTCCAAGCACAGTAAGGAGTGAAGGTCCAGATGGCCTGGGTAGGTACTAATGACCATCCTGCAAATGGAAGGCCTCAGAGGGCCCCTCCCAGAGGCCAACATTTTGACCACAAATTCTTAAGGAGAATACAAAACCAGTAACTAAAAGATCAGAACTGAGCATCTCTAAAGCAGATTTTTATGGTGACTTGCCTCAGCTGGTGTTATGATAGACTCGGGACCCCAGGTTACCAATTTAATTTTTCCCTAGAGTTCCAGGGATATTGCTGCTGCAAACTGATGATGGTTGATCACCCACCCAGCTGTCTTGTAATGTCATTATTTGCTCAAGGGGAAGTAAGGGAGAAAATTTGCATATAGTGAGCCTTGTAATACCAACACAGAGGAGGCAAGAAAGCCTTCATATGATGGAGAATCTGCTTTAGCATTCTTAAATTAAAAGTCGTAGTGAATAGAGAAAATACTTCACATTGGAGTATAAGATATGTCCTTCTGTACATACGTTTCTCTTATTGGTTGATGAATAAAACACTTATTGGCAGTATAGTATAGTATAGTATAGTATAGTATAGTATAGTATAGTATAGGTGGGAAGTTCAGGTGGGCCTACCAGATGAGGAAAATTCTGGGGAGAGGATGCATAGAGGAGCCTCAAGAGACACGCCATGTAGCTACTGGGAAGCTAGGACACCTGGGCATTCTCTGGTAAGATAAAGTCATATAGAAATACATAGTTTAATAATTAAGACAGAGATAGCCAATAAAAAGTCAGGGCCATTGACCAAACAGTTTATAATTAATATGGGCCTATGTGTGTTTTTTTAGGGCTAAAAGGCTGCTGGACCAGGCAGAACAGAAACTCAGGCTACCACCCCCAATATGGGGCAAGAATTTTCATGTAAAACCAGACAAAAGCTTTAAAAGAGATTCTAAAACCAAAAGAAAAAAAGTCAAGCACAGCTTTTTGTTAGCAGCATTTTCTCAGGTGGGCTTTGTTTGCTTGAGGCAAGTAATGGCTCCAGACTCTTTTAAGATAGTTTTCCTATTCTGTGGGTTGCAGTTTTGTCTTACTGACCGCATCCTTTGCCTTACAGAAGCTTCTTAGTTTCAGGAGGTCCCATTTATTAATTGTTGATTTCAGTGTCTGTGCTACAGGTGCAACGTTTAGGAAGCTGTCTCCTGTACCAATTCGTTCATGAGTACCTCCCACTTTCTCTTCTAAGAGGTTCAGTGTGGCTGGATTTATGTTGAGGTATGTGATCCATTTGGACTTAAGTTTTGTGCATGGAGATAGACATGGATCTATCTGCAGTCTTCTACATACTAGCATCCAGTTATGCCAGCACCATTTGTTGAAGATCCTCTCCTTATTCCATTGTATATCTTTAGGGTCTTTGTCAAAAATCAGGTGTTTGTAGGTATGTGGGTTAATGTCAGGGTTTTCAGTTTGATTCCTTTGGCCTATTTGGCTATTTTTTGTGCTAATACCAAGCTGTTTTGGGGACTATAGCTCTATAATAGAGCTTGAAGTCAGGGATGGTGACTTGCATAGGGTTGCTTTGGCTATCCAGGTTCTTTTGTTTTCCATATACACTTGAGTACTGTTCTGTCAGTGTCTATGAAGAACTGTGCTGGGATTTTGATGGAGAAAAGATATTCAACAACCCCATATACGACAGAGGGCTGGTCTCCAAAAAAGTACAAAGAAGCTAGTTTCCAAAAGACCAGATAATACAACTAAAAAGTGGGGTACAGAACTAAATAGAGAATTCTCAACAGAGGAAACTAAAATGGCTGAAAGACACATAAGAAAGTGTTCAACATCCTTAGCAATCAGGGAAATGCAAATCAATACAACTCTGAGATACCATTTTATATCAGAATGGCTAAAATCAAAACACCAATGATAAATAATGCTGCAGAGGATGTGGAGAAAGGGGAACACTCCTCCACTGTTGATGGGAGTGCAAACTTGTACAGACACTTTGGTAATCAGTATGGGGATTCCTCAGGAAAATGGGAATCAGTCTACCACAAGATCCAGCAATCCCACTCTTGGGCATATACCCAAAAGAAGCACATTCATACAAAAAAGACATCTGTTCAACGATGTTCATAGCAGCATTATTTGTAATAGCCAGAACCTGGAAGCAACCTAGATGCCCCTCAACTGAAGAATGGATACAGAAAATGTGGTACATTTACACAATGGAGTACTAATCAGTGGGGGGAAAAACTGGAATCTTGAAATTTGCAGGTAAATGGATGGAACTAGAAGAAACTATTCTGAGCAAAGCAATGCAATCACAAAAAGACAAACATGGTATGCACTCACTCATATGTGCATTTTACACATAGAGCAAAGGATTACCAGCCTACAATCCATACCACTAGAGAAGTTAGTCAACAAGGAGGACTCTCAGAGAGACATACATGTTCCCCCAAAGAAGGGAAAGGGACAAGATCTCCTGAGCAAATTGGGAGCATAGGATGAGGGGAGAGGAAGCTAACAGAATGAGAAGGGGAGAGGAGGAGGAGTGAAGAGGACATAAAAGGATAGAAAGGTTTTGCAGGCTGAAGAATAGAAGAGAACAAAATGAGGGAATACCATCAGAGAGGGAGTTAGTATAGGTTTAAAGAGAAATCAGGCACTATGGAAATTTCCAGAGATGTACAAGGATGACACCAACTAACCATCTATGCAACAGTGGAGAGTCTACCTTAAATGCCCTCCCCTGATAATGAGATTGATGACTTTCTTATATGCTATCCTATATCCTTCACCCAGCAGCTCATGGAAGTAGAAACAGATACAAACAGCTAAACACTGAACTGAACTGGAATCCAGTTGCAGAGGAGGAGTGACAAGCAAAGTGGACAAGACCAGGCTGGTGAAACCCACAGAAACAACTGTCCTGAACAAGTGGGAGCTCTTGGACCCAGACAGATCACTGGGAAACCATCATGGAACTGATCCAGACCCCATGATCAGTGAGGAGGCCTCAGAAATCTATGGGGCCTCTTGTAGTAGATCAGTATGTATCCCCAGCATAGGAACTTACTTTGAAAGCCCATTTTACATGGATACTTCCTCAGTCTAGACACACAGGAGAGGGCCTAGGCCCTATCTCAAATGATATAACAGACTCTGAAGACCCTCCAGATGGAAGACCTCACTCTTCCTTGGGAGCAGAAATGGTATGGGACAGGTAGGGTGTTAGTGGGGGGCAGGGCAAGAGGGTAGGGAGAGGGAATTGGGATTCACATGTAACACAATTTTGTTTCTAATTTAAATTTAAAAATGGAGGAAAAAAATAGAGGTTTCCCGACTCAGCATTAGCAGCAAAAACCGAATTTTTAAGAGGCCTTGCTACCAAACAATTAAGAGGTTTTTACCAGCAGCTGGCAGAATGCTTTCTCAGTGGTGACCTGAACCTAGAAATTCTGCCATGAAGTCTAGCCTCTCAGAAAACCAAGGAATAGGGCAGGGTCAGCGGACACTTTAATCTTAGCCATACAGACTACAGACTCATGTGGTCAGAAGATAGAGATATACATTAAAAAATGATTCAGACGAAGAAAAATCCCTAAATGGTATAAGGAGTGTTTGAAAATATACATAGGCTTAGGAGAAGGAAAAAAGGGATGCGGTCATTAAGAAGGAAATAGAGTAGCTGGGTGTGATGGCACATGCTTTTAATCCAGCACTTAGGAGGTAGAGGCAGGGGCAGGTGGATCTCTGTGAATTCAAGGCCAGTCTGGGCTATAGAGTAAGTTTTAGAAAAAAAGAATTAAAAAAAAAAGAATTAGAATAATTATTTTAAAAATTACACATAAAGATGAAAAATACACTGAAAGACTGGATGCTGTATGTTATTCTATTGTCTTTAAATTGTTTGATTGCTGAGGAAGGAGCAAAAGCTGCTAAAAGACACTTGATTATTAATGCTACAAGATTAATCCAACCTAAATATTTTGAAAATGTTGACTTCAAAATTTAAGTCTAAGGACATGTTACTTTGGAAAAGAGGTTCTGCTTTGGTTTCCACAGAACATGAAAAGCTGTATATCCCTCCAGACAAAATGGTTTGATCAAGCAACACCCCCTGAAGCAGTGGCCCAGGTGATCCAATATGCAAGACAGCTGAGACCATGCAGCCTCATACTACTATTGCCAGGATTTGGTCATGGTGCTGAGTTTCCTCAGTATCCTCTGGGATTGTCAGGGCCCCTAAACAGCAAGAAGCAGTTTGGAAAGAACTATTCCCACATTCGCAATTAATGTTTATAAATGTTTATTTTCATTTAAATTGTGTTGTTTATAAATGGTTAATGGTCACAGTCAATCTCCTTCTTTAAAAAAAAAAGGAATATGAGATAGAAATGAATACTTTGCATTGATATGGATTTTGGTTTATTTATACAAATTTAAGGTCAATTTTGTTATATGTATATTTCTATGTATTGTGTTTATACAGTTCTTTTAAAAATGTAATGTATAATAAAATATAGATTATAGATAGTCACCTATAATAGTCAAAACTTATAGTTATGTCAGTTAGGTTTTCTAGATATACAGAGATGTATTTCAAATGAGTAGGTATTCTTCAAAACCTTTGAAAGAGCTTCAGAATATGACATTTAAAGTGGTTTATTAGTGTTTTTCATGACAAAGAGACACAATGGCTCCTGACAACACCAATTAAGTCAGAGAGGAAGTTGGGCATGGAAGAAACTCAATAGGAAATTTGCTTTCAATATGGTGAGACTGGCCATTTGGACAAGAAACTGCTCTCGCCTGGACACTGGGCATTCTTCCATAAGATAAGGATATGTAGGGATACAAAGTTTAATAGAAATAGGTAAATAATTAAAAGAGAGCTATCCAATAAGAAGCCTGAGCCATTGGCCAAAGAGTTTATAATTAATATAAGCATCTGTGTGTTTATTTGGGGCTACATGGCTGTGGGACCAAGCAGAACAGAAACTCCATCTCCGCTTAGTGAATAGAGAAAATACTTCACATTGGAGTGTAATACTAGTAGACAGGGAAAAAATCTTAAAGAATCTTGAGGCTTCTTGTTTGAAAGACAAAGAACAGATTGTTCTTCACTCCCCTCTCATCCTGTTTCACCAAGCCTTTGCTCTAGAGAATTTAAACTGTTTCTCCTCTTTTTAAAACACACATGATTCCTCTTGAAGTCTCTATATATCTTTTTGTTAGATATAAGACTGAGAATAGCCTTTGTCACATTGAAAACATCAAGAATATGGCACCCATTTGTTACACTGCTTCGGGAGATGCGAACTTGCTGCAGGCCCTAGAGTTGGCTTTTCTGTCCTTAAGCCAGTTCCCAAATAAACATACAGAGACTTTTTATTAATTATAAATGCTTCGCCAATAACTCAGCTTTGTTCTAGGTAACTCTTACATTTTAAAATAACCCATATTTCTTATCTATGTTCTGCCACATGGCTCAGTACCTTTTCTCCTCTCCTTGGCTCTTTGAGATCCACTACTCCACCCTTCTTGCCATTGTCCTCCTAGTTTGGCTTTCAGGGACAATATCTTCCTGCCCAGCTATAGGCCAGTTGGCTCTTCATTTAAAAAAAAAATGAGAGTAATACGTATTTACAGTGTACAAAGATTGTTCCACAGCAATCCCTGTTAAGAGAAGGGAAATTTGTTTTTCTTCTGGTTAAGGCCAATTAGTTCTGGTCACCTGATACTGATTTGAGGCTAAAGCATGGTGCTTTCAAGTCGTCTTACTCAAGTTCTAGTTGGTGTTCATCCATTAAATGTTACAAGGACCAGAAAGTAGACTTGGAGGCTTTTAAGGATGGACCTCTCCTTCATGGCAGCTTTGGTCACTACCTCCTGTTTTCCTTGTAAAACTAGGAAGAAAAAAACATCACAACTGCTACTCTTTAGGCCTCCAGATCAAATAAATAAATAAATAAATAAATAAATAAATATAAAAAAATACCTGTGGCCCTGGGTGGAGACATTATTTTTTCCTCTGCCTCAAAACTCAAACACTGCATATTATTGTCTCCCCTCTTAAGAGTTAATCCCCATGGGCCTGTCAATCACCTGGCCAGGAAACCAACTCAGGAAATCTGATTCCTCTAAACACATGCTATGGTGGGGGTGGGAGGAATGATTATCTCCTCAGTGAGATAACTTACTTGTCCTTCCCAGAATCCACTCCCTCAGTGCACGACTTCCTCATGGCCATGCCATTAAACCGTCCCACATTTTTTTAAAACTTGGAATTCGGAAGCTATTTTTTTTCTATCATTTTTTTCCCTAGATTATTATGCCCTAGATACTAATGCTGCTCCCAGTGACCTAAATGACAGTGGATACTCAGCTCAGGGTGGACTCTGACAGTTCGAACAGAAGGATTGCTACCTAAACTCAGCATTCCTTAGAAATCTTGAAAAGTTTTTTTCAGGAAAAGCCATTACTACCTGAATCGACCCAGTACACCAACTACAAGGACATCAAGTTCTTGATTACACCAAAAAACAATTTTGCAACAGTTTAAAGCCTCCCACCCCCATCCCTGTTAGTCAGCAGGTTGTTCTGCCCCTACTCTCACCTCCTACTGCTCTAATTCCTGGGCTATTCTGGCTCACACATCTTCCTCCTCCTACTGTCTGCTTGTCACATAACTGGCAAGCTCTTTCTTCCATTTGCTCTTCTCTCTGTGCACCCCATACCAGAAAGCCCTGGCAGTTTGATCCTTTCTTTTTTCCCTCAGGTGATCTAGTTTGTGATAAGTCTCAAACCCTGGGGCCAGATGAATGAAAAACAGAAATAAAAAGGAAAGACTGTTGCTGGGCGTTGGTGGTGCACGCCTTTAATCCCAGCACTGGGGAGGCAGAGGAAGGCGGATCTCTGTGAGTTCAAGGCCAGCCTGGTCTTCAGAGCGAGTGCTAGGATAGGCTCCAAAGGTACACAGAAATGTCCTGTCTCGAAAAACCAAAAAAAAAAAAAAAAAAAAAAAAGGAAAGGCTGTGACTGCTCCTAGGTATGGTGGAGGAGAAAGTTTATTGTAGATGAAAGGGGGAACAAAAGCATAGGCAGGGCCATCTGAGAGAGTCCACAGTGGACATCACTCTGACTGAACCTGGCCATGTGGTATGCTGGGAGAGAGGCATAGGAAAGGAGGGGGGAGAGAGCGACCAGGTTCAGCAGCTAGGAGGCCAAAGGTACAAAACAGCTATACTATATAGGGAAGAGCCTCTGGCAGAAGGGCAGCCCAGACCCTGGGTTAGAGAGTTCAGAATAAAGGGTAGGGTACACCAGCTATACACTGTAACTGGTAGGGACTGAGGGATGCTAGAAGAACCTGGTGGCCAGGTTTGATTTGATACATTACCTTGGCACCTCAGCTGTTTGTCACAATGTCTGAGAGTTAACAATTTGTTGGTTCCACTGTGCCCTCACTTACAAGGATACTGAGCAAAAACTTGCTTCTTTGATGCTTTGGGTCTTCTCACTCTTTTTTTAGTGTCTCTCATCCAGGCCTTTTGCCATGTGGCCAACCTCTGTTGCTCTACATTCCAGCTTTCTCAGATCCTTCAAAATCCAAGGCTTTGTCTTTCTCACTTCTGCATATCTTTTCTGTGACCAGAATGCCTGCACTGTTGTTTTTCCCAATCTCTAGCTAAACTGCTCTCCAATGACTGAGCTCCTCCTTAAATTCTTTTATTAATGAAACTAAATACCAAAAGGGAATCAGAGGTTCCCTGATAACTAATATATGTGTATAATGGAGTCTATGTTCTTGAGGATATGAAGGATAAAATTCTTTTTATCTAAATTTGCAATCACTTGGCTGATTTCCAATGATTAACATAACACTAAGGCATAATACTAGTCCAATAATAAAGCTGGCTTAAAAAAAACCTCTACTTTTGTAAAAGAAAGTTCTAGATTGAGAGAAGATTTTGATTTTGTTGCTATTTCTCCAATATCACCAATTTTGGGGGACAGTGAGAAGAGTTTGGAAAGACTTTCTAGACAAGGGACAAGGCTTTCTTGGTACCTAAATCATGACTCTTTCCATCTAATAACCCAGTGTCCTGTGCAAACCACCCTCACAATCAGGCATGAAGTACTGGGACAGCTCTGGATTGTCAGTGTCATGAGCTAGTAAGTCAGAGCTACTTCCTTAAAGTAAAGTCTCTAAAGCAACAAGGCCAGACACCAAAAGCAACTGCTCAAATTCTCACTGGATACAAATATAAAGTTGAACCTCATTTAATTAATTATATGTATATTTTTAAAAAATGTTCACTTAAAAAGTTTAATTCTTGTTGTAACAATTGTAACCAAATCTAGGAAGTGTGGTTTATTTGCTCCAGTTCTAATGCTTGTATTTAAAGTAGTTGTCATTAGTTATCAAATCCAAGTAAGTATCAGAATTGCCTAGGCAGCTTGTTTACTGTGGCTTCTTTGGACTCTGTCCTGACAATTCAGTCCCCAGATAGCTAGTGACTCTATGAAATCTCTTTGTCCACAGCATAGTATTCTAGCTGATGCCAGACCTCCAGCTAAAGAAACACTGCAGGAAATGCACAGCAGTCCACATTCCTGCCCAGCCAAAACCAAGTCAGACCAAATAATAAGGGCTATGTTGATGTGTTTTATTACAACTAAAATAAAGAAAAATGTAATAATATCTTAAGGTGTCATATCAATTTGCAATGTCAGAAATGAGAAAATACAATAGACAAAATGACCTTAAGGTTTTAAAATTTGATAGACAATACCAAACCATAGAAGATATGTCCATCTGGAAAAGAGAATTCTGCATCTTAGTGCAGAAAGCAGGCCCTTGGCTGTTGGGGAGACAGGTGTGGCACCTGGATAGTCCCAGAGCATGGATCGCTGGGAGCCAAGTTCAATGGGAATTACTTTGGAAATTTTTCCTTAGGGGCACAGAATTTAAACTTACAGCACTATGGAAAGATTAGCACTGTTGAAATTGAACTCCCTTGGTGAGAGTTGTAGCAGAACAGTATCTCTTGTTAAACCTGCCGTCGGATTCCAGCTAACTCAATCTCAATTTCTTTGCTTTTTAAAGCCCCCTGAAGCTTTATAAAATGCCGCTGATACACTTTCTCTTATGACACAGATCAGCACTGTCATATGGGAAAGTATTTCCAACTCTATCTCCGAGATATTTCCAATATCAGTGCTGCTTCCTTATCATATTTCAAATCAATGCAGTCTTCGGTCCCGGAATCAAGTGGTTCAGTGTGCAAGCTCACAGGGATGACAGTTCATTCTCAAACACAAAACAAAGGTGGAATACAGCCCAAGTCCAGTGGTTTCTAGTTTTTGCTTTCCATTCTTCTTCTCCTTGCCCTCTGTCTTTCTCTCATCATCTCTGACTCTTTTTGCTTTGTATGTTCATTTATGTACATTTTATTTGACTTTCTTTCAAATACCCATCTTTTCTTTATCTTTCAGGGAACACTAATTTGCTTGTCTATGCTGTCTTCTTTTTCTGCTTTGTTCTTTATATAATAAAATTCATGCAACAGTTTCTTAAATACTTCATTTTATACCCCAGCTTTTTTGTTGGGACTCAGAAGATGATGCCTCCCCCTCCACCATCCCCCCCCCCAAAAAAAAAGAAAGAAAGAAAATCTGCTACGTGTAGATGCTGAGAAGCCTTTGAACTTATCTCAAAATCAAGGTGCCTTTGACTGTCCTCTGTTTGTGTCCCTGGAAGCCTGTAGAGATGCTTCACACACCTAACTGATTCACCAAAAGAGAACAAAATGAACTTTCATTCTCGTACTGAGATTTGCCCAGCAGAGAGGAAAAACCTCACAAGAAAGAAGACTGAAGTGTGTCCATGCCTGTGCAGTCTTGTCACACACCACTGTCCTTTATTTCAGTCCAAAAAAGATCCATCTGTAATCTGCTCTCTTGCATAGTGCTGGTAGACTTTGTTTAAGGGCATTTTGTATTTTCCAAGTTTACTGAGTTCCCTTAAAATGGTTTACTATTCTTCTGAAAATTATACACTCCCCCCATCATCCATTCACCTATGGAAAGGGGAATACAAGTCTGTGAGTGCCAGGGTAATGAGCAGGTCTTTAACCTGTGATGCTGTGTCCATGCACATAACACATTTCTAGTTTTGCCTGATTAACCAATCTTTATCAGTTCACTCTAATGAATCTGCAAAGGGTAGATGGGAAATCCCATATGCTCTCTTTCCTTGTATCCATTGATCATTATTCAATGTTAACATGTTTCTCATGCTCCCTTTGTTAAGGGGTGAATTATGAAATGCCCTCCCATCTCCATTCACACATTGTAGTCCTAACTCCATGTACGTCCTAATGTCACTCTATCTATAGACAACATCTTTAAACAAGTAATTAAAGTACAATGATCCCTGTGCTTGGACCTAGTCCAATATGAATATGTTCTTAACAGAATAAGAAATCAGGGTGGAGTCAATACAGCAAGAGGTATTAGCATGAGGACACAGTAAGAAGGCAGACTTCTGCCACCTACGGTGAAAAGCCAGAAGTAAACAAATCTAGACTTAACACTGAATCAGTCTATGGTATTTTTGTGGCAACCCTAGAAAACTAACACATGCTCCATTTCCATTTACCATCTTCTTTTCTTTATTTCTTATTAGCATGTTCACCCAGTTTTTAATACCTACCTCAGTAGCCATGTTCTTGTTTAAGAAACTTTTTATTTAATCATTAATTTCCCCCTCTTTGGATCACTGCATAGACTATTAAAACCTTATTGTACTCAAGGCATTGTTCTACAACTGTTTGGCTTCCTTATATTATAGTTTCATCATCTGTCAAATGTATATCAGTAAATATTGATCTTTTACTTTTACTGATCAGAACAGGGTCTGGCACAGATTAGCCAAAGTCAGTATTGACAGGGGTTGTTTTTACTCTTTTCTTGTTTGGTGGGTGTCTTATGAATGCTTTATATGTGTGACAAAAGTATTGCTTTTTCCACAGAACTCCCAATCAAGTCTGTAAAATCAGACAAAAATAATCACAGCAAGCAATAAGTAAAGAAATAATATTCTTTAGTAAATGATATGCATTTCCTTTTAAAAGATGATATATAGTTGTGGAGTAAATATTTTAAATTGCCTAATAATGTAGTTTCTAGAACTGTTCAGGTCCTTAAAGCATATGAGGAGGAAAGGTATGAGACAGAGATACAACCAATGTAGCAGGAGTAATTGGTACAAGGTTCTGCATGGCCATGAGTTTAACAATTTGGGGAGTCTAGAAAGAACATTCTTCACAGTAATAGGTTGGAAACTATGTTGTCCAAAATAAGGTTAGCAATAGCTGTGAAAGGGAGTTAATATGGAATTTTATAAGGCCCTGGGACTTTAAGAGCCAAGCGACTTCCTAATGTCAGCCTTGCACACCACTTAGAGTGGCTTTACTGTCATCAGGATAAATTGAGCTCTCACTCTCTGGATCCCTCTCTTGCTTTCTCCATCTTGTTCTCCCTTGTTTATTCTAATGCTGTTACAATTGAAACTGTCTTCAATCTCTTTGCTACCTGGGCCAACTCACACAGTCACTACTATGCTGTACAGACCAGCATCTGTAACCGGGCTCTCATAGCCCTTATTAGGTTCACAAGAATTCAAGGACTTTTCCAAGTAGAGTAGAGGGCTGGAATAAAGATCCACAGTTCTTCCTCTACAGGCCTTCAGGAAGTTCCTACTGAGAATGTAGTGGGCATATCATGAGTACTTGGTTTGTACTGTGGGCTGCCAGTAGGAACTTGGTGGCAGAGACTAGGCACCACAGAACTGTCTAGCTCTGTGGTACACCTACACTGGTCAGCTCTATTCTTTCATTCCAGTCTGAGTTTGACATAACTTTCACAAAGATTCATTAGTACATTTTTTATTATGTCTTACAAAATCTCTTCCTGTACTGATACTTTATTAGTGGGTAAAAAATTTGGAAGTTGCCCAAAACACAAGCATGGGTATTTCCTGGCTGATTCTCTTACTTATCACTGCAGGATTGAGGATGACAAAGGTGGTCAGTGCTGATAACACATAGATGCCATGTAACAGATCACCTAGGAGTTGGCCTCTGGAGGGTGGTGAAGTGTTCCCACCTGTGCACGATGAGAGTTCATTGCAATGACAAATGCATACTTCAAGCTGGGATCTCCAACAAGTCCAGTCTTTGAGTCTACCATGAAAATACACTTTATAGGTGGGTTGAGTATTGTGAAAGATGCTTATAGAATGTTTTTTTAACCCAAGAACTAAAAGTGCTTTTGGGTAGAGATTCTTAAGATTCTTGTTTCCTGTACTGTGGGAAGAAGAGACTCTACCAGTCCTTTACAAAAAGGACATATATATATATATATATATTATATATTATATATATATATGTGTGTGTGTGTGTGTGTGTGTGTGTGTGTGTGGTGTGTGTGTGTGTGTGTGTGTGTGTGTGTGTGTGTGTGTGTGTGTGTGTGTGTGTGTGTGTGCTCACATATATCACCTGTGTGAGATCCCCTGAAGCTAGAGTCACAGGTTTTGTAAGCCACTGAGCATGGGTGCTGGGAACCAAACACAGTTACTCTAGAAGAATAGATAGCTCTCTGAACTACTGAGCAAGCTCTACAAGTCCTGCTATTCATGTTTTGGATGAGTCTCCTGTCTTCATACATCTAATGATGTATCTCTGCAAAGCAGAGACATCTATTCTTTTTTTTTTAATATTAGCTTTTCCTCCATCAAAGGACATAAATGGCAAAAGCTGTTCAGTAGCCATTCATTCAGCAAAGATATATTGCTTGATTATGACTATTGTAGTTGGTACAAAAAAAAAAAAACTGCAAAACTGCATTCTGGCCCTTTAGTATTAAGAACAGCATTGCTATGAACATTCAAGAAATGAGTATTTGTTACAGTATATAGACCATATAGCATGTGCCTATCTAGGATATGTGTTGCTGGGCACACATAAGGCACATTTATGTTTAAACCTAGTATATGCTACAGCATTAGCATCATATTGAAGCATACTGCAAAAGATAAATATAATTTAAATTGTTGAAGGAGCTGCATTCAAATAGTAAAAAAAAAACACAAAAAATAATTTTAGTGGTGTATTGTTTTAAGTCAATGTGTCAATTTGGAATGTAAAATTCAAAAAAATTTTGAATGACCCCATAAAATATTTTCCTCATTGTTGTTATAACATCCCTGACAAAAGCAGTTTGAGAGAGGAAGGGTTTATTCTGGATCACAATTTGGGGTCACCCCACCATGGTCTGGATGACATGGTGACAGGGGTGGCTCTATGGCAGCAGGAACTTGAGGATAGGCACTGGTCGCCTGGTGTCTGCAGTCAGAACACAGAGAAGCACTCATTTGGCTTCCTCCTTTCACCATTTTATTCAGTCCCAAACTCCAGACCATGAGATGACACTACCCACACAGTCTTCTATCCTGAGCAAACCTCTCTGGAAGCACCCTAATGGACATGCCCAAAATTGGGTCTTCTAGGTGATCCTAAAACCAAAGAAGATAGCAATGAAGATGAACCATCAAAAATTAACCACTACAGTTAGTAAGAACAGACCCTTACATAACTTAAATGATGACTGTTTAATGAACACTGGACATGTCTTGTGAATTATCTATAGTTCATTAGAAAGAGATGGGAGCATGTGTGATTCAATGTGTTGAACATCATGTTACAGATGGAAACAGGATCTCATGGGATATTAGGAATGTTTCAGCCTTTATCATTTAGGGAAGTGTTCTTAAGCATTTTCGATGAGTATGTGCCCCTTTGGAACCCTGTTTTAGATGAAAATTATAAATATACGAATGTACACCTTGAATGGTGATTCTCATAAAAGAAGTGTAAGTCCACACTAAGACATGCTTTGTACTTTCAGGCAACCTTAGAAAACCTCAAAGCAGCTGAAAGATATTCCAGATTTCAACAAAGCTTCCATTATAGGATCTTGTAGCATGGATTTTACAGGATAAACTAGATACAAAGAGGACCAATAAAACTCACTGTAACCATTCAAGCAGGAAATGATGTAAAACTGAAGTAGGATTCTTCCAGGCAGATAATGGAGATGAATTAAGGGATTGTAGAACAATTTGGTTTCAGTGTCACATGGAAAATGAGGTTAGAAGAGACATGCAAAAGTATGGATGCCATCACCAGGCAGACTATGGTGTTATTATTAGTTAAAGTAAAATAAAGCATGAAAGGGCAAATGAAAAGTGAAATTTTCTTCTTCTAGTTCACAATCTGAACATGCTATAGCAATAGGATCTATTATAATTTTCTCTCCACCCATCTGCCATTCTGGCTTATAATGGCCACAGCATTAAACTCTTGGGGTATTGGACATGGACTGATGATGCAGAAATAGCAAAAACAACTATTAATTTCAAAATATTTTATACTCTCTTTCATGGAACATCCTGAAAAATCTATGTTTAATTTTTATTACACACTGGAAGATCATCTCATTAGGGTGAAGCTGAACTCAATGTTCTTCAAAGTTTTCAGAGAACCCAACAAACTGCTATTTCCTCTGAGAGAATCTGGCTTTCAGCTAGTGCTAAATGCACTCATGTTAGATAGGCAGAGAATTTCAACATTCTAGCCATCCTGACATTAAATGAGAAAATCTTGAGATTTCTTGGAGATTACTATTAAGGATTCTAAAGTGAGCATTGAACCCTGTAGGTCAATTAGAGCCCTTTACATGAGAACTGCAATGGGCACTTAGAAGAAATCTAGCCACACCAATACCCACTGCCCACATCCATGCAGATGAACTCTTACCATTTGCTACTTGGGGACTTATTTGGAGTAGGCTTTAAGAATTGTGACCACTTCAGAGTAGAGAATGCAGTTCTCATCATGAAATGAGGGCTCGGTCATTTCTCAGAGTTCTTCAGAAACTTCTCCATTGAAAGCCTCTTTGAAGGTTTTATTATTAAAGATTATACTCATGTGTAGAGCCTAATGGACTAGCAAAAAATCACAATTCGTTTGTTTAGAATGAGGCAAGGCAAAGAGCGGCCATTGTCTAACATGTTACATGCCTGTGTTTCTTTCCATTAGACATCTTACACTGCATATAATGATAACCCTTACAACTGTAGAGAGCAGTGGGAAAGGCAGTGAAAACAATATGATCTCTCTGTGTTGCCTGTCTTTTACTAAAGTGAGCTCTAAAATAAAACTTCCATGATGCTAGAGGTATGCTTTTTTTCTACGATTTCAGCAAATCTCTGTTCATACTTAACACACTGCCATATAGTTTATAAGTTTTCCCAATGTAGTTAGTATCTCTGCTGGAGTGTAAGCTGAATTCCTGTAGGATTCAGAACAGAACTGTACTTGAAATGCATGTGTCCATTAACTATATTATATTGTTGACCTTCACTGGTCTTGAGATAACAATCCAAATCCTTTCTTAAGGACTGTACAATAAATGACCTATTGAAACTTAAAAGAGAATTGTCATGTATCTTGTGGCATGGAAGCCTGCAGCATTGATTATTTGGTGCCAGTAGAGAAATGACAATAATAATACCTGTGCCTGCTGTCAGCAGGGCCTGAGTGTGTCTCACCTTGGAAGTGGCTAAGAACACAGAGGCCTTTGAGATTTGAGAAGTATGTTTCAGCGATGAGACACACTGTCTGTGAGATGACATTCAGAGAAAGAGATGCTCCATTTATCTGGCTACCCCTCTCCAGACTTCTACCCAGGCTCTCCTCTAATCAACCTCTTGCTGACAGTATAAGAGGAGGTTAGTTGCTAGGCATCCTCTTATGGATCAACACTCATATGACAAGTGATAACATCTGGCTTATCATGTTCATTATGTAATACTCAGTCATTTTCAAAGTTGTATATCTTGCCTATTTCCTGGGACCTCTGCTTTGTATATTAAAATATGTATTTAATGTTAACAATGGTATAGCTACCAGCTGTTTATAATTTTGGCCAAAATCAGATTTTTTATTTTGAATTTCTCTCTAGTCTTTTGTCTCATACTTCTTTCTTTTAAAGTGGTGGCTCTATTCCTTGAGTTGTCCAGACTGATGCCCAAGTCTTATAATCATTCTTGATGCCTCTCTTAGTCCTCCTTCAGATCTAATTTATCAACAAATGTCATATATCGTATTGTTTTCTATGTGTGCAAACAAATACACATCCTGAGCACTGCCACCACTTGCTTAAAAACTGCATCATGTCTTCCCTAAAATGTTAGCTAACTGCTGGTCTTTTAGCTTCTATCTTTACTTAATCTGATTTGCAATTTATCTGCTCTGGTGTTATGCTTGAATGTGCATCAGATTCTGTTCCCACACAAATGAAATTCCTCTCACGGCTCCCATGTAGTTGCAGAAGAATGTTCATGCATGTACACTCACATTATTCACACCTCAGGGGCTGGTTCCCTTGAAGAGAACCACCATCCCCTTCTCAGATAATTTCCTCCATGTGTGTGAATGCCTTGCTGATCCAAAATCTGACAGCCTCACACCATACTTCCAGAAGACCTTTTGACACCATCACTCTCCGTTAAGAACAGTCACTCACAAAATGCTCTTGTGACTTTGTTTTCTAATTTTCCTGAGTCTCTGTCCAAATGGAACATAATAGAAAAGACTTTCGCTGGGCATACTTAAAAAGCAGTTGTGGCCTTTCCCTCTGTTTTCCATTATATTCCTGAAAGTTGACTTTCTATACATGTGAGATAGGTAATTTTAATTGCTAACTTGACTGAATTTGGAAACATGCATCTAGGTGTGTCTATGAAGGTGTTTCAGGAAAGGGTCAAGTGTAGAAGGTAGACCTAAATTGAATATAGACAGCAACATTGATGTGTTGAGATTCTGGAATGAATGAAAAGGAGAAAGAGAATTGAGAAGTAGTGTTCATCGCTCTTCTTTTTCACAATGGGTGTAATATGAGCAGTTGCTTTGGCTTCTTGCCATGATGAATTATATCCTTTCCCATGAAATATATCACATGTTCTCTTTTTCTACAGATGCTAGCTCTGAATCTGTAGATTTGAGTATGTAACCTGTAACAATAGAAGAAGCTGAAAAATAAAAAGGGACCATGATGGCATGGGAAGATGAGTTAGAGTCTGGGATAGTAGAGCACAGAGGTTATAAAGGGTAGGATGTTGGAGGAGTACTCTGAGGAGACAGGCTAATTCAGGGGAAGAGCAATGAAGGAGAGACAAATAACAATAAGGATGTTTCAAAAAGCCACAGAGAAACATTATTTCATAGACCTACTTAAAATACATACATTATCTATATATGTGTGTGTGTGTGTGTGTGTGTGTGTGTTAATTAGGGTTTCTAGTGCTTTGATAGAATGGCATGGTCTAAAGTAACTTCGTGAGAAAAGGGTTGGCTATAGCTTGGAGTTCCACATCATGGTCCATCACTGAAGGATATCAAGATAAGAACTCAAGGCAGGAATCTGAAACCAGGAACTGAAGCTATGGAGGAGTGCTGTTGACTGTTGAGGCCTGTTCAGTATGAGGGAATTCATGCCTGAAACTATAAACCTAGATAACTTTTCAAGGATAGAGAGGTCATAGGCTTTCAAAGAACCTACCAATTTCCTATATCAATATTATTTCTACTTGAATTATAGTTATTCTTTATTCAGAGAATAAGAAGATTCTTTTTTGCAGCATACAGAATCCAAAACTGCTCAAAAATGCAGGGAATAAGCAATTATTAGATCCCCAATTCCAGTAGTTACAACTATAAGCTAACACCTATCAGTGCTGCTGGGGAAATTTTCAGAAGAGGGGTAGAAAGACTGTAGGAGACTGAAGACTAGATTGCCTTCTGCTAGAGTCTTCCAGACATGACAAGGAGGTGGCCCCCACAAAATCTCAATAATATAATTCTGTAGGAGAAACTGTGGCCAGCCAACTGAAACTGCAGGTGCTCAGGCCAGCCTGCATGAGCATGTGAGTCAGGCACTTCCTCCCTGAACCAAGCCCGCCCCTATGCCCAGAGACTGCTGACAAACAGACACCTGGCCCAGAGACATCAATGAGGAAAGGACAAAGAAGCAGAGTCAGCCATCTGAGCCAATGGGATCTTGGGAAGGGATATAAAGGCAGGTCTAACTTCCTTAATAAATGAGTCTGCAGCATGCTCTGCTACTCAGACTCCCAGTTCCTGAGTCATTGGTGCAGCATCTTCTCTAAACCAGACCTACACACTGGAAAGACCAAGCATATATAATGGCATTCTACACAAAATATGTGTGTAGGGACCATTCATGTAATACTAATTAAAGAAGATGAAATCATGAGCTTGAGGAAAAGGTATGGGGGGAGCTAGAAAAAAGGAGAGGAGGGGTGGAAATTATATAAACACAGTATCCATGTAGTCACGAAATTCTCAAACATTTTAAATAAGAAGGAGTTTTAAGTAAAAATAGACCTTTGCTCCTTTAGTTGCTTTGTTACAGGTTGTTTTCATACATGCACCTGTGTATGCATACACATGTGTCTACAGGGGCAAGGAGGACACCTGACTCCAAGTACAGGTGTTGCAGGCAGCTGAAAGCAGCCCGAAAAGGGTTCTGAGTAGCAACCCTGTTGTCTGATAGTGCAGTGAACATTTCTAGGTGCTAAACCATCTCTCCAGATCCCCTTAAGTTGCTTTTTGTCAGATGTTTGACTGTAGCAATAAGAAAAGTAACTAATGCATCATGCTGTTGCTTATTTATGTACATTTGTTTGGTTCAGGGAGGCTTGGTTCAGGGAGGAAGTGCCTGACTCACATGCTCATGCAGGCTGGCCTGAGCACCTGCAGTTTCGGTTGGCTGGCCACAGTTTCTCCTACAGAATTTATGTGCTTATTTATTTAGTGTTTCCACCTATGTCATCAAAGCCTAGGTAAGAGGGAGTGCTGTTTCCAATAGTCTTAATCCTTGCCTCAGAACAGTACTCAGAATATTTCAGAATATAGTGTAATTGAAACCTGTTTTGAAAGAATGATCTGTAGTACTTGGGTGGGCAGTTGGGGATGATGGCCATGGTCAGTGTGTGTGTGTGTGTGTGTGTGTGTGTGTGTGTGTGTGTGTGTGTGTGTGTGTATCTGATTGGAAATCTCCTGACTCAGAAATTCTGGGAATGTTTCCATATAAATCTGATGTTTAGATTGTTCTCTAGAGGCTGTAATAATTATTGAAATTTTGTGACTGTGAAACTTAAAACCTACTTCTCAGAGCTCCTGGGAAACCATGTCCATGAACCCTTGAATAATGTGAGAAAAATTGAAGGGGGTCTAGGATTCTCAATATAGTTAAAACCAAAGTCAGAAAACAGTTTATGACTGTTATTATGATCTTGCCCTACCTCCAGGCTGCTCCACCAGAGGAAGTATGACTTACAATGGGGGCTGAGTCATTTAGAGTTAATAACATGCTCAGAAACCTCAAGCAGGCCTCTCCTGTCTCTCCCAGGAGACAGAAGACAACCCATAGCCAAATGGGAGTTGTAGAAATAACCTTTGCCCAGGGCAGCAGGAGGAGAAAAGCCTTGGGCTTTATTCCCACCAGGAAAATCTGCAGTTTCGTTCATGGGGGCCTGAAGGAAAATAAATACAACTGCATGTGGAATGGATGCAAGCCCAAAATGGAAGCAAGGAGCCATAGGCTCTGACCCCAGATCTGCCTCTAATTACATATGTATGTTGAAAAACATTGTCACATAGCTCTAAGCCTCAGTCTCTCTCTGTTAAGGAAAGTTTTTCTCATTCCAAGAACCCAATGAGTCCATGTCATGGCCCATTCACAAAACTTTAAACACCCCTAATGGTTTCTCCTCTAAAAAATGACAGAAGTTTGGAGAATGCATGTAATAGATGAGGTCAAAACCAAGCCATGGCGGTTCCTTATGGAAAACCAAACTAATTAATTTAGGATGGAGTTCACAATCCAGGAAAACAAGGAAGGGCTCAGACTTTCTTACTCAACCTCCTGAAGTGTGTTGTCATCATTGACATGGGTAGATGGGGCTTTCTGCCTTAGGAGAAGAGCTATCACCTGCAGGAAGAAGGGAAGGGCCACTCAGTGTGAAGGTGCCCTGACCACTGCCATTTAGCACCACTTCATCCTGAGAGAGCCCTTCTCTCTCCAAACTCAGGCTGCTGCCCTGAACACTGCTCGCTTTTCTTCTCCCCTAGCAAATCAGAGGATCAGGGGTGCATGTTGATAGTGCCCCTTTGCCCTGGTGATCTGTACAAATGTATGCAGTGAAGTTCTTTTCAAGTAGATTAAGTGAACGAAAAGTTTAACAGAGTCTTGGCAATTTTGCTAAGATCTATCTGGCAAACAGCCGTGAAAAAAAGTTTTCTAGGAGGGAAAAAAGTTGATGTTTGCAGTCTGCTGCAGGGCAGCAAAGGAGACCACAGACCTGGCTGAGGATTACTGGGTCTTAACTAGCTTCCCTGGGGACTGTTGGGCTCGATATCATCTAGAAATTGGAAGGAAAATGGTGAGGGCTAACACTTCTAAACAGGTACATAGTGTTTTCATATTCAAAGCTCTTTAATGTTACCCTTAGGAGCCTTGTGAGATAAGAGAAGAAGTGATTATATCCCCAGTTTGTGAAAGGGAGAATCAAAGCCAAAGGGTCAGGCAATTTGCACAGAAAATAATTGGAGTCAGTGTCCAACCAACATCAGGCCTCGGGGGTTCCTAGAACTGAAGCCAAAATTCAGGGAAATGAGACCCAGAGCCTGGGTCTGAAGAGCTTATATCAAAGAAACAAGGACCCAAGCACAATCTCATAATTAAAAGTTATCGGACAAAACTTGGCATGCTGTACAACAAAGGAAGACGATTCATAGCTAAAATAGCAAGTAAGTGGCACTTCATTGAACATCAAATTAATTCCTGAGAGTTTATTCTGAAGGCACATTGCCATTTTTGGACATCAGCTTTGCATTGATAGAAACTAGAGATTACAATCAAGGAACTTCTAGATGCCTGAATTTATCTCTGAAGAATATCTACAGAATTGTGGAGGAGCTAAAATTAATATGAATTAATAAAATTTACGTATCAAATTTCTCCCTCCATACCTAGCCTTTATGTTTCCACCTTCCATTCATCACTGTTTCAACCAAAACACCACCAACAGTATTAATTTTTTCCAAAAAGATGTTTGTTTGCTTTTTAGCTCGAAGACATCAGAAATTTATAGAATATATCGCCAGAGCTTTATTTCTACCCCTGTGTGACTTTACCATGAGCATGCATGTTTGTGTTCACTGGAGGTAGAGATTGGAGTGATATGGCCACATACCAATAAATGTTGGCTGCCAGCAAAATCTGAAGAGAAAAGAGAGCAGATTAGCTTTTGGTGTCTCTTGAGGAAGCCCAGGAATGTCAACATTTTAGTCAACTGATTTCCAGAGTTCTGGTCCCCAGGACTGTAAGACAGCACATCCATGTTGTTTCATTCTTTCATAATTCCACTCTAAAACCCTAACTGTCCTGGCAAGTGATATAACTTAGTCACAGACCCCAGGATTCGGAAATTGAAAACTTTGACAAGGGATGAGGGTGTCAGTATTTTCCCTCCTGTAATCTTTGAACCCATCCATCAGCTTGATAATGTCTGAAAGTTCCTTCATTCCTTTCCTACACCTCACTTCATCCCATTCCTTGTGCTTTATATGATGTAACTCAGTGGCTTAGGACCTAGGCTGATGCTGCTGAGGTGGATCTACTTCAGCATTCAGCTTTTGAGTCTGGCCTGCAATCTTCCTTTCTCACAGGTAAAGTAATGCCACTTCATTGGACTCTTGTACTGTTTAAAGAATTTCTGGCATGCAAAGTTCTTAGAGTACCATTTTGCAGATGATGACCACTTATGATGTTAAGTAGCATCTTTCCATCTCCTCCAGTTATCCCCAGCATCAGATAGGTAGTTAGGGAGAGTGTGGGAACATCAATTTTCAATGGCAAAACAGTAGAAGCAGGCTTACACACTAATCACAGATTGCCCATGATTGCATGTACTATTGCTTTCTTCTTGGGTCTCACTAGAAGCACTTGAGTGACAATGCTTATTTCACCAGGACTGGATAGGCAAGGTGACTTATGTGGTAATATTCTGCCCACAGAAGAGTTTCTTCACTGCTCCAGACTTCCTTGTATCACAGCCTCAGGCTTAGGTTCAAAATATCCACATGTCATTTCTATTACACTCTACAGATTAAAGCATACACCTAAACTGTCAAGACACATTCTACCTCTCTGTGTGAGAGACTCTTTTCATACAGGTGTTTACTCAGTGAGAATAATAATTTAGGCTCATTACTTTCAACCTACCACGATGAGCTTTGGGAAAGGATTTCTAGGTTTGAACTTCAGCTAATGCACAACCCTGAGCAAATCTTGTAACTTTAGGTACACTGACAGCACCTGTGGGGCTCTCACATATCCAACACTAGGCTAGAATATTCCAGGAAAGCCAGGGATATGATCTCTGTCCTTAGGGAACTTGCTATAAAGGGTTGCCATGATGATGAATAGACAATGCACATGAAACTTGACAACACAATGCTTGGAGGTGTCTGGTATCTAGTTATCACTTAGAAAATGAGTGGTTATCCTTATTAGTCAGTATTCATTAGAATGTCCTGATTTCATTCATAGACGAGAATGGAAGACATGTGATCGGTATTAGTCTGTTTGTATTCCATAACAGGATAAACAGACCAAATGGCCTGAGTAAAGGAAATCCAGTTCCCCTTAATTTTAGAAGATGGGAAGTCTAAGCTTAAGGTTCCAGCAAAGTAGGTTTCATTTCAAGACTGGTTCTTGTGTCTTCCACATGGCTAACATCTCATTAGCTACATATTCAGGTAACCTCCTTATGTATGCATAAGGAGAGAGGAGGAGAAAGAAAGGGAGGAGAAGGGAATGGAGGCAGAGACGGAAATCTCTGGTATTGCTTTATAAGTCCAGTAGACACATGATCAGGACCTTGTCACTTAGAACCCCATTTAACCCACATTTCCTCTTAAAGATGACAGTTCCAAATATCTTCATGTTGGGGTTAGGATTTCACCATATGCACTTTGCAGGGACATGGCATTCATTCCCAAATACCACCCAAAGCCTTTCCTCTTGCTGGCCAATAGGGTAAAACACTCAGATGTACTCACTCTGGGGCCTACAATTGACTTTACAGCATTGAATCTGAGCCATACCTTAAATAAACATTGATAATCAGAACTGGAAGTGTGCATGTAACTCCAGTGTTATTCTAAAAATGCAATAACATGCATGGGGTACAATTACTATAGCCTTAAACATACAATGTACCAAATCACTCTTAAACAAGGATCAGTGTTTAAATGTCTTTCACTGTCTAAGAAACGAAGAAACCTGGGTTATAACTTTGGCCTGAGATACAGCTTTATTTTTTTTTTTTGTTCAAAGGCTTTATTATAAATCCTGAGTTTCAGAAGAAGGTTATAAAAAGGGAACTGAACTAGGACTACAACCACCTGGCTTATAGACCCAGCATTAGCACTAACAGGCTCTGTGACCCAAAGTAAGCTACTTAACCTCACATAGTCTCGGTGCACAGTGAGACAAGGGGATTTCTTAGTGTTAAATACAGTATTCCATAGTGCTCCGTGGGAACAGAGCCCTAACAGCTGAAAAGCCTTCAACATCTATTTCAGCCCAGCACCACTCTCATGTTTCAGTCTCATAGACATCATTTGAAGAAATGATCCATAGTTTACAAAATGTAAATTAGTGACAGTCATTAGACATGATGCTTGAGACTTGTTCTTTAAAAAAGTTACAAATAAACAGGATCTTGTTGCTATTCAGAATCAGGGTTCATATGGCAGGTGTGGACCTGTCGAAAATGGTCCTAGATGGTACTAATATAGCCTATCTCCAGATCACATTCCCTGAAGCCAAAGATCAGGCTATAATATGAATAATTAATCTGAATTTTCATTTACTGAAGGAAAATCCTCCTAGTTCAGGCAATGAGTAGCTACCCAATAAAAAAAGGCTAATGAAGCTTTGCCATCATATAACTTTCCAGCTGATCTCATATCAAATGCTTTCCCTCAGAAAAGACCAACTTTTGGAGTTACGTTACAGAAACATGTCAGCCCAGGTTGACTTAGGTAAAGTCTGTGGGTGCCTCGAGCTTCCTGTGGAATCTGCAGCAAATCTCTTAGAGGGCTCACTGCAGTTCTATTACCTTTCCCATTGTTCTCTTCATTTTCGCACTCCTCTGCACCGATGTTTCCAGGTGAGATGGGAAATCGAAGGACCAAAATGCCAATAATAAGAAAGGATTTTCTTGCTGTATTTGCAGTCCAGCTGGAATAGGGAAGTAACAAAAAAAGAAAATCTCATGAGCAAAGTAAATCCTGAGACCATCCAATTTGCAGAGCCCCAAGCGGCTGACTAGGAATCTAATGGTCGGTGGATATCTGAAGTTTCAGGCCTCTAAAGGCTCCCTGTCACTCATTTCAATACCAGAGACTTCTAGTCCCTGTAGCTCTGGTTCCCCAACAAGGTGGGTAATTAGTGTGCTATTGGCCCTGTCAGACTTAGTCTTAGCACTATTACACTCAGAGGCTCCAACCTCCCTGATGAACCATATTATTAGAGGTTGCAAGATAATCCAGAGATGAATAGTTTGAAAAGCCACATGAAAACTGCAAAGATGAATTAAATTACATTCTGGAGACCAAAGAATAAATTGGAAAGGAGGCGATTTCTTATTCAAGAAGTCTTCTTCCCAGTTCTCTTGCAATGTAAACACGGGGCTCTCTGCAGAGGATGGGGTCACCTGCTGCCTAGGGAAAGCAGCTTGAATTTTATTACCTTGGTGATCCTTGGCAGCATACACACTTCAGGAGGCACAAACCCTGCTCCCTTTACTTTGTCTCTCGTGCAGGTTTCTAGCTCTCATAACATTTTAATTAAATTTGGACTTGTCTTTCTCACTCACCTTACTCTCTGCATCAAAGGAGAGGCTTTTCTTGGGCTCCCTGGCTGGGGTCCCTGTAATTCTTCCATTCCAGAAGCAGGCTTCTTTGCCATACAAGGCGAGTGGCAATTAAATCAGAGCAGGGGTAACCTGCAGCGTCTCTAAGAAATAGTGGCACATAACTCCACAGTGACTTATACATAAAGGTAATGAATTCTATAATGCAAATTTACATACAGGTCAAATAAGAAATGCTTTTGCATTTGATAGTACACTGGGCATTAGGTAGTTGTCACACAATAAATAATTCATCTTGCGTAGCCACTTGCTATGTAAATGGTAGGCTATGTATATTAACATATTTAGCTCTGAGAATAAAATGGACATCGGGGCTAGGTGAATCTCTCCCCAGACATATTACAATTACTGCTCCCCAGGAGGTTTAACTCTTGACTTCACTCTTCACTAAGGAGGGGAATTAGGAATTAATTGGAAATGGCATTTTTTTTTCTGATGAAGTGAGATTTACAAAGAAGCAACTGAGTAACTTTAGTGCATATCGGAAGTATTGGCTTTAGCTCACCTTGAGGTGATTGTAAAGACTCAAAAACCAGTATGACTGGAAGTCAGTAAAAACATGAGGAAATAACTAAGTTTATCTAATTAATGCCTGTTTTTTGCCGATATAGTTTGCCCATTAGAAACCATATATGATGTCTGGTCACTCAGCCAGATTTTATGGTTTCTTCTATGAACAGCAACTCCTGGATTCTGCATTGACATTTATGATGAGTTTTGATAGCAAATCTATTGAAACATGTAATTTACTCAAATTGCTTTGGCATTCAACTATTTAAAAACAAAAAGAAAACAGAAATATTCCCAGAAACATCCAGATCTTCAAATGATTGTGAAACTCTTCAATGCCCCAAGAAAGGTGCAGGCCACACAGTTTCCAGCCTGCCTGATGGCAATCTGACTGACATGTTCCAAGAATCTGGTTAAGAGATATTCTCCACTAACATGCAGATGATTCCAAATGACAAGAAAGCCCAGGCACAAGCATAGAGGAGGTGTGATGGCTGTGTCTAAGGACATTCTCATGCTGAGGAAAACGTTTTGGCATCATGAGCCACACAGCAAGAGAAGAAAGGTGGTTTGCATGTACATCAGTTGGTTCAGCCAGAGAACCAGAAACAATGCAACACACATGAGCTTACACCAGGAATGAGCACATTGGGGCCCTGGCTAACCAAATCCAAAGTCTGTAGGGCAGACAGTCAGGGTAGGAAGACCACGGGTGATGAAAGTTTGTCATTAATAGTGAAAGACTTAAAAATTAGCAAAGAAATATAAGCCCAGATAAGGAAACTCTCCAAACTGAATGTAGGGCAGCCTAACCCAGAAACTGACTAAGGCCACTACTGTTACTTAGTGCCTGGAATTTACCAGCCACCAGCAATTACTCCCTTACAAGGCCAAAAGATAACTGGGTACCAAGAATTCCCAGATGGCCACCCTCCCGAGGGGCTCATGAAGGAAACAGATTGCTCCACCAGCCAATGTGTCAATAATTAACAATTAAGTGTCCCTATTGAAACAAAGAGATAGCTACCATTTGCTCAGGCAAGATTAGCATATCCTGAGGTCTACAAGTTTTACAACTAGTGGGTCAGGAGGCCATCTGATTCCCAGCCCTCTCCTCAAGACAAAGGGCCTCCTAGGAACCCATGACTCTGGTCACGTACTCAACGTACTCAACGGACAGAGAGTCGAGGCCCCTCCCTAAGCTTGTGGTTTTTGCCTTTAAAAACACCTGTGCCTGGGGGACAGGGCTGCTCTCTAGCCTGCATGCTGAGAGAGCCTGTTTGTACAAATGTTCACCTTTCATTAAAGCCTCTTGCTGTTTGCATCAAGTTTCTGTCTCCGCATGGTGATTGGGGTGGCCTCGGTCCTGGGAAAAGATTCTGGAGGCCTGAGCTTCTTGGGGATCTTACAATAGGCAATGCATGAGGAAAGAGGGAGAAGTGTGTACCAATTGTAAGCACAGCTGCTGTTTGGAGTGTCTTATCTTAGGGTATAAGCCCTCTCTCTCTAAAGGCCTTTAAGTCAATCGAGGCAGGCCCACTAATGATAATATCCCTTTGATTCACTTAGTGACCTTGGTTATTCAGAAAATAAGTCACATAGATTAGTGTTAATTTAATGAAAAACAAGATGGCCATTGCTTCCTTCTAATTAGTTGTTTCTTCTACCTGTATGTATAACTAGGCATGAAATTCTCGAGACTATAATTGGGACTAACCAAATTATCACAACAAAAAAGCCGTCAGATAACTAATATTAGTGTTCACCTAGATATGTCAATCTTGAAAATGTGTATCTTCTCCTGGGAAGATTTTGATGATTATGTAATTGCTAGAGTCATGTAACCAGTGCTACCACATTTTGAAACACAAACACCTTTGAAACAGAACTGTCCTGCATTCGTGTCATGGAGAATCAAGGGGATTTTCCTTCCAGTAAAAATGACACAGAATGAAGTAGGACATGGGAAAAATGAAGATTCTTTAAGTGGGGAGGTCAATACAGAAGCAGGAGGGGGAGGGAAACTAAGACTAAGGATATGGGAAACAATCGTAAGGAATCACCTTAGTTTTATTTACCTAAAATTTCATGTAACACAAGTGTGTGTGTGTGTGTGTGTGTGTGTGTGTGTGTGTGTACGTGTGTGCAAAAGAATGATCTTTCTACTGCCACATAGCTCCTGCACTCACTGGACTCCAGCTCAGAAGTCAGTGCTGCAAAGGCAGGAAGAACCACTGGGATAATAATCCTAGTAGAGAAGTAATTGACTATTACCATTTGGAAAAATATCTTTTTTTTCTAATTTAATATGTTGGGAAAATGTTTCTCCATAACTTTAGTGTCATGCTAGTCTTCTTTCTTCCCCTTAGGAAAGATACAACATGACCAATCACAGATGTAAATCACCAGCAAAAAAAATGCAGTTGGAAATAAGTAAAATATTACTACATTATTAATACAGTGGGAATTATGTGGAGACTCATTTGCATATGGGAGATCAAGCAAGAGAGAGAAACCCCAAGATGTGAACAGGGTTTATTAAAATGATGATTAGCAAAATTTCACTTAGAATTCAACCAATCTGTATATATGACCTGGATTGGATGATGGTCTATTTATGAGGTTTTAAATGTCTTCTGTAGGCTTATATATTAGAACATTTGTTTTCAAATTGGTGGTGCTATTTGGAGATGTTGTGGGACCTTTAGAAGGTAGATCCTTGCTGAAGGAAATAATTCCCTAGGGATGGGGGACAGAATTTGAAAGTTTATATACTTACCTGACTTCCTGTTCTTTCACATTGCTTTCTGTGTGAGGATGAAAATGTGATAAGTTATATTCAGACTACTGCAGCCTATGTTTCACCTGCCTATTGCCATGCTTTTCCCACTGTGATGGACTAAATCTCTCTGGAATTGAAATTCAAAATAAACCTTTTTCTAAGTTGCTTTCTATCAGGGTACTTAATATAACAACAGAAACATAATTGTCTGTTTGTCTACCCATCCATCCATCCATCCATCCATCTATACTGTCTGTTTATCTATCTATCTGTCTGTATGTCTATCTATTTCTTATATGCTTCTAATTTTCTTTTTGGACCTCACAGCTAGAAATGTCAGCAAAATGGAAATGAAGTTATACTAGGTATAATTAAAAGATAGAGAGAAATAGAGGAGAGAACAGTGTTAGAGGAACAAAGAGGGAAATGTGAAGAATAAGGACAAATAAATAGTGAGAAATAAACAAGGCATGGGAAAGAAGTAGATGCAGATTAGGTAGAGAAGAAAGTGAGCAAGAGCTTAGGGAAGAGAAAGAGGACAACAGCAGAGTCACAGTATGTCTTAGCTCATTGGCAGAATCCTACTCTAACCAGGGGATGTTCTGAAAGTCTAAAGCAATAATCAAACCTTAATGGGAGAAAGTAGAAAAGGGAGGAAAGTCTCAATGTGTGCAATGATCAAGGTTAAGACACCCTACAGTAAGTTAAATACTGTGAATAAAAGTCTATTAGCAGACTTCTTAAACCTTTGATTTAGTGAGTAAACTTCAGAAAGCATTTCCTTTCCCCAGACTTCCCTCTTCCAAAGGTCACCAATTTGTTATCTTCCACCCCAACCCTCCATCAGATCCTTCTCTTCATTGATCAAAACTTACTCAACAATTTTCTATATCCCAAGAAACACATACTCCTCCTGCTTTTGCTCAATATGGCTACAATGGTTATTCATCCAGTCACTATTTTAAAACTCTTTGAAAGCTCCCCTTGTATCCTCAGAATCATGAACATGTGACCTGTATTACATAACTTGATACTTTCCCTCACTATGTTTCAGTCACAAAGACCTTCTGCTTCCTTAAACATACCTAGTAACTGGTTCAGACCTGCTTAAACTTGTTCTCCAACTCCTAGGCTCCATGAAGCTTTCTCCTAGACTTTTCCTTTCCCACTTACTAACTCATAAGTTATGTCCTGGTACTGGGTGTTTTTGTGTGTCAACTTGAAACAAGCTAAAGTCATCAGAGGAAGGAGTCTCAGTTGAGGAAATGCCTTGATGAGATCCAGCTGTAAGGCATTTTCTTATTTAGTGATCAATGGAGGAGGGCCCAGCCATGGTGTGTGGTGACATCCCTGTGCTGCTGGTCCTAGGTTCTATAAGAAAGTGGGCTGAGCAAGTCATGGGATGCAAGCCAGTAAGCAGCACTCCTCTGCATCAGCTCTACCTTCCAGGATCATGCCTTGTTTTGAATTTCTGTCCTGACTTCCTTCACTGATGAACAGCAATGCTGAGGTATAATCTTTTCATCCCCAACTTGCTCTTTAGTCATGGTGTTTCATCACAGCAATAGAAACCCTAAATAAGACAGTCCTCCAGGAGGATTTTGAATAGAAAATGAGCTATAAAAAGTTAAGACACACTTCACTTTCATATGCATACCAGAGTATAAGGGCAGACCCTTAGAGGTTAGATACCTTAGTATCATACAAGTGAGCTCACCATGCATCCTTGACCCTAGCCATATAAGTTCAAGGATAGATGGGATAGATGCTTCTAGTTTTTGTCTTATTGTTGCTATGATGCAAAGCTGGGAAATTCATTCTGTGTCCTACACAGATGTAAAGGACAGGATAATAAACACTCCAACATTTACAGGTATGAGGTCCCTGTCACATAGCATGGGAACGACCATAAAGGAGATATAGAAAAACATGAATGAACACGGCTATGTCCCAAAAGAACTTTAGTCAGGGTCCTAAAAACTCAAATCTTCTATACCTTCAACATACCACAAAATTTTACTCCTTTTCAAGTTTTCTTTCAATTTTAGAAATAAAGAAAAGGAAGAAAGAAACTATTCCCAATTTGGTGTCCATATGAAACAGGCAGGAAGTTGGTTTTGGTTTGAAACATAACCTGACCTGTGTTATGATTTTTGCATTCTTGTTTCCCTTCCTTTACTTTTCCCAATAACTTTTCTTAATCATAAAAAAAAAGTTGACAACAATAATGAATACTGTTACCTAGATGGAGAACATTCTATTTATAGCATCCAGGCACAAGGATTTCTTGGATCATTTTACATGGCTTTCCAGTTTTCTTAATGTCAGAGTTCTTTAGCATGCCTCAAAAGATTCCCTGGCATTCAGCTCACACCCTCAGTATTCTTGGCTGTGAGCCTTTCCCATCCTTTCACTGAGCATTCCTGCTCCACCCACAGTCATCCACTGTAGGTTACCCTTCCTTTCATGGCAACTTTCTCTACATAGTGGTCACTGTCAATTTAGTGCAAACTCCTGGTAAGAGTTATTTCAGGCTCCTGATCAACTATTCCTATTTCTTGTGCTAGCCAACACCATCTCCTTTGATCAGGCTCATCCGCCACTGAAAGAACTAGAAATGCCCTTTTCAGGTTCCCTAATTGTTAGGCTATGTCCATGTGATCCAGCTGTAACTAGATGAGGTTCATTAAGAAAACAATTCTCCAGCTTGCAATGTTGTTGATATTTGGTCATACTGATTAGTTTTAAAAGTTAGGTACTAAAAGGCTTAAGAGAGAAATCAGCATTTAAGATCACTTGCTATTCTTAAACCCAGGTTTAAGTTCCTAGATGATTCACAATCGCCAACTCCAGTTCCATGAGATCTAGCACCCTCTTCTGGCCTCCTCAGATCCCAGGCACATATGTGATGCACTCACATATTTGTAGGAAAACAAAACAACAACAACAAATGAACAAAAAAATCCAAACCAACTTTTTTTAAAACAGTGAAATGACTATTTAAAACACTCTTATAAAAACACACATATGAGGATTTTTGGTTTTGAGAATATTATTTTATACTTCAGGAGAATCATGATAGACAATATATGTATTTTTTCCTTGCGTTAAAATGAAAAGTGACTGAAAATGTTATGTGCTCCACAGATCCTTAAGGCAAGTAGTTAGAGAATTTGATTTTACCTCTGGATTTCATCCCAGGTTGGAGCTGCCCTCCACTGCAGTTAATGAATGATTTACTGATGGTGATAGGATCTAGTGATTCACTCTCAGTTGTTCAATGTGATAGCATGGATATTTTCCCATGTGAAGAAAATACCTAATAGTTTTATGGAAAAATAAAGTGACCATTTAAAATAGCAGATATGGAAGGAATGCTACTAGTAAAGAAAATGTCACTAGGTTAGAGCTACTGTACACAAACAGCTGGAGATGCGGCTCAGTGATAAAGCGCCTTCTACCTAGCATGTATTAGGTCCTTGACACAATCCTTGGGACTGCAAAAACAAACAAAATGATGCGTGAAACAGATGAGAAAAGATATTTCTGAATTGCTCAAGTTTGGAGAAGTACATTTTGGCAAGGTAAAATGTCCACAGAAATTCTTTACACTTGGCATGTATTTGTCTAAAAGATAACAAATCATAGATTCACTGGAAAACTGAATTTCATTCCTCATTCAATGCAGTTACTGTTATTTTGTCCCTTGAATTCCACTGTCTGGAGACCATCCTCAAGGCTGACATGAAGGTGGCAGGTATTCTATCCATGTCAATCATTTGGGATCTTTGTAGCTGCTTCCCAGTAGCTGGCTCACAGTTGGGCTCTACCTAGAAGGCAGGGAGTTTCCTTTGCAGGGAACTGAGCTCTCTTGGGGCATCTGTAGACTACAAAATTATGAAGTACTGGAATATAAGAGTCCAATCTCTTTGCTCAAACTCAGGACAAGTTTTAAGATCATCTTAGCTCCAGAATTTTCTTTGGAATAGTGTATGAGCCTCAAACAATCCAGTCACAGAGACAGACAGCTCTTCCCTCCACTCTGGCTTGTGACAGAGTCCACAGAGAGCATTCCCACAACCCTTTGGCATTTGGTTCTCCTCCTCTGGATTGTGCGTCCAGGAAATCCCACCTAAGACTAAGATTAATTCTGAAAATGCAAAGCATATGTGTATATTTTTCCTATTTGATTGAAATGTGTATCTCTCTAGAGAGATGAATAAAATGGTATGGGATAATGCCAAAATATATATTTTTGAATAAATTTTCCAAAATAAATATGATTGCTAAAGTAGATGGCCTGAAAATACTAAGGAACAACACATTGTTCTCCACTAGATTCTTATTTTAAAATAAAAAAATAATAAAGTAAAAAGGTGCAAATATTTCTCCAAAAGTATTGAGTAATCACAAATGATCTAAATGGACAATAAAATATATTGAGAGAAAAATTGTAAAGTAACCTCTTGAACAATTCTAACAGATTCACTGTGATAAAACCATATTTCCCATTAGAACAGACTGACACAATAAAAGAACATAAAACTGAACAGAAAATGTAAAGACTAAGATGAGCTGAGATGCATGAAATAGGAAACTTAAGGTTATCCTGTGAGATTGTTTTATCAACTAAGCCTAAATAGAAACTAAAGATTATTTCCATTTTAATTTTTCTGTTAAATTTATAAAAATAAGACAAAATGAAGGAAAAAAGGAAAAGTGGGAAGGAGAAAGAGAGGTAACCTGGAGGAAGGAAGGTTAAATTAAGTCATTTAAGAAATTAAGAAAGAGCAATGTTGCTTGATTATATTCAGTTTCTATTTATTTTTTTATTTTAGGAGACTAATACGTGACATAAATGAAGTATAAAAGATATTGAAATCAAATAATAGACAAAGGTTATTTGGTCTTTGTTTCTTTTAGGCTTTTTTTGTTGGCATCAGTTCAAATCACAGACCTATGGCCTTGAGATAGTTGTTCAATAATATTTCATGTCTTCTGTATCATACAACTTGTAAAACATATAATAATTTGCATTTAGCTGGGCATTGCATTTGGTCTATTAGTCCACCTACCTATCCTGTGAACTTTAAGCCATGCTTGCTTTCTGGGAGTGACCCCTTTATCCCAGTTTTAGTCTCTTCCAATAAAATGTCTAGATATCAGGACCAATCTTTACTTTGTCTTCTACTTAGTCAACCTTATTGTGGTTGGGACAGGTGCCCATCAAATAAAGGTCTATATGTGAAGACAGCCTGTGGTGCTATTGGGAGGTAGTAGAATGTTGAGAATACGAGACTAAAGAGAAAGAAATTATGTTATTAGTGGTATGCTCTTGAATTGTCACAAGCTCAAAAGTCAACCTATCATGACCTCCAAATCTGTGGGGGAAAAAAATGCTCTGTGTATACAGATATACCATCCCTGCCTGAGATGCCAGCAATAACTACTGTGAAGTAAGCTCAAATGAAATTATTTAGAAAAAAAATTCCCTCACCATAAGTGATTATCTAGGGTGTAAAACATTGATAGAAAGCTCACACACAGATGTCTCTCTACTTTGATTTAAACTTTTATGATGTGTGTAGTGTTTCATCTTTGGGCTATTGCATTTATATTCTGCCTTGTATTTTTAACTCTGAAGTTGGTATGTCCATCACTTTGCATCCTTGAAACATCTAGAATTTTCATACAAACACTTCTGTCACAAGTATTTACTGGTGAGGTGAATAAATAAGAAAACAAAGTATTGTCTGCATCAGCAGCATTCAGAGAGTTGAATTTGCCTCTTAAAGTTTTATGAGAAATTCAACTGAGACTGGGATATGTCTTGTGGACCAGCTCATATGTAACTAAAAATTATTTTAAAAGGGATTCTTAAAATATTAATGCCTACTTCTCATAAAGGCCACTGGTGAGAAATAAACACTGTCTGCTTTTGAGAAACACATCTATCACACCTGAAGGTCAAACTCAGAGTAAAGTGACCAAACAAAATATCATCAATGAAGATTAATTTGTTGCTCTTTTCTGTGTTTATACTGATGCTCTGAAGGTTTTATTTCATTAAGACTATAAACTATGGTTATCACTTGGAAGTACAGTGTGACAAACTTACTTCATTTGTGATACAACACAGCAGAAATTCAAACTACACACAAAATGTGAACAGATATTGGCCAAATTATTGGCTTTTTATTTAATAATCAACCATGGAATTAGAAGAAAAAATGTATTAATTCGATAATTGTTCATTGTGAGAAGTCATTAGTCAGTTTGGTCTCCAGGAGAGACAGAGACTTAAAGGTCAAATTCAGAGGATTTAGTCTGATAGAAACAATAATGACATTCTAAATGATATCTGGGCGACCTATAAGAGTTAATGCATTTCTTAAGTAAGCACTTTAGCCCATTGTTAGTGATAGAAACAATCCTAACAATGTATAGCTAGCAGAGCAGAAAACTTTAAAGATGTGTCTCTAAGAGGAAGCACTAAAGGTTAATTAAGTGACAATCTATTGAGCTGGGAGGAGGGAGCTCTTCTCTGAAACAATATTAGGAGCTAAGTTGTTATCATAAGATTCCCAAACAATGCCAGCAAACAACTGAGACTCCCAAACAACTTCTTGCTGAAATCTCCATTCCTGATGAGCAGTTCCTGCGCCCTGGCTCTTCACAATGGGATTTATGAGCTTAGGTCAGCACATTGGAATTACACTAACCAACAACTGGAGTGGATGTCTGGATAAACAAAGGGCAAAAACCCTGGTGACACAATTACTCTGAACGTTTGGCATGTACTGGATCCAAATAAAGGACATGAAAACATGTATCTTAGAAAGTAGACTGTTGCTGACAGAGGAAGGCTTCAGGGGCAGCGAAGCCCAAGTGGGAGAAACTTGACCTGGGAACAGTCTGGATTCTGAACTTCCTGCTTGGCAGCCATGAGGTTGTTGACTCAGGATTCAGGGACTGTGTGTGCTGGATTGTTTGGCTTTATGCTGGGATGGTGGATGCATTTTCTCAATAATTCCTTGCTTGTTTACAATGTACCTTCCATTTATGAATTCCTTTGACCTATTTAATATTGCAATTTAGGTTGTTTGCTATAATTGTTTATCTCATCTGTTTTTCTATCCTTTACAATGTTTCTTATTATTTTGGGTAAAATTTTATGTCTAGTCTCATAAATCTTGTTTTTATTTTATTATTCTGGAGTTTGTGTTTTGCACCTCATAGAGCACTCTCCTGACGTCTTCTGAAGGCAGTTCTTATCAATACAGTAGCACTGAAGTCTAGTGATAATGTTTTATTAAATGTTACATTGAGGCTGAAATCCCCACAGCAGGCATCCCAGAATCATTACCAGCCTGAATATTTTCTCTACAAAGATGATAATGATAAACACAGAGCCTCAGTTGGAGGCTTACCACTTATTACTTAATCCACAAACCCCCTGCAGATGTATGTTGGTGTCTTCAAATGCCCACCCAAGGATTGTACAAAAGCTTAAAGCAAAACTACATAAAGAGTTTTTTAAAGGTATTATTATACAACCTAAGGTTTTTGGTTTTGGAAGATTATTGTCTTACTAACAAAAAGCCAATCATGCTTGGTACTACGTGTTCCTTCCAAGTATTTTGAAAATTCTAAAATATTTGTCTTATTTCTGAGAAGAGCCCCTGACACACTTCAAATTTCTATTTGATAAAATGCTTACATGAGGAAAATGAGGTTTGGAATTGTTTTAAAAAGTGACACTGGGTATCATAAATTCTGCAAATGTAGCAGCCTGGACATGTCCAAGTCATGAGGAAGACCTGTGTACCAGGCTCAAAAGGCCAAATGGACTCAGGCATCACTCTAAGAAAACAGTAGTGAGAACACAGAGGAAGGGAACCATGAGGCACATAGATCCCGAGCAGTACTTGGTATCTCAGCTGCAAAGAAAAGTATAATTTGATTCTCATAACATCATGCCAACTTTTCTGGAGTCTTTTTAAATTAATAGGCAGATAGGAATTTAAGACCAAAACAAAGAGATTGAATCTAGCACAGATGTCCAAGGCAAACTTACAGCCCCACTCTCACTGATGATAAAGATGGCTTAAACATGTCAGCGAGTCTGGGAAAAGAGGTCATGAACTAAGAATTTAAATAAATGATAACTGATTTTAACTCAGTTTTTAGATGACTATTTTAAAAAAGATTTCAAAAACCATTGCTTAAAACAGAGGTTTAAAAAGGTATGTATGTTGCTCTAGACATGAGTATTTAAAGATCACCAATACAGAGGGAGTCCCACTAAGTCCCCCATGCAAAAGGAGGTGACCTGGACAATGGACTGATTGCCCTCAATCATTCTTGTGGAAAATTCACGGGAAAGTGCTGTAATTGTAACTGGTCCTCTGCTGAAGTTGTGTGTACCATAAGGAGTAATAAAACACAGTGCTAGTCCCCAAGGAACAGATAAATTGCAAGAGACGATTTCTTGGGAACAGAGGAGGGCTGAGTACAACTCTGACTGAAATGCAAGGGCACAAGTACAAAACCTTTGCCTGGAGTGAACAGGAAAGACTTCCTAATATGAATTTGACTGGGCTAAAGGAGCATGAGTGGGAAGGTTGTGTTTCTCATTTTATTTCTTAAATTTTCTCATGAAAAGTAAGTAAATACCTACCAAGTATAGAGTTTGGAGAACGTATAGAGGCAGAGAGTAGAAACAGCTCTGACTTTCACATGTAACCATTACAAACATTTAGTATGTGTGCACAAACTCTGAAATTTAGTTATGTGGAATTTAAAGCATCCTGTCTTTAGAATGATGGGGTATTCATTAATGCCATGGAAATATGTCCACAAAGTATTTCTAGGGGAAGACAGGAGATTGTCAAGTTAACTACATATGTGTGCAAGGACATAAATCATGTTATGTTTATTTGCATCTACTTTTAATTTATTTTTTCCAACATAGTGTTTTTATTGATTATTTGGGAATTTCACATAATGGACCCTGACTTCACTCACTTGCTAGTGCTCCCAGGTCCAACCTCCCATCCTTATATCCACCAGCAAACCCCCATCCCAAAATAAGAAAATAAATGCCACTAGGTGTGCTTCTTGTTACCTATATGCTCATTGGAACATGGTCAAACTTTCAGTCATCAGCCCCTTAAAGAAAACTGAGCCCCTGACCCTTACCCAAAGCCATCAACTGTGAAGAGCTACACATGAGCACCCTTGTCACAATTTTAAGGAGCTCTCTTCAATAGCTTCCTGTCTAGACTGCTTTTTTGTTGGGGGGGGGTGCCTTGTCACAGAAGCCTTCACTGTCCCTCATTCTCAACTGTATGTCTGAAGTCATAGATACCAATGCAAAAGAAGCTTCATTGCCTGTTATAGTGAGGGGCAGCACAGATTATGGACTTCCCAGTTATTTCTGAAGACAGAACCATAGATATCCACACGGCCTCCAGTGACAGCAAGGAACACAGATAAAAGCATGGCCCTCAACAGCTCCACAGGCCAAGGACATCAATATGGCTTTGGGTGGTAGCATGGACCACAGACATGGCCTTGGGTGGCAGCCCAGAACAAGGACATGCTTAAGTCCTTTGGCCATAAAATGGACCACAGACAAAAACATGGCCTCAGCTGGCAACACTGACCACAGATACCATCACTGCCTCTGGCAGCAGCATTGACCATGACAATCTTTTGAGGAGGCACAATCCAAAAAAAAAAAAAAAAAAAAAAAAAAAAAATTCTCTGTCTGGGACACCATGTTGGTGCTCAGAGACAGGGCAATCACACAGCTGGCCAGCATGTGAGGGGGCAGGGTCTTCAAGAGCACCATGCTGCTGCACACCACCTTGGGACCCTGCTCCACAATGAGATGCTGCCCTGTTCCCCACAGTGACACAGCCATGCCTGTCACGGCTTTCTTGTGCCTATCTCCACCTCTCCCCACCATGCGCGTTCTGCTTGTTCCTCCATCTTTTCCACTTTTCCACCACACATTTGTTCATTGAAGTGGCATTGCAAACTAAAGTGCATCCCACAGTAGGGTTTTGATTTTTGGGTTTTTTTGTTTGTTTGTTTGGTTGGTTTTGTTTTTCCCCCCAAACAGCTTTACATGTAAATATTAACTGCAACAAGTCATTGGTCTGGTTCAAAGTTTCTGGCTTCTGAAGCACCAGAATTGAAATACTGAATTCTCACTGAGACTAGTTTTGGGTATCCTGCTGTTGCCCAGAGTTAGGAAGATCTTGCAGCTAGGCAGAGCATCCAGGGGCAAAGTCCAAGTGAGTTATAGGACAAATCCACATCCTCAGTGCCAGCTGCCATGTGGCTCACCATGAAAGACCATTGTGCTTGCAGCCTTGGACAGGCTGGACTTTGGCTGTGAGCACTACTCCTCCTCCTGCAGGACAAGCAGGGAGAAATGCAGTAGCAGCAAGGACGACAGCAGCAGTGTAGCTGCAATAGCAGCATGGGCTGCAGCAACATCTGCTCCATGGTTCAGGTCAGCCCTTCAACTGATTTCCTTTCTTGTCATTTTTCTTCTATTTTTGTTGTTTTTGTCTTTCATTATTTTCCAAGAAAAATTGCTTTGAAATGCATTTAATGTTCAGTGAAAAACCTGACAGTTTTGAATACTGTGGTAGGTTAAATATAATAAAATGAATAAAGTAATATTTAGCTAATTATCTCAAAGTTTGTGATCTCACTCAACAATGAAGATAGGTATTCTATATAAATATAGTACGAGTTCTCTATTAGTAGACTAAACACATAGTTTGGAGGTTAAAAAAATTAAACTACCCCTTAGGAGGAAACCATTAAAATAGAATTAAGGGCTGGAAAGATGGCTCAGTCATTAAAGGCTAGGCTCCCAACCAAAAATTTAAAATAGAATTAAGCATTTTCCAGGAAAATACTTTGGCTTTTTCAGTGACTTTCTCTCAAAGAGAAAATCAAATGAACAATGACAAGACAAAGGAATAGAATAGACTAAACAATTATGGTATGAAGAGCATATTTCACTATAACCAGACTATTAAAGCCAAGCCTTCCATGAAGCACCATTTGAAAACTGGGGTTCAGTCATACTTTTAATCAAGATTTGATTGAAGTATTTGAACCTTACAATTCTAATTTCCATAGTGGCAATGTAGCACAACCACTTATCCATAAAGTGCTCTGTTAATAGCCACATTGTATTCAATTCTATGTTAAATTCTGCTTTAATAACTATTGTCTTAATGTTGGCCAATGTATATGTTAGCTGCCCAAAGCCATTCAGTAAAGCCCCTCCATCTTTGTCTGAATGGTATCAGTTCCCATAGTTATAGCAGTTTGGTTTCTAGAAACAAGAAAACTTGTCTCTAGCATCTCAGCTCCATCCATGTGCCTTAGACCTGAAGTAATGGCCAATCAGGAAAAATGTATCCTGACCACACAATGTTCTTTATCCCACTTTGCTAACTGTAGGTTCCAAAAGAAAACTTTAGCTTCCTTCCCAGCCCCTCCAGTTTCTTCCCTAAGGCCACACGGTCTGTAAGCAGGATGGTGGGCTCTGGGTTCTACAGAGACACCCTCTGAGGGTTTTTGTCCACAGAAGTTGACCCTATCTTACGTCTCTCCTCTTGTCTGTCTTTCCCTTTACTTGGTGCCCAGTTGAGGAAGTCAGTGTGAGAGCTCTCCAATTGAGGTCATCCTCATGCCTTTTCTTTCCCCTCTGTCCCCATGTGCCTCCTAATATTCTTGAGTGACTCTGATAGAGACCAAGTCTCCATGGTGCTCCTTGCCACAACCTGCTGATTCAACCTGGGATGAGATCTCTACCCCCACTCCCTTTCTAGAAACTTTCTTTTTGACTGCTGCCAGGCTGACTCCTTAGAAAACCTGGGTAAGAATTCCTCTCAGACATCTTTCTCCTTATTGGGGCCCTCTTACTGAACAGAGTTATTAGTGGGGAGTGAGACTTCCTTTCAGACTGTGTGGACTTTCACCTCACCCCTTCTCAGAGGATCTGAGAAGTCTTCCAACCACTCACAGCCTCTTTTACCTTATCCTTCCCTATAGCCATGGAGCTGCACTCCTCCAGCCACCTATATAAACTATTTTGGGGTATCTCTTCATTTCCTTCCTTCCTTCCTTCTTTCCTTCCTTCCTTCCTTCCTTCCTTCCTTCCTTTCCTTCCTTTCTTCCTTCTCCTTTCCTTTCTCTCTTTCCTACTAACATGTGGCTTAGCTTCAGTACGCCTTGAGAATGGCTATCCTTGGTCAGAGAGTGACACATTTGACTTCTAGATTCAAGAGGACTTCAGCATAAGGGAATATTGTCCAAGGCCTCCTGTATCTTCATCTCTTTATGCTTTTGCACTGCTCTGGACTCCACCTCCCTGACAGTACCTAAATCTGATCATCCTCCTAATTTGTTCTGTTCTTTCTCTCCACAAAAACTGCCTTCTCAGCCAGTTGTATGCTAAAGAATGGCTTCTCCAGATTGAAGCAAACAAACAAACAAACATGTCTGCCTGCTGCCCTGCAGGGCTTTCCTTCCCAAGAAACGTGCTTCATGACTTCATTCCCTGTTCTGATCACATACTGCTTCCTTCCATTTTTCTTCTTTGCACTCTTTCTCCCATTCTGATGGACATGGAGGGCTATGGATAACTTCTTTCTCTCTGATGCAATCTTTAACTCTTCCATTTTTATGCCTTTTCTCCCCATCCCCCTACCCCCACCCCCAGCCAGGCTGACACTGTAAACCTCCACCTGCCTCCATCTGCATTTTCTTCCAGCCCAAAGTTTAGATTCTCAGTATTTCTAAATTGTAAGTCTACCACCATTTCTTCTGGCTTGTAACCATTCTTAGAATCCAACTTCCCCCTAGCCAATTAGATTTTTTAAAGGCTAATCTATGTTCTAAGTTCAATCTGAAAATTCCAAACTGCTTCTCTATCCTGAGTGGATACCCTCAAACATATCACTTTCAGTTCCCAGTTTTACTTTGCTCCTCCTTGTCCCAAACCGACCACCACACACAATATAGTTCTCAGCCAAGGGGCAACAGCTAAGGTGTTGTGTTCTTCCAGAGAGGCTGGAGTTAGACTGACCAAACTAACACCCAGCGATACCTCCTTAAACACTGAAATTCTTGCCAAAGGGCCACAATCTGCCCAGATGGAAATCGTTCACACTATTTCTCCAGCTGTGAATGATGCAATGTAATTATATTATTTTTAATGAGCTGTCATTTTATGTGCCATAGCTAAATGTTGCATGTATGCAAATTATATTCCTGTGTGGTAGGACCTGTGACCACTGTTAAGATTATACAGTATACATACCTGATTTTAATATATGCTGAATATATATATATATATATATATATATATATATATATACTCTCTCTCTCTCACACACACACATATATGATCTAATTTAAAAAAAATAGCTTATGTGGTTCTCTATCGGTATATCGAGGTCAATTAAGAGTATGTACTCAACCTGCTGTCCTACTCTGTGTTCAGACTGTTTAAGTTTAACCGGCCTTTAAGAAAATAATGTAACTAACCTTACCATGCTTTGAGTTTCCCATGCAATCAACTTTTACAACTTAGCTAAACACAAAGTTTTAATCTTGTTACGTACTGCTCCATGACCTTGACACAGAATAATGTATGTAGCTAAGTGTGTATGTGTGTGTTGTAATCATTTCCTGAAGACAGCCAACAGGTTGACAGCTACAGTGGTTTGAATGAGATGTCCTCTATAGTCTTGGGCATTTGAATAACTGATCCCCTGCTGGACTGGTTTCGAAGTACTTTAGTTAGTGATCTACTGCTATGAAGAGACACCATAATCAACACAACTTATAAAAGGAAACATTTAACTGAGGGCTTGCTTACAGTTTCAGAAGTTGAGTCTATGATCTCATGACAAGTAGCATGGTGGCTGAAAGGCAGGCAGGCATGATATTGGTGCAGCAGCTGATAGTTTAAACTTTATCAATAGGAAGAAGGCAGAAAAAGAGAGACTGAATCTGGGTGGGCCTTTGAAACCTCAAAGTCCACTCCTAGTGACACATGTCCTTCAACAAGGCCACACCTCTTAACCTTCCTAAACAGTTCCATCAGCTGGGAACCAAACATTTAAATATATGGCCTATGGAGGCCATTTTCATTAAAACTACCACAGGGATGCTGCAAGATGTGGCCTTTCTGAAGGAAGCATATCAGTGCTCTCGGCTTCCGGGTGTATTATAAGACATGAGCTCTAAAGCTATTTCCTATGAACCCTTTCAGCCTTGCCATTTAAACCGTCTCCATTCTTTGTATCAACCAGCAATATCCAGAATCATTGTTGTCAGGGACCTCCCACACTAGGCTGGGACTCAAGTAGGAGATTCCTGTCCTCTATTACTCTCTATCAATTACTCTTAGTCTTGTGGTATCCTGCTGGCAGGATCCACACCTTCCACCCTAACTCCCTTCATCAGGGGACTCCACCTTTTGGTAAAGACTCAGTGTTCTCCTACCCCTTTCATCTCTTTCTTTTCAGACTTATTCTTTGTCCTAGTGCAGCCAGTTTGTAGGAGTCACTCCACCTGACACACCCTCAACCCCAGGGACTCCATCTCTTGTTTCAGACATGATCCCCCTAGATCAGTGGTTCTCAACCTTCCTAATGCTGGGACCTTTTAATACAGTTCCTCATGTTGTGGTGACTCCAACCATAAAATTCTTTTTGCTGCAAATTCATAAGTGTAATTTTGCTACTGTTATGAACTGCAATGTAATATGTGTGTTTTCTGGTGAACTTAGGCAACCACTGTGACAAGGTCATTCAACCTCCAAAGGGGCAGAGACACACAGGTTGAGAATCAGTGCTCTAGATCTTTCTCAAGTCAAGACCCCTCTCAGCCTTTCCTCTTAGCCCATCTCCATTCCTTACTGCCACCCACTGACCTGAAGAGGCACTCTGAACAAGGGATACCATGGCCACTATGCTTGTCTAGGATCCAGAGAGGGTGACATCAACCAAAGAAGTGGACACTCACCTAACAAAACAAACACCAGATATCAGCACCTAGAAACACATCAAACATCACAACTCCAAATTCCTAGATAATCACACACACACACACACACACACACACACACACACACACGTAACACTCAAGACAATTTGCCTCCAACAGAACCCAGCATGATCTATAGGCACATACTCAGACATAGACAGATAACAGATAGGTCAGCAACCAGAAACTATAGACAGACAGCAGGCACAGGGAGAAAAGTGGGCAGTTCAAGTTTTGGCTTGCTCCTGGTCAAATCAATCCAAAAAATTGCTTTATTTTCATTCCTTAATGTGACAATGGCTCATTTGAGTGACCTTTGAGGCAATGTTTAATGTGTTAATTGACATACTCATTATTCTTAAATATTTGAGCTATAGCATACATGTCTCCTATATTGTAAATATGATTAACTACTTATTAATTTAAATATCATTGCTTTAAAATCTTAAAAACAAATTAAGCCATCAAATTAAAAAGATAAAGACCATAATGAATATACTTGATAAAATTGTTAAAAAGGTAAAATATTTTAGATTGAAAGTATTTTTATGTAAATATTTAGAAAATATGATTATAAAACAGTTCTAAGTTAATTAATTATAGCGCCTAAGTTCAAACTTCTGTCAGATATCAATAAAACTGATAACTGATTCTATATTTAAAAGGTTTTCTTAAATATTGATCCATTTCTACTAATGTTTGCTTAAAAAAACCAAGATTTTGTCTTAGGTATTCACTAAGTATAACATTTAAAATCTGTGCTTAGATTCCTCCAAGCACTGTTGCTATGATTTCCCCATGATTTGAAGTGTTTGCTTACTGGACACTGCTACACAGTGACTCTATTATAAAACAAATTTCCTACCTTACATGGGTGCTCCTGATAAGTTACATGGTGATCCTGAGCTTATTTTTCTGGGAAAAAAAATGACTTGAATCTATTTATAAATGTGACCTATTATACAAAAATGTATGCTGCCTAATTTGTCAGTCCTCCAAACTAATAATTAAATAAACAGTTGTCACCATTGAATTTTGAATAACCTCCAGCATAAAGGTTTTGAAAAAAACTTGCTACATTTGCTCTATTTCCAAGGTATTCAAGAAAGAATTTGTTGAGTTATTATGCAGTGATTAAATGTTACTGATTTTAATTGTAGTAAGACAATAATTCTTTTTTTCCCAGACTCCCTAAATTAGTCAAACCATTTTGTGGTATACATACTTAAACCCTCCTGAGCCAAATGAGAGTAACTCTCTTCTTTACCTGTGGTCTCTGCTTCTTTAAAACTCCATTTTTATTATTTTAGTATTAAATATAATGCTTCTATCCTACATCTCTATCACAATGTAGTGCTGTTACCTACACTGTTAAAACTTCTTTACAAGTTAAAAATGTTAAAATCTTCCAGATCCAAAGTCAAAATTTCCTTATACTGCCCTAGCTTTTTAAATAGCCAGTTATTTACCTTCCTGTGAATGTGACATTTTGTGACTAAAACTCAAAAACTGTATAAGGGGATTAACTTTAAAGAGAGTTAGAGCTGCCCTATTAAGATCCTCCTGTACTCTCTGATGACTTTTCCCAAAATTCCTCTGAATTGAAAAACTCATACCTTTCAGGCTGTCTCCACTCCAGTGCCTATTCAGTCATTACCATTCTGTTTACCTCCTGCCTGCTCAAAACTGCTGGGAACATGCCATCTACAGCTACACCATCACAGTCTCATGTTCCTCCTGCTCTCACCAGCCATACCTACGGTTTCCAGTGGTTCCTCTGGGATTCTGCCCTACTGCTGGGGCTCTGACACCTGCCCCTCTGTTCTGGGCTCTGCCTGATTTCTGGGGTTTTACCTCCCTTTTTTTAGGCTTTTATCATACCAGAGCTTCTGCTCTTCCTCTGTCACCCTGAAAAATATCTGAATCTTCTGGACCCTTCTTCAATGCCCACTGTGCTGATCCCTAGGTTCATTGCTTGACTCTGTGAAAGAAAGAAAACAGAACAGCACAATCAGCCTGAAGAGAAGCATTATGTAATTGAGAACAACTACAAGTTATGAACTATTTCTAGCAGAACTTACTATTGTTTTTCCCATGATATAGATGGCCTTTAATGGAGAGGCTCAAGGGAAAGCCAATCTGTAGAAAAGGGTCTCTGCCTAAAAGGCTTCCAGCATCACAGGGCTTCCTTTGTTGATATCTTCTAGATATTTTGCACATCAATTTATCTAGTTGTTGCTTCTCTCTATTTACTACTTGGACTCATTCAAAATTAAAAGCACGCCTATGGGAGATATGTACAAAAAACATATTTTTTTACTGTCTTATTTTTGTTTTTTTGGTTTTTTCATTTGTTTGTTTTTAAAAGACAGGGTTTCTCTGTGGTTTTGGACACTGTCCTGGAACTAGCTCTTGTAGACCAGGCTGGTCTTGAACTCACAGAGATCTGCCTGCCTCTGCCTCCCAAGTGCTGGAATTAAAGGTGTGTACCACCACTGCCCGGCATTGTCTTTCTATGTGAGTCCAATCAAGGATTTTTTTTAAAAGTTCCTGGATTTTCCCAAGCCTTACCAACATATTAAACAACAGTTAAAAATGGTAGACTGGTATAACAGACTTTCTGAATGTTTCATAACTGTAATTGGAGGGCTATACCACTGTGGACAGAGGGATTAAAAAGTAAAGCATTTTGACTCTTGCCATCCAAAATCAACTAGGCCCCAAGGAACTATGAGACATCTCTCAAAAAGTCCCAGTCTCGAACTCAGGAGGCAGAGGCAGGTGGATCTCTGTGAGTTCGAGGCCAGCCCGGTCTACAGAGCGAGTGCCAGGATAGGCTCCAAAGCTACACAGAGAAACCCTGTCTCGAAAAAAAAAAAAAAGTCCCAGTCTCCTATGAGTCTTATAAAGTGCCTTTGATTTTGTTCAGAGATGCCATGGAGACTCTACTTTGGTAGACTGTAACAATATGATTTAAATGCAAGTCAACCTAGACAAATGTGTCCATTATGCTTCCCAGGAAGGCAGTGACTCAATCTCATCAGATGGAACAATTAGAAAACCAAGATTAAAGTAGCAAGATCCCTCCCAAGCTCAAGAGACGCCAAAGACCAGATCCTCAACTGGCCTTGGCATTAAAAAGAAATTGATTGATCTTGTCCCCCCACCATGGTCTTACACACCCAGCAAGAAAGTATAACCAATAATATAAAACAAATAATGGGTCAACCTTATAGGCCCACATGGGCTCTTGGCAAGCCAGGTGAAGTATTCACAGCCACCCCAGCTGTAAGCAAATTAAAGGACTCTCATGTTTTTCCTAACCATAAATATACTGCCATTTGTATATCACTAATAATCCTGTTCATATCTCCTTTGCTTTAAAATTCTTCACAATTAGACTAAGATCACATTAAACATAACCATTCTGTTTGTGAACAGCTTTAACTGGATCTCTGGATGTTCATAATAAAAACGAATTACATCTCCTACATTCTTAGTAGTGGCGCTGTCTAGCTCTGTCCCCTGTGTATTCACTGCTGTCTTTATCCACACTCAGATGGCCTTGGAACAATTGCTCTCAAGGCCTGAAAATCAGCAACAGCAGAGACCACAACCCATCTATGCTCCTAATATCAGCTGAAGCAGCTAGTCTGACTAAAAACCGATCTATTAAGTGATGTGGGGCTCTCAGCTTTTGATAGAATGATGCTAGTTAGCTAGACAGATATTAGGATGCTTGGGAGCCACTGAGTATCACAGTGTGGTGGTTTGAGTAAGATGGCCCCCATCTTTGAATATTTAGTCACCAATGAATAGAACTGTTTAAGGAGATTAGGAAGTGGGGCCTTGTTGGAGTACTTGTGGCATTGTTGATGAAGTGTCATTGGAGACAGGTTTTGAGGTTTCTAAAGTCCATGCCAGGCCCAGTATGGCTCTTTCTTTTCCTGTTGACTGTGGATACAGATGTAGAACTCCCAGCAACTTCTCCAGTTACATGTCTACCTAAATTCCATCATACTGCCTGACATGATAATGAAGTAAATCACTGAACTGTAATCCACCCCCAAATAAATGCTTTCTTTTTATAAGAATTGACATCTTCATACTGTCATTTCAAAGCAATAGAACACTGACTAAGATATACAGCATCCTCTTCCTCTACAATTTCTGATATCATAGTCTATTGCAAGACAACCTGAGGAGGCACCACTCCCATCCATCAGGAAACAGCTGCAAAAATGATAAATATACCCCTTTCTATGTACCCAATTAAAACAGAAGAATGTTAGCTAGGGCTGTGCTATTTTGTAAACTTCCTCTCTTTTCATTGAGCTGTGACAACTCCCTTGATCCTGATATTTTTGTTTCTAGAAAATAAGTAACATGTTTCTCTAGATGTTTACCTTCCCTGCCATGTGGACCTGAATGAAGCAAAGGTGATCCAGGAAAGATGTCTTGTAACAGTCTTTATTTGACTGCATTGGTTCTCTCTAGCAAAGGACAACAATGAGAAAAATAAACTTGCTTTACTGCCCTGCCTTCTGTTCTATACCTTTCCAAGCTTGTGATCAGATGCAGGTCTACTCCTACAGAGAGCCCTCTGCAGGTTTTCCTGAGGTAAAGGCCTGCACAGTCTCACCATTCCTTTCTTTCTTGCCTGCTGACTTTCCAGTAGTTTAATTTTTTATTAATTTAAATGAGATTTTTATGCCTTCTTATGAGAAAATATTTTCTAAATGCAAACATGTAAATCTGCACATTTTTCTGTTTATATTTCTGTTGCTATGACCAATACCTGATCAAAAGCAACTTTGGTGGACAAAAACTTCACGTGGCTCAGAGTTCCAGGTCAGAGTCTATCATTAAAGGAAGTAGAGTAGAAATTGGGGCAGGATCTTGAAGCCAGGCATCTTTGCTAATTCAGGAGGACCTGTGACCAAGGAGCACACATGGAATACAACAGCAACTGTGGAAAACACTGCTTGCTGGCTGGCAGGCTTGTGATACCACTACAGAGGATTGACACTTCCTGTATCAATTAACAAGCAAGACAATACTCCATAGGCACTTCTATAGACCAATCTAATCTAGGTAATTCCTCAATTGAATTTCTCTTGCCAGATAAGTTTATAGTCTGTCTAGTTGACAATTAAAGCTAAAAAGAATATGCATTTTCTCAGGATGGACCTTCATAACTAATAAAGTGGCGAACTTGGGAATGAAAGACATATTTGACTTAAAGCGTCCTGGTAAATAGTGCCCAAATACTTTGTGTAACATTATATAAAATTATACTGTCTGTATTTTCTGTGAATTCTTAAATTATGTCTTTTCAATGTGTGTGTGTGTGTGTGTGTGTGTCTGTGTGTGGTGTATTGTTCAAACTTTTGTAGGAATATGCTTGTGTGGGTTCACATGTTAGTGTGTGGAGGTGAGGTTGATGTTAGCTGTCTTCTTCAATCCCTGTATAGTTTGTTTACCAAGGCAGGGTTTCTCTGTGACCCTAAAACTCATTGATTCATCTATAGCTTGCTTCCCCAATCTCTGTCTCAGAATCTCTGGAATTATACACAGATGAGCCAACATACTCATGCAGTTTTGGGGTGGATGATGGCACGCTGAAATCAAGTTGTCGCCTTCTGAGCAACCTTCTCAGCTCTCTGTCTTACTGTTATAAACAGTTATAAAAGGCATATACTCACTTTGAATTAAATGTGGTATTCCATTTTGCTTTATTTTGGGATTTTACTTGTAGCCGAGCCTCATATTACCCCATTGTTTTGGTAATTTGTACTTATATATGATTTTATGCATATGTAAACTAGATTACCAAAGATTCAGTTCTTTTCCTAGGAATTTTTCCTATTTGACCAGAGAGCAGCTGTGGTGATTCACTCATGAATATTGTCAATTGTCTTGAATGAGTCAATTCACTTCATGGAGCACTCTTTTTGAGTGTGCCTGTGCAGGAGATTTAGAAGCGAGTATCAGGAAACAAAAGTAAAAAAGATCCACCCTCCCCTTGCACAGCAGGATGGTCTATTGAGGGCTTGGAAAGAACAAAAAGTCAGAATTGGTGCTCTCTGAAGTTGGGACATCCACCTTCTCTTGCCCTTGAGGGCTGGAGCTTCAGGTCCTCAAGCCTTCAATGGAGTTGGGCTGATTTATAACATTTTGTATAATGCCATGCTGTGTTGGCTATAATCATATTCTAAGACTTCTTCCCTATAATCAAGTTAGGCAAATCCTGTAATGTCTATCCTCTTGTGAATCAATCTGCCTTCCATTTATTCTGTTTCTGTAGACAGCTCTGAACTTGCAGCATCCTGTCTGTTGAGTTCATTTGTGACCATCTAAATTGTTCTCCAATAATTTTAAGAACCAACGCTTCATTTGTGTCCTGATCCACCATGACAGGCTGCTGCTAGAGCGAAAGCACTTCCTAGAAGAAACCTAGGGAGCATGGAGAGTGACAAACAATTCTAACTTTATTGTTGAAACACAGTGTCTTCTTAGATCATCAGATTATCATGAGTCATTTTCATGCTTAAATAAAAAAATAAGAAGCTACAATAACAAAATACATGAGGTTTGCTTAAAGGTCCAGAAATGGCTGAAAGTGAAATTATCTGTATTGGATGGATAGTGACTCTAGCTATATGATGGTGAAACATTCAGGATGATAACAAGCCTGACAGTGCCACTAGATGAAGACAGTTACATGTCCTGGTTACTGTCTGCTTATTTCTTTGAAATAAATATAGATGAGTTTTGACATGAAAGAAAAGGTTCTAGAGTTACTGAAAATATAGGGTTGGGAATATTGTTCAGTTCTCACCTTCAAGGAAGCAAACATAAAACTGAGAAAGCCTTGGAGTGGGAAAGAATGATTAAATCTGGAATCAAAGATCAAATCACAACAGTTGAAAAACATTGGTTGTAAGCACCCAGTAAATCTTAGTAAGGGGAAGTAGAGATGTACTCTTCAGAACCTCTACCTTATAAATTTGCTACTCATAATTGTGTGTGTGTATGTATGTATGTATGTATGTATGTATGTATGTATGTATGTATGTATGTATTCATGTCCTGAACATATAGTGATTCCTGTCAGCACATGGAACTAAGTGAACACAAGTAAAGTGACTTCATTTTAGCATTCAGCCATCAAACTTGCTTCCAGTCTGAGCTTTAAAACTTTAAATAAAACTATACCATATAGCAGGTTGAGGGTGTTGAATGTAGACTATATTCTGTCTACCTCCTGTCCTTATCAGCATGGATGGTGGAAGAGGAAGACTCTCTTAGAGTGATCCATGACCACATAGACCTGTGGGAGTAAGAAATTAGCCCTAAGCTAGTACAACACCAACAAGCATCTGACAGGTATGTCAGCCTTGCTGTGTCCTCTCCTCCTTTGCACTCCTCAGTGGGATTTACACTTTGGGTGTAGTCTCAGTCACCACTCCCACCCTGTGTGCATGTGGGAATATGGGGATAATTTGTCATTTTATTTTTCCTTTTTTTTATTTAAATGAGAAACAAGCTTGTTTTACAGGTCAATCCCAGTTCCCTCTCCTTCCCTTCCTTCCATGCCCCCCATCAACCCTCTATCCTATCCTCTTTCTGCTCCAAAGTCTGTCATATCATTTGTCTTGACTTCAAAAAAAGGCCTTTTTCAAACCCACTGCTGGGGCAATTTTGAACCTACAGACACAGTAACGGAGAATTTACTGGATAGACATCAATAAATAGTATTTTGACAAGTATTATGTAATCAGAAGTTTCTTGGTTACATTTTTCAGTTATCATGGCTAATTATCATGTTGACAAAGGTAGTAATAGCAAACCTTGGTTGAGCACCATCCACTTTAAAAAAAAATAATTAACTTTGGTTTTGCGTACATTGGTGTGAAGGTGTCAGATTCCCTGGAACTGGAGTTGCAGACAGTTGTGAGCTGCCCTGTGGGTGCTGAGAAATGAACCCTGGTCCTCTAGAAGAGCAGCTAGTTCTCTTAAGCACAGAGCCATCACTCCAACCCCAAGAATTGTGCACTTTTGAAACTTTTTATACTTTATGCATATGCCAATTGCTCAAGTACTCAAAGCAATCTGATTGGGCAACGTTATACTCATTTAATAAACTATAAAACTGAAACCCAGTCTAACTATAAATATTCCCAAAAGCTATGGTGAGACACATCCAGCATCTAAGAACCTAAGGAAAGAATTGCAAGGTCAAAGCCAACCTGAGCCACACAGACCTTTCCTCCATGTTATATAGCTAATAAATAACAGAACTAGGATTGAAACCCAGGTCAGTTTGACCTTGTAGCCCACCCAATATACTAATCACCAATAGCTCTGCTCTTCATAATTTTATTTTCATTTTTGTGATGTACAGCTTCAAAATAATACAAACTTTAAAAAAATAAAGATGATTTTTAGTGAAAGAAGTAAATCATTTGTTTAAAAATTGAACAAAGAAGCTAAATAGTGGTGGTGCATACTTCTAATCCAGCACTTAGGAAGCAGAGGCAGGTGGATCTCTGAGTAGGAAGCTAGCCTGGTCCACAGAGGGAGTTCCAAGACAGCCACGGATACACAATGAAACTTTGTCTTGAAAAACAAAGAAACAAACCAAAAGCAAATTTTGGAGCCTGCAGTCCTGAGACATGGGAGCTGAGGCAGAATAAAGGCTTGAACATTTCTGTTTGAGGGTGGAGTAGATGGCATAGCCTGTCCCATCTCAAAAAACAAAAGATTAAAAACCAGAGTCAAAAATAAAAACAAAACAAAACAAAACAAACAAACAATAAAAACCACTGCTGGAATGCTGGAAGGAGGCTTTCTTCATAGACCTAAAGTTTAAGTTCAATAGTTCAATGTTGTACATAAGTGACTACTAAGTTTTCTGCAGTTCTGTATAGTGTGTGTGTGTGTGTGTGTGTGTGTGTGTGTGTGTGTGTGTATGTGAGAGAGATGTATTTTCCATGACAAATACTGTTCCATTTTGTCATATTTTGAACCACAAAATTATTTTATTTTCATCTACTTCAGTGGCAGCAGATTTTTCATTCCAAGTCACTGTAAGGGAGCAAGAAAAGTCAGTAGAGGAAGGGAGAAAAGGGAAGGGGGGGAAGGGAAATATAAGGAAGGGAAAAAAAGACCGATACATTTTACATAAGATAATTGGGCTTAAAAGACACGCATTTCTCTTTTTAAAGATATACTTAAATCTTTAATTCTTCAAGGAAAAAAATGAAGAAATAAGGAAATGTACTTTTTTCCTTGGCCAAATACTTTTTTTATGATGCATTATTTCCTCCTCTAATTTGAAATGTTTCCATCATTTTTCCATCACTTAATTTATTGTTGATTTCCATTGATCTGTTCTTTAAATAGACAAAATTTAACTGAATAAAAGCATACATGCTTTTATATCTGGTGAAGATACACATTTACGTTACGCATGTCATTACTCTGGCTCTTCCAAATTATATTGGCCATTCTCATCCATTTATTTTATAAATTAATTGAGTAATTATTTTTGTCATGTTTCCTCCAAAATTCATCAGAGAATGATTTCTCAGGCAATTTATAAGTTAATTGTGAGAATTGATATCTTTAAATATTGAGACTGTGTCAAGAGAGATAGATGTCATTTTGCTAATTCATTTATTTTCTCTGTAGTTACCCAAAACTATTATTACAGTTGGAATAATTTTGTCATTTTTATTGTATGAAATATCTATGTTTTTACATAGAACTTGCCAAGATTTTCTATTTTCTAAAGCTTTTCATCTAGATACTAGTTTCTTTGGGAAAGTGTATAATTTATAAACTAAGTTGTCTTATAATAACTTCTAAAACTGATATATTATTTTACTTCATTAATTATGTCACTTCAATTACCAAGTACAGTGTTGAAGTATAAACAGCAGAAAGTTTTACCATGTGTTACTTCAATAACAGGGTCTTGTATTTTTTATATTTCCAAATCATGAGGTTTGTGGTTTTTCTTATTGAAAAATTTTAAACCAAGTAACTCTTTAACATCTTATGTTTTGACAGTTTGTCAATAATTGATGTTGAAAAATTATATTTCCTAACTTATTTGAATTTCATGAATAAGCCTCACTTCTTATAACAGGCTAAATATACATCATTCACCAGTCTTCAGTTACCATGCTTTTCTTAGAGTTGTTTGTTTCTGTTAGAATGTAAACTTCGTGAGAACGAGGATCTACCATTGTTTCTCTAGCATGATTTACAGGACTTTTCAGATATTTAAGTTGTTATTAATAATTGGAGTGGATGAAGGACTTTATCTGATATTAATCTATTTCTTGAAATTTCAATATTCTAATAAAGAAAGCTAACCATGAGCTGTATGGCTAAAGATGACCAAGATGGTAAAGTTGCTAAGTGCAATCCTTAGAACTCAAGGTCCTTCCCTGGAACTAAAAGCTTGAAGGACAGAACCCACTCGTCAAAGTTGTCCTCTGGCCTCCACTCATATCTCGAGTCACATTCATCCACACATACATACAAAAGACTACTACTAATAAAATATTTTCTTTAAATATTATCCAAAAATAAATGCTGATTTTTAATTGGCATAGATGATTCCATTCCCTTAACCTCTGCCACAAAATTGAAAATGTAACTTATTTTGTAAAAATTCTTAGATTTGCAAATATGGTGGAATATATATTTTAACATATGTTCTTATGAGTCTCTGTATTTCCTCAGTTTCTGTTGTAATACCTGCCCTTTCATCCCTGATTTTATTAATTTGGTTATTTTGTTGTGTATGTGTATGGGCCTTGTTGTGCATACTTATGCATTCAGCTGTTTAAAGGCATCTGTATGTAGGAAGGTGTAGTTAGAGTCCAAAGCTGACAACAGGATGTCATCTCTAATTGCTCTCCACTTAACTTATAAAGGCAGGTTTCTCAATAAACTTAAAGGGACCAGTTCTGTTAGCCCAGCTCACCAGTTTGGAGATACCATGCCTGCCTACCTATTGAGTTGGTTCTAAGGAGCTGAATTGCAGTTCTTATGATTGAGAAGTATTTTAACCCATAACTATCTTCCTAACCCTGAGTCTGCCTTTTGAAAGGCAGGAATACCAGGGGTGGTTGGCCATACATTCAATACCCAGCACTCAGAAGGCATTGGCAGGAGGATCTTGTTCACATTAATGAGTTTCAGGAAAACCAGTACTATGTAGACAGACCCTGTCTCAAAACACAAGTAAAAAAAAATGAGGAAGACAGAAGCATCAGAAGCAAAAGCAAAAAAGTTAAAACCAAGTAATCTGATTGAGAATAGATGATCCCACTGGGCTGTCATCACAAAGACCTTGGTAGCTGGGGTCTGGTTCCTAATGTCACATGAAATTAGAGATTATAGTCTAGGAAATAGGAAGATAGACATGGAGAACCAACCCCCCCAATCTGAGAAGACAGGAGCATGAGAGTGATACTGCTTCTGTTTAGAGGGATAAGGAAAGGGAATGAGGTTCTAATTTATGATGCTTTGTGAGCAACTAATACATGTTAATGTTTAAACCAGCCCAGGGCCACTGTGAGCTCATCAAGCAAGCATAAATCCACCAGTGCTCAGGGGGAGCCTTGCATATCTCAGGAAAAACTACCTCCCAGGGAAAAAAGCAAATCAATATCACACACACACACACACACACACACACACACACACACACACACAGAAAGAGACAGAGAGAGAGAGAGAGAGAGAGAGAGAGAGAGAGAGAGAGAGAGAGAGAGAGAGAGAGAGAGTGCTATAGACCATGACCTCAGATTACATCAGAAACAAACTATGGGATCCACTCAGCAGATGCCACCAATGTAATTAGCACATGAAAAAAATTCAGATCACAGAAAATTCTGAAGAAAAATAAAAAAAGCTTTGAAGCTCTAATAAAAAAACATATCGTTATGAGCAAATTGAAAGTGGATTGTTAAAATAACCATACACAATCTTGACAATCAGAGGTGGTCACTAATAATTCTCATGTCTCAGTGAGTTGGCTAAATATCAGAATATCTATGTCTGAACAGAAAATTAATTCTTGCATATCTACAGAGGAAGTTGGTCCCAGAAGAGCAACCAGAATCTCAGAATGGGTACAGAAAAGGCCACTTGGTTAGAAACACTCTTGGGTCTGGAAGCAAGAATCAACCTCCATTGAATTAGAGCATTGAGATGTGGGACTATAAAAGCATCTTATGGTATTCACCACAGCTAATAGAAGACTGTATGTGGATTGTAGTATTTCACAGGTTTTATGTTAGTGTAATTCTTTCCTTCATAATAGCCAGCTTTAAAAATTCAGATGCTTGCTAAGTTTTCCTCCTAAGCTTGAAATTCAGAGTATATATACAAAACCTTTTCATTAATTCTACCCTAAATTCAGTGAGTTGCTTCCACATGGAAAGTGTAGTTGTAATTCACAGACTCAAGGCTCCCCAGAGATGCCAACTCCTGATTCAATCAAACATTTGATTTATGGGCAGTTTTGGCAAAAAAAAAAAGACTTTAAAGATTATTAAATTATGGACCTTGAAATGGAGTAAAGTTTTCTCATGTAGTTGCAGCATAAACACAGGAGATCTTGGAGTTAGATAAGAGATGTAGCAAGAGAAGGAAAGTCAAAGAAATGCAAAACTGACTTTAACATTAGAAGAATGACCCATGAGACAAGGAATAGGTGTGTCTTCAAGAAAATGGAGATGGCAGGAAAACACATTGTCCCCAGCATCTAAGAAATGTAGCTCTGGCAACACCTTGATTTAACTCCAATAGTGCTCTGTTTGGCTTGAAACCCACTGAAATATAATACACTTGTAGTATTTTAAGTTGCTAACATTGTTGGAATTTAACAGCAGAAAAAATTACACGGGGTTTTATTGTGTCAGAAATGTTGCATGCTGTTTCTTTTATTATTACTTTTCTTCTGTGACTTCTAAAACTCCAAGTACATATATATTAAATCATAGAGATGCCTACTTGACTCATCTTTCTTTCCCTGTACCCCATTAGCACTACACTGTTTCCTCATCTGAGCCCTACTCTTTGGAAGTACTAATTCAGTTTTAGTAATGTTTAAAATGCTGTCTTTGACAACAATACAATTTTCTTAATTCAGCAATTATTGTATTAATTGTTGGATAATTATATTAAGACCCTCTATTGTCCATAACATGAAAAATAAATGACCCAGAGACTGATACAGGGGTTCAAACTTCAAGCTGAATATCAGAAAAGCAAAGCAGCTGGCCACTAGCTCTCACCTCTAGCTCAGGCTGAAAGGGTTTATCCACTCTTGTATACATCTGAGTGGCCTTGGATTCAAAGAGATCCTTCTTAACCCTGTGTCTCAGGATTAAAGTGTGTACTACCACCTCCCAGCTTCTGGCTGCTGGGATTAAAGGTATGTGCCTGACTTCTATAGCTTGTGGCTGACTTTGTTTTCTGACTCCTCAGGCAATAATAAATAATATATCACAATTGGCTGTGAGAATATTTTAGTATCATTTGGAATCTCTACAATCTCTGAATCAATATTACTAATTTCACATAGCAATGTATTCACTGAAGACTACATGCTCTGAATACCCAACTGGTTCTCTTTCAGAAGATATTGGAAACCTAACCAAATATTCAAGGCTAATGAAATTATGGATCTTGGAGAGAATCTACAACCACTGCTTTAGTAAACCAGCATAATCCTTAACTATATGTTTTAACACAATGGAGTACTACTCAGCAGAAAAAAGAAAACAATGGAATCTTGACATTTGCAGGAAAATGGATAGATATAGAAGAAACCATTCTGAGCGAGGTAACCCTCAGACAAACATGATAAAAAAGACAAACATGATATGTACTCACTCATAAGTGGATTTTAGACATAGAGTAAGGATTACCAGCCTACAATCCACACTGCCAAACATGGAGGTCCCTAAGAGAGACATACATGGTCTCCTGGAGAAACGGAGAGGTTCAAGATCTGCTGAGCAAATTGGGAGCACGGGAAGAGGGGGGGAACTAGGAGAATGAGAAGGGAGGAAGATGAGGGATGCTGAGGACATGAGGGAGCAGAAAATATGAGTCAGGGGAAGAATACACAATAACAAGAATGGAGATATCATAATAGAGGGAGACATTTTTGGTTTACAGAGAAATTAGGCACTAGGGAAATGTCTGGAGATCTACAAAGATGACACCAGCTAACTATCTCAGCAACGGAGGAGATGCCCTCCCGTGATTATGAGATTGATGACTGATTTATATGCCTTCATCCAGCAGCTGGTAGAAGTAGAAGCAGACACCCATAACTAATCACCAATCTGAACTGGAACCCAGATGCAGAGAAGGACCAGTGAAGAGCAAAGAGGTCCAGACCACACTGGTGAACCACACAGAAACAGCTGACCTGAACATCCGGGAAATCTTGTTCCCCAGTCTGATAGCTGGAATACCAGCATGGGACTGATCTAGACCCAAGGAACATGGGTTTCTGTGAGGAAACCTCAGAAATCTATGGGACCTCCTATAGAAGCCCAGTATTTATCCTTAGCATAGGTGTGGACTTTGGGAGCCTATTCCACATAGAGGAATACTCCCTGAGCCAAGACACACGGGGGGGTGGGCGCGGGCTGGGTAGGCCCTATCCCAAAAGATACAAAAGACTCTAATGACACCCTATGGAAGGCCTCACCTTCCAGGGGGAGCAGAAAAGATATGTGACAGATAAGGTTTTAGTTGCGGGGGCAGTAGGGGAGGACAGGTGGGAGAAGGGAAATGGGATTGTCATGTAAAACAATCCTGTTTCTAATTCAAATAAAAAAAATTGGAAAAAATAAAAGAGGCACAGATAAGGGTATTCTCCTTAAACAATGAAACTTCTTGCAACAGATGGAGACCATTATAATAACTACAACTAATCAAAACACAGAATTATAGAGTCCAGTCTTAACTGATAGATCTACAGTACAACCCTCACACCTAAGGCTCATTGTGAAGGAAGGGAAGGGAAGATTGTAAAAGCCAGAGAAACAAAGAATTTGCCATAAGATTTTTCCCTAGGAACATCAGAAGCTGCAACCATAAAGTCTCACCAACATGATTGACTAAACATGACCTGAACAAGGACAATACCAATAGACATGCTAGCATAGATGGGGGAAATCTCCAGAGACCTTACTGTAGATACAGAAGTATAGGCAGCTAAGGAATGTTGAGAGTAGATGACATAGTCTTCCCTAGGGAAGAGGATACTAATTGGTTACCCAATACCAAACTGTCCTGAAAATACACATACAGGTAGTATTATAAAGATAGAGGTGGTTATATTTATGCATTTAGAAACATCTGCATATAACTACAATTAATGAATTTGAAAGAAAGTAAGGAGAGTTTGTGGGAAGGTTGGAGTGGATAAAGGGTAGAGGGAAATGATGTAATTACATTATAATCTCAAAATAAAGTCATCACTGTGGTAGTTTACCCCTGTCATCCAGTACTTTAGAGATTAAGATAGGAGTATTGCAATGAGTTTGAGAACAGCTTAGGCTATATAGTTAGTTCCAGGCCAGAACAGGCTAGAGAATGAGAGACCTTGTCTCAGGATCACTAAAAACAATCCTATGAGTCTTCATTTTAAATAATACTTATTTTTCAAGCCAGGCATTGGTGGTGTATGCCTTTAATCCCAGTCCATGGAAGCAGAGGCAGGCTGCGAGTCTGAGGCCAAACTGGTCTACAGAGTGAGTTTCAGGACAGCCTCTAAAGCAATACAGAGAAACCCTGTCTTGAAAAACCAATACAAAGAAAGAAAGAAAGAAGGAAGGAAAGAAAGAAAGAAGGAAGGAAGGAAAGAAAGAATACTTATTTTTCATAATCAAATTATGCTATGGGAGACCTGAGTCTTGTTGATGGAATATTAATAACGTGAATGAAAACACTGGGATAATGCACTTAGAAATATTTTATTGTTTTTGTTTAATTCATTAAAAAAACATCTTGTTTCTAAAACCTATAGGTCATAGGGAAGATAACTGCTATTCAAAGAATTCTCCAAGATAGCATAGCCAGAATTAAACACAGGTTGGCCAACTTGAAGCTAAATTCTCAGAGTCAAGTGTCAATACATTTATTGGTGAACAGTTCCATACGACCAGAGTTGTCTGTGTATGAGGAAGCTGTATCTCTCTAAACAGGGGCATCAAGGTGTGAATGGCATGAGTAGGTTCTGTCTGTTTTAGAACTGTATCAGAGTATACTATGAGGTCACCCATATCACCGAGGTAATGTGATTGATGAGGAATCTTGTGCATGTTTTAATATAAATTACATTTCTCTGATTTTCTGAGTGTAATTGCTTCCATGTGTAGTTCTCTTTCATGCTAAATTTCACATTTCCTTGATGTGGTCACTTCTCACAAATTTAAATCAGAGGGATTCAAACAGGATTGCATTTCTTTCATCTAAATAATTTATCTTAAAAAAATGGATGTGACGAGGTGGCTTAGAAAATCGAAAGCACTGGATACACAGAATCTGCTCTTGGCTTCCAGGAGGATGAAGGATATTGTACAATAAATCAATTTTTATGGCTGCTATTGACTTGCTACATTTGCTGCTTTTAAAAATTAATAGCTGAAATAATGAACATTCAAAAAAGTCTCTCTAGCGTCAGTTTGATTAATTCCTTGATATGAAGTGCAGATGACAGATGCAATATTTGAAATTAGATTTTCCTGCAGTCTAGAGAAGATACAGCTAGAGACAGCAGCGGTCAATATAGCCCTGTGTTTTTTCTTCCAGTGATTTGTAATCAAGATCTCCTTTCGTATACATGCCTTATCCAGTAGGAGAAAGTTTAATTATTTGTATAAATATTATTGTAAATGCATGATAGTTTCTCCACAGTCCATGAGTCATCATTTTATATTAATATTGCATTACAGTAAAACTGGTAATAAATTCTTGCTCTGAAGAAATTGTGCATAGGATTGTTAACACGAGGCTAAGCCACTGGATGAGTTTATTAAAGTTACTGAACTATGTAGTGGAAAAAATGGAGTTACTTAAACTCTATCCGTGGAATCTGCAACAAAACTGAACTCATGGTTACAAAATACTGAAATGCCAGATGCCGAACTTCATGGTTTTACAGCAATGTGAAATCAATACACAGCCTCAGCTCTCTAGGAATCATGAATATCTATTCAAATTAACTTTCAGGAAATCCATGAAATCCCATGAAAGCAAGTGATAGCATAAGGAAGACAGATACAAAGCAAAAGAGAAAACTCCCATAAGAATATAAACACAGGAAAGCAAAATGCAGAGTCTGTGTTGAGGATTTGAAAGTCTCAAGCGAAGGGAAGAGAAAGGAGCATGAAATTCTCATTTCAATTCTATCAAAAAGGTGTTTTCATTCAATTGTTATACATATACTGATGGCGAACAGTGTTTCCTAACCCCTGAATATACACTGAAGTTGCTGATTTATTGTGGGATGTATTCTTGGAGAATATGAGTGAGTGAATATTCTCTTAGACTTAGGTTAGTATGCCATTTGGTCCACATAAACATGAAATAGAGTGGATGAGCACATGGGCTCTTGAGTCAGACGAGCCTGAACTGGCATCCCAACTCCGCAGGAAAGTTAACATGTTGTAACTTCTTCATTTCTTAAAGGGCTTATGTAAAATATAAATAAGGTCTTCTCTCTATAGTGTTTGTACAAGGGTTAAGACATGCACAATAGTCCTTGTCTGCAAATGGTTGGTTTGGTTGGTATCTCTATGACAAAACTATTGCAAGCCATCTACGCTAATGTGTCAAGAATTCTAAGCATTAACACCACATTCAGTCATTCTCTAAAATCATCCAGAGAACTCAGAAAATATATTGTAGTCATACTTAAATTTATTATATAGACATGATGCAACACCAAAGGAAAAGGGCCCTTTCTGATGGAAGTGCACAGCTTCCTGTGTTTGGATAGCCAGATACCATCGGTCGGTGATGTTTTGGATGCTTGTAGAGCTTTTCTCTCTAAGTTTTAGCTGGTAGAGGTAGGGCCATCAAAGTGTGGCTGGAGCCCAAGCTTTCTGTTGGTGGATGCCTGGGCAGGGGAAAAAGCTACCTCAGGCTCTGATCACAATGCTGACTCTACAGTACATCCACAGTATCATGAAACTATGAGACCAAGTGGGTCCTTCCTCCCATGAGATTTCTTCTACCTGTAATTCAGTTATAGCTGTCAGAAAAGTAATACAAGCTCATAGGGGAAAGTTCAAGAGAAATGATGGTGCCTTTTAGGAGTCCTTTCCCAGGAGAACTAGAAGGACAGCACTTAATTCTCCAAGCAGACATGTGTTACAACATGTGCAAATTATTGGCAAGCAGAGACACTTCCCTGAGCTTAGAGTCAGAGTTTTTACTAGAAATTACTTCTGTGTGCGACATAGGCTAGTCTTGCTTCGGGCTCCTGGGATATCAGATTGAAACAGCACAGCCAGGTGAGCAAAACTGGTATTTGCTGCCGTGCAAATCAATATCCTTCATAAAAACAAAACAAGTAGAACACACAGAGAGAGTTGAAAGGGGGCCATAAAGGGAACAGCTCTAATGGTGTTAGAGACACTTGAAGCCAAAGATACTGGAGTAGCCACATCAGACTCAGAGAAAATCCAAAGGTCTTAGATCTGGAGTAGCCAAGAGCAGAATTCTCAATATAAGAATAAGATGTGACCCTCTTAGGGTCCTCCTTGTTACCTAGCTTCTCTGGAGCTGTGGATTTTAGTCTGGTTATCCTTTGCTTTACATATAATACCCACTTATGAGTGCATACATACTGTGTTTTTCTTTCTAAGTCTGGGTTACCTCACTCAGGATGGTTTTCTATAGTTCCATCCATTTGCCTGAAATTTTCATGAGCTCATAATTTTTTACCAATGAGTAGTACTCCATTGTGTAAATGCACCTCATTTTCCTTACTCATTCTTTGGTTAAGGGTTGAGGGGCATCTAGGTTGTTTCCAGGTTCTGGCTACTACAAATAAAGGATATTGTTGAGCAAATGTCCTTGTGGTATGATTTAATGTCCTTTGGGTAAATGTCCAAGAGTAGTATCACTGGGTCTTGAGGTAGATTGATTCCCAAATTTCTTAGAAACCAGAATACTGATTTCCAAAATGTCTGTACAAGTTTGCACTCCCACCAGCAGTGGGATAGTAAAACATGCTCTTTCTTAGTAATCATTGCTTACTATTTGTCAGGATGCTTACAATATTCTAGAAAACAAATATATCCCATTTAAAATAAAAATGTCCTCAAAATACTTAACTTTGAATCTGCTGTAATTAGACAATGTTCCCAGTATGTAACCACAAATTTGGCAATAGAGCAGAAACGGTAAGTTACCACTGACAGTGTTCTACAGTACTTTTTCTATTAGGCAAAACATGCCACAAAATGTTAACAAATGAATAACAGTCATGAGTGAAGTTTAAGTCAGCAGTTAGATGCCCTACAGATGAACATTCAAGGTCTTTGTTCGCTTATTTATACTAGCCCTTCTTCATTTGAATCCAATCAGAAAATATGAGAACATAGATGTATCTGCTTTCTTGAAAACCTAACCTGCAAGTGGCTCACACACAGCTGCCTTTCATCTTCCATTGGTCACACAAACCTTCAGGAGAAGCTGAAGAAAGCATTCCAGTTGTGTGCCACCTTTAACTTCTATGAAGAGAACAGATTTTATTTTACAATGTACAGTTACATTAGCTTTTAACACTGAGGAAAATAACCCAAAGATAAACATTTATTACTTTCATGATTTCACAGATTTCAGGCTGTGGTCACTTAGCTCTGTTGCTTCTGGGCCTGCACAGTGAGGCAGAGCATTAGTGTGAGGGGTTTGTGCTTGGGCACAGTGGATCCTCTCAGAATGAGTGTAAGGCAGAAGGGCTGAGGGAGTGACCATTGTCAAAGATAGGCCCTGAAATATGTGCCTAGTGACCTACTTCCTCCAACTATATTCCAACTTGAAGAGTCCTTTCAGTGTCCCTATAATATCAAATTATTCATCCATTAATGGGTTAGACCACTGATTACATCACAGCCCTCATGATCCAGTTATCATTCAACAAATGGACCAAGCCATCAGTGTTTGGGGCTTTCAAGGAATAAGTCACATTCAAGTTTTAATAGTAGTCTCTGCTGGAATCTCCAATATTTTAATCTTCCTCTTGTGTTGTATGATCAACAGGTGGGACTAGTAAATAACTGTATGCTGATAAACAATGTGCATGGTGTAGGGTGCTGAAATTGTTGTTCTCTCAACATATTGACAAATAAATAGAAGCTGAGACAATGTGTAACCTGCATCATTTCATACATCATTTATCCTTAAATTTTTGACATAGTATGAGGCCCATACAAGTTAACTTATTTTAACTTAATTAAAATAGCCAATATAAGGAAGAGCTGAAATTTAGCTCCAAATATTCTGGCTCTTATAGATAACTGCTTGCAGTTATAATTGAAGGCATAGAGAAAAGCCACTCTAGTTTTAAAAATTAAGTTAATATGTGATAAGAAAAAGATTTCTTTAAAATTACTATTCACATGATATGTATTAAAATTATTGCAGAAAAAGCATACAAAAGAAGAAGAATTATTCTGAAAATAATAACTTATATATTAAACGCTAAATAAATGCATGAGGGGCTGGAGAGATGGCTCAGTGGTTAAGAGCACTGGCTCTTCTTCCAGAGGACCTGGGTTCAATTCCCAGCATTTACATGGCAGTTCACAACTGTCAGTAATTCCTATTCCAGCGGATCTGGCACCCTAGCCAGACATACAAATGGGCAAAACACCAATGTAAACAAAGTTCAAATATATACATTTTAAAAAGAACAAGATGTCTCCATAATAAGCATGAAGAGAGTTAGCCATATCATTTCCAACAGACTAACATTTATAAAGTTTTTGGAGAAGATAAATCACTCTCTTAATGATTGTAATCAGTAAGTCAGTACTGGACAGAATATGTTCAACTACAGAAGAGTTAGAGGGGCTGGGAAAACAGATCCTGGAAAGGGCTTGAGAACATTGTCCTATTACACTCCTCAAGTAGCTACGGAAGAACTAGGCCTCTTTCACAGCCTGTACACAGGGAGTTATCAAGTGACCACAACACCACTGACAAGGAAGCATGCCATCCTAAACTAGCAGAATGGATGCATTGGCCCAGGATACTGTTACTCATAGGTTTAGAGGAAGGGGTCCTGGTCCTCAGCCATGGCTTCTTCCAAATGCTTCCAGAAAGTCCTTAATCAGTATAAAGAAAGAGAAGGTGGTTCAAAGGTTTCTGTACATCACTATCCCCTCTCATGTTTTACCCAAGACCAGATTTTAGCTCCTGAGAATTTCATATAACATTGTTGGTCATCTCTACCTCCCTCTTCCAACTCCTACAAGATCTACTCCCACTCCCCTTCCACCCAACTTTGTGTACTCTTCTGTTGTTATTTTAGCCAATAAAGTCTAATTTGTATTACTAAAACATTCTTGGATGTGCCACTTCCCCTGGCAGCATGGCTGACTTACCAAGGGCCATATTCTTAGAGACCTTCCCATCCTCTAGAAGAAATTAATGCCAATAGCTCCTTGGCTAGAAGTGAATGTCCAGACTCCCTCTTTGTGCTGGGATTTGGTATGACTTGGGCTTGCACAGGTCTTGCACATGCTCTCACTTCCTCTGTGAGTTCATGTGTTCAACTCTGTTTTGTTCCTTGTAGTCACCCACAGCTTGGGCTCTTGCATTCTTCCCCCCCCCTTCCATTGTGGTATGACGAAGATATTATTCTCTTCACCTTGGACAATGATAGCTCTTAGCATTGATCACCATCTGCTTTAAGTAGAAGCTTCTCTGATGAGTGTTGGGAACTGCATTAATATATGAGTACAATGACAAATCACTAAGAGTCAGTATAAAAATATATCCATTTAGCAGAATAATAGGTAGGAGACAATAATATTCTTTTAGAGCTAAGAAATTTGAGTTCAGAAAGTTATATAATTTTTCTCAGTGAAAACAATAGCTAAGTCAGGTGGTCTTTACCATATTTCTTCAATTTTTCCAATGTTAATATTAAGGCTTTGTGTGTTTGGTACTAGTCTGTATTTTCAGTAACAGCTCATATGTTTTCTTTATGTCCATGTACTTTCCCAGTCTTCCAAATGGGCAGAGTTACTTTAAACTGTTTCAGTGAGGAGAAAAAGGCAAAGCTGTATCTACACCATTACATAAGCAGTGCTGGAGAGGGACCAGAAAAAGACTAGATCAATGATTACAGCAGACCTCACAGACACTTTGGATTTCATCCCAGACCACTGCAATATCACAAATATTTCAGGAAAGTGAGTCACAATGTTTTGGTTTCCCACTGCATATTTGAGCTAAAAGTGGAGCTGAAGAGACAGCTCAACACTTAAGACCAGAACTTGGGTCTCAGCACCCATGTCCAGTTGTTCCCACTGCCTGGAACTGTAGTGTGGGTGGTAGATGCCCTCTTCTGGACTACTCACAAATGTGCCACCCATATATAAAAAAGTTATGTCTGTTAAATGTTCCACAGCATTAAACCTAACAAATATGCATATTTTCACTTCAAATGCTTTACTGCTACAAAGTGTTAAATATCTTAAATCTAGTTTAACAATGGTATGCATAGACTTACCTAGCAGAGTTCCCACAAACCTCCAACTTGGTCTGAATCTACACGTTGGAATTAGAGTGTGAAGCAGGCCCTGTGCAGGAGTACTTCAAGAGGGTAAGGTCTTTCAGAAATGACTGGACTGGCTAAAAGCATGAATGATTAGTCTCAAGAGAGTAGACTAGTTATCAACATGGAAGGTGATCTTAAGAGGCTGGTCACATGCTCCATGTCTTCCACTGTGCCTGCTTCCTCTCTTGTTTTTCACTATGGCAGGACACAACAGAAGGCCCTTGCCAGCTGCAGTAAACTCCAGAACTATGAGCTAGATGGCTTTATTTGTTAGTTGCCTAACCTCAGCAGTTCTGTTACAGCAGTGTTTCTCAGCCTTCCTAATGCTGTGAACTATTTTTTTCAAATATATATATATATATATATATATATATATATATATATATATATATATAAAGACCAATAATGGCACTATGTTATGCATCAATAGCAGCAACAGCTTTTCCAGGTTCTACAGTCATTTGAACAAAATTGTAGAGACATCCAGCACTCTCCATTAAAAAAAAAAAGTAAAAAACAAAATCCCAGGAAAACAGCACATTTTTGTTACTCTTGTGGTACCTGGCACCATGTTTTTTAAATTAGCTTCTCAATCATCATCTGGAAGGAAACCATTCTGAGCAACATCATCATTAAAAACAGCTCTGATAAAGCACGGTCACTACTATGTGTCATAAAGCAGGTCCACATATGAGTGAGTACATATCATGTTTGTCTTTTTGTGATTGGGTTACCTCGCTCAGAATGGTTTCTTCGAGTTCCATCCATTTTCCTGCAAATTTCAAGATTCCATTGTTTTTTTTGTTTTTTTTTTCTGCTGAGTAGTACTCCATTGTGTAAATGTACCACATTTTCTGTATCCATTCTTCAGTTGAGGGGCATCTAGGTTGCTTCCAGTTTCTGGCTATTACAAATAATGCTGCTATGAACATGGTTGAACATGGTTCTTGTTGTATGAAAGTGCTCCTTTTGGGTATATACCTAGGAGTGGAATTGCTGGATCTTGTGGTAGACTCATTCCCATTTTCTTGAGGAGTTGCCATACTGATTTCCAAAGTGGCTGTACAAGTTGGCACTCCCACCAGCAGTGCAGGAGTGTTCCTCTTTCTCCGCATCCTCTCCAGCATAAACTGTCATTGGTATTTTTGATTTTAGAAGGCTGTGAACTTTAATACAGTTCCTCATGTTGTGATGATGCCCAACTATAAAATTATTTTTCTACTTCATAACTGTAGTTTTTCTACTCTTATGAATTGTGATGTAAATACCTGATATGCAGGATTGCTGAGATGTGACCCCAAGGGAGTTTCGACCCACAGGTTGAGAACCACTGTGTTGTATGATGAGAAAATAGGCCAAGACGAATAACACTGGTTAGAAGATTTTGCCAAACAGAAAAAGTTAGTATTAAGAACATGGGTATCAGTTGCGGGGCTTGAACAGTTTATACAGCCACTGGCAGCTAGTGCACGAATGGGCTTTCAGAGCCCATTCCCTATGGAGGGATACTCTCTCAGCCTAGATACAGGGGGTAGGCCTCCGTACTGCCCCAAATAATGAGACAGATATTGACTATATCCCCATGGGAGGCCTCAGCTTCCCTGAGGAGGTGATGGGGGGGTGGGATAGGAAGATGGAGGAGGGAGAGGGAGGATGGGCAGGAGAGGGAACTAGGATTGGTGTGTAAAATAAGATTGTTTTTAACTTAAATAAAAATTAATAAAAAAGAAGGCTTATTTTATCATGATTTTGGATCCTTAGAGAGTTATAATAATAACTAGTCAAAACTGGTAGTCACTTCTAAAGCTGCACAAATAACCACAGTTTTAAGAAAATATATGTTATGCTGTATGAAGCATTGTAAGAATAATTTGATTTGGACAAGGTGAGTAACCATATCCTAAGTAGGCACACGTCAGCTGACTTTAGGGATGCTTAGATGGAATGCAGAGTAAAAGTCATAAATGTCAACGACATAAACACATTAAAGCATTTTATAGTTACAGATATATAGATGTGTAATTTTGGAAAAATTAAGGGTTTAATCTTTCCATGTTTATATCTTGGCATTGTGACAACCATGCAATTAGGGGAACTGTTTGCCTGATATTGTTAATGTACTTGAATTAATTACCTTTGTGGTTTTTTACTCATTTATCTGAGAGATATTTATTAGTGACTTTATGTGAGCTGTTGCTAAATAAGTCAAAATAATCCAGTCTAAAGCACAAGGAGATCTAATTACAAATTTACATTAAAGAAAAATTTCCATGGACTCAGGTTTTACAACATACTTGAGTATTATTTGCAACAAGAAATGAGAAATGTATACCAGTGTGTCAGTGTAAATTTTCTACCCATAAACACATTATCTCTTCATATTCAATATCCAAAGGCTCTTCCCGGTTAGAGTGCTTTGACCATTTTTTAAGCTAAGATTCATATTTATTGATTCAGATTATATTGACTCAGACTCTGCAGTGACATTCGGACAAGTGAATGGCTTAATCTTTTTCTTCCCTATTTTCTTTTTTCCTCCCTTTTTTATTTAAATTAGAAACAAGATTGTTTTACATGTCAATCCCAGTTCTCTCTCCATCCCCTCCTCCCCTTTCCACCTCCAAATAACACCCTACCTATCCCATACCCTTTCTGCTTCCCAGGGAGGGGGATGTCTTCCATAGGGGTCTTCAGGGTCTGTCATATCTTTGGGATAGGGCCTTGGCCCACCTCTGTGTTTCTAGGTTCAGGGAGTACCCCTTCATGTGGGGTGGGCTCCCAAAGTGCATTCCTATGCTAGAGATAAGTACTTATCTACTACATTTCCGAGGTCTCGTCACTGACACCCACATTCATGGGGTCTGGAACAGCTATCATGGGGTTTGCCAGCTATCAGTCTGGGGACTAAGAGCTCTCCCTTGTTCAGGTCAGCTGTTTCTGTGGGTTTCACCAGCCTGGTCTGGACCCCTTTTCTCATCAGTCTTCCTTCTCTACAACTGGATTTCTGTTCAGTGATTAGTTGTGGGTGTCTGCTTCTACTTCCACCAGCTTCTGGATGAAGGCTATAGGATGGCATATAAGTTAGTCATCAATCTCATTATCAGGTATTTAAGGTAGCCTCTCCTCTGTTCCTTATATTGTTAGTTTGTGTCATCTTTGTAGCTCTCCAGACATTTCCCTAGTGCCTTATTTTTCTTTAATCCTATAATGTCTCCCTCTAATATGGTGTCTCTTATCTTGCTCTCCTCTATTTTTCCCCAACTCAACCTTCCTGCTCCCTCATGTTCTCCTCACCCGTCCTCTTCTCCCCTTGTCATTTTCTTAGCTCCTCCGCCATGCTCCCAATGTGCTCAGGAGATCTTGTCCCTTTCCTCTTCTCTGGGGGACCATGTATGTCTCTCTTAGAGTCTTCCTTGTTTTCTAGCTTCTCTGTTCATGTGGATTATAGGCTAGTAATCCTTTGCTCTATGTCTACAATCCATCTTTTTATCTTTGTATTTTGGTCAGTTATTAATACAAATTAAATTTCCATCTAAGCTAGTCTGTCTGCATACAAACTTTAAGAGTTCAAACTGTAGGCTACATTCACCTAGTAAGTAGTGCAGTTGAAGTGAATTTTATCATACATATAGTCATGCTATGTTGGTCAGCCTAGTACTGAACACTTAGTTTCAAGTGACCATCTCCAGAATATCTGGAACTATATATAGGTCCACACATCACAAAGTTCACCTGTGGTATTAGCTCATTTCTCTTTTGCTTAGATAATTACCATGCCTAAAATCAGTTTGGATAGGGAAGGTACCATTCCATTCAAAACTTCACAGTTCATCATCAAAGGAGAGACCATGGAATAATGATGCTTATTGATTTTATTCCCCTGGCTTTTTCAGATATATTTCATATATGATCCAGGTATACCTGCCTGGGGTGGGGAACTGCACACAGTTTACCAGTCCCTCCTACATCAATCAGTAATAAAAAAGGAGTCCCCAGAGACCCACATACATGACAAACCCCTGTAGGTAATTTTAGGTGTAAGATTGTGTTGACAAAAGTTAAGTATCACAAACAAATTATATCCAGTTTGTCACAAGATAGTAACTCATTTAAAAGGTTCTTTAGTTTTCATGATAATGGTTCTTTAGTTTTAAGAAAATAATGTGAAATATTTACCATACTATTTCACTTAAGTAATTAAGAACAGTAAGTAATATTACTCTCTGTTTGGAATCTATCATTACTACTGATAGCAGAATAATTTAGTTTTAATGTTAGTTTGTATTCATGATTATAATATCTGTAGTCCAGCTAGATTTTGAGGGAAATGTGAAAATGTGGAATCAAAAGAACTGTATACAAAAGGTCATAGGTATTGCAAGCAACTTGGATTGAGGAACTCTTCTGAACTAAAGACAACATCTGATAGTTGAGATATGCAGTGTCAAATCAATTATAGTTGTCCACTGTCAATACAAGTGATATTTGACTGGTCTTGTCATTCTCAGACCCTGACAGTTCTAATGAGTCCATGATACTCATGTCATGGCCATTGGAAACAGCCCATGCTTGCCATCTGATCACTCAGTCTTGGTGATGGAAAGCATTGTGTGGCTTATCAGGTTGTATGGACAAGATGCCAACAACCCTGTGACAGGATGAAGTTCTCATCATCACATTTTCTTCCATATATTAACCTGTTACCAGTATCATTATGGTGTGTGAAGTCACTGAGAACCCTCAGGACCAAAGTCTTTTTCTCCATTATCTAGAGGATAAAACTTTCTCTGTTTGGAACTTTGTGACCATGGTTGGCAGCAGGCAGCCACTGAGACACAAAACATCTGAAAAGTGTCAAATGTATATTTCAGTGAAGTATATTTACTAGATGCCTAATTTTGTTGGTCTTCCAACTAAGAAAAATATGCAGTTATTGAATTGTAGTCTTCTAATTCTATTAGAGAAAAACAGTGGGCCTGGATGGTTATAGATATACCCAGAGATTCTGGTTATGATCAACTGAAGCAAGACATGATCTGAAATGCCATGGATAGTGGCTCTGTCTGGAGGCCCTTATCACTGAAGGTCTCATCTGTGTCAACATGAACATCTTCCCAAGCCATAATGAGGCTCAGTGCAAATCTCTTCAGGGCTGTGTTTATTGCTCTATGGCTATGAAAATCATAAGATTATCTGCAACAATGCTCCATTTCTGTTTCCAGCTCAGTTGATTCCGTTCTGTTGCACAGATGAGCATCTGAGTGATTTCTGAAACAATAAATATTATGGACCAAACTCTGAGAAGCTAACTTCAACTTCTGTGAAACTTCAAAAAAAAAAAAACAGTACATATTAATCATAAGTGTTAAATTCATCGGATATTTTTAAAATGAAAAATTAGCTTAGTATTTTTGTAAGCCCTGTATATAGCAGCATCCCAGCAATATGAAGAATGATGGTTTTTCATCCAGAGAGTACTGTAAGGCCTGAAGACACTGTTTTCATCAATTGGGAAATGATGCGCTGGACCCACCCCTCACCAGACACTGCATTATGGAGACCTGGCCCCCTCCCTTGCTGATATGCAGTGCCAGCAATGGTGTGGTGCTGGGTGCAGAAGGCTGCAGCCCCTAATAGCTGCCACACAACTAGTGAGATGACCCTGCCCCTCACTAGCTGCCACACAAAGCATTAGGCAGTGGTGTCGTATTTGGTGAACTGGCCCTACTCCTCACTACACCTGGCAAGATGGTCCAGATGCTATGAGTGTGACAGAGCTGGACCTGCCCCTTGCTGGGGGTTGGATGGGGGTGGAAGAGGAGGACTGGTGCAGACACAGACTAACCTACTCAGCTACCACCCAAGCCCAGATCTAGGACCTTGAGTTGGCCCACCCCAACATGTCCCCCATCAAACTGCAACCACAGGATCTCTATGACTATGGGCAATGGCAGGACATCTGAGAGTAGACTCAGTGAGAATCCAGTGTTGGTGGTATGGCAAGAAGTCAGAAGCCTTGAACCAGATCAATGACTCTGAACATTTGCAAATAAAGCTGTTTGGGCAAAAGGGTATTGTAGGGGAAGCTGTAGCCACGCCTTCTTAGGGGCTGGCTACAGCTTCCCCTACAAGCCAGCCCCTAAGAAGGCGTGGCTACAGCTTCCCCTACAGGGTATACTGTGTATCACACAGAAGTTTCCAATGCCACTACAAAGAAAGAATATGTGATAGAGAGTCCAGAAAGATAGGAGCAGTGTGGTACAATTATGGCAGAACTGGAGATATGACAGCTTTCACTGGTAGGAGAGAAGGATGCAATTGATGGAGGAGCAGGTCATTGCCCAGAAGAGTGAGAAAGATGTGTTTTGTTTTTGTCTTAAATTTAATTTTTTATTTTCTTGATGGGGGTGCAGGCTACAAGGGTAAAAAGAGGATATGGAAGGACAGGGAAATGAGGGGGATTATGTACAGTGAATGATGTGAAATTACCAAAGAATCAATAAAATATTTATGGTTAGAAAAAAACAGAGCTTTTTGCAGAAGGCCCTAGTTCAATACCTGTCATTCAGATTGGTGGCTCACAACTGCCTGTAACTCTAGCTCTGAGGGATCTGATTCCTCTGGCCTCTGTGGGCACCTTCACACATGTTTACCAACACCTGACATATAATGTATGATTAAAACTCAAATAAATATTTATTAAAGCGAAAAGGTATGAAGACAAAAGTACACAAAATGGACAGTACCTAAGTCTATGTCCTTCAATTACTTCCAGACTTATACCTTATTTAGACAGCCACAGCACAAGGAGATGGAATAAGCTGAGCAAGTAGACTTAATAATAGAACATACACCAGAAAATCAGCACACACTTTATACAGTTTATTTATGTAAGAAAAACAGAGGAACTCTACCAACAGATGGTCTTAGTTCTCTGTTATGACAATGTCTGAATAAGAGAAGCTATCAATGAAACAATAATTGCATAACAGATATGTATTAGACTTCACTTTGTAGTCACTGGCAAATTATTTGAATAAATACCAGAAGTAACCTGTGTGATAAGTAGGCAGAAAATTGTTTGCAATTCATGTCACTAATGGACATAGTATCCCTGAATGGTTCTGGGATAATAGACAGAATGAAGATTTAAGTAACTTGCCAAAAGGCGGGTCAGAGTTCATTAGCCACATTATCTTATGGCTGATGTCAGGCCACACTACTGCCTATTGCTGCAAGGATATTAAACTTTTATCAGGATATGCTCTCAGAATAAACAAAAGAAATGTTCTCTAAGTGTTAGTAGGCTAAATCTATCTAAATCTATTCTAATTGTCCTCTTCTCAAAGCTACATCCAAGTTAACAAGGACTAACAGTTTTATTTTATATTGGATTCTCATTTTTAATCTAATTTCTGAATTCTCATAGAAAACTATTTCAAAATGTTTTAGCTTTCCTTAGATGAGTTTTCTGACATTTCTATAACCCAATAATACTTCTGACCCATTGCCTTTAGAGAGGGTTTTGGAGCATGAAGGGACCCAGGGCCCACCTTCCAGATTGATTCACACACACACATCATTTACATAATGCTAAGCAGGTTCTAAGTATATCAGAGTTACTTCTCCTACCTGCAAAATGGGAGTGGCAGCAGCTGCCTCATGAAGTGTTGTGAAGTAACTCCTTCAAGAACATGTAAACCCTGTTGCACTATGTAAGGAAGTTGCATTTGGAAATACACCAGCATCATTCAGGCAAATGGAGAAAGTCCAGGGATTTGTAATTTCTGTATGAAAAATCTATTCAGTAATAACCATGCCTATCATGAACCACTGGGAAAGTAACTCTTCGTCCCCTGCTTCTTTACTTACCCTATGATATAACACTGTCTTAAAAACTCTCTGCAAGAAATAGTAAATCAAAATGAAAAGGCAAATGAATGCCAAGTGCATTATCATGTTAAGAAACAGGTTACACGCATGTGAAGTTCTCCTCCAGGATAGCATCCTAGCCAAGCAAAGTTCCATATGAACATGGAAAACCTACTCAAGGGAAGGTGGAACATGAAAGAGTAGTCAAATAGTTTATTCACAATAGAATCGGTTTCATCGTCATGAACTGTCTGACTACTACTAGCATCAAATCAATTAGTCAACATTTAAATTCATGATCAAAGGTAGTTATCAGAATAGTCATCAAACAGAAAAATTACTGTATCATTTGGGATGAACGTCCTGAAGGAATTAGATTACATCTAATGCCTCCAAGTGTGTGTGTGTGTGTGTGTGTGTGTGTGTGTGTGTGTGTGTGTGTGTGTGTGTGTGTATGTGTATGTCTGTGCGTGTGCTGTTTCTCCCCTTTCCATTCCTGGAAAGAAGCAAGTAGGAAAATATAGACTAAATAAATTTTATCTAAACAGTCAAAACTGGGGCCTGACGATAGTGTCTCCAAAAACTCCCCCTGCACAGTCCTCGTTCCAGTATCACAAGAACCAAGCTAAGAACTTTGTTTCCATGGCAATCAACATGTGTTCACAAGTCCATCTTCCATATGTATCCATCCTCCATATGAACTTTCCCCATACCCACATGTGTCCATCTTCTTCACATGTCCACTCTCCATATGTATTCAACATTCACATGTGCCCTTCCTATTTTCCTCACATATACACTCTGCACATATATCTTGCTTCCACATGTGTTTCTGCTTCACAGGGCCCCTTCCTTCATATAGCTCTCCTCCAAGTGTACTCACCTTCCAGATGTGATCATCGTCCCCTGTACCAATATTTCACATATCTGTATCCTTCTCCAGTGTCTATTCTCCACCCTTGTCTACCATCTTTTTAATGTCAATGAGTCTATCTTGCAAAGGGAGCAAGGGACTTCCTGAGTGGATATGTGGGATTCAATAGAACTGACTACCTCTCCTTTCTTGGTGTATTTCCTTTTATTCCCAATGTAACTTGCCAGTGTAACTTCACTTATGTATGTGAGGCTATGTGAAATTCTTTCATCACATTTCATGTGCCAATCCTTGAAAGGAAAACACTCAATCTGAACATAAATAGGCTATAAAGGACAATTTTTCAACAGAATTCAGATAATTCAGATATCATAGTGGAAACAGAGCTGGTCTTAACCCCAGCTCTCTGCCTCTCTGCCTTATTTTCTCTTTCTCCCTCCTCTGTATGTAAAAATAAATAAAATCAAATTTGCATAGTTACATACACTTTTTGATTTGGACAGATCAGAGTCTAAACAGGGTTATCATAAAATTCCTTCTTTTACGATTGAAGTTACATTATACAATTACAGCAGGGATAGCCTACCTTTACAAGATAAGAATCCAACTTCTTGATGTTAAAAACTAGGACAAGAGCATGACTCTAAGGAATTTCTTTGACGTTAAGGTATCGGTCACTTCCATTAAAGTCTCTCCCAGTTTAAATGGGAATAAATCATAAAACAAAAAGATATACCAAAGTCTCATGCCTTTAAATAGAAGACTCACTTCTGTTTCCATCCAACCAAGGACTTTTAGGATGGCATATAGGTTGCTCTATTAGCAGAAAACTGACGTACAAATGCATTTTGTAAAATGGGTCAATGAAGAGAAAGCCATCAAGTGAATAAAATTCTTGTCAAAAATACTCACTTGATTATTGCTTATGGCTGTTGGAAAATATCTGAATATACCAAACCACCCTAAATATCTCCAAGACAAACAGACAAGATGGTCATAGTCCGAAAAGGCATTCCCTTCACAGTTCTCCTGGGAGATGTGTGTTAGGTCATGCTTATTTTACACATGGAAAAAATGAGCTACCTAGTTACTCTTGAGGATTACTCAGCTCACTGGATTAACAAAAGGACCAAGCCTTTAATACAGATATTGGAAGCCTGTCTTCTTTTGTTGGTTTTTAAATCATCCTGACAATAATGGTGTGTTATGTTCCACCATCTATATTACACTGAATTACACACCAGGAGCATAATTCTGAATCCCATATGAAGTCGTTACTTTTATGAAAAATTTTTATCTAGTGTGAGTTATACATAAACGATGGGGAAAACAAAGCATTATAAAAACTGTGCTGGTGGAAAAAATTACTAGTTACTAAGGTAGAAGACAAGTGTGCAGATCCCAATCCAGGTAACTGAATAGGAAGGATTGCTATAGAGAGCTGTTATATAAATATAGATCCAAACCTGGAAAAGCCACATCAGAAAAATAATATCTCCAGTCACTGTTTAAAATAAACTTGCATGCAAGATTTTGTATCAGTCTCTACTTCTGCAAAACAACAACAACAAAAAAGAGCACCATGGTCTAAGGCCACAGGTGGCAATAGCTCCCCTGTCCAGAGATTGTATTAATTTTTAATGTCCTTTTAATGAGGGGTACAGCCTCTTTTCATTTTTGTGTACCATGCAATTAGAGGAGTGTTGGTTGTCCAGAGGAGCGTAACAAAAGCTGCATAATCCAAGATGATTTATTCAGAGCTCATTCTAATTAGTTAATGGATGTGCACAAACTATTCCAGAAGAGGTCTTAGCAGCCAATAGGAGAAATAGTCTAACAGTTAGGAGCATGGACTCGAATTCAGACTACCTTGGAAAGCTGTCCTGCTGCTCTGGAGCTGTACACCTCAGGTCTGGTATACATGTTTCCTGTGCCAGGATTCTTCCTATTAAATTGTGGATGGTAATAGCAGCAAGTGGGTAATGCTTCCAAGATGCTAGAATAGGGCATGATTAACACCCTGTGTATGTTTCATAAAGCAGAACGAAGAGTTGTTCTCAGAGATTGATTTAGATCAGTGGTAACTGTCACTAAAAACAGAATCCTAAGACCAACTGACCTCAGTAAAATAAGCACTATGGAAACAGGATGGTGATTTTGTACATTTACCAAGTCTTTTTGATGATTCTGAACACAACCAAAATAGAACGAGTTGATTAACCACCTATGTAATTAGTTTATACAAGAAACTATCAGGTACATGTTATACATGTTGAAAACAAAATAATGAATTCATTTTTTAAATGAATCTATCAGAGCTGGAGAAATGGCCCTGCAGTCAAGAGTGCATATTGTTGTTGCACAGGTCCTCACAAATCTATGGGGCCCCTTGTAGTAGATCAGTACTTATTCCTAGCATAGGAATGGACTTTGGGAGCCCAGTCCACATAGAGGGATACTCTATCAGCCTAGACACATGGGGGAGGTCTAGGCCCTGCTCCAAATGATATGATAGACTTTGAAGATCCCCCCTGGAAGGTCTTACCCTCCCTGGGGAGCAAAAAGGGGATGAAATAGGGAATAGGTGAAGGATAGGGGAAGAGGGAAGGGAGAGGGAACTGGGATTGACATGTAAAAGAAGCTTGTTTCTAATTTATTTATTTTTATATTGTTTATTTATTATGTATACAACATTCTACTTCCATGTATATCTGCACACCAGAAGAGGGCACCAGATCTCATAACAGATGGTTGTGAGCCACCATGTGGTTGCTGGGAATTAAACTCAGGACCTCTGGAAGAGCAGTCATGCTCTTAACCTCTGAGCCATTTCTCCAGCCCCCTGTTTCTAATTTAAATTTGAGAAAAAGCAGACTGAGCAAGCCATGGGAAGGAAACCAGTGAGCAGTGTTTCTCTATGGCCTCTGCTTGAGTTCTTACCTCCTTGTTACCGTCTTGCTTGAGTTTCAGCTTTGGCTTCTCTTCATGATCCACTTGATCAGCACACATAAGCCAAATACGCCCTTTGCTTATTTGCTTCAAGTTGCTTTTGGCCGTGGTGTTTTATCATAGCAATAGAAACCTAAGACGTCCACACACAACCACATGATTAAAAATAAAAATAAATTAGCCATCATTTTCCATTTCTTTCATTTACCATTTCAGAGAAGTTTATTGAGTGTTATTTCTACTTGACACTTCTTCCTTATTACTAATCAGTGCATAAGTTAATGTAATTGTTCTCAAGGGATTTACATTTGTTATGGAGTATTGCTAAAAAAAAGATGTAGCAGGTAACTCTCATTTTATAGATTCATAGCACAATCTGTGGACCAGAGAAGTTAATCAACTTGCTCACAGGCACACAGTCCCTACAGTAGAGGTATGGAAGCAGTGATGGAAAGTCTGATCTCATCCTGACCCCTGACCAATCCCCTGTTCTGTGTTTCACTTCTGATTCTGAATTCAAAAGAACAACAAGCACAAGCTTTCTCAGCTTAAATTCCTAATGACCAAGGTTAGGATTTTAAAATTCTACTTCATATGGTAATGAGAACTGTTAGCTTTGTAAGGTAGCTCTTGATGTGACCCATACTGTAAAATACAAACCTACGTTGGATATGCAAATACAGCTTCATATTTCAATGGACAATAACTGTAATGTAACTACAAGTAGTGAGGTAAATAACCTTCTTGGTTGTTGGAAGTTTAAATGCAAACTAACTCATTAATTTGGAAATTGTTTCCCTGGCTTCAACAACATCTAGTATCTTTGACCTGCATCTGTGCAGGCACAAGACTAGGGCAGCTGGAGCCTTTGGCAGACATGGACATAAAGATTGAGTTTGCTCTGTATATCCACCCTCCACACAGTGGGCTCTCAGCACAGGGGAGATGTTGTGGCCTGTTTCAAACACCTACAGAAAGGATGTATATGAAAAGAAATCCCTGCTAAGCTGATCCCTTTATGGCCAAGATTTTTCTGAACTTTAAGGGTTAGCACTTTCATGTTTTAGTTGCACCGTGTTATCATTTACCAGTTTAAGCATATCTGTCAGTTCTCAGAAGGCCAATCTCTTACCTACATCACTAACAGTTGACACATCAGAGCAATAGCTTCATATCATAAATAAAAATCAACATTGATACAATAGGGCACCTGAAGACTGACATTTGGGCTAAAATACAGGAGTACCATTCAGCTGAAACTTTCTCTAATTATTTCCAAATGAAAAGTTGATAGTAAGTGAAAGAAACATTTAGGCTTTTCTCTGCATGTTTTTCTAACTTCCACTGCTTCCAAGGAGACAATGACAACAGTGTGCAAGAACTGTACATAAGCATCAAGGAGACACGGACATCAGTGTATAAGAACTGCACAGGATTATCTAGAAGACTATGAAGTCACTGTGTAAGAACAGTGCAGAGTTCAGGACTTCTTTATTCCACACTCATGGCTGCATATCAAGTTTAAGAAAAACTTTATTTATGGCATTTCCAAAATAGAAAAAAAAACCTTTCTTAATACTAGAGCGACAGCAAGCTCACTAAAATCTAATAACTGGAAAAGAGCTGAGCCCAGCTTTGTCAGGAAGTTGACTTGTTTTGATACTATTGAGTTGAAAGTACCCCAGATATATATGAATAGTATATATGAATGGTAACTTTTAGTTTCTGGAAATCTCCTGGGCCATGGTAGCCAAGCATGTACCTTTTAGGGGCACATTGCTAGCTCAGTGTCTGTCCACTGCCTCAGCCTCACTTATTGCAGAGAATGGCTGCATTGAAACTATTGAAACAGAAATGTGTCTAAGGAGAATTAATGACATAGCATCTTTTCTGGGCAGTTGCAGTCACTGTACTATGAAGGACTGGCATACTCATGTTCATCCTCCTTAGTATAAAAGAGTTTCCCACTTTGTATGTGCCTGAAGTCGTACCAAGTAACCTGTTTATGGAGCAAAACATTACTCTTTTCTTTGTAAAGGGCTGCTTTTATCTATCAAAGCAGTTCTTACATTTTTATGTAAAATAAGGCCACTGCCCTGCTCTTGCAAACTTGACTCACATGAGATTCTTTATGGGCCTGTGAACTCATAGTCAAGGAGCAAAACCCATTTGGTAGGAGGCACTGACATTTTGGTTATAGGAAGAAGAAAATGGCAGTAATTTCCCAGAAGCTGAGCAGATTATAAAAGATATGGACTATTTGACCCAGGTTGATGCATTACCCTCTAAACCACAGATGGTTGGTAATATTCTGATAAGATGCCCCCACCAAAGAGAGTAGATCAAGTGTCCATCATTGTAAACTGACAGGCTCAGGAACACTTCCAATCTCTGTTGCCTGTTCTATGCACACAGTCTGCAGACCTCAGGCTAGGTAAAAGAGCTGAGTGTGAGCACTCTGAAACCATCTGCTCCACTATACACCAATGACCACCCCGACTACAGCTCACTAATTCTATGCCTCAATTCTGACAATTACCAACTGTCACCACTTCACCACCACATCAGGTGTCATCAAGGAAAGCTCTACAGCACAGGCCATAGATAGACATATACATTCCCATTTAAAAGATGAGATGACCCACAGCAATGTGTTGAGACACTTGGCAGACAGCAGCAACAGACTGTTGCCATCCTTGTGACTGCCTAAGGAAAGCCTTCATTTTGTGTTTTCAGTCTCTTCAGAACGAGGCATTCTCAGTACCCTTTGCTCTGTTGGAGTTGCTGTTATAGATAAGAACAAACTTCAGTTATACATCACTGGGTACAAATCCTTACACAGTGCTACCATGTAGGGTGAAGAAGTAAGCAAGCAAACTGAAGGATATCTCGAGGTCTCATTTCCAATAAACGGTAAATAATCAGATTATCTACTACATGCATTTCTTACGAAGATGAAATTAAACCCAGACAATAAAAGAAACACAGTTTGCCCTCCATAGATATTGATGATAATAATTATATTACCAACATATATTGATTTAATTCTTTGCGGTATAAATCATAGATGTTATAAAACACAAAATAAACCAAAGTTAGGACTTTCAGTTGACTTTAACAACCCTGGTGTGGAAGAGGTGAATACTCTCATTATAGAGCTGTTACTTCACTGTACATGGCACATTAAATTCATCCGGGATCTTTAGGTGACTATCAGCATGGCTGCAGAAAAAAACATTCAAATGCCATTTAGAATTAAAGACCCTAGAAATAAAGACAGCATTTCAAATCACATGGGAGGTTCCCTTAGAGTGTAGACTCCATCAAGCAAAGAGAGAGAGGACCCTGAGCAAATGTCTTCTTGGGGTCCAGCGGGGGATGAATATACATGCCAAAAGGGTATGTGGCCTAGCTGACACATTAGAATCTCATCAGGTCACAGTCAGGAGAAGCCCAGAAGGGGAATTTGAGGCTGAGGCCAGCCTTATAAAATGGGAATTAGTAGTTACCTGGGAGTGATATTGTAGAATTAAGAAAATATAAGGTTTAAATAATTTGGAACCATTGTACTCCCTGCCTACCTAAAGAACTACTAGAACATTTTGAACAGATGATGAAGAAATAAAGATATTGGGTATCAATCCTCTTTATGTTTCTTACTACTAATACATACTTCACTACAGTAGGCAATAGAAGCCCATAGGCAAGATGCCACTGCAACTCCCCATGGGAAAGATCAAGCCTCGTGATGGTTTCGAAGCAGGTCCACACTCTCTTGCTGCCCCTCCATCTGATCAAAGTACATTCTGTGTTTTTGCTCTTTGTCCTAGTGTAGATCTGGAAACCTATATATTGTTCTGTAAGACAGGAGAAAAGATTTTGTAACAATACCGTGGTCCCTTCAGGATGGGAGCTGATCCTGAGAGACTAATCACATGACAGAAGATTTCAACATTTTCATCAGCCTGACCACCAAGGAGAGAAGAAAGATTGGGGCCAACAACTTTTAGGTGACCAGTGACTGCCTGAGTGATTCGTATATAGTGAAATCCAAACAGAGACTGGCAGAGTGGAGTTCAGTGGCTAGGAGGAGGATATACCCTGTTTCCTCCCAGAGAGAGCAGAAAGACACTGAATCCTTCCCCATACCATGGCAGATGTATAGTTTGTGCAATAAACACTAATCCTAAATGTAGTACTTTCCCAAATTTGTTCATCATTCTTATGTGTTTTAGAACCTGGGAGGTCATGTGAGCTGAAAATGTATGAAGGGTTAGTTAGAAGTGCTATGACCTGAACTTAATCTGAGGGGTTTTGTTTGTACCTGGATAATACAAATATGATACAGGACTTTGTCCTTAGCAGGAGGGCTCTACACTAATTCTAGGGTTATATCAGATTAAATCTTCAAAAAATTATATAGAAAAATAACTAGAAAGAAGAAAATCATGGCAGTTATGTATAGATTACAAGAACTAAATCCATCTTAAAACTGGAATTTATGTCACATTTTTTCTGTCTAGAAAATTGCCAGATCTAAGAAATAAGTAGATTATATACCAAAATTAGTAAGACTAAGAAGATTCAAATTGTATCAAAATACAAAGAGAAAAAATAAACACATCTGAAAGTAATGTTAAACAGCAAACCATGTGATAAATACAGGCCCAAAAATATTATGGATGAACTATAGTTAAATGATGAAAGATAGGATACAAAGCATAACAATAAACTTTATGCTAGGAAAAGTCTCATTTGTGTTAAACAGGATTATATAAGCTGGGGATTTTTGTTGTTCCACAGCAAACACACACATGCACACACACAAATTTGCACAGAGTGTTTGGTGTTCTAGTTAGCAATATTGATATTAAATAGTGTGTTGCTTTGCAACTTTTAGCGCCAAACACACATGCAGTGCTCACTGTTGGACAGATATTACAGTTAATTTAAATATCCAGCAAACTTAAATTTACTATTAGTATAACAATACTTCACTACTAGAGACCACAATTTTATTTTAAAGGACTTCACTTTTAATGGTGTGTTCATGTGTTTTTCTACATGTGGCTTTGCACATGTGAATGCAGGTACCCAGGAGTCCAGAAAGGAAACAGATCCCCTGGTGCTGGAATTATGGACGGCTATAAACTACCTGATAGGAGTGTTGGGAATACAATACAGGTCCTATGCAATAGCAGTATTAGTTGAAACATCTCTCTAGCCCCAAATTATCAACTTAATTTGTCTAGGATGTAGCCTGGATCAATAGGTGTGTGTGTGTGTGTGTGTGTGTGTGTGTGTGTGTGTGTGTGTGTGTGTGTGTGTTACTACCTAGGAAATTAACATACAGCTAAGACTGAGAACTATTACTCTATTATGCCAGAGTTATTGATCATTATAGAACAAGATGTAAGATGCATTGATAAGGCAATAGTCCAGATGAAAGAGGCATGAGAGAGGGCTACAGATCAGTGATGGGAAGAATTGTGGCTTAATATAGACAAGAAAAGAAACAGTCAAAACAACAGGTGTGATAGTTAATGTAATGATCATGGTAATCAGACTGTGGGATACTTAGTTACTTGGTCTTATAAGGTGATGTTTCTATGAGGGAATTTTTTGTAGTTGTCAGTGGTGGTTGCTTTGTTTTGTTGTTTTGATAAGAGTAACGTTTGAACTTACTGCCCTCCCTCATGTGGCTGGCCTTCATCTGCCATTTGAAGGTCCCAATAAAAAGTTTCTGTCTTAGACAATGGTCTTTTCCTACCATTAAACTAACTTGAACTGAATCATTAGCTCTAAGGCTTTCCACTTTCTCTCATTAGGTCTGAACCATTGATTTTCCTAGATATCCGACTTTAGACCCTGAGACTTCTACCCTGGTCATCTTGGTAGCTAGCTTCTCATGTCTATCTATTCAGTTTTTCTGAAGACAGGTGTAAAGTATATAATTTTGATAAATTATCATTCGAGGTGTAAACTTGTTGAAAGCTGATTCTGAGAGTGAGGATAGCCTTCCTATCTCAAACTCAACAGTGTTTATTTCAAGTATCTTCAAAACACAATTTTCTGGGGCAGACTGGCCTTCTAACTCTGAGGGAAAAACAGCAAACAGTTAAAAACTAAAAGTGCTGTGGTTCCTAAGAACAGCTTGAAGGTAAACTATTTCCAACAGCAGTAACTATTGTTTTCGACAATATTAAAATACTTGCAGTGGAACAGGAAGCCAGAGTTCTTCCACCGAGAGGACAAAGAAGGCCCACTATCTGGGACTGTCAATGGGAACTGTAGCTGACTGCCTCACGTTCCCCAGTCAGTTTCTGCTGGATGATTGCAAGTGCCCATGTCAATGCTGTTGTCAATCTTCAAACAATACAACAAAGGTATTGTTCTTTACCTATAAAAACTCATCCATGGGGACACTTCACTCTGGCTAATGTTCTGTAGAGAACTTCAGCTAGCTTCCTTTAAAGGGTTTCCATGGGAGATTTATTCTGAATATTTGTAAGTGCTTGATTTGATGGTGTTTCTTTGGTTTGTTCTTTCAATCACATTACTTTAGTCACAGCTGCTATATCCTTTAAGCAAACATTTTGATGACATTTTCCTATGTATCTGCTGCTTCTATCAGCTACTCAATATGCTTTTACTTCTGTTTGATATATAATATATTCACACATTCAAATTTGAGAGAATTTCATTTTTTGAACCAGAGAGAACAATCCTTGTCCAGTAGTCTAGTTAAGAAAACATACAAATTATAGATAGGCTCTTTGTTTGTTTGTTTGGTTTTTCGAGACAGGGTTTCCTTGTGTAGCTTTGGAGCTTATCCTGGCACTTGCTCTGTAGGTCAGGCTGGCCTCAAACTCAAAGAGATCTGCCTGCCTCTGCCTCCCAAATCCTGGGATTAAAGAGTGCACCACCACTGCCCAGCCTATAGATAGATTCTCAAAGGAGGCAGGTGTTTATATTACTTGTCTAGAACTGAGTTATCAAGAAATGGGATCATAACTACTGTAAATGTGCTTGCATTCAATAGCAAACTTAAATAAAAATGGAAAAATATTCATGGAAAATGATTCTGAGAAGGAGCTAAGTTTTTGCTTTTCAACTGACACTATCAGTGAAGTGAATTATTTTTAAATGAGTTACATATGAGCCACCATTTGGTTGCTGGGAATTGAACTCAGGACCTTTGGAAGAGCAAACAGTACTCTTAACCTCTGAGCCATCTCTCCAGGGAGAACTGCTGGAATGACAGCAGGAGAAGGCTGCCGGAATGACAGCAGGAGAAGGGGAGAGGAGAGGAGGAAATGGAGGAGCAGAAATATCAAGTTGGGGGAAGAATAGAGGAGAGCAGGATGAGAGATACCATATTAGAGGGAGCCATTATAGGTCCAAGGAAAGATCTGGCACTAGGGAGATATCCAGAGATCTACAAGGATGACACGAACTGACAATCCAGGCAATGGTGGAGAGGATAACCTAAACAATCTTCCCCTAAAATGAGATTGATGGCTACTTTTTATGCCATTCTAGAGCCCTCATCCAATGGCTGATGGAAGCAGAGTCAGACACCCACAGAAAAACACTGAACTGAACTCTGGAACTTAGTTGCAGAGAGGGAGAGATCAAGATTGAAGGGATCTGTAACAGGTTGGAGAAACCCACAGAAACAGCTGGCCTGAAAAAGGGAGAAGCACATTGACCCCAGATGCTGTCTGGGAGGCCAGTACAGGACTGATCTAGACCCCTGAACATGGATGTCAATGAGGAGGCCTCTGCACTCTAGGAGGCCACTGGTAGTGGATTAGTAGTTTTCCCTGTTGTAAGAAGGGACTTTGAAAGCCCATCCCACATGAAGGGATACACTCTTGCCCTGGACACACGGGGAAGGGCCTAGGCTCAGCCCAGGATGATGTGGTGGACTTTGTGCAGCCACCGTTGAGGGCCCTACCCTGCCTGGGGAGTGGAGGGTAGATGGGGTGGGGGTAGGTCGGGGTGGGGTAGGAGAGGTGAGGCTGAGGGTGAGTGGAGGGAGAGGAAGAAGGGATTGGCATGTGAAACAAGCTTGTTCCTAATTTGAATTATAAAAATAAAAAAATGAGGTACATATGTTGCACTTAAACTTATTTTATTAAAACAGCATTTCCAAAACTGCTACCTAACTTTACATCTAAAGGTCATTTGGAAAAAAATCTGATATAAGATAGGGAAAGGATGTAAATTCATGCACAATCTTTTATCAGCCCTTTTCCTGGAAAGCAAAGGTCAGAGTTTAATCACCACCTTTCTCTTTGTTAGTCTCCAAGTTACTATGATATATGGTTATACAATTAACCCAAACCAAAAAATACATACTATGAGGATTTTGTAATATTTTAAACTCATTTTAGAAAAGACATTTAAATACCTGATAAGCAACAGGTTTCATTAGGTCAGCAAATTCTCAAGAAATAATGCAAAAGAAAATTAATGTTATTTCAATTGCCTACTCATTGGTATGTGATTCTGTTAGCTCCAATACAAAGACGTTCACACAATTCTTGAGAATGGGCCATTTAACTCTTCTCTCTCCTTCTTCTCTCTGCTTATCACAATCTAAAAATATTTCATGTCTCTCTGAGGAAATGTGCAAGTCTTTGCATTGCAAGTATTACAGAGTGCTTGGAAACTAGTGTGCAATCAACTTTATGGAGTCACTTTTTTATTTCAATTTTGTTTATTCTCTAGGCATTTGATTGATAGTGTCCATTTAAGTTACATTGAACAACCAAAGTTATAAAACTCAAATGTAAAAGTGTACCCTGGTAATGTCACTACCCCTACTTCATAGCAGTTCCAACTACACTCATTTAAGGTATTGATCTCACAAATTAGTTTCTTAAACACTTTTAAATTAAAATGTTATTATAAAGAACTTGCAAATGAAAATATAATACACTGAAATGAACCAAACCCAATGTCTACACATCTCAATATTGTATAGAGTTAGAATAGCTATCCTGAAGATGTGGGGCTTCAGTAGGCATTAGCCAATTTGCAACAACTAATTGATATTTTAAGAGACAGATCTTAGCCTGATTTATTTTCTTCTTTTTTATTTTAGAAGGACTCTTACTTGCATATCCATCCCCCAATTCCATCACCCTCCCATCCTCCCATGTTTCCCACCAACACCCCAACCCAGGCTTCACCATTCCCCAGAGATAGTGAGGCCTACATGGGAGACAATCAAAGTCTCTCACATTATTTGAGGGAGGGCCCGCACTCTCCTTTCTGTATCTGGGCTGTAATAGTATCCCTCCATATGGAATGGGCTCCCAAAGTCCATTTGTTCTCTAGGGATAAACACTGGCTCTACTGTTAGAGGTCCTATAGACTGTCTTGACCTCCTAGCTGGCACCCATATTTAGAGGGCTTAGTTTGGTCCAATGATGGTTCCACACCTTTGTTACTAGGGTCTCTGCCCTCACTAGGTCAGGTCAACTGTTTCTGCCTGTTTCTCCAGCACCATCTTGGCTCCGTTGCTCATCCCTCTTCCCTCTCCATAACTGGATTCCTGGGAGTATGGCTCAGTGTTTACCTATGGGTGCTTGTTTCTGCTTTGATTAGCTACTCGATTACTACTAGGAATGGAACCAAGGTAGTCATCAATCTCATTATAGGGGAAGTGATGGGGAAGTCTTTCTGTGTATATGCTTATCTTATGAGTTGATGAATAAAGCACTATTGGCCAATAAGAAAGCAAGATAGGTGGGACTAGGAGTCAAGTAGGATTCTGGGAAATGTAGTAAAAAGAAATCTTGTGATCTAGGCAGGAAGTGACATAGCAGGAAAACTCAGAATATAAGCAGGAACACGCATGAAATCGCTCTCTTCCTCCTCCTGTCTTCTCTGTGGAGCCACCATGTGATTCCTGCAAGAGAAGATGCCTGCTGCTGGAGTCCTATAAGATGTCTTTATAAAATATATAGATTAATGATTATGGTTGATATTTAAGGAAGAGCTAGCAGATCAGAAATCCTAGTCATTGACCAGCAGCATTGTACCTAATATTAACCTCTGTGTGTTATTTTAGGTGTCCATGTGGTGGTGGGGTTGGGGCTACTTGTGAAAAGAGTTATTGTTACACGGGAAAGGCATCAAAGGCAGCCTCTCCACCACTGCCTAAATTCTTAGTTGGTATCATCCCTGTGGATCCCCTAACATTTTCCCTGTGCCAGACCTGTCTCCAAACCTGCACTGTCTCCCTCTATCAAGGCATCTCCTTTCTTGCCCTCCTCTCTTCCTACCCTGTCTCAGTTTTCCTGTTCTCCTCCCCAGTCCTATTCTCCCCCTCTTCCCTTCCCACCTCCTCCCTTTTTCCTCCAGTGCTCCCAATTTGCTCAGGGGTTCTTCCCCCCTCCCTTTCTTCAGGGGACCCCTCATTCTTCTCTTGGGGTCCTACTTGTTTACTAGCTCCTCTGGTGGTGTGGATGGTAGGCCGGTAGTCCTTGGCTCTATGTGTAAAATCCATAAATGAGTGAGTACATACCATGTTTGTCTTTTCATGACTGGGTTACCTCACTCAGGATTGTTTCTTCTAGTTCCATCCATTTGCCCATGAATTTCAAGATTCCATTGTTTTTTTTTTTCTACTGAGTAGTACTCAGTATAAATGTACTACATTATGAAAATGTTCCACATTTTCTCTCTCCATTCTACAGTTGAGGAGCATCTAGATTACTTCCAGTTTTTGGCTATTACACACAAGGCTGCTATGAACATAGTTGAATATAGGTCCTTGCTGTATGAATGTGCATTCTTTGGGTATGTTCCCAAGAGAGGAATTGCTGCATCTTGTGGTAGACTGATTCCCATTTTACTGAGAAACTGCCATACTGATTTCCAAAGTGGCTGTACCAGTTTGCACTGCCACCAGCAATGTTTTCCTCTCTCTCCACATCCTCTCCAGCATAGACTGTTATGGGTGTTTTTAATTTTAGTCATTCTGGTGTGTGTAAGACTGTATCTCAAAGTTGTTTTGAGTTGCATTTCCTTGATGGCTAAGGATGGTAAGCACTTTCTTAAGTGTCTTTCAGACATTTTAGATTCCTCTATTGATAATTCTCTATTTAACTCTGCATCCCACTTTTTAATTGGGTTATTTGGTGTTTTGGTGGGTAGCTTTGTGAGTTCATTGTATATTTTAGAAATTAGTCCTCTGTTAGATGTGGGTTTGGTGAGGATTGTTTCCAATTCTGTGGGCTGCCATTTTGTCTTGTTGACTGTGTACTTTGCCTTACATAAGGAAGTGTTCAACATCCTTAGCCATCAGGGAAATGCAAATCAAAACAACTCTGAGAAACCATCTTACTCCTGTCAGAATGGCTAAAATAAAAAATTTATACTGAAGAGGATGTAGAGAAAGGGCAACACTCCTCCACTGCTGATGGGAGTGCCAACTTGTACAGCCTCTTTGGAAATCAGTATGGTGATTCCTCAGGAAAATGGGAATCAGCCAACCACAAGATATAGCAATTCCACTCTTAGACGTATACACAAAAGAAGCACATTCATATAACAAGGACATCTGTTCAGCTATGTTCATAGCAGCATTATTTATAATAGCCAGAACCTGGAAGCATCCTAGATGCCCCTCAACTGAAGAACGGATAGAGAAAATGTAGTACATTTATACAATGGAGTACTACTCAGCAGAAAAAAAAAATGGAATCTTGAAATTTGTGGGCAAATGGATGGAACTGGAAGAAACCATTCTGAGCAACATAATCCAATCACAAAAAGACAAACAGGGTATGTACTCAATCATACATGGATTTTAGACATAGAACAAAAGATTACCAGCCCACAATCCACACTGCCAGAGAAGCTAAATAACAAGGAGGACTCTAAGAAAGACATACATGGTCCCCTGGAAAAGGAAAGGGTCACAAGATCTCCTGAGCAAATTGGGAGCATAGGGGTAGGGGAGAGGGAGCTAGGAGAATGAGAAGGCAGAAGATGAGGGGTGAGGAGGACATGAGGTAGCAGAAAGGTTGAGTCAGAGGAAACAGAAGAAAATAAGATAAGAGATACCATAATAGAGGGAGACAATTTAGGTTTAAAGAGAAATCAGGCACTAGGGAAATGTCTGGAAATCTACAAAGATGACACCAACTAACAATCTAAGCAACAGAGGAGAGGTTACCTTAAATGCCCTCTGCTGATAATGACATTGATGACTTATATGCCATCCTATAGCCTTCATCCAGCAGCTGATGGAAGTAGAAGCAGATACCCACTGCTGATCACTGAACTGAACTGGAATCCAGTTTCAGAGAAGGAGGAGTGATTAGCAAAGGAGTCAAGACCAGGCAAGTGAAACCCACAGAAACAGTTGACCTGAACATCGGGGAGCTCTTGGTTCCCAGACTGATAGCTGAGAAAGCAGCATGGGACTGATCCAGACCCCAGGAACATGGGTGTCAGTAAGGAGACCTCAGAAATCCATGGGGCCTCCTGTAGTAGATCAGTACTTATCCCTAGCATAGGTGTGGACTTTAGGAGCCCATTACACATAGAGGGTACTCCCTGAGCTAAGACCCACGGGGCTGGGTCTCGGCCCTATCCCAAAGGATACGACAGACTGTGAAGACTCCCTATGGAAGGCCTCACCCTCCTTATGGAGCAGAAAGGGTATGTGATAGATAGGGTTTTAGTTGGGGGAGTGGTAGGGGAGGAGGAGAGGGAGAGGGAACTGGGAATGACATGTAAAAGAACCTTGTTTCTAATTCAAATAAAAAAATGAAAAAAACAATAAAAAAGAAGTTATCAGAAAATGGAAAGATATCCCATGCTCATGGATTGCTAAAATCAACATAGTAAAAATGACTAGCCTACAAAAAGCAACAATCTCTATCAAAATTCCAGTACAATTCTTAAAAAATCTTGATCAACTTCATATGGAAAATAGCAAAAAACAACAAACCTCAGAATAGTTAAAACAATTCTGAACAACAACAACAATAACAACAAAATAACTATTAAGCATATCACCATCACTGTTTTCAGGTTGTACTACAGAGCTGTAGTAATAAAAACATCATAGTAGTGACATAAAAACAGATACATGAACCAATGGAATCTAATAAAAACCCAGATATATATCCACACACATATGGACACCTGATTTTTTAATTAAAGAAGCCAGAAATACAATGCAAAAAAGAAAGCAAATGGTGCTGATCTAAATGGATGTTTGCATGAAGATGAATGTAAATAGATCCATATATATCACACTGCACAAAACTCAAGTCCAAGTGGATCAAAGACCTTATCATAAAAACAGATACACTGAACCTGATGAAAGTGGAGAATACCCTTTAATCCACTGGCACAGGAGACAACTTCCTGAACAGAGAACCAATAGTGTAAGCACTAAGATCAAGAATTAATTAATTGGACCTCATGAAACTGAAAAGCTTCTTTAAGGCAAGGGAAAGTGTCAATAGAATGAAATGGCAGCTTAGGGAAAACAAAAAGATTTTCACCAACCCCACATCAAATAGAGGACTAATATCTAAATATATAAATAATTCCAGAAACTAGATATCAGCAAATTAAATAATCCAATTAAAATTGGGTATATATAAGCAGAGAATTTAGAACAGAGGAATCTCAAATGGCTGAGAAACTCTTAGAGAAATGTTCAACATCCTTAGACATCATGGAAATGCAAATCAAAACTACTTTGAGAGTCCATCTTACATCTGTTATAACGGCTAAGGTCAAACACACAAGTGATAGCTCATTCTGGAGATGATGTGGAAGAAGAGGAACATTCCTCCATTGCTGGTTGGAGTACAAACTTGTACAACCAATATGAAAATTGATATGGTAGTTATTCAAATAATGAGGAATTGATTTCTCTTAAGACCCAGCTCTACTACTCTTGGGCTCTATCTAGACCCAAAGGATTTTCTATCCTACAGTAAAGACATTTTGCTCAACTATGTTCATTGCAGCTTTGTTCATAATAGTCAGCAACTAGAAACAACCTAGAATTCCCTCAACAGATGAATGGATAATGAAAATATTATACATTTAAAGAATAGAGTAGTACACAGCTGTTAAGAAAAATGGCATCTTGAAATTTGCAGGCAAATAGAAATAACTAGAAAAAAATCATCCTGAATGTGGTAACCTACACCTAGAAAGAGAAACATGGTACATATTCACTTGTAACTGGATATTAGATGAGATGTTAAGTAAATGATAATCATGCTATGATCCACAAATCCAAAAAGGCTAGGGAGAAAATGGGTCTCTAAGGGGGATGCATTGATCTCCCTGGAAAGAGAATTAGAATAGATTTTGTGGGTGGACTGGGGGCAGGTGAAAATGGGAACAGCAGGTAATAGGTGGAGATAAGGGATAGAAGGAAAGAGAATGGAGAAAGACAACTGGAATTGGAGGGAATCTGGCCAGACAATGTGGAAACAGTGCAATAGAAACTCCCAGATTTCTATGAGGTTGACTCTAGCATGGACTCTTATTAATGGAGTAATGGAGAATACAAAGCCTGAACTGACCATCTTCTAAAATCAAGCAAGTTTCATTTGTAGGACTAGAATACCAAATCAACCACAAAACCTTCAATCTATAATCTGTCTGCCTACAAGATGTGCTGGAGCGATGGAGTCACAGAACTTGTGGGAGTGGCCAACCACTGACTCATCTTATTCAAGGCCCACACCATGAGAGAGGGCCTATGCCCAACCCTGCCTGGATGGCCTAGAACTGGAGAATGCGTAGCTCAAAGACCTCGGATAGAAAAAAAATGAAATAAAATCAATATAATGATTCCTAATGATATTCTGCTATACTCCAAGATTGGTGCCAAGCCCAATCATCATCAGATAGGCTTTCTTCAGGCCTGATGAGAGCACATGAAGAGACTGACAGTCAAACATTAGGTGGAGCAAGAGCCCAAACTGGATTACAAGCTCTTCCTTTTGGAGCTTGGGAAACCCAAGGGAGTGGAGAAGAATTGTATGAGCTAGAAGGGTAGAGGACACCTGGAGAGCATGGCCCACAGAAGCAACTTAAACAGGGCTCATAGAGACTGAAACAGAAATCATGGACCCTGCATGGGTCTGTTCTGGGTCCTTTGCATAGATGTTATGGGTGTTAGCTTGGTGTTCTTGTAGGACCACTAACAGTGGGAGTGGGAGTATCTCTGACTCTTTTGCTTGCTCTTGAAACGCTCTTTCCACTACTTGTTTGCCTTACCCGGCCTTGATATTAGGGTATGTGCCTAGTCTTACTGTATCTTGTTATGCTGTGTTCAGTTGGTATCCCTTGCTGGCTTGCTCTTTGCTGAAGGGAAACTGAAGAGGAGTAGATCTGGGGAAGAAGAAAGGTGGGGGTGGGGCTGGGAAGAGGGGAAGGAGGGGGAACTGTGGTCAGAATGCATCCTGTGGAAGAAGAATATATAAAAGGAAATTAAAATAAACTTTCAAAAAAGAAGAGCCATGAGTTCTTTTCTTTTGTTATGGCGATCTGAAGGGATATAGTCTTGCAGCAACCATCCATTACCCACGTTCTCTTCTACAACCTGAGCTTTCATTTCAGAATGCTTTCTCTACAAATCTACACATTCATCCTCAATCTACCTTGTGCTTATCTTTAGGAACATGCTTTCTTACATTTTACTACCAACTGAGTACTCACTAGAAATTAGCACAACGACCCAGGACTCTTGGGCTCAGCCTATCTTCTGCTCTGTCCTTTTTTTTTTTTTATCTCACACCATTTTTAACCTTCTCATATCCTCTGATCTTAACCCACTCATTTGATTATACAGGATCTTTGTCCCTTCCCACTTAGGTTTGCACGAAGAGACCTGAAACATACAGTGCTGAACTGCCAGGTTCACAGCTGTCACGCTATCCCACTGTCTCCAGGAACTCCCAAATCACTCTGCATTCTTGAACATTGCTGAGGAAAATATGTTCAAGACTAGCAGAGTGAGCATTTTAACCTTAGAATCAAAATTATAGAAAAGCAAATGTATTCAAATCTAGTTAACCAAGCTGAAAATGCCAATTTTTAACCTATTCTGTAGCCTGGGAAGATGGATAACTTTTCCTGTAAATCTGCATTTTAACCATTTAGACACTTAAATTTATCCCATATTTCAACCCTCCTCAGTATCCCAATAGCGACTGTATTTCTTCTCTAATCTAGTTATCCAGCAGTATTTGGAAGCTTCTCCATCCCCTTGACACCACACTACAGGTCCTTCATGTTAATTTTAATTTTGAAACTGCTCCTCACCAACCTCCAGAGGCAGAAAAGTAATGTATTTTTTTCTTCAAGAGAAGTTAATGTAATGTACCTGTCATCTGCTTTGAAAAATATTTTCCTCCTTTTTTCCTTCCAAGATGTTCTGCAATACCAATAATACCAATAATAATAAGTAATAAAACAAAAAAATCTAAAATAGTACCAGGAAGATGCTCTGCCCTGCAGAATTTGTTACGGATGTGATAAATGATATAAATCAGGTCACAGGTGTGTGTAATTTTAACCACATACCCATTTATACATATACATGCATAGAGAGGAAACAAGGAAAGACAGCACTAGTTTGCCCTCTTCACTAAACGATGATTATCTGCATGCTATCTACACTGAAATTTTTTTCAAACATGAATGAGTTGGATGAAGAAAAAAGCCAGGCTTTGGAGATGTGATTTGTTTTTGAGACAGGATAATTGTGCTCGCTAGCCTAGTAAATCTCCGTCTTAGTTGAGTCCCCGCAAGTACTGACAGGACAGACTGAATAGCTAGATTCAGGCAGTGTAAATGATAAGAAAGACATCTGAGCAAGAAACTATTACATTCAAAGCTTTGTGAAAACTAACATGGCAGTATGCTGGCTCAAACATACAATCAAACCGTGAGCTTCCACAAAACACAATTTCTTGGTTGTTACTTGACTATTTTTCATACTGATAGATGTTTTGCCCTTGGGGTGCACTGCTTTGCACATAAAGAATGACTCTGCTTTGTTCCCATTAGTTTGAAAGACAAGACAGTGACACTGTGCTGAACAGAGTCCAGTGCACACACTGTTTTCAGAACAAACCTGCTTTCAAAAGGCATATTTTGATGATAAAGTAGCAGAGATGATATTTTTTGGTGTTTGAATTTGTGATCCCTGCAGTATGAGGGAGAGACATCCAATGTGTCCCCTGAATAACAACTAGGCATTGGAAAGCAATGACATTCTAATCGCTGCTTCAAATGTCAGCACAGGGATGCTGTGGGGAGCAGCCCCAGCATATAAGCTAACGGCTTTCCTGTAAAACCATGAGGGAGCAATTAATGGGAAGCTGTTACTAACCTTCATGCATTCCATTGCTCAAGTGTCTAGAGAGAAGGCTAATTATAGTTCTAACCTTTCCCAATGGGCCATGAATGACTCTCCAAATATAAGATGTTGTGCAAGAAAAAACTATGATGAAGTCTTAGAACTGACCTGTAACTGAGTTCCCCAAGACAGTGCACCCAGAATAGAACTATATATCATGTAGATAACCTGATTTTCACCATTTTTTCATTAAAATTGAACCATTAAATGTAGTGAAAAGGTATATCGTATAAAACATGTAATAGAATGCATACGTCTTCATACAAGCATTACAGTTCTAGTATCAGAGTATTGCATGATACATTCCCTAAAAGTAGCGCTATTGCAGAAAAAGTAGGGTTGAGGGGAAATCTAGTGTGAACCTGGAATATGAGCCCCCACTATTTAACAATATGAATGAAGGAAGG